>NW_025963564.1:0-1200000 GCF_910591885.1 Bombus terrestris | reverse complement strand
CCCACGTTGTCCCACGTTGTCCCACGTTGTCCCACGTTGTCCCACGTTGTCCCACGGTGTCCAACGATGTCCAACGGTGTCCAACGATGTCCAACGGTGTCCCACGTTGTCCAACGGTGTCCCACGTTGTCCCACGTTGTCCCACGTTGTCCCACGTTGTCCCACGTTGTCCCACGATGTCCCACGTTGTCCCACGTTGTCCCACGTTGTCCCACGTTGTCCCACGTTGTCCCACGTTGTCCCACGTTGTCCCACGGTGTGCAACGATGTCCAACGGTGTCCAACGGTGTCCCACGGTGTCCAGCGGTGTCCCACGTTGTCCCACGTTGTCCCACGTTGTCCCACGTTGTCCCACGTTGTCCCACGTTGTCCAACGATGTCCAACGGTGTCCCACGTTGTCCCACGTTGTCCCACGTTGTCCCACGGTGTTCCATGGTTTCCCACGTTGTCCCACGTTGTCCCACGTTGTCCCACGGTGTCCAACGATGTCCAACGGTGTCCAACGGTGTCCAACGGTGTCCAACGATGTCCAACGATGTCCAGCGATGTCCAACGGTGTCCAACGATGTCCAACGATGTCCAACGGTGTCCCACGTTGTCCCACGTTGTCCCACGTTGTCCCACGTTGTCCCACGGTGTCCAACGATGTCCAACGGTGTCCAACGATGTCCAACGGTGTCCCACGATGTCCAACGATGTCCAACGATGTCCAACGGTGTCCCACGATGTCCAACGATGTCCAACAATGTCCAACGGTGTCCAACGGTGTCCCACGTTGTCCCACGTTGTCCCACGTTGTCCCACGGTGTCCAACGATGCCCAACGGTGTCCCACGTTGTCCCACGTTGTCCCACGTTGTCCCACGTTGTCCCACGTTGTCCCACGTTGTCCCACGTTGTCCCACGTTGTCCCACGTTGTCCCACGTTGTCCCTCGTTGTCCCACGTTGTCCCACGTTGTCCCACGTTGTCCCACGTTGTCCCACGTTGTCCCACGTTGTCCCACGTTGTCCAACGATGTCCAACGGTGTCCCACGTTGTCCCACGTTGTCCCACGTTGTCACACGTTGTTCCATGGTTTCCCACGTTGTCCCACGTTGTCCCACGTTGTCCCACGGTGTCCAACGATGTCCAACGGTGTCCAACGGTGTCCAACGGTGTCCAACGATGTCCAACGACGTCCAGCGATGTCCAACGGTGTCCAACGATGTCCAACGATGTCCAACGGTGTCCCACGTTGTCCCACGTTGTCCCACGTTGTCCCACGTTGTCCCACGGTGTCCAACGATGTCCAACGGTGTCCAACGATGTCCAACGGTGTCCCACGATGTCCAACGATGTCCAACGATGTCCAACGGTGTCCAACGGTGTCCCACGTTGTCCCACGTTGTCCCACGTTGTCCCACGGTGTCCAACGATGTCCAACGGTGTCCAACGATGTCCAACGATGTCCAACGGTGTCCCACGATGTCCAACGATGTCCAACAATGTCCAACGGTGTCCAACGGTGTCCAACGATGTCCAACGATGTCCAACGGTGTCCAACGGTGTCCCACGTTGTCCCACGTTGTCCCACGTTGTCCCACGGTGTCCAACGATGTCCAACGGTGTCCAACGATGTCCAACGATGTCCAACGGTGTCCCACGATGTCCAACGATGTCCAACAATGTCCAACGGTGTCCAACGGTGTCCCACGTTGTCCCACGTTGTCCCACGTTGTCCCACGGTGTCCAAGGATGCCCATCGGTGTCCCACGTTGTCCCACGTTGTCCCACGTTGTCCCACGTTGTCCCACGGTGTCCAACGATGCCCAACGGTGTCCCACGTTGTCCCACGTTGTCCCACGTTGTCCCACGTTGTCCCACGTTGTCCCACGTTGTCCCACGTTGTCCCACGTTGTCCCACGTTGTCCCACGTTGTCCCACGGTGTCCAACGATGTCCAACGGTGTCCAACGGTGTCCCACGGTGTCCCACGTTGTCCCACGTTGTCCCACGTTGTCCCACGTTGTTCCATGGTTTCCCACGTTGTCCCACGTTGTCCCACGTTGTCCCACGTTGTCCCACGTTGTCCCACGTTGTCCCACGGTGTCCAACGGTGTCCAACGATGTCCAACGGTGTCCAACGGTGTCCCACGGTGTCCAACGGTGTCCCACGTTGTCCCACGTTGTCCAACGGTGTCCCACGGTGTCCAACGGTGTCCCACGTTGTCCCACGTTGTCCCACGTTGTCCCACGTTGTCCCACGTTGTCCCACGGTGTCCAACGATGTCCAACGGTGTCCAACGATGTCCAACGGTGTCCCACGATGTCCAACGATGTCCAACGTTGTCCCACGTTGTCCCACGTTGTCCCACGTTGTCCCACGTTGTCCCACGTTGTCCAACGGTGTCCCACGTTGTCCCACGTTGTCCCACGTTGTCCCACGGTGTCCAACGATGCCCAACGGTGTCCCACGTTGTCCCACGTTGTCCCACGTTGTCCCACGTTGTCCCACGTTGTCCCACGTTGTCCCACGTTGTCCCACGTTGTCCCACGTTGTCCCACGGTGTCCAACGATGCCCAACGGTGTCCCACGTTGTCCCACGTTGTCCCACGTTGTCCCACGTTGTCCCACGTTGTCCCACGGTGTCCAACGATGCCCAACGGTGTCCCACGTTGTCCCACGTTGTCCCACGTTGTCCCACGTTGTCCCACGTTGTCCCACGTTGTCCCACGTTGTCCCACGTTGTCCCACGTTGTCCCACGTTGTCCCACGTTGTCCCACGGTGTCCAACGATGTCCAACGGTGTCCAACGGTGTCCCACGGTGTCCCACGTTGTCCCACGTTGTCCCACGTTGTCCCACGTTGTTCCATGGTTTCCCACGTTGTCCCACGTTGTCCCACGTTGTCCCACGGTGTCCAACGATGTCCAACGGTGTCCAACGATGTCCAACGGTGTCCCACGTTGTCCCACGTTGTCCCACGTTGTCCCACGGTGTCCAACGATGCCCAACGGTGTCCCACGTTGTCCCACGTTGTCCCACGTTGTCCCACGTTGTCCCACGTTGTCCCACGTTGTCCCACGTTGTCCCACGTTGTCCCACGTTGTCCCACGTTGTCCCACGTTGTCCCACGTTGTCCCTCGTTGTCCCACGTTGTCCCACGTTGTCCCACGTTGTCCCACGTTGTCCCACGTTGTCCCACGTTGTCCCACGTTGTCCAACGATGTCCAACGGTGTCCCACGTTGTCCCACGTTGTCCCACGTTGTCCCACGTTGTTCCATGGTTTCCCACGTTGTCCCACGTTGTCCCACGTTGTCCCACGGTGTCCAACGATGTCCAACGGTGTCCAACGGTGTCCAACGGTGTCCAACGATGTCCAACGACGTCCAGCGATGTCCAACGGTGTCCAACGATGTCCAACGATGTCCAACGGTGTCCCACGTTGTCCCACGTTGTCCCACGTTGTCCCACGTTGTCCCACGGTGTCCAACGATGTCCAACGGTGTCCAACGATGTCCAACGGTGTCCCACGATGTCCAACGATGTCCAACGATGTCCAACGGTGTCCAACGGTGTCCCACGTTGTCCCACGTTGTCCCACGTTGTCCCACGGTGTCCAACGATGTCCAACGGTGTCCAACGATGTCCAACGATGTCCAACGGTGTCCCACGATGTCCAACGATGTCCAACAATGTCCAACGGTGTCCAACGGTGTCCAACGATGTCCAACGATGTCCAACGGTGTCCAACGGTGTCCCACGTTGTCCCACGTTGTCCCACGTTGTCCCACGGTGTCCAACGATGTCCAACGGTGTCCAACGATGTCCAACGATGTCCAACGGTGTCCCACGATGTCCAACGATGTCCAACAATGTCCAACGGTGTCCAACGGTGTCCCACGTTGTCCCACGTTGTCCCACGTTGTCCCACGGTGTCCAAGGATGCCCATCGGTGTCCCACGTTGTCCCACGTTGTCCCACGTTGTCCCACGTTGTCCCACGGTGTCCAACGATGCCCAACGGTGTCCCACGTTGTCCCACGTTGTCCCACGTTGTCCCACGTTGTCCCACGTTGTCCCACGTTGTCCCACGTTGTCCCACGTTGTCCCACGTTGTCCCACGTTGTCCCACGGTGTCCAACGATGTCCAACGGTGTCCAACGGTGTCCCACGGTGTCCCACGTTGTCCCACGTTGTCCCACGTTGTCCCACGTTGTTCCATGGTTTCCCACGTTGTCCCACGTTGTCCCACGTTGTCCCACGTTGTCCCACGTTGTCCCACGTTGTCCCACGGTGTCCAACGGTGTCCAACGATGTCCAACGGTGTCCAACGGTGTCCCACGGTGTCCAACGGTGTCCCACGTTGTCCCACGTTGTCCAACGGTGTCCCACGGTGTCCAACGGTGTCCCACGTTGTCCCACGTTGTCCCACGTTGTCCCACGTTGTCCCACGTTGTCCCACGGTGTCCAACGATGTCCAACGGTGTCCAACGGTGTCCAACGGTGTCCCACGATGTCCAACGATGTCCAACGTTGTCCCACGTTGTCCCACGTTGTCCCACGTTGTCCCACGTTGTCCCACGTTGTCCAACGGTGTCCCACGTTGTCCCACGTTGTCCCACGTTGTCCCACGGTGTCCAACGATGCCCAACGGTGTCCCACGTTGTCCCACGTTGTCCCACGTTGTCCCACGTTGTCCCACGTTGTCCCACGTTGTCCCACGTTGTCCCACGTTGTCCCACGTTGTCCCACGGTGTCCAACGATGCCCAACGGTGTCCCACGTTGTCCCACGTTGTCCCACGTTGTCCCACGTTGTCCCACGTTGTCCCACGGTGTCCAACGGTGCCCAACGGTGTCCCACGTTGTCCCACGTTGTCCCACGTTGTCCCACGTTGTCCCACGTTGTCCCACGTTGTCCCACGTTGTCCCACGTTGTCCCACGTTGTCCCACGTTGTCCCACGTTGTCCCACGGTGTCCAACGATGTCCAACGGTGTCCAACGGTGTCCCACGGTGTCCCACGTTGTCCCACGTTGTCCCACGTTGTCCCACGTTGTTCCATGGTTTCCCACGTTGTCCCACGTTGTCCCACGTTGTCCCACGTTGTCCCACGTTGTCCCACGTTGTCCCACGGTGTCCAACGATGTCCAACGGTGTCAATTGTGTCCCACGGTGTCCAACGGTGTCCCACGGTGTCCAACGGTGTCCCACGTTGTCCCACGTTGTCCCACCTTGTCCCACGTTGTCCCACGTTGTCCCACGGTGTCCAGCGGTGTCCAACGGTGTCCAACGGTGTCCAACGATGTCCAACGGTGTCCAACGGTGTCCCACGGTGTCCAGCGGTGTCCAACGGTGTCCCACGGTGTCCAACGGTGTCCCACGTTGTCCCACGTTGTCCCACGTTGTCCCACGTTGTTCCATGGTTTCCCACGTTGTCCCACGTTGTCCCACGTTGTCCCACGGTGTCCAACGATGTCCAACGGTGTCCAACGGTGTCCCACGGTGTCCAACGGTGTCCCACGTTGTCCCGCGTTGTCCCACGTTGTCCCACGTTGTCCCACGTTGTCCCACGTTGTCCCACGTTGTCCAACGATGTCCAACGGTGTCCCACGTTGTCCCACGTTGTCCCACGTTGTCCCACGTTGTTCCATGGTTTCCCACGTTGTCCCACGTTGTCCCACGTTGTCCCACGGTGTCCAACGATGTCCAACGGTGTCCAACGGTGTCCAACGGTGTCCAACGATGTCCAACGATGTCCAGCGATGTCCAACGGTGTCCAACGATGTCCAACGATGTCCAACGGTGTCCCACGTTGTCCCACGTTGTCCCACGTTGTCCCACGTTGTCCCACGGTGTCCAACGATGTCCAACGGTGTCCAACGATGTCCAACGGTGTCCCACGATGTCCAACGATGTCCAACGATGTCCAACGGTGTCCCACGATGTCCAACGATGTCCAACAATGTCCAACGGTGTCCAACGGTGTCCCACGTTGTCCCACGTTGTCCCACGTTGTCCCACGGTGTCCAACGATGCCCAACGGTGTCCCACGTTGTCCCACGTTGTCCCACGTTGTCCCACGTTGTCCCACGTTGTCCCACGTTGTCCCACGTTGTCCCACGTTGTCCCACGTTGTCCCACGTTGTCCCACGTTGTCCCACGTTGTCCCACGTTGTCCCACGTTGTCCCACGTTGTCCCACGTTGTCCCACGTTGTCCCACGTTGTCCCACGTTGTCCCACGTTGTCCCACGTTGTCCCACGTTGTCCCACGTTGTCCCACGATGTCCCACGTTGTCCAACGATGTCCAACGGTGTCCCACGTTGTCCCACGTTGTCCTACGTTGTCCCACGTTGTCCCACGCTGTCCCACGTTGTCCCACGTTGTCCAACGATGTCCCACGGTGTCCCACGTTGTCCCACGTTGTCCCACGTTGTCCCACGTTGTCCCACGTTGTCCCACGTTGTCCCACGTTGTCCCACGTTGTCCCACGTTGTCCCACGGTGTCCAACGATGTCCAACGGTGTCCAACGATGTCCAACGGTGTCCCACGATGTCCAACGATGTCCAACGATGTCCAACGGTGTCCAACGGTGTCCCACGTTGTCCCACGTTGTCCCACGTTGTCCCACGGTGTCCAACGATGTCCAACGGTGTCCCACGTTGTCCAGCGGTGTCCCACGTTGTCCCACGTTGTCCCACGTTGTCCCACGTTGTCCCACGTTGTCCCACGATGTCCCACGTTGTCCCACGTTGTCCCACGTTGTCCCACGTTGTCCCACGTTGTCCCACGTTGTCCCACGTTGTCCCACGTTGTCCCACGGTGTCCAACGATGTCCAACGGTGTCCAACGGTGTCCCACGGTGTCCAACGGTGTCCCACGTTGTCCCACGTTGTCCCACGTTGTCCCACGTTGTCCCACGTTGTCCCACGTTGTCCCACGTTGTCCCACGGTGTCCAACGATGTCCAACGGTGTCCAACGGTGTCCCACGGTGTCCAACGGTGTCCCACGTTGTCCCACGTTGTCCCACGTTGTCCCACGTTGTCCCACGTTGTCCCACGTTGTCCCACGTTGTCCCACGTTGTCCCACGTTGTCCCACGTTGTCCCACGTTGTCCCACGTTGTCCCACGTTGTCCCACGTTGTCCTACGGTGTCCAACGATGTCCAACGGTGTCCAACGGTGTCCCACGGTGTCCAACGGTGTCCCACGTTGTCCCACGTTGTCCAACGATGTCCCACGGTGTCCAACGATGTCCCACGGTGTCCAGCGATGTCCAACGGTGTCCCACGTTGTCCAACGGTGTCCCACGTTGTCCCACGTTGTCCCACGTTGTCCCACGTTGTCCCACGTTGTCCCACGATGTCCCACGTTGTCCCACGTTGTCCCACGTTGTCCCACGTTGTCCCACGTTGTCCCACGTTGTCCCACGTTGTCCCACGGTGTCCAACGATGTCCAACGGTGTCCAACGGTGTCCCACGGTGTCCAACGGTGTCCCACGTTGTCCCACGTTGTCCCACGTTGTCCCACGTTGTCCCACGTTGTCCCACGTTGTCCAACGATGTCCAACGGTGTCCCACGTTGTCCCACGTTGTCCCACGTTGTCCCACGTTGTCCCACGGTGTCCAGCGATGTCCAACGGTGTCCCACGTTGTCCAACGGTGTCCAACGATGTCCAACGGTGTCCAACGGTGTCCAACGGTGTCCAACGATGTCCAACGATGTCCAGCGATGTCCAACGGTGTCCAACGATGTCCAACGATGTCCAACGGTGTCCCACGTTGTCCCACGTTGTCCCACGTTGTCCCACGTTGTCCCACGGTGTCCAACGATGTCCAACGGTGTCCAACGATGTCCAACGGTGTCCCACGATGTCCAACGATGTCCAACGATGTCCAACGGTGTCCAACGGTGTCCAACGGTGTCCAACGATGTCCAACGATGTCCAGCGATGTCCAACGGTGTCCAACGATGTCCAACGATGTCCAACGGTGTCCCACGTTGTCCCACGTTGTCCCACGTTGTCCCACGTTGTCCCACGGTGTCCAACGATGTCCAACGGTGTCCAACGATGTCCAACGGTGTCCCACGATGTCCAACGATGTCCAACGATGTCCAACGGTGTCCCACGATGTCCAACGATGTCCAACAATGTCCAACGGTGTCCAACGGTGTCCCACGTTGTCCCACGTTGTCCCACGTTGTCCCACGGTGTCCAACGATGTCCAACGGTGTCCCACGTTGTCCCACGTTGTCCCACGTTGTCCCACGTTGTCCCACGTTGTCCCACGTTGTCCCACGTTGTCCCACGTTGTCCCACGTTGTCCCACGTTGTCCCACGTTGTCCCACGTTGTCCCACGTTGTCCCACGTTGTCCCACGTTGTCCCACGTTGTCCCACGTTGTCCCACGTTGTCCCACGTTGTCCCACGATGTCCCACGTTGTCCAACGATGTCCAACGGTGTCCCACGTTGTCCCACGTTGTCCCACGTTGTCCCACGTTGTCCCACGATGTCCCACGTTGTCCAACGATGTCCAACGGTGTCCCACGTTGTCCCACGTTGTCCTACGTTGTCCCACGTTGTCCCACGCTGTCCCACGTTGTCCCACGTTGTCCAACGATGTCCAACGGTGTCCCACGTTGTCCCACGTTGTCCCACGTTGTCCCACGTTGTCCCACGTTGTCCCACGTTGTCCCACGGTGTCCAACGATGTCCAACGGTGTCCAACGATGTCCAACGGTGTCCCACGATGTCCAACGATGTCCAACGATGTCCAACGGTGTCCAACGGTGTCCCACGTTGTCCCACGTTGTCCCACGTTGTCCCACGGTGTCCAACGATGTCCAACGGTGTCCCACGTTGTCCAGCGGTGTCCCACGTTGTCCCACGTTGTCCCACGTTGTCCCACGTTGTCCCACGTTGTCCCACGTTGTCCCACGCTGTCCCACGTTGTCCCACGTTGTCCAACGATGTCCAACGGTGTCCCACGTTGTCCCACGTTGTCCCACGTTGTCCCACGTTGTCCCACGTTGTCCCACGTTGTCCCACGTTGTCCCACGTTGTCCCACGTTGTCCCACGTTGTCCCACGTTGTCCCACGTTGTCCCACGGTGTCCAACGATGTCCAACGGTGTCCAACGATGTCCAACGGTGTCCCACGATGTCCAACGATGTCCAACGATGTCCAACGGTGTCCAACGGTGTCCCACGTTGTCCCACGTTGTCCCACGTTGTCCCACGGTGTCCAACGATGTCCAACGGTGTCCCACGTTGTCCAGCGGTGTCCCACGTTGTCCCACGTTGTCCCACGTTGTCCCACGTTGTCCCACGATGTCCCACGTTGTCCCACGTTGTCCCACGTTGTCCCACGTTGTCCCACGTTGTCCCACGTTGTCCCACGTTGTCCCACGTTGTCCCACGGTGTCCAACGATGTCCAACGGTGTCCAACGGTGTCCCACGGTGTCCAACGGTGTCCCACGTTGTCCCACGTTGTCCCACGTTGTCCCACGTTGTCCCACGTTGTCCCACGTTGTCCCACATTGTCCCACGTTGTCCCACGTTGTCCCACGGTGTCCAACGATGTCCAACGGTGTCCAACGGTGTCCCACGGTGTCCAACGGTGTCCCACGTTGTCCCACGTTGTCCCACGTTGTCCCACGTTGTCCCACGTTGTCCCACGTTGTCCCACGTTGTCCCACGTTGTCCCACGTTGTCCCACGTTGTCCCACGTTGTCCCACGTTGTCCCACGTTGTCCCACGTTGTCCCACGTTGTCCCACGTTGTCCCACGTTGTCCCACGCTGTCCCACGTTGTCCCACGTTGTCCAACGATGTCCAACGGTGTCCCACGTTGTCCCACGTTGTCCCACGTTGTCCCACGTTGTCCCACGTTGTCCCACGTTGTCCCACGTTGTCCCACGTTGTCCCACGTTGTCCCACGTTGTCCCACGTTGTCCCACGTTGTCCCACGGTGTCCAACGATGTCCAACGGTGTCCAACGATGTCCAACGGTGTCCCACGATGTCCAACGATGTCCAACGATGTCCAACGGTGTCCAACGGTGTCCCACGTTGTCCCACGTTGTCCCACGTTGTCCCACGGTGTCCCACGGTGTCCAACGGTGTCCCACGTTGTCCAGCGGTGTCCCACGTTGTCCCACGTTGTCCCACGTTGTCCCACGTTGTCCCACGATGTCCCACGTTGTCCCACGTTGTCCCACGTTGTCCCACGTTGTCCCACGTTGTCCCACGTTGTCCCACGTTGTCCCACGTTGTCCCACGGTGTCCAACGATGTCCAACGGTGTCCAACGGTGTCCCACGGTGTCCAACGGTGTCCCACGTTGTCCCACGTTGTCCCACGTTGTCCCACGTTGTCCCACGTTGTCCCACGTTGTCCCACATTGTCCCACGTTGTCCCACGTTGTCCCACGGTGTCCAACGATGTCCAACGGTGTCCAACGGTGTCCCACGGTGTCCAACGGTGTCCCACGTTGTCCCACGTTGTCCCACGTTGTCCCACGTTGTCCCACGTTGTCCCACGTTGTCCCACGTTGTCCCACGTTGTCCCACGTTGTCCCACGTTGTCCCACGTTGTCCCACGTTGTCCCACGTTGTCCCACGTTGTCCCACGTTGTCCTACGGTGTCCAACGATGTCCAACGGTGTCCAACGGTGTCCCACGGTGTCCAACGGTGTCCCACGTTGTCCCACGTTGTCCAACGATGTCCAACGGTGTCCCACGTTGTCCCACGTTGTCCTACGTTGTCCCACGTTGTCCCACGTTGTCCCACGTTGTCCCACGTTGTCCCACGTTGTCCCACGTTGTCCCACGTTGTCCCACGTTGTCCCACGGTGTCCAACGATGTCCAACGGTGTCCAACGGTGTCCCACGGTGTCCAACGGTGTCCCACGTTGTCCCACGTTGTCCCACGTTGTCCCACGTTGTCCCACGTTGTCCCACGTTGTCCAACGGTGTCCCACGGTGTCCAACGGTGTCCCACGTTGTCCCACGTTGTCCCACGTTGTCCCACGTTGTCCCACGTTGTCCCACGTTGTCCCACGTTGTCCCACGGTGTCCAACGGTGTCCAACGATGTCCAACGGTGTCCAACGGTGTCCCACGATGTCCATCGATGTCCAACGGTGTCCAACGGTGTCCAACGGTGTCCAACGGTGTCCAACGATGTCCAACGATGTCCAACGATGTCCAACGGTGTCCAACGATGTCCAACGATGTCCAACGGTGTCCCACGATGTCCAACGACGTCCAACGTTGTCCAACGGTGTCCAACGGTGTCCCACGTTGTCCCACGTTGTCCCACGTTGTCCCACGGTGTCCAACGATGTCCAACGGTGTCCCACGTTGTCCAACGGTGTCCCACGTTGTCCCACGTTGTCCCACGTTGTCCCACGTTGTCCCACGATGTCCCACGTTGTCCCACGTTGTCCCACGTTGTCCCACGTTGTCCCACGTTGTCCCACGTTGTCCCACGTTGTCCCACGGTGTCCAACGGTGTCCCACGTTGTCCCACGTTGTCCCACGTTGTCCCACGTTGTCCCACGTTGTCCCACGGTGTCCAACGATGTCCAACGGTGTCCAACGGTGTCCAACGGTGTCCAACGGTGTCCCACGTTGTCCAACGGTGTCCCACGTTGTCCCACGTTGTCCCACGTTGTCCCACGTTGTCCCACGATGTCCCACGTTGTCCCACGTTGTCCCACGTTGTCCCACGTTGTCCCACGTTGTCCCACGTTGTCCCACGTTGCCCCACGTTGTCCCACGTTGTCCCACGTTGTCCCACGGTGTCCAACGATGTCCAACGGTGTCCCACGTTGTCCAGCGGTGTCCCACGTTGTCCCACGTTGTCCCACGTTGTCCAACGGTGTCCCACGATGTCCATCGATGTCCAACGGTGTCCAACGGTGTCCAACGGTGTCCAACGGTGTCCAACGATGTCCAACGATGTCCAACGATGTCCAACGGTGTCCAACGATGTCCAACGATGTCCAACGGTGTCCCACGATGTCCAACGACGTCCAACGTTGTCCAACGGTGTCCAACGGTGTCCCACGTTGTCCCACGTTGTCCCACGTTGTCCCACGGTGTCCAACGATGTCCAACGGTGTCCCACGTTGTCCCACGGTGTCCAACGATGTCCAACGGTGTCCAACGATGTCCAACGGTGTCCCACGTTGTCCCACGTTGTCCCACGTTGTCCCACGGTGTCCAACGATGTCCAACGGTGTCCAACGATGTCCAACGGTGTCCCACGATGTCCAACGATGTCCAACGATGTCCAACTGTGTCCAACGGTGTCCCACGTTGTCCCACGTTGTCCAACGTTGTCCCACGGTGTCCAACGATGTCCCACGTTGTCCCACGTTGTCCCACGTTGTCCCACGTTGTCCCACGTTGTCCCACTGTGTCCAACGGTGTCCAACGGTGTCCAACGATGTCCAACGATGTCCAACGGTGTCCAACGGTGTCCCACGTTGTCCCACGTTGTCACACGGTGTCCAACGATGTCCAACGGTGTCCAACGGTGTCCCACGGTGTCCCACGGTGTCCAACGATGTCCAACGGTGTCCAACGATGTCCAACGGTGTCCAACGGTGTCCCACGGTGTCCCACGTTGTCCTACGGTGTCCAACGATGTCCAACGGTGTCCCACGTTGTCCCACGTTGTCCCACGTTGTCCCACGTTGTTCCATTGTTTCCCACGTTGTCCCACGTTGTCCCACGTTGTCCCACGTTGTCCCACGGTGTCCAACGATGTCCAACGGTGTCCAACGGTGTCCCACGGTGTCCAACGGTGTCCCACGTTGTCCCACGTTGTCCCACGTTGTCCCACGTTGTCCCACGTTGTCCCACGTTGTCCCACGTTGTCCAACGGTGTCCCACGGTGTCCAACGGTGTCCCACGTTGTCCCACGTTGTCCCACGTTGTCCCACGTTGTCCCACGTTGTCCCACGTTGTCCCACGTTGTCCCACGGTGTCCAACGGTGTCCAACGATGTCCAACGGTGTCCAACGGTGTCCCACGATGTCCATCGATGTCCAACGGTGTCCAACGGTGTCCAACGGTGTCCAACGGTGTCCAACGATGTCCAACGATGTCCAACGATGTCCAACGGTGTCCAACGATGTCCAACGATGTCCAACGGTGTCCCACGATGTCCAACGATGTCCAACGATGTCCAACGGTGTCCCACGTTGTCCCACGTTGTCCCACGTTGTCCCACGTTGTCCCACGTTGTCCCACGTTGTCCCACGTTGTCCCACGTTGTCCCACGTTGTCCCACGTTGTCCCACGTTGTCCCACGTTGTCCCACGTTGTCCCACGTTGTCCCACGTTGTCCCACGGTGTCCAACGATGTCCAACGGTGTCCAACGGTGTCCAACGGTGTCCCACGTTGTCCAACGGTGTCCCACGTTGTCCCACGTTGTCCCACGTTGTCCCACGTTGTCCCACGTTGTCCCACGATGTCCCACGTTGTCCCACGTTGTCCCACGTTGTCCCACGTTGTCCCACGTTGTCCAACGATGTCCAACGGTGTCCAACGGTGTCCAACGGTGTCCCACGTTGTCCAACGGTGTCCCACGTTGTCCCACGTTGTCCCACGTTGTCCCACGTTGTCCCACGTTGTCCCACGTTGTCCCACGGTGTCCAACGGTGTCCAACGGTGTCCAACGGTGTCCAACGATGTCCAACGATGTCCAACGGTGTCCAACGGTGTCCCACGTTGTCCCACGTTGTCACACGGTGTCCAACGATGTCCAACGGTGTCCCACGTTGTCCCACGTTGTCCCACGTTGTCCCACGTTGTCCCACGTTGTTCCATGGTTTCCCACGTTGTCCCACGTTGTCCCACGTTGTCCCACGTTGTCCCACGTTGTCCCACGTTGTCCCACGGTGTCCAACGATGTCCAACGGTGTCCCACGGTGTCCAACGGTGTCCCACGTTGTCCCACGTTGTCCCACGTTGTCCCACGTTGTCCAACGGTGTCCCACTGTGTCCCACGTTGTCCCACGGTGTCCAACGGTGTCCAACGATGTCCAACGGTGTCCAACGGTGTCCCACGTTGTCCCACGTTGTCCCACGGTGTCCAACGATGTCCAACGGTGTCCCACGTTGTCCCACGTTGTCCCACGTTGTCCCACGTTGTCCCACGTTGTCCCACGTTGTCCCACGTTGTCCCACGTTGTCCCACGGTATCCAACGGTGTCCAACGATGTCCAACGGTGTCCAACGGTGTCCCACGTTGTCCCACGTTGTCCCACGGTGTCCAACGATGTCCAGCGGTGTCCCACGTTGTCCAACGGTGTCCAACGGTGTCCCACGGTGTCCAACGGTGTCCCACGTTGTCCCACGTTGTCCCACGTTGTCCCACGTTGTCCCACGTTGTCCCACGTTGTCCAACGGTGTCCCACGGTGTCCAACGGTGTCCCACGTTGTCCCACGTTGTCCCACGTTGTCCCACGTTGTCCCACGTTGTCCCACGTTGTCCCACGTTGTCCCACGGTGTCCAACGGTGTCCAACGATGTCCAACGGTGTCCAACGGTGTCCCACGATGTCCATCGATGTCCAACGGTGTCCAACGGTGTCCAACGGTGTCCAACGGTGTCCAACGATGTCCAACGATGTCCAACGATGTCCAACGGTGTCCAACGATGTCCAACGATGTCCAACGGTGTCCCACGATGTCCAACGATGTCCAACGGTGTCCAACGGTGTCCCACGTTGTCCCACGTTGTCCCACGTTGTCCCACGTTGTCCCACGTTGTCCCACGTTGTCCCACGTTGTCCCACGTTGTCCCACGTTGTCCCACGTTGTCCCACGTTGTCCCACGTTGTCCCACGGTGTCCAACGATGTCCAACGGTGTCCAACGGTGTCCAACGGTGTCCCACGTTGTCCAACGGTGTCCCACGTTGTCCCACGTTGTCCCACGTTGTCCCACGTTGTCCCACGATGTCCCACGTTGTCCCACGTTGTCCCACGTTGTCCCACGTTGTCCCACGTTGTCCCACGTTGTCCCACGGTGTCCAACGATGTCCAACGGTGTCCAACGGTGTCCAACGGTGTCCCACGTTGTCCAACGGTGTCCCACGTTGTCCCACGTTGTCCCACGTTGTCCCACGTTGTCCCACGTTGTCCCACGGTGTCCAACGATGTCCAACGGTGTCCCACGTTGTCCATCGGTGTCCCACGTTGTCCCACGTTGTCCCACGTTGTCCCACGTTGTCCCACGGTGTCCAACGGTGTCCCACGTTGTCCCACGTTGTCCCACGTTGTCCCACGTTGTCCCACGTTGTCCCACGTTGTCCCACGTTGTCCCACGTTGTCCCACGTTGTCCCACGTTGTCCCACGGTGTCCAACGGTGTCCAACGATGTCCAACGGTGTCCAACGGTGTCCCACGATGTCCACCGATGTCCAACGGTGTCCAACGGTGTCCAACGGTGTCCCACGGTGTCCAACGATGTCCAACGGTGTCCAACGATGTCCAACGGTGTCCCACGTTGTCCCACGTTGTCCCACGTTGTCCCACGGTGTCCAACGATGTCCAACGGTGTCCAACGATGTCCAACGGTGTCCCACGATGTCCAACGATGTCCCACGATGTCCAACGGTGTCCAACGGTGTCCCACGTTGTCCCACGTTGTCCAACGTTGTCCCACGGTGTCCAACGGTGTCCAACGGTGTCCCACGGTGTCCAACGGTGTCCCACGTTGTCCCACGTTGTCCCACGTTGTCCCACGTTGTCCCACGTTGTCCCACGATGTCCCACGTTGTCCCACGTTGTCCCACGTTGTCCCACGTTGTCCCACGTTGTCCCACATTGTCCCACGTTGTCCCACGATGTCCCACGTTGTCCCACGTTGTCCCACGTTGTCCCACGTTGTCCCACGTTGTCCCACGTTGTCCCACGTTGTCCCACGTTGTCCCACGTTGTCCCACGTTGTCCCACGTTGTCCCACGTTGTCCCACGGTGTCCAACGGTGTCCAACGGTGTCCAACGGTGTCCAACGATGTCCAACGATGTCCAACGGTGTCCAACGGTGTCCCACGTTGTCCCACGTTGTCCCACGGTGTCCAACGATGTCCAACGGTGTCCCACGTTGTCCCACGTTGTCCCACGTTGTCCCACGTTGTCCAACGGTGTCCCACGGTGTCCAACGGTGTCCCACGTTGTCCCACGTTGTCCCACGTTGTCCCACGATGTCCCACGTTGTCCCAAGTTGTCCCACGTTGTCCCACGTTGTCCCACGTTGTCCCACGTTGTCCCACGGTGTCCAACGATGTCCAACGGTGTCCAACGGTGTCCAACGGTGTCCCACGTTGTCCAACGGTGTCCCACGTTGTCCCACGTTGTCCCACGTTGTCCCACGTTGTCCCACGTTGTCCCACGGTGTCCAACGATGTCCAACGGTGTCCCACGTTGTCCAGCGGTGTCCCACGTTGTCCCACGTTGTCCCACGTTGTCCCACGTTGTCCCACGGTGTCCAACGGTGTCCCACGTTGTCCCACGTTGTCCCACGTTGTCCCACGTTGTCCCACGTTGTCCCACGTTGTCCCACGTTGTCCCACGTTGTCCCACGTTGTCCCACGGTGTCCAACGGTGTCCAACGATGTCCAACGGTGTCCAACGGTGTCCCACGATGTCCACCGATGTCCAACGGTGTCCAACGGTGTCCAACGGTGTCCCACGGTGTCCAACGATGTCCAACGGTGTCCAACGATGTCCAACGGTGTCCCACGTTGTCCCACGTTGTCCCACGTTGTCCCACGGTGTCCAACGATGTCCAGCGGTGTCCAACGATGTCCAACGGTGTCCCACGATGTCCAACGATGTCCAACGATGTCCAACGGTGTCCAACGGTGTCCCACGTTGTCCCACGTTGTCCCACGTTGTCCCACGGTGTCCAACGATGTCCAACGGTGTCCCACGTTGTCCAACGGTGTCCCACGTTGTCCCACGTTGTCCCACGTTGTCCCACGTTGTCCCACGTTGTCCCACGATGTCCCACGTTGTCCCACGTTGTCCCACGTTGTCCCACGTTGTCCCACGTTGTCCCACATTGTCCCACGTTGTCCCACGATGTCCCACGTTGTCCCACGTTGTCCCACGTTGTCCCACGTTGTCCCACGTTGTCCCACGTTGTCCCACGTTGTCCCACGTTGTCCCACGTTGTCCCACGTTGTCCCACGTTGTCCCACGGTGTCCAACGGTGTCCAACGGTGTCCAACGGTGTCCAACGATGTCCAACGATGTCCAACGGTGTCCAACGGTGTCCCACGTTGTCCCACGTTGTCCCACGGTGTCCAACGATGTCCAACGGTGTCCCACGTTGTCCCACGTTGTCCCACGTTGTCCCACGTTGTCCTACGTTGTCCCACGTTGTCCCACGTTGTCCCACGGTGTCCAACGATGTCCAACGGTGTCCCACGTTGTCCCACGTTGTCCCACGTTGTCCCACGTTGTCCCACGTTGTCCCACGGTGTCCAACGATGTCCAGCTGTGTCCAACGGTGTCCCACGGTGTCCAACGGTGTCCAACGGTGTCCCACGGTGTCCAACGGTGTCCCACGTTGTCCCACGTTGTCCCACGTTGTCCCACGTTGTCCCACGTTGTCCCACGATGTCCCACGTTGTCCAACGATGTCCAACGGTGTCCCACGTTGTCCCACGTTGTCCCACGTTGTCCCACGTTGTCCCACGCTGTCCCACGTTGTCCCACGTTGTCCAACGATGTCCAACGGTGTCCCACGTTGTCCCACGTTGTCCCACGTTGTCCCACGTTGTCCCACGTTGTCCCACGTTGTCCCACGGTGTCCAACGATGTCCAACGGTGTCCAACGATGTCCAACGGTGTCCCACGATGTCCAACGATGTCCAACGATGTCCAACGGTGTCCAACGGTGTCCCACGTTGTCCCACGTTGTCCCACGTTGTCCCACGTTGTCCCACGGTGTCCAACGATGTCCAACGGTGTCCCACGTTGTCCAGCGGTGTCCCACGTTGTCCCACGTTGTCCCACGTTGTCCCACGTTGTCCCACGTTGTCCCACGTTGTCCCACGTTGTCCCACGTTGTCCCACGTTGTCCCACGGTGTCCAACGGTGTCCAACGGTGTCCAACGGTGTCCCACGGTGTCCAATGGTGTCCCACGTTGTCCCACGTTGTCCCACGTTGTCCCACGGTGTCCAACGATGTCCAACGGTGTCCCACGTTGTCCCACGTTGTCCCACGTTGTCCCACGTTGTCCCACGTTGTCCCACGTTGTCCCACGTTGTCCCACGTTGTCCCCCGTTGTCCCACGTTGTCCCACGTTGTCCCACGTTTTCCCACGGTGTCCAACGATGTCCAACGGTGTCCAACGATGTCCAACGGTGTCCCACGATGTCCAACGTTGTCCCACGTTGTCCCACGTTGTCCCACGCTGTCCCACGTTGTCCCACGTTGTCCCACGTTGTCCCACGGTGTCCAACGATGTCCAACGGTGACCAACGGTGTCCCACGGTGTCCAACGGTGTCCCACGTTGTCCCACGTTGTCCCACGTTGTCCCACGGTGTCCAACGATGTCCCACGTTGTCCAACGGTGTCCCACGTTGTCCCACGTTGTCCCACGTTGTCCCACGTTGTCCCACGTTGTCCCACGATGTCCCACGTTGTCCCACGTTGTCCCACGTTGTCCCACGTTGTCCCACATTGTCCCACGTTGTCCCACGATGTCCCACGTTGTCCCACGTTGTCCCACGTTGTCCCACGTTGTCCCACGTTGTCCCACGTTGTCCCACGTTGTCCCACGTTGTCCCACGTTGTCCCACGTTGTCCCACGTTGTCCCACGTTGTCCCACGGTGTCCAACGGTGTCCAACGGTGTCCCACGATGTCCACCGATGTCCCACGTTGTCCCACGTTGTCCCACGGTGTCCAACGATGTCCAACGGTGTCCAACGATGTCCAACGGTGTCCCACGATGTCCAACGATGTCCAACGATGTCCAACGGTGTCCAACGGTGTCCCACGTTGTCCCACGTTGTCCCACGTTGTCCCACGGTGTCCAACGATGTCCAACGGTGTCCAACGATGTCCAACGATGTCCAACGGTGTCCAACGGTGTCCAACGGTGTCCAACGATGTCCAACGGTGTCCCACGATGTCCAACGATGTCCAACGATGTCCAACGGTGTCCAACGGTGTCCCACGTTGTCCCACGTTGTCCCACGTTGTCCCACGGTGTCCAACGATGTCCAACGGTGTCCAACGATGTCCAACGATGTCCAACGGTGTCCCACGATGTCCAACGATGTCCAACAATGTCCAACGGTGTCCAACGGTGTCCCACGTTGTCCCACGTTGTCCCACGTTGTCCCACGGTGTCCAACGATGCCCAACGGTGTCCCACGTTGTCCCACGGTGTCCAACGATGTCCAACGGTGTCCAACGATGTCCAACGATGTCCAACGGTGTCCCACGATGTCCAACGATGTCCAACAATGTCCAACGGTGTCCAACGGTGTCCCACGTTGTCCCACGTTGTCCCACGTTGTCCCACGGTGTCCAACGATGCCCAACGGTGTCCCACGTTGTCCCACGTTGTCCCACGTTGTCCCACGTTGTCCCACGTTGTCCCACGTTGTCCCACGTTGTCCCACGTTGTCCCACGTTGTCCCACGTTGTCCCACGTTGTCCCACGGTGTCCAACGATGCCCAACGGTGTCCCACGTTGTCCCACGTTGTCCCACGTTGTCCCACGTTGTCCCACGTTGTCCCACGTTGTCCCACGTTGTCCCACGTTGTCCCACGGTGTCCAACGATGTCCAACGGTGTCCAACGGTGTCCCACGGTGTCCCACGTTGTCCCACGTTGTCCCACGTTGTCCCACGTTGTTCCATGGTTTCCCACGTTGTCCCACGTTGTCCCACGTTGTCCCACGTTGTCCCACGTTGTCCCACGTTGTCCCACGGTGTCCAACGGTGTCCAACGATGTCCAACGGTGTCCAACGGTGTCCCACGGTGTCCAACGGTGTCCCACGTTGTCCCACGTTGTCCAACGGTGTCCCACGGTGTCCAACGGTGTCCCACGTTGTCCCACGTTGTCCCACGTTGTCCCACGTTGTCCCACGTTGTCCCACGGTGTCCAACGATGTCCAACGATGTCCAACGTTGTCCCACGTTGTCCCACGTTGTCCCACGGTGTCCAACGATGCCCAACGGTGTCCCACGTTGTCCCACGTTGTCCCACGTTGTCCCACGTTGTCCCACGTTGTCCCACGTTGTCCCACGTTGTCCCACGTTGTCCCACGTTGTCCCACGTTGTCCCACGTTGTCCCACGGTGTCCAACGATGCCCAACGGTGTCCCACGTTGTCCCACGTTGTCCCACGTTGTCCCACGGTGTCCAACGGTGTCCCACGTTGTCCCACGTTGTCCCACGTTGTCCCACGTTGTCCCACGTTGTCCCACGGTGTCCAACGATGTCCAACGATGTCCAACGTTGTCCCACGTTGTCCCACGTTGTCCCACGTTGTCCCACGTTGTCCCACGTTGTTCCATGGTTTCCCACGTTGTCCCACGTTGTCCCACGTTGTCCCACGTTGTCCCACGTTGTCCCACGTTGTTCCATGGTTTCCCACGTTGTCCCACGTTGTCCCACGTTGTCCCACGTTGTCCCACGTTGTCCCACGGTGTCCAACGATGTCCAACGGTGTCCCACGGTGTCCAACGGTGTCCCACGTTGTCCCACGTTGTCCCACGTTGTCCCACGTTGTCCAACGGTGTCCCACTGTGTCCCACGTTGTCCCACGGTGTCCAACGGTGTCCAACGATGTCCAACGGTGTCCAACGGTGTCCCACGTTGTCCCACGTTGTCCCACGGTGTCCAACGATGTCCAACGGTGTCCCACGTTGTCCCACGTTGTCCCACGTTGTCCCACGTTGTCCCACGTTGTCCCACGTTGTCCCACGTTGTCCCACGTTGTCCCACGGTGTCCAACGGTGTCCAACGATGTCCAACGGTGTCCAACGGTGTCCCACGTTGTCCCACGTTGTCCCACGGTGTCCAACGATGTCCAACGGTGTCCCACGTTGTCCAACGGTGTCCAACGGTGTCCCACGGTGTCCAACGGTGTCCCACGTTGTCCCACGTTGTCCCACGTTGTCCCACGTTGTCCCACGTTGTCCCACGTTGTCCAACGGTGTCCCACGGTGTCCAACGGTGTCCCACGTTGTCCCACGTTGTCCCACGTTGTCCCACGTTGTCCCACGTTGTCCCACGTTGTCCCACGTTGTCCCACGGTGTCCAACGGTGTCCAACGATGTCCAACGGTGTCCAACGGTGTCCCACGATGTCCATCGATGTCCAACGGTGTCCAACGGTGTCCAACGGTGTCCAACGGTGTCCAACGATGTCCAACGATGTCCAACGATGTCCAACGGTGTCCAACGATGTCCAACGATGTCCAACGGTGTCCCACGATGTCCAACGGTGTCCAACGGTGTCCAACGGTGTCCCACGTTGTCCCACGTTGTCCCACGTTGTCCCACGTTGTCCCACGTTGTCCCACGTTGTCCCACGTTGTCCCACGTTGTCCCACGTTGTCCCACGTTGTCCCACGTTGTCCCACGTTGTCCCACGGTGTCCCACGGTGTCCAACGGTGTCCAACGGTGTCCAACGGTGTCCCACGTTGTCCAACGGTGTCCCACGTTGTCCCACGTTGTCCCACGTTGTCCCACGTTGTCCCACGATGTCCCACGTTGTCCCACGTTGTCCCACGTTGTCCCACGTTGTCCCACGTTGTCCCACGTTGTCCCACGGTGTCCAACGATGTCCAACGGTGTCCAACGGTGTCCAACGGTGTCCCACGTTGTCCAACGGTGTCCCACGTTGTCCCACGTTGTCCCACGTTGTCCCACGTTGTCCCACGTTGTCCCACGGTGTCCAACGATGTCCAACGGTGTCCCACGTTGTCCATCGGTGTCCCACGTTGTCCCACGTTGTCCCACGTTGTCCCACGTTGTCCCACGGTGTCCAACGGTGTCCCACGTTGTCCCACGTTGTCCCACGTTGTCCCACGTTGTCCCACGTTGTCCCACGTTGTCCCACGTTGTCCCACGTTGTCCCACGTTGTCCCACGTTGTCCCACGGTGTCCAACGGTGTCCAACGATGTCCAACGGTGTCCAACGGTGTCCCACGATGTCCACCGATGTCCAACGGTGTCCAACGGTGTCCAACGGTGTCCCACGGTGTCCAACGATGTCCAACGGTGTCCAACGATGTCCAACGGTGTCCCACGTTGTCCCACGTTGTCCCACGTTGTCCCACGGTGTCCAACGATGTCCAACGGTGTCCAACGATGTCCAACGGTGTCCCACGATGTCCAACGATGTCCAACGATGTCCAACGGTGTCCAACGGTGTCCCACGTTGTCCCACGTTGTCCAACGTTGTCCCACGGTGTCCAACGATGTCCAACGGTGTCCCACGTTGTCCAACGGTGTCCCACGTTGTCCCACGTTGTCCCACGTTGTCCCACGTTGTCCCACGTTGTCCCACGATGTCCCACGTTGTCCCACGTTGTCCCACGTTGTCCCACGTTGTCCCACGTTGTCCCACATTGTCCCACGTTGTCCCACGATGTCCCACGTTGTCCCACGTTGTCCCACGTTGTCCCACGTTGTCCCACGTTGTCCCACGTTGTCCCACGTTGTCCCACGTTGTCCCACGTTGTCCCACGTTGTCCCACGTTGTCCCACGTTGTCCCACGGTGTCCAACGGTGTCCAACGGTGTCCAACGGTGTCCAACGATGTCCAACGATGTCCAACGGTGTCCAACGGTGTCCCACGTTGTCCCACGTTGTCCCACGGTGTCCAACGATGTCCAACGGTGTCCCACGTTGTCCCACGTTGTCCCACGTTGTCCCACGTTGTCCAACGGTGTCCCACGGTGTCCAACGGTGTCCCACGTTGTCCCACGTTGTCCCACGTTGTCCCACGTTGTCCCACGATGTCCCACGTTGTCCCAAGTTGTCCCACGTTGTCCCACGTTGTCCCACGTTGTCCCACGTTGTCCCACGGTGTCCAACGATGTCCAACGGTGTCCAACGGTGTCCAACGGTGTCCCACGTTGTCCAACGGTGTCCCACGTTGTCCCAAGTTGTCCCACGTTGTCCCACGTTGTCCCACGTTGTCCCACGGTGTCCAACGATGTCCAACGGTGTCCCACGTTGTCCAGCGGTGTCCCACGTTGTCCCACGTTGTCCCACGTTGTCCCACGTTGTCCCACGGTGTCCAACGGTGTCCCACGTTGTCCCACGTTGTCCCACGTTGTCCCACGTTGTCCCACGTTGTCCCACGTTGTCCCACGTTGTCCCACGTTGTCCCACGTTGTCCCACGGTGTCCAACGGTGTCCAACGATGTCCAACGGTGTCCAACGGTGTCCCACGATGTCCACCGATGTCCAACGGTGTCCAACGGTGTCCAACGGTGTCCCACGGTGTCCAACGATGTCCAACGGTGTCCAACGATGTCCAACGGTGTCCCACGTTGTCCCACGTTGTCCCACGTTGTCCCACGGTGTCCAACGATGTCCAACGGTGTCCAACGATGTCCAACGGTGTCCCACGATGTCCAACGATGTCCAACGATGTCCAACGGTGTCCAACGGTGTCCCACGTTGTCCCACGTTGTCCCACGTTGTCCCACGGTGTCCAACGATGTCCAACGGTGTCCCACGTTGTCCAACGGTGTCCCACGTTGTCCCACGTTGTCCCACGTTGTCCCACGTTGTCCCACGTTGTCCCACGATGTCCCACGTTGTCCCACGTTGTCCCACGTTGTCCCACGTTGTCCCACGTTGTCCCACATTGTCCCACGTTGTCCCACGATGTCCCACGTTGTCCCACGTTGTCCCACGTTGTCCCACGTTGTCCCACGTTGTCCCACGTTGTCCCACGTTGTCCCACGTTGTCCCACGTTGTCCCACGTTGTCCCACGTTGTCCCACGGTGTCCAACGGTGTCCAACGGTGTCCAACGGTGTCCAACGATGTCCCACGATGTCCAACGGTGTCCAACGGTGTCCCACGTTGTCCCACGGTGTCCCACGGTGTCCAACGATGTCCAACGGTGTCCCACGTTGTCCCACGTTGTCCCACGTTGTCCCACGTTGTCCTACGTTGTCCCACGTTGTCCCACGTTGTCCCACGGTGTCCAACGATGTCCAACGGTGTCCCACGTTGTCCCACGTTGTCCCACGTTGTCCCACGTTGTCCCACGTTGTCCCACGGTGTCCAACGATGTCCAGCTGTGTCCAACGGTGTCCCACGGTGTCCAACGGTGTCCAACGGTGTCCCACGGTGTCCAACGGTGTCCCACGTTGTCCCACGTTGTCCCACGTTGTCCCACGTTGTCCCACGTTGTCCCACGATGTCCCACGTTGTCCAACGATGTCCAACGGTGTCCCACGTTGTCCCACGTTGTCCTACGTTGTCCCACGTTGTCCCACGCTGTCCCACGTTGTCCCACGTTGTCCAACGATGTCCAACGGTGTCCCACGTTGTCCCACGTTGTCCCACGTTGTCCCACGTTGTCCCACGTTGTCCCACGTTGTCCCACGGTGTCCAACGATGTCCAACGGTGTCCAACGGTGTCCAACGGTGTCCCACGATGTCCAACGATGTCCAACGATGTCCAACGGTGTCCAACGGTGTCCCACGTTGTCCCACGTTGTCCCACGTTGTCCCACGTTGTCCCACGGTGTCCAACGATGTCCAACGGTGTCCCACGTTGTCCAGCGGTGTCCCACGTTGTCCCACGTTGTCCCACGTTGTCCCACGTTGTCCCACGTTGTCCCACGTTGTCCCACGTTGTCCCACGTTGTCCCACGGTGTCCAACGATGTCCAACGGTGTCCAACGATGTCCAACGGTGTCCCACGATGTCCAACGATGTCCAACGTTGTCCCACGTTGTCCCACGTTGTCCCACGTTGTCCCACGTTGTCCCACGTTGTCCAACGGTGTCCCACGTTGTCCCACGTTGTCCCACGTTGTCCCACGTTGTCCCACGTTGTCCCACGTTGTCCCACGTTGTCCCACGTTGTCCCACGGTGTCCAACGGTGTCCAACGGTGTCCAACGGTGTCCCACGGTGTCCAATGGTGTCCCACGTTGTCCCACGTTGTCCCACGTTGTCCCACGGTGTCCAACGATGTCCAACGGTGTCCCACGTTGTCCCACGTTGTCCCACGTTGTCCCACGTTGTCCCACGTTGTCCCACGTTGTCCCACGTTGTCCCACGTTGTCCCCCGTTGTCCCACGTTGTCCCACGTTGTCCCACGTTTTCCCACGGTGTCCAACGATGTCCAACGGTGTCCAACGATGTCCAACGGTGTCCCACGATGTCCAACGTTGTCCCACGTTGTCCCACGTTGTCCCACGTTGTCCCACGTTGTCCCACGTTGTCCCACGTTGTCCCACGGTGTCCAACGATGTCCAACGGTGACCAACGGTGTCCCACGGTGTCCAACGGTGTCCCACGTTGTCCCACGTTGTCCCACGTTGTCCCACGTTGTCCCACGGTGTCCAACGATGTCCCACGTTGTCCAACGGTGTCCCACGTTGTCCCACGTTGTCCCACGTTGTCCCACGTTGTCCCACGTTGTCCCACGATGTCCCACGTTGTCCCACGTTGTCCCACGTTGTCCCACGTTGTCCCACATTGTCCCACGTTGTCCCACGATGTCCCACGTTGTCCCACGTTGTCCCACGTTGTCCCACGTTGTCCCACGTTGTCCCACGTTGTCCCACGTTGTCCCACGTTGTCCCACGTTGTCCCACGTTGTCCCACGTTGTCCCACGTTGTCCCACGGTGTCCAACGGTGTCCAACGGTGTCCCACGATGTCCACCGATGTCCCACGTTGTCCCACGTTGTCCCACGGTGTCCAACGATGTCCAACGGTGTCCAACGATGTCCAACGGTGTCCCACGATGTCCAACGATGTCCAACGATGTCCAACGGTGTCCAACGGTGTCCCACGTTGTCCCACGTTGTCCCACGTTGTCCCACGGTGTCCAACGATGTCCAACGGTGTCCAACGATGTCCAACGATGTCCAACGGTGTCCAACGATGTCCAACGGTGTCCAACGATGTCCAACGGTGTCCCACGATGTCCAACGATGTCCAACGATGTCCAACGGTGTCCAACGGTGTCCCACGTTGTCCCACGTTGTCCCACGTTGTCCCACGGTGTCCAACGATGTCCAACGGTGTCCAACGATGTCCAACGATGTCCAACGGTGTCCCACGATGTCCAACGATGTCCAACGATGTCCAACGGTGTCCAACGGTGTCCCACGTTGTCCCACGTTGTCCCACGTTGTCCCACGGTGTCCAACGATGCCCAACGGTGTCCCACGTTGTCCCACGGTGTCCAACGATGTCCAACGGTGTCCAACGATGTCCAACGATGTCCAACGGTGTCCCACGATGTCCAACGATGTCCAACAATGTCCAACGGTGTCCAACGGTGTCCCACGTTGTCCCACGTTGTCCCACGTTGTCCCACGGTGTCCAACGATGCCCAACGGTGTCCCACGTTGTCCCACGTTGTCCCACGTTGTCCCACGTTGTCCCACGTTGTCCCACGTTGTCCCACGTTGTCCCACGTTGTCCCACGTTGTCCCACGTTGTCCCACGTTGTCCCACGTTGTCCCACGTTGTCCCACGTTGTCCCACGTTGTCCCACGTTGTCCCACGTTGTCCCACGGTGTCCAACGATGCCCAACGGTGTCCCACGTTGTCCCACGTTGTCCCACGTTGTCCCACGTTGTCCCACGTTGTCCCACGTTGTCCCACGTTGTCCCACGTTGTCCCACGGTGTCCAACGATGTCCAACGGTGTCCAACGGTGTCCCACGGTGTCCCACGTTGTCCCACGTTGTCCCACGTTGTCCCACGTTGTTCCATGGTTTCCCACGTTGTCCCACGTTGTCCCACGTTGTCCCACGTTGTCCCACGTTGTCCCACGTTGTCCCACGGTGTCCAACGGTGTCCAACGATGTCCAACGGTGTCCAACGGTGTCCCACGGTGTCCAACGGTGTCCCACGTTGTCCCACGTTGTCCAACGGTGTCCCACGGTGTCCAACGGTGTCCCACGTTGTCCCACGTTGTCCCACGTTGTCCCACGTTGTCCCACGTTGTCCCACGGTGTCCAACGATGTCCAACGATGTCCAACGTTGTCCCACGTTGTCCCACGTTGTCCCACGTTGTCCCACGTTGTCCCACGTTGTCCAACGGTGTCCCACGTTGTCCCACGTTGTCCCACGTTGTCCCACGGTGTCCAACGATGCCCAACGGTGTCCCACGTTGTCCCACGTTGTCCCACGTTGTCCCACGTTGTCCCACGTTGTCCCACGTTGTCCCACGTTGTCCCACGTTGTCCCACGTTGTCCCACGTTGTCCCACGTTGTCCCACGGTGTCCAACGATGCCCAACGGTGTCCCACGTTGTCCCACGTTGTCCCACGTTGTCCCACGGTGTCCAACGGTGTCCCACGTTGTCCCACGTTGTCCCACGTTGTCCCACGTTGTCCCACGTTGTCCAACGGTGTCCCACGTTGTCCCACGTTGTCCCACGTTGTCCCACGGTGTCCAACGATGCCCAACGGTGTCCCACGTTGTCCCACGTTGTCCCACGTTGTCCCACGTTGTCCCACGTTGTCCCACGTTGTCCCACGTTGTCCCACGTTGTCCCACGTTGTCCCACGTTGTCCCACGGTGTCCAACGATGCCCAACGGTGTCCCACGTTGTCCCACGTTGTCCCACGTTGTCCCACGTTGTCCCACGTTGTCCCACGTTGTCCCACGTTGTCCCACGTTGTCCCACGTTGTCCCACGGTGTCCAACGATGTCCAACGGTGTCCAACGGTGTCCCACGGTGTCCCACGTTGTCCCACGTTGTCAAACGTTGTCCCACGTTGTTCCATGGTTTCCCACGTTGTCCCACGTTGTCCCACGTTGTCCCACGTTGTCCCACGTTGTCCCACGTTGTCCCACGGTGTCCAACGGTGTCCAACGTTGTCCAACGGTGTCCAACGGTGTCCCACGGTGTCCAACGGTGTCCCACGTTGTCCCACGTTGTCCAACGGTGTCCCACGGTGTCCAACGGTGTCCCACGTTGTCCCACGTTGTCCCACGTTGTCCCACGTTGTCCCACGTTGTCCCACGGTGTCCAACGATGTCCAACGGTGTCCAACGATGTCCAACGGTGTCCCACGTTGTCCAACGGTGTCCCACGTTGTCCCACGTTGTCCCACGTTGTCCCACGTTGTCACACGTTGTCCCACGATGTCCCACGTTGTCCCACGTTGTCCCACGTTGTCCCACGTTGTCCCACGTTGTCCCACGTTGTCCCACGTTGTCCCACGGTGTCCAACGATGTCCAACGGTGTCCAACGGTGTCCCACGGTGTCCAACGGTGTCCCACGTTGTCCCACGTTGTCCCACGTTGTCCCACGTTGTCCCACGTTGTCCCACGTTGTCCAACGATGTCCAACGGTGTCCCACGTTGTCCCACGTTGTCCCACGTTGTCCCACGTTGTTCCATGGTTTCCCACGTTGTCCCACGTTGTCCCACGTTGTCCCACGGTGTCCAACGATGTCCAACGGTGTCCAACGGTGTCCAACGGTGTCCAACGATGTCCAACGATGTCCCACGTTGTCCCACGTTGTCCCACGTTGTCCCACGTTGTCCCACGTTGTCCCACGTTGTCCCACGTTGTCCCACGTTGTCCCACGATGTCCCACGTTGTCCAACGATGTCCAACGGTGTCCCACGTTGTCCCACGTTGTCCTACGTTGTCCCACGTTGTCCCACGCTGTCCCACGTTGTCCCACGTTGTCCAACGATGTCCAACGGTGTCCCACGTTGTCCCACGTTGTCCCACGTTGTCCCACGTTGTCCCACGTTGTCCCACGTTGTCCCACGTTGTCCCACGTTGTCCCACGTTGTCCCACGGTGTCCAACGATGTCCAACGGTGTCCAACGATGTCCAACGGTGTCCCACGATGTCCAACGATGTCCAACGATGTCCAACGGTGTCCAACGGTGTCCCACGTTGTCCCACGTTGTCCCACGTTGTCCTACGGTGTCCAACGATGTCCAACGGTGTCCCACGTTGTCCAGCGGTGTCCCACGTTGTCCCACGGTGTCCAACGGTGTCCAACGATGTCCAACGGTGTCCAACGGTGTCCCACGGTGTCCAACGGTGTCCCACGTTGTCCCACGTTGTCCAACGGTGTCCCACGGTGTCCAACGGTGTCCCACGTTGTCCCACGTTGTCCCACGTTGTCCCACGTTGTCCCACGTTGTCTCACGGTGTCCAACGATGTCCAACGGTGTCCAACGATGTCCAACGGTGTCCCACGTTGTCCAACGGTGTCCCACGTTGTCCCACGTTGTCCCACGTTGTCCCACGTTGTCCCACGTTGTCCCACGATGTCCCACGTTGTCCCACGTTGTCCCACGTTGTCCCACGTTGTCCCACGTTGTCCCACGTTGTCCCACGTTGTCCCACGGTGTCCAACGATGTCCAACGGTGTCCAACGGTGTCCCACGGTGTCCAGCGGTGTCCCACGTTGTCCCACGTTGTCCCACGTTGTCCCACGTTGTCCCACGTTGTCCCACGTTGTCCAACGATGTCCAACGGTGTCCCACGTTGTCCCACGTTGTCCCACGTTGTCCCACGTTGTTCCATGGTGTCCCACGTTGTCCCACGTTGTCCCACGTTGTCCCACGGTGTCCAACGATGTCCAACGGTGTCCAACGGTGTCCAACGGTGTCCAACGATGTCCAACGATGTCCCACGTTGTCCCACGTTGTCCCACGTTGTCCCACGTTGTCCCACGTTGTCCCACGTTGTCCCACGTTGTCCCACGTTGTCCCACGATGTCCCACGTTGTCCAACGATGTCCAACGGTGTCCCACGTTGTCCCACGTTGTCCTACGTTGTCCCACGTTGTCCCACGCTGTCCCACGTTGTCCCACGTTGTCCAACGATGTCCAACGGTGTCCCACGTTGTCCCACGTTGTCCCACGTTGTCCCACGTTGTCCTACGTTGTCCCACGTTGTCCCACGTTGTCCCACGTTGTCCCACGTTGTCCCACGGTGTCCAACGATGTCCAACGGTGTCCAACGATGTCCAACGGTGTCCCACGATGTCCAACGATGTCCAACGATGTCCAACGGTGTCCAACGGTGTCCCACGTTGTCCCACGTTGTCCCACGTTGTCCTACGGTGTCCAACGATGTCCAACGGTGTCCCACGTTGTCCAGCGGTGTCCCACGTTGTCCCACGTTGTCCCACGTTGTCCCACGTTGTCCCACGTTGTCCCACGATGTCCCACGTTGTCCCACGTTGTCCCACGTTGTCCCACGTTGTCCCACGTTGTCCCACGTTGTCCCACGTTGTCCCACGTTGTCCCACGGTGTCCAACGATGTCCAACGGTGTCCAACGGTGTCCCACGGTGTCCAACGGTGTCCCACGTTGTCCCACGTTGTCCCACGTTGTCCCACGTTGTCCCACGTTGTCCCACGTTGTCCCACGTTGTCCCACGTTGTCCCACGTTGTCCCACGGTGTCCAACGATGTCCAACGGTGTCCAACGGTGTCCCACGGTGTCCAACGGTGTCCCACGTTGTCCCACGTTGTCCCACGTTGTCCCACGTTGTCCCACGTTGTCCCACGTTGTCCCACGTTGTCCCACGTTGTCCCACGTTGTCCCACGTTGTCCCACGTTGTCCCACGTTGTCCCACGTTGTCCCACGTTGTCCTACGGTGTCCAACGATGTCCAACTGTGTCCAACGGTGTCCCACGGTGTTCAACGGTGTCCCACGTTGTCCCACGTTGTCCAACGATGTCCCACGGTGTCCAACGATGTCCCACGGTGTCCAGCGATGTCCAACGGTGTCCCACGTTGTCCAACGGTGTCCCACGTTGTCCCACGTTGTCCCACGTTGTCCCACGTTGTCCCACGTTGTCCCACGATGTCCCACGTTGTCCCACGTTGTCCCACGTTGTCCCACGTTGTCCCACGTTGTCCCACGTTGTCCCACGTTGTCCCACGTTGTCCCACGTCGTCCCACGGTGTCCAACGATGTCCAACGGTGTCCAACGGTGTCCCACGGTGTCCAACGGTGTCCCACGTTGTCCCACGTTGTCCCACGTTGTCCCACGTTGTCCCACGTTGTCCAACGATGTCCAACGGTGTCCCACGTTGTCCCACGTTGTCCCACGTTGTCCCACGTTGTCCCACGGTGTCCAGCGATGTCCAACGGTGTCCCACGTTGTCCAACGGTGTCCAACGATGTCCAACGGTGTCCAACGGTGTCCAACGGTGTCCAACGATGTCCAACGATGTCCAGCGATGTCCAACGGTGTCCAACGATGTCCAACGATGTCCAACGGTGTCCCACGTTGTCCCACGTTGTCCCACGTTGTCCCACGTTGTCCCACGGTGTCCCACGATGTCCAACGGTGTCCAACGATGTCCAACGGTGTCCCACGATGTCCAACGATGTCCAACGATGTCCAACGGTGTCCCACGATGTCCAACGATGTCCAACAATGTCCAACGGTGTCCAACGGTGTCCCACGTTGTCCCACGTTGTCCCACGTTGTCCCACGGTGTCCAACGATGCCCAACGGTGTCCCACGTTGTCCCACGTTGTCCCACGTTGTCCCACGTTGTCCCACGTTGTCCCACGTTGTCCCACGTTGTCCCACGTTGTCCCACGTTGTCCCACGTTGTCCCACGTTGTCCCACGTTGTCCCACGTTGTCCCACGTTGTCCCACGTTGTCCCACGTTGTCCCACGTTGTCCCACGTTGTCCCACGTTGTCCCACGTTGTCCCACGTTGTCCCTAGTTGTCCCACGTTGTCCCACGTTGTCCCACGTTGTCCCACGTTGTCCCACGATGTCCCACGTTGTCCAACGATGTCCAACGGTGTCCCACGTTGTCCCACGTTGTCCTACGTTGTCCCACGTTGTCCCACGCTGTCCCACGTTGTCCCACGTTGTCCAACGATGTCCAACGGTGTCCCACGTTGTCCCACGTTGTCCCACGTTGTCCCACGTTGTCCCACGTTGTCCCACGTTGTCCCACGTTGTCCCACGTTGTCCCACGTTGTCCCACGGTGTCCAACGATGTCCAACGGTGTCCAACGATGTCCAACGGTGTCCCACGATGTCAAACGATGTCCAACGATGTCCAACGGTGTCCAACGGTGTCCCACGTTGTCCCACGTTGTCCCACGTTGTCCCACGGTGTCCAACGATGTCCAACGGTGTCCCACGTTGTCCAGCGGTGTCCCACGTTGTCCCACGTTGTCCCACGTTGTCCCACGTTGTCCCACGATGTCCCACGTTGTCCCACGTTGTCCCACGTTGTCCCACGTTGTCCCACGTTGTCCCACGTTGTCCCACGTTGTCCCACGTTGTCCCACGGTGTCCAACGATGTCCAACGGTGTCCAACGGTGTCCCACGGTGTCCAACGGTGTCCCACGTTGTCCCACGTTGTCCCACGTTGTCCCACGTTGTCCCACGTTGTCCCACGTTGTCCCACGTTGTCCCACGTTGTCCCACGTTGTCCCACGGTGTCCAACGATGTCCAACGGTGTCCAACGGTGTCCCACGGTGTCCAACGGTGTCCCACGTTGTCCCACGTTGTCCCACGTTGTCCCACGTTGTCCCACGTTGTCCCACGTTGTCCCACGTTGTCCCACGTTGTCCCACGTTGTCCCACGTTGTCCCACGTTGTCCCACGTTGTCCCACGTTGTCCCACGTTGTCCCACGTTGTCCCACGTTGTCCTACGGTGTCCAACGATGTCCAACGGTGTCCAACGGTGTCCCACGGTGTCCAACGGTGTCCCACGTTGTCCCACGTTGTCCAACGATGTCCAACGGTGTCCCACGTTGTCCCACGTTGTCCTACGTTGTCCCACGTTGTCCCACGTTGTCCCACGTTGTCCAACGTTGTCCCACGTTGTCCCACGTTGTCCCACGTTGTCCCACGGTGTCCAACGGTGTCCAACGATGTCCAACGGTGTCCAACGGTGTCCCACGTTGTCCCACGTTGTCCCACGGTGTCCAACGATGTCCAACGGTGTCCCACGTTGTCCCACGTTGTCCCACGTTGTCCCACGTTGTTCCATGGTTTCCCACGTTGTCCCACGTTGTCCCACGTTGTCCCACGGTGTCCAACGATGTCCAACGGTGTCCAACGGTGTCCCACGGTGTCCAACGGTGTCCCACGTTGTCCCACGTTGTCCCACGTTGTCCCACGTTGTCCCACGGTGTCCAACGATGTCCAACGGTGTCCAACGGTGTCCCACGGTGTCCAACGGTGTCCCACGTTGTCCCACGTTGTCCCACGTTGTCCCACGTTGTCCCACGTTGTCCCACGTTGTCCCACGTTGTCCCACGTTGTCCCACGTTGTCCCACGGTGTCCAACGGTGTCCAACGATGTCCAACGGTGTCCAACGGTGTCCCACGATGTCCATCGATGTCCAACGGTGTCCAACGGTGTCCAACGGTGTCCAACGGTGTCCAACGATGTCCAACGATGTCCAACGATGTCCAACGGTGTCCAACGATGTCCAACGATGTCCAACGGTGTCCCACGATGTCCAACGACGTCCAACGTTGTCCAACGGTGTCCAACGGTGTCCCACGTTGTCCCACGTTGTCCCACGTTGTCCCACGGTGTCCAACGATGTCCAACGGTGTCCCACGTTGTCCAACGGTGTCCCACGTTGTCCCACGTTGTCCCACGTTGTCCAACGTTGTCCCACGATGTCCCACGTTGTCCCACGGTGTCCAACGGTGTCCCACGTTGTCCCACGTTGTCCCACGTTGTCCCACGTTGTCCCACGTTGTCCCACGTTGTCCCACGTTGTCCCACGTTGTCCCACGTTGTCCCACGGTGTCCAACGGTGTCCAACGATGTCCAACGGTGTCCAACGGTGTCCCACGATGTCCATCGATGTCCAACGGTGTCCAACGGTGTCCCACGTTGTCCAACGGTGTCCCACGTTGTCCCACGTTGTCCCACGTTGTCCCACGTTGTCCCACGATGTCCCACGTTGTCCCACGTTGTCCCACGTTGTCCCACGTTGTCCCACGTTGTCCCACGTTGTCCCACGTTGCCCCACGTTGTCCCACGTTGTCCCACGTTGTCCCACGGTGTCCAACGATGTCCAACGGTGTCCCACGTTGTCCAGCGGTGTCCCACGTTGTCCCACGTTGTCCCACGTTGTCCCACGTTGTCCCACGGTGTCCAACGGTGTCCCACGTTGTCCCACGTTGTCCCACGTTGTCCCACGTTGTCCCACGTTGTCCCACGGTGTCCAACGGTGTCCAACGATGTCCAACGGTGTCCAACGGTGTCCCACGATGTCCACCGATGTCCAACGGTGTCCAACGGTGTCCAACGGTGTCCCACGGTGTCCAACGATGTCCAACGGTGTCCATTGATGTCCAACGGTGTCCCACGTTGTCCCACGTTGTCCCACGTTGTCCCACGGTGTCCAACGATGTCCAACGGTGTCCAACGATGTCCAACGGTGTCCCACGATGTCCAACGATGTCCAACGATGTCCAACGGTGTCCAACGGTGTCCCACGTTGTCCCACGTTGTCCAACGTTGTCCCACGGTGTCCAACGATGTCCAACGGTGTCCCACGTTGTCCAACGGTGTCCCACGTTGTCCCACGTTGTCCCACGTTGTCCAACGGTGTCCAACGGTGTCCAACGGTGTCCAACGATGTCCAACGATGTCCAACGGTGTCCAACGGTGTCCCACGTTGTCCCACGTTGTCCCACGGTGTCCAACGATGTCCAACGGTGTCCCACGTTGTCCCACGTTGTCCCACGTTGTCCCACGGTGTCCAACGATGTCCAACGGTGTCCCACGTTGTCCCACGTTGTCCCACGTTGTCCCACGTTGTCCCACGTTGTCCAACGATGTCCAACGATGTCCAACGGTGTCCAACGGTGTCCCACGTTGTCCCACGTTGTCCCACGGTGTCCAACGATGTCCAACGGTGTCCCACGTTGTCCCACGTTGTCCCACGTTGTCCCACGGTGTCCAACGATGTCCAACGGTGTCCAACGATGTCCAACGGTGTCCCACGTTGTCCCACGTTGTCCCACGTTGTCCCACGTTGTCCCACGTTGTCCCACGTTGTCCCACGTTGTCCCACGTTGTCCCAAGATGTCCCACGTTGTCCAACGATGTCCAACGGTGTCCCACGTTGTCCCACGTTGTCCCACGTTGTCCCACGTTGTCCCACGTTGTCCCACGTTGTCCCACGTTGTCCCACGGTGTCCAACGATGTCCAACGGTGTCCAACGGTGTCCCACGGTGTCCAACGGTGTGCCACGTTGTCCCACGTTGTCCCACGTTGTCCCACGTTGTCCCAAGATGTCCCACGTTGTCCAACGATGTCCAACGGTGTCCCACGTTGTCCCACGTTGTCCCACGTTGTCCCACGGTGTCCAACGATGTCCAACGGTGTCCAACGATGTCCAACGGTGTCCCAAGATGTCCAACGATGTCCAACGTTGTCCCACGTTGTCCCACGTTGTCCCACGTTGTCCCACGTTGTCCCACGTTGTCCAACGGTGTCCCACGTTGTCCCACGTTGTCCCACGTTGTCCCACGTTGTCCCACGTTGTCCAACGGTGTCCCACGTTGTCCCACGTTGTCCCACGTTGTCCCACGTTGTCCCACGTTGTCCCACGTTGTCCCACGGTGTCCAACGATGTCCAACGGTGTCCAACGGTGTCCCACGGTGTCCAACGGTGTCCCACGTTGTCCCACGTTGTCCCACGTTGTCCCACGTTGTCCCACGGTGTCCAACGGTGTCCAACGATGTCCAACTGTGTCCAACGATGTCCAACGGTGTCCCACGATGTCCAACGATGTCCAACGATGTCCAACGGTGTCCCACGTTGTCCCACGTTGTCCCACGTTGTCCCACGTTGTCCCACGTTGTCCCACGTTGTCCCACGTTGTCCCACGTTGTCCAACGGTGTCCCACGTTGTCCCACGTTGTCCCACGTTGTCCCACGTTGTCACACGGTGTCCAACGATGTCCAACGGTGTCCCACGTTGTCCCACGTTGTCCCACGTTGTCCCACGTTGTCCCACGTTGTTCCATGGTTTCCCACGTTGTCCCACGTTGTCCCACGTTGTCCCACGTTGTCCCACGTTGTCCCACGTTGTTCCATGGTTTCCCACGTTGTCCCACGTTGTCCCACGTTGTCCCACGTTGTCCCACGTTGTCCCACGGTGTCCAACGATGTCCAACGGTGTCCCACGGTGTCCAACGGTGTCCCACGTTGTCCCACGTTGTCCCACGTTGTCCCACGTTGTCCAACGGTGTCCCACTGTGTCCCACGTTGTCCCACGTTGTCCCACGTTGTCCCACGTTGTCCCACGTTGTCCCACGTTGTCCCACGTTGTCCCACGTTGTCCCACGTTGTCCCACGGTGTCCAACGGTGTCCAACGATGTCCAACGGTGTCCCACGTTGTCCCACGTTGTCCTACGTTGTCCCACGATGTCCCACGTTGTCCCACGTTGTCCCACGTTGTCCCACGTTGTCCCACGTTGTCCCACGTTGTCCCACGTTGTCCCACGTTGTCCCACGTTGTCCCACGTTGTCCCACGTTGTCCCACGTTGTCCCACGGTGTCCAACGGTGTCCAACGGTGTCCAACGGTGTCCAACGATGTCCAACGATGTCCAACGGTGTCCAACGGTGTCCCACGTTGTCCCACGTTGTCCCACGGTGTCCAACGATGTCCAACGGTGTCCCACGTTGTCCCACGTTGTCCCACGTTGTCCCACGTTGTCCCACGATGTTCCATGGTTTCCCACGTTGTCCCACGATGTTCCATGGTTTCCCACGTTGTCCCACGTTGTCCCACGTTGTCCCACGGTGTCCAACGATGTCCAACGGTGTCCAACGGTGTCCCACGGTGTCCAACGGTGTCCCACGTTGTCCCACGTTGTCCCACGTTGTCCCACGTTGTCCAACGGTGTCCCACGGTGTCCAACGGTGTCCAACGGTGTCCCACGTTGTCCCACGTTGTCCCACGTTGTCCCACGTTGTCCCACGTTGTTCCATGGTTTCCCACGTTGTCCCACGTTGTCCCACGTTGTCCCACGTTGTCCCACGTTGTCCCACGTTGTCCCACGTTGTCCCACGTTGTCCCACGGTGTCCAACGGTGTCCCACGGTGTCCAACGGTGTGCCACGTTGTCCCACGTTGTCCCACGTTGTCCCACGTTGTCCCAAGATGTCCCACGTTGTCCAACGATGTCCAACGGTGTCCCACGTTGTCCCACGTTGTCCCACGTTGTCCCACGGTGTCCAACGATGTCCAACGGTGTCCAACGATGTCCAACGGTGTCCCACGATGTCCAACGATGTCCAACGTTGTCCCACGTTGTCCCACGTTGTCCCACGTTGTCCCACGTTGTCCCACGTTGTCCAACGGTGTCCCACGTTGTCCCACGTTGTCCCACGTTGTCCCACGTTGTCCCACGTTGTCCAACGGTGTCCCACGTTGTCCCACGTTGTCCCACGTTGTCCCACGTTGTCCCACGTTGTCCCACGTTGTCCCACGGTGTCCAACGATGTCCAACGGTGTCCAACGGTGTCCCACGGTGTCCAACGGTGTCCCACGTTGTCCCACGTTGTCCCACGTTGTCCCACGTTGTCCCACGGTGTCCAACGGTGTCCAACGATGTCCAACTGTGTCCAACGATGTCCAACGGTGTCCCACGATGTCCAACGATGTCCAACGATGTCCAACGGTGTCCCACGTTGTCCCACGTTGTCCCACGTTGTCCCACGTTGTCCCACGTTGTCCCACGTTGTCCCACGTTGTCCCACGTTGTCCAACGGTGTCCCACGTTGTCCCACGTTGTCCCACGTTGTCCCACGTTGTCACACGGTGTCCAACGATGTCCAACGGTGTCCCACGTTGTCCCACGTTGTCCCACGTTGTCCCACGTTGTCCCACGTTGTTCCATGGTTTCCCACGTTGTCCCACGTTGTCCCACGTTGTCCCACGTTGTCCCACGTTGTCCCACGTTGTTCCATGGTTTCCCACGTTGTCCCACGTTGTCCCACGTTGTCCCACGTTGTCCCACGTTGTCCCACGGTGTCCAACGATGTCCAACGGTGTCCCACGGTGTCCAACGGTGTCCCACGTTGTCCCACGTTGTCCCACGTTGTCCCACGTTGTCCAACGGTGTCCCACTGTGTCCCACGTTGTCCCACGTTGTCCTACGTTGTCCCACGTTGTCCCACGTTGTCCCACGTTGTCCCACGTTGTCCCACGTTGTCCCACGTTGTCCCACGGTGTCCAACGGTGTCCAACGATGTCCAACGGTGTCCCACGTTGTCCCACGTTGTCCTACGTTGTCCCACGATGTCCCACGTTGTCCCACGTTGTCCCACGTTGTCCCACGTTGTCCCACGTTGTCCCACGTTGTCCCACGTTGTCCCACGTTGTCCCACGTTGTCCCACGTTGTCCCACGTTGTCCCACGTTGTCCCACGGTGTCCAACGGTGTCCAACGGTGTCCAACGGTGTCCAACGATGTCCAACGATGTCCAACGGTGTCCAACGGTGTCCCACGTTGTCCCACGTTGTCCCACGGTGTCCAACGATGTCCAACGGTGTCCCACGTTGTCCCACGTTGTCCCACGTTGTCCCACGTTGTCCCACGATGTTCCATGGTTTCCCACGTTGTCCCACGATGTTCCATGGTTTCCCACGTTGTCCCACGTTGTCCCACGTTGTCCCACGGTGTCCAACGATGTCCAACGGTGTCCAACGGTGTCCCACGGTGTCCAACGGTGTCCCACGTTGTCCCACGTTGTCCCACGTTGTCCCACGTTGTCCAACGGTGTCCCACGGTGTCCAACGGTGTCCAACGGTGTCCCACGGTGTCCAACGGTGTCCCACGTTGTCCCACGTTGTCCCACGTTGTCCCACGTTGTCCCAAGATGTCCCACGTTGTCCAACGATGTCCAACGGTGTCCCACGTTGTCCCACGTTGTCCCACGTTGTCCCACGTTGTCCCACGTTGTCCCACGTTGTCCCACGTTGTCCCACGGTGTCCAACGGTGTCCAACGGTGTCCAACGGTGTCCAACGATGTCCAACGATGTCCAACGGTGTCCAACGGTGTCCCACGTTGTCCCACGTTGTCCCACGGTGTCCAACGATGTCCAACGGTGTCCCACGTTGTCCCACGTTGTCCCACGTTGTCCCACGGTGTCCAACGATGTCCAACGGTGTCCCACGTTGTCCCACGTTGTCCCACGTTGTCCCACGTTGTCCCACGTTGTCCAACGATGTCCAACGATGTCCAACGGTGTCCAACGGTGTCCCACGTTGTCCCACGTTGTCCCACGGTGTCCAACGATGTCCAACGGTGTCCCACGTTGTCCCACGTTCTCCCACGTTGTCCCACGTTGTCCCACGTTGTCCCACGGTGTCCAACGATGTCCAGCTGTGTCCAACGGTGTCCCACGGTGTCCAACGGTGTCCAACGGTGTCCCACGGTGTCCAACGGTGTCCCACGTTGTCCCACGTTGTCCAACGGTGTCCCACGTTGTCCCACGTTGTCCCACGTTGTCCCACGTTGTCCAACGGTGTCCAACGGTGTCCCACGGTGTCCAACGGTGTCCCACGTTGTCCCACGTTGTCCCACGTTGTCCCACGTTGTCCAACGGTGTCCCACGGTGTCCAACGGTGTCCAACGGTGTCCCACGTTGTCCCACGTTGTCCCACGTTGTCCCACGTTGTCCCACGTTGTTCCATGGTTTCCCACGTTGTCCCACGTTGTCCCACGTTGTCCCACGTTGTCCCACGTTGTCCCACGTTGTTCCATGGTGTCCAACGATGTCCAACGGTGTCCCACGTTGTCCCACGTTGTCCCACGTTGTCCCACGTTGTCCCACGATGTTCCATGGTTTCCCACGTTGTCCCACGATGTTCCATGGTTTCCCACGTTGTCCCACGTTGTCCCACGTTGTCCCACGGTGTCCAACGATGTCCAACGGTGTCCAACGGTGTCCCACGGTGTCCAACGGTGTCCCACGTTGTCCCACGTTGTCCCACGTTGTCCCACGTTGTCCAACGGTGTCCCACGGTGTCCAACGGTGTCCAACGGTGTCCCACGGTGTCCAACGGTGTCCCACGTTGTCCCACGTTGTCCCACGTTGTCCCACGTTGTCCCAAGATGTCCCACGTTGTCCAACGATGTCCAACGGTGTCCCACGTTGTCCCACGTTGTCCCACGTTGTCCCACGTTGTCCCACGTTGTCCCACGTTGTCCCACGTTGTCCCACGGTGTCCAACGGTGTCCAACGGTGTCCAACGGTGTCCAACGATGTCCAACGATGTCCAACGGTGTCCAACGGTGTCCCACGTTGTCCCACGTTGTCCCACGGTGTCCAACGATGTCCAACGGTGTCCCACGTTGTCCCACGTTGTCCCACGTTGTCCCACGGTGTCCAACGATGTCCAACGGTGTCCCACGTTGTCCCACGTTGTCCCACGTTGTCCCACGTTGTCCCACGTTGTCCAACGATGTCCAACGATGTCCAACGGTGTCCAACGGTGTCCCACGTTGTCCCACGTTGTCCCACGGTGTCCAACGATGTCCAACGGTGTCCCACGTTGTCCCACGTTGTCCCACGTTGTCCCACGTTGTCCCACGTTGTCCCACGGTGTCCAACGATGTCCAGCTGTGTCCAACGGTGTCCCACGGTGTCCAACGGTGTCCAACGGTGTCCCACGGTGTCCAACGGTGTCCCACGTTGTCCCACGTTGTCCAACGGTGTCCCACGTTGTCCCACGTTGTCCCACGTTGTCCCACGTTGTCCAACGGTGTCCAACGGTGTCCCACGGTGTCCAACGGTGTCCCACGTTGTCCCACGTTGTCCCACGTTGTCCCACGTTGTCCAACGGTGTCCCACGGTGTCCAACGGTGTCCAACGGTGTCCCACGTTGTCCCACGTTGTCCCACGTTGTCCCACGTTGTCCCACGTTGTTCCATGGTTTCCCACGTTGTCCCACGTTGTCCCACGTTGTCCCACGTTGTCCCACGTTGTCCCACGTTGTTCCATGGTTTCCCACGTTGTCCCACGTTGTCCCACGTTGTCCCACGTTGTCCCACGTTGTCCCACGGTGTCCAACGGTGTCCCACGGTGTCCAACGGTGTGCCACGTTGTCCCACGTTGTCCCACGTTGTCCCAGGTTGTCCCAAGATGTCCCACGTTGTCCAACGATGTCCAACGGTGTCCCACGTTGTCCCACGTTGTCCCACGTTGTCCCACGGTGTCCAACGATGTCCAACGGTGTCCAACGATGTCCAACGGTGTCCCACGATGTCCAACGATGTCCAACGTTGTCCCACGTTGTTCCACGTTGTCCCACGTTGTCCCACGTTGTCCCACGTTGTCCAACGGTGTCCCACGTTGTCCCACGTTGTCCCACGTTGTCCCACGTTGTCCCACGTTGTCCAACGGTGTCCCACGTTGTCCCACGTTGTCCCACGTTGTCCCACGTTGTCCCACGTTGTCCCACGTTGTCCCACGGTGTCCAACGATGTCCAACGGTGTCCAACGGTGTCCCACGGTGTCCAACGGTGTCCCACGTTGTCCCACGTTGTCCCACGTTGTCCCACGTTGTCCCACGGTGTCCAACGGTGTCCAACGATGTCCAACTGTGTCCAACGATGTCCAACGGTGTCCCACGATGTCCAACGATGTCCAACGATGTCCAACGGTGTCCCACGTTGTCCCACGTTGTCCCACGTTGTCCCACGTTGTCCCACGTTGTCCCACGTTGTCCCACGTTGTCCCACGTTGTCCAACGGTGTCCCACGTTGTCCCACGTTGTCCCACGTTGTCCCACGTTGTCACACGGTGTCCAACGATGTCCAACGGTGTCCCACGTTGTCCCACGTTGTCCCACGTTGTCCCACGTTGTCCCACGTTGTTCCATGGTTTCCCACGTTGTCCCACGTTGTCCCACGTTGTCCCACGTTGTCCCACGTTGTCCCACGTTGTTCCATGGTTTCCCACGTTGTCCCACGTTGTCCCACGTTGTCCCACGTTGTCCCACGTTGTCCCACGGTGTCCAACGATGTCCAACGGTGTCCCACGGTGTCCAACGGTGTCCCACGTTGTCCCACGTTGTCCCACGTTGTCCCACGTTGTCCAACGGTGTCCCACTGTGTCCCACGTTGTCCCACGTTGTCCCACGTTGTCCCACGTTGTCCCACGTTGTCCCACGTTGTCCCACGTTGTCCCACGTTGTCCCACGTTGTCCCACGGTGTCCAACGGTGTCCAACGATGTCCAACGGTGTCCCACGTTGTCCCACGTTGTCCTACGTTGTCCCACGATGTCCCACGTTGTCCCACGTTGTCCCACGTTGTCCCACGTTGTCCCACGTTGTCCCACGTTGTCCCACGTTGTCCCACGTTGTCCCACGTTGTCCCACGTTGTCCCACGTTGTCCCACGTTGTCCCACGGTGTCCAACGGTGTCCAACGGTGTCCAACGGTGTCCAACGATGTCCAACGATGTCCAACGGTGTCCAACGGTGTCCCACGTTGTCCCACGTTGTCCCACGGTGTCCAACGATGTCCAACGGTGTCCCACGTTGTCCCACGTTGTCCCACGTTGTCCCACGTTGTCCCACGATGTTCCATGGTTTCCCACGTTGTCCCACGATGTTCCATGGTTTCCCACGTTGTCCCACGTTGTCCCACGTTGTCCCACGGTGTCCAACGATGTCCAACGGTGTCCAACGGTGTCCCACGGTGTCCAACGGTGTCCCACGTTGTCCCACGTTGTCCCACGTTGTCGCACGTTGTCCAACGGTGTCCCACGGTGTCCAACGGTGTCCAACGGTGTCCCACGGTGTCCAACGGTGTCCCACGTTGTCCCACGTTGTCCCACGTTGTCCCACGTTGTCCCAAGATGTCCCACGTTGTCCAACGATGTCCAACGGTGTCCCACGTTGTCCCACGTTGTCCCACGTTGTCCCACGTTGTCCCACGTTGTCCCACGTTGTCCCACGTTGTCCCACGGTGTCCAACGGTGTCCAACGGTGTCCAACGGTGTCCAACGATGTCCAACGATGTCCAACGGTGTCCAACGGTGTCCCACGTTGTCCCACGTTGTCCCACGGTGTCCAACGATGTCCAACGGTGTCCCACGTTGTCCCACGTTGTCCCACGTTGTCCCACGGTGTCCAACGATGTCCAACGGTGTCCCACGTTGTCCCACGTTGTCCCACGTTGTCCCACGTTGTCCCACGTTGTCCAACGATGTCCAACGATGTCCAACGGTGTCCAACGGTGTCCCACGTTGTCCCACGTTGTCCCACGGTGTCCAACGATGTCCAACGGTGTCCCACGTTGTCCCACGTTGTCCCACGTTGTCCCACGTTGTCCCACGTTGTCCCACGGTGTCCAACGATGTCCAGCGGTGTCCAACGGTGTCCCACGGTGTCCAACGGTGTCCAACGGTGTCCCACGGTGTCCAACGGTGTCCCACGTTGTCCCACGTTGTCCAACGGTGTCCCACGTTGTCCCACGTTGTCCCACGTTGTCCCACGTTGTCCCACGTTGTTCCATGGTTTCCCACGTTGTCCCACGTTGTCCCACGTTGTCCCACGTTGTCCCACGTTGTCCCACGTTGTTCCATGGTTTCCCACGTTGTCCCACGTTGTCCCACGTTGTCCCACGTTGTCCCACGTTGTCCCACGGTGTCCAACGATGTCCAACGGTGTCCCACGGTGTCCAACGGTGTCCCACGTTGTCCCACGTTGTCCCACGTTGTCCCACGTTGTCCAACGGTGTCCCACTGCGTCCCACGTTGTCCCACGTTGTCCTACGTTGTCCCACGTTGTCCCACGTTGTCCCACGTTGTCCCACGTTGTCCCACGTTGTCCCACGTTGTCCCACGGTGTCCAACGGTGTCCAACGATGTCCAACGGTGTCCCACGTTGTCCCACGTTGTCCTACGTTGTCCCACGTTGTCCCACGTTGTCCCACGTTGTCCCACGTTGTCCCACGTCGTCCCACGTTGTCCCACGTTGTCCCACGGTGTCCAACGGTGTCCAACGATGTCCAACGGTGTCCAACGGTGTCCCACGTTGTCCCACGTTGTCCCACGGTGTCCAACGATGTCCAACGGTGTCGCACGTTGTCCCACGTTGTCCCACGTTGTCCCACGTTGTTCCATGGTTTCCCACGTTGTCCCACGTTGTCCCACGTTGTCCCACGGTGTCCCACGATGTCCAACGATGTCCAACGGTGTCCCACGTTGTCCCACGTTGTCCCACGTTGTCCCACGTTGTCCCACGGTGTCCAACGATGTCCAGCTGTGTCCAACGGTGTCCAACGGTGTCCAACGATGTCCAACGGTGTCCAACGGTGTCCCACGTTGTCCCACGTTGTCCCACGTTGTCCCACGTTGTCCCACGTTGTCCCACGTTGTCCCACGTTGTCCCACGTTGTTCCATGATTTCCCACGTTGTCCCACGTTGTCCTACGTTGTCCCACGGTGTCCAACGATGTCCAGCGGTGTCCAACGGTGTCCCACGGTGTCCAACGGTGTCCCACATTGTCCCACGTTGTCCCACGTTGTCCCACGTTGTCCAACGGTGTCCCACGGTGTCCAACGGTGTCCCACGTTGTCCCACGTTGTCCCACGTTGTCCTACGTTGTCCCACGTTGTCCCACGTTGTCCCACGTTGTCCCACGGTGTCCAACGGTGTCCAACGATGTCCAACGGTGTCCAACGGTGCCCACGTTGTCCCACGTTGTCCCACGTTGTCCCACGGTGTCCAACGATGTCCAACGGTGTCCCACGTTGTCCCACGTTGTCCCACGTTGTCCCACGTTGTCCCACGTTGTCCCACGGTGTCCAACGATGTCCAGCTGTGTCCAACGGTGTCCAACGGTGTCCAACGATGTCCAACGGTGTCCAACGGTGTCCCACGTTGTCCCACGTTGTCCCACGTTGTCCCACGTTGTCCCACGTTGTCCCACGTTGTCCCACGTTGTCCCACGTTGTCCCACGTTGTCCCACGTTGTCCCACGGTGTCCAACGATGTCCAACGGTGTCCAACGGTGTCCAACGGTGTCCCACGTTGTCCAACGGTGTCCCACGTTGTCCCACGTTGTCCCACGTTGTCCCACGTTGTCCCACGTTGTCCCACGATGTCCCACGTTGTCCCACGTTGTCCCACGTTGTCCCACGTTGTCCCACGTTGTCCCACGTTGTCCCACGTTGTCCCACGTTGTCCAACGTTGTCCCACGTTGTCCCACGGTGTCCAACGATGTCCAACGGTGTCCCACGTTGTCCAGCGGTGTCCCACGTTGTCCCACGTTGTCCCACGTTGTCCCACGTTGTCCCACGGTGTCCAACGGTGTCCCACGTTGTCCCACGTTGTCCCACGTTGTCCCACGTTGTCCCACGTTGTCCCACGTTGTCCCACGTTGTCCCACGTTGTCCCACGGTGTCCAACGGTGTCCAACGATGTCCAACGGTGTCCAACGGTGTCCCACGATGTACACCGATGTCCAACGGTGTCCAACGGTGTCCAACGGTGTCCCACGGTGTCCAACGATGTCCAACGGTGTCCAACGATGTCCAACGGTGTCCCACGTTGTCCCACGTTGTCCCACGTTGTCCCACGGTGTCCAACGATGTCCAACGGTGTCCAACGATGTCCAACGGTGTCCCACGATGTCCCACGTTGTCCCACGTTGTCCCACGTTGTCCCACGATGTCCCACGTTGTCCCACGTTGTCCCACGTTGTCCCACGTTGTCCCACGTTGTCCCACGTTGTCCCACGTTGTCCCACGTTGTCCCACGTTGTCCCACGTTGTCCCACGTTGTCCCACGGTGTCCAACGGTGTCCAACGGTGTCCAACGGTGTCCAACGATGTCCAACAATGTCCAACGGTGTCCAACGGTGTCCCACGTTGTCCCACGTTGTCCCACGGTGTCCAACGATGTCCAACGGTGTCCCACGTTGTCCCACGTTGTCCCACGTTGTCCCACGTTGTCCCACGATGTTCCATGGTTTCCCACGTTGTCCCACGATGTTCCATGGTTTCCCACGTTGTCCCACGTTGTCCCACGTTGTCCCACGGTGTCCAGCGATGTCCAACGGTGTCCAACGGTGTCCCACGGTGTCCAACGGTGTCCCACGTTGTCCCACGTTGTCCCACGTTGTCCCACGTTGTCCAACGGTGTCCCACGGTGTCCAACGGTGTCCAACGGTGTCCCACGGTGTCCAACGGTGTCCCACGTTGTCCCACGTTGTCCCACGTTGTCCCACGTTGTCCCAAGATGTCCCACGTTGTCCAACGATGTCCAACGGTGTCCCACGTTGTCCCACGTTGTCCCACGTTGTCCCACGTTGTCCCACGTTGTCCCACGTTGTCCCACGTTGTCCCACGGTGTCCAACGGTGTCCAACGGTGTCCAACGGTGTCCAACGATGTCCAACGATGTCCAACGGTGTCCAACGGTGTCCCACGTTGTCCCACGTTGTCCCACGGTGTCCAACGATGTCCAACGGTGTCCCACGTTGTCCCACGTTGTCCCACGTTGTCCCACGGTGTCCAACGATGTCCAACGGTGTCCCACGTTGTCCCACGTTGTCCCACGTTGTCCCACGTTGTCCCACGTTGTCCCACGGTGTCCAACGATGTCCAGCTGTGTCCAACGGTGTCCCACGGTGTCCAACGGTGTCCAACGGTGTCCCACTGTGTCCAACGGTGTCCCACGTTGTCCCACGTTGTCCCACGTTGTCCCAAGATGTCCCACGTTGTCCAACGATGTCCAACGGTGTCCCACGTTGTCCCACGTTGTCCCACGTTGTCCCACGTTGTCCCAAGATGTCCCACGTTGTCCAACGATGTCCAACGGTGTCCCACGTTGTCCCACGTTGTCCCACGTTGTCCCACGTTGTCCCACGTTGTCCCACGTTGTCCCACGTTGTCCCACGTTGTCCCACGTTGTCCCACGTTGTCCCACGGTGTCCAACGATGTCCAACGGTGTCCAACGGTGTCCCACGGTGTCCAACGGTGTCCCACGTTGTCCCACGTTGTCCCACGTTGTCCCACGTTGTCCCAAGATGTCCCACGTTGTCCAACGATGTCCAACGGTGTCCCACGTTGTCCCACGTTGTCCCACGTTGTCCCACGGTGTCCAACGATGTCCAACGGTGTCCAACGATGTCCAACGGTGTCCCACGATGTCCAACGATGTCCAACGTTGTCCCACGTTGTCCCACGTTGTCCCACGTTGTCCCACGTTGTCCCACGTTGTCCAACGGTGTCCCACGTTGTCCCACGTTGTCCCACGTTGTCCCACGTTGTCCCACGTTGTCCCACGTTGTCCCACGGTGTCCAACGATGTCCAACGGTGTCCAACGGTGTCCCACGGTGTCCAACGGTGTCCCACGTTGTCCCACGTTGTCCCACGTTGTCCCACGTTGTCCCACGGTGTCCAACGGTGTCCAACGATGTCCAACGGTGTCCAACGATGTCCAACGGTGTCCCACGATGTCCAACGATGTCCAACGATGTCCAACGGTGTCCCACGTTGTCCCACGTTGTCCCACGTTGTCCCACGTTGTCCCACGGTGTCCAGCGATGTCCAACGGTGTCCCACGTTGTCCAACGGTGTCCCACGTTGTCCCACGTTGTCCCACGTTGTCCCACGTTGTCCCACGTTGTCCCACGATGTCCCACGTTGTCCCACGTTGTCCCACGTTGTCCCACGTTGTCCCACGTTGTCCCACGTTGTCCCACGTTGTCCCACGTTGTTCCATGGTTTCCCACGTTGTCCCACGTTGTCCCACGTTGTCCCACGGTGTCCAACGATGTCCAACGGTGTCCAACGGTGTCCAACGGTGTCCAACGATGTCCAACGATGTCCAACGATGTCCAACGGTGTCCAACGATGTCCAACGATGTCCAACGGTGTCCCACGTTGTCCCACGTTGTCCCACGTTGTCCCACGTTGTCCCACGGTGTCCAACGATGTCCAACGGTGTCCAACGATGTCCAACGGTGTCCCACGATGTCCAACGATGTCCAACGATGTCCAACGGTGTCCAACGGTGTCCCACGTTGTCCCACGTTGTCCCACGTTGTCCCACGTTGTTCCATGGTTTCCCACGTTGTCCCACGTTGTCCCACGTTGTCCCACGTTGTCCCACGTTGTCCCACGGTGTCCAACGGTGTCCAACGATGTCCAACGGTGTCCAACGGTGTCCCACGGTGTCCAACGGTGTCCCACGTTGTCCCACGTTGTCCAACGTTGTCCCACGTTGTCCAACGGTGTCCCACGTTGTCCCACGTTGTCCCACGTTGTCCCACGTTGTCCCACGTTGTCCCACGGTGTCCAACGATGTCCAACGGTGTCCAACGATGTCCAACGGTGTCCCACGATGTCCAACGATGTCCAACGTTGTCCCACGTTGTCCCACGTTGTCCCACGTTGTCCCACGTTGTCCCACGTTGTCCAACGGTGTCCCACGTTGTCCCACGTTGTCCCACGTTGTCCCACGTTGTCCCACGTTGTCCCACGTTGTCCCACGTTGTCCCACGGTGTCCAACGGTGTCCAACGGTGTCCAACGGTGTCCCACGGTGTCCAACGGTGTCCCACGTTGTCCCACGGTGTCCCACGTTGTCCCACGGTGTCCAACGATGTCCCACGGTGTCCCACGTTGTCCCACGTTGTCCCACGTTGTCCCACGTTGTCCCACGTTGTCCCACGTTGTCCCACGTTGTCCCACGTTGTCACCCGTTGTCCCACGTTGTCCCACGGTGTCCAACGATGTCCAACGGTGTCCCACGATGTCCAACGATGTCCAACGATGTCCAACGGTGTCCCACGTTGTCCCACGTTGTCCCACGTTGTCCCACGTTGTCCCACGGTGTCCAGCGATGTCCAACGGTGTCCCACGTTGTCCAACGGTGTCCCACGTTGTCCCACGTTGTCCCACGTTGTCCCACGTTGTCCCACGTTGTCCCACGATGTCCCACGTTGTCCCACGTTGTCCCACGTTGTCCCACGTTGTCCCACGTTGTCCCACGTTGTCCCACGTTGTCCCACGTTGTTCCATGGTTTCCCACGTTGTCCCACGTTGTCCCACGTTGTCCCACGGTGTCCAACGATGTCCAACGGTGTCCAACGGTGTCCAACGGTGTCCAACGATGTCCAACGATGTCCAGCGATGTCCAACGGTGTCCAACGATGTCCAACGATGTCCAACGGTGTCCCACGTTGTCCCACGTTGTCCCACGTTGTCCAACGGTGTCCCACGATGTCCAACGATGTCCAACGTTGTCCCACGTTGTCCCACGTTGTCCCACGTTGTCCCACGTTGTCCCACGTTGTCCAACGGTGTCCCACGTTGTCCCACGTTGTCCCACGTTGTCCCACGTTGTCCCACGTTGTCCCACGTTGTCCCACGGTGTCCAACGATGTCCAACGGTGTCCAACGGTGTCCCACGGTGTCCAACGGTGTCCCACGTTGTCCCACGTTGTCCCACGTTGTCCCACGTTGTCCCACGGTGTCCAACGGTGTCCAACGATGTCCAACGGTGTCCAACGATGTCCAACGGTGTCCCACGATGTCCAACGATGTCCAACGATGTCCAACGGTGTCCCACGTTGTCCCACGTTGTCCCACGTTGTCCCACGTTGTCCCACGGTGTCCAGCGATGTCCAACGGTGTCCCACGTTGTCCAACGGTGTCCCACGTTGTCCCACGTTGTCCCACGTTGTCCCACGTTGTCCCACGTTGTCCCACGATGTCCCACGTTGTCCCACGTTGTCCCACGTTGTCCCACGTTGTCCCACGTTGTCCCACGTTGTCCCACGTTGTCCCACGTTGTTCCATGGTTTCCCACGTTGTCCCACGTTGTCCCACGTTGTCCCACGGTGTCCAACGATGTCCAACGGTGTCCAACGGTGTCCAACGGTGTCCAACGATGTCCAACGATGTCCAGCGATGTCCAACGGTGTCCAACGATGTCCAACGATGTCCAACGGTGTCCCACGTTGTCCCACGTTGTCCCACGTTGTCCCACGTTGTCCCACGGTGTCCAACGATGTCCAACGGTGTCCAACGATGTCCAACGGTGTCCCACGATGTCCAACGATGTCCAACGATGTCCAACGGTGTCCAACGGTGTCCCACGTTGTCCCACGTTGTCCCACGTTGTCCCACGTTGTTCCATGGTTTCCCACGTTGTCCCACGTTGTCCCACGTTGTCCCACGTTGTCCCACGTTGTCCCACGGTGTCCAACGGTGTCCAACGATGTCCAACGGTGTCCAACGGTGTCCCACGGTGTCCAACGGTGTCCCACGTTGTCCCACGTTGTCCAACGGTGTCCCACGGTGTCCAACGGTGTCCCACGTTGTCCCACGTTGTCCCACGTTGTCCCACGTTGTCCCACGTTGTCCCACGGTGTCCAACGATGTCCAACGGTGTCCAACGATGTCCAACGGTGTCCCACGATGTCCAACGATGTCCAACGTTGTCCCACGTTGTCCCACGTTGTCCCACGTTGTCCCACGTTGTCCCACGTTGTCCAACGGTGTCCCACGTTGTCCCACGTTGTCCCACGTTGTCCCACGTTGTCCCACGTTGTCCCACGTTGTCCCACGTTGTCCCACGGTGTCCAACGGTGTCCAACGGTGTCCCACGGTGTCCAACGGTGTCCCACGTTGTCCCACGTTGTCCCACGTTGTCCCACGGTGTCCAACGATGTCCAACGGTGTCCCACGTTGTCCCACGTTGTCCCACGTTGTCCCACGTTGTCCCACGTTGTCCCACGTTGTCCCACGTTGTCCCACGTTGTCCCCCGTTGTCCCACGTTGTCCCACGGTGTCCAACGATGTCCCACGGTGTCCCACGATGTCCAACGATGTCCAACGATGTCCAACGGTGTCCCACGTTGTCCCACGTTGTCCCACGTTGTCCCACGTTGTCCCACGGTGTCCAGCGATGTCCAACGGTGTCCCACGTTGTCCAACGGTGTCCCACGTTGTCCCACGTTGTCCCACGTTGTCCCACGTTGTCCCACGTTGTCCCACGATGTCCCACGTTGTCCCACGTTGTCCCACGTTGTCCCACGTTGTCCCACGTTGTCCCACGTTGTCCCACGTTGTCCCACGTTGTTCCATGGTTTCCCACGTTGTCCCACGTTGTCCCACGTTGTCCCACGGTGTCCAACGATGTCCAACGGTGTCCAACGGTGTCCAACGGTGTCCAACGATGTCCAACGATGTCCAGCGATGTCCAACGGTGTCCAACGATGTCCAACGATGTCCAACGGTGTCCCACGTTGTCCCACGTTGTCCCACGTTGTCCCACGTTGTCCCACGGTGTCCAACGATGTCCAACGGTGTCCAGCGATGTCCAACGGTGTCCCACGATGTCCAACGATGTCCAACGATGTCCAACGGTGTCCAACGGTGTCCCACGTTGTCCCACGTTGTCCCACGTTGTCCCACGGTGTCCAACGATGTCCAACGGTGTCCAACGATGTCCAACGATGTCCAACGGTGTCCCACGATGTCCAACGATGCCCAACAATGTCCAACGGTGTCCAACGGTGTCCCACGTTGTCCCACGTTGTCCCACGTTGTCCCACGTTGTCCCACGGTGTCCAACGATGCCCAACGGTGTCCCACGTTGTCCCACGTTGTCCCACGTTGTCCCACGTTGTCCCACGTTGTCCCACGTTGTCCCACGTTGTCCCACGTTGTCCCACGTTGTCCCACGTTGTCCCACGTTGTCCCACGTTGTCCCACGTTGTCCCACGTTGTCCCACGGTGTCCAACGATGTCCAACGGTGTCCCACGTTGTCCCACGTTGTCCCACGTTGTCCCACGTTGTCCCACGTTGTTCCATGGTTTCCCACGTTGTCCCACGTTGTCCCACGTTGTCCCACGGTGTCCAACGATGTCCAACGGTGTCCAACGGTGTCCCACGGTGTCCCACGTTGTCCCACGTTGTCCCACGTTGTTCCATGGTTTCCCACGTTGTCCCACGTTGTCCCACGTTGTCCCACGTTGTCCCACGTTGTCCCACGGTGTCCAACGATGTCCAACGGTGTCCAACGATGTCCAACGATGTCCAGCGATGTCCAACGGTGTCCAACGATGTCCAACGATGTCCCACGGTGTCCCACGTTGTCCCACGTTGTCCCACGTTGTCCCACGTTGTCCCACGGTGTCCAACGATGTCCAACGGTGTCCAACGATGTCCAACGGTGTCCCACGATGTCCAACGATGTCCAACGATGTCCAACGGTGTCCAACGGTGTCCCACGTTGTCCCACGTTGTCCCACGTTGTCCCACGGTGTCCAACGATGTCCAACGGTGTCCAACGATGTCCAACGATGTCCAACGGTGTCCCACGATGTCCAACGATGTCCAACAATGTCCAACGGTGTCCAACGGTGTCCCACGTTGTCCCACGTTGTCCCACGTTGTCCCACGGTGTCCAACGATGCCCAACGGTGTCCCACGTTGTCCCACGTTGTCCCACGTTGTCCCACGTTGTCCCACGTTGTCCCACGTTGTCCCACGTTGTCCCACGTTGTCCCACGTTGTCCCACGTTGTCCCACGTTGTCCCACGTTGTCCCACGTTGTCCCACGTTGTCCCACGGTGTCCAACGATGTCCAACGGTGTCCCACGTTGTCCCACGTTGTCCCACGTTGTCCCACGTTGTCCCACGTTGTTCCATGGTTTCCCACGTTGTCCCACGTTGTCCCACGTTGTCCCACGGTGTCCAACGATGTCCAACGGTGTCCAACGGTGTCCCACGGTGTCCCACGTTGTCCCACGTTGTCCCACGTTGTCCCACGTTGTTCCATGGTTTCCCACGTTGTCCCACGTTGTCCCACGTTGTCCCACGTTGTCCCACGTTGTCCCACGTTGTCCCACGTTGTCCCACGTTGTCCCACGTTGTCCCACGGTGTCCAACGATGTCCAACGGTGTCCAACGATGTCCAACGGTGTCCCACGATGTCCAACGATGTCCAACGTTGTCCCACGTTGTCCCACGTTGTCCCACGTTGTCCCACGTTGTCCCACGTTGTCCCACGTTGTCCCACGTTGTCCCACGTTGTCCCACGTTGTCCCACGTTGTCCCACGGTGTCCAACGGTGTCCAACGATGTCCAACGATGTCCAACGATGTCCAACGGTGTCCAACGATGTCCAACGATGTCCAACGGTGTCCCAAGATGTCCAACGATGTCCAACGATGTCCAACGGTGTCCAACGGTGTCCCACGTTGTCCCACGTTGTCCCACGTTGTCCCACGGTGTCCAACGACGTCCAACGGTGTCCCACGTTGTCCCACGTTGTCCCACGTTGTCCCACGTTGTCCCACGTTGTCCCACGGTGTCCAACGATGTCCAGCTGTGTCCAACGGTGTCCCACGGTGTCCAACGGTGTCCAACGGTGTCCCACGGTGTCCAACGGTGTCCCACGTTGTCCCACGTTGTCCCACGTTGTCCCACGTTGTCCCAAGATGTCCCACGTTGTCCAACGATGTCCAACGGTGTCCCACGTTGTCCCACGTTGTCCCACGTTGTCCCACGTTGTCCCACGTTGTCCCACGTTGTCCCACGTTGTCCCACGGTGTCCAACGGCGTCCAACGGTGTCCAACGGTGTCCAACGATGTCCAACGATGTCCAACGGTGTCCAACGGTGTCCCACGTTGTCCCACGTTGTCCCACGGTGTCCAACGATGTCCAACGGTGTCCCACGTTGTCCCACGTTGTCCCACGTTGTCCCACGTTGTCCCACGATGTTCCATGGTTTCCCACGTTGTCCCACGTTGTCCCACGTTGTCCCACGTTGTCCCACGGTGTCCAACGGTGTCCAACGGTGTCCAACGGTGTCCCACGGTGTCCAACGGTGTCCCACGTTGTCCCACGTTGTCCCACGTTGTCCCACGGTGTCCAACGATGTCCAACGGTGTCCCACGTTGTCCCACGTTGTCCCACGTTGTCCCACGTTGTCCCACGTTGTCCCACGTTGTCCCACGTTGTCCCACGTTGTCCCCCGTTGTCCCACGTTGTCCCACGGTGTCCAACGATGTCCAACGGTGTCCCACGATGTCCAACGATGTCCAACGATGTCCAACGGTGTCCCACGTTGTCCCACGTTGTCCCACGTTGTCCCACGTTGTCCCACGGTGTCCAGCGATGTCCAACGGTGTCCCACGTTGTCCAACGGTGTCCCACGTTGTCCCACGTTGTCCCACGTTGTCCCACGTTGTCCCACGTTGTCCCACGATGTCCCACGTTGTCCCACGTTGTCCCACGTTGTCCCACGTTGTCCCACGTTGTCCCACGTTGTCCCACGTTGTCCCACGTTGTTCCATGGTTTCCCACGTTGTCCCACGTTGTCCCACGTTGTCCCACGGTGTCCAACGATGTCCAACGGTGTCCAACGGTGTCCAACGGTGTCCAACGATGTCCAACGATGTCCAGCGATGTCCAACGGTGTCCAACGATGTCCAACGATGTCCAACGGTGTCCCACGTTGTCCCACGTTGTCCCACGTTGTCCCACGTTGTCCCACGGTGTCCAACGATGTCCAACGGTGTCCAGCGATGTCCAACGGTGTCCCACGATGTCCAACGATGTCCAACGATGTCCAACGGTGTCCAACGGTGTCCCACGTTGTCCCACGTTGTCCCACGTTGTCCCACGGTGTCCAACGATGTCCAACGGTGTCCAACGATGTCCAACGATGTCCAACGGTGTCCCACGATGTCCAACGATGCCCAACAATGTCCAACGGTGTCCAACGGTGTCCCACGTTGTCCCACGTTGTCCCACGTTGTCCCACGTTGTCCCACGGTGTCCAACGATGCCCAACGGTGTCCCACGTTGTCCCACGTTGTCCCACGTTGTCCCACGTTGTCCCACGTTGTCCCACGTTGTCCCACGTTGTCCCACGTTGTCCCACGTTGTCCCACGTTGTCCCACGTTGTCCCACGTTGTCCCACGTTGTCCCACGTTGTCCCACGGTGTCCAACGATGTCCAACGGTGTCCCACGTTGTCCCACGTTGTCCCACGTTGTCCCACGTTGTCCCACGTTGTTCCATGGTTTCCCACGTTGTCCCACGTTGTCCCACGTTGTCCCACGGTGTCCAACGATGTCCAACGGTGTCCCACGGTGTCCCACGGTGTCCCACGTTGTCCCACGTTGTCCCACGTTGTTCCATGGTTTCCCACGTTGTCCCACGTTGTCCCACGTTGTCCCACGTTGTCCCACGTTGTCCCACGGTGTCCAACGATGTCCAACGGTGTCCAACGATGTCCAACGATGTCCAGCGATGTCCAACGGTGTCCAACGATGTCCAACGATGTCCAACGGTGTCCCACGTTGTCCCACGTTGTCCCACGTTGTCCCACGTTGTCCCACGGTGTCCAACGATGTCCAACGGTGTCCAACGATGTCCAACGGTGTCCCACGATGTCCAACGATGTCCAACGATGTCCAACGGTGTCCAACGGTGTCCCACGTTGTCCCACGTTGTCCCACGTTGTCCCACGGTGTCCAACGATGTCCAACGGTGTCCAACGATGTCCAACGATGTCCAACGGTGTCCCACGATGTCCAACGATGTCCAACAATGTCCAACGGTGTCCAACGGTGTCCCACGTTGTCCCACGTTGTCCCACGTTGTCCCACGGTGTCCAACGATGCCCAACGGTGTCCCACGTTGTCCCACGTTGTCCCACGTTGTCCCACGTTGTCCCACGTTGTCCCACGTTGTCCCACGTTGTCCCACGTTGTCCCACGTTGTCCCACGTTGTCCCACGTTGTCCCACGTTGTCCCACGTTGTCCCACGTTGTCCCACGGTGTCCAACGATGTCCAACGGTGTCCCACGTTGTCCCACGTTGTCCCACGTTGTCCCACGTTGTCCCACGTTGTTCCATGGTTTCCCACGTTGTCCCACGTTGTCCCACGTTGTCCCACGGTGTCCAACGATGTCCAACGGTGTCCAACGGTGTCCCACGGTGTCCCACGTTGTCCCACGTTGTCCCACGTTGTCCCACGTTGTTCCATGGTTTCCCACGTTGTCCCACGTTGTCCCACGTTGTCCCACGTTGTCCCACGTTGTCCCACGTTGTCCCACGTTGTCCCACGTTGTCCCACGTTGTCCCACGGTGTCCAACGATGTCCAACGGTGTCCAACGATGTCCAACGGTGTCCCACGATGTCCAACGATGTCCAACGTTGTCCCACGTTGTCCCACGGTGTCCCACGTTGTCCCACGTTGTCCCACGTTGTCCCACGTTGTCCCACGTTGTCCCACGTTGTCCCACGTTGTCCCACGGTGTCCCACGGTGTCCAACGGTGTCCAACGATGTCCAACGATGTCCAACGATGTCCAACGGTGTCCAACGATGTCCAACGATGTCCAACGGTGTCCCAAGATGTCCAACGATGTCCAACGATGTCCAACGGTGTCCAACGGTGTCCCACGTTGTCCCACGTTGTCCCACGTTGTCCCACGGTGTCCAACGATGTCCAACGGTGTCCCACGTTGTCCCACGTTGTCCCACGTTGTCCCACGTTGTCCCACGTTGTCCCACGGTGTCCAACGATGTCCAGCTGTGTCCAACGGTGTCCCACGGTGTCCAACGGTGTCCAACGGTGTCCAACGGTGTCCCACGGTGTCCAACGGTGTCCCACGTTGTCCCACGTTGTCCCACGTTGTCCCACGTTGTCCCAAGATGTCCCACGTTGTCCAACGATGTCCAACGGTGTCCCACGTTGTCCCACGTTGTCCCACGTTGTCCCACGTTGTCCCACGTTGTCCCACGTTGTCCCACGGTGTCCAACGGCGTCCAACGGTGTCCAACGGTGTCCAACGATGTCCAACGATGTCCAACGGTGTCCAACGGTGTCCCACGTTGTCCCACGTTGTCCCACGGTGTCCAACGATGTCCAACGGTGTCCCACGTTGTCCCACGTTGTCCCACGTTGTCCCACGTTGTCCCACGATGTTCCATGGTTTCCCACGTTGTCCCACGTTGTCCCACGTTGTCCCACGTTGTCCCACGTTGTCCCACGGTGTCCAACGATGTCCAGCTGTGTCCAACGGTGTCCCACGGTGTCCAACGGTGTCCAACGGTGTCCAACGGTGTCCCACGTTGTCCCACGTTGTCCCACGTTGTCCCACGTTGTCCCACGGTGTCCAACGATGTCCAACGGTGTCCCACGTTGTCCCACGTTGTCCCACGTTGTCCCACGTTGTCCCACGTTGTCCCACGTTGTCCCCCGTTGTCCCACGTTGTCCCACGTTGTCCCACGTTGTCCCACGGTGTCCAACGATGTCCAACGGTGTCCAACGATGTCCAACGGTGTCCCACGATGTCCAACGATGTCCAACGTTGTCCCACGTTGTCCCACGTTGTCCCACGTTGTCCCACGTTGTCCCACGTTGTCCAACGGTGTCCCACGTTGTCCCACGTTGTCCCACGTTGTCCCACGTTGTCCCACGTTGTCCCACGTTGTCCCACGTTGTCCCACGGTGTCCAACGGTGTCCAACGGTGTCCAACGGTGTCCCACGGTGTCCAACGGTGTCCCACGTTGTCCCACGTTGTCCCACGTTGTCCCACGTTGTCCCACGTTGTCCCCCGTTGTCCCACGTTGTCCCACGTTGTCCCACGTTGTCCCACGGTGTCCAACGATGTCCAACGGTGTCCAACGATGTCCAACGGTGTCCCACGATGTCCAACGTTGTCCCACGTTGTCCCACGTTGTCCCACGTTGTCCCACGTTGTCCCACGTTGTCCCACGTTGTCCCACGGTGTCCAACGATGTCCAACGGTGTCCAACGGTGTCCCACGGTGTCCAACGGTGTCCCACGTTGTCCCACGTTGTCCCACGTTGTCCCACGTTGCCCCACGGTGTCCAACGGTGTCCAACGATGTCCAACGGTGTCCAACGGTGTCCCACGTTGTCCCACGTTGTCCCACGTTGTCCCACGTTGTCCCACGGTGTCCAACGATGTCCAACGGTGTCCAACGGTGTCCCACGGTGTCCAACGGTGTCCCACGTTGTCCCACGTTGTCCCACGTTGTCCCACGTTGTCCCACGGTGTCCAACGGTGTCCAACGGTGTCCCACGTTGTCCAACGGTGTCCCACGTTGTCCCACGTTGTCCCACGTTGTCCCACGTTGTCCCACGTTGTCCCACGTTGTCCCACGGTGTCCAACGATGTCCAACGGTGTCCAACGGTGTCCCACGGTGTCCAACGGTGTCCCACGTTGTCCCACGTTGTCCCACGTTGTCCCACGTTGTCCCACGATGTCCCACGTTGTCCCACGTTGTCCCACGTTGTCCCACGTTGTCCCACGTTGTCCCACGTTGTCCCACGTTGTCCCACGTTGTCCCACGTTGTCCCACGATGTCCCACGTTGTCCCACGTTGTCCCACGTTGTCCCACGTTTTCCCACGGTGTCCAACGATGTCCAACGGTGTCCAACGATGTCCAACGGTGTCCCACGTTGTCCCACGTTGTCCCACGTTGTCCCACGTTGTCCCACGTTGTCCCACGTTGTCCCACGGTGTCCAACGATGTCCAACGGTGTCCCACGGTGTCCCACGGTGTCCAACGGTGTCCCACGTTGTCCCACGTTGTCCCACGTTGTCCCACGTTGCCCCACGGTGTCCAACGGTGTCCAACGGTGTCCAACGGTGTCCAACGGTGTCCCACGTTGTCCCACGTTGTCCCACGTTGTCCCACGTTGTCCCACGGTGTCCAACGATGTCCAACGGTGTCCAACGGTGTCCCACGGTGTCCAACGGTGTCCCACGTTGTCCCACGTTGTCCCACGTTGTCCCACGTTGCCCCACGGTGTCCAACGGTGTCCAACGGTGTCCCACGTTGTCCAACGGTGTCCCACGTTGTCCCACGTTGTCCCACGTTGTCCCACGTTGTCCCACGTTGTCCCACGTTGTCCCACGGTGTCCAACGATGTCCAACGGTGTCCAACGGTGTCCCACGGTGTCCAACGGTGTCCCACGTTGTCCCACGTTGTCCCACGTTGTCCCACGTTGTCCCACGTTGTCCCACGTTGTCCCACGATGTCCCACGTTGTCCCACGCTGTCCCACGTTGTCCCACGTTGTCCCACGTTGTCCCACGTTGTCCCACGTTGTCCCACGTTGTTCCATGGTTTCCCACGTTGTCCCACGTTGTCCCACGTTGTCCCACGGTGTCCAACGGTGTCCAACGATGTCCAACGGTGTCCAACGGTGTCCCACGGTGTCCAACGGTGTCCAACGGTGTCCAACGGTGTCCCACGTTGTCCAACGGTGTCCAACGGTGTCCCACGGTGTCCAACGGTGTCCCACGTTGTCCCACGTTGTCCCACGTTGTCCCACGTTGTCCCACGATGTCCCACGTTGTCCAACGATGTCCAACGGTGTCCCACGTTGTCCCACGTTGTCCTACGTTGTCCCACGTTGTCCCACGTTGTCCCACGTTGTCCCACGGTGTCCAACGGTGTCCAACGATGTCCAACGGTGTCCAACGATGTCCAACGGTGTCCCACGTTGTCCCACATTGTCCCACGTTGTCCCACGTTGTCCCACGTTGTTCCATGGTTTCCCACGTTGTCCCACGTTGTCCCACGTTGTCCCACGGTGTCCAACGATGTCCAACGGTGTCCAACGGTGTCCCACGGTGTCCCACGTTGTCCCACGTTGTCCCACGTTGTCCCACGTTGTTCCATGGTTTCCCACGTTGTCCCACGTTGTCCCACGTTGTCCCACGTTGTCCCACGTTGTCCCACGTTGTCCCACGGTGTCCAACGGTGTCCAACGATGTCCAACGGTGTCCAACGATGTCCAACGGTGTCCCACGTTGTCCCACATTGTCCCACGTTGTCCCACGTTGTCCCACGTTGTTCCATGGTTTCCCACGTTGTCCCACGTTGTCCCACGTTGTCCCACGGTGTCCCACGTTTTCCCACGGTGTCCAACGATGTCCAACGGTGTCCAACGATGTCCAACGGTGTCCCACGTTGTCCCACGTTGTCCCACGTTGTCCCACGTTGTCCCACGTTGTCCCACGTTGTCCCACGGTGTCCAACGATGTCCAACGGTGTCCAACGGTGTCCCACGGTGTCCAACGGTGTCCCACGTTGTCCCACGTTGTCCCACGTTGTCCCACGTTGCCCCACGGTGTCCAACGGTGTCCAACGATGTCCAACGGTGTCCAACGGTGTCCCACGTTGTCCCACGTTGTCCCACGTTGTCCCACGTTGTCCCACGGTGTCCAACGATGTCCAACGGTGTCCAACGGTGTCCCACGGTGTCCAACGGTGTCCCACGTTGTCCCACGTTGTCCCACGTTGTCCCACGTTGCCCCACGGTGTCCAACGGTGTCCAACGGTGTCCCACGTTGTCCAACGGTGTCCCACGTTGTCCCACGTTGTCCCACGTTGTCCCACGTTGTCCCACGTTGTCCCACGTTGTCCCACGGTGTCCAACGATGTCCAACGGTGTCCAACGGTGTCCCACGGTGTCCAACGGTGTCCCACGTTGTCCCACGTTGTCCCACGTTGTCCCACGTTGTCCCACGTTGTCCCACGTTGTCCCACGATGTCCCACGTTGTCCCACGTTGTCCCACGTTGTCCCACGTTGTCCCACGTTGTCCCACGTTGTCCCACGTTGTCCCACGTTGTTCCATGGTTTCCCACGTTGTCCCACGTTGTCCCACGTTGTCCCACGGTGTCCAACGGTGTCCAACGATGTCCAACGGTGTCCAACGGTGTCCCACGGTGTCCAACGGTGTCCAACGGTGTCCAACGGTGTCCCACGTTGTCCAACGGTGTCCAACGGTGTCCCACGGTGTCCAACGGTGTCCCACGTTGTCCCACGTTGTCCCACGTTGTCCCACGTTGTCCCACGATGTCCCACGTTGTCCAACGATGTCCAACGGTGTCCCACGTTGTCCCACGTTGTCCTACGTTGTCCCACGTTGTCCCACGTTGTCCCACGTTGTCCCACGGTGTCCAACGGTGTCCAACGATGTCCAACGGTGTCCAACGATGTCCAACGGTGTCCCACGTTGTCCCACATTGTCCCACGTTGTCCCACGTTGTCCCACGTTGTTCCATGGTTTCCCACGTTGTCCCACGTTGTCCCACGTTGTCCCACGGTGTCCAACGATGTCCAACGGTGTCCAACGGTGTCCCACGGTGTCCCACGTTGTCCCACGTTGTCCCACGTTGTCCCACGTTGTTCCATGGTTTCCCACGTTGTCCCACGTTGTCCCACGTTGTCCCACGTTGTCCCACGTTGTCCCACGTTGTCCCACGGTGTCCAACGGTGTCCAACGATGTCCAACGGTGTCCAACGGTGTCCCACGGTGTCCAACGGTGTCCCACGTTGTCCCACGTTGTCCAACGGTGTCCCACGGTGTCCAACGGTGTCCCACGTTGTCCCACGTTGTCCCACGTTGTCCCACGTTGTCCCACGTTGTCCCACGTTGTCCAACGGTGTCCCACGTTGTCCCACGTTGTCCCACGTTGTCCCACGGTGTCCAACGGTGTCCCACGTTGTCCCACGTTGTCCAACGGTGTCCCACGGTGTCCAACGGTGTCCCACGTTGTCCCACGTTGTCCCACGTTGTCCCACGTTGTCCCACGTTGTCCCACGTTGTCCAACGGTGTCCCACGTTGTCCCACGTTGTCCCACGTTGTCCCACGTTGTCCCACGTTGTCCCACGTTGTCCCACGTTGTCCCACGGTGTCCAACGGTGTCCAACGGTGTCCAACGGTGTCCCACGGTGTCCAACGGTGTCCCACGTTGTCCCACGTTGTCCCACGTTGTCCCACGGTGTCCAACGATGTCCAACGGTGTCCCACGTTGTCCCACGTTGTCCCACGTTGTCCCACGTTGTCCCACGTTGTCCCACGTTGTCCCACGGTGTCCAACGATGTCCAACGGTGTCCCACGTTGTCCCACGTTGTCCCACGTTGTCCCACGTTGTCCCACGTTGTTCCATGGTTTCCCACGTTGTCCCACGTTGTCCCACGTTGTCCCACGGTGTCCAACGATGTCCAACGGTGTCCAACGGTGTCCCACGGTGTCCCACGTTGTCCCACGTTGTCCCACGTTGTCCCACGTTGTTCCATGGTTTCCCACGTTGTCCCACGTTGTCCCACGTTGTCCCACGTTGTCCCACGTTGTCCCACGTTGTCCCACGTTGTCCCACGTTGTCCCACGTTGTCCCACGGTGTCCAACGATGTCCAACGGTGTCCAACGATGTCCAACGGTGTCCCACGATGTCCAACGATGTCCAACGTTGTCCCACGTTGTCCCACGTTGTCCCACGTTGTCCCACGTTGTCCCACGTTGTCCCACGTTGTCCCACGTTGTCCCACGTTGTCCCACGTTGTCCCACGTTGTCCCACGGTGTCCAACGGTGTCCAACGATGTCCAACGATGTCCAACGATGTCCAACGGTGTCCAACGATGTCCAACGATGTCCAACGGTGTCCCAAGATGTCCAACGATGTCCAACGATGTCCAACGGTGTCCAACGGTGTCCCACGTTGTCCCACGTTGTCCCACGTTGTCCCACGGTGTCCAACGATGTCCAACGGTGTCCCACGTTGTCCCACGTTGTCCCACGTTGTCCCACGTTGTCCCACATTGTCCCACGGTGTCCAACGATGTCCAGCTGTGTCCAACGGTGTCCCACGGTGTCCAACGGTGTCCAACGGTGTCCCACGGTGTCCAACGGTGTCCCACGTTGTCCCACGTTGTCCCACGTTGTCCCACGTTGTCCCAAGATGTCCCACGTTGTCCAACGATGTCCAACGGTGTCCCACGTTGTCCCACGTTGTCCCACGTTGTCCCACGTTGTCCCACGTTGTCCCACGTTGTCCCACGTTGTCCCCCGTTGTCCCACGTTGTCCCACGTTGTCCCACGTTGTCCCACGGTGTCCAACGATGTCCAACGGTGTCCAACGATGTCCAACGGTGTCCCACGATGTCCAACGATGTCCAACGTTGTCCCACGTTGTCCCACGTTGTCCCACGTTGTCCCACGTTGTCCCACGTTGTCCAACGGTGTCCCACGTTGTCCCACGTTGTCCCACGTTGTCCCACGTTGTCCCACGTTGTCCCACGTTGTCCCACGTTGTCCCACGGTGTCCAACGGTGTCCAACGGTGTCCAACGGTGTCCCACGGTGTCCAACGGTGTCCCACGTTGTCCCACGTTGTCCCACGTTGTCCCACGTTGTCCCACGTTGTCCCCCGTTGTCCCACGTTGTCCCACGTTGTCCCACGTTTTCCCACGGTGTCCAACGATGTCCAACGGTGTCCAACGATGTCCAACGGTGTCCCACGATGTCCAACGTTGTCCCACGTTGTCCCACGTTGTCCCACGTTGTCCCACGTTGTCCCACGTTGTCCCACGTTGTCCCACGGTGTCCAACGATGTCCAACGGTGTCCAACGGTGTCCCACGGTGTCCAACGGTGTCCCACGTTGTCCCACGTTGTCCCACGTTGTCCCACGTTGCCCCACGGTGTCCAACGGTGTCCAACGATGTCCAACGGTGTCCAACGGTGTCCAACGATGTCCAACGGTGTCCAACGATGTCCAACGGTGTCCCACGATGTCCAACGATGTCCAACGATGTCCAACGGTGTCCCACGTTGTCCCACGTTGTCCCACGTTGTCCCACGTTGTCCCACGTTGTCCCACGATGTCCCACGTTGTCCCACGTTGTCCCACGTTGTCCCACGTTGTCCCACGTTGTCCCACGTTGTCCCACGTTGTCCCACGTTGTTCCATGGTTTCCCACGTTGTCCCACGTTGTCCCACGTTGTCCCACGGTGTCCAACGATGTCCAACGGTGTCCAACGGTGTCCAACGGTGTCCAACGATGTCCCACGTTGTCCCACGTTGTCCCACGTTGTCCCACGTTGTCCCACGGTGTCCAACGATGTCCAACGGTGTCCAACGATGTCCAACGGTGTCCCACGATGTCCAACGATGTCCAACGATGTCCAACGGTGTCCAACGGTGTCCCACGTTGTCCCACGTTGTCCCACGTTGTCCCACGGTGTCCAACGATGTCCAACGGCGTCCAACGATGTCCAACGATGTCCAACGGTGTCCCACGATGTCCAACGATGTCCAACAATGTCCAACGGTGTCCAACGGTGTCCCACGTTGTCCCACGTTGTCCCACGTTGTCCCACGGTGTCCAACGATGCCCAACGGTGTCCCACGTTGTCCCACGTTGTCCCACGTTGTCCCACGTTGTCCCACGTTGTCCCACGTTGTCCCACGTTGTCCCACGTTGTCCCACGTTGTCCCGCGTTGTCCCACGGTGTCCAACGGTGTCCAACGGTGTCCAACGGTGTCCAACGATGTCCAACGGTGTCCAACGGTGTCCCACGGTGTCCAACGGTGTCCAACGGTGTCCAACGGTGTCCCACGTTGTCCAACGGTGTCCAACGGTGTCCCACGGTGTCCAACGGTGTCCCACGTTGTCCCACGTTGTCCCACGTTGTCCCACGTTGTCCCACGATGTCCCACGTTGTCCAACGATGTCCAACGGTGTCCCACGTTGTCCCACGTTGTCCTACGTTGTCCCACGTTGTCCCACGTTGTCCCACGTTGTCCCACGGTGTCCAACGGTGTCCAACGATGTCCAACGGTGTCCAACGATGTCCAACGGTGTCCCACGTTGTCCCACATTGTCCCACGTTGTCCCACGTTGTCCCACGTTGTTCCATGGTTTCCCACGTTGTCCCACGTTGTCCCACGTTGTCCCACGGTGTCCACCGATGTCCAACGGTGTCCAACGGTGTCCCACGTTGTCCCACATTGTCCCACGTTGTCCCACGTTGTCCCACGTTGTTCCATGGTTTCCCACGTTGTCCCACGTTGTCCCACGTTGTCCCACGGTGTCCACCGATGTCCAACGGTGTCCAACGGTGTCCCACGGTGTCCCACGTTGTCCCACGTTGTCCCACGTTGTCCCACGTTGTTCCATGGTTTCCCACGTTGTCCCACGTTGTCCAACGGTGTCCCACGGTGTCCAACGGTGTCCCACGTTGTCCCACGTTGTCCCACGTTGTCCCACGTTGTCCCACGTTGTCCCACGTTGTCCAACGGTGTCCCACGTTGTCCCACGTTGTCCCACGTTGTCCCACGTTGTCCCACGTTGTCCCACGTTGTCCCACGTTGTCCCACGGTGTCCAACGGTGTCCAACGGTGTCCAACGGTGTCCCACGGTGTCCAACGGTGTCCCACGTTGTCCCACGTTGTCCCACGTTGTCCCACGGTGTCCAACGATGTCCAACGGTGTCCCACGTTGTCCCACGTTGTCCCACGTTGTCCCACGTTGTCCCACGTTGTCCAACGTTGTCCCACGTTGTCCCACGTTGTCCCACGTTGTCCCACGGTGTCCAACGGTGTCCAACGATGTCCAACGGTGTCCAACGATGTCCAACGGTGTCCCACGATGTCCAACGATGTCCAACGATGTCCAACGGTGTCCCACGTTGTCCCACGTTGTCCCACGTTGTCCCACGTTGTCCCACGTTGTCCCACGTTGTCCCACGTTGTCCCACGTTGTCCCACGTTGTCCCACGTTGTCCCACGGTGTCCAACGATGTCCAACGGTGTCCAACGGTGTCCCACGGTGTCCAACGGTGTCCCACGTTGTCCCACGTTGTCCCACGTTGTCCCACGTTGTCCCACGTTGTCCCACGTTGTCCCACGTTGTCCCACGTTGTCCAACGATGTCCAACGGTGTCCCACGTTGTCCCACGTTGTCCCACGTTGTCCCACGTTGTTCCATGGTTTCCCACGTTGTCCCACGTTGTCCCACGTTGTCCCACGGTGTCCAACGATGTCCAACGGTGTCCAACGGTGTCCAACGGTGTCCAACGATGTCCAACGATGTCCAGCGATGTCCAACGGTGTCCAACGATGTCCAACGATGTCCAACGGTGTCCCACGTTGTCCCACGTTGTCCCACGTTGTCCCACGTTGTCCCACGGTGTCCAACGATGTCCAACGGTGTCCAACGATGTCCAACGGTGTCCCACGATGTCCAACGATGTCCAACGATGTCCAACGGTGTCCCACGATGTCCAACGATGTCCAACAATGTCCAACGGTGTCCAACGGTGTCCCACGTTGTCCCACGTTGTCCCACGTTGTCCCACGGTGTCCAACGATGCCCAACGGTGTCCCACGTTGTCCCACGTTGTCCCACGTTGTCCCACGTTGTCCCACGTTGTCCCACGTTGTCCCACGTTGTCCCACGTTGTCCCACGTTGTCCCACGTTGTCCCACGTTGTCCCACGTTGTCCCACGTTGTCCCACGTTGTCCCACGTTGTCCCACGTTGTCCCACGTTGTCCCACGTTGTCCCACGGTGTCCAACGATGCCCAACGGTGTCCCACGTTGTCCCACGTTGTCCCACGTTGTCCCACGTTGTCCCACGTTGTCCCACGTTGTCCCACGTTGTCCCACGTTGTCCCACGTTGTCCCACGTTGTCCCACGTTGTCCCACGTTGTCCCACGTTGTCCCACGGTGTCCAACGGTGTCCAACGGTGTCCAACGATGTCCAACGGTGTCCAACGGTGTCCCACGGTGTCCAACGGTGTCCCACGTTGTCCCACGTTGTCCCACGTTGTCCCACGTTGTCCCACGGTGTCCAACGGTGTCCAACGATGTCCAACGGTGTCCAACGATGTCCAACGGTGTCCCACGATGTCCAACGATGTCCAACGATGTCCAACGGTGTCCCACGTTGTCCCACGTTGTCCCACGTTGTCCCACGTTGTCCCACGGTGTCCAGCGATGTCCAACGGTGTCCCACGTTGTCCAACGGTGTCCCACGTTGTCCCACGTTGTCCCACGTTGTCCCACGTTGTCCCACGTTGTCCCCCGATGTCCCACGTTGTCCCACGTTGTCCCACGTTGTCCCACGTTGTCCCACGTTGTCCCACGTTGTCCCACGTTGTCCCACGTTGTTCCATGGTTTCCCACGTTGTCCCACGTTGTCCCACGTTGTCCCACGGTGTCCAACGATGTCCAACGGTGTCCAACGGTGTCCAACGGTGTCCAACGATGTCCAACGATGTCCAGCGATGTCCAACGGTGTCCAACGATGTCCAACGATGTCCAACGGTGTCCCACGTTGTCCCACGTTGTCCCACGTTGTCCCACGTTGTCCCACGGTGTCCAACGATGTCCAACGGTGTCCAACGATGTCCAACGGTGTCCCACGATGTCCAACGATGTCCAACGATGTCCAACGGTGTCCAACGGTGTCCCACGTTGTCCCACGTTGTCCCACGTTGTCCCACGGTGTCCAACGATGTCCAACGGTGTCCAACGATGTCCAACGATGTCCAACGGTGTCCCACGATGTCCAACGATGTCCAACAATGTCCAACGGTGTCCAACGGTGTCCCACGTTGTCCCACGTTGTCCCACGTTGTCCTACGGTGTCCAACGATGCCCAACGGTGTCCCACGTTGTCCCACGTTGTCCCACGTTGTCCCACGTTGTCCCACGTTGTTCCATGGTTTCCCACGTTGTCCCACGTTGTCCCACGTTGTCCCACGTTGTCCCACGTTGTCCCACGTTGTCCCACGTTGTCCCACGTTGTCCCACGTTGTCCCACGGTGTCCAACGATGTCCAACGGTGTCCAACGATGTCCAACGGTGTCCCACGATGTCCAACGATGTCCAACGTTGTCCCACGTTGTCCCACGTTGTCCCACGTTGTCCCACGTTGTCCCACGTTGTCCAACGGTGTCCCACGTTGTCCCACGTTGTCCCACGTTGTCCCACGTTGTCCCACGTTGTCCCACGTTGTCCCACGTTGTCCCACGGTGTCCAACGGTGTCCAACGGTGTCCAACGGTGTCCCACGGTGTCCAACGGTGTCCCACGTTGTCCCACGTTGTCCCACGTTGTCCCACGGTGTCCAACGATGTCCAACGGTGTCCCACGTTGTCCCACGTTGTCGCACGTTGTCCCACGTTGTCCCACGTTGTCCCACGTTGTCCCACGTTGTCCCACGTTGTCCCACGTTGTCCCACGTTGTCACCCGTTGTCCCACGTTGTCCCACGTTGTCCCACGTTTTCCCACGGTGTCCAACGATGTCCAACGGTGTCCAACGATGTCCAACGGTGTCCCACGGTGTCCAACGATGTCCAACGGTGTCCAACGATGTCCAACGGTGTCCCACGTTGTCCCACGTTGTCCCACGTTGTCCCACGTTGTCCCACGTTGTCCCACGTTGTCCCACGGTGTCCAACGGTGTCCAACGATTTCCAACGATGTCCAACGATGTCCAACGGTGTCCAACGATGTCCAACGATGTCCAACGGTGTCCCAAGATGTCCAACGATGTCCAACGATGTCCAACGGTGTCCAACGGTGTCCCACGTTGTCCCACGTTGTCCCACGTTGTCCCACGGTGTCCAACGATGTCCAACGGTGTCCCACGTTGTCCCACGTTGTCCCACGTTGTCCCACGTTGTCCCACGTTGTCCCACGGTGTCCAACGATGTCCAGCTGTGTCCAACGGTGTCCCACGGTGTCCAACGGTGTCCAACGGTGTCCCACGGTGTCCAACGGTGTCCCACGTTGTCCCACGTTGTCCCACGTTGTCCCACGTTGTCCCAAGATGTCCCACGTTGTCCAACGATGTCCAACGGTGTCCCACGTTGTCCCACGTTGTCCCACGTTGTCCCACGTTGTCCCACGTTGTCCCACGTTGTCCCACGTTGTCCCACGGTGTCCAACGGCGTCCAACGGTGTCCAACGGTGTCCAACGATGTCCAACGATGTCCAACGGTGTCCAACGGTGTCCCACGTTGTCCCACGTTGTCCCACGGTGTCCAACGATGTCCAACGGTGTCCCACGTTGTCCCACGTTGTCCCACGTTGTCCCACGTTGTCCCACGATGTTCCATGGTTTCCCACGTTGTCCCACGTTGTCCCACGTTGTCCCACGTTGTCCCACGTTGTCCCACGGTGTCCAACGATGTCCAGCTGTGTCCAACGGTGTCCCACGGTGTCCAACGGTGTCCAACGGTGTCCAACGGTGTCCAACGGTGTCCCACGGTGTCCAACGGTGTCCCACGTTGTCCCACGTTGTCCCACGTTGTCCCACGTTGTCCCAAGATGTCCCACGTTGTCCAACGATGTCCAACGGTGTCCCACGTTGTCCCACGTTGTCCTACGTTGTCCCACGTTGTCCCACGCTGTACCACGTTGTCCCACGTTGTCCAACGATGTCCAACGGTGTCCCACGTTGTCCCACGTTGTCCCACGTTGTCCCACGTTGTCCCACGTTGTCCCACGTTGTCCCACGTTGTCCCACGTTGTCCAACGGTGTCCAACGGTGTCCCACGTTGTCCCACGTTGTCCCACGTTGTCCCACGTTGTCCCACGGTGTCCAACGATGTCCAACGGTGTCCCACGTTGTCCCACGTTGTCCCACGTTGTCCCACGTTGTCCCACGTTGTCCCACGTTGTCCCACGTTGTCCCACGTTGTCCCACGTTGTCCCCCGTTGTCCCACGTTGTCCCACGTTGTCCCACGTTGTCCCACGGTGTCCAACGATGTCCAACGGTGTCCAACGATGTCCAACGGTGTCCCACGATGTCCAACGATGTCCAACGTTGTCCCACGTTGTCCCACGTTGTCCCACGTTGTCCCACGTTGTCCCACGTTGTCCAACGGTGTCCCACGGTGTCCCACGTTGTCCCACGTTGTCCCACGTTGTCCCACGTTGTCCCACGTTGTCCCACGTTGTCCCACGGTGTCCAACGGTGTCCAACGGTGTCCAACGGTGTCCCACGGTGTCCAACGGTGTCCCACGTTGTCCCACGTTGTCCCACGTTGTCCCACGGTGTCCAACGATGTCCAACGGTGTCCCACGTTGTCCCACGTTGTCCCACGTTGTCCCACGTTGTCCCACGTTGTCCCACGTTGTCCCACGTTGTCCCACGTTGTCCCCCGTTGTCCCACGTTGTCCCACGTTGTCCCACGTTTTCCCACGGTGTCCAACGATGTTCAACGGTGTCCCACGTTGTCCCACGTTGTCCCACGTTGTCCCACGGTGTCCAACGATGTCCAACGGTGTCCCACGTTGTCCCACGTTGTCGCACGTTGTCCCACGGTGTCCCACGTTGTCCCACGTTGTCCCACGTTGTCCCACGGTGTCCAACGATGTCCAACGGTGTCCCACGGTGTCCAACGGTGTCCAACGGTGTCCCACGTTGTCCCACGTTGTCCCACGTTGTCCCACGGTGTCCAACGATGTCCAACGGTGTCCCACGTTGTCCCACGTTGTCCCACGTTGTCCCACGTTGTCCCACGTTGTCCCACGGTGTCCAACGATGTCCAGCTGTGTCCAACGGTGTCCCACGGTGTCCAACGGTGTCCAACGGTGTCCCACGGTGTCCAACGGTGTCCCACGTTGTCCCACGTTGTCCCACGTTGTCCCACGTTGTCCCAAGATGTCCCACGTTGTCCAACGATGTCCAACGGTGTCCCACGTTGTCCCACGTTGTCCCACGTTGTCCCACGTTGTCCCACGTTGTCCCACGTTGTCCCACGTTGTCCCACGGTGTCCAACGGCGTCCAACGGTGTCCAACGGTGTCCAACGGTGTCCAACGATGTCCAACGGTGTCCAACGGTGTCCCACGTTGTCCCACGTTGTCCCACGGTGTCCAACGATGTCCAACGGTGTCCCACGTTGTCCCACGTTGTCCCACGTTGTCCCACGTTGTCCCACGATGTTCCATGGTTTCCCACGTTGTCCCACGTTGTCCCACGTTGTCCCACGTTGTCCCACGTTGTCCCACGGTGTCCAACGATGTCCAGCTGTGTCCAACGGTGTCCCACGGTGTCCAACGGTGTCCAACGGTGTCCCACGGTGTCCAACGGTGTCCCACGTTGTCCCACGTTGTCCCACGTTGTCCCACGTTGTCCCAAGATGTCCCACGTTGTCCAACGATGTCCAACGGTGTCCCACGTTGTCCCACGTTGTCCCACGTTGTCCCACGTTGTCCCACGCTGTACCACGTTGTCCTACGTTGTCCAACGATGTCCAACGGTGTCCCACGTTGTCCCACGTTGTCCCACGTTGTCCCACGTTGTCCCACGTTGTCCCACGTTGTCCCACGTTGTCCCACGTTGTCCAACGGTGTCCAACGGTGTCCCACGTTGTCCCACGTTGTCCCACGTTGTCCCACGTTGTCCCACGGTGTCCAACGATGTCCAACGGTGTCCCACGTTGTCCCACGTTGTCCCACGTTGTCCCACGTTGTCCCACGTTGTCCCACGTTGTCCCACGTTGTCCCACGTTGTCCCACGTTGTCCCCCGTTGTCCCACGTTGTCCCACGTTGTCCCACGTTGTCCCACGGTGTCCAACGATGTCCAACGGTGTCCAACGATGTCCAACGGTGTCCCACGATGTCCAACGATGTCCAACGTTGTCCCACGTTGTCCCACGTTGTCCCACGTTGTCCCACGTTGTCCCACGTTGTCCAACGGTGTCCCACGTTGTCCCACGTTGTCCCACGTTGTCCCACGTTGTCCCACGTTGTCCCACGTTGTCCCACGTTGTCCCACGGTGTCCAACGGTGTCCAACGGTGTCCAACGGTGTCCCACGGTGTCCAACGGTGTCCCACGTTGTCCCACGTTGTCCCACGTTGTCCCACGGTGTCCAACGATGTCCAACGGTGTCCCACGTTGTCCCACGTTGTCCCACGTTGTCCCACGTTGTCCCACGTTGTCCCACGTTGTCCCACGTTGTCCCACGTTGTCCCCCGTTGTCCCACGTTGTCCCACGTTGTCCCACGTTTTCCCACGGTGTCCAACGATGTCCAACGGTGTCCAACGATGTCCAACGGTGTCCCACGATGTCCAACGTTGTCCCACGGTGTCCAACGATGTCCAACGGTGTCCAACGGTGTCCCACGGTGTCCAACGGTGTCCCACGTTGTCCCACGTTGTCCCACGTTGTCCCACGTTGTCCCACGGTGTCCAACGGTGTCCAACGATGTCCAACGGTGTCCAACGATGTCCAACGGTGTCCCACGTTGTCCCACGTTGTCCCACGTTGTCCCACGTTGTCCCACGGTGTCCAACGGTGTCCAACGATGTCCAACGGTGTCCAACGATGTCCAACGGTGTCCCACGGTGTCCAACGGTGTCCCACGGTGTCCAACGGTGTCCCACGTTGTCCCACGTTGTCCCACGTTGTCCCACGTTGTCCCACGGTGTCCAACGGTGTCCAACGATGTCCAACGGTGTCCCACGATGTCCAACGATGTCCAACAATGTCCAACGGTGTCCAACGGTGTCCCACGTTGTCCCACGTTGTCCCACGTTGTCCCACGGTGTCCAACGATGCCCAACGGTGTCCCACGTTGTCCCACGTTGTCCCACGTTGTCCCACGTTGTCCCACGGTGTCCAGCGATGTCCAACGGTGTCCCACGTTGTCCCACGTTGTTCCATGGTTTCCCACGTTGTCCCACGTTTTCCCACGGTGTCCAACGATGTCCAACGGTGTCCAACGATGTCCAACGGTGTCCCACGATGTCCAACGGTGTCCCACGTTGTCCCACGTTGTCCCACGTTGTCCCACGTTGTCCCACGTTGTCCCACGATGTCCCACGTTGTCCCACGTTGTCCCACGTTGTCCCACGTTGTCCCACGTTGTCCCACGTTGTCCCACGTTGTCCCACGTTGTTCCATGGTTTCCCACGTTGTCCCACGTTGTCCCACGTTGTCCCACGGTGTCCAACGATGTCCAACGGTGTCCAACGGTGTCCAACGGTGTCCAACGATGTCCCACGTTGTCCCACGTTGTCCCACGTTGTCCCACGTTGTCCCACGGTGTCCAACGATGTCCAACGGTGTCCAACGATGTCCAACGGTGTCCCACGATGTCCAACGATGTCCAACGATGTCCAACGGTGTCCAACGGTGTCCCACGTTGTCCCACGTTGTCCCACGTTGTCCCACGGTGTCCAACGATGTCCAACGGTGTCCAACGATGTCCAACGATGTCCAACGGTGTCCCACGATGTCCAACGATGTCCAACAATGTCCAACGGTGTCCAACGGTGTCCCACGTTGTCCCACGTTGTCCCACGTTGTCCCACGGTGTCCAACGATGCCCAACGGTGTCCCACGTTGTCCCACGTTGTCCCACGTTGTCCCACGTTGTCCCACGTTGTCCCACGTTGTCCCACGTTGTCCCACGTTGTCCCACGTTGTCCCGCGTTGTCCCACGGTGTCCAACGGTGTCCAACGGTGTCCAACGATGTCCAACGGTGTCCAACGGTGTCCCACGGTGTCCAACGGTGTCCAACGGTGTCCAACGGTGTCCCACGTTGTCCAACGGTGTCCAACGGTGTCCCACGGTGTCCAACGGTGTCCCACGTTGTCCCACGTTGTCCCACGTTGTCCCACGTTGTCCCACGATGTCCCACGTTGTCCAACGATGTCCAACGGTGTCCCACGTTGTCCCACGTTGTCCTACGTTGTCCCACGTTGTCCCACGTTGTCCCACGTTGTCCCACGTTGTCCCACGGTGTCCAACGGTGTCCAACGATGTCCAACGGTGTCCAACGATGTCCAACGGTGTCCCACGTTGTCCCACATTGTCCCACGTTGTCCCACGTTGTCCCACGTTGTTCCATGGTTTCCCACGTTGTCCCACGTTGTCCCACGTTGTCCCACGGTGTCCAACGATGTCCAACGGTGTCCAACGGTGTCCCACGGTGTCCCACGTTGTCCCACGTTGTCCCACGTTGTCCCACGTTGTTCCATGGTTTCCCACGTTGTCCCACGTTGTCCCACGTTGTCCCACGTTGTCCCACGTTGTCCCACGTTGTCCCACGGTGTCCAACGGTGTCCAACGATGTCCAACGGTGTCCAACGGTGTCCCACGGTGTCCAACGGTGTCCCACGTTGTCCCACGTTGTCCAACGGTGTCCCACGGTGTCCAACGGTGTCCCACGTTGTCCCACGTTGTCCCACGTTGTCCCACGTTGTCCCACGTTGTCCCACGGTGTCCAACGATGTCCAACGGTGTCCAACGATGTCCAACGGTGTCCCACGATGTCCAACGATGTCCAACGTTGTCCCACGTTGTCCCACGTTGTCCCACGTTGTCCCACGTTGTCCCACGTTGTCCAACGGTGTCCCACGTTGTCCCACGTTGTCCCACGTTGTCCCACGTTGTCCCACGTTGTCCCACGTTGTCCCACGTTGTCCCACGGTGTCCAACGGTGTCCAACGGTGTCCAACGGTGTCCCACGGTGTCCAACGGTGTCCCACGTTGTCCCACGTTGTCCCACGTTGTCCCACGGTGTCCAACGATGTCCAACGGTGTCCCACGTTGTCCCACGTTGTCCCACGTTGTCCCACGTTGTCCCACGTTGTCCCACGTTGTCCCACGTTGTCCCACGTTGTCACCCGTTGTCCCACGTTGTCCCACGTTGTCCCACGTTTTCCCACGGTGTCCAACGATGTCCAACGGTGTCCAACGATGTCCAACGGTGTCCCACGATATCCAACGTTGTCCCACGTTGTCCCACGTTGTCCCACGTTGTCCCACGTTGTCCCACGGTGTCCAACGGTGTCCAACGATGTCCAACGGTGTCCAACGATGTCCAACGGTGTCCCACGATGTCCAACGATGTCCAACGATGTCCAACGGTGTCCCACGTTGTCCCACGTTGTCCCACGTTGTCCCACGTTGTCCCACGGTGTCCAGCGATGTCCAACGGTGTCCCACGTTGTCCAACGGTGTCCCACGTTGTCCCACGTTGTCCCACGTTGTCCCACGTTGTCCCACGTTGTCCCACGATGTCCCACGATGTCCAACGGTGTCCAACGGTGTCCCACGGTGTCCAACGGTGTCCCACGTTGTCCCACGTTGTCCCACGTTGTCCCACGTTGTCCCACGTTGTCCCACGTTGTCCCACGTTGTCCCACGTTGTCCCACGTTGTCCCACGTTGTCCAACGATGTCCAACGGTGTCCCACGTTGTCCCACGTTGTCCCACGTTGTCCCACGTTGTTCCATGGTTTCCCACGTTGTCCCACGTTGTCCCACGTTGTCCCACGGTGTCCAACGATGTCCAACGGTGTCCAACGGTGTCCAACGGTGTCCAACGATGTCCAACGATGTCCAGCGATGTCCAACGGTGTCCAACGATGTCCAACGATGTCCAACGGTGTCCCACGTTGTCCCACGTTGTCCCACGTTGTCCCACGTTGTCCCACGGTGTCCAACGATGTCCAACGGTGTCCAACGATGTCCAACGGTGTCCCACGATGTCCAACGATGTCCAACGATGTCCAACGGTGTCCCACGATGTCCAACGATGTCCAACAATGTCCAACGGTGTCCAACGGTGTCCCACGTTGTCCCACGTTGTCCCACGTTGTCCCACGGTGTCCAACGATGCCCAACGGTGTCCCACGTTGTCCCACGTTGTCCCACGTTGTCCCACGTTGTCCCACGTTGTCCCACGTTGTCCCACGTTGTCCCACGTTGTCCCACGTTGTCCCACGGTGTCCAACGGTGTCCAACGGTGTCCAACGATGTCCAACGGTGTCCAACGGTGTCCCACGGTGTCCAACGGTGTCCCACGTTGTTCCACGTTGTCCCACGGTGTCCAACGATGTCCAACGGTGTCCAACGGTGTCCCACGGTGTCCAACGGTGTCCCACGTTGTCCCACGTTGTCCCACGTTGTCCCACGTTGTCCCACGTTGTCCCACGTTGTCCAACGATGTCCAACGGTGTCCCACGTTGTCCCACGTTGTCCAACGATGTCCAACGGTGTCCCACGTTGTCCCACGTTGTCCCACGTTGTCCCACGTTGTTCCATGGTTTCCCACGTTGTCCCACGTTGTCCCACGTTGTCCCACGGTGTCCAACGATGTCCAACGGTGTCCAACGGTGTCCAACGGTGTCCAACGATGTCCAACGATGTCCAGCGATGTCCAACGGTGTCCAACGATGTCCAACGATGTCCAACGGTGTCCCACGTTGTCCCACATTGTCCCACGTTGTCCCACGTTGTCCCACGGTGTCCAACGATGTCCAACGGTGTCCAACGATGTCCAACGGTGTCCCACGATGTCCAACGATGTCCAATGATGTCCAACGGTGTCCCACGATGTCCAACGATGTCCAACAATGTCCAACGGTGTCCAACGGTGTCCCACGTTGTCCCACGTTGTCCCACGTTGTCCCACGTTGTCCCACGGTGTCCAACGATGCCCAACGGTGTCCCACGTTGTCCCACGTTGTCCCACGTTGTCCCACGTTGTCCCACGTTGTCCCACGTTGTCCCACGTTGTCCCACGTTGTCCCACGTTGTCCCACGTTGTCCCACGGTGTCCAACGATGTCCAACGGTGTCCCACGGTGTCCCACGGTGTCCAACGGTGTCCCACGTTGTCCCACGTTGTCCCACGTTGTCCCACGTTGTCCCACGTTGTCCCACGTTGTCCAACGATGTCCAACGATGTCCAACGGTGTCCCACGATGTCCAACGATGTCCAACGATGTCCAACGGTGTCCCACGTTGTCCCACGTTGTCCCACGTTGTCCCACGGTGTCCAACGATGCCCAACGGTGTCCCACGTTGTCCCACGTTGTCCCACGTTGTCCCACGTTGTCCCACGTTGTCCCACGTTGTCCCACGTTGTCCCACGTTGTCCCACGTTGTCCCACGTTGTCCCACGTTGTCCCACGTTGTCCCACGTTGTCCCACGTTGTCCCACGTTGTCCCACGTTGTCCCACGTTGTCCCACGTTGTCCCACGGTGTCCAACGGTGTCCAACGGTGTCCAACGATGTCCAACGGTGTCCAACGGTGTCCCACGGTGTCCAACGGTGTCCAACGGTGTCCCACGGTGTCCAACGGTGTCCCACGTTGTCCCACGTTGTCCCACGTTGTCCCACGTTGTCCCACGATGTCCCACGTTGTCCAACGATGTCCAACGGTGTCCCACGTTGTCCCACGTTGTCCTACGTTGTCCCACGTTGTCCCACGTTGTCCCACGTTGTCCCACGTTGTCCCACGGTGTCCAACGGTGTCCAACGATGTCCAACGGTGTCCAACGGTGTCCCACGTTGTCCCACGTTGTCCCACGGTGTCCAACGATGTCCAACGGTGTCCCACGTTGTCCCACGTTGTCCCACGTTGTCCCACGTTGTCCCACGTTGTTCCATGGTTTCCCACGTTGTCCCACGTTGTCCCACGTTGTCCCACGGTGTCCAACGATGTCCAACGGTGTCCAACGGTGTCCCACGGTGTCCCACGTTGTCCCACGTTGTCCCACGTTGTCCCACGTTGTTCCATGGTTTCCCACGTTGTCCCACGTTGTCCCACGTTGTCCCACGTTGTTCCATGGTTTCCCACGTTGTCCCACGTTGTCCCACGTTGTCCCACGTTGTCCCACGTTGTCCCACGTTGTCCCACGTTGTCCCACGTTGTCCCACGTTGTCCCACGTTGTCCCACGTTGTCCCACGTTGTCCCACGTTGTCCCACGGTGTCCCATGGTGTCCAACGGTGTCCAACGATGTCCAACGGTGTCCAACGATGTCCAACGGTGTCCCACGATTTCCAACGATGTCCAACGATGTCCAACGGTGTCCCACGTTGTCCCACGTTGTCCCACGTTGTCCCACGTTGTCCCACGGTGTCCAGCGATGTCCAACGGTGTCCCACGTTGTCCCACGTTGTCCCACGTTGTCCAACGATGTCCAACGGTGTCCCACGTTGTCCCACGTTGTCCCACGTTGTCCCACGTTGTTCCATGGTTTCCCACGTTGTCCCACGTTGTCCCACGTTGTCCCACGGTGTCCAACGATGTCCAACGGTGTCCAACGGTGTCCAACGATGTCCAACGATGTCCAACGGTGTCCCACGATGTCCAACGATGTCCAACAATGTCCAACGGTGTCCAACGGTGTCCCACGTTGTCCCACGTTGTCCCACGTTGTCCCACGGTGTCCAACGATGCCCAACGGTGTCCCACGTTGTCCCACGTTGTCCCACGTTGTCCCACGTTGTCCCACGTTGTCCCACGTTGTCCCACGTTGTCCCACGTTGTCCCACGTTGTCCCACGTTGTCCCACGTTGTCCCACGTTGTCCCACGTTGTCCCACGGTGTCCAACGGTGTCCAACGGTGTCCAACGGTGTCCAACGATGTCCAACGATGTCCAACGGTGTCCAACGGTGTCCCACGTTGTCCCACGGTGTCCAACGGTGTCCAACGATGTCCAACGGTGTCCCACGTTGTCCCACGTTGTCCCACGTTGTCCCACGTTGTCCCACGATGTTCCATGGTTTCCCACGTTGTCCCACGTTGTCCCACGTTGTCCCACGGTGTCCAACGATGTCCAACGGTGTCCAACGGTGTCCCACGGTGTCCAACGGTGTCCCACGTTGTCCCACGTTGTCCCACGTTGTCCCACGTTGTCCAACGGTGTCCCACGGTGTCCAACGGTGTCCAACGGTGTCCCACGGTGTCCAACGGTGTCCCACGTTGTCCCACGTTGTCCCACGTTGTCCCACGTTGTCCCAAGATGTCCCACGTTGTCCAACGATGTCCAACGGTGTCCCACGTTGTCCCACGTTGTCCCACGTTGTCCCACGTTGTCCCACGTTGTCCCACGTTGTCCCACGTTGTCCCACGGTGTCCAACGGTGTCCAACGGTGTCCAACGGTGTCCAACGATGTCCAACGATGTCCCACGGTGTCCAACGGTGTCCAACGGTGTCCAACGGTGTCCCACGGTGTCCAACGGTGTCCCACGTTGTCCCACGTTGTCCCACGTTGTCCCAAGATGTCCCACGTTGTCCAACGATGTCCAACGGTGTCCCACGTTGTCCCACGTTGTCCGACGTTGTCCCACGTTGTCCCAAGATGTCCCACGTTGTCCAACGATGTCCAACGGTGTCCCACGTTGTCCCACGTCGTCCCACGTTGTCCCACGTTGTCCCACGTTGTCCCACGTTGTCCCACGTTGTCCCACGGTGTCCAACGGTGTCCAACGGTGTCCAACGGTGTCCAACGATGTCCAACGATGTCCAACGGTGTCCAACGGTGTCCCACGTTGTCCCACGTTGTCCCACGGTGTCCAACGATGTCCAACGGTGTCCCACGTTGTCCCACGTTGTCCCACGTTGTCCCACGTTGTCCCACGATGTTCCATGGTTTCCCACGTTGTCCCACGTTGTCCCACGTTGTCCCACGTTGTCCCACGTTGTCCCACGGTGTCCAACGATGTCCAGCTGTGTCCAACGGTGTCCCACGGTGTCCAACGGTGTCCAACGGTGTCCCACGGTGTCCAACGGTGTCCCACGTTGTCCCACGTTGTCCCACGTTGTTCCACGTTGTCCCAAGATGTCCCACGGTGTCCAACGATGTCCAACGGTGTCCAACGGTGTCCAACGGTGTCCAACGATGTCCAACGGTGTCCCACGATGTCCAACGATGTCCAACGATGTCCAACGGTGTCCCACGTTGTCCCACGTTGTCCCACGTTGTCCCACGTTGTCCCACGGTGTCCAGCGATGTCCAACGGTGTCCCACGTTGTCCAACGGTGTCCCACGTTGTCCCACGTTGTCCCACGTTGTCCCACGTTGTCCCACGTTGTCCCACGATGTCCCACGTTGTCCCACGTTGTCCCACGTTGTCCCACGTTGTCCCACGTTGTCCCACGTTGTCCCACGTTGTCCCACGTTGTTCCATGGTTTCCCACGTTGTCCCACGTTGTCCCACGTTGTCCCACGGTGTCCAACGATGTCCAACGGTGTCCAACGGTGTCCAACGGTGTCCAACGATGTCCAACGATGTCCAGCGATGTCCAACGGTGTCCAACGATGTCCAACGATGTCCAACGGTGTCCCACGTTGTCCCACGTTGTCCCACGTTGTCCCACGTTGTCCCACGGTGTCCAACGATGTCCAACGGTGTCCAACGATGTCCAACGGTGTCCCACGATGTCCCACGATGTCCAACGATGTCCAACGGTGTCCAACGGTGTCCCACGTTGTCCCACGTTGTCCCACGGTGTCCAGCGATGTCCAACGGTGTCCCACGTTGTCCAACGGTGTCCCACGTTGTCCCACGTTGTCCCACGTTGTCCCACGTTGTCCCACGTTGTCCCACGATGTCCCACGTTGTCCCACGTTGTCCCACGTTGTCCCACGTTGTCCCACGTTGTCCCACGTTGTCCCACGTTGTCCCACGTTGTTCCATGGTTTCCCACGTTGTCCCACGTTGTCCCACGTTGTCCCACGGTGTCCAACGATGTCCAACGGTGTCCAACGGTGTCCAACGGTGTCCAACGATGTCCAACGATGTCCAGCGATGTCCAACGGTGTCCAACGATGTCCAACGATGTCCAACGGTGTCCCACGTTGTCCCACGTTGTCCCACGTTGTCCCACGTTGTCCCACGGTGTCCAACGATGTCCAACGGTGTCCAACGATGTCCAACGGTGTCCCACGATGTCCCACGATGTCCAACGATGTCCAACGGTGTCCAACGGTGTCCCACGTTGTCCCACGTTGTCCCACGTTGTCCCACGGTGTCCAACGATGTCCAACGGTGTCCAACGATGTCCAACGATGTCCAACGGTGTCCCACGATGTCCAACGATGTCCAACAATGTCCAACGGTGTCCAACGGTGTCCCACGTTGTCCCACGTTGTCCCACGTTGTCCCACGGTGTCCAACGATGCCCAACGGTGTCCCACGTTGTCCCACGTTGTCCCACGTTGTCCCACGTTGTCCCACGTTGTCCCACGTTGTCCCACGTTGTCCCACGTTGTCCCACGTTGTCCCACGTTGTCCCACGTTGTCCCACGTTGTCCCACGTTGTCCCACGTTGTCCCACGGTGTCCAACGATGTCCAACGGTGTCCCACGTTGTCCCACGTTGTCCCACGTTGTCCCACGTTGTCCCACGTTGTTCCATGGTTTCCCACGTTGTCCCACGTTGTCCCACGTTGTCCCACGGTGTCCAACGATGTCCAACGGTGTCCAACGGTGTCCCACGGTGTCCCACGTTGTCCCACGTTGTCCCACGTTGTCCCACGTTGTTCCATGGTTTCCCACGTTGTCCCACGTTGTCCCACGTTGTCCCACGTTGTCCCACGTTGTCCCACGTTGTCCCACGGTGTCCAACGGTGTCCAACGATGTCCAACGGTGTCCAACGGTGTCCCACGGTGTCCAACGGTGTCCCACGTTGTCCCACGTTGTCCAACGGTGTCCCACGGTGTCCAACGGTGTCCCACGTTGTCCCACGTTGTCCCACGTTGTCCCACGTTGTCCCACGTTGTCCCACGGTGTCCAACGATGTCCAACGGTGTCAAACGATGTCCAACGGTGTCCCACGATGTCCAACGATGTCCAACGTTGTCCCACGTTGTCCCACGTTGTCCCACGTTGTCCCACGTTGTCCCACGTTGTCCAACGGTGTCCCACGTTGTCCCACGTTGTCCCACGTTGTCCCACGTTGTCCCACGTTGTCCCACGTTGTCCCACGTTGTCCCACGGTGTCCAACGGTGTCCAACGGTGTCCAACGGTGTCCCACGGTGTCCAACGGTGTCCCACGTTGTCCCACGTTGTCCCACGTTGTCCCACGGTGTCCAACGATGTCCAACGGTGTCCCACGTTGTCCCACGTTGTCCCACGTTGTCCCACGTTGTCCCACGTTGTCCCACGTTGTCCCACGTTGTCCCACGTTGTCACCCGTTGTCCCACGTTGTCCCACGTTGTCCCACGTTTTCCCACGGTGTCCAACGATGTCCAACGGTGTCCAACGATGTCCAACGGTGTCCCACGGTGTCCAACGATGTCCAACGGTGTCCAACGATGTCCAACGGTGTCCCACGTTGTCCCACGTTGTCCCACGTTGTCCCACGTTGTCCCACGTTGTCCCACGTTGTCCCACGATGTCCAACGCTGTCCAACGTTGTCCCACGTTGTCCCACGTTGTCCCACGTTGTCCCACGTTGTCCCACGTTGTCCAACGGTGTCCCACGTTGTCCCACGTTGTCCCACGTTGTCCCACGTTGTCCCACGTTGTCCCACGTTGTCCCACGGTGTCCCACGATGTCCAACGGTGTCCAACGGTGTCCCACGGTGTCCAACGGTGTCCCACGTTGTCCCACGTTGTCCCACGTTGTCCCACGTTGTCCCACGGTGTCCAACGGTGTCCAACGATGTCCAACGGTGTCCAACGATGTCCAACGGTGTCCCACGATGTCCAACGATGTCCAACGATGTCCAACGGTGTCCCACGTTGTCCCACGTTGTCCCACGTTGTCCCACGTTGTCCCACGGTGTCCAGCGATGTCCAACGGTGTCCCACGTTGTCCAACGGTGTCCCACGTTGTCCCACGTTGTCCCACGTTGTCCCACGTTGTCCCACGTTGTCCCACGATGTCCCACGTTGTCCCACGTTGTCCCACGTTGTCCCACGTTGTCCCACGTTGTCCCACGTTGTCCCACGTTGTCCCACGTTGTTCCATGGTTTCCCACGTTGTCCCACGTTGTCCCACGTTGTCCCACGGTGTCCAACGATGTCCAACGGTGTCCAACGGTGTCCAACGGTGTCCAACGATGTCCAACGATGTCCAGCGATGTCCAACGGTGTCCAACGATGTCCAACGATGTCCAACGGTGTCCCACGTTGTCCCACGTTGTCCCACGTTGTCCCACGTTGTCCCACGGTGTCCAACGATGTCCAACGGTGTCCAACGATGTCCAACGGTGTCCCACGATGTCCAACGATGTCCAACGATGTCCAACGGTGTCCAACGGTGTCCCACGTTGTCCCACGTTGTCCCACGTTGTCCCACGGTGTCCAACGATGTCCAACGGTGTCCAACGATGTCCAACGATGTCCAACGGTGTCCCACGATGTCCAACGATGTCCAACAATGTCCAACGGTGTCCAACGGTGTCCCACGTTGTCCCACGTTGTCCCACGTTGTCCCACGGTGTCCAACGATGCCCAACGGTGTCCCACGTTGTCCCACGTTGTCCCACGTTGTCCCACGTTGTCCCACGTTGTCCCACGTTGTCCCACGTTGTCCCACGTTGTCCCACGTTGTCCCACGTTGTCCCACGTTGTCCCACGTTGTCCCACGTTGTCCCACGTTGTCCCACGGTGTCCAACGATGTCCCACGGTGTCCCACGTTGTCCCACGTTGTCCCACGTTGTCCCACGTTGTCCCACGTTGTTCCATGGTTTCCCACGTTGTCCCACGTTGTCCCACGTTGTCCCACGGTGTCCAACGATGTCCAGCGGTGTCCAACGGTGTCCCACGGTGTCCCACGTTGTCCCACGTTGTCCCACGTTGTCCCACGTTGTTCCATGGTTTCCCACGTTGTCCCACGTTGTCCCACGTTGTCCCACGTTGTCCCACGTTGTCCCACGGTGTCCAACGGTGTCCAACGATGTCCAACGGTGTCCAACGGTGTCCCACGGTGTCCAACGGTGTCCCACGTTGTCCCACGTTGTTCCATGGTTTCCCACGTTGTCCCACGTTGTCCCACGTTGTCCCACGTTGTCCCACGTTGTCCCACGTTGTCCCACGTTGTCCCACGGTGTCCAACGGTGTCCAACGATGTCCAACGGTGTCCAACGGTGTCCCACGTTGTCCCACGTTGTCCCACGGTGTCCAACGATGTCCAACGGTGTCCCACGTTGTCCCACGTTGTCCCACGTTGTCCCACGTTGTCCCACGTTGTTCCATGGTTTCCCACGTTGTCCCACGTTGTCCCACGTTGTCCCACGGTGTCCAACGATGTCCAACGGTGTCCAACGGTGTCCCACGGTGTCCCACGTTGTCCCACGTTGTCCCACGTTGTCCCACGTTGTTCCATGGTTTCCCACGTTGTCCCACGTTGTCCCACGTTGTCCCACGTTGTTCCATGGTTTCCCACGTTGTCCCACGTTGTCCCACGTTGTCCCACGTTGTCCCACGTTGTCCCACGTTGTCCCACGTTGTCCCACGTTGTCCCACGTTGTCCCACGTTGTCCCACGTTGTCCCACGTTGTCCCACGTTGTCCCACGGTGTCCCATGGTGTCCAACGGTGTCCAACGATGTCCAACGGTGTCCAACGATGTCCAACGGTGTCCCACGATGTCCAACGATGTCCAACGATGTCCAACGGTGTCCCACGTTGTCCCACGTTGTCCCACGTTGTCCCACGTTGTCCCACGGTGTCCAGCGATGTCCAACGGTGTCCCACGTTGTCCAACGGTGTCCCACGTTGTCCCACGTTGTCCCACGTTGTCCCACGTTGTCCCACGTTGTCCCACGATGTCCCACGTTGTCCCACGTTGTCCCACGTTGTCCCACGTTGTCCCACGTTGTCCCACGTTGTCCCACGTTGTCCCACGTTGTCCCACGTTGTCCCACGGTGTCCAACGATGTCCAACGGTGTCCAACGGTGTCCCACGGTGTCCAACGGTGTCCCACGTTGTCCCAGGTTGTCCCACGTTGTCCCACGTTGTCCCACGTTGTCCCACGTTGTCCAACGATGTCCAACGGTGTCCCACGTTGTCCCACGTTGTCCCACGTTGTCCCACGTTGTTCCATGGTTTCCCACGTTGTCCCACGTTGTCCCACGTTGTCCCACGGTGTCCAATGATGTCCAACGGTGTCCAACGGTGTCCAACGATGTCCAACGATGTCCAACGGTGTCCCACGATGTCCAACGATGTCCAACAATGTCCAACGGTGTCCAACGGTGTCCCACGTTGTCCCACGTTGTCCCACGTTGTCCCACGGTGTCCAACGATGCCCAACGGTGTCCCACGTTGTCCCACGTTGTCCCACGTTGTCCCACGTTGTCCCACGTTGTCCCACGTTGTCCCACGTTGTCCCACGTTGTCCCACGTTGTCCCACGTTGTCCCACGTTGTCCCACGTTGTCCCACGTTGTCCCACGTTGTCCCACGTTGTCCCACGTTGTCCCACGGTGTCCAACGGTGTCCAACGGTGTCCAACGGTGTCCAACGATGTCCAACGATGTCCAACGGTGTCCAACGGTGTCCCACGTTGTCCCACGTTGTCCCACGGTGTCCAACGATGTCCAACGGTGTCCCACGTTGTCCCACGTTGTCCCACGTTGTCCCACGTTGTCCCACGATGTTCCATGGTTTCCCACGTTGTCCCACGTTGTCCCACGTTGTCCCACGGTGTCCAACGATGTCCAACGGTGTCCAACGGTGTCCCACGGTGTCCAACGGTGTCCCACGTTGTCCCACGTTGTCCCACGTTGTCCCACGTTGTCCAACGGTGTCCCACGGTGTCCAACGGTGTCCAACGGAGTCCCACGGTGTCCAACGGTGTCCCACGTTGTCCCACGTTGTCCCACGTTGTCCCACGTTGTCCCAAGATGTCCCACGTTGTCCAACGATGTCCAACGGTGTCCCACGTTGTCCCACGTTGTCCCACGTTGTCCCACGTTGTCCCACGTTGTCCCACGTTGTCCCACGTTGTCCCACGGTGTCCAACGGTGTCCAACGGTGTCCAACGGTGTCCAACGATGTCCAACGATGTCCCACGGTGTCCAACGGTGTCCAACGGTGTCCAACGGTGTCCCACGGTGTCCAACGGTGTCCAACGGTGTCCCACGTTGTCCCACGTTGTCCCACGTTGTCCCAAGATGTCCCACGTTGTCCAACGATGTCCAACGGTGTCCCACGTTGTCCCACGTTGTCCCACGTTGTCCCACGTTGTCCCAAGATGTCCCACGTTGTCCAACGATGTCCAACGGTGTCCCACGTTGTCCCACGTTGTCCCACGTTGTCCCACGTTGTCCCACGTTGTCCCACGTTGTCCCACGTTGTCCCACGTTGTCCCACGTTGTCCCACGGTGTCCAACGGTGTCCAACGGTGTCCAACGGTGTCCAACGATGTCCAACGATGTCCAACGGTGTCCAACGGTGTCCCACGTTGTCCCACGTTGTCCCACGGTGTCCAACGATGTCCAACGGTGTCCCACGTTGTCCCACGTTGTCCCACGTTGTCCCACGTTGTCCCACGATGTTCCATGGTTTCCCACGTTGTCCCACGTTGTCCCACGTTGTCCCACGTTGTCCCACGTTGTCCCACGTTGTCCCACGTTGTCCCACGGTGTCCAACGATGTCCAGCTGTGTCCAACGGTGTCCCACGGTGTCCAACGGTGTCCAACGGTGTCCCACGGTGTCCAACGGTGTCCCACGTTGTCCCACGTTGTCCCACGTTGTCCCACGTTGTCCCAAGATGTCCCACGTTGTCCAACGATGTCCAACGGTGTCCCACGTTGTCCCACGTTGTCCCACGTTGTCCCACGGTGTCCAACGATGTCTAACGGTGTCCAACGATGTCCAACGGTGTCCCACGATGTCCAACGATGTCCAACGTTGTCCCACGTTGTCCCACGTTGTCCCACGTTGTCCCACGTTGTCCCACGTTGTCCAACGGTGTCCCACGTTGTCCCACGTTGTCCCACGTTGTCCCACGTTGTCCCACGTTGTCCCACGTTGTCCCACGGTGTCCAACGATGTCCAACGGTGTCCAACGGTGTCCCACGGTGTCCAACGTTGTCCCACGTTGTCCCACGTTGTCCCACGTTGTCCCACGTTGTCCCACGGTGTCCAACGGTGTCCAACGATGTCCAACGGTGTCCAACGATGTCCAACGGTGTCCCACGATGTCCAACGATGTCCAACGATGTCCAACGGTGTCCCACGTTGTCCCACGTTGTCCCACGTTGTCCCACGTTGTCCCACGGTGTCCAGCGATGTCCAACGGTGTCCCACGTTGTCCAACGGTGTCCCACGTTGTCCCACGTTGTCCCACGTTGTCCCACGTTGTCCCACGTTGTCCCACGATGTCCCACGTTGTCCCACGTTGTCCCACGTTGTCCCACGTTGTCCCACGTTGTCCCACGTTGTCCCACGTTGTCCCACGTTGTTCCATGGTTTCCCACGTTGTCCCACGTTGTCCCACGTTGTCCCACGGTGTCCAACGATGTCCAACGGTGTCCAACGGTGTCCAACGGTGTCCAACGATGTCCAACGATGTCCAGCGATGTCCAACGGTGTCCAACGATGTCCAACGATGTCCAACGGTGTCCCACGTTGTCCCACGTTGTCCCACGTTGTCCCACGTTGTCCCACGGTGTCCAACGATGTCCAACGGTGTCCAACGATGTCCAACGGTGTCCCACGATGTCCAACGATGTCCAACGATGTCCAACGGTGTCCAACGGTGTCCCACGTTGTCCCACGTTGTCCCACGTTGTCCCACGGTGTCCAACGATGTCCAACGGTGTCCAACGATGTCCAACGATGTCCAACGGTGTCCCACGATGTCCAACGATGTCCAACAATGTCCAACGGTGTCCAACGGTGTCCCACGTTGTCCCACGTTGTCCCACGTTGTCCCACGGTGTCCAACGATGCCCAACGGTGTCCCACGTTGTCCCACGTTGTCCCACGTTGTCCCACGTTGTCCCACGTTGTCCCACGTTGTCCCACGTTGTCCCACGTTGTCCCACGTTGTCCCACGTTGTCCCACGTTGTCCCACGTTGTCCCACGGTGTCCAACGATGTCCAACGGTGTCCCACGTTGTCCCACGTTGTCCCACGTTGTCCCACGTTGTCCCACGTTGTTCCATGGTTTCCCACGTTGTCCCACGTTGTCCCACGTTGTCCCACGGTGTCCAACGATGTCCAACGGTGTCCAACGGTGTCCCACGGTGTCCCACGTTGTCCCACGTTGTCCCACGTTGTCCCACGTTGTTCCATGGTTTCCCACGTTGTCCCACGTTGTCCCACGTTGTCCCACGTTGTCCCACGTTGTCCCACGTTGTCCCACGGTGTCCAACGGTGTCCAACGATGTCCAACGGTGTCCAACGGTGTCCCACGGTGTCCAACGGTGTCCCACGTTGTCCCACGTTGTCCAACGGTGTCCCACGGTGTCCAACGGTGTCCCACGTTGTCCCACGTTGTCCCACGTTGTCCCACGTTGTCCCACGTTGTCCCACGGTGTCCAACGATGTCCAACGGTGTCCAACGATGTCCAACGGTGTCCCACGATGTCCAACGATGTCCAACGTTGTCCCACGTTGTCCCACGTTGTCCCACGTTGTCCCACGTTGTCCCACGTTGTCCAACGGTGTCCCACGTTGTCCCACGGTGTCCCACGTTGTCCCACGTTGTCCCACGTTGTCCCACGTTGTCCAACGTTGTCCCACGGTGTCCAACGGTGTCCAACGGTGTCCAACGGTGTCCCACGGTGTCCAACGGTGTCCCACGTTGTCCCACGTTGTCCCACGTTGTCCCACGGTGTCCAACGATGTCCAACGGTGTCCCACGTTGTCCCACGTTGTCCCACGTTGTCCCACGTTGTCCCACGTTGTCCCACGTTGTCCCACGTTGTCCCACGTTGTCACCCGTTGTCCCACGTTGTCCCACGTTGTCCCACGTTTTCCCACGGTGTCCAACGATGTCCAACGGTGTCCAACGATGTCCAACGGTGTCCCACGGTGTCCAACGATGTCCAACGGTGTCCAACGATGTCCAACGGTGTCCCACGTTGTCCCACGTTGTCCCACGTTGTCCCACGTTGTCCCACGTTGTCCCACGTTGTCCCACGATGTCCAACGATGTCCAACGTTGTCCCACGTTGTCCCACGTTGTCCCACGTTGTCCCACGTTGTCCCACGTTGTCCAACGGTGTCCCACGTTGTCCCACGTTGTCCCACGTTGTCCCACGTTGTCCCACGTTGTCCCACGTTGTCCCACGATGTCCCACGATGTCCAACGGTGTCCAACGGTGTCCCACGGTGTCCCACGGTGTCCCACGTTGTCCCACGTTGTCCCACGTTGTCCCACGTTGTCCCACGGTGTCCAACGGTGTCCAACGATGTCCAACGGTGTCCAACGATGTCCAACGGTGTCCCACGATGTCCAACGATGTCCAACGATGTCCAACGGTGTCCCACGTTGTCCCACGTTGTCCCACGTTGTCCCACGTTGTCCCACGGTGTCCAGCGATGTCCAACGGTGTCCCACGTTGTCCAACGGTGTCCCACGTTGTCCCACGTTGTCCCACGTTGTCCCACGTTGTCCCACGTTGTCCCACGATGTCCCACGTTGTCCCACGTTGTCCCACGTTGTCCCACGTTGTCCCACGTTGTCCCACGTTGTCCCACGTTGTCCCACGTTGTTCCATGGTTTCCCACGTTGTCCCACGTTGTCCCACGTTGTCCCACGGTGTCCAACGATGTCCAACGGTGTCCAACGGTGTCCAACGGTGTCCAACGATGTCCAACGATGTCCAGCGATGTCCAACGGTGTCCAACGATGTCCAACGATGTCCAACGGTGTCCCACGTTGTCCCACGTTGTCCCACGTTGTCCCACGTTGTCCCACGGTGTCCAACGATGTCCAACGGTGTCCAACGATGTCCAACGGTGTCCCACGATGTCCAACGATGTCCAACGATGTCCAACGGTGTCCAACGGTGTCCCACGTTGTCCCACGTTGTCCCACGTTGTCCCACGGTGTCCAACGATGTCCAACGGTGTCCAACGATGTCCAACGATGTCCAACGGTGTCCCACGATGTCCAACGATGTCCAACAATGTCCAACGGTGTCCAACGGTGTCCCACGTTGTCCCACGTTGTCCCACGTTGTCCCACGGTGTCCAACGATGCCCAACGGTGTCCCACGTTGTCCCACGTTGTCCCACGTTGTCCCACGTTGTCCCACGTTGTCCCACGTTGTCCCACGTTGTCCCACGTTGTCCCACGTTGTCCCACGTTGTCCCACGTTGTCCCACGTTGTCCCACGTTGTCCCACGTTGTCCCACGGTGTCCAACGATGTCCAACGGTGTCCCACGTTGTCCCACGTTGTCCCACGTTGTCCCACGTTGTCCCACGTTGTTCCATGGTTTCCCACGTTGTCCCACGTTGTCCCACGTTGTCCCACGGTGTCCAACGATGTCCAACGGTGTCCAACGGTGTCCCACGGTGTCCCACGTTGTCCCACGTTGTCCCACGTTGTCCCACGTTGTTCCATGGTTTCCCACGTTGTCCCACGTTGTCCCACGTTGTCCCACGTTGTCCCACGTTGTCCCACGTTGTCCCACGGTGTCCAACGGTGTCCAACGATGTCCAACGGTGTCCAACGGTGTCCCACGGTGTCCAACGGTGTCCCACGTTGTCCCACGTTGTCCAACGGTGTCCCACGGTGTCCAACGGTGTCCCACGTTGTCCCACGTTGTCCCACGTTGTCCCACGTTGTCCCACGTTGTCCCACGGTGTCCAACGATGTCCAACGGTGTCCAACGATGTCCAACGGTGTCCCACGATGTCCAACGATGTCCAACGTTGTTCCACGTTGTCCCACGTTGTCCCACGTTGTCCCACGTTGTCCCACGTTGTCCAACGGTGTCCCACGTTGTCCCACGTTGTCCCACGTTGTCCCACGTTGTCCCACGTTGTCCCACGTTGTCCCACGTTGTCCCACGGTGTCCAACGGTGTCCAACGGTGTCCAACGGTGTCCCACGGTGTCCAACGGTGTCCCACGTTGTCCCACGTTGTCCCACGTTGTCCCACGGTGTCCAACGATGTCCAACGGTGTCCCACGTTGTCCCACGTTGTCCCACGTTGTCCCACGTTGTCCCACGTTGTCCCACGTTGTCCCACGTTGTCCCACGTTGTCACCCGTTGTCCCACGTTGTCCCACGTTGTCCCACGTTTTCCCACGGTGTCCAACGATGTCCAACGGTGTCCAACGATGTCCAACGGTGTCCCACGGTGTCCAACGATGTCCAACGGTGTCCAACGATGTCCAACGGTGTCCCACGTTGTCCCACGTTGTCCCACGTTGTCCCACGTTGTCCCACGTTGTCCCACGATGTCCCACGTTGTCCCACGTTGTCCCACGTTGTCCCACGTTGTCCCACGTTGTCCCACGTTGTCCCACGTGGTCCCACGTTGTTCCATGGTTTCCCACGTTGTCCCACGTTGTCCCACGTTGTCCCACGGTGTCCAACGATGTCCAACGGTGTCCAACGGTGTCCAACGGTGTCCAACGATGTCCAACGATGTCCAGCGATGTCCAACGGTGTCCAACGATGTCCAACGATGTCCAACGGTGTCCCACGTTGTCCCACGTTGTCCCACGTTGTCCCACGTTGTCCCACGGTGTCCAACGATGTCCAACGGTGTCCAACGATGTCCAACGGTGTCCCACGATGTCCAACGATGTCCAACGATGTCCAACGGTGTCCAACGGTGTCCCACGTTGTCCCACGTTGTCCCACGTTGTCCCACGGTGTCCAACGATGTCCAACGGTGTCCAACGATGTCCAACGATGTCCAACGGTGTCCCACGATGTCCAACGATGTCCAACAATGTCCAACGGTGTCCAACGGTGTCCCACGTTGTCCCACGTTGTCCCACGTTGTCCCACGGTGTCCAACGATGCCCAACGGTGTCCCACGTTGTCCCACGTTGTCCCACGTTGTCCCACGTTGTCCCACGTTGTCCCACGTTGTCCCACGTTGTCCCACGTTGTCCCACGTTGTCCCACGTTGTCCCACGTTGTCCCACGTTGTCCCACGTTGTCCCACGTTGTCCCACGGTGTCCAACGATGTCCAACGGTGTCCCACGTTGTCCCACGTTGTCCCACGTTGTCCCACGTTGTCCCACGTTGTTCCATGGTTTCCCACGTTGTCCCACGTTGTCCCACGTTGTCCCACGGTGTCCAACGATGTCCAACGGTGTCCAACGGTGTCCCACGGTGTCCCACGTTGTCCCACGTTGTCCCACGTTGTCCCACGTTGTTCCATGGTTTCCCACGTTGTCCCACGTTGTCCCACGTTGTCCCACGTTGTCCCACGTTGTCCCACGTTGTCCCACGGTGTCCAACGGTGTCCAACGATGTCCAACGGTGTCCAACGGTGTCCCACGGTGTCCAACGGTGTCCCACGTTGTCCCACGTTGTCCAACGGTGTCCCACGGTGTCCAACGGTGTCCCACGTTGTCCCACGTTGTCCCACGTTGTCCCACGTTGTCCCACGTTGTCCCACGGTGTCCAACGATGTCCAACGGTGTCCAACGATGTCCAACGGTGTCCCACGATGTCCAACGATGTCCAACGTTGTTCCACGTTGTCCCACGTTGTCCCACGTTGTCCCACGTTGTCCCACGTTGTCCAACGGTGTCCCACGTTGTCCCACGTTGTCCCACGTTGTCCCACGTTGTCCCACGTTGTCCCACGTTGTCCCACGTTGTCCCACGGTGTCCAACGGTGTCCAACGGTGTCCCACGGTGTCCCACGGTGTCCAACGGTGTCCCACGTTGTCCCACGTTGTCCCACGTTGTCCCACGGTGTCCAACGATGTCCAACGGTGTCCCACGTTGTCCCACGTTGTCCCACGTTGTCCCACGTTGTCCCACGTTGTCCCACGTTGTCCCACGTTGTCCCACGTTGTCACCCGTTGTCCCACGTTGTCCCACGTTGTCCCACGTTTTCCCACGGTGTCCAACGATGTCCAACGGTGTCCAACGATGTCCAACGGTGTCCCACGGTGTCCAACGATGTCCAACGGTGTCCAACGATGTCCAACGGTGTCCCACGTTGTCCCACGTTGTCCCACGTTGTCCCACGTTGTCCCACGTTGTCCCACGTTGTCCCACGTTGTCCCACGTTGTCCCACGGTGTCCAACGGTGTCCAACGATGTCCAACGATGTCCAACGATGTCCAACGGTGTCCAACGATGTCCAACGATGTCCAACGGTGTCCCACGATGTCCAACGATGTCCAACGATGTCCAACGGTGTCCAACGGTGTCCCACGTTGTCCCACGTTGTCCCACGTTGTCCCACGGTGTCCAACGATGTCCAACGGTGTCCCACGTTGTCCCACGTTGTCCCACGTTGTCCCACGTTGTCCCACGTTGTCCCACGGTGTCCAACGATGTCCAGCTGTGTCCAACGGTGTCCCACGGTGTCCAACGGTGTCCAACGGTGTCCCACGGTGTCCAACGGTGTCCCACGTTGTCCCACGTTGTCCCACGTTGTCCCACGTTGTCCCAAGATGTCCCACGTTGTCCAACGATGTCCAACGGTGTCCCACGTTGTCCCACGTTGTCCCACGTTGTCCCACGTTGTCCCACGTTGTCCCACGTTGTCCCACGTTGTCCACGTTGTCCCACGTTGTCCCACGGTGTCCAACGGCGTCCAACGGTGTCCAACGGTGTCCAACGATGTCCAACGATGTCCAACGGTGTCCAACGGTGTCCCACGTTGTCCCACGTTGTCCCACGGTGTCCAACGATGTCCAACGGTGTCCCACGTTGTCCCACGTTGTCCCACGTTGTCCCACGTTGTCCCACGATGTTCCATGGTTTCCCACGTTGTCCCACGTTGTCCCACGTTGTCCCACGTTGTCCCACGTTGTCCCACGGTGTCCAACGATGTCCAGCTGTGTCCAACGGTGTCCCACGGTGTCCAACGGTGTCCAACGGTGTCCCACGGTGTCCAACGGTGTCCCACGTTGTCCCACGTTGTCCCACGTTGTCCCACGTTGTCCCAAGATGTCCCACGTTGTCCAACGATGTCCAACGGTGTCCCACGTTGTCCCACGTTGTCCTACGTTGTCCCACGTTGTCCCACGCTGTACCACGTTGTCCCACGTTGTCCAACGATGTCCAACGGTGTCCCACGTTGTCCCACGTTGTCCCACGTTGTCCCACGTTGTCCCACGTTGTCCCACGTTGTCCCACGTTGTCCCACGTTGTCCAACGGTGTCCAACGGTGTCCCACGTTGTCCCACGTTGTCCCACGTTGTCCCACGTTGTCCCACGGTGTCCAACGATGTCCAACGGTGTCCCACGTTGTCCCACGTTGTCCCACGTTGTCCCACGTTGTCCCACGTTGTCCCACGTTGTCCCACGTTGTCCCCCGTTGTCCCACGTTGTCCCACGTTGTCCCACGTTGTCCCACGGTGTCCAACGATGTCCAACGGTGTCCAACGATGTCCAACGGTGTCCCACAATGTCCAACGATGTCCAACGTTGTCCCACGTTGTCCCACGTTGTCCCACGTTGTCCCACGTTGTCCCACGTTGTCCAACGGTGTCCCACGTTGTCCCACGTTGTCCCACGTTGTCCCACGTTGTCCCACGTTGTCCCACGTTGTCCCACGTTGTCCCACGGTGTCCAACGGTGTCCAACGGTGTCCAACGGTGTCCCACGGTGTCCAACGGTGTCCCACGTTGTCCCACGTTGTCCCACGTTGTCCCACGGTGTCCAACGATGTCCAACGGTGTCCCACGTTGTCCCACGTTGTCCCACGTTGTCCCACGTTGTCCCACGTTGTCCCACGTTGTCCCACGTTGTCCCACGTTGTCCCACGTTGTTCCATGGTTTCCCACGTTGTCCCACGTTGTCCCACGTTGTCCCACGGTGTCCAACGATGTCCAACGGTGTCCAACGGTGTCCAACGGTGTCCAACGATGTCCAACGATGTCCAACGATGTCCAACGGTGTCCAACGATGTCCAACGATGTCCAACGGTGTCCCACGTTGTCCCACGTTGTCCCACGTTGTCCCACGTTGTCCCACGGTGTCCAACGATGTCCAACGGTGTCCAACGATGTCCAACGGTGTCCCACGATGTCCAACGATGTCCAACGATGTCCAACGGTGTCCAACGGTGTCCCACGTTGTCCCACGTTGTCCCACGTTGTCCCACGGTGTCCAACGATGTCCAACGGTGTCCAACGATGTCCAACGATGTCCAACGGTGTCCCACGATGTCCAACGATGTCCAACAATGTCCAACGGTGTCCAACGGTGTCCCACGTTGTCCCACGTTGTCCCACGTTGTCCCACGGTGTCCAACGATGCCCAACGGTGTCCCACGTTGTCCCACGTTGTCCCACGTTGTCCCACGTTGTCCCACGTTGTCCCACGTTGTCCCACGTTGTCCCACGTTGCCCCGCGTTGTCCCACGGTGTCCAACGGTGTCCAACGGTGTCCAACGATGTCCAACGGTGTCCAACGGTGTCCCACGGTGTCCAACGGTGTCCAACGGTGTCCCACGGTGTCCAACGGTGTCCCACGTTGTCCCACGTTGTCCCACGTTGTCCCACGGTGTCCAACGATGTCCAACGGTGTCCCACGTTGTCCCACGTTGTCCCACGTTGTCCCACGTTGTCCCACGTTGTTCCATGGTTTCCCACGTTGTCCCACGTTGTCCCACGTTGTCCCACGGTGTCCAACGATGTCCAACGGTGTCCAACGGTGTCCCACGGTGTCCCACGTTGTCCCACGTTGTCCCACGTTGTCCCACGTTGTTCCATGGTTTCCCACGTTGTCCCACGTTGTCCCACGTTGTCCCACGTTGTCCCACGTTGTCCCACGTTGTCCCACGGTGTCCAACGGTGTCCAACGATGTCCAACGGTGTCCAACGGTGTCCCACGGTGTCCAACGGTGTCCCACGTTGTCCCACGTTGTCCAACGGTGTCCCACGGTGTCCAACGGTGTCCCACGTTGTCCCACGTTGTCCCACGTTGTCCCACGTTGTCCCACGTTGTCCCACGGTGTCCAACGATGTCCAACGGTGTCCAACGATGTCCAACGGTGTCCCACGATGTCCAACGATGTCCAACGTTGTCCCACGTTGTCCCACGTTGTCCCACGTTGTCCCACGTTGTCCCACGTTGTCCAACGGTGTCCCACGTTGTCCCACGTTGTCCCACGTTGTCCCACGTTGTCCCACGTTGTCCCACGTTGTCCCACGGTGTCCAACGGTGTCCAACGGTGTCCAACGGTGTCCCACGGTGTCCAACGGTGTCCCACGTTGTCCCACGTTGTCCCACGTTGTCCCACGGTGTCCAACGATGTCCAACGGTGTCCCACGTTGTCCCACGTTGTCCCACGTTGTCCCACGTTGTCCCACGTTGTCCCACGGTGTCCAACGATGTCCAACGGTGTCCCACGTTGTCCCACGTTGTCCCACGTTGTTCCATGGTTTCCCACGTTGTCCCACGTTGTCCCACGTTGTCCCACGGTGTCCAACGATGTCCAACGGTGTCCAACGGTGTCCCACGGTGTCCCACGTTGTCCCACGTTGTCCCACGTTGTCCCACGTTGTTCCATGGTTTCCCACGTTGTCCCACGTTGTCCCACGTTGTCCCACGTTGTCCCACGTTGTCCCACGTTGTCCCACGGTGTCCAACGGTGTCCAACGATGTCCAACGGTGTCCAACGGTGTCCCACGGTGTCCCACGGTGTCCCACGTTGTCCCACGTTGTCCAACGGTGTCCCACGGTGTCCAACGGTGTCCCACGTTGTCCCACGTTGTCCCACGTTGTCCCACGTTGTCCCACGTTGTCCCACGGTGTCCAACGATGTCCAACGGTGTCCAACGATGTCCAACGGTGTCCCACGATGTCCAACGATGTCCAACGTTGTCCCACGTTGTCCCACGTTGTCCCACGTTGTCCCACGTTGTCCCACGTTGTCCAACGGTGTCCCACGTTGTCCCACGTTGTCCCACGTTGTCCCACGTTGTCCCACGTTGTCCCACGGTGTCCAACGGTGTCCAACGGTGTCCAACGGTGTCCCACGGTGTCCAACGGTGTCCCACGTTGTCCCACGTTGTCCCACGTTGTCCCACGGTGTCCAACGATGTCCAACGGTGTCCCACGTTGTCCCACGTTGTCCCACGTTGTCCCACGTTGTCCCACGTTGTCCCACGTTGTCCCACGTTGTCCCACGTTGTCACCCGTTGTCCCACGTTGTCCCACGTTGTCCCACGTTTTCCCACGGTGTCCAACGATGTCCAACGGTGTCCAACGATGTCCAACGGTGTCCCACGGTGTCCAACGATGTCCAACGGTGTCCAACGATGTCCAACGGTGTCCCACGTTGTCCCACGTTGTCCCACGTTGTCCCACGTTGTCCCACGTTGTCCCACGTTGTCCCACGATGTCCAACGATGTCCAACGTTGTCCCACGTTGTCCCACGTTGTCCCACGTTGTCCCACGTTGTCCCACGTTGTCCAACGGTGTCCCACGTTGTCCCACGTTGTCCCACGTTGTCCCACGTTGTCCCACGTTGTCCCACGTTGTCCCACGGTGTCCAACGATGTCCAACGGTGTCCAACGGTGTCCCACGGTGTCCCACGTTGTCCCACGTTGTCCCACGTTGTCCCACGTTGTTCCATGGTTTCCCACGTTGTCCCACGTTGTCCCACGTTGTCCCACGTTGTCCCACGTTGTCCCACGTTGTCCCACGGTGTCCAACGGTGTCCAACGATGTCCAACGGTGTCCAACGGTGTCCCACGGTGTCCAACGTTGTCCCACGTTGTCCCACGTTGTCCAACGGTGTCCCACGGTGTCCAACGGTGTCCCACGTTGTCCCACGTTGTCCCACGTTGTCCCACGTTGTCCCACGTTGTCCCACGGTGTCCAACGATGTCCAACGGTGTCCAACGATGTCCAACGGTGTCCCACGATGTCCAACGTTGTCCAACGTTGTCCCACGTTGTCCCACGTTGTCCCACGTTGTCCCACGTTGTCCCACGTTGTCCAACGGTGTCCCACGTTGTCCCACGTTGTCCCACGTTGTCCCACGTTGTCCCACGTTGTCCCACGTTGTCCCACGTTGTCCCACGGTGTCCAACGGTGTCCAACGGTGTCCAACGGTGTCCCACGGTGTCCAACGGTGTCCCACGTTGTCCCACGTTGTCCCACGTTGTCCCACGGTGTCCAACGATGTCCAACGGTGTCCCACGTTGTCCCACGTTGTCCCACGTTGTCCCACGTTGTCCCACGTTGTCCCACGTTGTCCCACGTTGTCCCACGTTGTCACCCGTTGTCCCACGTTGTCCCACGTTGTCCCACGTTTTCCCACGGTGTCCAACGATGTCCAACGGTGTCCAACGATGTCCAACGGTGTCCCACGGTGTCCAACGATGTCCAACGGTGTCCAACGATGTCCAACGGTGTCCCACGTTGTCCCACGTTGTCCCACGTTGTCCCACGTTGTCCCACGTTGTCCCACGGTGTCCAACGATGTCCAACGGTGTCCCACGTTGTCCCACGGTGTCCCACGTTGTCCCACGTTGTCCAACGGTGTCCCACGTTGTCCCACGTTGTCCCACGTTGTCACCCGTTGTCCCACGTTGTCCCACGTTGTCCCACGTTTTCCCACGGTGTCCAACGATGTCCAACGGTGTCCAACGATGTCCAACGGTGTCCCACGGTGTCCAACGATGTCCAACGGTGTCCAACGGTGTCCCACGGTGTCCAACGGTGTCCCACGTTGTCCCACGTTGTCCCACGTTGTCCCACGTTGTCCCACGGTGTCCAACGGTGTCCAACGATGTCCAACGGTGTCCAACGATGTCCAACGGTGTCCCACGATGTCCAACGATGTCCAACGATGTCCAACGGTGTCCCACGTTGTCCCACGTTGTCCCACGTTGTCCCACGTTGTCCCACGGTGTCCAGCGATGTCCAACGGTGTCCCACGTTGTCCAACGGTGTCCCACGTTGTCCCACGTTGTCCCACGTTGTCCCACGTTGTCCCACGTTGTCCCACGATGTCCCACGTTGTCCCACGTTGTCCCACGTTGTCCCACGTTGTCCCACGTTGTCCCACGTTGTCCCACGTTGTCCCACGTTGTTCCATGGTTTCCCACGTTGTCCCACGTTGTCCCACGTTGTCCCACGGTGTCCAACGATGTCCAACGGTGTCCAACGGTGTCCAACGGTGTCCAACGATGTCCAACGATGTCCAGCGATGTCCAACGGTGTCCAACGATGTCCAACGATGTCCAACGGTGTCCCACGTTGTCCCACGTTGTCCCACGTTGTCCCACGTTGTCCCACGGTGTCCAACGATGTCCAACGGTGTCCAACGATGTCCAACGGTGTCCCACGATGTCCAACGATGTCCAACGATGTCCAACGGTGTCCAACGGTGTCCCACGTTGTCCCACGTTGTCCCACGTTGTCCCACGGTGTCCAACGATGTCCAACGGTGTCCAACGATGTCCAACGATGTCCAACGGTGTCCCACGATGTCCAACGATGTCCAACAATGTCCAACGGTGTCCAACGGTGTCCCACGTTGTCCCACGTTGTCCCACGTTGTCCCACGGTGTCCAACGATGCCCAACGGTGTCCCACGTTGTCCCACGTTGTCCCACGTTGTCCCACGTTGTCCCACGTTGTCCCACGTTGTCCCACGTTGTCCCACGTTGTCCCACGTTGTCCCACGTTGTCCCACGTTGTCCCACGTTGTCCCACGTTGTCCCACGTTGTCCCACGGTGTCCAACGATGTCCCACGGTGTCCCACGTTGTCCCACGTTGTCCCACGTTGTCCCACGTTGTCCCACGTTGTTCCATGGTTTCCCACGTTGTCCCACGTTGTCCCACGGTGTCCAACGATGTCCAACGGTGTCCAACGGTGTCCCACGGTGTCCCACGTTGTCCCACGTTGTCCCACGTTGTCCCACGTTGTTCCATGGTTTCCCACGTTGTCCCACGTTGTCCCACGTTGTCCCACGTTGTCCCACGTTGTCCCACGTTGTCCCACGGTGTCCAACGGTGTCCAACGATGTCCAACGGTGTCCAACGGTGTCCCACGGTGTCCAACGGTGTCCCACGTTGTCCCACGTTGTCCAACGGTGTCCCACGGTGTCCAACGGTGTCCCACGTTGTCCCACGTTGTCCCACGTTGTCCCACGTTGTCCCACGTTGTCCCACGGTGTCCAACGATGTCCAACGGTGTCCAACGATGTCCAACGGTGTCCCACGATGTCCAACGATGTCCAACGTTGTCCCACGTTGTCCCACGTTGTCCCACGTTGTCCCACGTTGTCCCACGTTGTCCAACGGTGTCCCACGTTGTCCCACGTTGTCCCACGTTGTCCCACGTTGTCCCACGTTGTCCCACGTTGTCCCACGTTGTCCCACGGTGTCCAACGGTGTCCAACGGTGTCCAACGGTGTCCCACGGTGTCCAACGGTGTCCCACGTTGTCCCACGTTGTCCCACGTTGTCCCACGGTGTCCAACGATGTCCAACGGTGTCCCACGTTGTCCCACGTTGTCCCACGTTGTCCCACGTTGTCCCACGTTGTCCCACGTTGTCCCACGTTGTCCCACGTTGTCACCCGTTTTCCCACGTTGTCCCACGTTGTCCCACGTTTTCCCACGGTGTCCAACGATGTCCAACGGTGTCCAACGATGTCCAACGGTGTCCCACGGTGTCCAACGATGTCCAACGGTGTCCAACGATGTCCAACGGTGTCCCACGTTGTCCCACGTTGTCCCACGTTGTCCCACGTTGTCCCACGTTGTCCCACGTTGTCCCACGGTGTCCAACGGTGTCCAACGATGTCCAACGATGTCCAACGATGTCCAACGGTGTCCAACGATGTCCAACGATGTCCAACGGTGTCCCACGATGTCCAACGATGTCCAACGATGTCCAACGGTGTCCAACGGTGTCCCACGTTGTCCCACGTTGTCCCACGTTGTCCCACGGTGTCCAACGATGTCCAACGGTGTCCCACGTTGTCCCACGTTGTCCCACGTTGTCCCACGTTGTCCCACGTTGTCCCACGGTGTCCAACGATGTCCAGCTGTGTCCAACGGTGTCCCACGGTGTCCAACGGTGTCCAACGGTGTCCAACGGTGTCCAACGATGTCCAACGATGTCCAACGGTGTCCAACGGTGTCCCACGTTGTCCCACGTTGTCCCACGGTGTCCAACGATGTCCAACGGTGTCCCACGTTGTCCCACGTTGTCCCACGTTGTCCCACGTTGTCCCACGATGTTCCATGGTTTCCCACGTTGTCCCACGTTGTCCCACGTTGTCCCACGTTGTCCCACGGTGTCCAACGATGTCCAGCTGTGTCCAACGGTGTCCCACGGTGTCCAACGGTGTCCAACGGTGTCCCACGGTGTCCAACGGTGTCCCACGTTGTCCCACGTTGTCCCACGTTGTCCCACGTTGTCCCAAGATGTCCCACGTTGTCCAACGATGTCCAACGGTGTCCCACGTTGTCCCACGTTGTCCTACGTTGTCCCACGTTGTCCCACGCTGTACCACGTTGTCCCACGTTGTCCAACGATGTCCAACGGTGTCCCACGTTGTCCCACGTTGTCCCACGTTGTCCCACGTTGTCCCACGTTGTCCCACGTTGTCCCACGTTGTCCCACGTTGTCCAACGGTGTCCAACGGTGTCCCACGTTGTCCCACGTTGTCCCACGTTGTCCCACGTTGTCCCACGGTGTCCAACGATGTCCAACGGTGTCCCACGTTGTCCCACGTTGTCCCACGTTGTCCCACGTTGTCCCACGTTGTCCCACGTTGTCCCACGTTGTCCCCCGTTGTCCCACGTTGTCCCACGTTGTCCCACGTTGTCCCACGGTGTCCAACGATGTCCAACGGTGTCCAGCGATGTCCAACGGTGTCCCACGATGTCCAACGATGTCCAACGTTGTCCCACGTTGTCCCACGTTGTCCCACGTTGTCCCACGTTGTCCCACGTTGTCCAACGGTGTCCCACGTTGTCCCACGTTGTCCCACGTTGTCCCACGTTGTCCCACGTTGTCCCACGTTGTCCCACGTTGTCCCACGGTGTCCAACGGTGTCCAACGGTGTCCAACGGTGTCCCACGGTGTCCAACGGTGTCCCACGTTGTCCCACGTTGTCCCACGTTGTCCCACGGTGTCCAACGATGTCCAACGGTGTCCCACGTTGTCCCACGTTGTCCCACGTTGTCCCACGTTGTCCCACGTTGTCCCACGTTGTCCCACGTTGTCCCACGTTGTCCCACGTTGTCCCCCGTTGTCCCACGTTGTCCCACGTTGTCCCACGTTTTCCCACGGTGTCCAACGATGTCCAACGGTGTCCAACGATGTCCAACGGTGTCCCACGATGTCCAACGTTGTCCCACGTTGTCCCACGTTGTCCCACGTTGTCCCACGGTGTCCAACGGTGTCCAACGGTGTCCAACGGTGTCCCACGTTGTCCCACGTTGTCCCACGTTGTCCCACGTTGTCCCACGGTGTCCAACGGTGTCCAACGATGTCCAACGGTGTCCAACGATGTCCAACGGTGTCCCACGATGTCCAACGATGTCCAACGATGTCCAACGGTGTCCCACGTTGTCCCACGTTGTCCCACGTTGTCCCACGTTGTCCCACGGTGTCCAGCGATGTCCAACGGTGTCCCACGTTGTCCAACGGTGTCCCACGTTGTCCCACGTTGTCCCACGTTGTCCCACGTTGTCCCACGTTGTCCCACGATGTCCCACGTTGTCCCACGTTGTCCCACGTTGTCCCACGTTGTCCCACGTTGTCCCACGTTGTCCCACGTTGTCCCACGTTGTTCCATGGTTTCCCACGTTGTCCCACGTTGTCCCACGTTGTCCCACGGTGTCCAACGATGTCCAACGGTGTCCAACGGTGTCCAACGGTGTCCAACGATGTCCAACGATGTCCAGCGATGTCCAACGGTGTCCAACGATGTCCAACGATGTCCAACGGTGTCCCACGTTGTCCCACGTTGTCCCACGTTGTCCCACGTTGTCCCACGGTGTCCAACGATGTCCAACGGTGTCCAACGATGTCCAACGGTGTCCCACGATGTCCAACGATGTCCAACGATGTCCAACGGTGTCCAACGGTGTCCCACGTTGTCCCACGTTGTCCCACGTTGTCCCACGGTGTCCAACGATGTCCAACGGTGTCCAACGATGTCCAACGATGTCCAACGGTGTCCCACGATGTCCAACGATGTCCAACAATGTCCAACGGTGTCCAACGGTGTCCCACGTTGTCCCACGTTGTCCCACGTTGTCCCACGGTGTCCAACGATGCCCAACGGTGTCCCACGTTGTCCCACGTTGTCCCACGTTGTCCCACGTTGTCCCACGTTGTCCCACGTTGTCCCACGTTGTCCCACGTTGTCCCACGTTGCCCCGCGTTGTCCCACGGTGTCCAACGGTGTCCAACGGTGTCCAACGATGTCCAACGGTGTCCAACGGTGTCCCACGGTGTCCAACGGTGTCCAACGGTGTCCCACGGTGTCCAACGGTGTCCCACGTTGTCCCACGTTGTCCCACGTTGTCCCACGGTGTCCAACGATGTCCAACGGTGTCCCACGTTGTCCCACGTTGTCCCACGTTGTCCCACGTTGTCCCACGTTGTTCCATGGTTTCCCACGTTGTCCCACGTTGTCCCACGTTGTCCCACGGTGTCCAACGATGTCCAACGGTGTCCAACGGTGTCCCACGGTGTCCCACGTTGTCCCACGTTGTCCCACGTTGTCCCACGTTGTTCCATGGTTTCCCACGTTGTCCCACGTTGTCCCACGTTGTCCCACGTTGTCCCACGTTGTCCCACGTTGTCCCACGGTGTCCAACGGTGTCCAACGATGTCCAACGGTGTCCAACGGTGTCCCACGGTGTCCAACGGTGTCCCACGTTGTCCCACGTTGTCCAGCGGTGTCCCACGGTGTCCAACGGTGTCCCACGTTGTCCCACGTTGTCCCACGTTGTCCCACGTTGTCCCACGTTGTCCCACGGTGTCCAACGATGTCCAACGGTGTCCAACGATGTCCAACGGTGTCCCACGATGTCCAACGATGTCCAACGTTGTCCCACGTTGTCCCACGTTGTCCCACGTTGTCCCACGTTGTCCCACGTTGTCCAACGGTGTCCCACGTTGTCCCACGTTGTCCCACGTTGTCCCACGTTGTCCCACGTTGTCCCACGTTGTCCCACGTTGTCCCACGGTGTCCAACGGTGTCCAACGGTGTCCAACGGTGTCCCACGGTGTCCAACGGTGTCCCACGTTGTCCCACGTTGTCCCACGTTGTCCCACGGTGTCCAACGATGTCCAACGGTGTCCCACGTTGTCCCACGTTGTCCCACGTTGTCCCACGTTGTCCCACGTTGTCCCACGTTGTCCCACGTTGTCCCACGTTGTCACCCGTTGTCCCACGTTGTCCCACGTTGTCCCACGTTTTCCCACGGTGTCCAACGATGTCCAACGGTGTCCAACGATGTCCAACGGTGTCCCACGATGTCCAACGTTGTCCCACGTTGTCCCACGTTGTCCCACGTTGTCCCACGTTGTCCCACGGTGTCCAACGGTGTCCAACGATGTCCAACGGTGTCCAACGATGTCCAACGGTGTCCCACGATGTCCAACGATGTCCAACGATGTCCAACGGTGTCCCACGTTGTCCCACGTTGTCCCACGTTGTCCCACGTTGTCCCACGGTGTCCAACGATGTCCAACGGTGTCCAACGATGTCCAACGGTGTCCCACGATGTCCAACGATGTCCAACGATGTCCAACGGTGCCCAACGGTGTCCCACGTTGTCCCACGTTGTCCCACGTTGTCCCACGTTGTCCCACGTTGTCCCACGTTGTCCCACGTTGTCCCACGTTGTCCCACGTTGTCCCACGTTGTCCCCCGTTGTCCCACGTTGTCCCACGTTGTCCCACGTTGTCCCACGTTGTCCCACGTTGTCCCACGTTGTCCCACGTTGTCCCACGTTGTTCCATGGTTTCCCACGTTGTCCCACGTTGTCCCACGTTGTCCCACGGTGTCCAACGATGTCCAACGGTGTCCAACGGTGTCCAACGGTGTCCAACGATGTCCAACGATGTCCAGCGATGTCCAACGGTGTCCAACGATGTCCAACGATGTCCAACGGTGTCCCACGTTGTCCCACGTTGTCCCACGTTGTCCCACGTTGTCCCACGGTGTCCAACGATGTCCAACGGTGTCCAACGATGTCCAACGGTGTCCCACGATGTCCAACGATGTCCAACGATGTCCAACGGTGTCCAACGGTGTCCCACGTTGTCCCACGTTGTCCCACGTTGTCCCACGTTGTCCCACGTTGTCCCACGGTGTCCAACGATGTCCAACGGTGTCCCACGTTGTCCCACGTTGTCCCACGTTGTCCCACGTTGTCCCACGTTGTTCCATGGTTTCCCACGTTGTCCCACGTTGTCCCACGTTGTCCCACGGTGTCCAACGATGTCCAACGGTGTCCAACGGTGTCCCACGGTGTCCCACGTTGTCCCACGTTGTCCCACGTTGTCCCACGTTGTTCCATGGTTTCCCACGTTGTCCCACGTTGTCCCACGTTGTCCCACGTTGTCCCACGTTGTCCCACGTTGTCCCACGGTGTCCAACGGTGTCCAACGATGTCCAACGGTGTCCAACGGTGTCCCACGGTGTCCAACGGTGTCCCACGTTGTCCCACGTTGTCCCACGTTGTCCCACGGTGTCCAACGATGTCCAACGGTGTCCCACGTTGTCCCACGTTGTCCCACGTTGTCCCACGTTGTCCCACGTTGTCCCACGTTGTCCCACGTTGTCCCACGTTGTCACCCGTTGTCCCACGTTGTCCCACGTTGTCCCACGTTTTCCCACGGTGTCCAACGATGTCCAACGGTGTCCAACGATGTCCAACGGTGTCCCACGGTGTCCAACGATGTCCAACGGTGTCCAACGATGTCCAACGGTGTCCCCCGTTGTCCCACGTTGTCCCACGTTGTCCCACGTTGTCCCACGTTGTCCCACGTTGTCCCACGATGTCCAACGATGTCCAACGTTGTCCCACGTTGTCCCACGTTGTCCCACGTTGTCCCACGTTGTCCCACGTTGTCCAACGGTGTCCCACGTTGTCCCACGTTGTCCCACGTTGTCCCACGTTGTCCCACGTTGTCCCACGTTGTCCCACGGTGTCCAACGATGTCCAACGGTGTCCAACGGTGTCCCACGGTGTCCAACGGTGTCCCACGTTGTCCCACGTTGTCCCACGTTGTCCCACGTTGTCCCACGGTGTCCAACGGTGTCCAACGATGTCCAACGGTGTCCAACGATGTCCAACGGTGTCCCACGATGTCCAACGATGTCCAACGATGTCCAACGGTGTCCCACGTTGTCCCACGTTGTCCCACGTTGTCCCACGTTGTCCCACGGTGTCCAGCGATGTCCAACGGTGTCCCACGTTGTCCAACGGTGTCCCACGTTGTCCCACGTTGTCCCACGTTGTCCCACGTTGTCCCACGTTGTCCCACGATGTCCCACGTTGTCCCACGTTGTCCCACGTTGTCCCACGTTGTCCCACGTTGTCCCACGTTGTCCCACGTTGTCCCACGTTGTTCCATGGTTTCCCACGTTGTCCCACGTTGTCCCACGTTGTCCCACGGTGTCCAACGATGTCCAACGGTGTCCAACGGTGTCCAACGGTGTCCAACGATGTCCAACGATGTCCAGCGATGTCCAACGGTGTCCAACGATGTCCAACGATGTCCAACGGTGTCCCACGTTGTCCCACGTTGTCCCACGTTGTCCCACGTTGTCCCACGGTGTCCAACGATGTCCAACGGTGTCCAACGATGTCCAACGGTGTCCCACGATGTCCAACGATGTCCAACGATGTCCAACGGTGTCCAACGGTGTCCCACGTTGTCCCACGTTGTCCCACGTTGTCCCACGGTGTCCAACGATGTCCAACGGTGTCCAACGATGTCCAACGATGTCCAACGGTGTCCCACGATGTCCAACGATGTCCAACAATGTCCAACGGTGTCCAACGGTGTCCCACGTTGTCCCACGTTGTCCCACGTTGTCCCACGGTGTCCAACGATGCCCAACGGTGTCCCACGTTGTCCCACGTTGTCCCACGTTGTCCCACGTTGTCCCACGGTGTCCAACGATGTCCAACGGTGTCCAACGATGTCCAACGGTGTCCCACGATGTCCAACGATGTCCCACGTTGTCCCACGTTTTCCCACGGTGTCCAACGATGTCCAACGGTGTCCAACGATGTCCAACGGTGTCCCACGATGTCCAACGTTGTCCCACGTTGTCCCACGTTGTTCCATGGTTTCCCACGTTGTCCCACGTTGTCCCACGTTGTCCCACGGTGTCCAACGATGTCCAACGGTGTCCAACGGTGTCCAACGGTGTCCAACGATGTCCAACGATGTCCAGCGATGTCCAACGGTGTCCAACGATGTCCAACGATGTCCAACGGTGTCCCACGTTGTCCCACGTTGTCCCACGTTGTCCCACGTTGTCCCACGGTGTCCAACGATGTCCAACGGTGTCCAACGGTGTCCCACGTTGTCCCACGTTGTCCCACGTTGTCCCACGTTGTCCCACGTTGTCCCACGTTGTCCCACGTTGTCCCACGTTGTCCCACGTTGTCCCACGTTGTCACCCGTTGTCCCACGTTGTCCCACGTTGTCCCACGTTGTCCCACGTTGTCCCACGTTGTCCCACGTTGTCCCACGTTGTCCCACGTTGTTCCATGGTTTCCCACGTTGTCCCACGTTGTCCCACGTTGTCCCACGGTGTCCAACGATGTCCAACGGTGTCCAACGGTGTCCAACGGTGTCCAACGATGTCCAACGATGTCCAGCGATGTCCAACGGTGTCCAACGATGTCCAACGATGTCCAACGGTGTCCCACGTTGTCCCACGTTGTCCCACGTTGTCCCACGTTGTCCCACGGTGTCCAACGATGTCCAACGGTGTCCAACGATGTCCAACGGTGTCCCACGATGTCCAACGATGTCCAACGATGTCCAACGGTGTCCAACGGTGTCCCACGTTGTCCCACGTTGTCCCACGTTGTCCCACGTTGTCCCACGTTGTCCCACGTTGTCCCACGTTGTCCCACGTTGTCCCACGTTGTCCCACGTTGTCCCACGGTGTCCAACGATGTCCAACGGTGTCCAACGATGTCCAACGGTGTCCCACGATGTCCAACGATGTCCAACGATGTCCAACGGTGTCCAACGGTGTCCCACGTTGTCCCACGTTGTCCCACGTTGTCCCACGTTGTCCCACGTTGTCCCACGTTGTCCCACGGTGTCCAACGGTGTCCAACGATGTCCAACGGTGTCCAACGATGTCCAACGGTGTCCCACGATGTCCAACGATGTCCAACGATGTCCAACGGTGTCCCACGTTGTCCCACGTTGTCCCACGTTGTCCCACGTTGTCCCACGGTGTCCAACGATGTCCAACGGTGTCCAACGATGTCCAACGGTGTCCCACGATGTCCAACGATGTCCAACGATATCCAACGGTGTCCAACGGTGTCCCACGTTGTCCCACGTTGTCCCACGTTGTCCCACGTTGTCCCACGTTGTCCCACGTTGTCCCACGTTGTCCCACGTTGTCCCACGTTGTCCCACGTTGTCACCCGTTGTCCCACGTTGTCCCACGTTGTCCCACGTTGTCCCACGTTGTCCCACGTTGTCCCACGTTGTCCCACGTTGTCCCACGTTGTTCCATGGTTTCCCACGTTGTCCCACGTTGTCCCACGTTGTCCCACGGTGTCCAACGATGTCCAACGGTGTCCAACGGTGTCCAACGGTGTCCAACGATGTCCAACGATGTCCAGCGATGTCCAACGGTGTCCAACGATGTCCAACGATGTCCAACGGTGTCCCACGTTGTCCCACGTTGTCCCACGTTGTCCCACGTTGTCCCACGGTGTCCAACGATGTCCAACGGTGTCCAACGATGTCCAACGGTGTCCCACGATGTCCAACGATGTCCAACGATGTCCAACGGTGTCCAACGGTGTCCCACGTTGTCCCACGTTGTCCCACGTTGTCCCACGTTGTCCCACGTTGTCCCACGTTGTCCCACGTTGTCCCACGTTGTCCCACGTTGTCCCACGTTGTCCCACGTTGTCCCACGTTGTCCCACGGTGTCCAACTATGTCCAACGGTGTCCAACGATGTCCAACGGTGTCCCACGATGTCCAACGATGTCCAACGATGTCCAACGGTGTCCAACGGTGTCCCACGTTGTCCCACGTTGTCCCACGTTGTCCCACGGTGTCCAACGATGTCCAACGGTGTCCAACGATGTCCAACGATGTCCAACGGTGTCCCACGATGTCCAACGATGTCCAACAATGTCCAACGGTGTCCAACGGTGTCCCACGTTGTCCCACGTTGTCCCACGTTGTCCCACGGTGTCCAACGATGCCCAACGGTGTCCCACGTTGTCCCACGTTGTCCCACGTTGTCCCACGTTGTCCCACGTTGTCCCACGTTGTCCCACGTTGTCCCACGTTGTCCCACGTTGTCCCACGTTGTCCCACGTTGTCCCACGTTGTCCCACGTTGTCCCACGTTGTCCCACGGTGTCCAACGATGTCCAACGGTGTCCCACGTTGTCCCACGTTGTCCCACGTTGTCCCACGTTGTCCCACGTTGTTCCATGGTTTCCCACGTTGTCCCACGTTGTCCCACGTTGTCCCACGGTGTCCAACGATGTCCAACGGTGTCCAACGGTGTCCCACGGTGTCCCACGTTGTCCCACGTTGTCCCACGTTGTCCCACGTTGTTCCATGGTTTCCCACGTTGTCCCACGTTGTCCCACGTTGTCCCACGTTGTCCCACGTTGTCCCACGTTGTCCCACGGTGTCCGACGGTGTCCAACGATGTCCAACGGTGTCCAACGGTGTCCCACGGTGTCCAACGGTGTCCCACGTTGTCCCACGTTGTCCAACGGTGTCCCACGGTGTCCAACGGTGTCCCACGTTGTCCCACGTTGTCCCACGTTGTCCCACGTTGTCCCACGTTGTCCCACGGTGTCCAACGATGTCCAACGGTGTCCAACGATGTCCAACGGTGTCCCACGATGTCCAACGATGTCCAACGTTGTCCCACGTTGTCCCACGTTGTCCCACGTTGTCCCACGTTGTCCCACGTTGTCCAACGGTGTCCCACGTTGTCCCACGTTGTCCCACGTTGTCCCACGTTGTCCCACGTTGTCCCACGTTGTCCCACGTTGTCCCACGGTGTCCAACGGTGTCCAACGGTGTCCAACGGTGTCCCACGGTGTCCAACGGTGTCCCACGTTGTCCCACGTTGTCCCACGTTGTCCCACGGTGTCCAACGATGTCCAACGGTGTCCCACGTTGTCCCACGTTGTCCCACGTTGTCCCACGTTGTCCCACGTTGTCCCACGTTGTCCCACGTTGTCCCACGTTGTCACCCGTTGTCCCACGTTGTCCCACGTTGTCCCACGTTTTCCCACGGTGTCCAACGATGTCCAACGGTGTCCAACGATGTCCAACGGTGTCCCACGGTGTCCAACGATGTCCAACGGTGTCCAACGATGTCCAACGGTGTCCCACGTTGTCCCACGTTGTCCCACGTTGTCCCACGTTGTCCCACGTTGTCCCACGTTGTCCCACGGTGTCCAACGGTGTCCAACGATGTCCAACGATGTCCAACGATGTCCAACGGTGTCCAACGATGTCCAACGATGTCCAACGGTGTCCCACGATGTCCAACGATGTCCAACGATGTCCAACGGTGTCCAACGGTGTCCCACGTTGTCCCACGTTGTCCCACGTTGTCCCACGGTGTCCAACGATGTCCAACGGTGTCCCACGTTGTCCCACGTTGTCCCACGTTGTCCCACGTTGTCCCACGTTGTCCCACGGTGTCCAACGATGTCCAGCTGTGTCCAACGGTGTCCCACGGTGTCCAACGGTGTCCAACGGTGTCCCACGGTGTCCAACGGTGTCCCACGTTGTCCCACGTTGTCCCACGTTGTCCCACGTTGTCCCAAGATGTCTCACGTTGTCCAACGATGTCCAACGGTGTCCCACGTTGTCCCACGTTGTCCCACGTTGTCCCACGTTGTCCCACGTTGTCCCACGTTGTCCCACGTTGTCCCACGTTGTCCCACGGTGTCCAACGGCGTCCAACGGTGTCCAACGGTGTCCAACGATGTCCAACGATGTCCAACGGTGTCCAACGGTGTCCCACGTTGTCCCACGTTGTCCCACGGTGTCCAACGATGTCCAACGGTGTCCCACGTTGTCCCACGTTGTCCCACGTTGTCCCACGTTGTCCCCCGTTGTCCCACGTTGTCCCACGTTGTCCCACGTTTTCCCACGGTGTCCAACGATGTCCAACGGTGTCCAACGATGTCCAACGGTGTCCCACGATGTCCAACGTTGTCCCACGTTGTCCCACGTTGTCCCACGTTGTCCCACGGTGTCCAACGGTGTCCAACGGTGTCCAACGGTGTCCCACGTTGTCCCACGTTGTCCCACGTTGTCCCACGTTGTCCCACGGTGTCCAACGGTGTCCAACGATGTCCAACGGTGGCCAACGATGTCCAACGGTGTCCCACGATGTCCAACGATGTCCAACGATGTCCAACGGTGTCCCACGTTGTCCCACGTTGTCCCACGTTGTCCCACGTTGTCCCACGGTGTCCAGCGATGTCCAACGGTGTCCCACGTTGTCCAACGGTGTCCCACGTTGTCCCACGTTGTCCCACGTTGTCCCACGTTGTCCCACGTTGTCCCACGATGTCCCACGTTGTCCCACGTTGTCCCACGTTGTCCCACGTTGTCCCACGTTGTCCCACGTTGTCCCACGTTGTCCCACGTTGTTCCATGGTTTCCCACGTTGTCCCACGTTGTCCCACGTTGTCCCACGGTGTCCAACGATGTCCAACGGTGTCCAACGGTGTCCAACGGTGTCCAACGATGTCCAACGATGTCCAGCGATGTCCAACGGTGTCCAACGATGTCCAACGATGTCCAACGGTGTCCCACGTTGTCCCACGTTGTCCCACGTTGTCCCACGTTGTCCCACGGTGTCCAACGATGTCCAACGGTGTCCAACGATGTCCAACGGTGTCCCACGATGTCCAACGATGTCCAACGATGTCCAACGGTGTCCAACGGTGTCCCACGTTGTCCCACGTTGTCCCACGTTGTCCCACGGTGTCCAACGATGTCCAACGGTGTCCAACGATGTCCAACGATGTCCAACGGTGTCCCACGATGTCCAACGATGTCCAACAATGTCCAACGGTGTCCAACGGTGTCCCACGTTGTCCCACTTTGTCCCACGTTGTCCCACGGTGTCCAACGATGCCCAACGGTGTCCCACGTTGTCCCACGTTGTCCCACGTTGTCCCACGTTGTCCCACGTTGTCCCACGTTGTCCCACGTTGTCCCACGTTGTCCCACGTTGTCCCACGTTTTCCCACGGTGTCCAACGATGTCCAACGGTGTCCAACGATGTCCAACGGTGTCCCACGATGTCCAACGTTGTCCCACGTTGTCCCACGTTGTCCCACGTTGTCCCACGTTGTCCCACGGTGTCCAACGGTGTCCAACGATGTCCAACGGTGTCCAACGATGTCCAACGGTGTCCCACGATGTCCAACGATGTCCAACGATGTCCAACGGTGTCCCACGTTGTCCCACGTTGTCCCACGTTGTCCCACGTTGTCCCACGGTGTCCAACGATGTCCAACGGTGTCCAACGATGTCCAACGGTGTCCCACGATGTCCAACGATGTCCAACGATGTCCAACGGTGTCCAACGGTGTCCCACGTTGTCCCACGTTGTCCCACGTTGTCCCACGTTGTCCCACGTTGTCCCACGTTGTCCCACGTTGTCCCACGTTGTCCCACGTTGTCCCACGTTGTCACCCGTTGTCCCACGTTGTCCCACGTTGTCCCACGTTGTCCCACGTTGTCCCACGTTGTCCCACGTTGTCCCACGTTGTCCCACGTTGTTCCATGGTTTCCCACGTTGTCCCACGTTGTCCCACGTTGTCCCACGGTGTCCAACGATGTCCAACGGTGTCCAACGGTGTCCAACGGTGTCCAACGATGCCCAACGATGTCCAGCGATGTCCAACGGTGTCCAACGATGTCCAACGATGTCCAACGGTGTCCCACGTTGTCCCACGTTGTCCCACGTTGTCCCACGTTGTCCCACGGTGTCCAACGATGTCCAACGGTGTCCAACGATGTCCAACGGTGTCCCACGATGTCCAACGATGTCCAACGATGTCCAACGGTGTCCAACGGTGTCCCACGTTGTCCCACGTTGTCCCACGTTGTCCCACGGTGTCCAACGATGTCCAACGGTGTCCAACGATGTCCAACGATGTCCAACGGTGTCCCACGATGTCCAACGATGTCCAACAATGTCCAACGGTGTCCAACGGTGTCCCACGTTGTCCCACGTTGTCCCACGTTGTCCCACGGTGTCCAACGATGCCCAACGGTGTCCCACGTTGTCCCACGTTGTCCCACGTTGTCCCACGTTGTCCCACGTTGTCCCACGTTGTCCCACGTTGTCCCACGTTGTCCCACGTTGTCCCACGTTGTCCCACGTTGTCCCACGTTGTCCCACGGTGTCCAACGATGTCCAACGGTGTCCCACGTTGTCCCACGTTGTCCCACGTTGTCCCACGTTGTCCCACGTTGTTCCATGGTTTCCCACGTTGTCCCACGTTGTCCCACGTTGTCCCACGGTGTCCAACGATGTCCAACGGTGTCCAACGGTGTCCCACGGTGTCCCACGTTGTCCCACGTTGTCCCACGTTGTCCCACGTTGTTCCATGGTTTCCCACGTTGTCCACGTTGTCCCACGTTGTCCCACGTTGTCCCACGTTGTCCCACGTTGTCCCACGGTGTCCAACGGTGTCCAACGATGTCCAACGGTGTCCAACGGTGTCCCACGGTGTCCAACGGTGTCCCACGTTGTCCCACGTTGTCCCACGTTGTCCCACGGTGTCCAACGATGTCCAACGGTGTCCCACGTTGTCCCACGTTGTCCCACGTTGTCCCACGTTGTCCCACGTTGTCCCACGTTGTCCCACGTTGTCCCACGTTGTCACCCGTTGTCCCACGTTGTCCCACGTTGTCCCACGTTGTCCCACGTTGTCCCACGGTGTCCAACGGTGTCCAACGATGTCCAACGATGTCCAACGATGTCCAACGGTGTCCAACGATGTCCAACGATGTCCAACGGTGTCCCACGATGTCCAACGATGTCCAACGATGTCCAACGGTGTCCAACGGTGTCCCACGTTGTCCCACGTTGTCCCACGTTGTCCCACGGTGTCCAACGATGTCCAACGGTGTCCCACGTTGTCCCACGTTGTCCCACGTTGTCCCACGTTGTCCCACGTTGTCCCACGGTGTCCAACGATGTCCAGCTGTGTCCAACGGTGTCCCACGGTGTCCAACGGTGTCCAACGGTGTCCCACGGTGTCCAACGGTGTCCCACGTTGTCCCACGTTGTCCCACGTTGTCCCACGTTGTCCCAAGATGTCTCACGTTGTCCAACGATGTCCAACGGTGTCCCACGTTGTCCCACGTTGTCCCACGTTGTCCCACGTTGTCCCACGTTGTCCCACGTTGTCCCACGTTGTACCACGTTGTCCCACGGTGTCCAACGGCGTCCAACGGTGTCCAACGGTGTCCAACGATGTCCAACGATGTCCAACGGTGTCCAACGGTGTCCCACGTTGTCCCACGTTGTCCCACGGTGTCCAACGATGTCCAACGGTGTCCCACGTTGTCCCACGTTGTCCCACGTTGTCCCACGTTGTCCCCCGTTGTCCCACGTTGTCCCACGTTGTCCCACGTTTTCCCACGGTGTCCAACGATGTCCAACGGTGTCCAACGATGTCCAACGGTGTCCCACGATGTCCAACGTTGTCCCACGTTGTCCCACGTTGTCCCACGTTGTCCCACGGTGTCCAACGGTGTCCAACGGTGTCCAACGGTGTCCCACGTTGTCCCACGTTGTCCCACGTTGTCCCACGTTGTCCCACGGTGTCCAACGGTGTCCAACGATGTCCAACGGTGGCCAACGATGTCCAACGGTGTCCCACGATGTCCAACGATGTCCAACGATGTCCAACGGTGTCCCACGTTGTCCCACGTTGTCCCACGTTGTCCCACGTTGTCCCACGGTGTCCAGCGATGTCCAACGGTGTCCCACGTTGTCCAACGGTGTCCCACGTTGTCCCACGTTGTCCCACGTTGTCCCACGTTGTCCCACGTTGTCCCACGATGTCCCACGTTGTCCCACGTTGTCCCACGTTGTCCCACGTTGTCCCACGTTGTCCCACGTTGTCCCACGTTGTCCCACGTTGTTCCATGGTTTCCCACGTTGTCCCACGTTGTCCCACGTTGTCCCACGGTGTCCAACGATGTCCAACGGTGTCCAACGGTGTCCAACGGTGTCCAACGATGTCCAACGATGTCCAGCGATGTCCAACGGTGTCCAACGATGTCCAACGATGTCCAACGGTGTCCCACGTTGTCCCACGTTGTCCCACGTTGTCCCACGTTGTCCCACGGTGTCCAACGATGTCCAACGGTGTCCAACGATGTCCAACGGTGTCCCACGATGTCCAACGATGTCCAACGATGTCCAACGGTGTCCAACGGTGTCCCACGTTGTCCCACGTTGTCCCACGTTGTCCCACGGTGTCCAACGATGTCCAACGGTGTCCAACGATGTCCAACGATGTCCAACGGTGTCCCACGATGTCCAACGATGTCCAACAATGTCCAACGGTGTCCAACGGTGTCCCACGTTGTCCCACGTTGTCCCACGTTGTCCCACGGTGTCCAACGATGCCCAACGGTGTCCCACGTTGTCCCACGTTGTCCCACGTTGTCCCACGTTGTCCCACGTTGTCCCACGTTGTCCCACGTTGTCCCACGTTGTCCCACGTTGTCCCACGTTTTCCCACGGTGTCCAACGATGTCCAACGGTGTCCAACGATGTCCAACGGTGTCCCACGATGTCCAACGTTGTCCCACGTTGTCCCACGTTGTCCCACGTTGTCCCACGTTGTCCCACGGTGTCCAACGGTGTCCAACGATGTCCAACGGTGTCCAACGATGTCCAACGGTGTCCCACGATGTCCAACGATGTCCAACGATGTCCAACGGTGTCCCACGTTGTCCCACGTTGTCCCACGTTGTCCCACGTTGTCCCACGGTGTCCAACGATGTCCAACGGTGTCCAACGATGTCCAACGGTGTCCCACGATGTCCAACGATGTCCAACGATGTCCAACGGTGTCCAACGGTGTCCCACGTTGTCCCACGTTGTCCCACGTTGTCCCACGTTGTCCCACGTTGTCCCACGTTGTCCCACGTTGTCCCACATTGTCCCACGTTGTCCCACGTTGTCACCCGTTGTCCCACGTTGTCCCACGTTGTCCCACGTTGTCCCACGTTGTCCCACGTTGTCCCACGTTGTCCCACGTTGTCCCACGTTGTTCCATGGTTTCCCACGTTGTCCCACGTTGTCCCACGTTGTCCCACGGTGTCCAACGATGTCCAACGGTGTCCAACGGTGTCCAACGGTGTCCAACGATGTCCAACGATGTCCAGCGATGTCCAACGGTGTCCAACGATGTCCAACGATGTCCAACGGTGTCCCACGTTGTCCCACGTTGTCCCACGTTGTCCCACGTTGTCCCACGGTGTCCAACGATGTCCAACGGTGTCCAACGATGTCCAACGGTGTCCCACGATGTCCAACGATGTCCAACGATGTCCAACGGTGTCCAACGGTGTCCCACGTTGTCCCACGTTGTCCCACGTTGTCCCACGGTGTCCAACGATGTCCAACGGTGTCCAACGATGTCCAACGATGTCCAACGGTGTCCCACGATGTCCAACGATGTCCAACAATGTCCAACGGTGTCCAACGGTGTCCCACGTTGTCCCACGTTGTCCCACGTTGTCCCACGGTGTCCAACGATGCCCAACGGTGTCCCACGTTGTCCCACGTTGTCCCACGTTGTCCCACGTTGTCCCACGTTGTCCCACGTTGTCCCACGTTGTCCCACGTTGTCCCACGTTGTCCCACGTTGTCCCACGTTGTCCCACGTTGTCCCACGGTGTCCAACGATGTCCAACGGTGTCCCACGTTGTCCCACGTTGTCCCACGTTGTCCCACGTTGTCCCACGTTGTTCCATGGTTTCCCACGTTGTCCCACGTTGTCCCACGTTGTCCCACGGTGTCCAACGATGTCCAACGGTGTCCAACGGTGTCCCACGGTGTCCCACGTTGTCCCACGTTGTCCCACGTTGTCCCACGTTGTTCCATGGTTTCCCACGTTGTCCACGTTGTCCCACGTTGTCCCACGTTGTCCCACGTTGTCCCACGTTGTCCCACGGTGTCCAACGGTGTCCAACGATGTCCAACGGTGTCCAACGGTGTCCCACGGTGTCCAACGGTGTCCCACGTTGTCCCACGTTGTCCCACGTTGTCCCACGGTGTCCAACGATGTCCAACGGTGTCCCACGTTGTCCCACGTTGTCCCACGTTGTCCCACGTTGTCCCACGTTGTCCCACGTTGTCCCACGTTGTCCCACGTTGTCCCCCGTTGTCCCACGTTGTCCCACGTTGTCCCACGTTGTCCCACGTTGTCCCACGTTGTCCCACGTTGTCCCACGTTGTCCCACGGTGTCCAACGATGTCCAACGGTGTCCAACGATGTCCAACGGTGTCCCACGTTGTCCCACGTTGTCCCACGTTGTCCCACGTTGTCCCACGTTGTCCCACGTTGTCCCACGATGTCCAACGATGTCCAACGTTGTCCCACGTTGTCCCACGTTGTCCCACGTTGTCCCACGTTGTCCCACGTTGTCCAACGGTGTCCCACGTTGTCCCACGTTGTCCCACGTTGTCCCACGTTGTCCCACGTTGTCCCACGTTGTCCCACGGTGTCCAACGATGTCCAACGGTGTCCAACGGTGTCCCATGGTGTCCAACGGTGTCCCACGTTGTCCCACGTTGTCCCACGTTGTCCCACGTTGTCCCACGGTGTCCCACGGTGTCCAACGATGTCCCACGGTGTCCAACGATGTCCAACGGTGTCCCACGATGTCCAACGATGTCCAACGATGTCCAACGGTGTCCCACGTTGTCCCACGTTGTCCCACGTTGTCCCACGTTGTCCCACGGTGTCCAGCGATGTCCAACGGTGTCCCACGTTGTCCAACGGTGTCCCACGTTGTCCCACGTTGTCCCACGTTGTCCCACGTTGTCCCACGTTGTCCCACGATGTCCCACGTTGTCCCACGTTGTCCCACGTTGTCCCACGTTGTCCCACGTTGTCCCACGTTGTCCCACGTTGTCCCACGTTGTTCCATGGTTTCCCACGTTGTCCCACGTTGTCCCACGTTGTCCCACGGTGTCCAACGATGTCCAACGGTGTCCAACGGTGTCCAACGGTGTCCAACGATGTCCAACGATGTCCAGCGATGTCCAACGGTGTCCAACGATGTCCAACGATGTCCAACGGTGTCCCACGTTGTCCCACGTTGTCCCACGTTGTCCCACGTTGTCCCACGGTGTCCAACGATGTCCAACGGTGTCCAACGATGTCCAACGGTGTCCCACGATGTCCAACGATGTCCAACGATGTCCAACGGTGTCCAACGGTGTCCCACGTTGTCCCACGTTGTCCCACGTTGTCCCACGGTGTCCAACGATGTCCAACGGTGTCCAACGATGTCCAACGATGTCCAACGGTGTCCCACGATGTCCAACGATGTCCAACAATGTCCAACGGTGTCCAACGGTGTCCCACGTTGTCCCACGTTGTCCCACGTTGTCCCACGGTGTCCAACGATGCCCAACGGTGTCCCACGTTGTCCCACGTTGTCCCACGTTGTCCCACGTTGTCCCACGGTGTCCAACGATGTCCAACGGTGTCCAACGATGTCCAGCGGTGTCCCACGATGTCCAACGATGTCCCACGTTGTCCCACGTTTTCCCACGGTGTCCAACGATGTCCAACGGTGTCCAACGATGTCCAACGGTGTCCCACGATGTCCAACGTTGTCCCACGTTGTCCCACGTTGTCCCACGTTGTCCCACGGTGTCCAACGATGCCCAACGGTGTCCCACGTTGTCCCACGTTGTCCCACGTTGTCCCACGTTGTCCCACGTTGTCCCACGTTGTCCCACGTTGTCCCACGTTGTCCCACGTTGTCCCACGTTGTCCCACGTTGTCCCACGTTGTCCCACGGTGTCCAACGATGTCCAACGGTGTCCCACGTTGTCCCACGTTGTCCCACGTTGTCCCACGTTGTCCCACGTTGTTCCATGGTTTCCCACGTTGTCCCACGTTGTCCCACGTTGTCCCACGGTGTCCAACGATGTCCAACGGTGTCCAACGGTGTCCCACGGTGTCCCACGTTGTCCCACGTTGTCCCACGTTGTCCCACGTTGTTCCATGGTTTCCCACGTTGTCCCACGTTGTCCCACGTTGTCCCACGTTGTCCCACGTTGTCCCACGTTGTCCCACGGTGTCCAACGGTGTCCAACGATGTCCAACGGTGTCCAACGGTGTCCCACGGTGTCCAACGGTGTCCCACGTTGTCCCACGTTGTCCCACGTTGTCCCACGGTGTCCAACGATGTCCAACGGTGTCCCACGTTGTCCCACGTTGTCCCACGTTGTCCCACGTTGTCCCACGTTGTCCCACGTTGTCCCACGTTGTCCCACGTTGTCCCCCGTTGTCCCACGTTGTCCCACGTTGTCCCACGTTGTCCCACGTTGTCCCACGTTGTCCCACGTTGTCCCACGTTGTCCCACGGTGTCCAACGATGTCCAACGGTGTCCAACGATGTCCAACGGTGTCCCACGTTGTCCCACGTTGTCCCACGTTGTCCCACGTTGTCCCACGTTGTCCCACGTTGTCCCACGATGTCCAACGATGTCCAACGTTGTCCCACGTTGTCCCACGTTGTCCCACGTTGTCCCACGTTGTCCCACGTTGTCCAACGGTGTCCCACGTTGTCCCACGTTGTCCCACGTTGTCCCACGTTGTCCCACGTTGTCCCACGTTGTCCCACGGTGTCCAACGATGTCCAACGGTGTCCAACGGTGTCCCATGGTGTCCAACGGTGTCCCACGTTGTCCCACGTTGTCCCACGTTGTCCCACGTTGTCCCACGGTGTCCAACGGTGTCCAACGATGTCCAACGGTGTCCAACGATGTCCAACGGTGTCCCACGATGTCCAACGATGTCCAACGATGTCCAACGGTGTCCCACGTTGTCCCACGTTGTCCCACGTTGTCCCACGTTGTCCCACGGTGTCCAGCGATGTCCAACGGTGTCCCACGTTGTCCAACGGTGTCCCACGTTGTCCCACGTTGTCCCACGTTGTCCCACGTTGTCCCACGTTGTCCCACGATGTCCCACGTTGTCCCACGTTGTCCCACGTTGTCCCACGTTGTCCCACGTTGTCCCACGTTGTCCCACGTTGTCCCACGTTGTTCCATGGTTTCCCACGTTGTCCCACGTTGTCCCACGTTGTCCCACGGTGTCCAACGATGTCCAACGGTGTCCAACGGTGTCCAACGGTGTCCAACGATGTCCAACGATGTCCAGCGATGTCCAACGGTGTCCAACGATGTCCAACGATGTCCAACGGTGTCCCACGTTGTCCCACGTTGTCCCACGTTGTCCCACGTTGTCCCACGGTGTCCAACGATGTCCAACGGTGTCCAACGATGTCCAACGGTGTCCCACGATGTCCAACGATGTCCAACGATGTCCAACGGTGTCCAACGGTGTCCCACGTTGTCCCACGTTGTCCCACGTTGTCCCACGGTGTCCAACGATGTCCAACGGTGTCCAACGATGTCCAACGATGTCCAACGGTGTCCCACGATGTCCAACGATGTCCAACAATGTCCAACGGTGTCCAACGGTGTCCCACGTTGTCCCACGTTGTCCCACGTTGTCCCACGGTGTCCAACGATGCCCAACGGTGTCCCACGTTGTCCCACGTTGTCCCACGTTGTCCCACGTTGTCCCACGGTGTCCAACGATGTCCAACGGTGTCCAACGATGTCCAGCGGTGTCCCACGATGTCCAACGATGTCCCACGTTGTCCCACGTTTTCCCACGGTGTCCAACGATGTCCAACGGTGTCCAACGATGTCCAACGGTGTCCCACGATGTCCAACGTTGTCCCACGTTGTCCCACGTTGTCCCACGTTGTCCCACGTTGTCCCACGGTGTCCAACGGTGTCCAACGATGTCCAACGGTGTCCAACGATGTCCAACGGTGTCCCACGATGTCCAACGATGTCCAACGATGTCCAACGGTGTCCCACGTTGTCCCACGTTGTCCCACGTTGTCCCACGTTGTCCCACGGTGTCCAACGATGTCCAACGGTGTCCAACGATGTCCAACGGTGTCCCACGATGTCCAACGATGTCCAACGATGTCCAACGGTGTCCAACGTTGTCCCACGTTGTCCCACGTTGTCCCACGTTGTCCCACGTTGTCCCACGTTGTCCCACGTTGTCCCACGTTGTCCCACGTTGTCCCACGTTGTCCCACGTTGTCACCCGTTGTCCCACGTTGTCCCACGTTGTCCCACGTTGTCCCACGTTGTCCCACGTTGTCCCACGTTGTCCCACGTTGTCCCACGTTGTTCCATGGTTTCCCACGTTGTCCCACGTTGTCCCACGTTGTCCCACGGTGTCCAACGATGTCCAACGGTGTCCAACGGTGTCCAACGGTGTCCAACGATGTCCAACGATGTCCAGCGATGTTCAACGGTGTCCAACGATGTCCAACGATGTCCAACGGTGTCCCACGTTGTCCCACGTTGTCCCACGTTGTCCCACGTTGTCCCACGGTGTCCAACGATGTCCAACGGTGTCCAACGATGTCCAACGGTGTCCCACGATGTCCAACGATGTCCAACGATGTCCAACGGTGTCCAACGGTGTCCCACGTTGTCCCACGTTGACCCACGTTGTCCCACGTTGTCCCACGTTGTCCCACGTTGTCCCACGTTGTCCCACGTTGTCCCACGTTGTCCCACGTTGTCCCACGTTGTCCCACGGTGTCCAACGATGTCCAACGGTGTCCAACGATGTCCAACGGTGTCCCACGATGTCCAACGATGTCCAACGATGTCCAACGGTGTCCAACGGTGTCCCACGTTGTCCCACGTTGTCCCACGTTGTCCCACGGTGTCCAACGATGTCCAACGGTGTCCAACGATGTCCAACGATGTCCAACGGTGTCCCACGATGTCCAACGATGTCCAACAATGTCCAACGGTGTCCAACGGTGTCCCACGTTGTCCCACGTTGTCCCACGTTGTCCCACGGTGTCCAACGATGCCCAACGGTGTCCCACGTTGTCCCACGTTGTCCCACGTTGTCCCACGTTGTCCCACGTTGTCCCACGTTGTCCCACGTTGTCCCACGTTGTCCCACGTTGTCCCACGTTGTCCCACGTTGTCCCACGTTGTCCCACGTTGTCCCACGTTGTCCCACGGTGTCCAACGATGTCCAACGGTGTCCCACGTTGTCCCACGTTGTCCCACGTTGTCCCACGTTGTCCCACGTTGTTCCATGGTTTCCCACGTTGTCCCACGTTGTCCCACGTTGTCCCACGGTGTCCAACGATGTCCAACGGTGTCCAACGGTGTCCCACGGTGTCCCACGTTGTCCCACGTTGTCCCACGTTGTCCCACGTTGTTCCATGGTTTCCCACGTTGTCCCACGTTGTCCCACGTTGTCCCACGTTGTCCCACGTTGTCCCACGTTGTCCCACGGTGTCCAACGGTGTCCAACGATGTCCAACGGTGTCCAACGGTGTCCCACGGTGTCCAACGGTGTCCCACGTTGTCCCACGTTGTCCAACGGTGTCCCACGGTGTCCAACGGTGTCCCACGTTGTCCCACGTTGTCCCACGTTGTCCCACGTTGTCCCACGTTGTCCCACGGTGTCCAACGATGTCCAACGGTGTCCAACGATGTCCAACGGTGTCCCACGATGTCCAACGATGTCCAACGTTGTCCCACGGTGTCCAACGATGTCCAACGGTGTCCAACGATGTCCAACGGTGTCCAACGTTGTCCCACGTTGTCCCACGTTGTCCCACGTTGTCCCACGTTGTCCCACGTTGTCCCACGGTGTCCAACGGTGTCCAACGATGTCCAACGATGTCCAACGATGTCCAACGGTGTCCAACGATGTCCAACGATGTCCAACGGTGTCCCACGATGTCCAACGATGTCCAACGATGTCCGACGGTGTCCAACGGTGTCCCACGTTGTCCCACGTTGTCCCACGTTGTCCCACGGTGTCCAACGATGTCCAACGGTGTCCCACGTTGTCCCACGTTGTCCCACGTTGTCCCACGTTGTCCCACGTTGTCCCACGGTGTCCAACGATGTCCAGCTGTGTCCAACGGTGTCCCACGGTGTCCAACGGTGTCCAACGGTGTCCCACGGTGTCCAACGGTGTCCCACGTTGTCCCACGTTGTCCCACGTTGTCCCACGTTGTCCCAAGATGTCTCACGTTGTCCAACGATGTCCAACGGTGTCCCACGTTGTCCCACGTTGTCCCACGTTGTCCCACGTTGTCCCACGTTGTCCCACGTTGTCCCACGTTGTCCCACGTTGTCCCACGGTGTCCAACGGCGTCCAACGGTGTCCAACGGTGTCCAACGATGTCCAACGATGTCCAACGGTGTCCAACGGTGTCCCACGTTGTCCCACGTTGTCCCACGGTGTCCAACGATGTCCAACGGTGTCCCACGTTGTCCCACGTTGTCCCACGTTGTCCCACGTTGTCCCACGATGTTCCATGGTTTCCCACGTTGTCCCACGTTGTCCCACGTTGTCCCACGTTGTCCCACGTTGTCCCACGGTGTCCAACGATGTCCAGCTGTGTCCAACGGTGTCCCACGGTGTCCAACGGTGTCCAACGGTGTCCCACGGTGTCCAACGGTGTCCCACGTTGTCCCACGTTGTCCCACGTTGTCCCACGTTGTCCCAAGATGTCCCACGTTGTCCAACGATGTCCAACGGTGTCCCACGTAGTCCCACGTTGTCCTACGTTGTCCCACGTTGTCCCACGCTGTACCACGTTGTCCCACGTTGTCCAACGATGTCCAACGGTGTCCCACGTTGTCCCACGTTGTCCCACGTTGTCCCACGTTGTCCCACGTTGTCCCACGTTGTCCCACGTTGTCCCACGTTGTCCAACGGTGTCCAACGGTGTCCCACGTTGTCCCACGTTGTCCCACGTTGTCCCACGTTGTCCCACGTTGTCCAACGGTGTCCCACGTTGTCCCACGTTGTCCCACGTTGTCCCACGTTGTCCCACGTTGTCCCACGTTTTCCCACGGTGTCCAACGATGTCCAACGGTGTCCAACGATGTCCAACGGTGTCCCACGATGTCCAACGTTGTCCCACGTTGTCCCACGTTGTCCCACGTTGTCCCACGGTGTCCAACGGTGTCCAACGGTGTCCAACGGTGTCCCACGTTGTCCCACGTTGTCCCACGTTGTCCCACGTTGTCCCACGGTGTCCAACGGTGTCCAACGATGTCCAACGGTGTCCAACGATGTCCAACGGTGTCCCACGATGTCCCACGTTGTCCAACGATGTCCAACGGTGTCCCACGTTGTCCCACGTTGTCCCACGTTGTCCCACGTTGTCCCACGGTGTCCAGCGATGTCCAACGGTGTCCCACGTTGTCCAACGGTGTCCCACGTTGTCCCACGTTGTCCCACGTTGTCCCACGTTGTCCCACGTTGTCCCACGATGTCCCACGTTGTCCCACGTTGTCCCACGTTATCCCACGTTGTCCCACGTTGTCCCACGTTGTCCCACGTTGTCCCACGTTGTTCCATGGTTTCCCACGTTGTCCCACGTTGTCCCACGTTGTCCCACGGTGTCCAACGATGTCCAACGGTGTCCAACGGTGTCCAACGGTGTCCAACGATGTCCAACGATGTCCAGCGATGTCCAACGGTGTCCAACGATGTCCAACGATGTCCAACGGTGTCCCACGTTGTCCCACGTTGTCCCACGTTGTCCCACGTTGTCCCACGGTGTCCAACGATGTCCAACGGTGTCCAACGATGTCCAACGGTGTCCCACGATGTCCAACGATGTCCAACGATGTCCAACGGTGTCCAATGGTGTCCCACGTTGTCCCACGTTGTCCCACGTTGTCCCACGGTGTCCAACGATGTCCAACGGTGTCCAACGATGTCCAACGATGTCCAACGGTGTCCCACGATGTCCAACGATGTCCAACAATGTCCAACGGTGTCCAACGGTGTCCCACGTTGTCCCACGTTGTCCCACGTTGTCCCACGGTGTCCAACGATGCCCAACGGTGTCCCACGTTGTCCCACGTTGTCCCACGTTGTCCCACGTTGTCCCACGTTGTCCCACGTTGTCCCACGTTGTCCCACGTTGTCCCACGTTGCCCCGCGTTGTCCCACGGTGTCCAACGGTGTCCAACGGTGTCCAACGATGTCCAACGGTGTCCAACGGTGTCCCACGGTGTCCAACGGTGTCCAACGGTGTCCCACGGTGTCCAACGGTGTCCCACGTTGTCCCACGTTGTCCCACGTTGTCCCACGGTGTCCAACGATGTCCAACGGTGTCCCACGTTGTCCCACGTTGTCCCACGTTGTCCCACGTTGTCCCACGTTGTTCCATGGTTTCCCACGTTGTCCCACGTTGTCCCACGTTGTCCCACGGTGTCCAACGATGTCCAACGGTGTCCAACGGTGTCCCACGGTGTCCCACGTTGTCCCACGTTGTCCCACGTTGTCCCACGTTGTTCCATGGTTTCCCACGTTGTCCCACGTTGTCCCACGTTGTCCCACGTTGTCCCACGTTGTCCCACGTTGTCCCACGGTGTCCAACGGTGTCCAACGATGTCCAACGGTGTCCAACGGTGTCCCACGGTGTCCAACGGTGTCCCACGTTGTCCCACGTTGTCCAACGGTGTCCCACGGTGTCCAACGGTGTCCCACGTTGTCCCACGTTGTCCCACGTTGTCCCACGTTGTCCCACGTTGTCCCACGGTGTCCAACGATTTCCAACGGTGTCCAACGATGTCCAACGGTGTCCCACGATGTCCAACGATGTCCAACGTTGTCCCACGTTGTCCCACGTTGTCCCACGTTGTCCCACGTTGTCCCACGTTGTCCAACGGTGTCCCACGTTGTCCCACGTTGTCCCACGTTGTCCCACGTTGTCCCACGTTGTCCCACGTTGTCCCACGTTGTCCCACGGTGTCCAACGGTGTCCAACGGTGTCCAACGGTGTCCCACGGTGTCCAACGGTGTCCCACGTTGTCCCACGTTGTCCCACGTTGTCCCACGGTGTCCAACGATGTCCAACGGTGTCCCACGTTGTCCCACGTTGTCCCACGTTGTCCCACGTTGTCCCACGTTGTCCCACGTTGTCCCACGTTGTCCCACGTTGTCACCCGTTGTCCCACGTTGTCCCACGTTGTCCCACGTTTTCCCACGGTGTCCAACGATGTCCAACGGTGTCCAACGATGTCCAACGGTGTCCCACGATGTCCAACGTTGTCCCACGTTGTCCCACGTTGTCCCACGTTGTCCCACGTTGTCCCACGGTGTCCAACGGTGTCCAACGATGTCCAACGGTGTCCAACGATGTCCAACGGTGTCCCACGATGTCCAACGATGTCCAACGATGTCCAACGGTGTCCCACGTTGTCCCACGTTGTCCCATGTTGTCCCACGTTGTCCCACGGTGTCCAGCGATGTCCAACGGTGTCCCACGTTGTCCAACGGTGTCCCACGTTGTCCCACGTTGTCCCACGTTGTCCCACGTTGTCCCACGTTGTCCCACGATGTCCCACGTTGTCCCACGTTGTCCCACGTTGTCCCACGTTGTCCCACGTTGTCCCACGTTGTCCCACGTTGTCCCACGTTGTCCCACGGTGTCCAACGATGTCCAACGGTGTCCAACGGTGTCCAACGGTGTCCAACGATGTCCAACGATGTCCAGCGATGTCCAACGGTGTCCAACGATGTCCAACGATGTCCAACGGTGTCCCACGTTGTCCCACGTTGTCCCACGTTGTCCCACGTTGTCCCACGGTGTCCAACGATGTCCAACGGTGTCCAACGATATCCAACGGTGTCCCACGATGTCCAACGATGTCCAACGATGTCCAACGGTGTCCCACGATGTCCAACGATGTCCAACAATGTCCAACGGTGTCCAACGGTGTCCCACGTTGTCCCACGTTGTCCCACGTTGTCCCACGTTGTCCCACGTTGTCCCACGGTGTCCAACGATGTCCAACGGTGTCCAACGGTGTCCCACGGTGTCCAACGGTGTCCCACGTTGTCCCACGTTGTCCCACGTTGTTCCATGGTTTCCCACGTTGTCCCACGTTGTCCCACGTTGTCCCACGGTGTCCAACGATGTCCAACGGTGTCCAACGGTGTCCAACGGTGTCCAACGATGTCCAACGATGTCCAGCGATGTCCAACGGTGTCCAACGATGTCCAACGATGTCCAACGGTGTCCCACGTTGTCCCACGTTGTCCCACGTTGTCCCACGTTGTCCCACGGTGTCCAACGATGTCCAACGGTGTCCAACGATGTCCAACGGTGTCCCACGATGTCCAACGATGTCCAACGATGTCCAACGGTGTCCAACGGTGTCCCACGTTGTCCCACGTTGTCCCACGTTGTCCCACGGTGTCCAACGATGTCCAACGGTGTCCAACGATGTCCAACGATGTCCAACGGTGTCCCACGATGTCCAACGATGTCCAACAATGTCCAACGGTGTCCAACGGTGTCCCACGTTGTCCCACGTTGTCCCACGTTGTCCCACGGTGTCCAACGATGCCCAACGGTGTCCCACGTTGTCCCACGTTGTCCCACGTTGTCCCACGTTGTCCCACGTTGTCCCACGTTGTCCCACGTTGTCCCACGTTGTCCCACGTTGTCCCACGTTGTCCCACGTTGTCCCACGTTGTCCCACGTTGTCCCACGTTGTCCCACGTTGTCCCACGGTGTCCAACGATGTCCAACGGTGTCCCACGTTGTCCCACGTTGTCCCACGTTGTCCCACGTTGTCCCACGTTGTTCCATGGTTTCCCACGTTGTCCCACGTTGTCCCACGTTGTCGCACGGTGTCCAACGATGTCCAACGGTGTCCAACGGTGTCCCACGGTGTCCCACGTTGTCCCACGTTGTCCCACGTTGTCCCACGTTGTTCCATGGTTTCCCACGTTGTCCCACGTTGTCCCACGTTGTCCCACGTTGTCCCACGTTGTCCCACGTTGTCCCACGGTGTCCAACGGTGTCCAACGATGTCCAACGGTGTCCAACGGTGTCCCACGGTGTCCAACGGTGTCCCACGTTGTCCCACGTTGTCCAACGGTGTCCCACGGTGTCCAACGGTGTCCCACGTTGTCCCACGTTGTCCCACGTTGTCCCACGTTGTCCCACGTTGTCCCACGGTGTCCAACGATGTCCAACGGTGTCCAACGATGTCCAACGGTGTCCCACGATGTCCAACGATGTCCAACGTTGTCCCACGTTGTCCCACGTTGTCCCACGTTGTCCCACGTTGTCCCACGTTGTCCCACGTTGTCCCACGTTGTCCCACGTTGTCCCACGTTGTCCCACGTTGTCCCACGTTGTCCCACGGTGTCCAACGGTGTCCAACGGTGTCCAACGGTGTCCCACGGTGTCCAACGGTGTCCCACGTTGTCCCACGTTGTCCCACGTTGTCCCACGGTGTCCAACGATGTCCAACGGTGTCCCACGTTGTCCCACGTTGTCCCACATTGTCCCACGTTGTCCCACGTTGTCCCACGTTGTCCCACGTTGTCCCACGTTGTCACCCGTTGTCCCACGTTGTCCCACGTTGTCCCACGTTTTCCCACGGTGTCCAACGATGTCCAACGGTGTCCAACGATGACCAACGGTGTCCCACGGTGTCCAACGATGTCCAACGGTGTCCAACGATGTCCAACGGTGTCCCACGTTGTCCCACGTTGTCCCACGTTGTCCCACGTTGTCCCACGTTGTCCCACGTTGTCCCACGGTGTCCAACGGTGTCCAACGATGTCCAACGATGTCCAACGATGTCCAACGGTGTCCAACGATGTCCAACGATGTCCAACGGTGTCCCACGATGTCCAACGATGTCCAACGATGTCCAACGGTGTCCAACGGTGTCCCACGTTGTCCCACGTTGTCCCACGTTGTCCCACGGTGTCCAACGATGTCCAACGGTGTCCCACGTTGTCCCACGTTGTCCCACGTTGTCCCACGTTGTCCCACGTTGTCCCACGGTGTCCAACGATGTCCAGCTGTGTCCAACGGTGTCCCACGGTGTCCAACGGTGTCCAACGGTGTCCCACGGTGTCCAACGGTGTCCCACGTTGTCCCACGTTGTCCCACGTTGTCCCACGTTGTCCCAAGATGTCCCACGTTGTCCAACGATGTCCAACGGTGTCCCACGTTGTCCCACGTTGTCCCACGTTGTCCCACGTTGTCCCACGTTGTCCCACGTTGTCCCACGTTGTCCCACGTTGTCCCACGTTGTCCCACGTTGTCCCACGTTGTCCCACGGTGTCCAACGGCGTCCAACGGTGTCCAACGGTGTCCAACGATGTCCAACGATGTCCAACGATGTCCAACGGTGTCCCACGTTGTCCCACGTTGTCCCACGGTGTCCAACGATGTCCAACGGTGTCCCACGTTGTCCCACGTTGTCCCACGTTGTCCCACGTTGTCCCACGATGTTCCATGGTTTCCCACGTTGTCCCACGTTGTCCCACGTTGTCCCACGTTGTCCCACGTTGTCCCACGGTGTCCAACGATGTCCAGCTGTGTCCAACGGTGTCCCACGGTGTCCAACGGTGTCCAACGGTGTCCCACGGTGTCCAACGGTGTCCCACGTTGTCCCACGTTGTCCCACGTTGTCCCACGATGTCCCAAGATGTCCCACGTTGTCCAACGATGTCCAACGGTGTCCCACGTTGTCCCACGTTGTCCTACGTTGTCCCACGTTGTCCCACGCTGTACCACGTTGTCCCACGTTGTCCAACGATGTCCAACGGTGTCCCACGTTGTCCCACGTTGTCCCACGTTGTCCCACGTTGTCCCACGTTGTCCCACGTTGTCCCACGTTGTCCCACGTTGTCCAACGGTGTCCAACGGTGTCCCACGTTGTCCCACGTTGTCCCACGTTGTCCCACGTTGTCCCACGGTGTCCAACGATGTCCAACGGTGTCCCACGTTGTCCCACGTTGTCCCACGTTGTCCCACGTTGTCCCACGTTGTCCCACGTTGTCCCACGTTGTCCCCCGTTGTCCCACGTTGTCCCACGTTGTCCCACGTTGTCCCACGGTGTCCAACGATGTCCAACGGTGTCCAACGATGTCCAACGGTGTCCCACGATGTCCAACGATGTCCAACGTTGTCCCACGTTGTCCCACGTTGTCCCACGTTGTCCCACGTTGTCCCACGTTGTCCAACGGTGTCCCACGTTGTCCCACGTTGTCCCACGTTGTCCCACGTTGTCCCACGTTGTCCCACGTTGTCCCACGTTGTCCCACGGTGTCCAACGGTGTCCAACGGTGTCCAACGGTGTCCCACGGTGTCCAACGGTGTCCCACGTTGTCCCACGTTGTCCCACGTTGTCCCACGGTGTCCAACGATGTCCAACGGTGTCCCACGTTGTCCCACGTTGTCCCACGTTGTCCCACGTTGTCCCACGTTGTCCCACGTTGTCCCACGTTGTCCCACGTTGTCCCACGTTGTCCCCCGTTGTCCCACGTTGTCCCACGTTGTCCCACGTTTTCCCACGGTGTCCAACGATGTCCAACGGTGTCCCACGTTGTCCCACGTTGTCCCACGTTGTCCCACGTTGTCCCACGGTGTCCAACGGTGTCCAACGATGTCCAACGGTGTCCAACGATGTCCAACGGTGTCCCACGATGTCCAACGATGTCCAACGATGTCCAACGGTGACCCACGTTGTCCCACGTTGTCCCACGTTGTCCCACGTTGTCCCACGGTGTCCAGCGATGTCCAACGGTGTCCCACGTTGTCCAACGGTGTCCCACGTTGTCCCACGTTGTCCCACGTTGTCCCACGTTGTCCCACGTTGTCCCACGATGTCCCACGTTGTCCCACGTTGTCCCACGTTGTCCCACGTTGTCCCACGTTGTCCCACGTTGTCCCACGTTGTCCCACGTTGTTCCATGGTTTCCCACGTTGTCCCACGTTGTCCCACGTTGTCCCACGGTGTCCAACGATGTCCAACGGTGTCCAACGGTGTCCAACGGTGTCCAACGATGTCCAACGATGTCCAGCGATGTCCAACGGTGTCCAACGATGTCCAACGGTGTCCAACGGTGTCCCACGTTGTCCCACGTTGTCCCACGTTGTCCCACGTTGTCCCACGGTGTCCAACGATGTCCAACGGTGTCCAACGATGTCCAACGGTGTCCCACGATGTCCAACGATGTCCAACGATGTCCAACGGTGTCCAACGGTGTCCCACGTTGTCCCACGTTGTCCCACGTTGTCCCACGGTGTCCAACGATGTCCAACGGTGTCCAACGATGTCCAACGATGTCCAACGGTGTCCCACGATGTCCAACGATGTCCAACAATGTCCAACGGTGTCCAACGGTGTCCCACGGTGTCCCACGTTGTCCCACGTTGTCCCACGGTGTCCAACGATGCCCAACGGTGTCCCACGTTGTCCCACGTTGTCCCACGTTGTCCCACGTTGTCCCACGTTGTCCCACGTTGTCCCACGTTGTCCCACGTTGTCCCACGTTGCCCCGCGTTGTCCCACGGTGTCCAACGGTGTCCAACGGTGTCCAACGATGTCCAACGGTGTCCAACGGTGTCCCACGGTGTCCAACGGTGTCCAACGGTGTCCCACGGTGTCCAACGGTGTCCCACGTTGTCCCACGTTGTCCCACGTTGTCCCACGGTGTCCAACGATGTCCAACGGTGTCCCACGTTGTCCCACGTTGTCCCACGTTGTCCCACGTTGTCCCACGTTGTTCCATGGTTTCCCACGTTGTCCCACGTTGTCCCACGTTGTCCCACGGTGTCCAACGATGTCCAACGGTGTCCAACGGTGTCCCACGGTGTCCCACGTTGTCCCACGTTGTCCCACGTTGTCCCACGTTGTTCCATGGTTTCCCACGTTGTCCCACGTTGTCCCACGTTGTCCCACGTTGTCCCACGTTGTCCCACGTTGTCCCACGGTGTCCAACGGTGTCCAACGATGTCCAACGGTGTCCAACGGTGTCCCACGGTGTCCAACGGTGTCCCACGTTGTCCCACGTTGTCCAACGGTGTCCCACGGTGTCCAACGATGTCCAACGGTGTCCAACGATGTCCAACGGTGTCCCACGATGTCCAACGATGTCCAACGTTGTCCCACGTTGTCCCACGTTGTCCCACGTTGTCCCACGTTGTCCCACGTTGTCCAACGGTGTCCCACGTTGTCCCACGTTGTCCCACGTTGTCCCACGTTGTCCCACGTTGTCCCACGTTATCCCACGTTGTCCCACGGTGTCCAACGGTGTCCAACGGTGTCCAACGGTGTCCCACGGTGTCCAACGGTGTCCCACGTTGTCCCACGTTGTCCCACGTTGTCCCACGGTGTCCAACGATGTCCAACGGTGTCCCACGTTGTCCCACGTTGTCCCACGTTGTCCCACGTTGTCCCACGTTGTCCCACGTTGTCCCACGTTGTCCCACGTTGTCACCCGTTGTCCCACGTTGTCCCACGTTGTCCCACGTTGTCCCACGTTGTCCCACGTTGTCCAACGGTGTCCCACGTTGTCCCACGTTGTCCCACGTTGTCCCACGTTGTCCCACGTTGTCCCACGTTGTCCCACGTTGTCCCACGGTGTCCAACGGTGTCCAACGGTGTCCAACGGTGTCCCACGGTGTCCAACGGTGTCCCACGTTGTCCCACGTTGTCCCACGTTGTCCCACGGTGTCCAACGATGTCCAACGGTGTCCCACGTTGTCCCACGTTGTCCCACGTTGTCCCACGTTGTCCCACGTTGTCCCACGTTGTCCCACGTTGTCCCACGTTGTCACCCGTTGTCCCACGTTGTCCCACGTTGTCCCACGTTTTCCCACGGTGTCCAACGATGTCCAACGGTGTCCAACGATGTCCAACGGTGTCCCACGATGTCCAACGTTGTCCCACGTTGTCCCACGTTGTCCCACGTTGTCCCACGTTGTCCCACGGTGTCCAACGGTGTCCAACGATGTCCAACGGTGTCCAACGATGTCCAACGGTGTCCCACGATGTCCAACGATGTCCAACGATGTCCAACGGTGTCCCACGTTGTCCCACGTTGTCCCACGTTGTCCCACGTTGTCCCACGGTGTCCAGCGATGTCCAACGGTGTCCCACGTTGTCCAACGGTGTCCCACGTTGTCCCACGTTGTCCCACGTTGTCCCACGTTGTCCCACGTTGTCCCACGATGTCCCACGTTGTCCCACGTTGTCCCACGTTGTCCCACGTTGTCCCACGTTGTCCCACGTTGTCCCACGTTGTCCCACGTTGTCCCACGGTGTCCAACGATGTCCAACGGTGTCCAACGGTGTCCCACGGTGTCCAACGGTGTCCCACGTTGTCCCACGTTGTCCCACGTTGTCCCACGTTGTCCCACGTTGTCCCACGTTGTCCCACGTTGTCCAACGATGTCCAACGGTGTCCCACGTTGTCCCACGTTGTCCCACGTTGTCCCACGTTGTTCCATGGTTTCCCACGTTGTCCCACGTTGTCCCACGTTGTCCCACGGTGTCCAACGATGTCCCACGGTGTCCAACGATATCCAACGGTGTCCCACGATGTCCAACGATGTCCAACGATGTCCAACGGTGTCCCACGATGTCCAACGATGTCCAACAATGTCCAACGGTGTCCAACGGTGTCCCACGTTGTCCCACGTTGTCCCACGTTGTCCCACGGTGTCCAACGATGCCCAACGGTGTCCCACGTTGTCCCACGTTGTCCCACGTTGTCCCACGTTGTCCCACGTTGTCCCACGTTGTCCCACGTTGTCCCACGTTGTCCCACGTTGTCCCACGTTGTCCCACGTTGTCCCACGTTGTCCCACGTTGTCCCACGTTGTCCCACGTTGTCCCACGGTGTCCAACGATGCCCAACGGTGTCCCACGTTGTCCCACGTTGTCCCACGTTGTCCCACGTTGTCCCACGTTGTCCCACGTTGTCCCACGTTGTCCCACGTTGTCCCACGTTGTCCCACGTTGTCCCACGTTGTCCCACGTTGTCCCACGTTGTCCCACGTTGTCCCACGTTGTCCCACGTTGTCCCACGTTGTCCCACGTTGTCCCACGGTGTCCAACGGTGTCCAACGGTGTCCAACGATGTCCAACGGTGTCCAACGGTGTCCCACGGTGTCCAACGGTGTCCAACGGTGTCCCACGGTGTCCAACGGTGTCCAACGATGTCCAACGGTGTCCAACGATGTCCAACGGTGTCCCACGATGTCCAACGATGTCCAACGATGTCCAACGGTGTCCCACGTTGTCCCACGTTGTCCCACGTTGTCCCACGGTGTCCAACGATGCCCAACGGTGTCCCACGTTGTCCCACGTTGTCCCACGTTGTCCCACGTTGTCCCACGTTGTCCCACGTTGTCCCACGGTGTCCAACGATGCCCAACGGTGTCCCACGTTGTCCCACGTTGTCCCACGTTGTCCCACGTTGTCCCACGTTGTCCCACGTTGTCCCACGTTGTCCCACGTTGTCCCACGTTGTCCCACGTTGTCCCACGGTGTCCAACGATGTCCAACGGTGTCCAACGGTGTCCCACGGTGTCCAACGGTGTCCCACGTTGTCCCACGTTGTCCCACGTTGTCCCACGTTGTCCCACGTTGTCCCACGTTGTCCAACGATGTCCAACGGTGTCCCACGTTGTCCCACGTTGTCCCACGTTGTCCCACGTTGTTCCATGGTTTCCCACGTTGTCCCACGTTGTCCCACGTTGTCCCACGGTGTCCAACGATGTCCAACGGTGTCCAACGGTGTCCAACGGTGTCCAACGATGTCCAACGATGTCCAGCGATGTCCAACGGTGTCCAACGATGTCCAACGATGTCCAACGGTGTCCCACGTTGTCCCACATTGTCCCACGTTGTCCCACGTTGTCCCACGGTGTCCAACGATGTCCAACGGTGTCCAACGATGTCCAACGGTGTCCCACGATGTCCAACGATGTCCAACGATGTCCAACGGTGTCCCACGATGTCCAACGATGTCCAACAATGTCCAACGGTGTCCAACGGTGTCCCACGTTGTCCCACGTTGTCCCACGTTGTCCCACGGTGTCCAACGATGCCCAACGGTGTCCCACGTTGTCCCACGTTGTCCCACGTTGTCCCACGTTGTCCCACGTTGTCCCACGTTGTCCCACGTTGTCCCACGGTGTCCAGCGATGTCCAACGGTGTCCCACGTTGTCCAACGGTGTCCCACGTTGTCCCACGTTGTCCCACGTTGTCCCACGTTGTCCCACGTTGTCCCACGATGTCCCACGTTGTCCCACGTTGTCCCACGTTGTCCCACGTTGTCCCACGTTGTCCCACGTTGTCCCACTTTGTCCCACGTTGTCCCACGTTGTCCCACGGTGTCCAACGATGTCCAACGGTGTCCAACGGTGTCCCACGGTGTCCAACGGTGTCCAACGGTGTCCAACGATGTCCAACGATGTCCAGCGATGTCCAACGGTGTCCAACGATGTCCAACGATGTCCAACGGTGTCCCACGTTGTCCCACGTTGTCCCACGTTGTCCCACGTTGTCCCACGGTGTCCAACGATGTCCAACGGTGTCCAACGATGTCCAACGGTGTCCCACGATGTCCAACGATGTCCAACGATGTCCAACGGTGTCCCACGATGTCCAACGATGTCCAACAATGTCCAACGGTGTCCAACGGTGTCCCACGTTGTCCCACGTTGTCCCACGTTGTCCCACGGTGTCCAACGATGCCCAACGGTGTCCCACGTTGTCCCACGTTGTCCCACGTTGTCCCACGTTGTCCCACGTTGTCCCACGTTGTCCCCCGTTGTCCCACGTTGTCCCACGTTGTCCCACGTTGTCCCACGTTGTCCCACGTTGTCCCACGTTGTCCCACGGTGTCCAACGATGTCCAACGGTGTCCCACGTTGTCCCACGTTGTCCCACGTTGTCCCACGTTGTCCCACGTTGTCCCACGTTGTCCCACGTTGTCCCACGTTGTCCCACGTTGTCCCACGTTGTCCCACGTTGTCCCACGTTGTCCCACGTTGTCCCACGTTGTCCCACGTTGTCCCACGTTGTCCCACGTTGTCCCACGTTGTCCCACGGTGTCCAACGGTGTCCAACGGTGTCCAACGATGTCCAACGGTGTCCAACGGTGTCCCACGGTGTCCAACGGTGTCCAACGGTGTCCAACGGTGTCCCACGTTGTCCCACGTTGTCCCACGTTGTCCCACGGTGTCCAACGATGTCCAACGGTGTCCCACGTTGTCCAACGGTGTCCCACGTTGTCCAACGGTGTCCCACGTTGTCCCACGTTGTCCCACGTTGTCCCACGTTGTCCCACGTTGTCCCACGTTGTCCCACGATGTCCCACGTTGTCCCACGTTGTCCCACGATGTCCCACGTTGTCCCACGTTGTCCCACGTTGTCCCACGTTGTCCCACGTTGTCCCACGTTGTCCCACGTTGTCCCACGTTGTCCCACGTTGTCCCACGGTGTCCAACGATGTCCAACGGTGTCCAACGGTGTCCCACGGTGTCCAACGGTGTCCAACGGTGTCCAACGATGTCCAACGATGTCCAGCGATGTCCAACGGTGTCCAACGATGTCCAACGATGTCCAACGGTGTCCCACGTTGTCCCACGTTGTCCCACGTTGTCCCACGTTGTCCCACGTTGTCCCACGTTGTCCCACGGTGTCCAACGATGTCCAACGGTGTCCAACGATGTCCAACGGTGTCCCACGATGTCCAACGATGTCCAACGATGTCCAACGGTGTCCCACGATGTCCAACGATGTCCAACAATGTCCAACGGTGTCCAACGGTGTCCCACGTTGTCCCACGTTGTCCCACGTTGTCCCACGGTGTCCAACGATGCCCAACGGTGTCCCACGTTGTCCCACGTTGTCCCACGTTGTCCCACGTTGTCCCACGTTGTCCCACGTTGTCCCCCGTTGTCCCACGTTGTCCCACGTTGTCCCACGTTGTCCCACGTTGTCCCACGTTGTCCCACGTTGTCCCACGGTGTCCAACGATGTCCAACGGTGTCCCACGTTGTCCCACGTTGTCCCACGTTGTCCCACGTTGTCCCACGTTGTCCCACGTTGTCCCACGTTGTCCCACGTTGTCCCACGTTGTCCCACGTTGTCCCACGTTGTCCCACGTTGTCCCACGTTGTCCCACGTTGTCCCACGTTGTCCCACGTTGTCCCACGTTGTCCCACGTTGTCCCACGTTGTCCCACGTTGTCCCACGTTGTCCCACGTTGTCCCACGGTGTCCAACGGTGTCCAACGGTGTCCAACGATGTCCAACGGTGTCCAACGGTGTCCCACGGTGTCCAACGGTGTCCAACGATGTCCAACGGTGTCCCACGTTGTCCCACGTTGTCCCACGTTGTCCCACGTTGTCCCACGTTGTTCCATGGTTTCCCACGTTGTCCCACGTTGTCCCACGTTGTCCCACGTTGTCCCACGTTGTCCCACGTTGTTCCATGGTTTCCCACGTTGTCCCACGTTGTCCCACGTTGTCCCACGGTGTCCCACGTTGTCCCACGTTGTCCCACGTTGTTCCATGGTTTCCCACCTTGTCCCACGTTGTCCCACGTTGTCCCACGTTGTTCCATGGTTTCCCACGTTGTCCCACGTTGTCCCACGTTGTCCCACGGTGTCCCATGGTGTCCAACGGTGTCCAACGATGTCCAACGGTGTCCAACGATGTCCAACGGTGTCCCACGATGTCCAACGATGTCCAACGATGTCCAACGGTGTCCCACGTTGTCCCACGTTGTCCCACGTTGTCCCACGTTGTCCCACGGTGTCCAGCGATGTCCAACGGTGTCCCACGTTGTCCAACGGTGTCCCACGTTGTCCCACGTTGTCCCACGTTGTCCCACGTTGTCCCACGTTGTCCCACGTTGTCCCACGTTGTCCCACGTTGTCCCACGATGTCCCACGTTGTCCCACGTTGTCCCACGTTGTCCCACGTTGTCCCACGTTGTCCGACGTTGTCCCACGTTGTCCCACGTTGTCCCACGGTGTCCAACGATGTCCAACGGTGTCCAAAGATGTCCAACAGTGTCCCACGATGTCCAACGATGTCCAACGATGTCCAACGGTGTCCAACGGTGTCCCACGTTGTCCCACGTTGTCCCACGTTGTCCCACGGTGTCCAACGATGTCCAACGGTGTCCCACGTTGTCCAACGGTGTCCCACGTTGTCCAACGGTGTCCCACGTTGTCCCACGTTGTCCCACGTTGTCCCACGTTGTCCCACGTTGTCCCACGTTGTCCCACGATGTCCCACGTTGTCCCACGTTGTCCCACGTTGTCCCACCTTGTCCCACGTTGCCCCACGTTGTCCCACGTTGTCCCACGTTGTCCCACGTTGTCCCACGGTGTCCAACGGTGTCCAACGGTGTCCCACGATGTCCACCGATATCCAACGGTGTCCAACGGTGTCCAACGGTGTCCAACGGTGTCCAACGATGTCCCACGTTGTCCCACGGTGTCCAACGATGTCCAACGGTGTCCCACGTTGTCTCACGTTGTCCCACGTTGTCCCACGTTGTCCCACGTTGTCCCACGTTGTCCCACGTTGTCCCACGTTGTCCCACGTTGTCCCACGGTGTCCAACGATGTCCAACGGTGTCCAACGGTGTCCCACGGTGTCCAACGGTGTCCCACGTTGTCCCACGTTGTCCCACGTTGTCCCACGTTGTCCCACGTTGTCCCACGTTGTCCAACGATGTCCAACGGTGTCCCACGTTGTCCCACGTTGTCCCACGTTGTCCCACGTTGTCCCACGTTGTTCCATGGTTTCCCACGTTGTCCCACGTTGTCCCACGTTGTCCCACGGTGTCCAACGATGTCCAACGGTGTCCAACGGTGTCCATCGGTGTCCCACGGTGTCCAACGGTGTCCCACGTTGTCCCACGGTGTCCAACGATGTCCAGCTGTGTCCAACGGTGTCCCACGGTGTCCAACGGTGTCCCACGTTTTCCCACGGTGTCCAACGATGTCCAACGGTGTCCAACGATGTCCAACGGTGTCCCACGGTGTCCAACGATGTCCAACGGTGTCCAACGATGTCCAACGGTGTCCCACGTTGTCCCACGTTGTCCCACGTTGTCCCACGTTGTCCCACGTTGTCCCACGTTGTCCCACGGTGTCCAACGATGTCCAACGATGTCCAACGATGTCCAACGGTGTCCAACGGTGTCCCACGTTGTCCCACGTTGTCCCACGTTGTCCCACGGTGTCCAACGATGTCCAACGGTGTCCCACGTTGTCCCACGTTGTCCCACGTTGTCCCACGTTGTCCCACGTTGTCCCACGGTGTCCAACGATGTCCAGCTGTGTCCAACGGTGTCCCACGGTGTCCAACGGTGTCCAACGGTGTCCCACGGTGTCCAACGGTGTCCCACGTTGTCCCACGTTGTCCCACGTTGTCCCACGTTGTCCCAAGATGTCCCACGGTGTCCAACGATGTCCAACGGTGTCCCACGTTGTCCCACGTTGTCCCACGTTGTCCCACGTTGTCCCACGTTGTCCCACGTTGTCCCACGTTGTCCCACGTTGTCCCACGTTGTCCCACGGTGTCCAACGGCGTCCAACGGTGTCCAACGGTGTCCAACGATGTCCAACGATGTCCAACGGTGTCCAACGGTGTCCCACGTTGTCCCACGTTGTCCCACGGTGTCCAACGATGTCCAACGGTGTCCCACGTTGTCCCACGTTGTCCCACGTTGTCCCACGTTGTCCCACGATGTTCCATGGTTTCCCACGTTGTCCCACGTTGTCCCACGTTGTCCCACGTTGTCCCACGTTGTCCCACGGTGTCCAACGATGTCCAGCTGTGTCCAACGGTGTCCCACGGTGTCCAACGGTGTCCAACGGTGTCCCACGGTGTCCAACGGTGTCCCACGTTGTCCCACGTTGTCCCACGTTGTCCCACGTTGTCCCAAGATGTCCCACGTTGTCCAACGATGTCCAACGGTGTCCCACGTTGTCCCACGTTGTCCTACGTTGTCCCACGTTGTCCCACGCTGTACCACGTTGTCCCACGTTGTCCAACGATGTCCAACGGTGTCCCACGTTGTCCCACGTTGTCCCACGTTGTCCCACGTTGTCCCACGTTGTCCCACGTTGTCCCACGTTGTCCCACGTTGTCCAACGGTGTCCAACGGTGTCCCACGTTGTCCCACGTTGTCCCACGTTGTCCCACGTTGTCCCACGGTGTCCAACGATGTCCAACGGTGTCCCACGTTGTCCCACGTTGTCCCACGTTGTCCCACGTTGTCCCACGTTGTCCCACGTTGTCCCACGTTGTCCCCCGTTGTCCCACGTTGTCCCACGTTGTCCCACGTTGTCCCACGGTGTCCAACGATGTCCAACGGTGTCCAACGATGTCCAACGGTGTCCCACGATGTCCAACGATGTCCAACGTTGTCCCACGTTGTCCCACGTTGTCCCACGTTGTCCCACGTTGTCCCACGTTGTCCAACGGTGTCCCACGTTGTCCCACGTTGTCCCACGTTGTCCCACGTTGTCCCACGTTGTCCCACGTTGTCCCACGTTGTCCCACGGTGTCCAACGGTGTCCAACGGTGTCCAACGGTGTCCCACGGTGTCCAACGGTGTCCCACGTTGTCCCACGTTGTCCCACGTTGTCCCACGGTGTCCAACGATGTCCAACGGTGTCCCACGTTGTCCCACGTTGTCCCACGTTGTCCCACGTTGTCCCACGTTGTCCCACGTTGTCCCACGTTGTCCCACGTTGTCCCACGTTGTCCCCCGTTGTCCCACGTTGTCCCACGTTGTCCCACGTTTTCCCACGGTGTCCAACGATGTCCAACGGTGTCCCACGATGTCCAACGGTGTCCCACGATGTCCAACGTTGTCCCACGTTGTCCCACGTTGTCCCACGTTGTCCCACGGTGTCCAACGGTGTCCAACGGTGTCCAACGGTGTCCCACGTTGTCCCACGTTGTCCCACGTTGTCCCACGTTGTCCCACGGTGTCCAACGGTGTCCAACGATGTCCAACGGTGTCCAACGATGTCCAACGGTGTCCCACGATGTCCAACGATGTCCAACGATGTCCAACGGTGTCCCACGTTGTCCCACGTTGTCCCACGTTGTCCCACGTTGTCCCACGGTGTCCAGCGATGTCCAACGGTGTCCCACGTTGTCCAACGGTGTCCCACGTTGTCCCACGTTGTCCCACGTTGTCCCACGTTGTCCCACGTTGTCCCACGATGTCCCACGTTGTCCCACGTTGTCCCACGTTGTCCCACGTTGTCCCACGTTGTCCCACGTTGTCCCACGTTGTTCCATGGTTTCCCACGTTGTCCCACGTTGTCCCACGTTGTCCCACGGTGTCCAACGATGTCCAACGGTGTCCAACGGTGTCCAACGGTGTCCAACGATGTCCAACGATGTCCAGCGATGTCCAACGGTGTCCAACGATGTCCAACGATGTCCAACGGTGTCCCACGTTGTCCCACGTTGTCCCACGTTGTCCCACGTTGTCCCACGGTGTCCAACGATGTCCAACGGTGTCCAACGATGTCCAACGGTGTCCCACGATGTCCAACGATGTCCAACGATGTCCAACGGTGTCCAACGGTGTCCCACGTTGTCCCACGTTGTCCCACGTTGTCCCACGGTGTCCAACGATGTCCAACGGTGTCCAACGATGTCCAACGATGTCCAACGGTGTCCCACGATGTCCAACGATGTCCAACAATGTCCAACGGTGTCCAACGGTGTCCCACGTTGTCCCACGTTGTCCCACGTTGTCCCACGGTGTCCAACGATGCCCAACGGTGTCCCACGTTGTCCCACGTTGTCCCACGTTGTCCCACGTTGTCCCACGTTGTCCCACGTTGTCCCACGTTGTCCCACGTTGTCCCACGTTGCCCCGCGTTGTCCCACGGTGTCCAACGGTGTCCAACGGTGTCCAACGATGTCCAACGGTGTCCAACGGTGTCCCACGGTGTCCAACGGTGTCCAACGGTGTCCCACGGTGTCCAACGGTGTCCCACGTTGTCCCACGTTGTCCCACGTTGTCCCACGGTGTCCAACGATGTCCAACGGTGTCCCACGTTGTCCCACGTTGTCCCACGTTGTCCCACGTTGTCCCACGTTGTTCCATGGTTTCCCACGTTGTCCCACGTTGTCCCACGTTGTCCCACGGTGTCCAACGATGTCCAACGGTGTCCAACGGTGTCCCACGGTGTCCCACGTTGTCCCACGTTGTCCCACGTTGTCCCACGTTGTTCCATGGTTTCCCACGTTGTCCCACGTTGTCCCACGTTGTCCCACGTTGTCCCACGTTGTCCCACGTTGTCCCACGGTGTCCAACGGTGTCCAACGATGTCCAACGGTGTCCAACGGTGTCCCACGGTGTCCAACGGTGTCCCACGTTGTCCCACGTTGTCCAACGGTGTCCCACGGTGTCCAACGGTGTCCCACGTTGTCCCACGTTGTCCCACGTTGTCCCACGTTGTCCCACGTTGTCCCACGGTGTCCAACGATGTCCAACGGTGTCCAACGATGTCCAACGGTGTCCCACGATGTCCAACGATGTCCAACGTTGTCCCACGTTGTCCCACGTTGTCCCACGTTGTCCCACGTTGTCCCACGTTGTCCAACGGTGTCCCACGTTGTCCCACGTTGTCCCACGTTGTCCCACGTTGTCCCACGTTGTCCCACGTTGTCCCACGTTGTCCCACGGTGTCCAACGGTGTCCAACGGTGTCCAACGGTGTCCCACGGTGTCCAACGGTGTCCCACGTTGTCCCACGTTGTCCCACGTTGTCCCACGGTGTCCAACGATGTCCAACGGTGTCCCACGTTGTCCCACGTTGTCCCACGTTGTCCCACGTTGTCCCACGTTGTCCCACGTTGTCCCACGTTGTCCCACGTTGTCACCCGTTGTCCCACGTTGTCCCACGTTGTCCCACGTTTTCCCACGGTGTCCAACGATGTCCAACGGTGTCCAACGATGTCCAACGGTGTCCCACGATGTCCAACGTTGTCCCACGTTGTCCCACGTTGTCCCACGTTGTCCCACGTTGTCCCACGGTGTCCAACGGTGTCCAACGATGTCCAACGGTGTCCAACGATGTCCAACGGTGTCCCACGATGTCCAACGATGTCCAACGATGTCCAACGGTGTCCCACGTTGTCCCACGTTGTCCCACGTTGTCCCACGTTGTCCCACGGTGTCCAGCGATGTCCAACGGTGTCCCACGTTGTCCAACGGTGTCCCACGTTGTCCCACGTTGTCCCACGTTGTCCCACGTTGTCCCACGTTGTCCCACGATGTCCCACGTTGTCCCACGTTGTCCCACGTTGTCCCACGTTGTCCCACGTTGTCCCACGTTGTCCCACGTTGTCCCACGTTGTCCCACGGTGTCCAACGATGTCCAACGGTGTCCAACGGTGTCCCACGGTGTCCAACGGTGTCCCACGTTGTCCCACGTTGTCCCACGTTGTCCCACGTTGTCCCACGTTGTCCCACGTTGTCCCACGTTGTCCCACGTTGTCCAACGATGTCCAACGGTGTCCCACGTTGTCCCACGTTGTCCCACGTTGTCCCACGTTGTTCCATGGTTTCCCACGTTGTCCCACGTTGTCCCACGTTGTCCCACGGTGTCCAACGATGTCCAACGGTGTCCAACGGTGTCCAACGGTGTCCAACGATGTCCAACGATGTCCAGCGATGTCCAACGGTGTCCAACGATGTCCAACGATGTCCAACGGTGTCCCACGTTGTCCCACGTTGTCCCACGTTGTCCCACGTTGTCCCACGGTGTCCAACGATGTCCAACGGTGTCCAACGATATCCAACGGTGTCCCACGATGTCCAACGATGTCCAACGATGTCCAACGGTGTCCCACGATGTCCAACGATGTCCAACAATGTCCAACGGTGTCCAACGGTGTCCCACGTTGTCCCACGTTGTCCCACGTTGTCCCACGTTGTCCCACGTTGTCCCACGGTGTCCAACGATGTCCAACGGTGTCCAACGGTGTCCCACGGTGTCCAACGGTGTCCCACGTTGTCCCACGTTGTCCCACGTTGTCCCACGTTGTCCCACGGTGTCCAACGGTGTCCAACGATGTCCAACGGTGTCCAACGATGTCCAACGGTGTCCCACGATGTCCAACGATGTCCAACGATGTCCAACGGTGTCCCACGTTGTCCCACGTTGTCCCACGTTGTCCCACGTTGTCCCACGGTGTCCAGCGATGTCCAACGGTGTCCCACGTTGTCCAACGGTGTCCCACGTTGTCCCACGTTGTCCCACGTTGTCCCACGTTGTCCCACGTTGTCCCACGATGTCCCACGTTGTCCCACGTTGTCCCACGTTGTCCCACGGTGTCCAGCGATGTCCAACGGTGTCCCACGTTGTCCAACGGTGTCCCACGTTGTCCCACGTTGTCCCACGTTGTCCCACGTTGTCCCACGTTGTCCCACGATGTCCCACGTTGTCCCACGTTGTCCCACGTTGTCCCACGGTGTCCAACGATGTCCAACGGTGTCCAACGATGTCCAACGGTGTCCCACGATGTCCAACGATGTCCAACGATGTCCAACGGTGTCCAACGGTGTCCCACGTTGTCCCACGTTGTCCCACGTTGTCCCACGGTGTCCAACGATGTCCAACGGTGTCCAACGATGTCCAACGATGTCCAACGGTGTCCCACGATGTCCAACGATGTCCAACAATGTCCAACGGTGTCCAACGGTGTCCCACGTTGTCCCACGTTGTCCAACGATGTCCAACGGTGTCCCACGTTGTCCCACGTTGTCCTACGTTGCCCCACGTTGTCCCACGCTGTACCACGTTGTCCCACGTTGTCCCACGTTGTCCCACGTTGTCCCACGTTGTCACCCGTTGTCCCACGTTGTCCCACGTTGTCCCACGTTTTCCCACGGTGTCCAACGATGTCCAACGGTGTCCAACGATGTCCAACGGTGTCCCACGGTGTCCAACGATGTCCAACGGTGTCCAACGATGTCCAACGGTGTCCCACGTTGTCCCACGTTGTCCCACGTTGTCCCACGTTGTCCCACGTTGTCCCACGTTGTCCCACGTTGTCCCACGTTGTCCCACGGTGTCCAACGGTGTCCAACGATGTCCAACGATGTCCAACGATGTCCAACGGTGTCCAACGATGTCCAACGATGTCCAACGGTGTCCCACGATGTCCAACGATGTCCAACGATGTCCAACGGTGTCCAACGGTGTCCCACGTTGTCCCACGTTGTCCCACGTTGTCCCACGGTGTCCAACGATGTCCAACGATGTCCAACGGTGTCCCACGATGTCCAACGATGTCCAACAATGTCCAACGGTGTCCAACGGTGTCCCACGTTGTCCCACGTTGTCCCACGTTGTCCCACGGTGTCCAACGATGCCCAACGGTGTCCCACGTTGTCCCACGTTGTCCCACGTTGTCCCACGTTGTCCCACGTTGTCCCACGTTGTCCCACGTTGTCCCACGTTGTCCCACGTTGTCCCACGTTGTCCCACGTTGTCCCACGTTGTCCCACGTTGTCCCACGTTGTCCCACGTTGTCCCACGGTGTCCAACGATGTCCAACGGTGTCCCACGTTGTCCCACGTTGTCCCACGTTGTCCCACGTTGTCCCACGTTGTTCCATGGTTTCCCACGTTGTCCCACGTTGTCCCACGTTGTCCCACGGTGTCCAACGATGTCCAACGGTGTCCAACGGTGTCCCACGGTGTCCCACGTTGTCCCACGTTGTCCCACGTTGTCCCACGTTGTTCCATGGTTTCCCACGTTGTCCCACGTTGTCCCACGTTGTCCCACGTTGTCCCACGTTGTCCCACGTTGTCCCACGGTGTCCAACGGTGTCCAACGATGTCCAACGGTGTCCAACGGTGTCCCACGGTGTCCAACGGTGTCCCACGTTGTCCCACGTTGTCCAACGGTGTCCCACGGTGTCCAACGGTGTCCCACGTTGTCCCACGTTGTCCCACGTTGTCCCACGTTGTCCCACGTTGTCCCACGGTGTCCAACGATGTCCAACGGTGTCCAACGATGTCCAACGGTGTCCCACGATGTCCAACGATGTCCAACGTTGTCCCACGTTGTCCCACGTTGTCCCACGTTTTCCCACGTTGTCCCACGTTGTCCAACGGTGTCCCACGTTGTCCCACGTTGTCCCACGTTGTCCCACGTTGTCCCACGTTGTCCCACGTTGTCCCACGTTGTCCCACGTTGTCACCCGTTGTCCCACGTTGTCCCACGTTGTCCCACGTTTTCCCACGGTGTCCAACGATGTCCAACGGTGTCCAACGATGTCCAACGGTGTCCCACGGTGTCCAACGATGTCCAACGGTGTCCAACGATGTCCAACGGTGTCCCACGTTGTCCCACGTTGTCCCACGTTGTCCCACGTTGTCCCACGTTGTCCCACGTTGTCCCACGGTGTCCAACGGTGTCCAACGATGTCCAACGATGTCCAACGATGTCCAACGGTGTCCAACGATGTCCAACGATGTCCAACGGTGTCCCACGATGTCCAACGATGTCCAACGATGTCCAACGGTGTCCAACGGTGTCCCACGTTGTCCCACGTTGTCCCACGTTGTCCCACGGTGTCCAACGATGTCCAACGGTGTCCCACGTTGTCCCACGTTGTCCCACGTTGTCCCACGTTGTCCCACGTTGTCCCACGGTGTCCAACGATGTCCAGCTGTGTCCAACGGTGTCCCACGGTGTCCAACGGTGTCCAACGGTGTCCCACGGTGTCCAACGGTGTCCCACGTTGTCCCACGTTGTCCCACGTTGTCCCACGTTGTCCCAAGATGTCCCACGTTGTCCAACGATGTCCAACGGTGTCCCACGTTGTCCCACGTTGTCCCACGTTGTCCCACGTTGTCCCACGTTGTCCCACGTTGTCCCACGTTGTCCCACGTTGTCCCACGGTGTCCAACGGCGTCCAACGGTGTCCAACGGTGTCCCACGGTGTCCAACGGTGTCCAACGGTGTCCCACGGTGTCCAACGGTGTCCCACGTTGTCCCACGTTGTCCCACGTTGTCCCACGTTGTCCCAAGATGTCCCACGTTGTCCAACGATGTCCAACGGTGTCCCACGTTGTCCCACGTTGTCCCACGTTGTCCCACGTTGTCCCACGTTGTCCCACGTTGTCCCACGTTGTCCCACGTTGTCCCACGGTGTCCAACGGTGTCCAACGGTGTCCCACGTTGTCCCACGTTGTCCCACGGTGTCCAACGATGTCCAACGGTGTCCCACGTTGTCCCACGTTGTCCCACGTTGTCCCACGTTGTCCCACGATGTTCCATGGTTTCCCACGTTGTCCCACGTTGTCCCACGTTGTCCCACGTTGTCCCACGTTGTCCCACGGTGTCCAACGATGTCCAGCTGTGTCCAACGGTGTCCCACGGTGTCCAACGGTGTCCAACGGTGTCCCACGGTGTCCAACGGTGTCCCACGTTGTCCCACGTTGTCCCACGTTGTCCCACGTTGTCCCAAGATGTCCCACGTTGTCCAACGATGTCCAACGGTGTCCCACGTTGTCCCACGTTGTCCTACGTTGTCCCACGTTGTCCCACGCTGTACCACGTTGTCCCACGTTGTCCAACGATGTCCAACGGTGTCCCACGTTGTCCCACGTTGTCCCACGTTGTCCCACGTTGTCCCACGTTGTCCCACGTTGTCCCACGTTGTCCCACGTTGTCCAACGGTGTCCAACGGTGTCCCACGTTGTCCCACGTTGTCCCACGTTGTCCCACGTTGTCCCACGGTGTCCAACGATGTCCAACGGTGTCCCACGTTGTCCCACGTTGTCCCACGTTGTCCCACGTTGTCCCACGTTGTCCCACGTTGTCCCACGTTGTCCCCCGTTGTCCCACGTTGTCCCACGTTGTCCCACGTTGTCCCACGGTGTCCAACGATGTCCAACGGTGTCCAACGATGTCCAACGGTGTCCCACGATGTCCAACGATGTCCAACGTTGTCCCACGTTGTCCCACGTTGTCCCACGTTGTCCCACGTTGTCCCACGTTGTCCAACGGTGTCCCACGTTGTCCCACGTTGTCCCACGTTGTCCCACGGTGTCCAACGGTGTCCAACGGTGTCCAACGGTGTCCCACGTTGTCCCACGTTGTCCCACGTTGTCCCACGTTGTCCCACGGTGTCCAACGGTGTCCAACGATGTCCAACGGTGTCCAACGATGTCCAACGGTGTCCCACGATGTCCAACGATGTCCAACGATGTCCAACGGTGTCCCACGTTGTCCCACGTTGTCCCACGTTGTCCCACGTTGTCCCACGGTGTCCAGCGATGTCCAACGGTGTCCCACGTTGTCCAACGGTGTCCCACGTTGTCCCACGTTGTCCCACGTTGTCCCACGTTGTCCCACGTTGTCCCACGATGTCCCACGTTGTCCCACGTTGTCCCACGTTGTCCCACGTTGTCCCACGTTGTCCCACGTTGTCCCACGTTGTCCCACGTTGTTCCATGGTTTCCCACGTTGTCCCACGTTGTCCCACGTTGTCCCACGGTGTCCAACGATGTCCAACGGTGTCCAACGGTGTCCAACGGTGTCCAACGATGTCCAACGATGTCCAGCGATGTCCAACGGTGTCCAACGATGTCCAACGATGTCCAACGGTGTCCCACGTTGTCCCACGTTGTCCCACGTTGTCCCACGTTGTCCCACGGTGTCCAACGATGTCCAACGGTGTCCAACGATGTCCAACGGTGTCCCACGATGTCCAACGATGTCCAACGATGTCCAACGGTGTCCAACGGTGTCCCACGTTGTCCCACGTTGTCCCACGTTGTCCCACGGTGTCCAACGATGCCCAACGGTGTCCCACGTTGTCCCACGTTGTCCCACGTTGTCCCACGTTGTCCCACGTTGTCCCACGTTGTCCCACGTTGTCCCACGTTGTCCCACGTTGCCCCGCGTTGTCCCACGGTGTCCAACGGTGTCCAACGGTGTCCAACGATGTCCAACGGTGTCCAACGGTGTCCCACGGTGTCCAACGGTGTCCAACGGTGTCCCACGGTGTCCAACGGTGTCCCACGTTGTCCCACGTTGTCCCACGTTGTCCCACGGTGTCCAACGATGTCCAACGGTGTCCCACGTTGTCCCACGTTGTCCCACGTTGTCCCACGTTGTCCCACGTTGTTCCATGGTTTCCCACGTTGTCCCACGTTGTCCCACGTTGTCCCACGGTGTCCAACGATGTCCAACGGTGTCCAACGGTGTCCCACGGTGTCCCACGTTGTCCCACGTTGTCCCACGTTGTCCCACGTTGTCCCACGTTGTCCCACGTTGTCCCACGTTGTCCCACGGTGTCCAACGGTGTCCAACGATGTCCAACGGTGTCCAACGGTGTCCCACGGTGTCCAACGGTGTCCCACGTTGTCCCACGTTGTCCAACGGTGTCCCACGGTGTCCAACGGTGTCCCACGTTGTCCCACGTTGTCCCACGTTGTCCCACGTTGTCCCACGTTGTCCCACGGTGTCCAACGATGTCCAACGGTGTCCAACGATGTCCAACGGTGTCCCACGATGTCCAACGATGTCCAACGTTGTCCCACGTTGTCCCACGTTGTCCCACGTTGTCCCACGTTGTCCCACGTTGTCCAACGGTGTCCCACGTTGTCCCACGTTGTCCCACGTTGTCCCACGTTGTCCCACGTTGTCCCACGTTGTCCCACGGTGTCCCACGGTGTCCAACGGTGTCCAACGGTGTCCAACGGTGTCCCACGGTGTCCAACGGTGTCCCACGTTGTCCCACGTTGTCCCACGTTGTCCCACGGTGTCCAACGATGTCCAACGGTGTCCCACGTTGTCCCACGTTGTCCCACGTTGTCCCACGTTGTCCCACGTTGTCCCACGTTGTCCCACGTTGTCCCACGTTGTCACCCGTTGTCCCACGTTGTCCCACGTTGTCCCACGTTTTCCCACGGTGTCCAACGATGTCCAACGGTGTCCAACGATGTCCAACGGTGTCCCACGATGTCCCACGTTGTCCCACGTTGTCCCACGTTGTCCCACGTTGTCCCACGTTGTCCCACGGTGTCCAACGGTGTCCAACGATGTCCAACGGTGTCCAACGATGTCCAACGGTGTCCAACGATGTCCAACGGTGTCCCACGATGTCCAACGATGTCCAACGATGTCCAACGGTGTCCCACGTTGTCCCACGTTGTCCCACGTTGTCCCACGTTGTCCCACGGTGTCCAGCGATGTCCAACGGTGTCCCACGTTGTCCAACGGTGTCCCACGTTGTCCCACGTTGTCCCACGTTGTCCCACGTTGTCCCACGTTGTCCCACGATGTCCCACGTTGTCCCACGTTGTCCCACGTTGTCCCACGTTGTCCCACGTTGTCCCACGTTGTCCCACGTTGTCCCACGTTGTCCCACGGTGTCCAACGATGTCCAACGGTGTCCAACGGTGTCCCACGGTGTCCAACGGTGTCCCACGTTGTCCCACGTTGTCCCACGTTGTCCCACGTTGTCCCACGTTGTCCCACGTTGTCCCACGTTGTCCCACGTTGTCCAACGATGTCCAACGGTGTCCCACGTTGTCCCACGTTGTCCCACGTTGTCCCACGTTGTTCCATGGTTTCCCACGTTGTCCCACGTTGTCCCACGTTGTCCCACGGTGTCCAACGATGTCCAACGGTGTCCAACGGTGTCCAACGGTGTCCAACGATGTCCAACGATGTCCAGCGATGTCCAACGGTGTCCAACGATGTCCAACGATGTCCAACGGTGTCCCACGTTGTCCCACGTTGTCCCACGTTGTCCCACGTTGTCCCACGGTGTCCAACGATGTCCAACGGTGTCCAACGATATCCAACGGTGTCCCACGATGTCCAACGATGTCCAACGATGTCCAACGGTGTCCCACGATGTCCAACGATGTCCAACAATGTCCAACGGTGTCCAACGGTGTCCCACGTTGTCCCACGTTGTCCCACGTTGTCCCACGGTGTCCAACGATGCCCAACGGTGTCCCACGTTGTCCCACATTGTCCCACGTTGTCCCACGTTGTCCCACGTTGTCCCACGTTGTCCCACGTTGTCCCACGTTGTCCCACGTTGTCCCACGTTGTCCCACGTTGTCCCACGTTGTCCCACGTTGTCCCACGTTGTCCCACGTTGTCCCACGTTGTCCCACGGTGTCCAACGATGCCCAACGGTGTCCCACGTTGTCCCACGTTGTCCCACGTTGTCCCACGTTGTCCCACGTTGTCCCACGTTGTCCCACGTTGTCCCACGTTGTCCCACGTTGTCCCACGTTGTCCCACGTTGTCCCACGTTGTCCCACGTTGTCCCACGTTGTCCCACGTTGTCCCACGTTGTCCCACGTTGTCCCACGTTGTCCCACGGTGTCCAACGGTGTCCAACGGTGTCCAACGATGTCCAACGGTGTCCAACGGTGTCCCACGGTGTCCAACGGTGTCCAACGGTGTCCCACGGTGTCCAACGGTGTCCAACGATGTCCAACGGTGTCCAACGATGTCCAACGGTGTCCCACGATGTCCAACGATGTCCAACGATGTCCAACGGTGTCCCACGTTGTCCCACGTTGTCCCACGTTGTCCCACGTTGTCCCACGATGTCCAGCGATGTCCAACGGTGTCCCACGTTGTCCAACGGTGTCCCACAATGTCCCACGTTGTCCCACGTTGTCCCACGTTGTCCCACGTTGTCCCACGATGTCCCACGTTGTCCCACGTTGTCCCACGTTGTCCCACGTTGTCCCACGTTGTCCCACGTTGTCCCACGTTGTCCCACGTTGTCCCACGTTGTCCCACGATGTCCCACGTTGTCCCACGTTGTCCCACGTTGTCCCACGTTGTCCCACGTTGTCCCACGTTGTCCCACGTTGTCCCACGTTGTTCCATGGTTTCCCACGTTGTCCCACGTTGTCCCACGTTGTCCCACGGTGTCCAACGATGTCCAACGGTGTCCAACGGTGTCCAACGGTGTCCAACGATGTCCAACGATGTCCAGCGATGTCCAACGGTGTCCAACGATGTCCAACGATGTCCAACGGTGTCCCACGTTGTCCCACGTTGTCCCACGTTGTCCCACGTTGTCCCACGGTGTCCAACGATGTCCAACGGTGTCCAACGATGTCCAACGGTGTCCCACGATGTCCAACGATGTCCAACGATGTCCAACGGTGTCCAACGGTGTCCCACGTTGTCCCACGTTGTCCCACGTTGTCCCACGGTGTCCAACGATGCCCAACGGTGTCCCACGTTGTCCCACGTTGTCCCACGTTGTCCCACGTTGTCCCACGTTGTCCCACGTTGTCCCACGTTGTCCCACGTTGTCCCACGTTGCCCCGCGTTGTCCCACGGTGTCCAACGGTGTCCAACGGTGTCCAACGATGTCCAACGGTGTCCAACGGTGTCCAACGGTGTCCCACGGTGTCCAACGGTGTCCCACGTTGTCCCACGTTGTCCCACGTTGTCCCACGGTGTCCAACGATGTCCAACGGTGTCCCACGTTGTCCCACGTTGTCCCACGTTGTCCCACGTTGTCCCACGTTGTTCCATGGTTTCCCACGTTGTCCCACGTTGTCCCACGTTGTCCCACGGTGTCCAACGATGTCCAACGGTGTCCAACGGTGTCCCACGGTGTCCCACGTTGTCCCACGTTGTCCCACGTTGTCCCACGTTGTCCCACGTTGTCCCACGTTGTCCCACGTTGTCCCACGGTGTCCAACGGTGTCCAACGATGTCCAACGGTGTCCAACGGTGTCCCACGGTGTCCAACGGTGTCCCACGTTGTCCCACGTTGTCCAACGGTGTCCCACGGTGTCCAACGGTGTCCCACGTTGTCCCACGTTGTCCCACGTTGTCCCACGTTGTCCCACGTTGTCCCACGGTGTCCAACGATGTCCAACGGTGTCCAACGATGTCCAACGGTGTCCCACGATGTCCAACGATGTCCAACGTTGTCCCACGGTGTCCCACGTTGTCCCACGTTGTCCCACGTTGTCCCACGTTGTCCCACGGTGTCCCACGTTGTCCCACGTTGTCCCACGTTGTCCCACGTTGTCCCACGTTGTCCCACGTTGTCCCACGTTGTCCCACGGTGTCCAACGGTGTCCAACGGTGTCCAACGGTGTCCCACGGTGTCCAACGGTGTCCCACGTTGTCCCACGTTGTCCCACGTTGTCCCACGGTGTCCAACGATGTCCAACGGTGTCCCACGTTGTCCCACGTTGTCCCACGTTGTCCCACGTTGTCCCACGTTGTCCCACGTTGTCCCACGTTGTCCCACGTTGTCACCCGTTGTCCCACGTTGTCCCACGTTGTCCCACGTTTTCCCACGGTGTCCAACGATGTCCAACGGTGTCCAACGATGTCCAACGGTGTCCCACGATGTCCAACGTTGTCCCACGTTGTCCCACGTTGTCCCACGTTGTCCCACGTTGTCCCACGGTGTCCAACGGTGTCCAACGATGTCCAACGGTGTCCAACGATGTCCAACGGTGTCCAACGATGTCCAACGGTGTCCCACGATGTCCAACGATGTCCAACGATGTCCAACGGTGTCCCACGTTGTCCCACGTTGTCCCACGTTGTCCCACGTTGTCCCACGGTGTCCAGCGATGTCCAACGGTGTCCCACGTTGTCCAACGGTGTCCCACGTTGTCCCACGTTGTCCCACGTTGTCCCACGTTGTCCCACGTTGTCCCACGATGTCCCACGTTGTCCCACGTTGTCCCACGTTGTCCCACGTTGTCCCACGTTGTCCCACGTTGTCCCACGTTGTCCCACGTTGTCCCACGGTGTCCAACGATGTCCAACGGTGTCCAACGGTGTCCCACGGTGTCCAACGGTGTCCCACGTTGTCCCACGTTGTCCCACGTTGTCCCACGTTGTCCCACGTTGTCCCACGTTGTCCCACGTTGTCCCACGTTGTCCAACGATGTCCAACGGTGTCCCACGTTGTCCCACGTTGTCCCACGTTGTCCCACGTTGTTCCATGGTTTCCCACGTTGTCCCACGTTGTCCCACGTTGTCCCACGGTGTCCAACGATGTCCAACGGTGTCCAACGGTGTCCAACGGTGTCCAACGATGTCCAACGATGTCCAGCGATGTCCAACGGTGTCCAACGATGTCCAACGATGTCCAACGGTGTCCCACGTTGTCCCACGTTGTCCCACGTTGTCCCACGTTGTCCCACGGTGTCCAACGATGTCCAACGGTGTCCAACGATATCCAACGGTGTCCCACGATGTCCAACGATGTCCAACGATGTCCAACGGTGTCCCACGATGTCCAACGATGTCCAACAATGTCCAACGGTGTCCAACGGTGTCCCACGTTGTCCCACGTTGTCCCACGTTGTCCCACGGTGTCCAACGATGCCCAACGGTGTCCCACGTTGTCCCACGTTGTCCCACGTTGTCCCACGTTGTCCCACGTTGTCCCACGTTGTCCCACGTTGTCCCACGTTGTCCCACGTTGTCCCACGTTGTCCCACGTTGTCCCACGTTGTCCCACGTTGTCCCACGTTGTCCCACGTTGTCCCACGTTGTCCCACGGTGTCCAACGATGCCCAACGGTGTCCCACGTTGTCCCACGTTGTCCCACGTTGTCCCACGTTGTCCCACGTTGTCCCACGTTGTCCCACGTTGTCCCACGTTGTCCCACGTTGTCCCACGTTGTCCCACGTTGTCCCACGTTGTCCCACGTTGTCCCACGTTGTCCCACGTTGTCCCACGTTGTCCAACGGTGTCCAACGGTGTCCAACGATGTCCAACGGTGTCCAACGGTGTCCCACGGTGTCCAACGGTGTCCAACGGTGTCCCACGGTGTCCAACGGTGTCCAACGATGTCCAACGGTGTCCAACGATGTCCAACGGTGTCCCACGATGTCCAACGATGTCCAACGATGTCCAACGGTGTCCCACGTTGTCCCACGTTGTCCCACGTTGTCCCACGTTGTCCCACGATGTCCAGCGATGTCCAACGGTGTCCCACGTTGTCCAACGGTGTCCCACAATGTCCCACGTTGTCCCACGTTGTCCCACGTTGTCCCACGTTGTCCCACGATGTCCCACGTTGTCCCACGTTGTCCCACGTTGTCCCACGTTGTCCCACGTTGTCCCACGTTGTCCCACGTTGTCCCACGTTGTCCCACGTTGTCCCACGGTGTCCAACGATGTCCAACGGTGTCCAACGGTGTCCCACGGTGTCCAACGGTGTCCCACGTTGTCCCACGTTGTCCCACGTTGTCCCACGTTGTCCCACGTTGTCCCACGTTGTCCAACGATGTCCAACGGTGTCCCACGTTGTCCCACGTTGTCCCACGTTGTCCCACGTTGTCCCACGTTGTCCCACGTTGTCCCACGGTGTCCAACGATGTCCAACGGTGTCCAACGGTGTCCAACGGTGTCCAACGATGTCCAACGATGTCCAGCGATGTCCAACGGTGTCCAACGATGTCCAACTATGTCCAACGGTGTCCCACGTTGTCCCACATTGTCCCACGTTGTCCCACGTTGTCCCACGGTGTCCAACGATGTCCAACGGTGTCCAACGATGTCCAACGGTGTCCCACGATGTCCAACGATGTCCAACGATGTCCAACGGTGTCCCACGATGTCCAACGATGTCCAACAATGTCCAACGGTGTCCAACGGTGTCCCACGTTGTCCCACGTTGTCCCACGTTGTCCCACGGTGTCCAACGATGCCCAACGGTGTCCCACGTTGTCCCACGTTGTCCCACGTTGTCCCACGTTGTCCCACGTTGTCCCACGTTGTCCCACGTTGTCCCACGGTGTCCAACGATGTCCAACGGTGTCCCACGTTGTCCAACGGTGTCCCACGTTGTCCCACGTTGTCCCACGTTGTCCCACGTTGTCCCACGTTGTCCCACGATGTCCCACGTTGTCCCACGTTGTCCCACGTTGTCCCACGTTGTCCCACGTTGTCCCACGTTGTCCCACGTTGTCCCACGTTGTCCCACGTTGTCCCACGTTGTCCCACGTTGTCCCACGGTGTCCAACGATGTCCAACGGTGTCCAACGGTGTCCCACGGTGTCCAACGGTGTCCAACGGTGTCCAACGATGTCCAACGATGTCCAGCGATGTCCAACGGTGTCCAACGATGTCCAACGATGTCCAACGGTGTCCCACGTTGTCCCACGTTGTCCCACGTTGTCCCACGTTGTCCCACGGTGTCCAACGATGTCCAACGGTGTCCAACGATGTCCAACGGTGTCCCACGATGTCCAACGATGTCCAACGATGTCCAACGGTGTCCCACGATGTCCAACGATGTCCAACAATGTCCAACGGTGTCCAACGGTGTCCCACGTTGTCCCACGTTGTCCCACGTTGTCCCACGGTGTCCAACGATGCCCAACGGTGTCCCACGTTGTCCCACGTTGTCCCACGTTGTCCCACGTTGTCCCACGTTGTCCCACGTTGTCCCCCGTTGTCCCACGTTGTCCCACGTTGTCCCACGTTGTCCCACGTTGTCCCACGTTGTCCCACGTTGTCCCACGGTGTCCAACGATGCCCACGTTGTCCCACGTTGTCCCACGTTGTCCCACGTTGTCCCACGTTGTCCCACGTTGTCCCACGTTGTCCCACGTTGTCCCACGTTGTCCCACGTTGTCCCACGTTGTCCCACGTTGTCCCACGTTGTCCCACGTTGTCCCACGTTGTCCCACGTTGTCCCACGTTGTCCCACGTTGTCCCACGGTGTCCCACGGTGTCCAACGGTGTCCAACGATGTCCAACGGTGTCCAACGGTGTCCCACGGTGTCCAACGGTGTCCAACGGTGTCCCACGGTGTCCAACGGTGTCCCACGTTGTCCCACGTTGTCCCACGTTGTCCCACGTTGTCCCACGATGTCCCACGTTGTCCAACGATGTCCAACGGTGTCCCACGTTGTCCCACGTTGTCCTACGTTGTCCCACGTTGTCCCACGTTGTCCCACGTTGTCCCACGTTGTCCCACGGTGTCCAACGGTGTCCAACGATGTCCAACGGTGTCCAACGGTGTCCCACGTTGTCTCACGTTGTCCCACGGTGTCCAACGATGTCCAACGGTGTCCCACGTTGTCCCACGTTGTCCCACGTTGTCCCACGTTGTCCCACGTTGTTCCATGGTTTCCCACGTTGTCCCACGTTGTCCCACGTTGTCCCACGTTGTTCCATGGTTTCCCACGTTGTCCCACGTTGTCCCACGTTGTCCCACGGTGTCCCACGTTGTCCCACGTTGTCCCACGTTGTTCCATGGTTTCCCACCTTGTCCCACGTTGTCCCACGTTGTCCCACGTTGTTCCATGGTTTCCCACGTTGTCCCACGTTGTCCCACGTTGTCCCACGTTGTCCCACGGTGTCCCATGGTGTCCAACGGTGTCCAACGATGTCCAACGGTGTCCAACGATGTCCAACGGTGTCCCACGATGTCCAACGATGTCCAACGATGTCCAACGGTGTCCCACGTTGTCCCACGTTGTCCCACGTTGTCCCACGTTGTCCCACGGTGTCCAGCGATGTCCAACGGTGTCCCACGTTGTCCAACGGTGTCCCACGTTGTCCCACGTTGTCCCACGTTGTCCCACGTTGTCCCACGTTGTCCCACGTTGTCCCACGTTGTCCCACGATGTCCCACGTTGTCCCACGTTGTCCCACGTTGTCCCACGTTGTCCCACGTTGTCCGACGTTGTCCCACGTTGTCCCACGTTGTCCCACGGTGTCCAACGATGTCCAACGGTGTCCAAAGATGTCCAACAGTGTCCCACGATGTCCAACGATGTCCAACGATGTCCAACGGTGTCCAACGGTGTCCCACGTTGTCCCACGTTGTCCCACGTTGTCCCACGGTGTCCAACGTTGTCCAACGGTGTCCCACGTTGTCCAACGGTGTCCCACGTTGTCCAACGGTGTCCCACGTTGTCCCACGTTGTCCCACGTTGTCCCACGTTGTCCCACGTTGTCCCACGTTGTCCCACGATGTCCCACGTTGTCCCACGTTGTCCCACGTTGTCCCACCTTGTCCCACGTTGCCCCACGTTGTCCCACGTTGTCCCACGTTGTCCCACGTTGTCCCACGGTGTCCAACGGTGTCCAACGGTGTCCCACGATGTCCACCGATATCCAACGGTGTCCAACGGTGTCCAACGGTGTCCAACGGTGTCCAACGATGTCCCACGTTGTCCCACGGTGTCCAACGATGTCCAACGGTGTCCCACGTTGTCTCACGTTGTCCCACGTTGTCCCACGTTGTCCCACGTTGTCCCACGTTGTCCCACGTTGTCCCACGTTGTCCCACGTTGTCCCACGGTGTCCAACGATGTCCAACGGTGTCCAACGGTGTCCCACGGTGTCCAACGGTGTCCCACGTTGTCCCACGTTGTCCCACGTTGTCCCACGTTGTCCCACGTTGTCCAACGATGTCCAACGGTGTCCCACGTTGTCCCACGTTGTCCCACGTTGTCCCACGTTGTCCCACGTTGTTCCATGGTTTCCCACGTTGTCCCACGTTGTCCCACGTTGTCCCACGGTGTCCAACGATGTCCAACGGTGTCCAACGGTGTCCATCGGTGTCCCACGGTGTCCAACGGTGTCCCACGTTGTCCCACGTTGTCCCACGTTGTCCCACGTTGTCCCACGTTGTCCAACGGTGTCCCACGGTGTCCAACGGTGTCCCACGTTGTCCCACGTTGTCCCACGTTGTCCCACGTTGTCCCACGTTGTCCCACGGTGTCCAACGGTGTCCAGCGATGTCCAACGGTGTCCAACGGTGTCCCACGATGTCCACCGATGTCCAACGGTGTCCAACGGTGTCCAACGGTGTCCAACGGTGTCCAACGATGTCCAACGATGTCCAACGATGTCCAACGGTGTCCAACGATGTCCAACGATGTCCAACGGTGTCCCACGATGTCCAACGATGTACAACGATGTCCAACGGTGTCCAACGGTGTCCCACGGTGTCCCACGTTGTCCCACGTTGTCCCACGGTGTCGAACGATGTCCAACGGTGTCCCACGTTGTCCCACGTTGTCCCACGTTGTCCCACGTTGTCCCACGTTGTCCCACGTTGTCCCACGTTGTCCCACGTTGTCCCACGTTGTCCCACGTTGTCCCACGTTGTCCCACGTTGTCCCACGGTGTCCAACGATGTCCAGCGGTGTCCAACGGTGTCCCACGTTGTCCCACGTTGTCCCACGTTGTCCCACGTTGTCCCACGTTGTCCCACGGTGTCCAACGATGTCCAACGGTGTCCAACGGTGTCCCACGGTGTCCAACGGTGTCCCACGTTGTCCCACGTTGTCCCACGTTGTCCCACGTTGTCCCACGTTGTCCCACGTTGTCCAACGATGTCCAACGGTGTCCCACGTTGTCCCACGTTGTCCCACGTTGTCCCACGTTGTCCCACGTTGTTCCATGGTTTCCCACGTTTTCCCACGTTGTCCCACGTTGTCCCACGGTGTCCAACGATGTCCAACGGTGTCCAACGGTGTCCAACGGTGTCCCACGGTGTCCAACGGTGTCCCACGTTGTCCCACGTTGTCCCACGTTGTCCCACGTTGTCCCACGTTGTCCAACGGTGTCCCACGGTGTCCAACGGTGTCCCACGTTGTCCCACGTTGTCCCACGTTGTCCCACGTTGTCCCACGTTGTCCCACGTTGTCCCACGGTGTCCAACGGTGTCCAACGATGTCCAACGGTGTCCAACGGTGTCCCACGATGTCCCACGTTGTCCCACGTTGTCCCACGTTGTCCCACGATGTCCCACGTTGTCCCACGTTGTCCCACGTTGTCCCACGTTGTCCCACGTTGTCCCACGTTGTCCCACGTTGTCCCACGTTGTCCCACGTTGTCCCACGGTGTCCAACGATGTCCAACGGTGTCCAACGGTGTCCCACGGTGTCCAACGGTGTCCCACGTTGTCCCACGTTGTCCCACGTTGTCCCACGTTGTCCAACGATGTCCAACGGTGTCCCACGATGTCCAACGATGTCCAACGATGTCCAACGGTGTCCCACGATGTCCAACGATGTCCAACAATGTCCAACGGTGTCCAACGGTGTCCCACGTAGTCCCACGTTGTCCCACGTTGTCCCACGGTGTCCAACGATGCCCAACGGTGTCCCACGTTGTCCCACGTTGTCCCACGTTGTCCCACGTTGTCCCACGTTGTCCCACGTTGTCCCACGTTGTCCCACGGTGTCCAGCGATGTCCAACGGTGTCCCACGTTGTCCAACGGTGTCCCACGTTGTCCCACGTTGTCCCACGTTGTCCCACGTTGTCCCACGTTGTCCCACGATGTCCCACGTTGTCCCACGTTGTCCCACGTTGTCCCACGTTGTCCCACGTTGTCCCACGTTGTCCCACGTTGTCCCACGTTGTCCCACGTTGTCCCACGGTGTCCAACGATGTACAACGGTGTCCAACGGTGTCCCACGGTGTCCAACGGTGTCCCACGTTGTCCCACGTTGTCCCACGTTGTCCCACGTTGTCCCACGTTGTCCCACGTTGTCCAACGATGTCCAACGGTGTCCCACGTTGTCCCACGTTGTCCCACGTTGTCCCACGTTGTTCCATGGTTTCCCACGTTGTCCCACGTTGTCCCACGTTGTCCCACGGTGTCCAACGATGTCCAACGGTGTCCAACGGTGTCCAACGGTGTCCAACGATGTCCAACGATGTCCAGCGATGTCCAACGGTGTCCAACGATGTCCAACGATGTCCAACGGTGTCCCACGTTGTCCCACGTTGTCCCACGTTGTCCCACGTTGTCCCACGGTGTCCAACGATGTCCAACGGTGTCCAACGATGTCCAACGGTGTCCCACGATGTCCAACGATGTCCAACGATGTCCAACGTTGTCCCACGTTGTCCCACGTTGTCCCACGGTGTCCAACGATGTCCAACGGTGTCCAACGATGTCCAACGGTGTCCCACGTTGTCCCACGTTGTCCCACGTTGTCCCACGTTGTCCCACGGTGTCCAACGATGTCCAACGGTGTCCAACGATGTCCAACGGTGTCCCACGATGTCCAACGATGTCCAACGATGTCCAACGGTGTCCCACGATGTCCAACGATGTCCAACAATGTCCAACGGTGTCCAACGGTGTCCCACGTTGTCCCACGTTGTCCCACGTTGTCCCACGTTGTCCCACGTTGTCCCACGTTGTCCCACGTTGTCCCACGTTGTCCCACGTTGTCCCACGTTGTCCCACGTTGTCCCACGTTGTCCCACGTTGTCCCACGTTGTCCCACGGTGTCCAACGATGCCCAACGGTGTCCCACGTTGTCCCACGTTGTCCCACGTTGTCCCACGTTGTCCCACGTTGTCCCACGTTGTCCCACGTTGTCCCACGTTGTCCCACGTTGTCCCACGTTGTCCCACGTTGTCCCACGTTGTCGCACGTTGTCCCACGTTGTCCCACGTTGTCCCACGTTGTCCCACGTTGTCCCACGTTGTCCCACGGTGTCCAACGGTGTCCAACGGTGTCCAACGATGTCCAACGGTGTCCAACGGTGTCCCACGGTGTCCAACGGTGTCCAACGGTGTCCCACGGTGTCCAACGGTGTCCCACGTTGTCCCACGTTGTCCCACGTTGTCCCACGTTGTCCCACGTTGTCCCACGATGTCCCACGTTGTCCAACGATGTCCAACGGTGTCCCACGTTGTCCCACGTTGTCCTACGTTGTCCCACGTTGTCCCACGTTGTCCCACGTTGTCCCACGTTGTCCCACGGTGTCCAACGGTGTCCAACGATGTCCAACGGTGTCCAACGGTGTCCCACGTTGTCCCACGTTGTCCCACGGTGTCCAACGATGTCCAACGGTGTCCCACGTTGTCCCACGTTGTCCCACGTTGTCCCACGTTGTGCCACGTTGTTCCATGGTTTCCCACGTTGTCCCACGTTGTCCCACGTTGTCCCACGGTGTCCAACGGTGTCCCACGATGTCCAACGATGTCCAACGATGTCCAACGGTGTCCCACGTTGTCCCACGTTGTCCCACGTTGTCCCACGTTGTCCCACGGTGTCCAGCGATGTCCAACGGTGTCCCACGTTGTCCAACGGTGTCCCACGTTGTCCCACGTTGTCCCACGTTGTCCCACGTTGTCCCACGTTGTCCCACGATGTCCTACGTTGTCCCACGTTGTCCCACGTTGTCCCACGTTGTCCCACGTTGTCCCACGTTGTCCCACGTTGTCCCACGTTGTCCCACGTTGTCCCACGGTGTCCAACGATGTCCAACGGTGTCCAACGGTGTCCCACGGTGTCCAACGGTGTCCCACGTTGTCCCACGTTGTCCCACGTTGTCCCACGTTGTCCCACGTTGTCCCACGTTGTCCAACGATGTCCAACGGTGTCCCACGTTGTCCCACGTTGTCCCACGTTGTCCCACGTTGTTCCATGGTTTCCCACGTTGTCCCACGTTGTCCCACGTTGTCCCACGGTGTCCAACGATGTCCAACGGTGTCCAACGGTGTCCAACGATGTCCAACGATGTCCAACGGTGTCCCACGATGTCCAACGATGTCCAACAATGTCCAACGGTGTCCAACGGTGTCCCACGTTGTCCCACGTTGTCCCACGTTGTCCCACGGTGTCCAACGATGCCCAACGGTGTCCCACGTTGTCCCACGTTGTCCCACGTTGTCCCACGTTGTCCCACGTTGTCCCACGTTGTCCCACGTTGTCCCACGTTGTCCCACGTTGTCCCACGTTGTCCCACGTTGTCCCACGTTGTCCCACGTTGTCCCACGTTGTCCCACGGTGTCCAACGATGCCCAACGGTGTCCCACGTTCTCCCACGTTGCCCCACGTTGTCCCACGTTGTCCCACGTTGTCCCACGTTGTCCCACGTTGTCCCACGTTGTCCCACGTTGTCCCACGTTGTCCCACGTTGTCCCACGTTGTCCCACGTTGTCCCACGTTGTCCCACGTTGTCCCACGTTGTCCCACGTTGTCCCACGGTGTCCAACGGTGTCCAACGGTGTCCAACGGTGTCCCACGTTGTCCCACGTTGTCCCACGGTGTCCAACGATGTCCAACGGTGTCCCACGTTGTCCCACGTTGTCCCACGTTGTCCCACGTTGTCCCACGTTGTCCCACGTTGTTCCATGGTTTCCCACGTTGTCCCACGTTGTCCCACGTTGTCCCACGGTGTCCAACGATGTCCAACGGTGTCCAACGGTGTCCCACGGTGTCCCACGTTGTCCCACGTTGTCCCACGTTGTCCCACGTTGTTCCATGGTTTCCCACGTTGTCCCACGTTGTCCCACGTTGTCCCACGTTGTCCCACGTTGTCCCACGTTGTCCCACGTTGTCCCACGTTGTCCCACGTTGTCCCACGTTGTCCCACGTTGTCCCACGGTGTCCAACGGTGTCCAACGATGTCCAACGGTGTCCAACGGTGTCCCACGGTGTCCAACGGTGTCCCACGTTGTCCCACGTTGTCCCACGTTGTCCCACGTTGTCCCACGTTGTCCAACGGTGTCCCACGGTGTCCAACGGTGTCCCACGTTGTCCCACGTTGTCCCACGTTGTCCCACGTTGTCCCACGTTGTCCCACGGTGTCCAACGGTGTCCAACGATGTCCAACGGTGTCCAACGGTGTCCCACGATGTCCACCGATGTCCAACGGTGTCCAACGGTGTCCAACGGTGTCCAACGGTGTCCAACGATGTCCAACGATGTCCAACGATGTCCAACGGCGTCCAACGATGTCCAACGATGTCCAACGGTGTCCCACGATGTCCAACGATGTCCAACGATGTCCAACGATGTCCAACGGTGTCCCACGTTGTCCCACGTTGTCCCACGTTGTCCCACGTTGTCCCACGTTGTCCCACGATGTCCCACGTTGTCCCACGTTGTCCCACGTTGTCCCACGTTGTCCGACGTTGTCCCACGTTGTCCCACGTTGTCCCACGGTGTCCAACGATGTCCAACGGTGTCCAAAGATGTCCAACAGTGTCCCACGATGTCCAACGATGTCCAACGATGTCCAACGGTGTCCAACGGTGTCCCACGTTGTCCCACGTTGTCCCACGTTGTCCCACGGTGTCCAACGATGTCCAACGGTGTCCCACGTTGTCCAACGGTGTCCCACGTTGTCCAACGGTGTCCCACGTTGTCCCACGTTGTCCCACGTTGTCCCACGTTGTCCCACGTTGTCCCACGGTGTCCAGCGATGTCCAACGGTGTCCCACGTTGTCCAACGGTGTCCCACGTTGTCCCACGTTGTCCCACGTTGTCCCACGTTGTCCCACGTTGTCCCACGATGTCCCACGTTGTCCCACGTTGTCCCACGTTGTCCCACGTTGTCCCACGTTGTCCCACGTTGTCCCACGTTGTCCCACGTTGTCCCACGTTGTCCCACGGTGTCCAACGATGTCCAACGGTGTCCAACGGTGTCCCACGGTGTCCAACGGTGTCCCACGTTGTCCCACGTTGTCCCACGTTGTCCCACGTTGTCCCACGTTGTCCCACGTTGTCCAACGATGTCCAACGGTGTCCCACGTTGTCCCACGTTGTCCCACGTTGTCCCACGTTGTTCCATGGTTTCCCACGTTGTCCCACGTTGTCCCACGTTGTCCCACGGTGTCCAACGATGTCCAACGGTGTCCAACGGTGTCCAACGATGTCCAACGATGTCCAACGGTGTCCCACGATGTCCAACGATGTCCAACAATGTCCAACGGTGTCCAACGGTGTCCCACGTTGTCCCACGTTGTCCCACGTTGTCCCACGGTGTCCAACGATGCCCAACGGTGTCCCACGTTGTCCCACGTTGTCCCACGTTGTCCCACGTTGTCCCACGTTGTCCCACGTTGTCCCACGTTGTCCCACGTTGTCCCACGTTGTCCCACGTTGTCCCACGGTGTCCAACGGTGTCCAACGGTGTCCAACGATGTCCAACGGTGTCCAACGGTGTCCCACGGTGTCCCACGGTGTCCAACGGTGTCCCACGTTGTCCCACGTTGTCCCACGTTGTCCCACGTTGTCCCACGATGTCCCACGTTGTCCAACGGTGTCCAACGGTGTCCCACGTTGTCCCACGTTGTCCCACGTTGTCCCACGTTGTCCCACGTTGTCCCACGTTGTCCCACGTTGTCCCACGTTGTCCCACGTTGTCCCACGGTGTCCAACGATGTCCAACGGTGTCCAACGGTGTCCCACGGTGTCCAACGGTGTCCCACGTTGTCCCACGTTGTCCCACGTTGTCCCACGTTGTCCCACGTTGTCCCACGTTGTCCAACGATGTCCAACGGTGTCCCACGTTGTCCCACGTTGTCCCACGTTGTCCCACGTTGTTCCATGGTTTCCCACGTTGTCCCACGTTGTCCCACGTTGTCCCACGGTGTCCAACGATGTCCAACGGTGTCCAACGGTGTCCAACGATGTCCAACGATGTCCAACGGTGTCCCACGATGTCCAACGATGTCCAACAATGTCCAACGGTGTCCAACGGTGTCCCACGTTGTCCCACGTTGTCCCACGTTGTCCCACGGTGTCCAACGATGCCCAACGGTGCCCCACGTTGTCCCACGTTGTCCCACGTTGTCCCACGTTGTCCCACGTTGTCCCACGTTGTCCCACGTTGTCCCACGTTGTCCCACGTTGTCCCACGTTGTCCCACGTTGTCCCACGGTGTCCAACGGTGTCCAACGGTGTCCAACGATGTCCAACGGTGTCCAACGGTGTCCCACGGTGTCCAACGGTGTCCAACGGTGTCCCACGGTGTCCAACGGTGTCCCACGTTGTCCCACGTTGTCCCACGTTGTCCCACGTTGTCCCACGATGTCCCACGTTGTCCCACGTTGTCCCACGTTGTCCCACGTTGTCCCACGTTGTCCCACGTTGTCCCACGTTGTCCCACGTTGTCCCACGGTGTCCAACGGTGTCCAACGGTGTCCAACGATGTCCAACGGTGTCCAACGGTGTCCCACGGTGTCCAACGGTGTCCAACGGTGTCCCACGGTGTCCAACGGTGTCCCACGTTGTCCCACGTTGTCCCACGTTGTCCCACGTTGTCCCACGTTGTCCCACGTTGTCCCACGTTGTCCCACGTTGTCCCACGTTGTCCCACGTTGTCCCACGTTGTCCCACGTTGTCCCACGGTGTCCCACGGTGTCCAACGGTGTCCAACGATGTCCAACGGTGTCCAACGGTGTCCCACGTTGTCCCACGTTGTCCCACGGTGTCCAACGATGTCCAACGGTGTCCCACGTTGTCCCACGTTGTCCCACGTTGTCCCACGTTGTCCCACGTTGTTCCATGGTTTCCCACGTTGTCCCACGTTGTCCCACGTTGTCCCACGGTGTCCAACGATGTCCAACGGTGTCCAACGGTGTCCCACGGTGTCCCACGTTGTCCCACGTTGTCCCATGTTGTCCCACGTTGTTCCATGGTTTCCCACGTTGTCCCACGTTGTCCCACGTTGTCCCACGTTGTCCCACGTTGTCCCACGTTGTCCCACGTTGTCCCACGTTGTCCCACGTTGTCCCACGTTGTCCCACGTTGTCCCACGGTGTCCAACGGTGTCCAACGATGTCCAACGGTGTCCAACGGTGTCCCACGGTGTCCAGCGGTGTCCCACGTTGTCCCACGTTGTCCCACGTTGTCCCACGTTGTCCCACGTTGTCCAACGGTGTCCCACGGTGTCCAACGGTGTCCCACGTTGTCCCACGTTGTCCCACGTTGTCCCACGTTGTCCCACGTTGTCCCACGTTGTCCCACGGTGTCCAACGGTGTCCAACGATGTCCAACGGTGTCCAACGGTGTCCCACGATGTCCACCGATGTCCAACGGTGTCCAACGGTGTCCAACGGTGTCCAACGGTGTCCAACGATGTCCAACGATGTCCAACGATGTCCAACGGCGTCCAACGATGTCCAACGATGTCCAACGGTGTCCCACGATGTCCAACGATGTCCAACGATGTCCAACGATGTCCAACGGTGTCCCACGTTGTCCCACGTTGTCCCACGTTGTCCCACGTTGTCCCACGTTGTCCCACGATGTCCCACGTTGTCCCACGTTGTCCCACGTTGTCCCACGTTGTCCCACGTTGTCCGACGTTGTCCCACGTTGTCCCACGTTGTCCCACGGTGTCCAACGATGTCCAACGGTGTCCAAAGATGTCCAACAGTGTCCCACGATGTCCAACGATGTCCAACGATGTCCAACGGTGTCCAACGGTGTCCCACGTTGTCCCACGTTGTCCCACGTTGTCCCACGGTGTCCAACGATGTCCAACGGTGTCCCACGTTGTCCAACGGTGTCCCACGTTGTCCAACGGTGTCCCACGTTGTCCAACGGTGTCCCACGTTGTCCCACGTTGTCCCACGTTGTCCCACGTTGTCCCACGTTGTCCCACGTTGTCCCACGATGTCCCACGTTGTCCCACGTTGTCCCACGTTGTCCCACCTTGTCCCACGTTGCCCCACGTTGTCCCACGTTGTCCCACGTTGTCCCACGTTGTCCCACGGTGTCCAACGGTGTCCAACGGTGTCCCACGATGTCCACCGATATCCAACGGTGTCCAACGGTGTCCAACGGTGTCCAACGGTGTCCAACGATGTCCCACGTTGTCCCACGGTGTCCAACGATGTCCAACGGTGTCCCACGTTGTCCCACGTTGTCCCACGTTGTCCCACGTTGTCCCACGTGGTCCCACGTTGTCCCACGGTGTCCAACGTTGTCCAACGGTGTCCAACGGTGTCCAACGGTGTCCCACGGTGTCCAACGGTGTCCCACGTTGTCCCACGTTGTCCCACGTTGTCCCACGTTGTCCCACGTTGTCCAACGGTGTCCCACGGTGTCCAACGGTGTCCCACGTTGTCCCACGTTGTCCCACGTTGTCCCACGGTGTCCAACGGTGTCCAACGATGTCCAACGGTGTCCAACGGTGTCCCACGATGTCCACCGATGTCCAACGGTGTCCAACGGTGTCCAACGGTGTCCAACGGTGTCCAACGATGTCCAACGATGTCCAACGATGTCCAACGGTGTCCAACGATGTCCAACGATGTCCAACGGTGTCCCACGATGTCCAACGATGTACAACGATGTCCAACGGTGTCCAACGGTGTCCCACGTTGTCCCACGTTGTCCCACGTTGTCCCACGGTGTCCAACGATGTCCAACGGTGTCCCACGTTGTCCCACGTTGTCCCACGTTGTCCCACGTTGTCCCACGTTGTCCCACGTTGTCCCACGTTGTCCCACGTTGTCCCACGTTGTTCCACGTTGTCCCACGTTGTCCCACGGTGTCCAACGATGTCCAACGGTGTCCAACGGTGTCCCACGGTGTCCAACGGTGTCCCACGTTGTCCCACGTTGTCCCACGTTGTCCCACGTTGTCCCACGTTGTCCCACGTTGTCCAACGATGTCCAACGGTGTCCCACGTTGTCCCACGTTGTCCCACGTTGTCCCACGTTGTCCCACGTTGTCCAACGATGTCCAACGGTGTCCCACGTTGTCCCACGTTGTCCCACGTTGTCCCACGTTGTCCCACGTTGTTCCATGGTTTCCCACGTTTTCCCACGTTGTCCCACGTTGTCCCACGGTGTCCAACGATGTCCAACGGTGTCCAACGGTGTCCAACGGTGTCCCACGGTGTCCAACGGTGTCCCACGTTGTCCCACGTTGTCCCACGTTGTCCCACGTTGTCCCACGTTGTCCAACGGTGTCCCACGGTGTCCAACGGTGTCCCACGTTGTCCCACGTTGTCCCACGTTGTCCCACGTTGTCCCACGTTGTCCCACGTTGTCCCACGGTGTCCAACGGTGTCCAACGATGTCCAACGGTGTCCAACGGTGTCCCACGATGTCCACCGATGTCCAACGGTGTCCAACGGTGTCCAACGGAGTCCAACGGTGTCCAACGATGTCCAACGATGTCCAACGATGTCCAACGGTGTCCAACGATGTCCAACGATGTCCAACGGTGTCCCACGATGTCCAACGATGTACAACGATGTCCAACGGTGCCCAACGGTGTCCCACGTTGTCCCACGTTGTCCCACGTTGTCCCACGGTGTCCAACGATGTCCAACGGTGTCCCACGTTGTCCCACGTTGTCCCACGTTGTCCCACGTTGTCCCACGTTGTCCCACGTTGTCCCACGTTGTCCCACGTTGTCCCACGTTGTCCCACGTTGTCCCACGTTGTCCCACGTTGTCCCACGTTGTCCCACGGTGTCCAACGATGTCCAGCGGTGTCCAACGGTGTCCCACGGTGTCCCACCGTGTCCAACGGTGTCCCACGTTGTCCCACGTTGTCCCACGTTGTCCCACCATGTCCCACGTTGTCCAACGATGTCCAACGGTGTCCCACGTTGTCCCACGTTGTCCTACGTTGTCCCACGTTGTCCCACGTTGTCCCACGTTGTCCCACGTTGTCCCACGTTGTCCCACGTTGTCCCACGGTGTCCAACGGTGTCCAACGGTGTCCCACGATGTCCACCGATGTCCAACGGTGTCCAACGGTGTCCAACGGTGTCCAACGGTGTCCAACGATGTCCCACGTTGTCCCACGTTGTCCCACGTTGTCCCACGTTGTCCCACGGTGTCCAACGATGTCCAACGGTGTCCCACGTTGTCCCACGTTGTCCCACGTTGTCCCACGTTGTCCCACGTTGTCCCACGTTGTCGCACGTTGTCCCACGTTGTCCCACGTTGTCCCACGTTGTCCCACGTTGTCCCACGTTGTCCCACGGTGTCCAACGGTGTCCAACGATATCCAACGGTGTCCCACGTTGTCCCACGTTGTCCCACGTTGTCCCACGATGTCCCACGTTGTCCCACGTTGTCCCACGTAGTCCCACGTTGTCCCACGTTGTCCCACGTTGTCCCACGTTGTCCCACGTTGTCCCACGTTGTCCCACGTTGTCCCACGGTGTCCAACGGTGTCCAACGATGTCCAACGGTGTCCAACGGTGTCCCACGATGTCCACCGATGTCCAACGGTGTCCAACGGTGTCCAACGGTGTCCAACGGTGTCCAACGGTGTCCAACGGTGTCCCACGGTGTCCAACGGTGTCCAACGATGTCCAACGGTGTCCAACGATGTCCAACGGTGTCCCACGATGTCCAACGATGTCCAACGATGTCCAACGGTGTCCCACGTTGTCCCACGTTGTCCCACGTTGTCCCACGTTGTCCCACGGTGTCCAGCGATGTCCAACGGTGTCCCACGTTGTCCAACGGTGTCCCACGTTGTCCCACGTTGTCCCACGTTGTCCCACGTTGTCCCACGTTGTCCCACGATGTCCCACGTTGTCCCACGTTGTCCCACGTTGTCCCACGTTGTCCCACGTTGTCCCACGTTGTCCCACGTTGTCCCACGTTGTCCCACGGTGTCCAACGATGTCCAACGGTGTCCAACGGTGTCCCACGGTGTCCAACGGTGTCCCACGTTGTCCCACGTTGTTCCACGTTGTCCCACGTTGTCCCACGTTGTCCCACGTTGTCCAACGATGTCCAACGTTGTCCCACGTTGTCCCACGTTGTCCCACGTTGTCCCACGTTGTTCCATGGTTTCCCACGTTGTCCCACGTTGTCCCACGTTGTCCCACGGTGTCCAACGATGTCCAACGGTGTCCAACGGTGTCCAACGGTGTCCAACGATGTCCCACGTTGTCCCACGTTGTCCCACGTTGTCCCACGTTGTCCCACGTTGTCCCACGATGTCCCACGTTGTCCCACGTTGTCCCACGTTGTCCCACCTTGTCCCACGTTGCCCCACGTTGTCCCACGTTGTCCCACGTTGTCCCACGGTGTCCAACGGTGTCCAACGGTGTCCCACGATGTCCACCGATATCCAACGGTGTCCAACGGTGTCCAACGGTGTCCAACGGTGTCCAACGATGTCCCACGTTGTCCCACGGTGTCCAACGATGTCCAACGGTGTCCCACGTTGTCCCACGTTGTCCCACGTTGTCCCACGTTGTCCCACGTTGTCCCACGTTGTCCCACGTTGTCCCACGTTGTCCCACGTTGTCCCACGGTGTCCAACGATGTCCAACGGTGTCCAACGGTGTCCCACGGTGTCCAACGGTGTCCCACGTTGTCCCACATTGTCCCACGTTGTCCCACGTTGTCCCACGTTGTCCCACGTTGTCCAACGATGTCCAACGGTGTCCCACGTTGTCCCACGTTGTCCCACGTTGTCCCACGTTGTCCCACGTTGTTCCATGGTTTCCCACGTTGTCCCACGTTGTCCCACGTTGTCCCACGGTGTCCAACGATGTCCAACGGTGTCCAACGGTGTCCAACGGTGTCCCACGGTGTCCAACGGTGTCCCACGTTGTCCCACGTTGTCCCACGTTGTCCAACGTTGTCCCACGTTGTCCAACGGTGTCCCACGGTGTCCAACGGTGTCCCACGTTGTCCCACGTTGTCCCACGTTGTCCCACGTTGTCCCACGTTGTCCCACGGTGTCCAACGGTGTCCAACGATGTCCAACGGTGTCCAACGGTGTCCCACGATGTCCAACGGTGTCCAACGGTGTCCCACGTTGTCCCACGTTGTCCCACGTTGTCCCACGGTGTCCAACGATGCCCAACGGTGTCCCACGTTGTCCCACGTTGTCCCACGTTGTCCCACGTTGTCCCACGTTGTCCCACGTTGTCCCACGTTGTCCCACGTTGTCCCACGTTGTCCCACGTTGTCCCACGTTGTCCCACGTTGTCCCACGTTGTCCCACGTTGTCCCACGTTGTCCCACGGTGTCCAACGGTGTCCAACGGTGTCCAACGATGTCCAACGGTGTCCCACGGTGTCCAACGGTGTCCCACGTTGTCCCACGTTGTCCCACGTTGTCCCACGTTGTCCCACGATGTCCCACGTTGTCCAACGATGTCCAACGGTGTCCCACGTTGTCCCACGTTGTCCTACGTTGTCCCACGTTGTCCCACGTTGTCCCACGTTGTCCCACGTTGTCCCACGGTGTCCAACGGTGTCCAACGATGTCCAACGGTGTCCAACGGTGTCCCACGTTGTCCCACGTTGTCCCACGGTGTCCAACGATGTCCAACGGTGTCCCACGTTGTCCCACGTTGTCCCACGTTGTCCCACGTTGTTCCATGGTTTCCCACGTTGTCCCACGTTGTCCCACGTTGTCCCACGGTGTCCAACGATGTCCAACGGTGTCCAACGGTGTCCCACGGTGTCCCACGTTGTCCCACGTTGTCCCACGTTGTCCCACGTTGTCCCACGTTGTCCCACGTTGTCCCACGTTGTCCCACGTTGTCCCACGTTGTCCCACGTTGTCCCACGGTGTCCAACGGTGTCCAACGATGTCCAACGGTGTCCAACGGTGTCCCACGGTGTCCAACGGTGTCCCACGTTGTCCCACGTTGTCCCACGTTGTCCCACGTTGTCCCACGTTGTCCAACGGTGTCCCACGGTGTCCAACGGTGTCCCACGTTGTCCCACGTTGTCCCACGTTGTCCCACGGTGTCCAACGATGTCCAACGGTGTCCAACGGTGTCCAACGGTGTCCCACGGTGTCCAACGATGTCCCACGTTGTCCCACGTTGTCCCACGTTGTCCCACGTTGTCCCACGTTGTCCAACGGTGTCCCACGGTGTCCAACGGTGTCCCACGTTGTCCCACGTTGTCCCACGTTGTCCCACGTTGTCCCACGTTGTCCCACGGTGTCCAACGGTGTCCAACGATGTCCAACGGTGTCCAACGGTGTCCCACGATGTCCACCGATGTCCAACGGTGTCCAACGGTGTCCAACGGTGTCCAACGGTGTCCAACGATGTCCAACGATGTCCAACGATGTCCAACGGTGTCCAACGATGTCCAACGATGTCCAACGGTGTCCCACGATGTCCAACGATGTACAACGATGTCCAACGGTGTCCAACGGTGTCCCACGTTGTCCCACGTTGTCCCACGTTGTCCCACGGTGTCCAACGATGTCCAACGGTGTCCCACGTTGTCCCACGTTGTCCCACGTTGTCCCACGTTGTCCCACGTTGTCCCACGTTGTCCCACGTTGTCCCACGTTGTCCCACGTTGTTCCACGTTGTCCCACGTTGTCCCACGGTGTCCAACGATGTCCAACGGTGTCCAACGGTGTCCCACGGTGTCCAACGGTGTCCCACGTTGTCCCACGTTGTCCCACGTTGTCCCACGTTGTCCCACGTTGTCCCACGTTGTCCAACGATGTCCAACGGTGTCCCACGTTGTCCCACGTTGTCCCACGTTGTCCCACGTTGTCCCACGTTGTTCCATGGTTTCCCACGTTTTCCCACGTTGTCCCACGTTGTCCCACGGTGTCCAACGATGTCCAACGGTGTCCAACGGTGTCCAACGGTGTCCCACGGTGTCCAACGGTGTCCCACGTTGTCCCACGTTGTCCCACGGTGTCCCACGTTGTCCCACGTTGTCCAACGGTGTCCCACGGTGTCCAACGGTGTCCCACGTTGTCCCACGTTGTCCCACGTTGTCCCACGTTGTCCCACGTTGTCCCACGTTGTCCCACGGTGTCCAACGGTGTCCAACGATGTCCAACGGTGTCCAACGGTGTCCCACGATGTCCACCGATGTCCAACGGTGTCCAACGGTGTCCAACGGAGTCCAACGGTGTCCAAGGATGTCCAACGATGTCCAACGATGTCCAACGGTGTCCAACGATGTCCAACGATGTCCAACGGTGTCCCACGATGTCCAACGATGTACAACGATGTCCAACGGTGCCCAACGGTGTCCCACGTTGTCCCACGTTGTCCCACGTTGTCCCACGGTGTCCAACGATGTCCAACGGTGTCCCACGTTGTCCCACGTTGTCCCACGTTGTCCCACGTTGTCCCACGTTGTCCCACGTTGTCCCACGTTGTCCCACGTTGTCCCACGTTGTCCCACGTTGTCCCACGTTGTCCCACGTTGTCCCACGTTGTCCCACGGTGTCCAACGATGTCCAGCGGTGTCCAACGGTGTCCCACGGTGTCCCACCGTGTCCAACGGTGTCCCACGTTGTCCCACGTTGTCCCACGTTGTCCCACGTTGTCCCACGTTGTCCAACGATGTCCAACGGTGTCCCACGTTGTCCCACGTTGTCCTACGTTGTCCCACGTTGTCCCACGTTGTCCCACGTTGTCCCACGTTGTCCCACGTTGTCCCACGTTGTCCCACGGTGTCCAACGGTGTCCAACGGTGTCCCACGATGTCCACCGATGTCCAACGGTGTCCAACGGTGTCCAACGGTGTCCAACGGTGTCCAACGATGTCCCACGTTGTCCCACGTTGTCCCACGTTGTCCCACGGTGTCCAACGATGTCCAACGGTGTCCCACGTTGTCCCACGTTGTCCCACGTTGTCCCACGTTGTCCCACGTTGTCCCACGTTGTCGCACGTTGTCCCACGTTGTCCCACGTTGTCCCACGTTGTCCCACGTTGTCCCACGGTGTCCAACGGTGTCCAACGATATCCAACGGTGTCCCACGTTGTCCCACGTTGTCCCACGTTGTCCCACGATGTCCCACGTTGTCCCACGTTGTCCCACGTTGTCCCACGTTGTCCCACGTTGTCCCACGTTGTCCCACGTTGTCCCACGTTGTCCCACGTTGTCCCACGTTGTCCCACGGTGTCCAACGGTGTCCAACGATGTCCAACGGTGTCTAACGGTGTCCCACGATGTCCACCGATGTCCAACGGTGTCCAACGGTGTCCAACGGTGTCCAACGGTGTCCAACGGTGTCCAACGGTGTCCCACGGTGTCCAACGGTGTCCAACGATGTCCAACGGTGTCCAACGATGTCCAACGGTGTCCCACGATGTCCAACGATGTCCAACGATGTCCAACGGTGTCCCACGTTGTCCCACGTTGTCCCACGTTGTCCCACGTTGTCCCACGGTGTCCAGCGATGTCCAACGGTGTCCCACGTTGTCCAACGGTGTCCCACGTTGTCCCACGTTGTCCCACGTTGTCCCACGTTGTCCCACGTTGTCCCACGATGTCCCACGTTGTCCCACGTTGTCCCACGTTGTCCCACGTTGTCCCACGTTGTCCCACGTTGTCCTACGTTGTCCCACGTTGTCCCACGTTGTCCCACGTTGTCCCACGTTGTCCCACGTTGTCCCACGTTGTCCCACGGTGTCCAACGGTGTCCAACGGTGTCCCACGATGTCCACCGATGTCCAACGGTGTCCAACGGTGTCCAACGGTGTCCAACGGTGTCCCACGTTGTCCCACGGTGTCCAACGATGTCCAACGGTGTCCCACGTTGTCCCACGTTGTCCCACGTTGTCCCACGTTGTCCCACGTTGTCCCACGTTGTCGCACGTTGTCCCACGTTGTCCCACGTTGTCCCACGTTGTCCCACGTTGTCCCACGGTGTCCAACGGTGTCCAACGATATCCAACGGTGTCCCACGTTGTCCCACGTTGTCCCACGTTGTCCCACGATGTCCCACGTTGTCCCACGTTGTCCCACGTAGTCCCACGTTGTCCCACGTTGTCCCACGTTGTCCCACGTTGTCCCACGTTGTCCCACGTTGTCCCACGTTGTCCCACGGTGTCCAACGGTGTCCAACGATGTCCAACGGTGTCCAACGGTGTCCCACGATGTCCACCGATGTCCAACGGTGTCCAACGGTGTCCAACGGTGTCCAACGGTGTCCAACGGTGTCCAACGGTGTCCCACGGTGTCCCACGGTGTCCAACGATGTCCAACGGTGTCCAACGATGTCCAACGGTGTCCCACGATGTCCAACGATGTCCAACGATGTCCAACGGTGTCCCACGTTGTCCCACGTTGTCCCACGTTGTCCCACGTTGTCCCACGGTGTCCAGCGATGTCCAACGGTGTCCCACGTTGTCCAACGGTGTCCCACGTTGTCCCACGTTGTCCCACGTTGTCCCACGTTGTCCCACGTTGTCCCACGATGTCCCACGTTGTCCCACGTTGTCCCACGTTGTCCCACGTTGTCCCACGTTGTCCCGCGTTGTCCCACGTTGTCCCACGTTGTCCCACGGTGTCCAACGATGTCCAACGGTGTCCAACGGTGTCCCACGGTGTCCAACGGTGTCCCACGTTGTCCCACGTTGTTCCACGTTGTCCCACGTTGTCCCACGTTGTCCCACGTTGTCCAACGATGTCCAACGGTGTCCCACGTTGTCCCACGTTGTCCCACGTTGTCCCACGTTGTTCCATGGTTTCCCACGTTGTCCCACGTTGTCCCACGTTGTCCCACGGTGTCCAACGATGTCCAACGGTGTCCAACGGTGTCCAACGGTGTCCAACGATGTCCCACGTTGTCCCACGTTGTCCCACGTTGTCCCACGTTGTCCCACGTTGTCCCACGATGTCCCACGTTGTCCCACGTTGTCCCACGTTGTCCCACCTTGTCCCACGTTGCCCCACGTTGTCCCACGTTGTCCCACGTTGTCACACGGTGTCCAACGGTGTCCAACGGTGTCCCACGATGTCCACCGATATCCAACGGTGTCCAACGGTGTCCAACGGTGTCCAACGGTGTCCAACGATGTCCCACGTTGTCCCACGGTGTCCAACGATGTCCAACGGTGTCCCACGTTGTCCCACGTTGTCCCACGTTGTCCCACGTTGTCCCACGTTGTCCCACGTTGTCCCACGTTGTCCCACGTTGTCCCACGTTGTCCCACGGTGTCCAACGATGTCCAACGGTGTCCAACGGTGTCCCACGGTGTCCAACGGTGTCCCACGTTGTCCCACGTTGTCCCACGTTGTCCCACGTTGTCCAACGATGTCCAACGGTGTCCCACGTTGTCCCACGTTGTCCCACGTTGTCCCACGTTGTCCCACGTTGTTCCATGGTTTCCCACGTTGTCCCACGTTGTCCCACGTTGTCCCACGGTGTCCAACGATGTCCAACGGTGTCCAACGGTGTCCAACGGTGTCCCACGGTGTCCAACGGTGTCCCACGTTGTCCCACGTTGTCCCACGTTGTCCCACGTTGTCCCACGTTGTCCAACGGTGTCCCACGGTGTCCAACGGTGTCCCACGTTGTCCCACGTTGTCCCACGTTGTCCCACGTTGTCCCACGTTGTCCCACGGTGTCCAACGGTGTCCAACGATGTCCAACGGTGTCCAACGGTGTCCCACGATGTCCAACGGTGTCCAACGGTGTCCCACGTTGTCCCACGTTGTCCCACGTTGTCCCACGGTGTCCAACGATGCCCAACGGTGTCCCACGTTGTCCCACGTTGTCCCACGTTGTCCCACGTTGTCCCACGTTGTCCCACGTTGTCCCACGTTGTCCCACGTTGTCCCACGTTGTCCCACGTTGTCCCACGTTGTCCCACGTTGTCCCACGTTGTCCCACGTTGTCCCACGTTGTCCCACGTTGTCCCACGGTGTCCAACGGTGTCCAACGGTGTCCAACGATGTCCCACGGTGTCCCACCGTGTCCAACGGTGTCCCACGTTGTCCCACGTTGTCCCACGTTGTCCCACCATGTCCCACGTTGTCCAACGATGTCCAACGGTGTCCCACGTTGTCCCACGTTGTCCTACGTTGTCCCACGTTGTCCCACGTTGTCCCACGTTGTCCCACGTTGTCCCACGTTGTCCCACGGTGTCCAACGGTGTCCAACGGTGTCCCACGATGTCCACCGATGTCCAACGGTGTCCAACGGTGTCCAACGGTGTCCAACGGTGTCCAACGATGTCCCACGTTGTCCCACGTTGTCCCACGTTGTCCCACGGTGTCCAACGATGTCCAACGGTGTCCCACGTTGTCCCACGTTGTCCCACGTTGTCCCACGTTGTCCCACGTTGTCCCACGTTGTCGCACGTTGTCCCACGTTGTCCCACGTTGTCCCACGTTGTCCCACGTTGTCCCACGGTGTCCAACGGTGTCCAACGATATCCAACGGTGTCCCACGTTGTCCCACGTTGTCCCACGTTGTCCCACGATGTCCCACGTTGTCCCACGTTGTCCCACGTAGTCCCACGTTGTCCCACGTTGTCCCACGTTGTCCCACGTTGTCCCACGTTGTCCCACGTTGTCCCACGTTGTCCCACGGTGTCCAACGGTGTCCAACGATGTCCAACGGTGTCCAACGGTGTCCCACGATGTCCACCGATGTCCAACGGTGTCCAACGGTGTCCAACGGTGTCCAACGGTGTCCAACGGTGTCCAACGGTGTCCCACGGTGTCCAACGGTGTCCAACGATGTCCAACGGTGTCCAACGATGTCCAACGGTGTCCCACGATGTCCAACGATGTCCAACGATGTCCAACGGTGTCCCACGTTGTCCCACGTTGTCCCACGTTGTCCCACGGTGTCCAGCGATGTCCAACGGTGTCCCACGTTGTCCAACGGTGTCCCACGTTGTCCCACGTTGTCCCACGTTGTCCCACGTTGTCCCACGTTGTCCCACGATGTCCCACGTTGTCCCACGTTGTCCCACGTTGTCCCACGTTGTCCCACGTTGTCCCACGTTGTCCCACGTTGTCCCACGTTGTCCCACGGTGTCCAACGATGCCCAACGGTGTCCAACGGTGTCCCACGGTGTCCAACGGTGTCCCACGTTGTCCCACGTTGTTCCACGTTGTCCCACGTTGTCCCACGTTGTCCCACGTTGTCCAACGATGTCCAACGGTGTCCCACGTTGTCCCACGTTGTCCCACGTTGTCCCACGTTGTTCCATGGTTTCCCACGTTGTCCCACGCTGTCCCACGTTGTCCCACGGTGTCCAACGATGTCCAACGGTGTCCAACGGTGTCCAACGGTGTCCAACGATGTCCCACGTTGTCCCACGTTGTCCCACGTTGTCCCACGTTGTCCCACGTTGTCCCACGATGTCCCACGTTGTCCCACGTTGTCCCACGTTGTCCCACCTTGTCCCACGTTGCCCCACGTTGTCCCACGTTGTCCCACGTTGTCCCACGGTGTCCAACGGTGTCCAACGGTGTCCCACGATGTCCACCGATATCCAACGGTGTCCAACGGTGTCCAACGGTGTCCAACGGTGTCCAACGATGTCCCACGTTGTCCCACGGTGTCCAACGATGTCCAACGGTGTCCCACGTTGTCCCACGTTGTCCCACGTTGTCCCACGATGTCCCACGTTGTCCCACGTTGTCCCACGGTGTCCAACGATGTCCAACGGTGTCCAACGGTGTCCCACGGTGTCCAACGGTGTCCCACGTTGTCCCACATTGTCCCACGTTGTCCCACGTTGTCCCACGTTGTCCCACGTTGTCCCACGGTGTCCAACGATGTCCAACGGTGTCCAACGGTGTCCCACGGTGTCCAACGGTGTCCCACGTTGTCCCACATTGTCCCACGTTGTCCCACGTTGTCCCACGTTGTCCCACGTTGTCCAACGATGTCCAACGGTGTCCCACGTTGTCCCACGTTGTCCCACGTTGTCCCACGTTGTCCCACGTTGTTCCATGGTTTCCCACGTTGTCCCACGTTGTCCCACGTTGTCCCACGGTGTCCAACGATGTCCAACGGTGTCCAACGGTGTCCAACGGTGTCCCACGGTGTCCAACGGTGTCCCACGTTGTCCCACGTTGTCCCACGTTGTCCCACGTTGTCCCACGTTGTCCAACGGTGTCCCACGGTGTCCAACGGTGTCCCACGTTGTCCCACGTTGTCCCACGTTGTCCCACGTTGTCCCACGTTGTCCCACGGTGTCCAACGGTGTCCAACGATGTCCAACGGTGTCCAACGGTGTCCCACGATGTCCAACGGTGTCCAACGGTGTCCCACGTTGTCCCACGTTGTCCCACGTTGTCCCACGGTGTCCAACGATGCCCAACGGTGTCCCACGTTGTCCCACGTTGTCCCACGTTGTCCCACGTTGTCCCACGTTGTCCCACGTTGTCCCACGTTGTCCCACGTTGTCCCACGTTGTCCCACGTTGTCCCACGTTGTCCCACGTTGTCCCACGTTGTCCCACGTTGTCCCACGTTGTCCCACGTTGTCCCACGTTGTCCCACGGTGTCCAACGGTGTCCAACGGTGTCCAACGATGTCCAACGGTGTCCCACGGTGTCCAACGGTGTCCCAGTTGTCCCACGTTGTCCCACGTTGTCCCACGTTGTCCCACGATGTCCCACGTTGTCCAACGATGTCCAACGGTGTCCCACGTTGTCCCACGTTGTCCTACGTTGTCCCACGTTGTCCCACGTTGTCCCACGTTGTCCCACGTTGTCCCACGGTGTCCAACGGTGTCCAACGATGTCCAACGGTGTCCAACGGTGTCCCACGTTGTCCCACGTTGTCCCACGGTGTCCAACGATGTCCAACGGTGTCCCACGTTGTCCCACGTTGTCCCACGTTGTCCCACGTTGTCCCACGTTGTCCCACGTTGTCCCACGTTGTCCCACGTTGTCCCACGTTGTCCCACGGTGTCCAACGGTGTCCAACGATGTCCAACGGTGTCCAACGGTGTCCCACGGTGTCCAACGGTGTCCCACGTTGTCCCACGTTGTCCCACGTTGTCCCACGTTGTCCCACGTTGTCCAACGGTGTCCCACGGTGTCCAACGGTGTCCCACGTTGTCCCACGTTGTCCCACGTTGTCCCACGTTGTCCCACGTTGTCCCACGTTGTCCCACGGTGTCCAACGGTGTCCAACGATGTCCAACGGTGTCCAACGGTGTCCCACGATGTCCACCGATGTCCAACGGTGTCCAACGGTGTCCAACGGTGTCCAACGGTGTCCAACGATGTCCAACGATGTCCAACGATGTCCAACGGCGTCCAACGATGTCCAACGATGTCCAACGGTGTCCCACGATGTCCAACGATGTCCAACGATGTCCAACGATGTCCAACGGTGTCCCACGTTGTCCCACGTTGTCCCACGTTGTCCCACGTTGTCCCACGTTGTCCCACGATGTCCCACGTTGTCCCACGTTGTCCCACGTTGTCCCACGTTGTCCCACGTTGTCCCACGTTGTCCCACGTTGTCCCACGTTGTCCCACGTTGTCCCACGTTGTCCAACGATGTCCAACGGTGTCCCACGTTGTCCCACGTTGTCCCACGTTGTCCCACGTTGTCCCACGTTGTCCCACGTTGTTCCATGGTTTCCCACGTTGTCCCACGTTGTCCCACGGTGTCCAACGATGTCCAACGGTGTCCAACGGTGTCCAACGGTGTCCCACGGTGTCCAACGGTGTCCCACGTTGTCCCACGTTGTCCCACGTTGTCCCACGTTGTCCCACGTTGTCCAACGGTGTCCCACGGTGTCCAACGGTGTCCCACGTTGTCCCACGTTGTCCCACGTTGTCCCACGTTGTCCCACGTTGTCCCACGGTGTCCAACGGTGTCCAACGATGTCCAACGATGTCCAACGGTGTCCCACGATGTCCAACGATGTACAACGATGTCCAACGGTGTCCAACGGTGTCCCACGTTGTCCCACGTTGTCCCACGTTGTCCCACGGTGTCCAACGATGTCCAACGGTGTCCCACGTTGTCCCACGTTGTCCCACGTTGTCCCACGTTGTCCCACGTTGTCCCACGTTGTCCCACGTTGTCCCACGTTGTCCCACGTTGTCCCACGTTGTCCCACGTTGTCCCACGTTGTCCCACGGTGTCCAACGATGTCCAACGGTGTCCCACGTTGTCCCACGTTGTCCCACGTTGTCCCACGTTGTCCCACGTTGTCCCACGTTGTCCCACGTTGTCCCACGTTGTTCCACGTTGTCCCACGGTGTCCAACGATGTCCAGCGGTGTCCAACGGTGTCCCACGGTGTCCCACGGTGTCCAACGGTGTCCCACGTTGTCCCACGTTGTCCCACGTTGTCCCACCATGTCCCACGTTGTCCAACGATGTCCAACGGTGTCCCACGTTGTCCCACGTTGTCCTACGTTGTCCCACGTTGTCCCACGTTGTCCCACGTTGTCCCACGTTGTCCCACGTTGTCCCACGTTGTCCCACGGTGTCCAACGGTGTCCAACGGTGTCCCACGATGTCCACCGATGTCCAACGGTGTCCAACGGTGTCCAACGGTGTCCAACGGTGTCCAACGATGTCCCACGTTGTCCCACGTTGTCCCACGTTGTCCCACGGTGTCCAACGATGTCCAACGGTGTCCCACGTTGTCCCACGTTGTCCCACGTTGTCCCACGTTGTCCCACGTTGTCCCACGTTGTCCCACGTTGTCCCACGTTGTCCCACGTTGTCCCACGTTGTCCCACGTTGTCCCACGGTGTCCAACGGTGTCCAACGATATCCAACGGTGTCCCACGTTGTCCCACGTTGTCCCACGTTGTCCCACGATGTCCCACGTTGTCCCACGTTGTCCCACGTAGTCCCACGTTGTCCCACGTTGTCCCACGTTGTCCCACGTTGTCCCACGTTGTCCCACGTTGTCCCACGTTGTCCCACGTTGTCCCACGGTGTCCAACGGTGTCCAACGATGTCCAACGGTGTCCAACGGTGTCCCACGATGTCCACCGATGTCCAACGGTGTCCAACGGTGTCCAACGGTGTCCAACGGTGTCCAACGGTGTCCAACGGTGTCCCACGGTGTCCAACGGTGTCCAACGATGTCCAACGGTGTCCAACGATGTCCAACGGTGTCCCACGATGTCCAACGATGTCCAACGATGTCCAACGGTGTCCCACGTTGTCCCACGTTGTCCCACGTTGTCTCACGTTGTCCCACGGTGTCCAGCGATGTCCAACGGTGTCCCACGTTGTCCAACGGTGTCCCACGTTGTCCCACGTTGTCCCACGATGTCCCACGTTGTCCCACGTTGTCCCACGTTGTCCCACCTTGTCCCACGTTGCCCCACGTTGTCCCACGTTGTCCCACGTTGTCCCACGTTGTCCCACGGTGTCCAACGGTGTCCAACGGAGTCCCACGATGTCCACCGATATCCAACGGTGTCCAACGGCGTCCAACGGTGTCCAACGGTGTCCAACGATGTCCCACGTTGTCCCACGGTGTCCAACGATGTCCAACGGTGTCCCACGTTGTCCCACGTTGTCCCACGTTGTCCCACGTTGTCCCACGTTGTCCCACGTTGTCCCACGTTGTCCCACGTTGTCCCACGTTGTCCCACGTTGTCCCACGGTGTCCAACGATGTCCAACGGTGTCCAACGGTGTCCCACGGTGTCCAACGGTGTCCCACGTTGTCCCACGTTGTCCCACGTTGTCCCACGTTGTCCAACGATGTCCAACGGTGTCCCACGTTGTCCCACGTTGTCCCACGTTGTCCCACGTTGTCCCACGTTGTTCCATGGTTTCCCACGTTGTCCCACGTTGTCCCACGTTGTCCCACGGTGTCCAACGATGTCCAACGGTGTCCAACGGTGTCCAACGGTGTCCCACGGTGTCCAACGGTGTCCCACGTTGTCCCACGTTGTCCCACGTTGTCCCACGTTGTCCCACGTTGTCCAACGGTGTCCCACGGTGTCCAACGGTGTCCCACGTTGTCCCACGTTGTCCCACGTTGTCCCACGTTGTCCCACGTTGTCCCACGGTGTCCAACGGTGTCCCACGGTGTCCAACGGTGTCCAACGGTGTCCCACGATGTCCAACGGTGTCCCACGGTGTCCCACGTTGTCCCACGTTGTCCCACGTTGTCCCACGGTGTCCAACGATGCCCAACGGTGTCCCACGTTGTCCCACGTTGTCCCACGTTGTCCCACGTTGTCCCACGTTGTCCCACGTTGTCCCACGTTGTCCCACGTTGTCCCACGTTGTCCCACGTTGTCCCACGTTGTCCCACGTTGTCCCACGTTGTCCCACGTTGTCCCACGTTGTCCCACGTTGTCCCACGGTGTCCAACGGTGTCCAACGGTGTCCAACGATGTCCAACGGTGTCCCACGGTGTCCCACCGTGTCCAACGGTGTCCCACGTTGTCCCACGTTGTCCCACGTTGTCCCACCATGTCCCACGTTGTCCAACGATGTCCAACGGTGTCCCACGTTGTCCCACGTTGTCCTACGTTGTCCCACGTTGTCCCACGTTGTCCCACGTTGTCCCACGTTGTCCCACGTTGTCCCACGGTGTCCAACGGTGTCCAACGGTGTCCCACGATGTCCACCGATGTCCAACGGTGTCCAACGGTGTCCAACGGTGTCCAACGGTGTCCAACGATGTCCCACGTTGTCCCACGTTGTCCCACGTTGTCCCACGGTGTCCAACGATGTCCAACGGTGTCCCACGTTGTCCCACGTTGTCCCACGTTGTCCCACGTTGTCCCACGTTGTCCCACGTTGTCGCACGTTGTCCCACGTTGTCCCACGTTGTCCCACGTTGTCCCACGTTGTCCCACGGTGTCCAACGGTGTCCAACGATATCCAACGGTGTCCCACGTTGTCCCACGTTGTCCCACGTTGTCCCACGATGTCCCACGTTGTCCCACGTTGTCCCACGTAGTCCCACGTTGTCCCACGTTGTCCCACGATGTCCAACGGTGTCCCACGTTGTCCCACGTTGTCCCACGTTGTCCCACGGTGTCCAACGATGTCCAACGGTGTCCCACGTTGTCCAACGGTGTCCCACGTTGTCCCACGTTGTCCCACGTTGTCCCACGTTGTCCCACGTTGTCCCTCGATGTCCCACGTTGTCCCACGTTGTCCCACGTTGTCCCACGTTGTCCCACGTTGTCCCACGTTGTCCCACGTTGTCCCACGTTGTCCCACGGTGTCCAACGATGCCCAACGGTGTCCAACGGTGTCCCACGGTGTCCAACGGTGTCCCACGTTGTCCCACGTTGTTCCACGTTGTCCCACGTTGTCCCACGTTGTCCCACGTTGTCCAACGATGTCCAACGGTGTCCCACGTTGTCCCACGTTGTCCCACGTTGTCCCACGTTGTTCCATGGTTTCCCACGTTGTCCCACGTTGTCCCACGTTGTCCCACGGTGTCCAACGATGTCCAACGGTGTCCAACGGTGTCCAACGGTGTCCAACGATGTCCCACGTTGTCCCACGTTGTCCCACGTTGTCCCACGTTGTCCCACGTTGTCCCACGATGTCCCACGTTGTCCCACGTTGTCCCACGTTGTCCCACCTTGTCCCACGTTGCCCCACGTTGTCCCACGTTGTCCCACGTTGTCCCACGGTGTCCAACGGTGTCCAACGGTGTCCCACGATGTCCACCGATATCCAACGGTGTCCAACGGTGTCCAACGGTGTCCAACGGTGTCCAACGATGTCCCACGTTGTCCCACGTTGTCCAACGATGTCCAACGGTGTCCCACGTTGTCCCACGTTGTCCCACGTTGTCCCACGTTGTCCCACGTTGTCCCACGTTGTCCCACGGTGTCCAACGATGTCCAACGGTGTCCAACGGTGTCCCACGGTGTCCAACGGTGTCCCACGTTGTCCCACATTGTCCCACGTTGTCCCACGTTGTCCCACGTTGTCCCACGTTGTCCCACGGTGTCCAACGATGTCCAACGGTGTCCAACGGTGTCCCACGGTGTCCAACGGTGTCCCACGTTGTCCCACGTTGTCCCACGTTGTCCCACGTTGTCCCACGTTGTCCCACGGTGTCCAACGGTGTCCAACGATGTCCAACGATGTCCAACGGTGTCCCACGATGTCCAACGATGTACAACGATGTCCAACGGTGTCCAACGGTGTCCCACGTTGTCCCACGTTGTCCCACGTTGTCCCACGGTGTCCAACGATGTCCAGCGGTGTCCCACGTTGTCCCACGTTGTCCCACGTTGTCCCACGTTGTCCCACGTTGTCCCACGTTGTCCCACGTTGTCCCACGTTGTCCCACGTTGTCCCACGTTGTTCCACGTTGTCCCACGTTGTCCCACGGTGTCCAACGATGTCCAACGGTGTCCCACGTTGTCCCACGTTGTCCCACGTTGTCCCACGTTGTCCCACGTTGTCCCACGTTGTCCCACGTTGTCCCACGTTGTTCCACGTTGTCCCACGGTGTCCAACGATGTCCAGCGGTGTCCAACGGTGTCCCACGGTGTCCCACGGTGTCCAACGGTGTCCCACGTTGTCCCACGTTGTCCCACGTTGTCCCACCATGTCCCACGTTGTCCAACGATGTCCAACGGTGTCCCACGTTGTCCCACGTTGTCCTACGTTGTCCCACGTTGTCCCACGTTGTCCCACGTTGTCCCACGTTGTCCCACGTTGTCCCACGTTGTCCCACGGTGTCCAACGGTGTCCAACGGTGTCCCACGATGTCCACCGATGTCCAACGGTGTCCAACGGTGTCCAACGGTGTCCAACGGTGTCCAACGATGTCCCACGTTGTCCCACGTTGTCCCACGTTGTCCCACGGTGTCCAACGATGTCCAACGGTGTCCAACGATGTCCAACGGTGTCCCACGATGTCCAACGATGTCCAACGATGTCCAACGGTGTCCCACGTTGTCCCACGTTGTCCCACGTTGTCTCACGTTGTCCCACGGTGTCCAGCGATGTCCAACGGTGTCCCACGTTGTCCAACGGTGTCCCACGTTGTCCCACGTTGTCCCACGATGTCCCACGTTGTCCCACGTTGTCCCACGTTGTCCCACCTTGTCCCACGTTGCCCCACGTTGTCCCACGTTGTCCCACGTTGTCCCACGTTGTCCCACGGTGTCCAACGGTGTCCAACGGAGTCCCACGATGTCCACCGATATCCAACGGTGTCCAACGGTGTCCAACGGTGTCCAACGGTGTCCAACGATGTCCCACGTTGTCCCACGGTGTCCAACGATGTCCAACGGTGTCCCACGTTGTCCCACGTTGTCCCACGTTGTCCCACGTTGTCCCACGTTGTCCCACGTTGTCCCACGTTGTCCCACGGTGTCCCACGTTGTCCCACGTTGTCCCACGGTGTCCAACGATGTCCCACGGTGTCCAACGGTGTCCCACGGTGTCCAACGGTGTCCCACGTTGTCCCACGTTGTCCCACGTTGTCCCACGGTGTCCAACGATGTCCAACGGTGTCCCACGTTGTCCCACGTTGTCCCACGTTGTCCCACGTTGTCCCACGTTGTTCCATGGTTTCCCACGTTGTCCCACGTTGTCCCACGTTGTCCCACGGTGTCCAACGATGTCCAACGGTGTCCAACGGTGTCCAACGGTGTCCCACGGTGTCCAACGGTGTCCCACGTTGTCCCACGTTGTCCCACGTTGTCCCACGTTGTCCCACGTTGTCCAACGGTGTCCCACGGTGTCCAACGGTGTCCCACGTTGTCCCACGTTGTCCCACGTTGTCCCACGTTGTCCCACGTTGTCCCACGGTGTCCAACGGTGTCCAACGATGTCCAACGGTGTCCAACGGTGTCCCACGATGTCCAACGGTGTCCAACGGTGTCCCACGTTGTCCCACGTTGTCCCACGTTGTCCCACGGTGTCCAACGATGCCCAACGGTGTCCCACGTTGTCCCACGTTGTCCCACGTTGTCCCACGTTGTCCCACGTTGTCCCACGTTGTCCCACGTTGTCCCACGTTGTCCCACGTTGTCCCACGTTGTCCCACGTTGTCCCACGTTGTCCCACGTTGTCCCACGTTGTCCCACGTTGTCCCACGTTGTCCCACGGTGTCCAACGGTGTCCAACGGTGTCCAACGATGTCCAACGGTGTCCCACGGTGTCCCACCGTGTCCAACGGTGTCCCACGTTGTCCCACGTTGTCCCACGTTGTCCCACCATTTCCCACGTTGTCCAACGATGTCCAACGGTGTCCCACGTTGTCCCACGTTGTCCTACGTTGTCCCACGTTGTCCCACGTTGTCCCACGTTGTCCCACGTTGTCCCACGTTGTCCCACGGTGTCCAACGGTGTCCAACGGTGTCCCACGATGTCCACCGATGTCCAACGGTGTCCAACGGTGTCCAACGGTGTCCAACGGTGTCCAACGATGTCCCACGTTGTCCCACGTTGTCCCACGTTGTCCCACGGTGTCCAACGATGTCCAACGGTGTCCCACGTTGTCCCACGTTGTCCCACGTTGTCCCACGTTGTCCCACGTTGTCCCACGTTGTCGCACGTTGTCCCACGTTGTCCCACGTTGTCCCACGCTGTCCCACGTTGTCCCACGGTGTCCAACGGTGTCCAACGATATCCAACGGTGTCCCACGTTGTCCCACGTTGTCCCACGTTGTCCCACGATGTCCCACGTTGTCCCACGTTGTCCCACGTTGTCCCACGTTGTCCCACGTTGTCCCACGATGTCCAACGGTGTCCCACGTTGTCCCACGTTGTCCCACGTTGTCCCACGGTGTCCAACGATGTCCAACGGTGTCCCACGTTGTCCAACGGTGTCCCACGTTGTCCCACGTTGTCCCACGTTGTCCCACGTTGTCCCACGTTGTCCCTCGATGTCCCACGTTGTCCCACGTTGTCCCACGTTGTCCCACGTTGTCCCACGTTGTCCCACGTTGTCCCACGTTGTCCCACGTTGTCCCACGGTGTCCAACGATGCCCAACGGTGTCCAACGGTGTCCCACGGTGTCCAACGGTGTCCCACGTTGTCCCACGTTGTTCCACGTTGTCCCACGTTGTCCCACGTTGTCCCACGTTGTCCAACGATGTCCAACGGTGTCCCACGTTGTCCCACGTTGTCCCACGTTGTCCCACGTTGTTCCATGGTTTCCCACGTTGTCCCACGTTGTCCCACGTTGTCCCACGGTGTCCAACGATGTCCAACGGTGTCCAACGGTGTCCAACGGTGTCCAACGATGTCCCACGTTGTCCCACGTTGTCCCACGTTGTCCCACGTTGTCCCACGTTGTCCCACGATGTCCCACGTTGTCCCACGTTGTCCCACGTTGTCCCACCTTGTCCCACGTTGCCCCACGTTGTCCCACGTTGTCCCACGTTGTCCCACGGTGTCCAACGGTGTCCAACGGTGTCCCACGATGTCCACCGATATCCAACGGTGTCCAACGGTGTCCAACGGTGTCCAACGGTGTCCAACGATGTCCCACGTTGTCCCACGGTGTCCAACGATGTCCAACGGTGTCCCACGTTGTCCCACGTTGTCCCACGTTGTCCCACGTTGTCCCACGTTGTCCCACGTTGTCCCACGGTGTCCAACGATGTCCAACGGTGTCCAACGGTGTCCCACGGTGTCCAACGGTGTCCCACGTTGTCCCACATTGTCCCACGTTGTCCCACGTTGTCCCACGTTGTCCCACGTTGTCCCACGGTGTCCAACGATGTCCAACGGTGTCCAACGGTGTCCCACGGTGTCCAACGGTGTCCCACGTTGTCCCACATTGTCCCACGTTGTCCCACGTTGTCCCACGTTGTCCCACGTTGTCCAACGGTGTCCAACGGTGTCCCACGTTGTCCCACGTTGTCCCACGTTGTCCCACGTTGTCCCACGTTGTTCCATGGTTTCCCACGTTGTCCCACGTTGTCCCACGTTGTCCCACGGTGTCCAACGATGTCCAACGGTGTCCAACGGTGTCCAACGGTGTCCCACGGTGTCCAACGGTGTCCCACGTTGTCCCACGTTGTCCCACGTTGTCCCACGTTGTCCCACGTTGTCCCACGTTGTCCAACGGTGTCCCACGGTGTCCAACGGTGTCCCACGTTGTCCCACGTTGTCCCACGTTGTCCCACGTTGTCCCACGTTGTCCCACGGTGTCCAACGGTGTCCAACGATGTCCAACGGTGTCCAACGGTGTCCCACGATGTCCAACGGTGTCCAACGGTGTCCCACGTTGTCCCACGTTGTCCCACGTTGTCCCACGGTGTCCAACGATGTCCAACGGTGTCCCACGTTGTCCCACGTTGTCCCACGTTGTCCCACGTTGTCCCACGTTGTCCCACGTTGTCCCACGTTGTCCCACGTTGTCCCACGTTGTCCCACGTTGTCCCACGTTGTCCCACGTTGTCCCACGTTGTCCCACGTTGTCCCACGTTGTCCCACGTTGTCCCACGTTGTCCCACGGTGTCCAACGGTGTCCAACGGTGTCCAACGATGTCCAACGGTGTCCCACGGTGTCCAACGGTGTCCCACGTTGTCCCACGTTGTCCCACGTTGTCCCACGTTGTCCCACGATGTCCCACGTTGTCCAACGATGTCCAACGGTGTCCCACGTTGTCCCACGTTGTCCTACGTTGTCCCACGTTGTCCCACGTTGTCCCACGTTGTCCCACGTTGTCCCACGGTGTCCAACGGTGTCCAACGATGTCCAACGGTGTCCAACGGTGTCCCACGTTGTCCCACGTTGTCCCACGGTGTCCAACGATGTCCAACGGTGTCCCACGTTGTCCCACGTTGTCCCACGTTGTCCCACGTTGTCCCACGTTGTCCCACGTTGTCCCACGTTGTCCCACGTTGTCCCACGTTGTCCCACGGTGTCCAACGGTGTCCAACGATGTCCAACGGTGTCCAACGGTGTCCCACGGTGTCCAACGGTGTCCCACGTTGTCCCACGTTGTCCCACGTTGTCCCACGTTGTCCCACGTTTTCCAACGGTGTCCCACGGTGTCCAACGGTGTCCCACGTTGTCCCACGTTGTCCCACGTTGTCCCACGTTGTCCCACGTTGTCCCACGTTGTCCCACGGTGTCCAACGGTGTCCAACGATGTCCAACGGTGTCCAACGGTGTCCCACGATGTCCACCGATGTCCAACGGTGTCCAACGGTGTCCAACGGTGTCCAACGGTGTCCAACGATGTCCAACGATGTCCAACGATGTCCAACGGCGTCCAACGATGTCCAACGATGTCCAACGGTGTCCCACGATGTCCAACGATGTCCAACGATGTCCAACGATGTCCAACGGTGTCCCACGTTGTCCCACGTTGTCCCACGTTGTCCCACGTTGTCCCACGTTGTCCCACGATGTCCCACGTTGTCCCACGTTGTCCCACGTTGTCCCACGTTGTCCCACGTTGTCCCACGTTGTCCCACGTTGTCCCACGTTGTCCCACGTTGTCCAACGATGTCCAACGGTGTCCCACGTTGTCCCACGTTGTCCCACGTTGTCCCACGTTGTCCCACGTTGTCCCACGTTGTTCCATGGTTTCCCACGTTGTCCCACGTTGTCCCACGGTGTCCAACGATGTCCAACGGTGTCCAACGGTGTCCAACGGTGTCCCACGGTGTCCAACGGTGTCCCACGTTGTCCCACGTTGTCCCACGTTGTCCCACGTTGTCCCACGTTGTCCAACGGTGTCCCACGGTGTCCAACGGTGTCCCACGTTGTCCCACGTTGTCCCACGTTGTCCCACGTTGTCCCACGTTGTCCCACGGTGTCCAACGGTGTCCAACGATGTCCAACGATGTCCAACGGTGTCCCACGATGTCCAACGATGTACAACGATGTCCAACGGTGTCCAACGGTGTCCCACGTTGTCCCACGTTGTCCCACGTTGTCCCACGGTGTCCAACGATGTCCAACGGTGTCCCACGTTGTCCCACGTTGTCCCACGTTGTCCCACGTTGTCCCACGTTGTCCCACGTTGTCCCACGTTGTCTCACGTTGTCCCACGTTGTCCCACGTTGTCCCACGTTGTCCCACGTTGTCCCACGGTGTCCAACGATGTCCAACGGTGTCCCACGTTGTCCCACGTTGTCCCACGTTGTCCCACGTTGTCCCACGTAGTCCCACGTTGTCCCACGTTGTCCCACGTTGTTCCACGTTGTCCCACGGTGTCCAACGATGTCCAGCGGTGTCCAACGGTGTCCCACGGTGTCCCACGGTGTCCAACGGTGTCCCACGTTGTCCCACGTTGTCCCACGTTGTCCCACCATGTCCCACGTTGTCCAACGATGTCCAACGGTGTCCCACGTTGTCCCACGTTGTCCTACGTTGTCCCACGTTGTCCCACGTTGTCCCACGTTGTCCCACGTTGTCCCACGTTGTCCCACGTTGTCCCACGGTGTCCAACGGTGTCCAACGGTGTCCCACGATGTCCACCGATGTCCAACGGTGTCCAACGGTGTCCAACGGTGTCCAACGGTGTCCAACGATGTCCCACGTTGTCCCACGTTGTCCCACGTTGTCCCACGGTGTCCAACGATGTCCAACGGTGTCCCACGTTGTCCCACGTTGTCCCACGTTGTCCCACGTTGTCCCACGTTGTCCCACGTTGTCGCACGTTGTCCCACGTTGTCCCACGTTGTCCCACGTTGTCCCACGTTGTCCCACGGTGTCCAACGGTGTCCAACGATATCCAACGGTGTCCCACGTTGTCCCACGTTGTCCCACGTTGTCCCACGATGTCCCACGTTGTCCCACGTTGTCCCACGTAGTCCCACGTTGTCCCACGTTGTCCCACGTTGTCCCACGTTGTCCCACGTTGTCCCACGTTGTCCCACGTTGTCCCACGTTGTCCCACGGTGTCCAACGGTGTCCAACGATGTCCAACGGTGTCCAACGGTGTCCCACGATGTCCACCGATGTCCAACGGTGTCCAACGGTGTCCAACGGTGTCCAACGGTGTCCAACGGTGTCCAACGGTGTCCCACGGTGTCCAACGGTGTCCAACGATGTCCAACGGTGTCCAACGATGTCCAACGGTGTCCCACGATGTCCAACGATGTCCAACGATGTCCAACGGTGTCCAACGTTGTCCAACGTTGTCCCACGTTGTCTCACGTTGTCCCACGGTGTCCAGCGATGTCCAACGGTGTCCCACGTTGTCCAACGGTGTCCCACGTTGTCCCACGTTGTCCCACGATGTCCCACGTTGTCCCACGTTGTCCCACGTTGTCCCACCTTGTCCCACGTTGCCCCACGTTGTCCCACGTTGTCCCACGTTGTCCCACGTTGTCCCACGGTGTCCAACGGTGTCCAACGGAGTCCCACGATGTCCACCGATATCCAACGGTGTCCAACGGTGTCCAACGGTGTCCAACGGTGTCCAACGATGTCCCACGTTGTCCCACGGTGTCCAACGATGTCCAACGGTGTCCCACGTTGTCCCACGTTGTCCCACGTTGTCCCACGTTGTCCCACGTTGTCCCACGTTGTCCCACGTTGTCCCACGTTGTCCCACGTTGTCCCACGGTGTCCAACGATGTCCAACGGTGTCCAACGGTGTCCCACGGTGTCCAACGGTGTCCCACGTTGTCCCACATTGTCCCACGTTGTCCCACGTTGTCCCACGTTGTCCCACGTTGTCCAACGATGTCCAACGGTGTCCCACGTTGTCCCACGTTGTCCCACGTTGTCCCACGTTGTCCCACGTTGTTCCATGGTTTCCCACGTTGTCCCACGTTGTCCCACGTTGTCCCACGGTGTCCAACGATGTCCAACGGTGTCCAACGGTGTCCAACGGTGTCCCACGGTGTCCAACGGTGTCCCACGTTGTCCCACGTTGTCCCACGTTGTCCCACGTTGTCCCACGTTGTCCCACGTTGTCCAACGATGTCCAACGGTGTCCCACGTTGTCCCACGTTGTCCCACGTTGTCCCACGTTGTTCCATGGTTTCCCACGTTGTCCCACGTTGTCCCACGTTGTCCCACGGTGTCCAACGATGTCCAACGGTGTCCAACGGTGTCCAACGGTGTCCAACGATGTCCCACGTTGTCCCACGTTGTCCCACGTTGTCCCACGTTGTCAAGCGTTGTCCCACGATGTCCCACGTTGTCCCACGTTGTCCCACGTTGTCCCACCTTGTCCCACGTTGCCCCACGTTGTCCCACGTTGTCCCACGTTGTCCCACGTTGTCCCACGGTGTCCAACGGTGTCCAACGGTGTCCCACGATGTCCACCGATATCCAACGGTGTCCAACGGTGTCCAACGGTGTCCAACGGTGTCCAACGATGTCCCACGTTGTCCCACGGTGTCCAACGATGTCCAACGGTGTCCCACGTTGTCCCACGTTGTCCCACGTTGTCCCACGTTGTCCCACGTTGTCCCACGTTGTCCCACGTTGTCCCACGTTGTCCCACGTTGTCCCACGGTGTCCAACGATGTCCAACGGTGTCCAACGGTGTCCCACGGTGTCCAACGGTGTCCCACGTTGTCCCACATTGTCCCACGTTGTCCCACGTTGTCCCACGTTGTCCCACGTTGTCCAACGATGTCCAACGGTGTCCCACGTTGTCCCACGTTGTCCCACGTTGTCCCACGTTGTCCCACGTTGTTCCATGGTTTCCCACGTTGTCCCACGTTGTCCCACGTTGTCCCACGGTGTCCAACGATGTCCAACGGTGTCCAACGGTGTCCAACGGTGTCCCACGGTGTCCCACGGTGTCCCACGTTGTCCCACGTTGTCCCACGTTGTCCCACGTTGTCCCACGTTGTCCAACGGTGTCCCACGGTGTCCAACGGTGTCCCACGTTGTCCCACGTTGTCCCACGTTGTCCCACGTTGTCCCACGGTGTCCAACGGTGTCCAACGATGTCCAACGGTGTCCAACGGTGTCCCACGATGTCCACCGATGTCCAACGGTGTCCAACGGTGTCCAACGGTGTCCAACGGTGTCCAACGATGTCCAACGATGTCCAACGATGTCCAACGGTGTCCAACGATGTCCAACGATGTCCAACGGTGTCCCACGATGTCCAACGATGTACAACGATGTCCAACGGTGTCCAACGGTGTCCCACGTTGTCCCACGTTGTCCCACGTTGTCCCACGGTGTCCAACGATGTCCAACGGTGTCCCACGTTGTCCCACGTTGTCCCACGTTGTCCCACGTTGTCCCACGTTGTCCCACGTTGTCCCACGTTGTCCCACGTTGTCCCACGTTGTCCCACGTTGTCCCACGTTGTCCCACGTTGTCCCACGGTGTCCAACGATGTCCAGCGGTGTCCAACGGTGTCCCACGTTGTCCCACGTTGTCCCACGTTGTCCCACGTTGTCCCACGTTGTCCCACGTTGTCCCACGTTGTCCCACGGTGTCCAACGATGTCCAACGGTGTCCAACGGTGTCCCACGGTGTCCAACGGTGTCCCACGTTGTCCCACGTTGTCCCACGTTGTCCCACGTTGTCCCACGTTGTCCCACGTTGTCCAACGATGTCCAACGGTGTCCCACGTTGTCCCACGTTGTCCCACGTTGTCCCACGTTGTCCCACGTTGTTCCATGGTTTCCCACGTTTTCCCACGTTGTCCCACGTTGTCCCACGGTGTCCAACGATGTCCAACGGTGTCCAACGGTGTCCAACGGTGTCCCACGGTGTCCAACGGTGTCCCACGTTGTCCCACGTTGTCCCACGTTGTCCCACGTTGTCCCACGTTGTCCAACGGTGTCCCACGGTGTCCAACGGTGTCCCACGTTGTCCAACGGTGTCCAACGGAGTCCAACGGTGTCCAACGATGTCCAACGGTGTCCAACGATGTCCAACGATGTCCAACGGTGTCCCACGATGTCCAACGATGTACAACGATGTCCAACGGTGTCCAACGGTGTCCCACGTTGTCCCACGTTGTCCCACGTTGTCCCACGGTGTCCAACGATGTCCAACGGTGTCCCACGTTGTCCCACGTTGTCCCACGTTGTCCCACGTTGTCCCACGTTGTCCCACGTTGTCCCACGTTGTCCCACGTTGTCCCACGTTGTCCCACGTTGTCCCACGTTGTCCCACGTTGTCCCACGGTGTCCAACGATGTCCAGCGGTGTCCAACGGTGTCCCACGTTGTCCCACGTTGTCCCACGTTGTCCCACGTTGTCCCACGTTGTCCCACGTTGTCCCACGTTGTCCCACGGTGTCCAACGATGTCCAACGGTGTCCAACGGTGTCCCACGGTGTCCAACGGTGTCCCACGTTGTCCCACGTTGTCCCACGTTGTCCCACGTTGTCCCACGTTGTCCCACGTTGTCCAACGATGTCCAACGGTGTCCCACGTTGTCCCACGTTGTCCCACGTTGTCCCACGTTGTCCCACGTTGTTCCATGGTTTCCCACGTTTTCCCACGTTGTCCCACGTTGTCCCACGGTGTCCAACGATGTCCAACGGTGTCCAACGGTGTCCAACGGTGTCCCACGGTGTCCAACGGTGTCCCACGTTGTCCCACGTTGTCCCACGTTGTCCCACGTTGTCCCACGTTGTCCAACGGTGTCCCACGGTGTCCAACGGTGTCCCACGTTGTCCCACGTTGTCCCACGTTGTCCCACGTTGTCCCACGTTGTCCCACGGTGTCCCACGGTGTCCAACGGTGTCCAACGATGTCCAACGGTGTCCAACGGTGTCCCACGATGTCCACCGATGTCCAACGGTGTCCAACGGTGTCCAACGGAGTCCAACGGTGTCCAACGATGTCCAACGATGTCCAACGATGTCCAACGGTGTCCAACGATGTCCAACGATGTCCAACGGTGTCCCACGATGTCCAACGATGTACAACGATGTCCAACGGTGTCCAACGGTGTCCCACGTTGTCCCACGTTGTCCCACGTTGTCCCACGGTGTCCAACGATGTCCAACGGTGTCCCACGTTGTCCCACGTTGTCCCACGTTGTCCCACGTTGTCCCACGTTGTCCCACGTTGTCCCACGTTGTCCCACGTTGTCCCACGTTGTCCCACGTTGTCCCACGTTGTCCTACGTTGTCCCACGTTGTCCCACGGTGTCCAACGATGTCCAGCGGTGTCCAACGGTGTCCCACGGTGTCCCACGGTGTCCAACGGTGTCCCACGTTGTCCCACGTTGTCCCACGTTGTCCCACCATGTCCCACGTTGTCCCACGTTGTCCCACGTTGTCCCACGTTGTCCCACGTTGTCCCACGGTGTCCAACGGTGTCCAACGATGTCCAACGGTGTCCAACGGTGTCCCACGATGTCCACCGATGTCCAACGGTGTCCAACGGTGTCCAACGGTGTCCAACGGTGTCCAACGGTGTCCAACGGTGTCCCACGGTGTCCAACGGTGTCCAACGGTGTCCCACGGTGTCCAACGGTGTCCCACGTTGTCCCACGTTGTCCCACGTTGTCCCACGTTGTCCCACGTTGTCCCACGGTGTCCAACGGTGTCCAACGATGTCCAACGGTGTCCAACGGTGTCCCACGATGTCCACCGATGTCCAACGGTGTCCAACGGTGTCCAACGGAGTCCAACGGTGTCCAACGATGTCCAACGATGTCCAACGATGTCCAACGGTGTCCAACGATGTCCAACGATGTCCAACGGTGTCCCACGATGTCCAACGATGTACAACGATGTCCAACGGTGTCCAACGGTGTCCCACGTTGTCCCACGTTGTCCCACGTTGTCCCACGGTGTCCAACGATGTCCAACGGTGTCCCACGTTGTCCCACGTTGTCCCACGTTGTCCCACGTTGTCCCACGTTGTCCCACGTTGTCCCACGTTGTCCCACGTTGTCCCACGTTGTCCCACGTTGTCCCACGTTGTCCCACGTTGTCCCACGTTGTCCCACGGTGTCCAACGATGTCCAGCGGTGTCCAACGGTGTCCCACGGTGTCCCACGGTGTCCAACGGTGTCCCACGTTGTCCCACGTTGTCCCACGTTGTCCCACCATGTCCCACGTTGTCCAACGATGTCCAACGGTGTCCCACGTTGTCCCACGTTGTCCTACGTTGTCCCACGTTGTCCCACGTTGTCCCACGTTGTCCCACGTTGTCCCACGTTGTCCCACGTTGTCCCACGGTGTCCAACGGTGTCCAACGGTGTCCCACGATGTCCACCGATGTCCAACGGTGTCCAACGGTCTCCAACGGTGTCCAACGGTGTCCAACGATGTCCCACGTTGTCCCACGTTGTCCCACGTTGTCCCACGGTGTCCAACGATGTCCAACGGTGTCCCACGTTGTCCCACGTTGTCCCACGTTGTCCCACGTTGTCCCACGTTGTCCCACGTTGTCGCACGTTGTCCCACGTTGTCCCACGTTGACCCACGTTGTCCCACGTTGTCCCACGGTGTCCAACGGTGTCCAACGATATCCAACGGTGTCCCACGTTGTCCCACGTTGTCCCACGTTGTCCCACGATGTCCCACGTTGTCCCACGTTGTCCCACGTAGTCCCACGTTGTCCCACGTTGTCCCACGTTGTCCCACGTTGTCCCACGTTGTCCCACGTTGTCCCACGTTGTCCCACGGTGTCCAACGGTGTCCAACGATGTCCAACGGTGTCCAACGGTGTCCCACGATGTCCACCGATGTCCAACGGTGTCCAACGGTGTCCAACGGTGTCCAACGGTGTCCAACGGTGTCCAACGGTGTCCCACGGTGTCCAACGGTGTCCAACGATGTCCAACGGTGTCCAACGATGTCCAACGGTGTCCCACGATGTCCAACGATGTCCAACGATGTCCAACGGTGTCCCACGTTGTCCCACGTTGTCCCACGTTGTCCCACGTTGTCCCACGGTGTCCAGCGATGACCAACGGTGTCCCACGTTGTCCAACGGTGTCCCACGTTGTCCCACGTTGTCCCACGTTGTCCCACGTTGTCCCACGTTGTCCCACGATGTCCCACGTTGTCCCACGTTGTCCCACGTTGTCCCACGTTGTCCCACGTTGTCCCACGTTGTCCCACGTTGTCCCACGTTGTCCCACGTTGTCCCACGGTGTCCAACGATGTCCAACGGTGTCCAACGGTGTCCCACGGTGTCCAACGGTGTCCCACGTTGTCCCACGTTGTCCCACGTTGTCGCACGTTGTCCCACGTTGTCCCACGTTGTCCAACGATGTCCAACGGTGTCCCACGTTGTCCCACGTTGTCCCACGTTGTCCCACGTTGTTCCATGGTTTCCCACGTTGTCCCACGTTGTCCCACGTTGTCCCACGGTGTCCAACGATGTCCAACGGTGTCCAACGGTGTCCAACGGTGTCCAACGATGTCCAACGATGTCCAGCGATGTCCAACGGTGTCCAACGATGTCCAACGATGTCCAACGGTGTCCCACGTTGTCCCACGTTGTCCCACGTTGTCCCACGTTGTCCCACGTTGTCCCACGGTGTCCAACGATGTCCAACGGTGTCCAACGATGTCCAACGGTGTCCCACGATGTCCAACGATGTCCAACGATGTCCAACGGTGTCCCACGATGTCCAACGTTGTCCTACGTTGTCCCACGTTGTCCCACGTTGTCCCACGTTGTCCCACGTTGTCCCACGGTGTCCAACGGTGTCCAACGATGTCCAACGGTGTCCAACGGTGTCCCACGTTGTCCCACGTTGTCCCACGTTGTCCCACGGTGTCCCACGTTGTCCCACGTTGTCCCACGTTGTCCCACGTTGTCCCACGTTGTCCCACGTTGTCCCACGGTGTCCCACGGTGTCCAACGGTGTCCAACGATGTCCAACGGTGTCCAACGATGTCCAACGGTGTCCCACGATGTCCAACGATGTCCAACGATGTCCAACGGTGTCCCACGTTGTCCCACGTTGTCCCACGTTGTCCCACGTTGTCCCACGATGTCCCACGTTGTCCCACGTTGTCCCACGTTGTCCCACGTTGTCCCACGTTGTCCCACGTTGTCCCACGTTGTCCCACGTTGTCCCACGTTGTCCCACGTTGTCCCACGTTGTCCCACGTTGTCCCACGATGTCCCACGTTGTCCCACGTTGTCCCACGTTGTCCCACGTTGTCCCACGTTGTCCCACGTTGTCCCGCGTTGTCCCACGTTGTCCCACGGTGTCCAACGATGTCCAACGGTGTCCAACGGTGTCCCACGGTGTCCAACGGTGTCCCACGTTGTCCCACGTTGTCCCACGTTGTCCCACGTTGTCCCACGTTGTCCCACGTTGTCCCACGTTGTCCCACGTTGTCCAACGATGTCCAACGGTGTCCCACGTTGTCCCACGTTGTCCCACGTTGTCCCACGTTGTTCCATGGTTTCCCACGTTGTCCCACGTTGTCCCACGTTGTCCCACGGTGTCCAACGATGTCCAACGGTGTCCAACGGTGTCCAACGGTGTCCAACGATGTCCAACGATGTCCAGCGATGTCCAACGGTGTCCAACGATGTCCAACGATGTCCAACGGTGTCCCACGTTGTCCCACGTTGTCCCACGTTGTCCCACGTTGTCCCACGGTGTCCAACGATGTCCAACGGTGTCCAACGATGTCCAACGGTGTCCCACGATGTCCAACGATGTCCAACGATGTCCAACGGTGTCCCACGATGTCCAACGATGTCCAACAATGTCCAACGGTGTCCAACGGTGTCCAACGGTGTCCAACGGTGTCCCACGGTGTCCAACGGTGTCCCACGTTGTCCCACGTTGTCCCACGTTGTCCCACGTTGTCCAACGGTGTCCAACGGTGTCCCACGTTGTCCCACGTTGTCCCACGTTGTCCCACGGTGTCCAACGTTGTCCCACGGTGTCCAACGATGTCCAACGGTGTCCCACGTTGTCCAACGGTGTCCCACGTTGTCCAACGGTGTCCCACGTTGTCCCACGTTGTCCCACGTTGTCCCACGTTGTCCCACGTTGTCCCACGATGTCCCACGTTGTCCCACGTTGTCCCACGTTGTCCCACCTTGTCCCACGTTGCCCCACGTTGTCCCACGGTGTCCAACGATGTCCAACGGTGTCCAACGATGTCCAACAGTGTCCCACGATGTCCAACGATGTCCAACGATGTCCAACGGTGTCCAACGGTGTCCCACGTTGTCCCACGTTGTCCCACGTTGTCCCACGTTGTCCCACGGTGTCCAACGGTGTCCAACGATGTCCAACGGTGTCCAACGGTGTCCCACGATGTCCACCGATGTCCAACGGTGTCCAACGGTGTCCAACGGTGTCCAACGGTGTCCAACGATGTCCAACGATGTCCAACGATGTCCAACGGCGTCCAACGATGTCCAACGATGTCCAACGGTGTCCCACGATGTCCAACGATGTCCAACGATGTCCAACGATGTCCAACGGTGTCCCACGTTGTCCCACGTTGTCCCACGTTGTCCCACGTTGTCCCACGTTGTCCCACGATGTCCCACGTTGTCCCACGTTGTCCCACGTTGTCCGACGTTGTCCCACGTTGTCCCACGTTGTCCCACGGTGTCCAACGATGTCCAACGGTGTCCAACGATGTCCAACAGTGTCCCACGATGTCCAACGATGTCCAACGATGTCCAACGGTGTCCAACGGTGTCCCACGTTGTCCCACGTTGTCCCACGTTGTCCCACGGTGTCCAACGATGTCCAACGGTGTCCCACGTTGTCCAACGGTGTCCCACGTTGTCCAACGGTGTCCCACGTTGTCCCACGTTGTCCCACGTTGTCCCACGTTGTCCCACGTTGTCCCACGATGTCCCACGTTGTCCCACGTTGTCCCACGTTGTCCCACCTTGTCCCACGTTGCCCCACGTTGTCCCACGTTGTCCCACGTTGTCCCACGTTGTCCCACGGTGTCCAACGGTGTCCAACGGTGTCCCACGATGTCCACCGATATCCAACGGTGTCCAACGGTGTCCAACGGTGTGCAACGGTGTCCAACGATGTCCCACGTTGTCCCACGGTGTCCAACGATGTCCAACGGTGTCCCACGTTGTCCCACGTTGTCCCACGTTGTCCCACGGTGTCCCACGTTGTCCCACGGTGTCCAACGATGTCCCACGTTGTCCCACGTTGTCCCACGTTGTCCCACGTTGTCCCACGTTGTCCGACGTTGTCCCACGTTGTCCCACGTTGTCCCACGGTGTCCAACGATGTCCAACGGTGTCCAACGATGTCCAACAGTGTCCCACGATGTCCAACGATGTCCAACGATGTCCAACGGTGTCCAACGGTGTCCCACGTTGTCCCACGTTGTCCCACGTTGTCCCACGGTGTCCAACGATGTCCAACGGTGTCCCACGTTGTCCAACGGTGTCCCACGTTGTCCAACGGTGTCCAACGGTGTCCAACGATGTCCAACGGTGTCCAACGGTGTCCCACGTTGTCCCACGTTGTCCCACGTTGTCCCACGGTGTCCCACGTTGTCCCACGTTGTCCCACGTTGTCCCACGTTGTCGCACGTTGTCCCACGTTGTCCCACGTTGTCCAACGATGTCCAACGGTGTCCCACGTTGTCCCACGTTGTCCCACGTTGTCCCACGTTGTTCCATGGTTTCCCACGTTGTCCCACGTTGTCCCACGTTGTCCCACGGTGTCCAACGATGTCCAACGGTGTCCAACGGTGTCCAACGGTGTCCAACGATGTCCAACGATGTCCAGCGATGTCCAACGGTGTCCAACGATGTCCAACGATGTCCAACGGTGTCCCACGTTGTCCCACGTTGTCCCACGTTGTCCCACGTTGTCCCACGTTGTCCCACGGTGTCCAACGATGTCCAACGGTGTCCAACGATGTCCAACGGTGTCCCACGATGTCCAACGATGTCCAACGATGTCCAACGGTGTCCCACGATGTCCAACGTTGTCCTACGTTGTCCCACGTTGTCCCACGTTGTCCCACGTTGTCCCACGTTGTCCCACGGTGTCCAACGGTGTCCAACGATGTCCAACGGTGTCCAACGGTGTCCCACGTTGTCCCACGTTGTCCCACGTTGTCCCACGGTGTCCCACGTTGTCCCACGTTGTCCCACGTTGTCCCACGTTGTCCCACGTTGTCCCACGTTGTCCCACGGTGTCCCACGGTGTCCAACGGTGTCCAACGATGTCCAACGGTGTCCAACGATGTCCAACGGTGTCCCACGATGTCCAACGATGTCCAACGATGTCCAACGGTGTCCCACGTTGTCCCACGTTGTCCCACGTTGTCCCACGTTGTCCCACGATGTCCCACGTTGTCCCACGTTGTCCCACGTTGTCCCACGTTGTCCCACGTTGTCCCACGTTGTCCCACGTTGTCCCACGTTGTCCCACGTTGTCCCACGTTGTCCCACGTTGTCCCACGTTGTCCCACGATGTCCCACGTTGTCCCACGTTGTCCCACGTTGTCCCACGTTGTCCCACGTTGTCCCACGTTGTCCCGCGTTGTCCCACGTTGTCCCACGGTGTCCAACGATGTCCAACGGTGTCCAACGGTGTCCCACGGTGTCCAACGGTGTCCCACGTTGTCCCACGTTGTCCCACGTTGTCCCACGTTGTCCCACGTTGTCCCACGTTGTCCCACGTTGTCCCACGTTGTCCAACGATGTCCAACGGTGTCCCACGTTGTCCCACGTTGTCCCACGTTGTCCCACGTTGTTCCATGGTTTCCCACGTTGTCCCACGTTGTCCCACGTTGTCCCACGGTGTCCAACGATGTCCAACGGTGTCCAACGGTGTCCAACGGTGTCCAACGATGTCCAACGATGTCCAGCGATGTCCAACGGTGTCCAACGATGTCCAACGATGTCCAACGGTGTCCCACGTTGTCCCACGTTGTCCCACGTTGTCCCACGTTGTCCCACGGTGTCCAACGATGTCCAACGGTGTCCAACGATGTCCAACGGTGTCCCACGATGTCCAACGATGTCCAACGATGTCCAACGGTGTCCCACGATGTCCAACGATGTCCAACAATGTCCAACGGTGTCCAACGGTGTCCAACGGTGTCCAACGGTGTCCCACGGTGTCCAACGGTGTCCCACGTTGTCCCACGTTGTCCCACGTTGTCCCACGTTGTCCAACGGTGTCCAACGGTGTCCCACGTTGTCCCACGTTGTCCCACGTTGTCCCACGGTGTCCAACGTTGTCCCACGGTGTCCAACGATGTCCAACGGTGTCCCACGTTGTCCAACGGTGTCCCACGTTGTCCAACGGTGTCCCACGTTGTCCCACGTTGTCCCACGTTGTCCCACGTTGTCCCACGTTGTCCCACGATGTCCCACGTTGTCCCACGTTGTCCCACGTTGTCCCACCTTGTCCCACGTTGCCCCACGTTGTCCCACGGTGTCCAACGATGTCCAACGGTGTCCAACGATGTCCAACAGTGTCCCACGATGTCCAACGATGTCCAACGATGTCCAACGGTGTCCAACGGTGTCCCACGTTGTCCCACGTTGTCCCACGTTGTCCCACGTTGTCCCACGGTGTCCAACGGTGTCCAACGATGTCCAACGGTGTCCAACGGTGTCCCACGATGTCCACCGATGTCCAACGGTGTCCAACGGTGTCCAACGGTGTCCAACGGTGTCCAACGATGTCCAACGATGTCCAACGATGTCCAACGGCGTCCAACGATGTCCAACGATGTCCAACGGTGTCCCACGATGTCCAACGATGTCCAACGATGTCCAACGATGTCCAACGGTGTCCCACGTTGTCCCACGTTGTCCCACGTTGTCCCACGTTGTCCCACGTTGTCCCACGATGTCCCACGTTGTCCCACGTTGTCCCACGTTGTCCCACGTTGTCCCACGTTGTCCGACGTTGTCCCACGTTGTCCCACGTTGTCCCACGGTGTCCAACGATGTCCAACGGTGTCCAACGATGTCCAACAGTGTCCCACGATGTCCAACGATGTCCAACGATGTCCAACGGTGTCCAACGGTGTCCCACGTTGTCCCACGTTGTCCCACGTTGTCCCACGGTGTCCAACGATGTCCAACGGTGTCCCACGTTGTCCAACGGTGTCCCACGTTGTCCAACGGTGTCCCACGTTGTCCCACGTTGTCCCACGTTGTCCCACGTTGTCCCACGTTGTCCCACGATGTCCCACGTTGTCCCACGTTGTCCCACGTTGTCCCACCTTGTCCCACGTTGCCCCACGTTGTCCCACGTTGTCCCACGTTGTCCCACGTTGTCCCACGGTGTCCAACGGTGTCCAACGGTGTCCCACGATGTCCACCGATATCCAACGGTGTCCAACGGTGTCCAACGGTGTCCAACGGTGTCCAACGATGTCCCACGTTGTCCCACGGTGTCCAACGATGTCCAACGGTGTCCCACGTTGTCCCACGTTGTCCCACGTTGTCCCACGGTGTCCCACGTTGTCCCACGGTGTCCAACGATGTCCCACGTTGTCCCACGTTGTCCCACGTTGTCCCACGTTGTCCCACGTTGTCCGACGTTGTCCCACGTTGTCCCACGTTGTCCCACGGTGTCCAACGATGTCCAACGGTGTCCAACGATGTCCAACAGTGTCCCACGATGTCCAACGATGTCCAACGATGTCCAACGGTGTCCAACGGTGTCCCACGTTGTCCCACGTTGTCCCACGTTGTCCCACGGTGTCCAACGATGTCCAACGGTGTCCCACGTTGTCCAACGGTGTCCCACGTTGTCCAACGGTGTCCCACGTTGTCCCACGTTGTCCCACGTTGTCCCACGTTGTCCCACGTTGTCCCACGATGTCCCACGTTGTCCCACGTTGTCCCACGTTGTCCCACCTTGTCCCACGTTGCCCCACGTTGTCCCACGTTGTCCCACGTTGTCCCACGTTGTCCCACGGTGTCCAACGGTGTCCAACGGTGTCCCACGATGTCCACCGATATCCAACGGTGTCCAACGGTGTCCAACGGTGTCCAACGGTGTCCAACGATGTCCCACGTTGTCCCACGGTGTCCAACGATGTCCAACGGTGTCCCACGTTGTCCCACGTTGTCCCACGTTGTCCCACGTTGTCCCACGTTGTCCCACGTTGTCCCACGTTGTCCCACGTTGTCCCACGTTGTCCCACGGTGTCCAACGATGTCCAACGGTGTCCAACGGTGTCCCACGGTGTCCAACGGTGTCCCACGTTGTCCCACGTTGTCCCACGTTGTCCCACGTTGTCCCACGTTGTCCCACGTTGTCCAACGATGTCCAACGGTGTCCCACGTTGTCCCACGTTGTCCCACGTTGTCCCACGTTGTCCCACGTTGTTCCATGGTTTCCCACGTTGTCCCACGTTGTCCCACGTTGTCCCACGGTGTCCAACGATGTCCAACGGTGTCCAACGGTGTCCAACGGTGTCCCACGGTGTCCAACGGTGTCCCACGTTGTCCCACGTTGTCCCACGTTGTCCCACGTTGTCCCAGGTTGTCCAACGGTGTCCCACGGTGTCCAACGGTGTCCCACGTTGTCCCACGTTGTCCCACGTTGTCCCACGTTGTCCCACGTTGTCCCACGGTGTCCAACGGTGTCCAACGATGTCCAACGGTGTCCAACGGTGTCCCACGATGTCCACCGATGTCCAACGGTGTCCAACGGTGTCCAACGGTGTCCAACGGTGTCCAACGATGTCCAACGATGTCCAACGATGTCCAACGGTGTCCAACGATGTCCAACGATGTCCAACGGTGTCCCACGATGTCCAACGATGTACAACGATGTCCAACGGTGTCCAACGGTGTCCCACGTTGTCCCACGTTGTCCCACGTTGTCCCACGGTGTCCAACGATGTCCAACGGTGTCCCACGTTGTCCCACGTTGTCCCACGTTGTCCCACGTTGTCCGACGTTGTCCCACGTTGTCCCACGTTGTCCCACGGTGTCCAACGATGTCCAACGGTGTCCAACGATGTCCAACAGTGTCCCACGATGTCCAACGATGTCCAACGATGTCCAACGGTGTCCAACGGTGTCCCACGTTGTCCCACGTTGTCCCACGTTGTCCCACGGTGTCCAACGATGTCCAACGGTGTCCCACGTTGTCCAACGATGTCCAACGGTGTCCAACGGTGTCCCACGTTGTCCCACGTTGTCCCACGTTGTCCCACGGTGTCCAACGGTGTCCCACGTTGTCCCACGTTGTCCCACGTTGTCCCACGTTGCCCCACGTTGTCCCACGGTGTCCAACGGTGTCCCACGTTGTCCCACGTTGTCCCACGTTGTCCCACGTTGTCCCACGTTGTCCCACGTTGTCCCACGTTGTCCCACGGTGTCCAACGATGTCCAACGGTGTCCCACGTTGTCCCACGTTGTCCCACGTTGTCCCACGTTGTCCCACGTTGTCCCACGTTGTCCCACGTTGTCCCACGTTGTCCCACGTTGTCCCACGGTGTCCAACGGTGTCCAACGATGTCCAACGGTGTCCAACGGTGTCCCACGATGTCCACCGATGCCCAACGGTGTCCAACGGTGTCCAACGGTGTCCAACGGTGTCCAACGGTGTCCAACGGTGTCCCACGGTGTCCAACGGTGTCCAACGATGTCCAACGGTGTCCAACGATGTCCAACGGTGTCCCACGATGTCCAACGATGTCCAACGATGTCCAACGGTGTCCCACGTTGTCCCACGTTGTCCCACGTTGTCCCACGTTGTCCCACGGTGTCCAGCGATGTCCAACGGTGTCCCACGTTGTCCAACGGTGTCCCACGTTGTCCCACGTTGTCCCACGTTGTCCCACGTTGTCCCACGTTGTCCCACGATGTCCCACGTTGTCCCACGTTGTCCCACGTTGTCCCACGTTGTCCCACGTTGTCCCACGTTGTCCCACGTTGTCCCACGTTGTCCCACGGTGTCCAACGATGTCCAACGGTGTCCAACGGTGTCCCACGGTGTCCAACGGTGTCCCACGTTGTCCCACGTTGTCCCACGTTGTCCCACGGTGTCCAACGATGTCCAACGGTGTCCAACGGTGTCCAACGGTGTCCAACGATGTCCAACGATGTCCAGCGATGTCCAACGGTGTCCAACGATGTCCAACGATGTCCAACGGTGTCCCACGTTGTCCCACGTTGTCCCACGGTGTCCAGCGATGTCCAACGGTGTCCCACGTTGTCCAACGGTGTCCCACGTTGTCCCACGTTGTCCCACGTTGTCCCACGTTGTCCCACGTTGTCCCACGATGTCCCACGTTGTCCCACGTTGTCCCACGTTGTCCCACGTTGTCCCACGTTGTCCCACGTTGTCCCACGTTGTCCCACGTTGTCCCACGGTGTCCAACGATGTCCAACGGTGTCCAACGGTGTCCCACGGTGTCCCACGGTGTCCAACGGTGTCCCACGTTGTCCCACGTTGTCCCACGTTGTCCCACGTTGTCCCACGTTGTCCAACGGTGTCCCACGGTGTCCAACGGTGTCCCACGTTGTCCCACGTTGTCCCACGTTGTCCCACGTTGTCCCACGGTGTCCAACGGTGTCCCACGGTGTCCAACGGTGTCCAACGATGTCCCACGATGTCCACCGATGTCCAAGGGTGTCCAACGGTGTCCAACGGTGTCCAACGGTGTCCCACGGTGTCCAACGATGTTCAACGGTGTCCCACGTTGTCCAACGGTGTCCCACGGTGTCCCACGGTGTCCAACGGTGTCCCACGTTGTCCCACGTTGTCCCACGTTGTCCCACGTTGTCCCACGTTATCCCACGTTGTCCCACGTTGTTCCATGGTTTCCCACGTTGTCCCACGTTGTCCCACGTTGTCCCACGTTGTCCCACGGTGTCCAACGGTGTCCAACGATGTCCAACGGTGTCCAACGGTGTCCCACGATGTCCACCGATGTCCAACGGTGTCCAACGGTGTCCAACGGTGTCCAACGGTGTCCAACGATGTCCAACGATGTCCAACGATGTCCAACGGCGTCCAACGATGTCCAACGATGTCCAACGGTGTCCCACGATGTCCAACGATGTCCAACGATGTCCAACGATGTCCAACGGTGTCCCACGTTGTCCCACGTTGTCCCACGTTGTCCCACGTTGTCCCACGTTGTCCCACGATGTCCCACGTTGTCCCACGTTGTCCCACGTTGTCCCACGTTGTCCCACGTTGTCCGACGTTGTCCCACGTTGTCCCACGTTGTCCCACGGTGTCCAACGATGTCCAACGGTGTCCAACGATGTCCAACAGTGTCCCACGATGTCCAACGATGTCCAACGCTGTCCAACGGTGTCCAACGGTGTCCCACGTTGTCCCACGTTGTCCCACGTTGTCCCACGGTGTCCAACGATGTCCAACGGTGTCCCACGTTGTCCAACGGTGTCCCACGTTGTCCAACGGTGTCCCACGTTGTCCCACGTTGTCCCACGTTGTCCCACGTTGTCCCACGTTGTCCCACGATGTCCCACGTTGTCCCACGTTGTCCCACGTTGTCCCACCTTGTCCCACGTTGCCCCACGTTGTCCCACGTTGTCCCACGTTGTCCCACGTTGTCCCACGGTGTCCAACGGTGTCCAACGGTGTCCCACGATGTCCACCGATATCCAACGGTGTCCAACGGTGTCCAACGGTGTCCAACGGTGTCCAACGATGTCCCACGTTGTCCCACGGTGTCCAACGATGTCCAACGGTGTCCAACGGTGTCCCACGGTGTCCCACGGTGTCCAACGGTGTCCCACGTTGTCCCACGTTGTCCCACGTTGTCCCACGTTGTCCCACGTTGTCCAACGGTGTCCCACGGTGTCCAACGGTGTCCCACGTTGTCCCACGTTGTCCCACGTTGTCCCACGTTGTCCCACGGTGTCCAACGGTGTCCCACGGTGTCCAACGGTGTCCAACGGTGTCCCACGATGTCCACCGATGTCCAAGGGTGTCCAACGGTGTCCAACGGTGTCCAACGGTGTCCCACGGTGTCCAACGATGTTCAACGGTGTCCCACGTTGTCCAACGGTGTCCCACGGTGTCCCACGGTGTCCAACGGTGTCCCACGTTGTCCCACGTTGTCCCACGTTGTCCCACGTTGTCCCACGTTATCCCACGTTGTCCCACGTTGTTCCATGGTTTCCCACGTTGTCCCACGTTGTCCCACGTTGTCCCACGGTGTCCAACGATGTCCAACGGTGTCCAACGGTGTCCCACGGTGTCCAACGGTGTCCCACGTTGTCCCACATTGTCCCACGTTGTCCCACGTTGTCCCACGTTGTCCAACGGTGTCCAACGGTGTCCCACGTTGTCCCACGTTGTCCCACGTTGTCCCACGTTGTCCCACGTTGTCCAACGGTGTCCCACGGTGTCCAACGGTGTCCCACGTTGTCCCACGTTGTCCCACGTTGTCCCACGTTGTCCCACGGTGTCCAACGGTGTCCCACGGTGTCCAACGGTGTCCAACGGTGTCCCACGATGTCCACCGATGTCCAAGGGTGTCCAACGGTGTCCAACGGTGTCCAACGGTGTCCCACGGTGTCCAACGATGTTCAACGGTGTCCCACGTTGTCCAACGGTGTCCCACGGTGTCCCACGGTGTCCAACGGTGTCCCACGTTGTCCCACGTTGTCCCACGTTGTCCCACGTTGTCCCACGTTCTCCCACGTTGTCCCACGTTGTTCCATGGTTTCCCACGTTGTCCCACGTTGTCCCACGTTGTCCCACGTTGTCCCACGGTGTCCAACGGTGTCCAACGATGTCCAACGGTGTCCAACGGTGTCCCACGATGTCCACCGATGTCCAACGGTGTCCAACGGTGTCCAACGGTGTCCAACGGTGTCCAACGATGTCCAACAATGTCCAACGATGTCCAACGGCGTCCAACGATGTCCAACGATGTCCAACGGTGTCCCACGATGTCCAACGATGTCCAACGATGTCCAACGATGTCCAACGGTGTCCCACGTTGTCCCACGTTGTCCCACGTTGTCCCACGTTGTCCCACGTTGTCCCACGATGTCCCACGTTGTCCCACGTTGTCCCACGTTGTCCCACGTTGTCCCACGTTGTCCGACGTTGTCCCACGTTGTCCCACATTGTCCCACGGTGTCCAACGATGTCCAACGGTGTCCAACGATGTCCAACAGTGTCCCACGATGTCCAACGATGTCCAACGATGTCCAACGGTGTCCAACGGTGTCCCACGTTGTCCCACGTTGTCCCACGTTGTCCCACGGTGTCCAACGATGTCCAACGGTGTCCCACGTTGTCCAACGGTGTCCCACGTTGTCCAACGGTGTCCCACGTTGTCCCACGTTGTCCCACGTTGTCCCACGTTGTCCCACGATGTCCCACGTTGTCCCACGTTGTCCCACGTTGTCCCACCTTGTCCCACGTTGCCCCACGTTGTCCCACGTTGTCCCACGTTGTCCCACGTTGTCCCACGGTGTCCAACGGTGTCCAACGGTGTCCCACGATGTCCACCGATATCCAACGGTGTCCAACGGTGTCCAACGGTGTCCAACGGTGTCCAACGATGTCCCACGTTGTCCCACGGTGTCCAACGATGTCCAACGGTGTCCAACGGTGTCCCACGGTGTCCCACGGTGTCCAACGGTGTCCCACGTTGTCCCACGTTGTCCCACGTTGTCCCACGTTGTCCCACGTTGTCCAACGGTGTCCCACGGTGTCCAACGGTGTCCCACGTTGTCCCACGTTGTCCCACGTTATCCCACGTTGTCCCACGGTGTCCAACGGTGTCCCACGGTGTCCAACGGTGTCCAACGGTGTCCCACGATGTCCACCGATGTCCAAGGGTGTCCAACGGTGTCCAACGGTGTCCAACGGTGTCCCACGGTGTCCAACGATGTTCAACGGTGTCCCACGTTGTCCAACGGTGTCCCACGGTGTCCCACGGTGTCCAACGGTGTCCCACGTTGTCCCACGTTGTCCCACGTTGTCCCACGTTGTCCCACGTTATCCCACGTTGTCCCACGTTGTTCCATGGTTTCCCACGTTGTCCCACGTTGTCCCACGTTGTCCCACGGTGTCCAACGATGTCCAACGGTGTCCAACGGTGTCCCACGGTGTCCAACGGTGTCCCACGTTGTCCCACGTTGTCCCACGTTGTCCCACGTTGTCCCACGTTGTCCAACGGTGTCCCACGGTGTCCAACGGTGTCCCACGTTGTCCCACGTTGTCCCACGTTGTCCCACGTTGTCCCACGGTGTCCAACGGTGTCCCACGGTGTCCCACGATGTCCAACGATATCCAACGATGTCCAACGGTGTCCAACGGTGTCCCACGTTGTCCCACGTTGTCCCACGTTGTCCCACGGTGTCCAACGATGTTCAACGGTGTCCCACGTTGTCCAACGGTGTCCCACGTTGTCCCACGTTGTCCCACGTTGTCCCACGATGTCCCACGTTGTCCCACGTTGTCCCACGTTGTCCCACGTTGTCCCACGTTGTCCCACGTTGTCCCACGTTGTCCCACGTTGTCCCACGTTGTCCCACGTTGTCCCACGTTGTCCCACGGTGTCCAACGGTGTCCAACGATGTCCAACGGTGTCCAACGGTGTCCCACGTTGTCCCACGTTGTCCCACGTTGTCCCACGGTGTCCAACGATGTCCAACGGTGTCCCACGTTGTCCCACGTTGTCCCACGTTGTCCCACGATGTCCCACCTTGTCCCACGTTGTCCCACGTTGTCCCACGTTGTCCCACGTTGTCCCACGTTGTCCCACGTTGTCCCACGGTGTCCAACGATGTCCAACGGTGTCCAACGATGTCCAACGGTGTCCCACGATGTCCAACGATGTCCAACGATGTCCAACGGTGTCCAACGGTGTCCCACGTTGTCCCACGTTGTCCCACGTTGTCCCACGGTGTCCAGCGATGTCCAACGGTGTCCCACGTTGTCCAACGGTGTCCCACGTTGTCCCACGTTGTCCCACGTTGTCCCACGGTGTCCAACGATGTCCAACGGTGTCCAACGGTGTCCCACGGTGTCCAACGGTGTCCCACGTTGTCCCACGTTGTCCCACGTTGTCCCACGTTGTCCCACGTTGTCCCACGTTGTCCAACGATGTCCAACGGTGTCCCACGTTGTCCCACGTTGTCCCACGTTGTCCCACGTTGTTCCATGGTTTCCCACGTTGTCCCACGTTGTCCCACGTTGTCCCACGGTGTCCAACGATGTCCAACGGTGTCCAACGGTGTCCAACGGTGTCCAACGATGTCCAACGGTGTCCAACGATGTCCAACGGTGTCCCACGATGTCCAACGATGTCCAACGATGTCCAACGGTGTCCAACGGTGTCCCACGTTGTCCCACGTTGTCCCACGGTGTCCAACGATGTCCAACGGTGTCCAACGATGTCCAACGATGTCCAACGATGTCCAACGGTGTCCAACGATGTCCAACGATGTCCAACGGTGTCCCACGATGTCCAACGATGTCCAACGATGTCCAACGGTGTCCAACGGTGTCCCACGTTGTCCCACGTTGTCCCACGTTGTCCCACGGTGTCCCACGGTGTCCAACGGTGTCCAACGATGTCCAACGGTGTCCAACGGTGTCCCACGTTGTCCCACGTTGTCCCACGTTGTCCCACGGTGTCCAACGATGTCCAACGGTGTCCCACGTTGTCCCACGTTGTCCCACGTTGTCCCACGATGTCCCACCTTGTCCCACGTTGTCCCACGTTGTCCCACGTTGTCCCACGTTGTCCCACGTTGTCCCACGTTGTCCCACGTTGTCCCACGGTGTCCAACGATGTCCAACGGTGTCCAACGATGTCCAACGGTGTCCCACGATGTCCAACGGTGTCCCACGTTGTCCCACGTTGTCCCACGTTGTCCCACGTTGTTCCATGGTTTCCCACGTTGTCCCACGTTGTCCCACGTTGTCCCACGGTGTCCAACGATGTCCAACGGTGTCCAACGGTGTCCAACGGTGTCCAACGATGTCCAACGGTGTCCAACGATGTCCAACGGTGTCCCACGATGTCCAACGATGTCCAACGATGTCCAACGGTGTCCAACGGTGTCCCACGTTGTCCCACGTTGTCCCACGGTGTCCAACGATGTCCAACGGTGTCCAACGATGTCCAACGATGTCCAACGATGTCCAACGGTGTCCAACGATGTCCAACGATGTCCAACGGTGTCCCACGATGTCCAACGATGTCCAACGATGTCCAACGGTGTCCAACGGTGTCCCACGTTGTCGCACGTTGTCCCACGTTGTCCCACGGTGTCCCACGGTGTCCAACGGTGTCCAACGATGTCCAACGGTGTCCAACGGTGTCCCACGTTGTCCCACGTTGTCCCACGTTGTCCCACGGTGTCCAACGATGTCCAACGGTGTCCCACGTTGTCCCACGTTGTCCCACGTTGTCCCACGATGTCCCACCTTGTCCCACGTTGTCCCACGTTGTCCCACGTTGTCCCACGTTGTCCCACGTTGTCCCACGTTGTCCCACGTTGTCCCACGGTGTCCAACGATGTCCAACGGTGTCCAACGATGTCCAACGGTGTCCCACGATGTCCAACGATGTCCAACGATGTCCAACGGTGTCCAACGGTGTCCCACGTTGTCCCACGTTGTCCCACGTTGTCCCACGGTGTCCAGCGATGTCCAACGGTGTCCCACGTTGTCCAACGGTGTCCCACGTTGTCCCACGTTGTCCCACGTTGTCCCACGGTGTCCAACGATGTCCAACGGTGTCCAACGGTGTCCCACGGTGTCCAACGGTGTCCCACGTTGTCCCACGTTGTCCCACGCTGTCCCACGTTGTCCCACGTTGTCCCACGTTGTCCAACGATGTCCAACGGTGTCCCACGTTGTCCCACGTTGTCCCACGTTGTCCCACGTTGTTCCATGGTTTCCCACGTTGTCCCACGTTGTCCCACGTTGTCCCACGGTGTCCAACGATGTCCAACGGTGTCCAACGGTGTCCAACGGTGTCCAACGATGTCCAACGGTGTCCAACGATGTCCAACGGTGTCCCACGATGTCCAACGATGTCCAACGATGTCCCACGGTGTCCAACGGTGTCCCACGTTGTCCCACGTTGTCCCACGGTGTCCAACGATGTCCAACGGTGTCCAACGATGTCCAACGATGTCCAACGATGTCCAACGGTGTCCAACGATGTCCAACGATGTCCAACGGTGTCCCACGATGTCCAACGATGTCCAACGATGTCCAACGGTGTCCAACGGTGTCCCACGTTGTCCCACGTTGTCCCACGTTGTCCCACGGTGTCCAACGATGTCCAACGGTGTCCCACGTTGTCCAACGGTGTCCCACGTTGTCCCACGTTGTCCCACGTTGTCCCACGTTGTCCCACGTTGTCCCACGTTGTCCCACGATGTCCCACGTTGTCCCACGTTGTCCCACGTTGTCCCACGTTGTCCCACGTTGTCCCACGTTGTCCCACGTTGTCCCACGTTGTCCCACGTTGTCCCACGTTGTCCCACGTTGTCCCACGGTGTCCAACGGTGTCCAACGATGTCCAACGGTGTCCAACGGTGTCCCACGTTGTCCCACGTTGTCCCACGTTGTCCCACGGTGTCCAACGATGTCCAACGGTGTCCCACGTTGTCCCACGTTGTCCCACGTTGTCCCACGATGTCCCACGTTGTCCCACGTTGTCCCACGTTGTCCCACGTTGTCCCACGGTGTCCAGCGATGTCCAACGGTGTCCCACGTTGTCCAACGGTGTCCCACGTTGTCCCACGTTGTCCCACGTTGTCCCACGGTGTCCAACCTTGTCCAACGGTGTCCAACGGTGTCCCACGGTGTCCAACGGTGTCCCACGTTGTCCCACGTTGTCCCACGTTGTCCCACGTTGTCCCACGTTGTCCCACGTTGTCCAACGATGTCCAACGGTGTCCCACGTTGTCCCACGTTGTCCCACGTTGTCCCACGTTGTTCCATGGTTTCCCACGTTGTCCCACGTTGTCCCACGTTGTCCCACGGTGTCCAACGATGTCCAACGGTGTCCAACGGTGTCCAACGGTGTCCAACGATGTCCAACGGTGTCCAACGATGTCCAACGGTGTCCCACGATGTCCAACGATGTCCAACGATGTCCAACGGTGTCCAACGGTGTCCCACGTTGTCCCACGTTGTCCCACGTTGTCCCACGGTGTCCAACGATGTCCAACGGTGTCCAACGATGTCCAACGATGTCCAACGGTGTCCCACGATGTCCAACGATGTCCAACAATGTCCAACGGTGTCCAACGGTGTCCCACGTTGTCCCACGTTGTCCCACGTTGTCCCACGGTGTCCAACGATGCCCAACGGTGTCCCACGTTGTCCCACGTTGTCCCACGTTGTCCCACGTTGTCCGACGTTGTCCCACGTTGTCCCACGTTGTCCCACGGTGTCCAACGATGTCCAACGGTGTCCAACGATGTCCAACAGTGTCCCACGATGTCCAACGATGTCCAACGATGTCCAACGGTGTCCAACGGTGTCCCACGTTGTCCCACGTTGTCCCACGTTGTCCCACGGTGTCCAACGATGTCCAACGGTGTCCCACGTTGTCCAACGATGTCCAACGGTTTCCAACGGTGTCCCACGTTGTCCCACGTTGTCCCACGTTGTCCCACGGTGTCCAACGGTGTCCCACGTTGTCCCACGTTGTCCCACGTTGTCCCACGTTGTCCCACGTTGTCCCACGTTGTCCCACGGTGTCCAACGATGTCCAACGGTGTCCAACGGTGTCCAACGGTGTCAAACGGTGTCCCACGGTGTCCAGCGGTGTCCCACGTTGTCCCACGTTGTCCCACGTTGTCCCACGTTGTCCAACGGTGTCCCACGGTGTCCAACGGTGTCCCACGTTGTCCCACGTTGTCCCACGTTGTCCCACGTTGTCCCACGTTGTCCCACGGTGTCCAACGGTGTCCAACGATGTCCAACGGTGTCCAACGGTGTCCCACGATGTCCACCGATGTCCAACGGTGTCCAACGGTGTCCAACGGTGTCCAACGGTGTCCAACGATGTCCAACGGTGTCCAACGATGTCCAACGGTGTCCAACGATGTCCAACGATGTCCAACGGTGTCCCACGATGTCCAACGATGTACAACGATGTCCAACGGTGTCCAACGGTGTCCCACGTTGTCCCACGTTGTCCCACGTTGTCCCACGGTGTCCCACGGTGTCCAACGATGTCCAACGGTGTCCCACGTTGTCCCACGTTGTCCCACGTTGTCCCACGTTGTCCGACGTTGTCCCACGTTGTCCCACGTTGTCCCACGGTGTCCAACGATGTCCAACGGTGTCCAACGATGTCCAACAGTGTCCCACGATGTCCAACGATGTCCAACGATGTCCAACGGTGTCCAACGGTGTCCCACGTTGTCCCACGTTGTCCCACGTTGTCCCACGGTGTCCAACGATGTCCAACGGTGTCCCACGTTGTCCAACGATGTCCAACGGTGTCCAACGGTGTCCCACGTTGTCCCACGTTGCCCCACGTTGTCCCACGGTGTCCAACGGTGTCCCACGTTGTCCCACGTTGTCCCACGTTGTCCCACGTTGTCCCACGTTGTCCCACGTTGTCCCACGTTGTCCCACGGTGTCCAACGGTGTCCCACGTTGTCCCACGTTGTCCCACGTTGTCCCACGTTGTCCCACGTTGTCCCACGTTGTCCCACGGTGTCCAACGATGTCCAACGGTGTCCCACGTTGTCCCACGTTGTCCCACGTTGTTCCACGTTGTCCCACGTTGTCCCACGTTGTCGCACGTTGTCCCACGTTGTCCCACGTTGTCCCACGTTGTCCCACGTTGTCCCACGGTGTCCAACGGTGTCCAGCGATATCCAACGGTGTCCCACGTTGTCCCACGTTGTCCCACGTTGTCCCACGATGTCCCACGTTGTCCCACGTTGTCCCACGTAGTCCCACGTTGTCCCACGTTGTCCCACGTTGTCCCACGTTGTCCCACGTTGTCCCACGTTGTCCCACGTTGTCCCACGGTGTCCAACGGTGTCCAACGATGTCCAACGGTGTCCAACGGTGTCCCACGATGTCCACCGATGTCCAACGGTGTCCAACGGTGTCCAACGGTGTCCAACGGTGTCCAACGGTGTCCAACGGTGTCCCACGGTGTCCAACGGTGTCCAACGATGTCCAACGGTGTCCAACGATGTCCAACGGTGTCCCACGATGTCCAACGATGTCCAACGATGTCCAACGGTGTCCCACGTTGTCCCACGTTGTCCCACGTTGTCCCACGTTGTCCCACGTTGTCCCACGGTGTCCAGCGATGTCCAACGGTGTCCCACGTTGTCCAACGGTGTCCCACGTTGTCCCACGTTGTCCCACGTTGTCCCACGTTGTCCCACGTTGTCCCACGATGTCCCACGTTGTCCCACGTTGTCCCACGTTGTCCCACGTTGTCCCACGTTGTCCCACGTTGTCCCACGTTGTCCCACGTTGTCCCACGGTGTCCAACGATGTCCAACGGTGTCCAACGGTGTCCCACGGTGTCCAACGGTGTCCCACGTTGTCCCACGTTGTCCCACGTTGTCCCACGGTGTCCAACGATGTCCAACGGTGTCCAACGGTGTCCAACGGTGTCCAACGATGTCCAACGATGTCCAGCGATGTCCAACGGTGTCCAACGATGTCCAACGATGTCCAACGGTGTCCCACGTTGTCCCACGTTGTCCCACGTTGTCCCACGTTGTCCCACGTTGTCCCACGCTGTCCAACGATGTCCAACGGTGTCCAACGATGTCCAACGGTGTCCCACGATGTCCAACGATGTCCAACGATGTCCAACGGTGTCCCACGATGTCCAACGTTGTCCTACGTTGTCCCACGTTGTCCCACGTTGTCCCACGTTGTCCCACGTTGTCCCACGGTGTCCAACGGTGTCCAACGATGTCCAACGGTGTCCAACGGTGTCCCACGTTGTCCCACGTTGTCCCACGGTGTCCCACGTTGTCCCACGTTGTCCCACGTTGTCCCACGTTGTCCCACGTTGTCCCACGTTGTCCCACGGTGTCCCACGGTGTCCAACGGTGTCCAACGATGTCCAACGGTGTCCAACGATGTCCAACGGTGTCCCACGATGTCCAACGATGTCCAGCGATGTCCAACGGTGTCCCACGTTGTCCCACGTTGTCCCACGTTGTCCCACGTTGTCCCACGTTGTCCCACGATGTCCCACGTTGTCCCACGTTGTCCCACGTTGTCCCACGTTGTCCCACGTTGTCCCACGTTGTCCCACGTTGTCCCACGTTGTCCCACGTTGTCCCACGTTGTCCCACGTTGTCCCACGTTGTCCCACGATGTCCCACGTTGTCCCACGTTGTCCCACGTTGTCCCACGTTGTCCCACGTTGTCCCACGTTGTCCCACGTTGTCCCACGTTGTCCCACGGTGTCCAACGATGTCCAACGGTGTCCAACGGTGTCCCACGGTGTCCAACGGTGTCCCACGTTGTCCCACGTTGTCCCACGTTGTCCCACGTTGTCCCACGTTGTCCCACGTTGTCCAACGATGTCCAACGGTGTCCCACGTTGTCCCACGTTGTCCCACGTTGTCCCACGTTGTCCCACGTTGTCCCACGTTGTCCCACGTTGTCCCACGTTGTCCCACGGTGTCCAACGGTGTCCAACGATGTCCAACGATGTCCAGCGATGTCCAACGGTGTCCAACGATGTCCAACGATGTCCAACGGTGTCCCACGTTGTCCCACGTTGTCCCACGTTGTCCCACGTTGTCCCACGTTGTCCCACGGTGTCCAACGATGTCCAACGGTGTCCAACGGTGTCCCACGGTGTCCAACGGTGTCCCACGTTGTCCCACGTTGTCCCACGTTGTCCCACGGTGTCCAACGATGTCCAACGGTGTCCAACGGTGTCCAACGGTGTCCAACGATGTCCAACGATGTCCAGCGATGTCCAACGGTGTCCAACGATGTCCAACGATGTCCAACGGTGTCCCACGTTGTCCCACGTTGTCCCACGTTGTCCCACGTTGTCCCACGTTGTCCCACGGTGTCCAACGATGTCCAACGGTGTCCAACGATGTCCAACGGTGTCCCACGATGTCCAACGATGTCCAACGATGTCCAACGGTGTCCAACGGTGTCCAACGGTGTCCAACGATGTCCAACGATGTCCAGCGATGTCCAACGGTGTCCAACGATGTCCAACGATGTCCAACGGTGTCCCACGTTGTCCCACGTTGTCCCACGTTGTCCCACGTTGTCCCACGATGTCCAACGATGTCCAACGATGTCCAACGGTGTCCAACGGTGTCCCACGTTGTCCCACGTTGTCCCACGTTGTCCCACGGTGTCCAACGGTGTCCAACGGTGTCCCACGGTGTCCAACGGTGTCCCACGTTGTCCCACGTTGTCCCACGTTGTCCCACGTTGTCCCACGTTGTCCCACGTTGTCCAACGATGTCCCACGGTGTCCCACGTTGTCCCACGGTGTCCCACGTTGTCCCACGTTGTCCCACGTTGTCCCACGGTGTCCAACGGTGTCCAACGGTGTCCAACGGTGTCCCACGATGTCCACCGATGTCCAACGGTGTCCAACGATGTCCAACGATGTCCAACGGTGTCCAACGATGTCCAACGATGTCCAACGGTGTCCCACGATGTCCCACGTTGTCCCACGATGTCCCACGTTGTCCCACGTTGTCCCACGTTGTCCCACGTTGTCCCACGTTGTCCCACGTTGTCCCACGTGGTCCCACGTTGTCCCACGTTGTCCCACGGTGTCCAACGATGTCCAACGGTGTCCCACGTTGTCCAACGGTGTCCCACGTTGTCCCACGTTGTCCCACGTTGTCCCACGATGTCCCACGTTGTCCCACGTTGTCCCACGTTGTCCCACGTTGTCCCACGTTGTCCCACGTTGTCCCACGTTGTCCCACGTTGTCCCACGTTGTCCCACGTTGTCCCACGGTGTCCAACGATGTCCAACGGTGTCCAACGGTGTCCCACGGTGTCCAACGGTGTCCCACGTTGTCCCACGTTGTCCCACGTTGTCCCACGTTGTCCCACGTTGTCCCACGTTGTCCCACGTTGTCCCACGTTGTCCCACGTTGTCCCACGTTGTCCCACGTTGTCCCACGTTGTCCCACGGTGTCCAACGGTGTCCAACGGTGTCCAACGGTGTCCAACGATGTCCAACGGTGTCCAACGGTGTCCCACGGTGTCCAACGGTGTCCAACGGTGTCCCACGGTGTCCAACGGTGTCCCACGTTGTCCCACGTTGTCCCACGGTGTCCAACGATGTCCAACGGTGTCCAACGGTGTCCCACGGTGTCCCACGTTGTCCCACGTTGTCCCACGTTGTCCAACGGTGTCCCACGATGTCCAACGATGTCCAACGATGTCCAACGGTGTCCAACGTTGTCCCACGTTGTCCCACGTTGTCCCACGTTGTCCCACGGTGTCCAACGATGTCCAACGGTGTCCCACGTTGTCCCACGTTGTCCCACGTTGTCCCACGTTGTCCCACGTTGTCCCACGTTGTCCCACGTTGTCCCACGTTGTCCCACGTTGTCCCACGTTGTCCCACGTTGTCCCACGGTGTCCAACGATGTCCAACGGTGTCCAACGGTGTCCCACGGTGTCCAACGGTGTCCCACGTTGTCCCACGTTGTCCCACGTTGTCCCACGTTGTCCCACGTTGTCCCACGTTGTCCAACGATGTCCAACGGTGTCCCACGTTGTCCCACGTTGTCCCACGTTGTCCCACGTTGTCCCACGTTGTCCCACGTTGTCCCACGTTGTCCCACGTTGTCCCACGGTGTCCAACGGTGTCCAACGGTGTCCAACGATGTCCAACGGTGTCCAACGATGTCCAACGGTGTCCCACGTTGTCCCACGGTGTCCAACGATGTCCAACGGTGTCCAACGGTGTCCCACGGTGTCCCACGTTGTCCCACGTTGTCCCACGTTGTCCAACGGTGTCCCACGATGTCCAACGATGTCCAACGATGTCCAACGGTGTCCAACGTTGTCCCACGTTGTCCCACGTTGTCCCACGTTGTCCCACGTTGTCCCACGTTGTCCCACGTTGTCCCACGTTGTCCCACGATGTCCCACGTTGTCCCACGTTGTCCCACGTTGTCCCACGTTGTCCCACGTTGTCCCACGTTGTCCCACGTTGTCCCACGTTGTCCCACGTTGTCCCACGGTGTCCAACGATGTCCAACGGTGTCCAACGGTGTCCCACGGTGTCCAACGGTGTCCCACGTTGTCCCACGTTGTCCCACGTTGTCCCACGTTGTCCCACGTTGTCCCACGTTGTCCAACGATGTCCAACGGTGTCCCACGTTGTCCCACGTTGTCCCACGTTGTCCCACGTTGTCCCACGTTGTCCCACGTTGTCCCACGTTGTCCCACGTTGTCCCACGTTGTCCCACGGTGTCCAACGATGTCCAACGGTGTCCAACGATGTCCAACGGTGTCCCACGATGTCCAACGATGTCCAACGATGTCCAACGGTGTCCAACGGTGTCCAACGGTGTCCAACGATGTCCAACGATGTCCAGCGATGTCCAACGGTGTCCAACGATGTCCAACGATGTCCAACGGTGTCCCACGTTGTCCCACGTTGTCCCACGTTGTCCCACGTTGTCCCACGATGTCCAACGATGTCCAACAATGTCCAACGGTGTCCAACGGTGTCCCACGTTGTCCCACGTTGTCCCACGTTGTCCCACGGTGTCCAACGGTGTCCCACGGTGTCCAACGGTGTCCAACGGTGTCCCACGTTGTCCCACGTTGTCCCACGTTGTCCCACGTTGTCCCACGTTGTCCCACGTTGTCCAACGATGTCCAACGGTGTCCCACGTTGTCCCACGTTGTCCCACGTTGTCCCACGTTGTCCCACGTTGTCCCACGGTGTCCAACGGTGTCCAACGGTGTCCAACGGTGTCCCACGATGTCCACCGATGTCCAACGGTGTCCAACGATGTCCAACGATGTCCAACGGTGTCCAACGATGTCCAACGATGTCCAACGGTGTCCCACGATGTCCCACGTTGTCCCACGATGTCCCACGTTGTCCCACGTTGTCCCACGTTGTCCCACGTTGTCCCACGTTGTCCCACGTTGTCCCACGTGGTCCCACGTTGTCCCACGTTGTCCCACGGTGTCCAACGATGTCCAACGGTGTCCCACGTTGTCCAACGGTGTCCCACGTTGTCCCACGTTGTCCCACGTTGTCCCACGATGTCCCACGTTGTCCCACGTTGTCCCACGTTGTCCCACGTTGTCCCACGTTGTCCCACGTTGTCCCACGTTGTCCCACGTTGTCCCACGTTGTCCCACGTTGTCCCACGTTGTCCCACGGTGTCCAACGATGTCCAACGGTGTCCAACGGTGTCCCACGGTGTCCAACGGTGTCCCACGTTGTCCCACGTTGTCCCACGTTGTCCCACGTTGTCCCACGTTGTCCCACGTTGTCCCACGTTGTCCCACGTTGTCCCACGTTGTCCCACGTTGTCCCACGTTGTCCCACGTTGTCCCACGGTGTCCAACGGTGTCCAACGGTGTCCAACGGTGTCCAACGATGTCCAACGGTGTCCAACGGTGTCCCACGGTGTCCAACGGTGTCCAACGGTGTCCCACGGTGTCCAACGGTGTCCCACGTTGTCCCACGTTGTCCCACGGTGTCCAACGATGTCCAACGGTGTCCAACGGTGTCCCACGGTGTCCCACGTTGTCCCACGTTGTCCCACGTTGTCCAACGGTGTCCCACGATGTCCAACGATGTCCAACGATGTCCAACGGTGTCCAACGTTGTCCCACGTTGTCCCACGTTGTCCCACGTTGTCCCACGGTGTCCAACGATGTCCAACGGTGTCCAACGTTGTCCCACGTTGTCCCACGTTGTCCCACGTTGTCCCACGTTGTCCCACGTTGTCCCACGTTGTCCCACGTTGTCCCACGTTGTCCCACGTTGTCCCACGTTGTCCCACGTTGTCCCACGTTGTCCCACGGTGTCCAACGATGTCCAGCGGTGTCCAACGGTGACCCACGGTGTCCAACGGTGTCCAACGGTGTCCCACGGTGTCCAACGGTGTCCCACGTTGTCCCACGTTGTCCCACGTTGTCCCACGATGTCCCACGTTGTCCAACGATATCCAACGGTGTCCCACGTTGTCCCACGTTGTCCTACGTTGTCCCACGTTGTCCCACGTTGTCCCACGTTGTCCCACGTTGTCCCACGTTGTCCCACGGTGTCCAACGGTGTCCAACGGTGTCCCACGATGTCCACCGATGTCCAACGGTGTCCAACGGTGTCCAACGGTGTCCAACGGTGTCCAACGATGTCCCACGTTGTCCCACGTTGTCCCACGTTGTCCCACGGTGTCCAACGATGTCCCACGTTGTCCAACGATATCCAACGGTGTCCCACGTTGTCCCACGTTGTCCTACGTTGTCCCACGTTGTCCCACGTTGTCCCACGTTGTCCCACGTTGTCCCACGTTGTCCCACGGTGTCCAACGGTGTCCAACGGTGTCCCACGATGTCCACCGATGTCCAACGGTGTCCAACGGTGTCCAACGGTGTCCAACGGTGTCCAACGATGTCCCACGTTGTCCCACGTTGTCCCACGTTGTCCCACGGTGTCCAACGATGTCCAACGGTGTCCCACGTTGTCCCACGTTGTCCCACGTTGTCCCACGTTGTCCCACGTTGTCCCACGATGTCCCACGGTGTCCCACGTTGTCCCACGTTGTCCCACGTTGTCCCACGTTGTCCCACGTTGTCTCACGTTGTCCCACGGTGTCCAACGATGTCCAACGGTGTCCAACGATGTCCAACGGTGTCCCACGATGTCCAACGATGTCCAACGATGTCCAACGGTGTCCAACGGTGTCCCACGTTGTCCCACGTTGTCCCACGTTGTCCCACGTTGTCCCACGGTGTCCAACGATGTCCAACGGTGTCCCACGTTGTCCAACGGTGTCCCACGTTGTCCCACGTTGTCCCACGTTGTCCCACGTTGTCCCACGTTGTCCCACGTTGTCCCACGTTGTTCCATGGTTTCCCACGTTGTCCCACGTTGTCCCACGTTGTCCCACGGTGTCCAACGATGTCCAACGGTGTCCAACGGTGTCCAACGGTGTCCAACGGTGTCCAACGGTGTCCAACGATGTCCAACGATGTCCAACGGTGTCCAACGATGTCCAACGATGTCCAACGGTGTCCCACGATGTCCAACGATGTCCAACGGTGTCCAACGGTGTCCCACGTTGTCCCACGTTGTCCCACGTTGTCCCACGGTGTCCAACGATGTCCAACGGTGTCCCACGTTGTCCCACGTTGTCCCACGTTGTCCCACGTTGTCCCACGTTGTCCCACGTTGTCCCACGTTGTCCCACGTTGTCCCACGTTGTCCCACGTTGTCCCACGTTGTCCCACGTTGTCCCACGTTGTCCCACGGTGTCCAACGATGTCCAACGGTGTCCAGCGGTGTCCAACGGTGTCCAACGATGTCCAACGATGTCCAACGGTGTCCAACGGTGTCCCACGGTGTCCAACGGTGTCCCACGTTGTCCCACGTTGTCCCACGTTGTCCCACGTTGTCCCACGTTGTTCCATGGTTTCCCACGTTGTCCCACGTTGTCCCACGTTGTCCCACGTTGTCCCACGGTGTCCAACGATGTCCAACGGTGCCCAACGGTGTCCCACGGTGTCCAACGGTGTCCCACGTTGTCCCACGTTGTCCCACGTTGTCCCACGGTGTCCAACGATGTCCAACGGTGTCCCACGTTGTCCGACGTTGTCCCACGTTGTCCCACGTTGTTCCATGGTTTCCCACGTTGTCCCACGTTGTCCCACGGTGTCCAACGATGTCCAACGGTGTCCAACGGTGTCCCACGTTGTCCCACGTTGTCCTACGTTGTCCCACGTTGTCCCACGTTGTCCCACGTTGTCCCACGTTGTCCCACGTTGTCCCACGTTGTCCCACGTTGTCCCACGTTGTCCCACGTTGTCCCACGGTGTCCAACGATGTCCAGCGGTGTCCAACGGTGACCCACGGTGTCCAACGGTGTCCAACGGTGTCCCACGGTGTCCAACGGTGTCCCACGTTGTCCCACGTTGTCCCACGTTGTCCCACGTTGTCCCACGTTGTCCCACGTTGTCCCACGTTGTCCCACGGTGTCCAACGATGTCCAGCGGTGTCCAACGGTGACCCACGGTGTCCAACGGTGTCCAACGGTGTCCCACGGTGTCCAACGGTGTCCCACGTTGTCCCACGTTGTCCCACGTTGTCCCACGATGTCCCACGTTGTCCAACGATATCCAACGGTGTCCCACGTTGTCCCACGTTGTCCTACGTTGTCCCACGTTGTCCCACGTTGTCCCACGTTGTCCCACGTTGTCCCTCGTTGTCCCACGGTGTCCAACGATGTCCCACGTTGTCCAACGATATCCAACGGTGTCCCACGTTGTCCCACGTTGTCCTACGTTGTCCCACGTTGTCCCACGTTGTCCCACGTTGTCCCACGTTGTCCCACGTTGTCCCACGGTGTCCAACGGTGTCCAACGGTGTCCCACGATGTCCACCGATGTCCAACGGTGTCCAACGGTGTCCAACGGTGTCCAACGGTGTCCAACGATGTCCCACGTTGTCCCACGTTGTCCCACGTTGTCCCACGGTGTCCAACGATGTCCAACGGTGTCCCACGTTGTCCCACGTTGTCCCACGTTGTCCCACGTTGTCCCACGTTGTCCCACGATGTCCCACGTTGTCCCACGTTGTCCCACGTTGTCCCACGTTGTCCCACGTTGTCCCACGTTGTCTCACGTTGTCCCACGGTGTCCAACGATGTCCAACGGTGTCCAACGATGTCCAACGGTGTCCCACGATGTCCAACGATGTCCAACGATGTCCAACGGTGTCCAACGGTGTCCCACGTTGTCCCACGTTGTCCCACGTTGTCCCACGTTGTCCCACGGTGTCCAACGATGTCCAACGGTGTCCCACGTTGTCCAACGGTGTCCCACGTTGTCCCACGTTGTCCCACGTTGTCCCACGTTGTCCCACGTTGTCCCACGTTGTCCCACGTTGTTCCATGGTTTCCCACGTTGTCCCACGTTGTCCCACGTTGTCCCACGGTGTCCAACGATGTCCAACGGTGTCCAACGGTGTCCAACGGTGTCCAACGGTGTCCAACGGTGTCCAACGATGTCCAACGATGTCCAACGGTGTCCAACGATGTCCAACGATGTCCAACGGTGTCCCACGATGTCCAACGATGTCCAACGGTGTCCAACGGTGTCCCACGTTGTCCCACGTTGTCCCACGTTGTCCCACGGTGTCCAACGATGTCCAACGGTGTCCCACGTTGTCCCACGTTGTCCCACGTTGTCCCACGTTGTCCCACGTTGTCCCACGTTGTCCCACGTTGTCCCACGTTGTCCCACGGTGTCCAACGGTGTCCAACGATGTCCAACGATGTCCAGCGATGTCCAACGGTGTCCAACGATGTCCAACGATGTCCAACGGTGTCCCACGTTGTCCCACGTTGTCCCACGTTGTCCCACGTTGTCCCACGTTGTCCCACGGTGTCCAACGATGTCCAACGGTGTCCAACGGTGTCCCACGGTGTCCAACGGTGTCCCACGTTGTCCCACGTTGTCCCACGTTGTCCCACGTTGTCCCACGGTGTCCAACGATGTCCAACGGTGTCCAACGGTGTCCAACGGTGTCCAACGATGTCCAACGATGTCCAGCGATGTCCAACGGTGTCCAACGATGTCCAACGATGTCCAACGGTGTCCCACGTTGTCCCACGTTGTCCCACGTTGTCCCACGTTGTCCCACGTTGTCCCACGGTGTCCAACGATGTCCAACGGTGTCCAACGATGTCCAACGGTGTCCCACGATGTCCAACGATATCCAACGATGTCCAACGGTGTCCAACGGTGTCCAACGGTGTCCAACGATGTCCAACGATGTCCAGCGATGTCCAACGGTGTCCAACGATGTCCAACGATGTCCAACGGTGTCCCACGTTGTCCCACGTTGTCCCACGTTGTCCCACGTTGTCCCACGATGTCCAACGATGTCCAACAATGTCCAACGGTGTCCAACGGTGTCCCACGTTGTCCCACGTTGTCCCACGTTGTCCCACGGTGTCCAACGGTGTCCAACGGTGTCCCACGGTGTCCAACGGTGTCCCACGTTGTCCCACGTTGTCCCACGTTGTCCCACGTTGTCCCACGTTGTCCCACGTTGTCCAACGATGTCCAACGGTGTCCCACGTTGTCCCACGTTGTCCCACGTTGTCCCACGTTGTCCCACGTTGTCCCACGGTGTCCAACGGTGTCCAACGGTGTCCAACGGTGTCCCACGATGTCCACCGATGTCCAACGGTGTCCAACGATGTCCAACGATGTCCAACGGTGTCCAACGATGTCCAACGATGTCCAACGGTGTCCCACGATGTCCCACGTTGTCCCACGATGTCCCACGTTGTCCCACGTTGTCCCACGTTGTCCCACGTTGTCCCACGTTGTCCCACGTTGTCCCACGTTGTCCCACGTTGTCCCACGTTGTCCCACGTTGTCCCACGGTGTCCAACGGTGTCCAACGGTGTCCAACGGTGTCCAACGATGTCCAACGGTGTCCAACGGTGTCCCACGGTGTCCAACGGTGTCCAACGGTGTCCCACGGTGTCCAACGGTGTCCCACGTTGTCCCACGTTGTCCCACGGTGTCCAACGATGTCCAACGGTGTCCAACGGTGTCCCACGGTGTCCCACGTTGTCCCACGTTGTCCCACGTTGTCCAACGGTGTCCCACGATGTCCAACGATGTCCAACGATGTCCAACGGTGTCCAACGTTGTCCCACGTTGTCCCACGTTGTCCCACGTTGTCCCACGGTGTCCCACGTTGTCCCACGGTGTCCAACGATGTCCAACGGTGTCCAACGGTGTCCCACGGTGTCCAACGGTGTCCCACGTTGTCCCACGTTGTCCCACGTTGTCCCACGTTGTCCCACGTTGTCCCACGTTGTCCAACGATGTCCAACGGTGTCCCACGTTGTCCCACGTTGTCCCACGTTGTCCCACGTTGTCCCACGTTGTCCCACGTTGTCCCACGTTGTCCCACGTTGTCCCACGGTGTCCAACGGTGTCCAACGGTGTCCAACGATGTCCAACGGTGTCCAACGATGTCCAACGGTGTCCCACGTTGTCCCACGGTGTCCAACGATGTCCAACGGTGTCCAACGGTGTCCCACGGTGTCCCACGTTGTCCCACGTTGTCCCACGTTGTCCAACGGTGTCCCACGATGTCCAACGATGTCCAACGATGTCCAACGGTGTCCAACGTTGTCCCACGTTGTCCCACGTTGTCCCACGTTGTCCCACGTTGTCCCACGTTGTCCCACGTTGTCCCACGTTGTCCCACGATGTCCCACGTTGTCCCACGTTGTCCCACGTTGTCCCACGTTGTCCCACGTTGTCCCACGTTGTCCCACGTTGTCCCACGTTGTCCCACGTTGTCCCACGGTGTCCAACGATGTCCAACGGTGTCCAACGGTGTCCCACGGTGTCCAACGGTGTCCCACGTTGTCCCACGTTGTCCCACGTTGTCCCACGTTGTCCCACGTTGTCCCACGGTGTCCAACGATGTCCAACGGTGTCCCACGTTGTCCCACGTTGTCCCACGTTGTCCCACGTTGTCCCACGTTGTCCCACGTTGTCCCACGTTGTCCCACGTTGTCCCACGGTGTCCAACGGTGTCCATCGATGTCCAACGATGTCCAGCGATGTCCAACGGTGTCCAACGATGTCCAACGATGTCCAACGGTGTCCCACGTTGTCCCACGTTGTCCCACGTTGTCCCACGTTGTCCCACGTTGTCCCACGGTGTCCAACGATGTCCAACGGTGTCCAACGGTGTCCCACGGTGTCCAACGGTGTCCCACGTTGTCCCACGTTGTCCCACGTTGTCCCACGGTGTCCAACGATGTCCAACGGTGTCCAACGGTGTCCAACGGTGTCCAACGATGTCCAACGATGTCCAGCGATGTCCAACGGTGTCCAACGATGTCCAACGATGTCCAACGGTGTCCCACGTTGTCCCACGTTGTCCCACGTTGTCCCACGTTGTCCCACGTTGTCCCACGGTGTCCAACGATGTCCAACGGTGTCCAACGATGTCCAACGGTGTCCCACGATGTCCAACGATGTCCAACGATGTCCAACGGTGTCCAACGGTGTCCAACGGTGTCCAACGATGTCCAACGATGTCCAGCGATGTCCAACGGTGTCCAACGATGTCCAACGATGTCCAACGGTGTCCCACGTTGTCCCACGTTGTCCCACGTTGTCCCACGTTGTCCCACGATGTCCAACGATGTCCAACAATGTCCAACGGTGTCCAACGGTGTCCCACGTTGTCCCACGTTGTCCCACGTTGTCCCACGGTGTCCAACGGTGTCCAACGGTGTCCCACGGTGTCCAACGGTGTCCCACGTTGTCCCACGTTGTCCCACGTTGTCCCACGTTGTCCCACGTTGTCCCACGTTGTCCAACGATGTCCAACGGTGTCCCACGTTGTCCCACGTTGTCCCACGTTGTCCCACGTTGTCCCACGTTGTCCCACGTTGTCCCACGTGGTCCCACGTTGTCCCACGTTGTCCCACGTTGTCCCACGTTGTCCCACGGTGTCCCACGTTGTCCCACGTTGTCCCACGGTGTCCAACGATGTCCAACGGTGTCCAACGGTGTCCCACGGTGTCCCACGTTGTCCCACGTTGTCCCACGTTGTCCAACGGTGTCCCACGATGTCCAACGATGTCCAACGATGTCCAACGGTGTCCAACGTTGTCCCACGTTGTCCCACGTTGTCCCACGTTGTCCCACGGTGTCCAACGATGTCCAACGGTGTCCCACGTTGTCCCACGTTGTCCCACGTTGTCCCACGTTGTCCCACGTTGTCCCACGTTGTCCCACGTTGTCCCACGTTGTCCCACGTTGTCCCACGTTGTCCCACGTTGTCCCACGTTGTCCCACGTTGTCCCACGGTGTCCAACGATGTCCAGCGGTGTCCAACGGTGACCCACGGTGTCCAACGGTGTCCAACGGTGTCCCACGGTGTCCAACGGTGTCCCACGTTGTCCCACGTTGTCCCACGTTGTCCCACGATGTCCCACGTTGTCCAACGATATCCAACGGTGTCCCACGTTGTCCAACGTTGTCCTACGTTGTCCCACGTTGTCCCACGTTGTCCCACGTTGTCCCACGTTGTCCCACGTTGTCCCACGGTGTCCAACGGTGTCCAACGGTGTCCCACGATGTCCACCGATGTCCAACGGTGTCCAACGGTGTCCAACGGTGTCCAACGGTGTCCAACGATGTCCCACGTTGTCCCACGTTGTCCCACGTTGTCCCACGGTGTCCAACGATGTCCCACGTTGTCCAACGATATCCAACGGTGTCCCACGTTGTCCCACGTTGTCCTACGTTGTCCCACGTTGTCCCACGTTGTCCCACGTTGTCCCACGTTGTCCCACGTTGTCCCACGGTGTCCAACGGTGTCCAACGGTGTCCCACGATGTCCACCGATGTCCAACGGTGTCCAACGGTGTCCAACGGTGTCCAACGGTGTCCAACGATGTCCCACGTTGTCCCACGTTGTCCCACGTTGTCCCACGGTGTCCAACGATGTCCAACGGTGTCCCACGTTGTCCCACGTTGTCCCACGTTGTCCCACGTTGTCCCACGTTGTCCCACGATGTCCCACGTTGTCCCACGTTGTCCCACGTTGTCCCACGTTGTCCCACGTTGTCCCACGTTGTCTCACGTTGTCCCACGGTGTCCAACGATGTCCAACGGTGTCCAACGATGTCCAACGGTGTCCCACGATGTCCAACGATGTCCAACGATGTCCAACGGTGTCCAACGGTGTCCCACGTTGTCCCACGTTGTCCCACGTTGTCCCACGGTGTCCCACGGTGTCCAACGGTGTCCAACGGTGTCCCACGTTGTCCAACGGTGTCCCACGTTGTCCCACGTTGTCCCACGTTGTCCCACGTTGTCCCACGTTGTCCCACGTTGTCCCACGTTGTTCCATGGTTTCCCACGTTGTCCCACGTTGTCCCACGTTGTCCCACGGTGTCCAACGATGTCCAACGGTGTCCAACGGTGTCCAACGGTGTCCAACGGTGTCCAACGGTGTCCAACGATGTCCAACGATGTCCAACGGTGTCCCACGGTGTCCAACGGTGTCCCACGTTGTCCCACGTTGTCCCACGTTGTCCCACGTTGTCCCACGTTGTTCCATGGTTTCCCACGTTGTCCCACGTTGTCCCACGTTGTCCCACGTTGTCCCACGGTGTCCAACGATGTCCAACGGTGCCCAACGGTGTCCCACGGTGTCCAACGGTGTCCCACGTTGTCCCACGTTGTCCCACGTTGTCCCACGGTGTCCAACGATGTCCAACGGTGTCCCACGTTGTCCGACGTTGTCCCACGTTGTCCCACGTTGTTCCATGGTTTCCCACGTTGTCCCACGTTGTCCCACGTTGTCCCACGGTGTCCAACGATGTCCAACGGTGTCCAACGGTGTCCCACGTTGTCCCACGTTGTCCTACGTTGTCCCACGTTGTCCCACGTTGCCCCACGTTGTCCCACGTTGTCCCACGTTGTCCCACGTTGTCCCACGTTGTCCCACGTTGTCCCACGTTGTCCCACGGCGTCCAACGATGTCCAGCGGTGTCCAACGGTGACCCACGGTGTCCAACGGTGTCCAACGGTGTCCCACGGTGTCCAACGGTGTCCCACGTTGTCCCACGTTGTCCCACGTTGTCCCACGTTGTCCCACGTTGTCCCACGTTGTCCCACGTTGTCCCACGTTGTCCCACGTTGTCCCACGTTGTCCCACGGTGTCCAACGATGTCCAGCGGTGTCCAACGGTGACCCACGGTGTCCAACGGTGTCCAACGGTGTCCCACGGTGTCCAACGGTGTCCCACGTTGTCCCACGTTGTCCCACGTTGTCCCACGATGTCCCACGTTGTCCAACGATATCCAACGGTGTCCCACGTTGTCCCACGTTGTCCTACGTTGTCCCACGTTGTCCCACGTTGTCCCACGTTGTCCCACGTTGTCCCTCGTTGTCCCACGGTGTCCAACGGTGTCCAACGGTGTCCCACGATGTCCACCGATGTCCAACGGTGTCCAACGGTGTCCAACGGTGTCCAACGGTGTCCAACGATGTCCCACGTTGTCCCACGTTGTCCCACGTTGTCCCACGGTGTCCAACGATGTCCCACGTTGTCCAACGATATCCAACGGTGTCCCACGTTGTCCCACGTTGTCCTACGTTGTCCCACGTTGTCCCACGTTGTCCCACGTTGTCCCACGTTGTCCCACGTTGTCCCACGGTGTCCAACGGTGTCCAACGGTGTCCCACGATGTCCACCGATGTCCAACGGTGTCCAACGGTGTCCAACGGTGTCCAACGGTGTCCAACGATGTCCCACGTTGTCCCACGTTGTCCCACGTTGTCCCACGGTGTCCAACGATGTCCAACGGTGTCCCACGTTGTCCCACGTTGTCCCACGTTGTCCCACGTTGTCCCACGTTGTCCCACGATGTCCCACGTTGTCCCACGTTGTCCCACGTTGTCCCACGTTGTCCCACGTTGTCCCACGTTGTCTCACGTTGTCCCACGGTGTCCAACGATGTCCAACGGTGTCCAACGATGTCCAACGGTGTCCCACGATGTCCAACGATGTCCAACGATGTCCAACGGTGTCCAACGGTGTCCCACGTTGTCCCACGTTGTCCCACGTTGTCCCACGTTGTCCCACGGTGTCCAACGTTGTCCAACGGTGTCCCACGTTGTCCAACGGTGTCCCACGTTGTCCCACGTTGTCCCACGTTGTCCCACGTTGTCCCACGTTGTCCCACGTTGTCCCACGTTGTTCCATGGTTTCCCACGTTGTCCCACGTTGTCCCACGTTGTCCCACGGTGTCCAACGATGTCCAACGGTGTCCAACGGTGTCCAACGGTGTCCAACGGTGTCCAACGGTGTCCAACGATGTCCAACGATGTCCAACGGTGTCCAACGATGTCCAACGATGTCCAACGGTGTCCCACGATGTCCAACGATGTCCAACGGTGTCCAACGGTGTCCCACGTTGTCCCACGTTGTCCCACGTTGTCCCACGGTGTCCAACGATGTCCAACGGTGTCCCACGTTGTCCCACGTTGTCCCACGTTGTCCCACGTTGTCCCACGTTGTCCCACGTTGTCCCACGTTGTCCCACGTTGTCCCACGTTGTCCCACGTTGTCCCACGTTGTCCCACGTTGTCCCACGTTGTCCCACGGTGTCCAACGATGTCCAACGGTGTCCAGCGGTGTCCAACGGTGTCCAACGATGTCCAACGATGTCCAACGGTGTCCAACGGTGTCCCACGGTGTCCAACGGTGTCCCACGTTGTCCCACGTTGTCCCACGTTGTCCCACGTTGTCCCACGTTGTCCCACGTTGTCCCACGTTGTCCCACGGTGTCCAACGATGTCCAACGGTGCCCAACGGTGTCCCACGGTGTCCAACGGTGTCCCACGTTGTCCCACGTTGTCCCACGTTGTCCCACGGTGTCCAACGATGTCCAACGGTGTCCCACGTTGTCCGACGTTGTCCCACGTTGTCCCACGTTGTTCCATGGTTTCCCACGTTGTCCCACGTTGTCCCACGTTGTCCCACGGTGTCCAACGATGTCCAACGGTGTCCAACGGTGTCCAACGGTGTCCAACGATGTCCAACGATGTCCAACGATGTCCAACGGTGTCCAACGGTGTCCCACGTTGTCCCACGTTGTCCCACGTTGTCCCACGGTGTCCAACGATGTCCAACGGTGTCCAACGATGTCCAACGCTGTCCAACGGTGTCCCACGATGTCCAACGATGTCCAACAATGTCCAACGGTGTCCAACGGTGTCCCACGTTGTCCCACGTTGTCCCACGTTGTCCCACGGTGTCCAACGATGCCCAACGGTGTCCCACGTTGTCCCACGTTGTCCCACGTTGTCCCACGTTGTCCCACGTTGTCCCACGTTGTCCCACGTTGTCCCACGTTGTCCCACGTTGTTCCATGGTTTCCCACGTTGTCCCACGTTGTCCCACGGTGTCCAACGATGTCCAACGGTGTCCAACGGTGTCCCACGGTGTCCCACGTTGTCCCACGTTGTCCAACGGTGTCCCACGGTGTCCAACGGTGTCCAACGGTGTCCAACGATGTCCAACGATGTCCAACGATGTCCAACGGTGTCCAACGGTGTCCCACGTTGTCCCACGTTGTCCCACGTTGTCCCACGGTGTCCAACGATGTCCAACGGTGTCCAACGATGTCCAACGCTGTCCAACGGTGTCCCACGATGTCCAACGATGTCCAACAATGTCCAACGGTGTCCAACGGTGTCCCACGTTGTCCCACGTTGTCCCACGTTGTCCCACGGTGTCCAACGATGCCCAACGGTGTCCCACGTTGTCCCACGTTGTCCCACGTTGTCCCACGTTGTCCCACGTTGTCCCACGTTGTCCCACGGTGTCCAACGGTGTCCAACGATGTCCAACGGTGTCCAACGGTGTCCCACGTTGTCCCACGTTGTCCCACGGTGTCCAACGATGTCCAACGGTGTCCCACGTTGTCCCACGTTGTCCCACGTTGTCCCACGTTGTTCCATGGTTTCTCACGTTGTCCCACGTTGTCCCACGTTGTCCCACGTTGTCCCACGGTGTCCAACGATGTCCAACGGTGTCCCACGGTGTCCAACGGTGTCCCACGTTGTCCCACGTTGTCCCACGTTGTTCCATGGTTTCCCACGTTGTCCCACGTTGTCCCACGTTGTCCCACGGTGTCCAACGATGTCCAACGGTGTCCAACGGTATCCCACGGTGTCCCACGTTGTCCCACGTTGTCCCACGTTGTCCCACGTTGTTCCATGGTTTCCCACGTTGTCCCACGTTGTCCCACGTTGTCCCATGTTGTCCCACGTTGTCCCACGTTGTCCCACGGTGTCCAACGGTGTCCAACGATGTCCAACGGTGTCCAACGATGTCCAACGGTGTCCCACGATGTCCAACGATGTCCAACGTTGTCCCACGTTGTCCCACGTTGTCCCACGTTGTCCCACGTTGTCCAACGGTGTCCCACGTTGTCCCACGTTGTCCCACGTTGTCCCACGTTGTCCCACGTTGTCCCACGTTGTCCCACGTTGTCCCACGTTGTCCCACGGTGTCCAACGGTGTCCCACGTTGTCCCACGGTGTCCAACGATGTCCAACGGTGTCCCACGTTGTCCCACGTTGTCCAACGATGTCCAACGGTGTCCCACGATGACCAACGTTGTCCCACGTTGTCCCACGTTGTCCCACCTTGTCCCACGTTGTCCCACGTTGTCCCACGTTGTCCCACGGTGTCCAACGATGTCCAACGGTGTCCAACGGTGTCCAACGATGTCCAACGGTGTCCCACGATGTCCAACGATGTCCAACGATGTCCAACGGTGTCCCACGTTGTCCCACGTTGTCCCACGTTGTCCCACGTTGTCCCACGTTGTCCCACGTTGTCCCACGTTGTCCCACGTTGTCCCACGATGTCCCACGTTGTCCCACGTTGTCCCACGTTGTCCCACGTTGTCCCACGTTGTCCCACGTTGTCCCACGTTGTCCCACGTTGTCCCACGTTGTCCCACGGTGTCCAACGATGTCCAACGGTGTCCAGCGGTGTCCAACGGTGTCCAACGATGTCCAACGATGTCCAACGGTGTCCAACGGTGTCCCACGGTGTCCAACGGTGTCCCACGTTGTCCCACGTTGTCCCACGTTGTCCCACGTTGTCCCACGTTGTCCCACGTTGTTCCATGGTTTCCCACGTTGTCCCACGTTGTCCCACGTTGTCCCACGTTGTCCCACGGTGTCCAACGATGTCCAACGGTGTCCAACGGTGTCCCACGGTGTCCAACGGTGTCCCACGTTGTCCCACGTTGTCCCACGTTGTCCCACGGTGTCCAACGATGTCCAACGGTGTCCCACGTTGTCCGACGTTGTCCCACGTTGTCCCACGTTGTTCCATGGTTTCCCACGTTGTCCCACGTTGTCCCACGTTGTCCCACGGTGTCCAACGATGTCCAACGGTGTCCAACGGTGTCCAACGGTGTCCAACGATGTCCAACGATGTCCAACGATGTCCAACGGTGTCCAACGGTGTCCCACGTTGTCCCACGTTGTCCCACGTTGTCCCACGGTGTCCAACGATGTCCAACGGTGTCCAACGATGTCCAACGCTGTCCAACGGTGTCCCACGATGTCCAACGATGTCCAACAATGTCCAACGGTGTCCAACGGTGTCCCACGTTGTCCCACGTTGTCCCACGTTTTCCCACGGTGTCCAACGATGCCCAACGGTGTCCCACGTTGTCCCACGTTGTCCCACGTTGTCCCACGTTGTCCCACGTTGTCCCACGTTGTCCCACGTTGTCCCACGTTGTCCCACGTTGTCCCACGGTGTCCAACGGTGTCCAACGATGTCCAACGGTGTCCAACGGTGTCCCACGTTGTCCCACGTTGTCCCACGGTGTCCAACGATGTCCAACGGTGTCCCACGTTGTCCCACGTTGTCCCACGTTGTCCCACGTTGTCCCACGTTGTTCCATGGTTTCCCACGTTGTCCCACGTTGTCCCACGTTGTCCCACGTTGTCCCACGGTGTCCAACGATGTCCAACGGTGGCCAACGATGTCCAACGGTGTCCCACGATGTCCAACGATGTCCCACGTTGTCCCACGTTGTCCCACGTTGTCCCACGTTGTCCAACGGTGTCCCACGGTGTCCAACGATGTCCAACGGTGTCCAACGATGTCCAACGGTGTCCCACGATGTCCAAGGATGTCCAACGTTGTCCCACGTTGTCCCACGTTGTCCCACGTTGTCCCACGTTGTCCCACGTTGTCCAACGGTGTCCCACGTTGTCCCACGTTGTCCCACGTTGTCCCACGTTGTCCCACGTTGTCCCACGTTGTCCCACGTTGTCCCACGTTGTCCCACGTTGTCCAACGGTGTCCCACGGTGTCCAACGGTGTCCCACGTTGTCCCACGTTGTCCCACGTTGTCCCACGTTGTCCCACGTTGTTCCATGGTTTCCCACGTTGTCCCACGTTGTCCCACGTTGTCCCACGTTGTCCCACGGTGTCCAACGATGTCCAACGGTGTCCAACGGTGTCCCACGGTGTCCAACGGTGTCCCACGTTGTCCCACGTTGTCCCACGTTGTCCCACGGTGTCCAACGATGTCCAACGGTGTCCCACGTTGTCCGACGTTGTCCCACGTTGTCCCACGTTGTTCCATGGTTTCCCACGTTGTCCCACGTTGTCCCACGTTGTCCCACGGTGTCCAACGATGTCCAACGGTGTCCAACGGTGTCCAACGGTGTCCAACGATGTCCAACGATGTCCAACGATGTCCAACGGTGTCCAACGGTGTCCCACGTTGTCCCACGTTGTCCCACGTTGTCCCACGGTGTCCAACGATGTCCAACGGTGTCCAACGATGTCCAACGCTGTCCAACGGTGTCCCACGATGTCCAACGATGTCCAACAATGTCCAACGGTGTCCAACGGTGTCCCACGTTGTCCCACGTTGTCCCACGTTTTCCCACGGTGTCCAACGATGCCCAACGGTGTCCCACGTTGTCCCACGTTGTCCCACGTTGTCCCACGTTGTCCCACGTTGTCCCACGTTGTCCCACGTTGTTCCATGGTTTCCCACGTTGTCCCACGTTGTCCCACGTTGTCCCACGTTGTCCCACGGTGTCCAACGATGTCCAACGGTGGCCAACGATGTCCAACGGTGTCCCACGATGTCCAACGATGTCCCACGTTGTCCCACGTTGTCCCACGTTGTCCCACGTTGTCCAACGGTGTCCCACGGTGTCCAACGATGTCCAACGGTGTCCAACGATGTCCAACGGTGTCCAACGGTGTCCCACGTTGTCCCACGTTGTCCCACGTTGTCCCACGGTGTCCAACGATGTCCAACGGTGTCCAACGATGTCCAACGCTGTCCAACGGTGTCCCACGATGTCCAACGATGTCCAACAATGTCCAACGGTGTCCAACGGTGTCCCACGTTGTCCCACGTTGTCCCACGTTTTCCCACGGTGTCCAACGATGCCCAACGGTGTCCCACGTTGTCCCACGTTGTCCCACGTTGTCCCACGTTGTCCCACGTTGTCCCACGTTGTCCCACGTTGTTCCATGGTTTCCCACGTTGTCCCACGTTGTCCCACGTTGTCCCACGTTGTCCCACGGTGTCCAACGATGTCCAACGGTGGCCAACGATGTCCAACGGTGTCCCACGGTGTCCAACAATGTCCAACGGTGTCCAACGGTGTCCCACGTTGTCCCACGTTGTCCCACGTTTTCCCACGGTGTCCAACGATGCCCAACGGTGTCCCACGTTGTCCCACGTTGTCCCACGTTGTCCCACGTTGTCCCACGTTGTCCCACGTTGTCCCACGTTGTTCCATGGTTTCCCACGTTGTCCCACGTTGTCCCACGTTGTCCCACGTTGTCCCACGGTGTCCAACGGTGTCCAACGATGTCCAACGGTGTCCAACGGTGTCCCACGTTGTCCCACGTTGTCCCACGGTGTCCAACGATGTCCAACGGTGTCCCACGTTGTCCCACGTTGTCCCACGTTGTCCCACGTTGTCCCACGTTGTTCCATGGTTTCCCACGTTGTCCCACGTTGTCCCACGTTGTCCCACGTTGTCCCACGGTGTCCAACGATGTCCAACGGTGGCCAACGATGTCCAACGGTGTCCCACGATGTCCAACGATGTCCCACGTTGTCCCACGTTGTCCCACGTTGTCCCACGTTGTCCAACGGTGTCCCACGGTGTCCAACGATGTCCAACGGTGTCCAACGATGTCCAACGGTGTCCCACGATGTCCAACGATGTCCAACGTTGTCCCACGTTGTCCCACGTTGTCCCACGTTGTCCCACGTTGTCCCACGTTGTCCAACGGTGTCCCACGTTGTCCCACGTTGTCCCACGTTGTCCCACGTTGTCCCACGTTGTCCAACGATGTCCAACGATGTCCAACGGTGTCCAACGGTGTCCCACGGTGTCCAACGGTGTCCCACGTTGTCCCACGTTGTCCCACGTTGTCCCACGTTGTCCCACGTTGTCCCACGTTGTTCCATGGTTTCCCACGTTGTCCCACGTTGTCCCACGTTGTCCCACGTTGTCCCACGGTGTCCAACGATGTCCAACGGTGTCCAACGGTGTCCCACGGTGTCCAACGGTGTCCCACGTTGTCCCACGTTGTCCCACGTTGTCCCACGGTGTCCAACGATGTCCAACGGTGTCCCACGTTGTCCGACGTTGTCCCACGTTGTCCCACGTTGTTCCATGGTTTCCCACGTTGTCCCACGTTGTCCCACGTTGTCCCACGGTGTCCAACGATGTCCAACGGTGTCCAACGGTGTCCAACGGTGTCCAACGATGTCCAACGATGTCCAACGATGTCCAACGGTGTCCAACGGTGTCCCACGTTGTCCCACGTTGTCCCACGTTGTCCCACGGTGTCCAACGATGTCCAACGGTGTCCAACGATGTCCAACGCTGTCCAACGGTGTCCCACGATGTCCAACGATGTCCAACAATGTCCAACGGTGTCCAACGGTGTCCCACGTTGTCCCACGTTGTCCCACGTTTTCCCACGGTGTCCAACGATGCCCAACGGTGTCCCACGTTGTCCCACGTTGTCCCACGTTGTCCCACGTTGTCCCACGTTGTCCCACGTTGTCCCACGTTGTCCCACGTTGTCCCACGTTGTCCCACGGTGTCCAACGGTGTCCAACGATGTCCAACGGTGTCCAACGGTGTCCCACGTTGTCCCACGTTGTCCCACGGTGTCCAACGATGTCCAACGGTGTCCCACGTTGTCCCACGTTGTCCCACGTTGTCCCACGTTGTCCCACGTTGTTCCATGGTTTCCCACGTTGTCCCACGTTGTCCCACGTTGTCCCACGTTGTCCCACGGTGTCCAACGATGTCCAGCGGTGTCCCACGGTGTCCAACGGTGTCCCACGTTGTCCCACGTTGTCCCACGTTGTTCCATGGTTTCCCACGTTGTCCCACGTTGTCCCACGTTGTCCCACGGTGTCCAACGATGTCCAACGGTGTCCAACGGTGTCCCACGGTGTCCCACGTTGTCCCACGTTGTCCCACGTTGTCCCACGTTGTTCCATGGTTTCCCACGTTGTCCCACGTTGTCCCACGTTGTCCCACGTTGTCCCACGTTGTCCCACGGTGTCCAACGGTGTCCAACGATGTCCAACGGTGTCCAACGGTGTCCCACGGTGTCCAACGGTGTCCCACGTTGTCCCACGTTGTCCCACGTTGTCCCACGTTGTCCCACGTTGTCCAACGGTGTCCCACGGTGTCCAACGATGTCCAACGGTGTCCAACGATGTCCAACGGTGTCCCACGATGTCCAACGATGTCCAACGTTGTCCCACGTTGTCCCACGTTGTCCCACGTTGTCCCACGTTGTCCCACGTTGTCCAACGGTGTCCCACGTTGTCCCACGTTGTCCCACGTTGTCCCACGTTGTCCCACGTTGTCCCACGTTGTCCCACGTTGTCCCACGGTGTCCAACGGTGTCCCACGTTGTCCCACGGTGTCCAACGATGTCCAACGGTGTCCCACGTTGTCCCACGTTGTCCCACGTTGTCCCACGTTGTCCCACGTTGTCCCACGTTGTCCCACGTTGTCCCACGTTGTCCCCCGTTGTCCCACGTTGTCCCACGTTGTCCCACGTTTTCCCACGGTGTCCAACGATGTCCAACGGTGTCCAACGATGTCCAACGGTGTCCCACGATGACCAACGTTGTCCCACGTTGTCCCACGTTGTCCCACGTTGTCCCACGTTGTCCCACGTTGTCCCACGTTGTCCCACGGTGTCCAACGATGTCCAACGGTGTCCAACGGTGTCCAACGATGTCCAACGGTGTCCCACGATGTCCAACGATGTCCAACGATGTCCAACGGTGTCCCACGTTGTCCCACGTTGTCCCACGTTGTCCCACGTTGTCCCACGTTGTCCCACGTTGTCCCACGTTGTCCCACGTTGTCCCCCGTTGTCCCACGTTGTCCCACGTTGTCCCACGTTTTCCCACGGTGTCCAACGATGTCCAACGGTGTCCAACGATGTCCAACGGTGTCCCACGATGTCCAACGATGTCCAACAATGTCCAACGGTGTCCAACGGTGTCCCACGTTGTCCCACGTTGTCCCACGTTGTCCCACGGTGTCCAACGATGCCCAACGGTGTCCCACGTTGTCCCACGTTGTCCCACGTTGTCCCACGTTGTCCCACGTTGTCCCACGTTGTCCCACGTTGTCCCACGTTGTCCCACGTTGTTCCATGGTTTCCCACGTTGTCCCACGTTGTCCCACGGTGTCCAACGATGTCCAACGGTGTCCAACGGTGTCCCACGGTGTCCCACGTTGTCCCACGTTGTCCAACGGTGTCCCACGGTGTCCAACGGTGTCCAACGGTGTCCAACGATGTCCAACGATGTCCAACGATGTCCAACGGTGTCCAACGGTGTCCCACGTTGTCCCACGTTGTCCCACGTTGTCCCACGGTGTCCAACGATGTCCAACGGTGTCCAACGATGTCCAACGCTGTCCAACGGTGTCCCACGATGTCCAACGATGTCCAACAATGTCCAACGGTGTCCAACGGTGTCCCACGTTGTCCCACGTTGTCCCACGTTGTCCCACGTTGTCCCACGTTGTCCCACGTTGTCCCACGTTGTCCCACGGTGTCCAACGGTGTCCAACGATGTCCAACGGTGTCCAACGGTGTCCCACGTTGTCCCACGTTGTCCCACGGTGTCCAACGATGTCCAACGGTGTCCCACGTTGTCCCACGTTGTCCCACGTTGTCCCACGTTGTTCCATGGTTTCCCACGTTGTCCCACGTTGTCCCACGTTGTCCCACGTTGTCCCACGGTGTCCAACGATGTCCAACGGTGTCCCACGGTGTCCAACGGTGTCCCACGTTGCCCCACGTTGTCCCACGTTGTTCCATGGTTTCCCACGTTGTCCCACGTTGTCCCACGTTGTCCCACGGTGTCCAACGATGTCCAACGGTGTCCAACGGTGTCCCACGTTGTCCCACGTTGTCCCACGTTGTCCCACGTTGTCCCACGTTGTCCCACGTTGTCCAACGGTGTCCCACGTTGTCCCACGTTGTCCCACGTTGTCCCACGTTGTCCCACGTTGTCCCACGTTGTCCCACGTTGTCCCACGTTGTCCCACGGTGTCCAACGGTGTCCCACGTTGTCCCACGGTGTCCAACGATGTCCAACGGTGTCCCACGTTGTCCCACGTTGTCCAACGATGTCCAACGGTGTCCCACGATGACCAACGTTGTCCCACGTTGTCCCACGTTGTCCCACCTTGTCCCACGTTGTCCCACGTTGTCCCACGTTGTCCCACGGTGTCCAACGATGTCCAACGGTGTCCAACGGTGTCCAACGATGTCCAACGGTGTCCCACGATGTCCAACGATGTCCAACGATGTCCAACGGTGTCCCACGTTGTCCCACGTTGTCCCACGTTGTCCCACGTTGTCCCACGTTGTCCCACGTTGTCCCACGTTGTCCCACGTTGTCCCACGTTGTCCCACGTTGTCCAACGGTGTCCAACGATGTCCAACGGTGTCCCACGATGTCCAACGATGTCCAACGATGTCCAACGGTGTCCCACGTTGTCCCACGTTGTCCCACGTTGTCCCACGTTGTCCCACGTTGTCCCACGTTGTCCCACGTTGTCCCACGTTGTCCCACGATGTCCCACGTTGTCCCACGTTGTCCCACGTTGTCCCACGTTGTCCCACGGTGTCCAACGATGTCCAACGGTGTCCAACGGTGTCCAACGATGTCCAACGATGTCCAACGATGTCCAACGGTGTCCAACGGTGTCCCACGTTGTCCCACGTTGTCCCACGTTGTCCCACGGTGTCCAACGATGTCCAACGGTGTCCAACGATGTCCAACGCTGTCCAACGGTGTCCCACGATGTCCAACGATGTCCAACAATGTCCAACGGTGTCCAACGGTGTCCCACGTTGTCCCACGTTGTCCCACGTTTTCCCACGGTGTCCAACGATGCCCAACGGTGTCCCACGTTGTCCCACGTTGTCCCACGTTGTCCCACGTTGTCCCACGTTGTCCCACGTTGTCCCACGTTGTCCCACGTTGTCCCACGTTGTCCCACGGTGTCCAACGGTGTCCAACGATGTCCAACGGTGTCCAACGGTGTCCCACGTTGTCCCACGTTGTCCCACGGTGTCCAACGATGTCCAACGGTGTCCCACGTTGTCCCACGTTGTCCCACGTTGTCCCACGTTGTCCCACGTTGTTCCATGGTTTCCCACGTTGTCCCACGTTGTCCCACGTTGTCCCACGTTGTCCCACGGTGTCCAACGATGTCCAACGGTGTCCCACGGTGTCCAACGGTGTCCCACGTTGTCCCACGTTGTCCCACGTTGTTCCATGGTTTCCCACGTTGTCCCACGTTGTCCCACGTTGTCCCACGGCGTCCAACGATGTCCAACGGTGTCCAACGGTGTCCCACGGTGTCCCACGTTGTCCCACGTTGTCCCACGTTGTCCCACGTTGTTCCATGGTTTCCCACGTTGTCCCACGTTGTCCCACGTTGTCCCACGTTGTCCCACGTTGTCCCACGGTGTCCAACGGTGTCCAACGATGTCCAACGGTGTCCAACGGTGTCCCACGGTGTCCAACGGTGTCCCACGTTGTCCCACGTTGTCCCACGTTGTCCCACGTTGTCCCACGTTGTCCAACGGTGTCCCACGGTGTCCAACGATGTCCAACGGTGTCCAACGATGTCCAACGGTGTCCCACGATGTCCAACGATGTCCAACGTTGTCCCACGTTGTCCCACGTTGTCCCACGTTGTCCCACGTTGTCCCACGTTGTCCAACGGTGTCCCACGTTGTCCCACGTTGTCCCACGTTGTCCCACGTTGTCCCACGTTGTCCCACGTTGTCCCACGTTGTCCAACGATGTCCAACGATGTCCAACGGTGTCCAACGGTGTCCCACGGTGTCCAACGGTGTCCCACGTTGTCCCACGTTGTCCCACGTTGTCCCACGTTGTCCCACGTTGTCCCACGTTGTTCCATGGTTTCCCACGTTGTCCCACGTTGTCCCACGTTGTCCCACGTTGTCCCACGGTGTCCAACGATGTCCAACGGTGTCCAACGGTGTCCCACAGTGTCCAACGGTGTCCCACGTTGTCCCACGTTGTCCCACGTTGTCCCACGGTGTCCAACGATGTCCAACGGTGTCCCACGTTGTCCGACGTTGTCCCACGTTGTCCCACGTTGTTCCATGGTTTCCCACGTTGTCCCACGTTGTCCCACGTTGTCCCACGGTGTCCAACGATGTCCAACGGTGTCCAACGGTGTCCAGCGGTGTCCAACGATGTCCAACGATGTCCAACGATGTCCAACGGTGTCCAACGGTGTCCCACGTTGTCCCACGTTGTCCCACGTTGTCCCACGGTGTCCAACGATGTCCAACGGTGTCCAACGATGTCCAACGCTGTCCAACGGTGTCCCACGATGTCCAACGATGTCCAACAATGTCCAACGGTGTCCAACGGTGTCCCACGTTGTCCCACGTTGTCCCACGTTTTCCCACGGTGTCCAACGATGCCCAACGGTGTCCCACGTTGTCCCACGTTGTCCCACGTTGTCCCACGTTGTCCCACGTTGTCCCACGTTGTCCCACGTTGTCCCACGTTGTCCCACGTTGTCCCACGGTGTCCAACGGTGTCCAACGATGTCCAACGGTGTCCAACGGTGTCCCACGTTGTCCCACGTTGTCCCACGGTGTCCAACGATGTCCAACGGTGTCCCACGTTGTCCCACGTTGTCCCACGTTGTCCCACGTTGTCCCACGTTGTTCCATGGTTTCCCACGGTGTCCAACGATGTCCAACGGTGTCCAACGATGTCCAACGGTGTCCCACGATGTCCAACGATGTCCAACGTTGTCCCACGTTGTCCCACGTTGTCCCACGTTGTCCCACGTTGTCCCACGTTGTCCAACGGTGTCCCACGTTGTCCCACGTTGTCCCACGTTGTCCCACGTTGTCCCACGTTGTCCCACGGTGTCCAACGATGTCCAACGGTGTCCAACGGTGTCCCACGGTGTCCAACGGTGTCCCACGTTGTCCCACGTTGTCCCACGTTGTCCCACGGTGTCCAACGATGTCCAACGGTGTCCCACGTTGTCCGACGTTGTCCCACGTTGTCCCACGTTGTTCCATGGTTTCCCACGTTGTCCCACGTTGTCCCACGTTGTCCCACGGTGTCCAACGATGTCCAACGGTGTCCAACGGTGTCCAACGGTGTCCAACGATGTCCAACGATGTCCAACGATGTCCAACGGTGTCCAACGGTGTCCCACGTTGTCCCACGTTGTCCCACGTTGTCCCACGGTGTCCAACGATGTCCAACGGTGTCCAACGATGTCCAACGCTGTCCAACGGTGTCCCACGATGTCCCACGATGTCCAACAATGTCCAACGGTGTCCAACGGTGTCCCACGTTGTCCCACGTTGTCCCACGTTTTCCCACGGTGTCCAACGATGCCCAACGGTGTCCCACGTTGTCCCACGTTGTCCCACGTTGTCCCACGTTGTCCCACGTTGTCCCACGGTGTCCAACGGTGTCCAACGATGTCCAACGGTGTCCAACGGTGTCCCACGTTGTCCCACGTTGTCCCACGGTGTCCAACGATGTCCAACGGTGTCCCACGTTGTCCCACGTTGTCCCACGTTGTCCCACGTTGTCCCACGTTGTTCCATGGTTTCCCACGTTGTCCCACGTTGTCCCACGTTGTCCCACGTTGTCCCACGGTGTCCAACGATGTCCAACGGTGTCCCACGGTGTCCAACGGTGTCCCACGTTGTCCCACGTTGTCCCACGTTGTTCCATGGTTTCCCACGTTGTCCCACGTTGTCCCACGTTGTCCCACGGTGTCCAACGATGTCCAACGGTGTCCAACGGTGTCCCACGGTGTCCCACGTTGTCCCACGTTGTCCCACGTTGTCCCACGTTGTTCCATGGTTTCCCACGTTGTCCCACGTTGTCCCACGTTGTCCCACGTTGTCCCACGTTGTCCCACGGTGTCCAACGGTGTCCAACGATGTCCAACGGTGTCCAACGGTGTCCCACGGTGTCCAACGGTGTCCCACGTTGTCCCACGTTGTCCCACGTTGTCCCACGTTGTCCCACGTTGTCCCACGGTGTCCCACGGTGTCCAACGATGTCCAACGGTGTCCAACGATGTCCAACGGTGTCCCACGATGTCCAACGATGTCCAACGTTGTCCCACGTTGTCCCACGTTGTCCCACGTTGTCCCACGTTGTCCCACGTTGTCCAACGGTGTCCCACGTTGTCCCACGTTGTCCCACGTTGTCCCACGTTGTCCCACGTTGTCCCACGTTGTCCCACGTTGTCCCACGGTGTCCAACGGTGTCCCACGTTGTCCCACGGTGTCCAACGATGTCCAACGGTGTCCCACGTTGTCCCACGTTGTCCCACGTTGTCCCACGTTGTCCCACGTTGTCCCACGTTGTCCCACGTTGTCCCACGTTGTCCCCCGTTGTCCCACGTTGTCCCACGTTGTCCCACGTTTTCCCACGGTGTCCAACGATGTCCAACGGTGTCCAACGATGTCCAACGGTGTCCCACGATGACCAACGTTGTCCCACGTTGTCCCACGTTGTCCCACGTTGTCCCACGTTGTCCCACGTTGTCCCACGTTGTCCCACGGTGTCCAACGATGTCCAACGGTGTCCAACGGTGTCCAACGATGTCCAACGGTGTCCCACGATGTCCAACGATGTCCAACGATGTCCAACGGTGTCCCACGTTGTCCCACGTTGTCCCACGTTGTCCCACGTTGTCCCACGTTGTCCCACGTTGTCCCACGTTGTCCCACGTTGTCCCCCGTTGTCCCACGTTGTCCCACGTTGTCCCACGTTTTCCCACGGTGTCCAACGATGTCCAACGGTGTCCAACGATGTCCAACGGTGTCCCACGATGACCAACGTTGTCCCACGGTGTCCAACGGTGTCCCACGTTGTCCCACGTTGTCCCACGTTGTCCCACGTTGTCCCACGTTGTCCCACGTTGTCCCACGTTGTCCCACGTTGTCCCACGTTGTCCCACGTTGTCCCACGATGTCCCACGTTGTCCCACGTTGTCCCACGTTGTCCCACGTTGTCCCACGTTGTCCCACGTTGTCCCACGTTGTCCCACGATGTCCCACGTTGTCCAACGATGTCCAACGGTATCCCACGTTGTCCCACGTTGTCCTACGTTGTCCCACGTTGTCCCACGTTGTCCCACGTTGTCCCACGTTGTCCCACGGTGTCCAACGGTGTCCAACGATGTCCAACGGTGTCCAACGGTGTCCCACGTTGTCCCACGTTGTCCCACGGTGTCCAACGATGTCCAACGGTGTCCCACGTTGTCCCACGTTGTCCCACGTTGTCCCACGTTGTCCCACGTTGTTCCATGGTTTCCCACGTTGTCCCACGTTGTCCCACGTTGTCCCACGGTGTCCAACGATGTCCAACGGTGTCCAACGGTGTCCCACGGTGTCCCACGTTGTCCCACGTTGTCCCACGTTGTCCCACGTTGTTCCATGGTTTCCCACGTTGTCCCACGTTGTCCCACGTTGTCCCACGTTGTCCCACGTTGTCCCACGTTGTCCCACGTTGTCCCACGTTGTCCCACGGTGTCCAACGGTGTCCAACGATGTCCAACGGTGTCCAACGGTGTCCCACGGTGTCCAACGGTGTCCCACGTTGTCCCACGTTGTCCCACGTTGTCCCACGTTGTCCCACGTTGTCCAACGGTGTCCCACGGTGTCCAACGGTGTCCAACGGTGTCCAACGGTGTCCAACGATGTCCAACGATGTCCAACGATGTCCAACGGCGTCCAACGATGTCCAACGATGTCCAACGGTGTCCCACGATGTCCAACGATGTCCAACGATGTCCAACGGTGTCCAACGGTGTCCCACGTTGTCCCACGTTGTCCCACGTTGTCCCACGGTGTCCAACGATGTCCAACGGTGTCCCACGTTGTCCCACGTTGTCCAACGGTGTCCCACGTTGTCCAACGGTGTCCCACGTTGTCCAACGGTGTCCCACGTTGTCCCACGTTGTCCCACGTTGTCCCACGTTGTCCCACGTTGTCCCACGATGTCCCACGTTGTCCCACGTTGTCCCACGTTGTCCCACGTTGTCCCACGTTGTCCCACGTTGTCCCACGTTGTCCCACGTTGTCCCACGTTGTCCCACGTTGTCCCACGGTGTCCAACGGTGTCCAACGGTGTCCCACGATGTCCACCGATGTCCAACGGTGTCCAACGGTGTCCAACGGTGTCCAACGGTGTCCAACGGTGTCCAACGGTGTCCAACGGTGTCCAACGGTGTCCAACGGTGTCCAACGGTGTCCAACGGTGTCCAACGATGTCCCACGTTGTCCCACGGTGTCCAACGATGTCCAACGGTGTCCGACGTTGTCCCACGTTGTCCCACGTTGTCCCACGATGTCCCACGTTGTCCCACGTTGTACCACGTTGTCCCACGTTGTCCCACGTTGTCCCACGTTGTCCCACGTTGTCCCACGTTGTCCCACGGTGTCCAACGATGTCCAACGGTGTCCAACGGTGTCCCACGGTGTCCAACGGTGTCCCACGTTGTCCCACGTTGTCCCACGTTGTCCCACGTTGTCCCACGTTGTCCCACGTTGTCCCACGTTGTCCCACGTTGTCCAACGATGTCCAACGGTGTCCCACGTTGTCCCACGTTGTCCCACGTTGTCCCACGTTGTTCCATGGCTTCCCACGTTGTCCCACGTTGTCCCACGTTGTCCCACGGTGTCCAACGATGTCCAACGGTGTCCAACGGTGTCCAACGGTGTCCAACGATGTCCAACGATGTCCAGCGATGTCCAACGGTGTCCAACGCTGTCCAACGATGTCCAACGGTGTCCCACGTTGTCCCACGTTGTCCCACGTTGTCCCACGTTGTCCCACGGTGTCCAACGATGTCCAACGGTGTCCAACGATGTCCAACGGTGTCCCACGATGTCCAACGATGTCCAACGATGTCCAACGGTGTCCCACGATGTCCAACGATGTCCAACAATGTCCAACGGTGTCCAACGGTGTCCCACGTTGTCCCACGTTGTCCCACGTTGTCCCACGGTGTCCAACGATGTCCAACGGTGTCCCACGTTGTCCCACGTTGTCCCACGTTGTCCCACGTTGTCCCACGTTGTCCCACGTTGTCCCAGGTTGTCCCACGTTGTCCCACGTTGTCCCACGTTGTCCCACGTTGTCCCACGTTGTCCCACGTTGTCCCACGTTGTCCCACGTTGTCCCACGTTGTCCCACGTTGTCCCACGGTGTCCAACGGTGTCCAACGGTGTCCAACGATGTCCAACGGTGTCCAACGGTGTCCCACGGTGTCCAACGGTGTCCAACGGTGTCCCACGGTGTCCAACGGTGTCCCACGTTGTCCCACGTTGTCCCACGTTGTCCCACGTTGTCCCACGATGTCCCACGTTGTCCAACGATGTCCAACGGTGTCCCACGTTGTCCCACGTTGTCCTACGTTGTCCCACGTTGTCCCACGTTGTCCCACGTTGTCCCACGTTGTCCCACGGTGTCCAACGGTGTCCAGCGATGTCCAACGGTGTCCAACGGTGTCCCACGTTGTCCCACGTTGTCCCACGGTGTCCAACGATGTCCAACGGTGTCCCACGTTGTCCCACGTTGTCCCACGTTGTCCCACGTTGTCCCACGTTGTTCCATGGTTTCCCACGTTGTCCCACGTTGTCCCACGTTGTCCCACGGTGTCCAACGATGTCCAACGGTGTCCAACGGTGTCCCACGGTGTCCCACGTTGTCCCACGTTGTCCCACGTTGTCCCACGTTGTTCCATGGTTTCCCACGTTGTCCCACGTTGTCCCACGTTGTCCCACGTTGTCCCACGTTGTCCCACGTTGTCCCACGTTGTCCCACGGTGTCCAACGGTGTCCAACGATGTCCAACGGTGTCCAACGGTGTCCCACGGTGTCCAACGGTGTCCCACGTTGTCCCACGTTGTCCCACGTTGTCCCACGTTGTCCCACGTTGTCCAACGGTGTCCCACGGTGTCCCACGTTGTCCCACGTTGTCCCACGTTGTCCCACGGTGTCCAACGATGTCCAACGGTGTCCCACGTTGTCCCACGTTGTCCCACGATGTCCCACGTTGTCCAACGATGTCCAACGGTGTCCCACGTTGTCCCACGTTGTCCTACGTTGTCCCACGTTGTCCCACGTTGTCCCACGTTGTCCCACGTTGTCCCACGTTGTCCCACGTTGTCCCACGGTGTCCAACGATGTCCAACGGTGTCCAACGGTGTCCAACGGTGTCCAACGATGTCCAACGGTGTCCAACGGTGTCCCACGATGTCCACCGATGTCCAACGGTGTCCAACGGTGTCCAACGGTGTCCCACGATGTCCACCGATGTCCAACGGTGTCCAACGGTGTCCAACGGTGTCCAACGGTGTCCAACGATGTCCAACGATGTCCAACGATGTCCAACGGCGTCCAACGATGTCCAACGATGTCCAACGGTGTCCCACGATGTCCAACGATGTCCAACGATGTCCAACGGTGTCCAACGGTGTCCCACGTTGTCCCACGTTGTCCCACGTTGTCCCACGGTGTCCAACGATGTCCAACGGTGTCCCACGTTGTCCCACGTTGTCCAACGGTGTCCCACGTTGTCCAACGGTGTCCCACGTTGTCCAACGGTGTCCCACGTTGTCCCACGTTGTCCCACGATGTCCCACGTTGTCCCACGTTGTCCCACGATGTCCCACGTTGTCCCACGTTGTCCCACGTTGTCCCACGTTGTCCCACGTTGTCCCACGTTGTCCCACGTTGTCCCACGTTGTCCCACGTTGTCCCACGTTGTCCCACGGTGTCCAACGGTGTCCAACTGTGTCCCACGATGTCCACCGATGTCCAACGGTGTCCAACGGTGTCCAACGGTGTCCAACGGTGTCCAACGATGTCCCACGTTGTCCCACGGTGTCCAACGATGTCCAACGGTGTCCCACGTTGTCCCACGTTGTCCCACGTTGTCCCACGTTGTCCCACGTTGTCCCACGTTGTCCCACGTTGTCCCACGTTGTCCCACGTTGTCCCACGTTGTCCCACGTTGTCCCACGTTGTCCAACGGTGTCCCACGTTGTCCCACGTTGTGCCACGTTGTCCCACGTTGTCCCACGTTGTCCCACGATGTCCCACGTTGTCCCACGTTGTCCCACGTTGTCCCACGTTGTCCCACGTTGTCCCACGTTGTCCCACGTTGTCCCACGTTGTCCCACGGTGTCCAACGATGTCCAACGGTGTCCAACGGTGTCCCACGGTGTCCAACGGTGTCCCACGTTGTCCCACGTTGTCCCACGTTGTCCCACGTTGTCCCACGTTGTCCCACGTTGTCCAACGATGTCCAACGGTGTCCCACGTTGTCCCACGTTGTCCCACGTTGTCCCACGTTGTCCCACGTTGTCCAACGATGTCCAACGGTGTCCCACGTTGTCCCACGTTGTCCCACGTTGTCCCACGTTGTCCCACGTTGTTCCATGGTTTCCCACGTTGTCCCACGTTGTCCCACGTTGTCCCACGGTGTCCAACGATGTCCAACGGTGTCCAACGGTGTCCAACGGTGTCCCACGGTGTCCAACGGTGTCCCACGTTGTCCCACGTTGTCCCACGTTGTCCCACGTTGTCCCACGTTGTCCAACGGTGTCCCACGGTGTCCAACGGTGTCCCACGTTGTCCCACGTTGTCCCACGTTGTCCCACGTTGTCCCACGGTGTCCAACGGTGTCCAACGATGTCCAACGGTGTCCAACGGTGTCCCACGATGTCCACCGATGTCCAACGGTGTCCAACGGTGTCCAACGGTGTCCAACGGTGTCCAACGATGTCCAACGATGTCCAACGATGTCCAACGGTGTCCAACGATGTCCAACGATGTCCAACGGAGTCCCACGATGTCCAACGATGTACAACGATGTCCAACGGTGTCCAACGGTGTCCCACGTTGTCCCACGTTGTCCCACGTTGTCCCACGGTGTCCAACGATGTCCAACGGTGTCCCACGTTGTCCCACGTTGTCCCACGTTGTCCCACGTTGTCCCACGTTGTCCCACGTTGTCCCACGTTGTCCCACGTTGTCCCACGTTGTCCCACGTTGTCCCACGTTGTCCCACGTTGTCCCACGTTGTCCCACGGTGTCCAACGATGTCCAGCGGTGTCCAACGGTGTCCCACGGTGTCCCACAGTGTCCAACGGTGTCCCACGTTGTCCCACGTTGTCCCACGTTGTCCCACCATGTCCCACGTTGTCCCACGTTGTCCCACGTTGTCCCACGTTGTCCCACGTTGTCCCACGTTGTCCCACGTTGTCCCACGTTGTCCCACGGTGTCCAACGGTGTCCAACGATGTCCAACGGTGTCCAACGGTGTCCCACGATGTCCACCGATGTCCAACGGTGTCCAACGGTGTCCAACGGTGTCCAACGGTGTCCAACGATGTCCAACGATGTCCAACGATGTCCAACGGCGTCCAACGATGTCCAACGATGTCCAACGGTGTCCCACGATGTCCAACGATGTCCAACGATGTCCAACGGTGTCCAACGGTGTCCCACGTTGTCCCACGTTGTCCCACGTTGTCCCACGGTGTCCAACGATGTCCAACGGTGTCCCACGTTGTCCCACGTTGTCCCACGTTGTCCCACGTTGTCCCACGATGTCCCACGTTGTCCCACGTTGTCCCACGTTGTCCCACGTTGTCCCACGTTGTCCCACGTTGTCCCACGTTGTCCCACGTTGTCCCACGGTGTCCAACGGTGTCCAACGGTGTCCCACGATGTCCACCGATGTCCAACGGTGTCCAACGGTGTCCAACGGTGTCCAACGGTGTCCAACGGTGTCCAACGGTGTCCAACGATGTCCCACGTTGTCCCACGGTGTCCAACGATGTCCAACGGTGTCCCACGTTGTCCCACGTTGTCCCACGTTGTCCCACGATGTCCCACGTTGTCCCACGTTGTCCCACGTTGTCCCACGTTGTCCCACGTTGTCCCACGTTGTCCCACGTTGTCCCACGTTGTCCCACGGTGTCCAACGATGTCCAACGGTGTCCAACGGTGTCCCACGGTGTCCAACGGTGTCCCACGTTGTCCCACGTTGTCCCACGTTGTCCCACGTTGTCCAACGATGTCCAACGGTGTCCCACGTTGTCCCACGTTGTCCCACGTTGTCCCACGTTGTCCCACGTTGTCCAACGATGTCCAACGGTGTCCCACGTTGTCCCACGTTGTCCCACGTTGTCCCACGGTGTCCAACGATGTCCAACGGTGTCCAACGGTGTCCAACGATGTCCAACGGTGTCCCACGATGTCCAACGATGTCCAACGATGTCCAACGGTGTCCCACGATGTCCAACGATGTCCAACAATGTCCAACGGTGTCCAACGGTGTCCCACGTTGTCCCACGTTGTCCCACGTTGTCCCACGGTGTCCAACGATGCCCAACGGTGTCCCACGTTGTCCCACGTTGTCCCACGTTGTCCCACGTTGTCCCACGTTGTCCCACGTTGTCCCACGTTGTCCCACGTTGTCCCACGTTGTCCCACGTTGTCCCACGTTGTCCCACGTTGTCCCACGTTGTCCCACGGTGTCCAACGATGCCCAACGGTGTCCCACGTTGTCCCACGTTGTCCCACGTTGTCCCACGTTGTCCCACGGTGTCCAACGATGCCCAACGGTGTCCCACGTTGTCCCACGTTGTCCCACGTTGTCCCACGTTGTCCCACGTTGTCCCACGTTGTCCCACGTTGTCCCACGTTGTCCCACGTTGTCCCACGTTGTCCCCCGTTGTCCCACGTTGTCCCACGTTGTCCCACGTTGTCCCACGTTGTCCCACGGTGTCCAACGGTGTCCAACGGTGTCCAACGATGTCCAACGGTGTCCAACGGTGTCCCACGGTGTCCAACGGTGTCCAACGGTGTCCCACGGTGTCCAACGGTGTCCCACGTTGTCCCACGTTGTCCCACGTTGTCCCACGTTGTCCCACGATGTCCCACGTTGTCCAACGATGTCCAACGGTGTCCCACGTTGTCCCACGTTGTCCTACGTTGTCCCACGTTGTCCCACGTTGTCCCACGTTGTCCCACGTTGTCCCACGGTGTCCAACGGTGTCCAGCGATGTCCAACGGTGTCCAACGGTGTCCCACGTTGTCCCACGTTGTCCCACGGTGTCCAACGATGTCCAACGGTGTCCCACGTTGTCCCACGTTGTCCCACGTTGTCCCACGTTGTCCCACGTTGTTCCATGGTTTCCCACGTTGTCCCACGTTGTCCCACGTTGTCCCACGGTGTCCAACGATGTCCAACGGTGTCCAACGGTGTCCCACGGTGTCCCACGTTGTCCCACGTTGTCCCACGTTGTCCCACGTTGTTCCATGGTTTCCCACGTTGTCCCACGTTGTCCCACGTTGTCCCACGTTGTCCCACGTTGTCCCACGTTGTCCCACGTTGTCCCACGGTGTCCAACGGTGTCCAACGATGTCCAACGGTGTCCAACGGTGTCCCACGGTGTCCAACGGTGTCCCACGTTGTCCCACGTTGTCCCACGTTGTCCCACGTTGTCCCACGTTGTCCCACGGTGTCCCACGGTGTCCCACGTTGTCCCACGTTGTCCCACGTTGTCCCACGGTGTCCAACGATGTCCAACGGTGTCCCACGTTGTCCCACGTTGTCCCACGATGTCCCACGTTGTCCAACGATGTCCAACGGTGTCCCACGTTGTCCCACGTTGTCCTACGTTGTCCCACGTTGTCCCACGTTGTCCCACGTTGTCCCACGTTGTCCCACGTTGTCCCACGTTGTCCCACGGTGTCCAACGATGTCCAACGGTGTCCAACGGTGTCCAACGGTGTCCAACGATGTCCAACGGTGTCCAACGGTGTCCCACGATGTCCACCGATGTCCAACGGTGTCCAACGGTGTCCAACGGTGTCCCACGATGTCCACCGATGTCCAACGGTGTCCAACGGTGTCCAACGGTGTCCAACGGTGTCCAACGATGTCCAACGATGTCCAACGATGTCCAACGGCGTCCAACGATGTCCAACGATGTCCAACGGTGTCCCACGATTTCCAACGATGTCCAACGATGTCCAACGGTGTCCAACGGTGTCCCACGTTGTCCCACGTTGTCCCACGTTGTCCCACGGTGTCCAACGATGTCCAACGGTGTCCCACGTTGTCCCACGTTGTCCAACGGTGTCCCACGTTGTCCAACGGTGTCCCACGTTGTCCAACGGTGTCCCACGTTGTCCCACGTTGTCCCACGTTGTCCCACGTTGTCCCACGTTGTCCCACGATGTCCCACGTTGTCCCACGTTGTCCCACGTTGTCCCACGTTGTCCCACGTTGTCCCACGTTGTCCCACGTTGTCCCACGTTGTCCCACGTTGTCCCACGTTGTCCCACGGTGTCCAACGGTGTCCAACTGTGTCCCACGATGTCCACCGATGTCCAACGGTGTCCAACGGTGTCCAACGTTGTCCAACGGTGTCCAACGATGTCCCACGTTGTCCCACGGTGTCCAACGATGTCCAACGGTGTCCCACGTTGTCCCACGTTGTCCCACGTTGTCCCACGTTGTCCCACGTTGTCCCACGTTGTCCCACGTTGTCCCACGTTGTCCCACGTTGTCCCACGTTGTCCCACGTTGTCCAACGGTGTCCCACGTTGTCCCACGTTGTGCCACGTTGTCCCACGTTGTCCCACGTTGTCCCACGTTGTCCCACGTTGTCCCACGATGTCCCACGTTGTCCCACGTTGTCCCACGTTGTCCCACGTTGTCCCACGTTGTCCCACGTTGTCCCACGTTGTCCCACGTTGTCCCACGGTGTCCAACGATGTCCAACGGTGTCCAACGGTGTCCCACGGTGTCCAACGGTGTCCCACGTTGTCCCACGTTGTCCCACGTTGTCCCACGTTGTCCCACGTTGTCCCACGTTGTCCAACGATGTCCAACGGTGTCCCACGTTGTCCCACGTTGTCCCACGTTGTCCCACGTTGTCCCACGTTGTCCAACGATGTCCAACGGTGTCCCACGTTGTCCCACGTTGTCCCACGTTGTCCCACGTTGTCCCACGTTGTTCCATGGTTTCCCACGTTGTCCCACGTTGTCCCACGTTGTCCCACGGTGTCCAACGATGTCCAACGGTGTCCAACGGTGTCCAACGGTGTCCCACGGTGTCCAACGGTGTCCCACGTTGTCCCACGTTGTCCCACGTTGTCCCACGTTGTCCCACGTTGTCCAACGGTGTCCCACGGTGTCCAACGGTGTCCCACGTTGTCCCACGTTGTCCCACGTTGTCCCACGTTGTCCCACGTTGTCCCACGGTGTCCAACGGTGTCCAACGATGTCCAACGGTGTCCAACGGTGTCCCACGATGTCCACCGACGTCCAACGGTGTCCAACGGTGTCCAACGGTGTCCAACGGTGTCCAACGATGTCCAACGATGTCCAACGATGTCCAACGGTGTCCAACGATGTCCAACGATGTCCAACGGTGTCCCACGATGTCCAACGATGTACAACGATGTCCAACGGTGTCCAACGGTATCCCACGTTGTCCCACGTTGTCCCACGTTGTCCCACGGTGTCCAACGATGTCCCACGATGTCCACCGATGTCCAACGGTGTCCAACGGTGTCCAACGGTGTCCAACGGTGTCCCACGATGTCCACCGATGTCCAACGGTGTCCAACGGTGTCCAACGGTGTCCAACGGTGTCCAACGATGTCCAACGATGTCCAACGATGTCCAACGGCGTCCAACGATGTCCAACGATGTCCAACGGTGTCCCACGATGTCCAACGATGTCCAACGATGTCCAACGGTGTCCAACGGTGTCCCACGTTGTCCCACGTTGTCCCACGTTGTCCCACGGTGTCCAACGATGTCCAACGGTGTCCCACGTTGTCCCACGTTGTCCAACGGTGTCCCACGTTGTCCAACGGTGTCCCACGTTGTCCAACGGTGTCCCACGTTGTCCCACGTTGTCCAACGGTGTCCCACGTTGTCCCACGTTGTGCCACGTTGTCCCACGTTGTCCCACGTTGTCCCACGATGTCCCACGTTGTCCCACGTTGTCCCACGTTGTCCCACGTTGTCCCACGTTGTCCCACGTTGTCCCACGTTGTCCCACGTTGTCCCACGGTGTCCAACGATGTCCAACGGTGTCCAACGGTGTCCCACGGTGTCCAACGGTGTCCCACGTTGTCCCACGTTGTCCCACGTTGTCCCACGTTGTCCCACGTTGTCCCACGTTGTCCAACGATGTCCAGCGGTGTCCCACGTTGTCCCACGTTGTCCCACGTTGTCCCACGTTGTCCCACGTTGTCCAACGATGTTCAACGGTGTCCCACGTTGTCCCACGTTGTCCCACGTTGTCCCACGTTGTCCCACGTTGTTCCATGGTTTCCCACGTTGTCCCACGTTGTCCCACGTTGTCCCACGTTGTCCCACGTTGTCCCACGGTGTCCAACGATGTCCAGCGGTGTCCAACGGTGTCCCACGGTGTCCCACGGTGTCCAACGGTGTCCCACGTTGTCCCACGTTGTCCCACGTTGTCCCACCATGTCCCACGTTGTCCCACGTTGTCCCACGTTGTCCCACGTTGTCCCACGTTGTTCCATGGTTTCCCACGTTGTCCCACGTTGTCCAACGATGTCCAACGGTGTCCAACGGTGTCCAACGGTGTCCCACGGTGTCCAACGGTGTCCCACGTTGTCCCACGTTGTCCCACGTTGTCCCACGTTGTCCCACGTTGTCCAACGGTGTCCCACGGTGTCCAACGGTGTCCCACGTTGTCCCACGTTGTCCCACGTTGTCGCACGTTGTCCCACGTTGTCCCACGGTGTCCAACGGTGTCCAACGATGTCCAACGGTGTCCAACGGTGTCCCACGATGTCCACCGATGTCCAACGGTGTCCATCGGTGTCCAACGGTGTCCAACGGTGTCCAACGATGTCCAACGATGTCCAACGATGTCCAACGGTGTCCAACGATGTCCAACGATGTCCAACGGTGTCCCACGATGTCCAACGATGTACAACGATGTCCAACGGTGTCCAACGGTGTCCCACGTTGTCCCACGTTGTCCCACGTTGTCCCACGGTGTCCAACGATGTCCAACGGTGTCCCACGTTGTCCCACGTTGTCCCACGTTGTCCCACGTTGTCCCACGTTGTCCCACGTTGTCCCACGTTGTCCCACGTTGTCCCACGTTGTCCCACGTTGTCCCACGGTGTCCAACGATGTCCAGCGGTGTCCAACGGTGTCCCACGGTGTCCCACGGTGTCCAACGGTGTCCCACGTTGTCCCACGTTGTCCCACGTTGTCCCACCATGTCCCACGTTGTCCAACGATGTCCAACGGTGTCCCACGTTGTCCCACGTTGTCCTACGTTGTCCCACGTTGTCCCACGTTGTCCCACGTTGTCCAACGGTGTCCCACGTTGTCCAACGGTGTCCCACGTTGTCCAACGGTGTCCCACGTTGTCCAACGGTGTCCAACGGTGTCCAACGGTGTCCAACGGTGTCCAACGATGTCCCACGTTGTCCCACGGTGTCCAACGATGTCCAACGGTGTCCCACGTTGTCCCACGTTGTCCCACGTTGTCCCACGTTGTCCCACGTTGTCCCACGTTGTCCCACGTTGTCCCACGTTGTCCCACGTTGTCCCACGTTGTCCCACGTTGTCCCACGTTGTCCCACGTTGTCCAACGGTGTCCCACGTTGTCCCACGTTGTGCCACGTTGTCCCACGTTGTCCCACGTTGTCCCACGATGTCCCACGTTGTCCCACGTTGTCCCACGTTGTCCCACGTTGTCCCACGTTGTCCCACGTTGTCCCACGTTGTCCCACGTTGTGCCACGGTGTCCAACGATGTCCAACGGTGTCCAACGGTGTCCCACGGTGTCCAACGGTGTCCCACGTTGTCCCACGTTGTCCCACGTTGTCCCACGTTGTCCCACGTTGTCCCACGTTGTCCAACGATGTCCAGCGGTGTCCCACGTTGTCCCACGTTGTCCCACGTTGTCCCACGTTGTCCCACGTTGTCCAACGATGTCCAACGGTGTCCCACGTTGTCCCACGTTGTCCCACGTTGTCCCACGTTGTCCCACGTTGTTCCATGGTTTCCCACGTTGTCCCACGTTGTCCCACGTTGTCCCACGGTGTCCAACGATGTCCAACGGTGTCCAACGGTGTCCAACGGTGTCCCACGGTGTCCAACGGTGTCCCACGTTGTCCCACGTTGTCCCACGTTGTCCCACGTTGTCCCACGTTGTCCCACGTTGTCCCACGGTGTCCAACGGTGTCCCACGTTGTCCCACGTTGTCCCACGTTGTCCCACGTTGTCCCACGTTGTCCCACGGTGTCCAACGGTGTCCAACGATGTCCAACGGTGTCCAACGGTGTCCCACGATGTCCACCGATGTCCAACGGTGTCCAACGGTGTCCAACGGTGTCCAACGGTGTCCAACGATGTCCAACGATGTCCCACGTTGTCCCACGTTGTCCCACGGTGTCCAACGATGTCCAACGGTGTCCCACGTTGTCCCACGTTGTCCCACGTTGTCCCACGTTGTCCCACGTTGTCCCACGTTGTCCCACGTTGTCCCACGTTGTCCCACGTTGTCCCACGTTGTCCCACGTTGTCCCACGTTGTCCCACGTTGTCCCACGGTGTCCAACGATGTCCAGCGGTGTCCCACGTTGTCCCACGTTGTCCCACGTTGTCCCACGTTGTCCCACGTTGTCCCACGGTGTCCAACGGTGTCCCACGTTGTCCCACGTTGTCCCACGTTGTCCCACGTTGTCCCACGTTGTCCCACGGTGTCCAACGGTGTCCAACGATGTCCAACGGTGTCCAACGGTGTCCCACGATGTCCACCGATGTCCAACGGTGTCCAACGGTGTCCAACGGTGTCCAACGGTGTCCAACGATGTCCAACGATGTCCCACGTTGTCCCACGTTGTCCCACGGTGTCCAACGATGTCCAACGGTGTCCCACGTTGTCCCACGTTGTCCCACGTTGTCCCACGTTGTCCCACGTTGTCCCACGTTGTCCCACGTTGTCCCACGTTGTCCCACGTTGTCCAACGGTGTCCCACGTTGTCCCACGTTGTCCCACGTTGTCCCGCGTTGTCCCACGTTGTCCCACGTTGTCCCACGGTGTCCAACGGTGTCCAACGATGTCCAACGGTGTCCAACGGTGTCCCACGGTGTCCAACGGTGTCCCACGTTGTCCCACGTTGTCCCACGTTGTCCCACGTTGTCCCACGTTGTCCAACGGTGTCCCACGGTGTCCAACGATGTCCAACGGTGTCCAACGATGTCCAACGGTGTCCCACGATGTCCAACGATGTCCAACGTTGTCCCACGTTGTCCCACGTTGTCCCACGTTGTCCCACGTTGTCCCACGTTGTCCCACGGTGTCCCACGTTGTCCCACGTTGTCCCACGTTGTCCCACGTTGTCCCACGTTGTCCCACGTTGTCCCACGTTGTCCCACGGTGTCCAACGGTGTCCCACGTTGTCCCACGGTGTCCAACGATGTCCAACGGTGTCCCACGTTGTCCCACGTTGTCCCACGTTGTCCCACGTTGTCCCACGTTGTCCCACGTTGTCCCACGTTGTCCCACGTTGTCCCACGTTGTCCCCCGTTGTCCCACGTTGTCCCACGTTGTCCCACGTTTTCCCACGGTGTCCAACGATGTCCAACGGTGTCCAACGATGTCCAACGGTGTCCCACGATGACCAACGTTGTCCCACGTTGTCCCACGTTGTCCCACGTTGTCCCACGTTGTCCCACGTTGTCCCACGTTGTCCCACGGTGTCCAACGATGTCCAACGGTGTCCAACGGTGTCCAACGATGTCCAACGGTGTCCCACGATGTCCAACGATGTCCAACGATGTCCAACGGTGTCCCACGTTGTCCCACGTTGTCCCACGTTGTCCCACGTTGTCCCACGTTGTCCCCCGTTGTCCCACGTTGTCCCACGTTGTCCCACGTTTTCCCACGGTGTCCAACGATGTCCAACGGTGTCCAACGATGTCCAACGGTGTCCCACGATGACCAACGTTGTCCCACGGTGTCCAACGGTGTCCCACGTTGTCCCACGTTGTCCCACGTTGTCCCACGTTGTCCCACGGTGTCCAACGGTGTCCAACGATGTCCAACGGTGTCCAACGATGTCCAACGGTGTCCCACGATGTCCAACGATGTCCAACGATGTCCAACGGTGTCCCACGTTGTCCCACGTTGTCCCACGTTGTCCCACGTTGTCCCACGGTGTCCAGCGATGTCCAACGGTGTCCCACTTTGTCCAACGGTGTCCCACGTTGTCCCACGTTGTCCCACGTTGTCCCACGTTGTCCCACGTTGTCCCACGATGTCCCACGTTGTCCCACGTTGTCCCACGTTGTCCCACGTTGTCCCACGTTGTCCCACGTTGTCCCACGTTGTCCCACGATGTCCCACGTTGTCCAACGATGTCCAACGGTGTCCCACGTTGTCCCACGTTGTCCTACGTTGTCCCACGTTGTCCCACGTTGTCCCACGTTGTCCCACGTTGTCCCACGGTGTCCAACGGTGTCCAACGATGTCCAACGGTGTCCAACGGTGTCCCACGTTGTCCCACGTTGTCCCACGGTGTCCAACGATGTCCAACGGTGTCCCACGTTGTCCCACGTTGTCCCACGTTGTCCCACGTTGTCCCACGTTGTTCCATGGTTTCCCACGTTGTCCCACGTTGTCCCACGTTGTCCCACGGTGTCCAACGATGTCCAACGGTGTCCAACGGTGTCCCACGGTGTCCCACGTTGTCCCACGTTGTCCCACGTTGTCCCACGTTGTTCCATGGTTTCCCACGTTGTCCCACGTTGTCCCACGTTGTCCCACGTTGTCCCCCGTTGTCCCACGTTGTCCCACGTTGTCCCACGTTGTCCCACGTTGTCCCACGTTGTCCCACGTTGTCCCACGGTGTCCAACGGTGTCCAACTGTGTCCCACGATGTCCACCGATGTCCAACGGTGTCCAACGGTGTCCAACGGTGTCCAACGGTGTCCAACGATGTCCCACGTTGTCCCACGGTGTCCAACGATGTCCAACGGTGTCCCACGTTGTCCCACGTTGTCCCACGTTGTCCCACGTTGTCCCACGTTGTCCCACGTTGTCCCACGTTGTCCCACGTTGTCCCACGTTGTCCCACGTTGTCCCACGTTGTCCAACGGTGTCCCACGTTGTCCCACGTTGTGCCACGTTGTCCCACGTTGTCCCACGTTGTCCCACGTTGTCCCACGTTGTCCCACGATGTCCCACGTTGTCCCACGTTGTCCCACGTTGTCCCACGTTGTCCCACGTTGTCCCACGTTGTCCCACGTTGTCCCACGTTGTCCCACGGTGTCCAACGATGTCCAACGGTGTCCAACGGTGTCCCACGGTGTCCAACGGTGTCCCACGTTGTCCCACGTTGTCCCACGTTGTCCCACGTTGTCCCACGTTGTCCCACGTTGTCCAACGATGTCCAACGGTGTCCCACGTTGTCCCACGTTGTCCCACGTTGTCCCACGTTGTCCCACGTTGTCCAACGATGTCCAACGGTGTCCCACGTTGTCCCACGTTGTCCCACGTTGTCCCACGTTGTCCCACGTTGTTCCATGGTTTCCCACGTTGTCCCACGTTGTCCCACGTTGTCCCACGGTGTCCAACGATGTCCAACGGTGTCCAACGGTGTCCAACGGTGTCCCACGGTGTCCAACGGTGTCCCACGTTGTCCCACGTTGTCCCACGTTGTCCCACGTTGTCCCACGTTGTCCCACGGTGTCCAACGGTGTCCCACGTTGTCCCACGTTGTCCCACGTTGTCCCACGTTGTCCCACGTTGTCCCACGGTGTCCAACGGTGTCCAACGATGTCCAACGGTGTCCAACGGTGTCCCACGATGTCCACCGACGTCCAACGGTGTCCAACGGTGTCCAACGGTGTCCAACGGTGTCCAACGATGTCCAACGATGTCCAACGATGTCCAACGGTGTCCAACGATGTCCAACGATGTCCAACGGTGTCCCACGATGTCCAACGATGTACAACGATGTCCAACGGTGTCCAACGGTGTCCCACGTTGTCCCACGTTGTCCCACGTTGTCCCACGGTGTCCAACGATGTCCCACGATGTCCACCGATGTCCAACGGTGTCCAACGGTGTCCAACGGTGTCCAACGGTGTCCCACGATGTCCACCGATGTCCAACGGTGTCCAACGGTGTCCAACGGTGTCCAACGGTGTCCAACGATGTCCAACGATGTCCAACGATGTCCAACGGCGTCCAACGATGTCCAACGATGTCCAACGGTGTCCCACGATGTCCAACGATGTCCAACGATGTCCAACGGTGTCCAACGGTGTCCCACGTTGTGCCACGTTGTCCCACGTTGTCCCACGGTGTCCAACGATGTCCAACGGTGTCCCACGTTGTCCCACGTTGTCCCACGTTGTCCCACGTTGTCCCACGTTGTTCCATGGTTTCCCACGTTGTCCCACGTTGTCCCACGTTGTCCCACGTTGTCCCACGGTGTCCAACGATGTCCAGCGGTGTCCAACGGTGTCCCACGGTGTCCCACGGTGTCCAACGGTGTCCCACGTTGTCCCACGTTGTCCCACGTTGTCCCACCATGTCCCACGTTGTCCAACGATGTCCAACGGTGTCCCACGTTGTCCCACGTTGTCCTACGTTGTCCCACGTTGTCCCACGTTGTCCCACGTTGTCCAACGGTGTCCCACGTTGTCCAACGGTGTCCCACGTTGTCCAACGGTGTCCCACGTTGTCCAACGGTGTCCAACGGTGTCCAACGGTGTCCAACGGTGTCCAACGATGTCCCACGTTGTCCCACGGTGTCCAACGATGTCCAACGGTGTCCCACGTTGTCCCACGTTGTCCCACGTTGTCCCACGTTGTCCCACGTTGTCCCACGTTGTCCCACGTTGTCCCACGTTGTCCCACGTTGTCCCACGTTGTCCCACGTTGTCCCACGTTGTCCCACGTTGTCCAACGGTGTCCCACGTTGTCCCACGTTGTGCCACGTTGTCCCACGTTGTCCCACGTTGTCCCACGATGTCCCACGTTGTCCCACGTTGTCCCACGTTGTCCCACGTTGTCCCACGTTGTCCCACGTTGTCCCACGTTGTCCCACGTTGTGCCACGGTGTCCAACGATGTCCAACGGTGTCCAACGGTGTCCCACGGTGTCCAACGGTGTCCCACGTTGTCCCACGTTGTCCCACGTTGTCCCACGTTGTCCCACGTTGTCCCACGTTGTCCAACGATGTCCAGCGGTGTCCCACGTTGTCCCACGTTGTCCCACGTTGTCCCACGTTGTCCCACGTTGTCCAACGATGTCCAACGGTGTCCCACGTTGTCCCACGTTGTCCCACGTTGTCCCACGTTGTCCCACGTTGTTCCATGGTTTCCCACGTTGTCCCACGTTGTCCCACGTTGTCCCACGGTGTCCAACGATGTCCAACGGTGTCCAACGGTGTCCAACGGTGTCCCACGGTGTCCAACGGTGTCCCACGTTGTCCCACGTTGTCCCACGTTGTCCCACGTTGTCCCACGTTGTCCCACGTTGTCCCACGGTGTCCAACGGTGTCCCACGTTGTCCCACGTTGTCCCACGTTGTCCCACGTTGTCCCACGTTGTCCCACGGTGTCCAACGGTGTCCAACGATGTCCAACGGTGTCCAACGGTGTCCCACGATGTCCACCGATGTCCAACGGTGTCCAACGGTGTCCAACGGTGTCCAACGGTGTCCAACGATGTCCAACGATGTCCCACGTTGTCCCACGTTGTCCCACGGTGTCCAACGATGTCCAACGGTGTCCCACGTTGTCCCACGTTGTCCCACGTTGTCCCACGTTGTCCCACGTTGTCCCACGTTGTCCCACGTTGTCCCACGTTGTCCCACGTTGTCCCACGTTGTCCCACGTTGTCCCACGTTGTCCCACGTTGTCCCACGGTGTCCAACGATGTCCAGCGGTGTCCCACGTTGTCCCACGTTGTCCCACGTTGTCCCACGTTGTCCCACGTTGTCCCACGGTGTCCAACGGTGTCCCACGTTGTCCCACGTTGTCCCACGTTGTCCCACGTTGTCCCACGTTGTCCCACGGTGTCCAACGGTGTCCAACGATGTCCAACGGTGTCCAACGGTGTCCCACGATGTCCACCGATGTCCAACGGTGTCCAACGGTGTCCAACGGTGTCCAACGGTGTCCAACGATGTCCAACGATGTCCCACGTTGTCCCACGTTGTCCCACGGTGTCCAACGATGTCCAACGGTGTCCCACGTTGTCCCACGTTGTCCCACGTTGTCCAACGATGTCCAACGGTGTCCAACGGTGTCCAACGATGTCCAACGGTGTCCCACGATGTCCAACGATGTCCAACGATGTCCAACGGTGTCCCACGTTGTCCCACGTTGTCCCACGTTGTCCCACGTTGTCCCACGTTGTCCCCCGTTGTCCCACGTTGTCCCACGTTGTCCCACGTTTTCCCACGGTGTCCCACGTTGTCCCACGTTGTCCCACGTTGTCCCACGTTGTCCCACGTTGTCCCACGTTGTCCCACGATGTCCCACGTTGTCCAACGATGTCCAACGGTGTCCCACGTTGTCCCACGTTGTCCTACGTTGTCCCACGTTGTCCCACGTTGTCCCACGTTGTCCCACGTTGTCCCACGGTGTCCAACGGTGTCCAACGATGTCCAACGGTGTCCCACGTTGTCCCACGTTGTCCCACGATGTCCCACGTTGTCCCACGTTGTCCCACGTTGTCCCACGTTGTCCCACGTTGTCCCACGTTGTCCCACGTTGTCCCACGATGTCCCACGTTGTCCAACGATGTCCAACGGTGTCCCACGTTGTCCCACGTTGTCCTACGTTGTCCCACGTTGTCCCACGTTGTCCCACGTTGTCCCACGTTGTCCCACGGTGTCCAACGGTGTCCAACGATGTCCAACGGTGTCCAACGGTGTCCCACGTTGTCCCACGTTGTCCCACGGTGTCCAACGATGTCCAACGGTGTCCCACGTTGTCCCACGTTGTCCCACGTTGTCCCACGTTGTCCCACGTTGTTCCATGGTTTCCCACGTTGTCCCACGTTGTCCCACGTTGTCCCACGGTGTCCAACGATGTCCAACGGTGTCCAACGGTGTCCCACGGTGTCCCACGTTGTCCCACGTTGTCCCACGTTGTCCCACGTTGTTCCATGGTTTCCCACGTTGTCCCACGTTGTCCCACGTTGTCCCACGTTGTCCCACGTTGTCCCACGTTGTCCCACGTTGTCCCACGTTGTCCCACGGTGTCCAACGGTGTCCAACGATGTCCAACGGTGTCCAACGGTGTCCCACGGTGTCCAACGGTGTCCCACGTTGTCCCACGTTGTCCCACGTTGTCCCACGTTGTCCCACGTTGTCCCACGTTGTCCCACGTTGTCCAACGGTGTCCCACGGTGTCCAACGGTGTCCCACGTTGTCCCACGTTGTCCCACGTTGTCCCACGTTGTCCCACGTTGTCCCACGGTGTCCAACGGTGTCCAACGATGTCCAACGGTGTCCAACGGTGTCCCACGATGTCCACCGATGTCCAACGGTGTCCAACGGTGTCCAACGGTGTCCAACGGTGTCCAACGATGTCCAACGATGTCCAACGATGTCCAACGGCGTCCAACGATGTCCAACGATGTCCAACGGTGTCCCACGATGTCCAACGATGTCCAACGATGCCCAACGGTGTCCAACGGTGTCCCACGTTGTCCCACGTTGTCCCACGTTGTCCCACGTTGTCCCACGTTGTCCCACGTTGTCCCACGTTGTCCCACGTTGTCCCACGTTGTCCCACGTTGTCCCACGTTGTCCCACGGTGTCCAACGGTGTCCAACGGTGTCCCACGATGTCCACCGATGTCCAACGGTGTCCAACGGTGTCCAACGGTGTCCAACGGTGTCCAACGGTGTCCAACGGTGTCCAACGATGTCCCACGTTGTCCCACGGTGTCCAACGATGTCCAACGGTGTCCCACGTTGTCCCACGTTGTCCCACGTTGTCCCACGATGTCCCACGTTGTCCCACGTTGTCCCACGTTGTCCCACGTTGTCCCACGTTGTCCCACGTTGTCCCACGTTGTCCCACGTTGTCCCACGGTGTCCAACGATGTCCAACGGTGTCCAACGGTGTCCCACGGTGTCCAACGGTGTCCCACGTTGTCCCACGTTGTCCCACGTTGTCCCACGTTGTCCCACGTTGTCCCACGTTGTCCAACGATGTCCAACGGTGTCCCACGTTGTCCCACGTTGTCCCACGTTGTCCCGCGTTGTCCCACGTTGTCCAACGATGTCCAACGGTGTCCCACGTTGTCCCACGTTGTCCCACGTTGTCCCACGTTGTCCCACGTTGTTCCATGGTTTCCCACGTTGTCCCACGTTGCCCCACGTTGTCCAACGGTGTCCCACGGTGTCCAACGGTGTCCCACGGTGTCCAACGGTGTCCCACGTTGTCCCACGTTGTCCCACGTTGTCCCACGTTGTTCCATGGTTTCCCACGTTGTCCCACGTTGTCCCACGTTGTCCCACGGTGTCCAACGATGTCCAACGGTGTCCAACGGTGTCCAACGGTGTCCCACGGTGTCCAACGGTGTCCCACGTTGTCCCACGTTGTCCCACGTTGTCCCACGTTGTCCCACGTTGTCCAACGGTGTCCCACGGTGTCCAACGGTGTCCCACGTTGTCCCACGTTGTCCCACGTTGTCCCACGTTGTCCCACGTTGTCCCACGGTGTCCAACGGTGTCCAACGATGTCCAACGGTGTCCAACGGTGTCCCAAGATGTCCACCGATGTCCAACGGTGTCCAACGGTGTCCAACGGTGTCCAACGGTGTCCAACGATGTCCAACGATGTCCAACGATGTCCAACGGTGTCCAACGATGTCCAACGATGTCCAACGGTGTCCCACGATGTCCAACGATGTCCAACGATGTCCAACGGTGTCCAACGGTGTCCCACGTTGTCCCACGTTGTCCCACGTTGTCCCACGGTGTCCAACGATGTCCCACGATGTCCACCGATGTCCAACGGTGTCCAACGGTGTCCAACGGTGTCCAACGGTGTCCCACGATGTCCACCGATGTCCAACGGTGTCCAACGGTGTCCAACGGTGTCCAACGGTGTCCAACGATGTCCAACGATGTCCAACGATGTCCAACGGCGTCCAACGATGTCCAACGATGTCCAACGGTGTCCCACGATGTCCAACGATGTCCCACGTTGTCCAACGGTGTCCCACGTTGTCCAACGGTGTCCCACGTTGTCCAACGGTGTCCCACGTTGTCCCACGTTGTCCCACGTTGTCCCACGTTGTCCCACGTTGTCCCACGATGTCCCACGTTGTCCCACGTTGTCCCACGTTGTCCCACGTTGTCCCACGTTGTCCCACGTTGTCCCACGTTGTCCCACGTTGTCCCACGTTGTCCCACGTTGTCCCACGGTGTCCAACGGTGTCCAACTGTGTCCCACGATGTCCACCGATGTCCAACGGTGTCCAACGGTGTCCAACGGTGTCCAACGGTGTCCAACGATGTCCCACGTTGTCCCACGGTGTCCAACGATGTCCAACGGTGTCCCACGTTGTCCCACGTTGTCCCACGTTGTCCCACGTTGTCCCACGTTGTCCCACGTTGTCCCACGTTGTCCCACGTTGTCCCACGTTGTCCCACGTTGTCCCACGTTGTCCCACGTTGTCCCACGTTGTCCAACGGTGTCCCACGTTGTCCCACGTTGTGCCACGTTGTCCCACGTTGTCCCACGTTGTCCCACGATGTCCCACGTTGTCCCACGTTGTCCCACGTTGTCCCACGTTGTCCCACGTTGTCCCACGTTGTCCCACGTTGTCCCACGTTGTCCCACGGTGTCCAACGATGTCCAACGGTGTCCAACGGTGTCCCACGGTGTCCAACGGTGTCCCACGTTGTCCCACGTTGTCCCACGTTGTCCCACGTTGTCCCACGTTGTCCCACGTTGTCCAACGGTGTCCCACGTTGTCCAACGGTGTCCCACGTTGTCCAACGGTGTCCCACGTTGTCCAACGGTGTCCAACGGTGTCCAACGGTGTCCAACGGTGTCCAACGATGTCCCACGTTGTCCCACGGTGTCCAACGATGTCCAACGGTGTCCCACGTTGTCCCACGTTGTCCCACGTTGTCCCACGTTGTCCCACGTTGTCCCACGTTGTCCCACGTTGTCCCACGTTGTCCCACGTTGTCCCACGTTGTCCCACGTTGTCCCACGTTGTCCCACGTTGTCCAACGGTGTCCCACGTTGTCCCACGTTGTGCCACGTTGTCCCACGTTGTCCCACGTTGTCCCACGATGTCCCACGTTGTCCCACGTTGTCCCACGTTGTCCCACGTTGTCCCACGTTGTCCCACGTTGTCCCACGTTGTCCCACGTTGTGCCACGGTGTCCAACGATGTCCAACGGTGTCCAACGGTGTCCCACGGTGTCCCACGGTGTCCCACGTTGTCCCACGTTGTCCCACGTTGTCCCACGTTGTCCCACGTTGTCCCACGTTGTCCAACGATGTCCAGCGGTGTCCCACGTTGTCCCACGTTGTCCCACATTGTCCCACGTTGTCCCACGTTGTCCAACGATGTCCAACGGTGTCCCACGTTGTCCCACGTTGTCCCACGTTGTCCCACGTTGTCCCACGTTGTTCCATGGTTTCCCACGTTGTCCCACGTTGTCCCACGTTGTCCCACGGTGTCCAACGATGTCCAACGGTGTCCAACGGTGTCCAACGGTGTCCCACGGTGTCCAACGGTGTCCCACGTTGTCCCACGTTGTCCCACGTTGTCCCACGTTGTCCCACGTTGTCCAACGGTGTCCCACGGTGTCCAACGGTGTCCCACGTTGTCCCACGTTGTCCCACGTTGTCCCACGTTGTCCCACGTTGTCCCACGGTGTCCAACGGTGTCCAACGATGTCCAACGGTGTCCAACGGTGTCCCACGATGTCCACCGATGTCCAACGGTGTCCAACGGTGTCCAACGGTGTCCAACGGTGTCCAACGATGTCCAACGATGTCCAACGATGTCCAACGGTGTCCAACGATGTCCAACGATGTCCAACGGTGTCCCACGATGTCCAACGATGTACAACGATGTCCAACGGTGTCCAACGGTGTCCCACGTTGTCCCACGTTGTCCCACGTTGTCCCACGGTGTCCAACGATGTCCAACGGTGTCCCACGTTGTCCCACGTTGTCCCACGTTGTCCCACGTTGTCCCACGTTGTCCCACGTTGTCCCACGTTGTCCCACGTTGTCCCACGTTGTCCCACGTTGTCCCACGTTGTCCCACGTTGTCCCACGTTGTCCCACGGTGTCCAACGATGTCCAGCGGTGTCCAACGGTGTCCCACGGTGTCCAACGGTGTCCCACGTTGTCCCACGTTGTCCCACGTTGTCCCACCATGTCCCACGTTGTCCAACGATGTCCAACGGTGTCCCACGTTGTCCCACGTTGTCCTACGTTGTCCCACGTTGTCCCACGTTGTCCCACGTTGTCCCACGTTGTCCCACGTTGTCCCACGTTGTCCCACGTTGTCCCACGTTGTCCAACGGTGTCCCACGTTGTCCCACGTTGTCCCACGTTGTCCCGCGTTGTCCCACGTTGTCCCACGTTGTCCCACGCTGTCCAACGGTGTCCAACGATGTCCAACGGTGTCCAACGGTGTCCCACGGTGTCCAACGGTGTCCCACGTTGTCCCACGTTGTCCCACGTTGTCCCACGTTGTCCAACGGTGTCCCACGGTGTCCAACGATGTCCAACGGTGTCCAACGATGTCCAACGGTGTCCCACGATGTCCAACGATGTCCAACGTTGTCCCACGTTGTCCCACGTTGTCCCACGTTGTCCCACGTTGTCCCACGTTGTCCAACGGTATCCCACGTTGTCCCACGTTGTCCCACGTTGTCCCACGTTGTCCCACGTTGTCCCACGTTGTCCCACATTGTCCCACGGTGTCCAACGGTGTCCCACGTTGTCCCACGGTGTCCAACGATGTCCAACGGTGTCCCACGTTGTCCCACGTTGTCCCACGTTGTCCCACGTTGTCCCACGTTGTCCCACGTTGTCCCACGTTGTCCCACGTTGTCCCCCGTTGTCCCACGTTGTCCCACGTTGTCCCACGTTTTCCCACGGTGTCCAACGATGTCCAACGGTGTCCAACGATGTCCAACGGTGTCCCACGATGACCAACGTTGTCCCACGTTGTCCCACGTTGTCCCACGTTGTCCCACGTTGTCCCACGTTGTCCCACGTTGTCCAACGGTGTCCAACGATGTCCAACGGTGTCCAACGGTGTCCAACGATGTCCAACGGTGTCCCACGATGTCCAACGATGTCCAACGATGTCCAACGGTGTCCCACGTTGTCCCACGTTGTCCCACGTTGTCCCACGTTGTCCCACGTTGTCCCCCGTTGTCCCACGTTGTCCCACGTTGTCCCACGTTTTCCCACGGTGTCCAACGATGTCCAACGGTGTCCAACGATGTCCAACGGTGTCTCACGATGACCAACGTTGTCCCACGGTGTCCAACGGTGTCCCACGTTGTCCCACGTTGTCCCACGTTGTCCCACGTTGTCCCACGGTGTCCAACGGTGTCCAACGATGTCCAACGGTGTCCAACGATGTCCAACGGTGTCCCACGATGTCCAACGATGTCCAACGATGTCCAACGGTGTCCCACGTTGTCCCACGTTGTCCCACGTTGTCCCACGTTGTCCCACGGTGTCCAGCGATGTCCAACGGTGTCCCACTTTGTCCAACGGTGTCCCACGTTGTCCCACGTTGTCCCACGTTGTCCCACGTTGTCCCACGTTGTCCCACGATGTCCCACGTTGTCCCACGTTGTCCCACGTTGTCCCACGTTGTCCCACGTTGTCCCACGTTGTCCCACGTTGTCCCACGATGTCCCACGTTGTCCAACGATGTCCAACGGTGTCCCACGTTGTCCCACGTTGTCCTACGTTGTCCCACGTTGTCCCACGTTGTCCCACGTTGTCCCACGTTGTCCCACGGTGTCCAACGGTGTCCAACGATGTCCAACGGTGTCCAACGGTGTCCCACGTTGTCCCACGTTGTCCCACGGTGTCCAACGATGTCCAACGGTGTCCCACGTTGTCCCACGTTGTCCCACGTTGTCCCACGTTGTCCCACGTTGTTCCATGGTTTCCCACGTTGTCCCACGTTGTCCCACGTTGTCCCACGGTGTCCAACGATGTCCAACGGTGTCCAACGGTGTCCCACGGTGTCCCACGGTGTCCCACGTTGTCCCACGTTGTCCCACGTTGTTCCATGGTTTCCCACGTTGTCCCACGTTGTCCCACGTTGTCCCACGTTGTCCCACGTTGTCCCACGTTGTCCCACGTTGTCCCACGTTGTCCCACGGTGTCCAACGGTGTCCAACGATGTCCAACGGTGTCCAACGGTGTCCCACGGTGTCCAACGGTGTCCCACGTTGTCCCACGTTGTCCCACGTTGTCCCACGGTGTCCAACGATGTCCAACGGTGTCCCACGTTGTCCCACGTTGTCCCACGTTGTCCCACGTTGTCCCACGTTGTCCCACGTTGTCCCACGTTGTCCCACGTTGTCCCACGTTGTCCCACGTTGTCCCACGTTGTCCCACGTTGTCCCACGTTGTCCAACGGTGTCCCACGTTGTCCCACGTTGTGCCACGTTGTCCCACGTTGTCCCACGTTGTCCCACGATGTCCCACGTTGTCCCACGTTGTCCCACGTTGTCCCACGTTGTCCCACGTTGTCCCACGTTGTCCCACGTTGTCCCACGTTGTGCCACGGTGTCCAACGATGTCCAACGGTGTCCAACGGTGTCCCACGGTGTCCAACGGTGTCCCACGTTGTCCCACGTTGTCCCACGTTGTCCCACGTTGTCCCACGTTGTCCCACGTTGTCCAACGATGTCCAGCGGTGTCCCACGTTGTCCCACGTTGTCCCACGTTGTCCCACGTTGTCCCACGTTGTCCAACGATGTCCAACGGTGTCCCACGTTGTCCCACGTTGTCCCACGTTGTCCCACGTTGTCCCACGTTGTTCCATGGTTTCCCACGTTGTCCCACGTTGTCCCACGTTGTCCCACGGTGTCCAACGATGTCCAACGGTGTCCAACGGTGTCCAACGGTGTCCCACGGTGTCCAACGGTGTCCCACGTTGTCCCACGTTGTCCCACGTTGTCCCACGTTGTCCCACGTTGTCCAACGGTGTCCCACGGTGTCCAACGGTGTCCCACGTTGTCCCACGTTGTCCCACGTTGTCCCACGTTGTCCCACGTTGTCCCACGGTGTCCAACGGTGTCCAACGATGTCCAACGGTGTCCAACGGTGTCCCACGATGTCCACCGATGTCCAACGGTGTCCAACGGTGTCCAACGGTGTCCAACGGTGTCCAACGATGTCCAACGATGTCCAACGATGTCCAACGGTGTCCAACGATGTCCAACGATGTCCAACGGTGTCCCACGATGTCCAACGATGTACAACGATGTCCAACGGTGTCCAACGGTGTCCCACGTTGTCCCACGTTGTCCCACGTTGTCCCACGGTGTCCAACGATGTCCAACGGTGTCCCACGTTGTCCCACGTTGTCCCACGTTGTCCCACGTTGTCCCACGTTGTCCCACGTTGTCCCACGTTGTCCCACGTTGTCCCACGTTGTCCCACGTTGTCCCACGTTGTCCCACGTTGTCCCACGTTGTCCCACGTTGTCCCACGGTGTCCAACGATGTCCAACGGTGTCCAACGGTGTCCCACGGTGTCCCACGGTGTCCAACGGTGTCCCACGTTGTCCCACGTTGTCCCACGTTGTCCCACCATGTCCCACGTTGTCCAACGATGTCCAACGGTGTCCCACGTTGTCCCACGTTGTCCTACGTTGTCCCACGTTGTCCCACGTTGTCCCACGTTGTCCCACGTTGTCCCACGTTGTCCCACGTTGTCCCACGTTGTCCCACGTTGTCCAACGGTGTCCCACGTTGTCCCACGTTGTCCCACGTTGTCCCGCGTTGTCCCACGTTGTCCCACGTTGTCCCACGCTGTCCAACGGTGTCCAACGATGTCCAACGGTGTCCAACGGTGTCCCACGGTGTCCAACGGTGTCCCACGTTGTCCCACGTTGTCCCACGTTGTCCCACGTTGTCCAACGGTGTCCCACGGTGTCCAACGATGTCCAACGGTGTCCAACGATGTCCAACGGTGTCCCACGATGTCCAACGATGTCCAACGTTGTCCCACGTTGTCCCACGTTGTCCCACGTTGTCCCACGTTGTCCCACGTTGTCCAACGGTATCCCACGTTGTCCCACGTTGTCCCACGTTGTCCCACGTTGTCCCACGTTGTCCCACGTTGTCCCACATTGTCCCACGGTGTCCAACGGTGTCCCACGTTGTCCCACGGTGTCCAACGATGTCCAACGGTGTCCCACGTTGTCCCACGTTGTCCCACGTTGTCCCACGTTGTCCCACGTTGTCCCACGTTGTCCCACGTTGTCCCACGTTGTCCCCCGTTGTCCCACGTTGTCCCACGTTGTCCCACGTTTTCCCACGGTGTCCAACGATGTCCAACGGTGTCCAACGATGTCCAACGGTGTCCCACGATGTCCAACGTTGTCCCACGTTGTCCCACGTTGTCCCACGTTGTCCCACGTTGTCCCACGTTGTCCCACGTTGTCCCACGGTGTCCAACGATGTCCAACGGTGTCCAACGGTGTCCAACGATGTCCAACGGTGTCCCACGATGTCCAACGATGTCCAACGATGTCCAACGGTGTCCCACGTTGTCCCACGTTGTCCCACGTTGTCCCACGTTGTCCCACGTTGTCCCCCGTTGTCCCACGTTGTCCCACGTTGTCCCACGTTTTCCCACGGTGTCCAACGATGTCCAACGGTGTCCAACGATGTCCAACGGTGTCTCACGATGACCAACGTTGTCCCACGGTGTCCAACGGTGTCCCACGTTGTCCCACGTTGTCCCACGTTGTCCCACGTTGTCCCACGGTGTCCAACGGTGTCCAACGATGTCCAACGGTGTCCAACGATGTCCAACGGTGTCCCACGATGTCCAACGATGTCCAACGATGTCCAACGGTGTCCCACGTTGTCCCACGTTGTCCCACGTTGTCCCACGTTGTCCCACGGTGTCCAACGATGTCCAACGGTGTCCCACTTTGTCCAACGGTGTCCCACGTTGTCCCACGTTGTCCCACGTTGTCCCACGTTGTCCCACGTTGTCCCACGATGTCCCACGTTGTCCCACGTTGTCCCACGTTGTCCCACGTTGTCCCACGTTGTCCCACGTTGTCCCACGTTGTCCCACGATGTCCCACGTTGTCCAACGATGTCCAACGGTGTCCCACGTTGTCCCACGTTGTCCTACGTTGTCCCACGTTGTCCCACGTTGTCCCACGTTGTCCCACGTTGTCCCACGGTGTCCAACGGTGTCCAACGATGTCCAACGGTGTCCAACGGTGTCCCACGTTGTCCCACGTTGTCCCACGGTGTCCAACGATGTCCAACGGTGTCCCACGTTGTCCCACGTTGTCCCACGTTGTCCCACGTTGTCCCACGTTGTTCCATGGTTTCCCACGTTGTCCCACGTTGTCCCACGTTGTCCCACGGTGTCCAACGATGTCCAACGGTGTCCAACGGTGTCCCACGGTGTCCCACGTTGTCCCACGTTGTCCCACGTTGTCCCACGTTGTTCCATGGTTTCCCACGTTGTCCCACGTTGTCCCACGTTGTCCCACGTTGTCCCACGTTGTCCCACGTTGTCCCACGTTGTCCCACGTTGTCCCACGGTGTCCAACGGTGTCCAACGATGTCCAACGGTGTCCAACGGTGTCCCACGGTGTCCAACGGTGTCCCACGTTGTCCCACGTTGTCCCACGTTGTCCCACGTTGTCCCACGTTGTCCCACGTTGTCCCACGTTGTCCAACGGTGTCCCACGGTGTCCAACGGTGTCCCACGTTGTCCCACGTTGTCCCACGTTGTCCCACGTTGTCCCACGTTGTCCCACGGTGTCCAACGGTGTCCAACGATGTCCAACGGTGTCCAACGGTGTCCCGCGATGTCCACCGATGTCCAACGGTGTCCAACGGTGTCCAACGGTGTCCAACGGTGTCCAACGATGTCCAACGATGTCCAACGATGTCCAACGGCGTCCAACGATGTCCAACGATGTCCAACGGTGTCCCACGATGTCCAACGATGTCCAACGATGTCCAACGGTGTCCAACGGTGTCCCACGTTGTCCCACGTTGTCCCACGTTGTCCCACGTTGTCCCACGTTGTCCCACGTTGTCCCACGTTGTCCCACGTTGTCCCACGTTGTCCCACGTTGTCCCACGTTGTCCCACGGTGTCCAACGGTGTCCAACGGTGTCCCACGATGTCCACCGATGTCCAACGGTGTCCAACGGTGTCCAACGGTGTCCAACGGTGTCCAACGGTGTCCAACGGTGTCCAACGATGTCCCACGTTGTCCCACGGTGTCCAACGATGTCCAACGGTGTCCCACGTTGTCCCACGTTGTCCCACGTTGTCCCACGATGTCCCACGTTGTCCCACGTTGTCCCACGTTGTCCCACGTTGTCCCACGTTGTCCCACGTTGTCCCACGTTGTCCCACGTTGTCCCACGGTGTCCAACGATGTCCAACGGTGTCCAACGGTGTCCCACGGTGTCCAACGGTGTCCCACGTTGTCCCACGTTGTCCCACGTTGTCCCACGTTGTCCCACGTTGTCCCACGTTGTCCAACGATGTCCAACGGTGTCCCACGTTGTCCCACGTTGTCCCACGTTGTCCCGCGTTGTCCCACGTTGTCCAACGATGTCCAACGGTGTCCCACGTTGTCCCACGTTGTCCCACGTTGTCCCACGTTGTCCCACGTTGTTCCATGGTTTCCCACGTTGTCCCACGTTGTCCCACGTTGTCCAACGGTGTCCCACGGTGTCCAACGGTGTCCCACGGTGTCCAACGGTGTCCCACGTTGTCCCACGTTGTCCCACGTTGTCCCACGTTGTTCCATGGTTTCCCACGTTGTCCCACGTTGTCCCACGTTGTCCCACGGTGTCCAACGATGTCCAACGGTGTCCAACGGTGTCCAACGGTGTCCCACGGTGTCCAACGGTGTCCCACGTTGTCCCACGTTGTCCCACGTTGTCCCACGTTGTCCCACGTTGCCCAACGGTGTCCCACGGTGTCCAACGGTGTCCCACGTTGTCCCACGTTGTCCCACGTTGTCCCACGTTGTCCCACGTTGTCCCACGGTGTCCAACGGTGTCCAACGATGTCCAACGGTGTCCAACGGTGTCCCAAGATGTCCACCGATGTCCAACGGTGTCCAACGGTGTCCAACGGTGTCCAACGGTGTCCAACGATGTCCAACGATGTCCAACGATGTCCAACGGTGTCCAACGATGTCCAACGATGTCCAACGGTGTCCCACGATGTCCAACGATGTACAACGATGTCCAACGGTGTCCAACGGTGTCCCACGTTGTCCCACGTTGTCCCACGTTGTCCCACGGTGTCCAACGATGTCCCACGATGTCCACCGATGTCCAACGGTGTCCAACGGTGTCCAACGGTGTCCAACGGTGTCCCACGATGTCCACCGATGTCCAACGGTGTCCAACGGTGTCCAACGGTGTCCAACGGTGTCCAACGATGTCCAACGATGTCCAACGATGTCCAACGGCGTCCAACGATGTCCAACGATGTCCAACGGTGTCCCACGATGTCCAACGATGTCCAACGATGTCCAACGGTGTCCAACGGTGTCCCACGTTGTCCCACGTTGTCCCACGTTGTCCCACGGTGTCCAACGATGTCCAACGGTGTCCCACGTTGTCCCACGTTGTCCAACGGTGTCCCACGTTGTCCAACGGTGTCCCACGTTGTCCAACGGTGTCCCACGTTGTCCCACGTTGTCCCACGTTGTCCCACGTTGTCCCACGTTGTCCCACGATGTCCCACGTTGTCCCACGTTGTCCCACGTTGTCCCACGTTGTCCCACGTTGTCCCACGTTGTCCCACGTTGTCCCACGTTGTCCCACGTTGTCCCACGTTGTCCCACGGTGTCCAACGGTGTCCAACTGTGTCCCACGATGTCCACCGATGTCCAACGGTGTCCAACGGTGTCCAACGGTGTCCAACGGTGTCCAACGATGTCCCACGTTGTCCCACGGTGTCCAACGATGTCCCACGTTGTCCCACGTTGTCCCACGTTGTCCCACGTTGTCCCACGTTGTCCCACGTTGTCCCACGTTGTCCCACGTTGTCCCACGGTGTCCAACGATGTCCAACGGTGTCCAACGGTGTCCCACGGTGTCCAACGGTGTCCCACGTTGTCCCACGTTGTCCCACGTTGTCCCACGTTGTCCCACGTTGTCCCACGTTGTCCAACGATGTCCAGCGGTGTCCCACGTTGTCCCACGTTGTCCCACGTTGTCCCACGTTGTCCCACGTTGTCCAACGATGTCCAACGGTGTCCCACGTTGTCCCACGTTGTCCCACGTTGTCCCACGTTGTCCCACGTTGTTCCATGGTTTCCCACGTTGTCCCACGTTGTCCCACGTTGTCCCACGGTGTCCAACGATGTCCAACGGTGTCCAACGGTGTCCAACGGTGTCCCACGGTGTCCAACGGTGTCCCACGTTGTCCCACGTTGTCCCACGTTGTCCCACGTTGTCCCACGTTGTCCAACGGTGTCCCACGGTGTCCAACGGTGTCCCACGTTGTCCCACGTTGTCCCACGTTGTCCCACGTTGTCCCACGTTGTCCCACGGTGTCCAACGGTGTCCAACGATGTCCAACGGTGTCCAACGGTGTCCCACGATGTCCACCGATGTCCAACGGTGTCCAACGGTGTCCAACGGTGTCCAACGGTGTCCAACGATGTCCAACGATGTCCAACGATGTCCAACGGTGTCCAACGATGTCCAACGATGTCCAACGGTGTCCCACGATGTCCAACGATGTACAACGATGTCCAACGGTGTCCAACGGTGTCCCACGTTGTCCCACGTTGTCCCACGTTGTCCCACGGTGTCCAACGATGTCCAACGGTGTCCCACGTTGTCCCACGTTGTCCCACGTTGTCCCACGTTGTCCCACGTTGTCCCACGTTGTCCCACGTTGTCCCACGTTGTCCCACGTTGTCCCACGTTGTCCCACGTTGTCCCACGTTGTCCCACGTTGTCCCACGGTGTCCAACGATGTCCAGCGGTGTCCAACGGTGTCCCACGGTGTCCCACGGTGTCCAACGGTGTCCCACGTTGTCCCACGTTGTCCCACGTTGTCCCACCATGTCCCACGTTGTCCAACGATGTCCAACGGTGTCCCACGTTGTCCCACGTTGTCCTACGTTGTCCCACGTTGTCCCACGTTGTCCCACGTTGTCCCACGTTGTCCCACGTTGTCCCACGTTGTCCCACGTTGTCCCACGTTGTCCCACGTTGTCCAACGGTGTCCCACGTTGTCCCACGTTGTCCCACGTTGTCCCGCGTTGTCCCACGTTGTCCCACGTTGTCCCACGGTGTCCAACGGTGTCCAACGATGTCCAACGGTGTCCAACGGTGTCCCACGGTGTCCAACGGTGTCCCACGTTGTCCCACGTTGTCCCACGTTGTCCCACGTTGTCCCACGTTGTCCCACGTTGTCCAACGGTGTCCCACGGTGTCCAACGATGTCCAACGGTGTCCAACGATGTCCAACGGTGTCCCACGATGTCCAACGATGTCCAACGTTGTCCCACGTTGTCCCACGTTGTCCCACGTTGTCCCACGTTGTCCCACGTTGTCCAACGGTGTCCCACGTTGTCCCACGTTGTCCCACGTTGTCCCACGTTGTCCCACGTTGTCCCACGTTGTCCCACGTTGTCCCACGGTGTCCAACGGTGTCCCACGTTGTCCCACGGTGTCCAACGATGTCCAACGGTGTCCCACGTTGTCCCACGTTGTCCCACGTTGTCCCACGTTGTCCCACGTTGTCCCACGTTGTCCCACGTTGTCCCACGTTGTCCCCCGTTGTCCCACGTTGTCCCACGTTGTCCCACGTTTTCCCACGGTGTCCAACGATGTCCAACGGTGTCCAACGATGTCCAACGGTGTCCCACGATGACCAACGTTGTCCCACGTTGTCCCACGTTGTCCCACGTTGTCCCACGTTGTCCCACGTTGTCCCACGTTGTCCCACGTTGTCCCACGTTGTCCCACGTTGTCCCACGTTGTCCCACGTTGTCCCACGTTGTCCCACGGTGTCCAACGGTGTCCAACTGTGTCCCACGATGTCCACCGATGTCCAACGGTGTCCAACGGTGTCCAACGGTGTCCAACGGTGTCCAACGATGTCCCACGTTGTCCCACGGTGTCCAACGATGTCCAACGGTGTCCCACGTTGTCCCACGTTGTCCCACGTTGTCCCACGTTGTCCCACGTTGTCCCACGTTGTCCCACGTTGTCCCACGTTGTCCCACGTTGTCCCACGTTGTCCCACGTTGTCCCACGTTGTCCCACGTTGTCCAACGGTGTCCCACGTTGTCCCACGTTGTGCCACGTTGTCCCACGTTGTCCCACGTTGTCCCACGATGTCCCACGTTGTCCCACGTTGTCCCACGTTGTCCCACGTTGTCCCACGTTGTCCCACGTTGTCCCACGTTGTCCCACGTTGTCCCACGGTGTCCAACGATGTCCAACGGTGTCCAACGGTGTCCCACGGTGTCCAACGGTGTCCCACGTTGTCCCACGTTGTCCCACGTTGTCCCACGTTGTCCCACGTTGTCCCACGGTGTCCAACGATGTCCAACGGTGTCCAACGGTGTCCAACGGTGTCCCACGGTGTCCAACGGTGTCCCACGTTGTCCCACGTTGTCCCACGTTGTCCCACGTTGTCCCACGTTGTCCAACGGTGTCCCACGGTGTCCAACGGTGTCCCACGTTGTCCCACGTTGTCCCACGTTGTCCCACGTTGTCCCACGTTGTCCCACGGTGTCCAACGGTGTCCAACGATGTCCAACGGTGTCCAACGGTGTCCCACGATGTCCACCGATGTCCAACGGTGTCCAACGGTGTCCAACGGTGTCCAACGGTGTCCAACGATGTCCAACGATGTCCAACGATGTCCAACGGTGTCCAACGATGTCCAACGATGTCCAACGGTGTCCCACGATGTCCAACGATGTACAACGATGTCCAACGGTGTCCAACGGTGTCCCACGTTGTCCCACGTTGTCCCACGTTGTCCCACGGTGTCCAACGATGTCCAACGGTGTCCCACGTTGTCCCACGTTGTCCCACGTTGTCCCACGTTGTCCCACGTTGTCCCACGTTGTCCCACGTTGTCCCACGTTGTCCCACGTTGTCCCACGTTGTCCCACGTTGTCCCACGTTGTCCCACGTTGTCCCACGGTGTCCAACGATGTCCAGCGGTGTCCAACGGTGTCCCACGGTGTCCCACGGTGTCCAACGGTGTCCCACGTTGTCCCACGTTGTCCCACGTTGTCCCACCATGTCCCACGTTGTCCAACGATGTCCAACGGTGTCCCACGTTGTCCCACGTTGTCCTACGTTGTCCCACGTTGTCCCACGTTGTCCCACGTTGTCCCACGTTGTCCCACGTTGTCCCACGTTGTCCCACGTTGTCCCACGTTGTCCAACGGTGTCCCACGTTGTCCCACGTTGTCCCACGTTGTCCCGCGTTGTCCCACGTTGTCCCACGTTGTCCCACGGTGTCCAACGGTGTCCAACGAAGTCCAACGGTGTCCAACGGTGTCCCACGGTGTCCAACGGTGTCCCACGTTGTCCCACGTTGTCCCACGTTGTCCCACGTTGTCCCACGTTGTCCCACGTTGTCCAACGGTGTCCCACGGTGTTCAACGATGTCCAACGGTGTCCAACGATGTCCAACGGTGTCCCACGATGTCCAACGATGTCCAACGTTGTCCCACGTTGTCCCACGTTGTCCCACGTTGTCCCACGTTGTACCACGTTGTCCAACGGTGTCCCACGTTGTCCCACGTTGTCCCACGTTGTCCCACGTTGTCCCACGTTGTCCCACGTTGTCCCACGTTGTCCCACGGTGTCCAACGGTGTCCCACGTTGTCCCACGGTGTCCAACGATGTCCAACGGTGTCCCACGTTGTCCCACGTTGTCCCACGTTGTCCCACGTTGTCCCACGTTGTCCCACGTTGTCCCACGTTGTCCCACGTTGTCCCCCGTTGTCCCACGTTGTCCCACGTTGTCCCACGTTTTCCCACGGTGTCCAACGATGTCCAACGGTGTCCAACGATGTCCAACGGTGTCCCACGATGACCAACGTTGTCCCACGTTGTCCCACGTTGTCCCACGTTGTCCCACGTTGTCCCACGTTGTCCCACGTTGTCCCACGTTGTCCCACGGTGTCCAACGATGTCCAACGGTGTCCAACGATGTCCAACGGTGTCCCACGATGACCAACGTTGTCCCACGGTGTCCAACGGTGTCCCACGTTGTCCCACGTTGTCCCACGTTGTCCCACGGTGTCCAACGGTGTCCAACGATGTCCAACGGTGTCCAACGATGTCCAACGGTGTCCCACGATGTCCAACGATGTCCAACGATGTCCAACGGTGTCCCACGTTGTCCCACGTTGTCCCACGTTGTCCCACGTTGTCCCACGGTGTCCAACGGTGTCCAACGATGTCCAACGGTGTCCAACGATGTCCAACGGTGTCCCACGTTGTCCAACGGTGTCCCACGTTGTCCCACGTTGTCCCACGTTGTCCCACGTTGTCCCACGTTGTCCCACGGTGTCCAACGGTGTCCAACGATGTCCAACGGTGTCCAACGGTGTCCCACGTTGTCCCACGTTGTCCCACGGTGTCCAACGATGTCCAACGGTGTCCCACGTTGTCCCACGTTGTCCCACGTTGTCCCACGTTGTCCCACGTTGTTCCATGGTTTCCCACGTTGTCCCACGTTGTCCCACGTTGTCCCACGGTGTCCAACGATGTCCAACGATGTCCAACGGTGTCCCACGTTGTCCCACGTTGTCCCACGTTGTCCCACGTTGTCCCACGTTGTCCCACGTTGTCCCACGTTGTCCCACGTTGTCCCACGTTGTCCCACGTTGTCCCACGTTGTCCCACGTTGTCCCACGTTGTCCCACGTTGTCCAACGGTGTCCCACGTTGTCCCACGTTGTGCCACGTTGTCCCACGGTGTCCAACGGTGTCCCACGTTGTCCCACGTTGTCCCACGTTGTCCCCCGTTGTCCCACGTTGTCCCACGGTGTCCAACGGTGTCCAACGATGTCCAACGGTGTCCAACGGTGTCCCACGATGTCCACCGATGTCCAACGGTGTCCAACGGTGTCCAACGGTGTCCAACGGTGTCCAACGATGTCCAACGATGTCCAACGATGTCCAACGGTGTCCAACGATGTCCAACGATGTCCAACGGTGTCCCACGATGTCCAACGATGTCCAACGATGTCCAACGGTGTCCAACGGTGTCCCACGTTGCCCCACGTTGTCCCACGTTGTCCCACGGTGTCCAACGATGTCCAACGGTGTCCCACGTTGTCCCACGTTGTCCCACGTTGTCCCACGTTGTCCCACGTTGTCCCACGTTGTCCCACGTTGTCCCACGTTGTCCCACGTTGTCCCACGTTGTCCCACGTTGTCCCACGTTGTCCCACGGTGTCCAACGGTGTCCAACGGTGTCCCACGGTGTCCAACGGTGTCCCACGTTGTCCCACGTTGTCCCACGTTGTCCCACGTTGTCCCACGTTGTCCCACGTTGTCCCACGTTGTCCCACGTTGTCCCACGTTGTCCCACGTTGTCCCACGTTGTCCCACGTTGTCCAACGATGTCCAACGGTGTCCCACGTTGTCCCACGTTGTCCCACGTTGTCCCACGTTGTTCCACGTCTTCCCACGTTGTCCCACGTTGTCCCACGTTGTCCCACGGTGTCCAACGATGTCCAACGGTGTCCAACGGTGTCCAACGGTGTCCAACGATGTCCAACGATGTCCAGCGATGTCCAACGGTGTCCAACGATGTCCAACGATGTCCAACGGTGTCCCACGTTGTCCCACGTTGTCCCACGTTGTCCCACGTTGTCCCACGGTGTCCAACGATGTCCAACGGTGTCCAACGATGTCCAACGGTGTCCCACGATGTCCAACGATGTCCAACGATGTCCAACGGTGTCCCACGATGTCCAACGATGTCCAACGGTGTCCAACGGTGTCCAACGATGTCCAACGGTGTCCAACGGTGTCCCACGGTGTCCAACGGTGTCCAACGGTGTCCCACGGTGTCCAACGGTGTCCCACGTTGTCCCACGTTGTCCCACGGTGTCCAACGATGTCCAACGGTGTCCAACGGTGTCCAACGGTGTCCAACGATGTCCAACGGTGTCCAACGGTGTCCCACGATGTCCACCGATGTCCAACGGTGTCCAACGGTGTCCAACGGTGTCCCACGTTGTCCCACGTTGTCCCACGTTGTCCCACGTTGTCCCACGTTGTCCCACGTTGTCCCACGTTGTCCCACGTTGTCCCACGTTGTCCCACGTTGTCCCACGTTGTCCCACGTTGTCCCACGTTGTCCCACGGTGTCCAACGATGTCCAGCGGTGTCCAACGGTGTCCCACGGTGTCCCACGGTGTCCAACGGTGTCCCACGTTGTCCCACGTTGTCCCACGTTGTCCCACCATGTCCCACGTTGTCCAACGATGTCCAACGGTGTCCCACGTTGTCCCACGTTGTCCTACGTTGTCCCACGTTGTCCCACGTTGTCCCACGTTGTCCCACGTTGTCCCACGTTGTCCCACGTTGTCCCACGTTGTCCCACGTTGTCCAACGGTGTCCCACGTTGTCCCACGTTGTCCCACGTTGTCCCGCGTTGTCCCACGTTGTCCCACGTTGTCCCACGGTGTCCAACGGTGTCCAACGAAGTCCAACGGTGTCCAACGGTGTCCCACGGTGTCCAACGGTGTCCCACGTTGTCCCACGTTGTCCCACGTTGTCCCACGTTGTCCCACGTTGTCCCACGTTGTCCAACGGTGTCCCACGGTGTTCAACGATGTCCAACGGTGTCCAACGGTGTCCAACGGTGTCCCACGATGTCCAACGATGTCCAACGTTGTCCCACGTTGTCCCACGTTGTCCCACGTTGTCCCACGTTGTACCACGTTGTCCAACGGTGTCCCACGTTGTCCCACGTTGTCCCACGTTGTCCCACGTTGTCCCACGTTGTCCCACGTTGTCCCACGTTGTCCCACGGTGTCCAACGGTGTCCCACGTTGTCCCACGGTGTCCAACGATGTCCAACGGTGTCCCACGTTGTCCCACGTTGTCCCACGTTGTCCCACGTTGTCCCACGTTGTCCCACGTTGTCCCACGTTGTCCCACGTTGTCCCCCGTTGTCCCACGTTGTCCCACGTTGTCCCACGTTTTCCCACGGTGTCCAACGATGTCCAACGGTGTCCAACGATGTCCAACGGTGTCCCACGATGACCAACGTTGTCCCACGTTGTCCCACGTTGTCCCACGTTGTCCCACGTTGTCCCACGTTGTCCCACGTTGTCCCACGTTGTCCCACGGTGTCCAACGATGTCCAACGGTGTCCAACGATGTCCAACGGTGTCCCACGATGACCAACGTTGTCCCACGGTGTCCAACGGTGTCCCACGTTGTCCCACGTTGTCCCACGTTGTCCCACGGTGTCCAACGGTGTCCAACGATGTCCAACGGTGTCCAACGATGTCCAACGGTGTCCCACGATGTCCAACGATGTCCAACGATGTCCAACGGTGTCCCACGTTGTCCCACGTTGTCCCACGTTGTCCCACGTTGTCCCACGGTGTCCAACGGTGTCCAACGATGTCCAACGGTGTCCAACGATGTCCAACGGTGTCCCACGTTGTCCAACGGTGTCCCACGTTGTCCCACGTTGTCCCACGTTGTCCCACGTTGTCCCACGTTGTCCCACGGTGTCCAACGGTGTCCAACGATGTCCAACGGTGTCCAACGGTGTCCCACGTTGTCCCACGTTGTCCCACGGTGTCCAACGATGTCCAACGGTGTCCCACGTTGTCCCACGTTGTCCCACGTTGTCCCACGTTGTCCCACGTTGTTCCATGGTTTCCCACGTTGTCCCACGTTGTCCCACGTTGTCCCACGGTGTCCAACGATGTCCAACGATGTCCAACGGTGTCCCACGTTGTCCCACGTTGTCCCACGTTGTCCCACGTTGTCCCACGTTGTCCCACGTTGTCCCACGTTGTCCCACGTTGTCCCACGTTGTCCCACGTTGTCCCACGTTGTCCCACGTTGTCCCACGTTGTCCCACGTTGTCCAACGGTGTCCCACGTTGTCCCACGTTGTGCCACGTTGTCCCACGGTGTCCAACGGTGTCCCACGTTGTCCCACGTTGTCCCACGTTGTCCCACGTTGTCCCACGTTGTCCCACGTTGTCCAACGGTGTCCAACGATGTCCAACGGTGTCCAACGGTGTCCCACGATGTCCACCGATGTCCAACGGTGTCCAACGCTGTCCCACGGTGTCCCACGGTGTCCAACGATGTCCAACGATGTCCAACGATGTCCAACGGTGTCCAACGATGTCCAACGATGTCCAACGGTGTCCCACGATGTCCAACGATGTCCAACGATGTCCAACGGTGTCCAACGGTGTCCCACGTTGCCCCACGTTGTCCCACGTTGTCCCACGGTGTCCAACGATGTCCAACGGTGTCCCACGTTGTCCCACGTTGTCCCACGTTGTCCCACGTTGTCCCACGTTGTCCCACGTTGTCCCACGTTGTCCCACGTTGTCCCACGTTGTCCCACGTTGTCCCACGTTGTCCCACGTTGTCCCACGGTGTCCAACGGTGTCCAACGGTGTCCCACGGTGTCCAACGGTGTCCCACGTTGTCCCACGTTGTCCCACGTTGTCCCACGTTGTCCCACGTTGTCCCACGTTGTCCCACGTTGTCCCACGTTGTCCCACGTTGTCCCACGTTGTCCCACGTTGTCCCACGTTGTCCAACGATGTCCAACGGTGTCCCACGTTGTCCCACGTTGTCCCACGTTGTCCCACGTTGTTCCATGGCTTCCCACGTTGTCCCACGTTGTCCCACGTTGTCCCACGGTGTCCAACGATGTCCAACGGTGTCCAACGGTGTCCAACGGTGTCCAACGATGTCCAACGATGTCCAGCGATGTCCAACGGTGTCCAACGATGTCCAACGATGTCCAACGGTGTCCCACGTTGTCCCACGTTGTCCCACGTTGTCCCACGTTGTCCCACGGTGTCCAACGATGTCCAACGGTGTCCAACGATGTCCAACGGTGTCCCACGATGTCCAACGATGTCCAACGATGTCCAACGGTGTCCCACGATGTCCAACGATGTCCAACGGTGTCCAACGGTGTCCAACGATGTCCAACGGTGTCCAACGGTGTCCCACGGTGTCCAACGGTGTCCAACGGTGTCCCACGGTGTCCAACGGTGTCCCACGTTGTCCCACGTTGTCCCACGGTGTCCAACGATGTCCAACGGTGTCCAACGGTGTCCAACGGTGTCCAACGATGTCCAACGGTGTCCAACGGTGTCCCACGATGTCCACCGATGTCCAACGGTGTCCAACGGTGTCCAACGGTGTCCCACGATGTCCACCGATGTCCAACGGTGTCCAACGGTGTCCAACGGTGTCCAACGGTGTCCAACGATGTCCAACGATGTCCAACGATGTCCAACGGCGTCCAACGATGTCCAACGATGTCCAACGGTGTCCCACGATGTCCAACGATGTCCTACGATGTCCAACGGTGTCCAACGGTGTCCCACGTTGTCCCACGTTGTCCCACGTTGTCCCACGGTGTCCAACGATGTCCAACGGTGTCCCACGTTGTCCCACGTTGTCCAACGGTGTCCCACGTTGTCCAACGGTGTCCCACGTTGTCCAACGGTGTCCCACGTTGTCCCACGTTGTCCCACGTTGTCCCACGTTGTCCCACGTTGTCCCACGATGTCCCACGTTGTCCCACGTTGTCCCACGTTGTCCCACGTTGTCCCACGTTGTCCCACGTTGTCCCACGTTGTCCCACGTTGTCCCACGTTGTCCCACGTTGTCCCACGGTGTCCAACGGTGTCCAACTGTGTCCCACGATGTCCACCGATGTCCAACGGTGTCCAACGGTGTCCAACGGTGTCCAACGGTGTCCAACGATGTCCCACGTTGTCCCACGGTGTCCAACGATGTCCAACGGTGTCCCACGTTGTCCCACGTTGTCCCACGTTGTCCCACGTTGTCCCACGTTGTCCCACGTTGTCCCACGTTGTCCCACGTTGTCCCACGTTGTCCCACGTTGTCCCACGTTGTCCCACGTTGTCCCACGTTGTCCCACGTTGTCCCACGTTGTCCCACGTTGTCCCACGTTGTCCCACGTTGTCCCACGTTGTCCCACGTTGTCCCACGTTGTCCAACGATGTCCAACGGTGTCCCACGTTGTCCCACGTTGTCCCACGTTGTCCCACGTTGTCCCACGTTGTCCAACGATGTCCAACGGTGTCCCACGTTGTCCCACGTTGTCCCACGTTGTCCCACGTTGTCCCACGTTGTTCCATGGTTTCCCACGTTGTCCCACGTTGTCCCACGTTGTCCCACGTTGTCCCACGTTGTCCCACGATGTCCCACGTTGTCCCACGTTGTCCCACGTTGTCCCACGTTGTCCCACGTTGTCCCACGTTGTCCCACGTTGTCCCACGTTGTCCCACGTTGTCCCACGTTGTCCCACGGTGTCCAACGGTGTCCAACTGTGTCCCACGATGTCCACCGATGTCCAACGGTGTCCAACGGTGTCCAACGGTGTCCAACGGTGTCCAACGATGTCCCACGTTGTCCCACGGTGTCCAACGATGTCCAACGGTGTCCCACGTTGTCCCACGTTGTCCCACGTTGTCCCACGTTGTCCCACGTTGTCCCACGTTGTCCCACGTTGTCCCACGTTGTCCCACGTTGTCCCACGTTGTCCCACGTTGTCCCACGTTGTCCCACGTTGTCCAACGGTGTCCCACGTTGTCCCACGTTGTGCCACGTTGTCCCACGGTGTCCAACGGTGTCCCACGTTGTCCCACGTTGTCCCACGTTGTCCCACGTTGTCCCACGTTGTCCCACGGTGTCCAACGGTGTCCAACGATGTCCAACGGTGTCCAACGGTGTCCCACGATGTCCACCGATGTCCAACGGTGTCCAACGGTGTCCAACGGTGTCCAACGGTGTCCAACGATGTCCAACGATGTCCAACGATGTCCAACGGTGTCCAACGATGTCCAACGATGTCCAACGGTGTCCCACGATGTCCAACGATGTACAACGATGTCCAACGGTGTCCAACGGTGTCCCACGTTGTCCCACGTTGTCCCACGTTGTCCCACGGTGTCCAACGATGTCCAACGGTGTCCCACGTTGTCCCACGTTGTCCCACGTTGTCCCACGTTGTCCCACGTTGTCCCACGTTGTCCCACGTTGTCCCACGTTGTCCCACGTTGTCCCACGTTGTCCCACGTTGTCCCACGTTGTCCCACGGTGTCCAACGATGTCCAGCGGTGTCCAACGGTGTCCCACGGTGTCCCACGGTGTCCAACGGTGTCCCACGTTGTCCCACGTTGTCCCACGTTGTCCCACCATGTCCCACGTTGTCCAACGATGTCCCACGTTGTCCCACGTTGTCCCACGTTGTCCCACGTTGTCCCACGGTGTCCAACGATGTCCAGCGGTGTCCAACGGTGTCCCACGGTGTCCCACGGTGTCCAACGGTGTCCCACGTTGTCCCACGTTGTCCCACGTTGTCCCACCATGTCCCACGTTGTCCAACGGTGTCCCACGGTGTCCAACGGTGTCCCACGTTGTCCCACGTTGTCCCACGTTGTCCCACCATGTCCCACGTTGTCCCGCGGTGTCCAACGGTGTCCCACGGTGTCCCACGGTGTCCAACGGTGTCCCTCGTTGTCCCACGTTGTCCCACGTTGTCCCACCATGTCCCACGTTGTCCAACGATGTCCAACGGTGTCCCACGTTGTCCCACGTTGTCCTACGTTGTCCCACGTTGTCCCACGTTGTCCCACGTTGTCCCACGTTGTTCCATGGTTTCCCACGTTGTCCCACGTTGTCCCACGTTGTCCCACGGTGTCCAACGATGTCCAACGGTGTCCAACGGTGTCCAACGGTGTCCAACGATGTCCAACGATGTCCAACGGTGTCCAACGGTGTCCAACGGTGTCCCACGGTGTCCAACGGTGTCCCACGTTGTCCCACGTTGTCCCACGTTGTCCCACGTTGTCCCACGTTGTCCAACGGTGTCCCACGGTGTCCAACGGTGTCCCACGTTGTCCCACGTTGTCCAACGATGTCCAACGGTGTCCAACGGTGTCCCACGATGTCCACCGATGTCCAACGATGTCCAACGATGTCCAACGATGTCCAACGGTGTCCAACGATGTCCAACGATGTCCAACGGTGTCCCACGATGTCCAACGATGTACAACGGTGTCCAACGATGTCCAACGATGTCCAACGGTGTCCCACGATGTCCAACGATGTACAACGATGTCCAACGGTGTCCAACGGTGTCCCACGTTGTCCCACGTTGTCCCACGTTGTCCCACGGTGTCCAACGATGTCCAACGGTGTCCCACGTTGTCCCACGTTGTCCCACGTTGTCCCACGTTGTCCCACGTTGTCCCACGTTGTCCCACGTTGTCCCACGTTGTCCCACGTTGTCCCACGTTGTCCCACGTTGTCCCACGTTGTCCCACGGTGTCCAACGATGTCCAGCGGTGTCCAACGGTGTCCCACGGTGTCCCACGGTGTCCAACGGTGTCCCACGTTGTCCCACGTTGTCCCACGTTGTCCCACCATGTCCCACGTTGTCCAACGGTGTCCCACGGTGTCCAACGGTGTCCCACGTTGTCCCACGTTGTCCCACGTTGTCCCACCATGTCCCACGTTGTCCAGCGGTGTCCAACGGTGTCCCACGGTGTCCCACGGTGTCCAACGGTGTCCCACGTTGTCCCACGTTGTCCCACGTTGTCCCACCATGTCCCACGTTGTCCAACGATGTCCAACGGTGTCCCACGTTGTCCCACGTTGTCCTACGTTGTCCCACGTTGTCCCACGTTGTCCCACGTTGTCCCACGTTGTTCCACGGTTTCCCACGTTGTCCCACGTTGTCCCACGTTGTCCCACGGTGTCCAACGATGTCCAACGGTGTCCAACGGTGTCCAACGGTGTCCAACGATGTCCAACGATGTCCAACGGTGACCCACGTTGTCCCACGTTGTCCCACGTTGTCCCACGTTGTCCCACGTTGTCCCACGTTGTCCCACGATGTCCCACGTTGTCCCACGTTGTCCCACGTTGTCCCACGTTGTCCCACGTTGTCCCACGTTGTCCCACGTTGTCCCACGTTGTCCCACGTTGTCCCACGTTGTCCCACGGTGTCCAACGGTGTCCAACGGTGTCCCACGATGTCCACCGATGTCCAACGGTGTCCAACGGTGTCCAACGGTGTCCAACGATGTCCAACAATGTCCAACGGTGTCCAACGGTGTCCCACGTTGTCCCACGTTGTCCCACGTTGTCCCACGGTGTCCAACGATGCCCAACGGTGTCCCACGTTGTCCCACGTTGTCCCACGTTGTCCCACGTTGTCCCACGTTGTCCCACGTTGTCCCACGTTGTCCCACGTTGTCCCACGTTGTCCCACGTTGTCCCACGTTGTCCCACGGTGTCCAACGATGCCCAACGGTGTCCCACGTTGTCCCACGTTGTCCCACGTTGTCCCACGTTGTCCCACGTTGTCCCACGGTGTCCAACGATGTCCAACGGTGTCCCACGTTGTCCCACGTTGTCCCACGTTGTCCCACGTTGTCCCACGTTGTTCCATGGTTTCCCACGTTGTCCCACGTTGTCCCACGTTGTCCCACGTTGTCCCACGTTGTCCCACGTTGTCCCACGTTGTCCCACGTTCTCCCACGTTGTCCCACGTTGTCCCACGTTGTCCCACGTTGTCCCACGTTGTCCCACGTTGTCCCACGGTGTCCAACGGTGTCTAACGATGTCCAACGGTGTCCAACGGTGTCCCACGGTGTCCAACGGTGTCCCACGTTGTCCCACGTTGTCCCACGTTGTCCCACGTTGTCCCACGTTGTCCCACGTTGTCCCACGTTGTCCCACGTTGTCCCACGTTGTCCCACGGTGTCCAACGATGCCCAACGGTGTCCCACGTTGTCCCACGTTGTCCCACGTTGTCCCACGTTGTCCCACGTTGTCCCACGGTGTCCAACGATGCCCAACGGTGTCCCACGTTGTCCCACGTTGTCCCACGTTGTCCCACGTTGTCCCACGTTGTCCCACGTTGTCCCACGTTGTCCCACGTTGTCCCACGTTGTCCCACGTTGTCCCACGTTGTCCCACGGTGTCCAACGATGCCCAACGGTGTCCCACGTTGTCCCACGTTGTCCCACGTTGTCCCACGTTGTCCCACGTTGTCCCACGGTGTCCAACGATGTCCAACGGTGACCCACGTTGTCCCACGTTGTCCCACGTTGTCCCACGTTGTCCCACGTTGTCCCACGTTGTCCCACGATGTCCCACGTTGTCCCACGTTGTCCCACGTTGTCCCACGTTGTCCCACGTTGTCCCACGTTGTCCCACGTTGTCCCACGTTGTCCCACGTTGTCCCACGTTGTCCCACGTTGTCCCACGTTGTCCCACGTTGTCCCACGTTGTCCCACGTTGTCCCACGTTGTCCCACGTTGTCCCACGTTGTCCCACGTTGTCCCACGTTGTCCCACGGTGTCCAACGGTGTCCAACGATGTCCAACGGTGTCCAACGGTGTCCCACGTTGTCCCACGTTGTCCCACGGTGTCCAACGATGTCCAACGGTGTCCCACGTTGTCCCACGTTGTCCCACGTTGTCCCACGTTGTCCCACGTTGTTCCATGGTTTCCCACGTTGTCCCACGTTGTCCCACGTTGTCCCACGGTGTCCAACGATGTCCAACGGTGTCCAACGGTGTCCCACGGTGTCCCACGTTGTCCCACGTTGTCCCACGTTGTCCCACGTTGTTCCATGGTTTCCCACGTTGTCCCACGTTGTCCCACGTTGTCCCACGTTGTCCCACGTTGTCCCACGTTGTCCCACGTTGTCCCACGTTGTCCCACGGTGTCCAACGGTGTCCAACGATGTCCAACGGTGTCCAACGGTGTCCCACGGTGTCCAACGGTGTCCCACGTTGTCCCACGTTGTCCCACGTTGTCCCACGTTGTCCCACATTGTCCAACGGTGTCCCACGGTGTCCAACGGTGTCCCACGTTGTCCCACGTTGTCCCACGTTGTCCCACGTTGTCCCACGTTGTCCCACGTTGTCCCACGGTGTCCCACGTTGTCCCACGTTGTCCCACGTTGTCCCACGTTGTCCCACGTTGTCCCACGTTGTCCCACGTTGTCCCACGTTGTCCCACGTTGTCCCACGGTGTCCAACGGTGTCCAACTGTGTCCCACGATGTCCACCGATGTCCAACGGTGTCCAACGGTGTCCAACGGTGTCCAACGGTGTCCAACGATGTCCCACGTTGTCCCACGGTGTCCAACGATGTCCAACGGTGTCCCACGTTGTCCCACGTTGTCCCACGTTGTCCCACGTTGTCCCACGTTGTCCCACGTTGTCCCACGTTGTCCCACGTTGTCCCACGTTGTCCCACGTTGTCCCACGTTGTCCCACGTTGTCCCACGTTGTCCCACGTTGTCCCACGTTGTCCCACGTTGTCCCACGGTGTCCAACGATGCCCAACGGTGTCCCACGTTGTCCCACGTTGTCCCACGTTGTCCCACGTTGTCCCACGTTGTCCCACGGTGTCCAACGATGTCCAACGGTGACCCACGTTGTCCCACGTTGTCCCACGTTGTCCCACGTTGTCCCACGTTGTCCCACGTTGTCCCACGATGTCCCACGTTGTCCCACGTTGTCCCACGTTGTCCCACGTTGTTCCACGTTGTCCCACGTTGTCCCACGTTGTCCCACGTTGTCCCACGTTGTCCCACGTTGTCCCACGTTGTCCCACGTTGTCCCACGTTGTCCCACGTTGTCCCACGTTGTCCCACGTTGTCCCACGTTGTCCCACGTTGTCCCACGTTGTCCCACGTTGTCCCACGGTGTCCAACGGTGTCCAACGATGTCCAACGGTGTCCAACGGTGTCCCACGTTGTCCCACGTTGTCCCACGGTGTCCAACGATGTCCAACGGTGTCCCACGTTGTCCCACGTTGTCCCACGTTGTCCCACGTTGTCCCACGTTGTTCCATGGTTTCCCACGTTGTCCCACGTTGTCCCACGTTGTCCCACGGTGTCCAACGATGTCCAACGGTGTCCAACGGTGTCCCACGGTGTCCCACGTTGTCCCACGTTGTCCCACGTTGTCCCACGTTGTTCCATGGTTTCCCACGTTGTCCCACGTTGTCCCACGTTGTCCCACGTTGTCCCACGTTGTCCCACGTTGTCCCACGTTGTCCCACGTTGTCCCACGGTGTCCAACGGTGTCCAACGATGTCCAACGGTGTCCAACGGTGTCCCACGGTGTCCAACGGTGTCCCACGTTGTCCCACGTTGTCCCACGTTGTCCCACGTTGTCCCACATTGTCCAACGGTGTCCCACGGTTTCCAACGGTGTCCCACGTTGTCCCACGTTGTCCCACGTTGTCCCACGTTGTCCCACGTTGTCCCACGTTGTCCCACGGTGTCCCACGTTGTCCCACGTTGTCCCACGTTGTCCCACGTTGTCCCACGTTGTCCCACGTTGTCCCACGTTGTCCCACGTTGTCCCACGTTGTCCCACGGTGTCCAACGGTGTCCAACTGTGTCCCACGATGTCCACCGATGTCCAACGGTGTCCAACGGTGTCCAACGGTGTCCAACGGTGTCCAACGATGTCCCACGTTGTCCCACGGTGTCCAACGATGTCCAACGGTGTCCCACGTTGTCCCACGTTGTCCCACGTTGTCCCACGTTGTCCCACGTTGTCCCACGTTGTCCCACGTTGTCCCACGTTGTCCCACGTTGTCCCACGTTGTCCCACGTTGTCCCACGTTGTCCCACGTTGTCCAACGGTGTCCCACGTTGTCCCACGTTGTGCCACGTTGTCCCACGGTGTCCAACGGTGTCCCACGTTGTCCCACGTTGTCCCACGTTGTCCCACGTTGTCCCACGTTGTCCCACGGTGTCCAACGGTGTCCAACGATGTCCAACGGTGTCCAACGGTGTCCCACGATGTCCACCGATGTCTAACGGTGTCCAACGGTGTCCAACGGTGTCCAACGGTGTCCAACGATGTCCAACGATGTCCAACGATGTCCAACGGTGTCCAACGATGTCCAACGATGTCCAACGGTGTCCCACGATGTCCAACGATGTACAACGATGTCCAACGGTGTCCAACGGTGTCCCACGTTGTCCCACGTTGTCCCACGTTGTCCCACGGTGTCCAACGATGTCCAACGGTGTCCCACGTTGTCCCACGTTGTCCCACGTTGTCCCACGTTGTCCCACGTTGTCCCACGTTGTCCCACGTTGTCCCACGTTGTCCCACGTTGTCCCACGTTGTCCCACGTTGTCCCACGTTGTCCCACTGTGTCCAACGATGTCCAGCGGTGTCCAACGGTGTCCCACGGTGTCCCACGGTGTCCAACGGTGTCCCACGTTGTCCCACGTTGTCCCACGTTGTCCCACCATGTCCCACGTTGTCCAACGATGTCCCACGTTGTCCCACGTTGTCCCACGTTGTCCCACGTTGTCCCACGGTGTCCAACGATGTCCAGCGGTGTCCAACGGTGTCCCACGGTGTCCCACGGTGTCCAACGGTGTCCCACGTTGTCCCACGTTGTCCCACGTTGTCCCACCATGTCCCACGTTGTCCAACGGTGTCCCACGTTGTCCCACGTTGTCCCACGTTGTCCCACGTTGTCCCACGGTGTCCAACGATGTCCAGCGGTGTCCAACGGTGTCCCACGGTGTCCCACGGTGTCCAACGGTGTCCCACGTTGTCCCACGTTGTCCCACGTTGTCCCACCATGTCCCACGTTGTCCAACGGTGTCCCACGGTGTCCAACGGTGTCCCACGTTGTCCCACGTTGTCCCACGTTGTCCCACCATGTCCCACGTTGTCCAGCGGTGTCCAACGGTGTCCCACGGTGTCCCACGGTGTCCAACGGTGTCCCACGTTGTCCCACGTTGTCCCACGTTGTCCCACCATGTCCCACGTTGTCCAACGATGTCCAACGGTGTCCCACGTTGTCCCACGTTGTCCTACGTTGTCCCACGTTGTCCCACGTTGTCCCACGTTGTCCCACGTTGTTCCAGGGTTTCCCACGTTGTCCCACGTTGTCCCACGTTGTCCCACGGTGTCCAACGATGTCCAACGGTGTCCAACGGTGTCCAACGGTGTCCAACGATGTCCAACGATGTCCAACGGTGTCCAACGGTGTCCAACGGTGTCCCACGGTGTCCAACGGTGTCCCACGTTGTCCCACGTTGTCCCACGTTGTCCCACGTTGTCCCACGTTGTCCAACGGTGTCCCACGGTGTCCAACGGTGTCCCACGTTGTCCCACGTTGTCCAACGATGTCCAACGGTGTCCAACGGTGTCCAACGATGTCCACCGATGTCCAACGATGTCCAACGATGTCCAACGATGTCCAACGGTGTCCAACGATGTCCAACGATGTCCAACGGTGTCCCACGATGTCCAACGATGTACAACGATGTCCAACGGTGTCCAACGGTGTCCCACGTTGTCCCACGTTGTCCCACGTTGTCCCACGGTGTCCAACGATGTCCAACGGTGTCCCACGTTGTCCCACGTTGTCCCACGTTGTCCCACGTTGTCCCACGTTGTCCCACGTTGCCCACGTTGTCCCACGTTGTCCCACGTTGTCCCACGTTGTCCCACGTTGTCCCACGTTGTCCCACGTTGTCCCACGGTGTCCAACGATGTCCAGCGGTGTCCAACGGTGTCCCACGGTGTCCCACGGTGTCAAACGGTGTCCCACGTTGTCCCACGTTGTCCCACGTTGTCCCACCATGTCCCACGTTGTCCAACGGTGTCCCACGGTGTCCAACGGTGTCCCACGTTGTCCCACGTTGTCCCACGTTGTCCCACCATGTCCCACGTTGTCCAGCGGTGTCCAACGGTGTCCCACGGTGTCCCACGGTGTCCAACGGTGTCCCACGTTGTCCCACGTTGTCCCACGTTGTCCCACCATGTCCCACGTTGTCCAACGATGTCCAACGGTGTCCCACGTTGTCCCACGTTGTCCTACGTTGTCCCACGTTGTCCCACGTTGTCCCACGTTGTCCCACGTTGTTCCATGGTTTCCCACGTTGTCCCACGTTGTCCCACGTTGTCCCACGGTGTCCAACGATGTCCAACGGTGTCCAACGGTGTCCAACGGTGTCCAACGATGTCCAACGATGTCCAACGGTGACCCACGTTGTCCCACGTTGTCCCACGTTGTCCCACGTTGTCCCACGTTGTCCCACGTTGTCCCACGATGTCCCACGTTGTCCCACGTTGTCCCACGTTGTCCCACGTTGTCCCACGTTGTCCCACGTTGTCCCACGTTGTCCCACGTTGTCCCACGTTGTCCCACGTTGTCCCACGGTGTCCAACGGTGTCCAACGGTGTCCCACGATGTCCACCGATGTCCAACGGTGTCCAACGGTGTCCAACGGTGTCCAACGATGTCCAACAATGTCCAACGGTGTCCAACGGTGTCCCACGTTGTCCCACGTTGTCCCACGTTGTCCCACGGTGTCCAACGATGCCCAACGGTGTCCCACGTTGTCCCACGTTGTCCCACGTTGTCCCACGTTGTCCCACGTTGTCCCACGTTGTCCCACGTTGTCCCACGTTGTCCCACGTTGTCCCACGTTGTCCCACGTTGTCCCACGTTGTCCCACGGTGTCCAACGATGCCCAACGGTGTCCCACGTTGTCCCACGTTGTCCCACGTTGTCCCACGTTGTCCCACGTTGTCCCACGTTGTCCCACGTTGTCCCACGTTGTCCCACGTTGTCCCACGTTGTCCCACGTTGTCCCACGTTGTCCCACGTTGTCCCACGGTGTCCAACGGTGTCCAACGGTGTCCAACGATGTCCAACGGTGTCCAACGGTGTCCCACGGTGTCCAACGGTGTCCAACGGTGTCCCACGGTGTCCAACGGTGTCCCACGTTGTCCCACGTTGTCCCACGTTGTTCCACGTTGTCCCACGATGTCCCACGTTGTCCAACGATGTCCAACGGTGTCCCACGTTGTCCCACGTTGTCCTACGTTGTCCCACGTTGTCCCACGTTGTCCCACGTTGTCCCACGTTGTCCCACGGTGTCCAACGGTGTCCAACGATGTCCAACGGTGTCCAACGGTGTCCCACGTTGTCCCACGTTGTCCCACGGTGTCCAACGATGTCCAACGGTGTCCCACGTTGTCCCACGTTGTCCCACGTTGTCCCACGTTGTCCCACGTTGTTCCATGGTTTCCCACGTTGTCCCACGTTGTCCCACGTTGTCCCACGGTGTCCAACGATGTCCAACGGTGTCCAACGGTGTCCCACGGTGTCCAACGATGTCCAACGATGTCCAGCGATGTCCAACGGTGTCCAACGATGTCCAACGATGTCCAACGGTGTCCCACGTTGTCCCACGTTGTCCCACGCTGTCCCACGTTGTCCCACGGTGTCCAACGATGTCCAACGGTGTCCAACGATGTCCAACGGTGTCCCACGATGTCCAACGATGTCCAACGATGTCCAACGGTGTCCCACGATGTCCAACGATGTCCAACAATGTCCAACGGTGTCCAACGGTGTCCCACGTTGTCCCACGTTGTCCCACGTTGTCCCACGGTGTCCAACGATGCCCAACGGTGTCCCACGTTGTCCCACGTTGTCCCACGTTGTCAGACGTTGTCCCACGTTGTCCCACGTTGTCCCACGTTGTCCCACGTTGTCCCACGTTGTCCCACGTTGTCCCACGTTGTCCCACGTTGTCCCACGTTGTCCCACGGTGTCCAACGATGTCCAACGGTGTCCCACGTTGTCCCACGTTGTCCCACGTTGTCCCACGTTGTCCCACGTTGTCCCACGTTGTCCCACGTTGTCCCACGTTGTCCCACGTTGTCCCACGTTGTCCCACGTTGTCCCACGTTGTCCCACGTTGTCCCACGTTGTCCCACGTTGTCCCACGTTGTCCCACGTTGTCCCACGGTGTCCAACGGTGTCCAACGGTGTCCAACGATGTCCAACGGTGTCCAACGGTGTCCCACGGTGTCCAACGGTGTCCAACGGTGTCCCACGGTGTCCAACGGTGTCCCACGTTGTCCCACGTTGTCCCACGTTGTCCCACGTTGTCCCACGTTGTCCCACGTTGTCCCACGTTGTCCCACGTTGTCCCACGTTGTCCCACGTTGTCCCACGTTGTCCCACGTTGTCCCACGTTGTCCCACGTTGTCCCACGTTGTCCCACGGTGTCCAACGGTGTCCAACGGTGTCCAACGATGTCCAACGGTGTCCAACGGTGTCCCACGGTGTCCAACGGTGTCCAACGGTGTCCCACGGTGTCCAACGGTGTCCCACGTTGTCCCACGTTGTCCCACGTTGTCCCACGTTGTCCCACGTTGTCCCACGTTGTCCCACGATGTCCCACGTTGTCCAACGATGTCCAACGGTGTCCCACGTTGTCCCACGTTGTCCTACGTTGTCCCACGTTGTCCCACGTTGTCCCACGTTGTCCCACGTTGTCCCACGGTGTCCAACGGTGTCCAACGATGTCCAACGGTGTCCAACGGTGTCCCACGTTGTCCCACGTTGTCCCACGATGTCCAACGATGTCCAACGGTGTCCCACGTTGTCCCACGTTGTCCCACGTTGTCCCACGTTGTCCCACGTTGTTCCATGGTTTCCCACGTTGTCCCACGTTGTCCCACGTTGTCCCACGTTGTCCCACGTTGTCCCACGTTGTCCCACGTTGTCCCACGTTGTCCCACGTTGTCCCACGTTGTCCCACGGTGTCCAACGATGTCCAACGATGTCCAACGGTGTCCAACGGTGTCCCACGGTGTCCAACGGTGTCCCACGTTGTCCCACGTTGTCCCACGTTGTCCCACGTTGTCCAACGGTGTCCCACGGTGTCCAACGGTGTCCCACGTTGTCCCACGTTGTCCCACGTTGTCCCACGTTGTCCCACGTTGTCCCACGTTGTCCCACGGTGTCCAACGGTGTCCAACGATGTCCAACGGTGTCCAACGGTGTCCCACGATGTCCACCGATGTCCAACGGTGTCCAACGGTGTCCAACGGTGTCCAACGGTGTCCAACGATGTCCAACGATGTCCAACGATGTCCAACGGCGTCCAACGATGTCCAACGATGTCCAACGGTGTCCCACGATGTCCAACGATGTCCAACGATGTCCAACGGTGTCCAACGGTGTCCCACGTTGTCCCACGTTGTCCCACGTTGTCCCACGGTGTCCAACGATGTCCAACGGTGTCCCACGTTGTCCCACGTTGTCCCACGGTGTCCAACGATGCCCAACGGTGTCCCACGTTGTCCCACGTTGTCCCACGTTGTCCCACGTTGTCCCACGTTGTCCCACGTTGTCCCACGTTGTCCCACGTTGTCCCACGGTGTCCAACGATGCCCAACGGTGTCCCACGTTGTCCCACGTTGTCCCACGTTGTCCCACGTTGTCCCACGTTGTCCCACGTTGTCCCACGTTGTCCCACGTTGTCCCACGTTGTCCCACGTTGTCCCACGTTGTCCCACGTTGTCCCACGTTGTCCCACGTTGTCCCACGTTGTCCCACGTTGTTCCATGGTTTCCCACGTTGTCCCACGTTGTCCCACGTTGTCCCACGTTGTCCCACGGTGTCCAACGATGTCCAACGGTGTCCAACGGTGTCCAACGGTGTCCAACGATGTCCAACGATGTCCAGCGATGTCCAACGGTGTCCAACGATGTCCAACGATGTCCAACGGTGTCCCACGTTGTCCCACGTTGTCCCACGTTGTCCCACGTTGTCCCACGGTGTCCAACGATGTCCAACGGTGTCCAACGATGTCCAACGGTGTCCCACGATGTCCAACGATGTCCAACGATGTCCAACGGTGTCCCACGATGTCCAACGATGTCCAACAATGTCCAACGGTGTCCAACGGTGTCCCACGTTGTCCCACGTTGTCCCACGTTGTCAGACGTTGTCCCACGTTGTCCCACGTTGTCCCACGTTGTCCCACGTTGTCCCACGTTGTCCCACGTTGTCCCACGTTGTCCCACGTTGTCCCACGGTGTCCAACGATGCCCAACGGTGTCCCACGTTGTCCCACGTTGTCCCACGTTGTCCCACGTTGTCCCACGTTGTCCCACGTTGTCCCACGTTGTCCCACGTTGTCCCACGTTGTCCCACGTTGTCCCACGTTGTCCCACGTTGTCCCACGTTGTCCCACGTTGTCCCACGTTGTCCCACGTTGTCCCACGTTGTCCCACGTTGTCCCACGTTGTCCCACGGTGTCCAACGGTGTCCAACGGTGTCCAACGATGTCCAACGGTGTCCAACGGTGTCCCACGGTGTCCAACGGTGTCCAACGGTGTCCCACGGTGTCCAACGGTGTCCCACGTTGTCCCACGTTGTCCCACGTTGTCCCACGTTGTCCCACGTTGTCCCACGTTGTCCCACGTTGTCCCACGTTGTCCCACGTTGTCCCACGTTGTCCCACGTTGTCCCACGTTGTCCCACGTTGTCCCACGTTGTCCCACGTTGTCCCACGTTGTCCCACGGTGTCCAACGGTGTCCAACGGTGTCCCACGATGTCCAACGGTGTCCAACGGTGTCCCACGGTGTCCAACGGTGTCCAACGGTGTCCCACGGTGTCCAACGATGTCCAACGGTGTCCAACGGTGTCCCACGTTGTCCCACGTTGTCCCACGATGTCCAACGATGTCCAACGGTGTCCCACGTTGTCCCACGTTGTCCCACGTTGTCCCACGTTGTCCCACGTTGTTCCATGGTTTCCCACGTTGTCCCACGTTGTCCCACGTTGTCCCACGTTGTCCCACGTTGTCCCACGTTGTCCCACGTTGTCCCACGTTGTCCCACGGTGTCCAACGGTGTCCAACGATGTCCAACGGTGTCCACCGATGTGCAACGGTGTCCAACGGTGTCCCACGTTGTCCCACGTTGTCCCACGTTGTCCCACGGTGTCCAACGATGTCCAACGGTGTCCCACGTTGTCCCACGTTGTCCAACGGTGTCCCACGTTGTCCAACGGTGTCCCACGTTGTCCAACGGTGTCCCACGTTGTCCCACGTTGTCCCACGTTGTCCCACGTTGTCCCACGTTGTCCCACGATGTCCCACGTTGTCCCACGTTGTCCCACGTTGTCCCACGTTGTCCCACGTTTTCCCACGTTGTCCCACGTTGTCCCACGTTGTCCCACGTTGTCCCACGGTGTCCAACGGTGTCCAACGGTGTCCCACGATGTCCACCGATGTCCAACGGTGTCCAACGGTGTCCAACGGTGTCCAACGGTGTCCAACGATGTCCCACGTTGTCCCACGGTGTCCAACGATGTCCAACGGTGTCCCACGTTGTCCCACGTTGTCCCACGTTGTCCCACGTTGTCCCACGTTGTCCCACGTTGTCCCACGTTGTCCCACGTTGTCCCACGTTGTCCCACGTTGTCCCACGTTGTCCCACGTTGTCCAACGGTGTCCCACGTTGTCCCACGTTGTCCCACGTTGTCCCACGTTGTCCCACGTTGTCCCACGTTGTCCCACGTTGTCCCACGGTGTCCAACGATGTCCAACGGTGTCCAACGGTGTCCCACGGTGTCCAACGGTGTCCCACGTTGTCCCACGTTGTCCCACGTTGTCCCACGTTGTCCCACGTTGTCCCACGTTGTCCAACGATGTCCCACGTTGTCCCACGTTGTCCCACGTTGTCCCGCGTTGTCCCACGTTGTCCCACGATGTCCCACGTTGTCCCACGTTGTCCCACGTTGTCCCACGTTGTCCCACGTTGTCCCACGTTGTCCCACGTTGTCCCACGTTGTCCCACGGTGTCCAACGATGTCCAACGGTGTCCAACGGTGTCCCACGGTGTCCAACGGTGTCCCACGTTGTCCCACGTTGTCCCACGTTGTCCCACGTTGTCCCACGTTGTCCCACGTTGTCCAACGATGTCCAACGGTGTCCCACGTTGTCCCACGTTGTCCCACGTTGTCCCACGTTGTCCCACATTGTTCCATGGTTTCCCACGTTGTCCCACGTTGTCCCACGTTGTCCCACGTTGTCCCACGGTGTCCAACGATGTCCAACGGTGTCCAACGATGTCCAACGGTGTCCCACGATGTCCAACGATGTCCAACGATGTCCAACGGTGTCCCACGATGTCCAACGATGTCCAACAATGTCCAACGTTGTCCAACGGTGTCCCACGTTGTCCCACGTTGTCCCACGTTGTCCCACGGTGTCCAACGATGCCCAACGGTGTCCCACGTTGTCCCACGTTGTCCCACGTTGTCAGACGTTGTCCCACGTTGTCCCACGGTGTCCAACGGTGTCCCACGTTGTCCCACGTTGTCCCACGGTGTCCAACGGTGTCCCACGTTGTCCCACGTTGTCCCACGTTGTCCCACGTTGTCCCACGTTGTCCCACGTTGTCCCACGTTGTCCCACGTTGTCCCACGTTGTCCCACGTTGTCCCACGTTGTCCCACGTTGTCCCACGTTGTCCCACGTTGTCCCACGTTGTCCCACGGTGTCCAACGGTGTCCAACGGTGTCCAACGATGTCCAACGGTGTCCAACGGTGTCCCACGGTGTCCAACGGTGTCCAACGGTGTCCCACGGTGTCCAACCATGTCCAACGGTGTCCAACGGTGTCCCACGTTGTCCCACGTTGTCCCACGATGTCCAACGATGTCCAACGGTGTCCCACGTTGTCCCACGTTGTCCCACGTTGTCCCACGTTGTCCCACGTTGTTCCATGGTTTCCCACGTTGTCCCACGTTGTCCCACGTTGTCCCACGTTGTCCCACGTTGTCCCACGTTGTCCCACGTTGTCCCACGTTGTCCCACGTTGTCCCACGTTGTCCCACGTTGTCCCACGTTGTCCCACGTTGTCCCACGGTGTCCAACGGTGTCCAACGATGTCCAACGGTGTCCACCGATGTCCAACGGTGTCCAACGGTGTCCAACGGTGTCCAACGGTGTCCAACGATGTCCAACGATGTCCAACGATGTCCAACGGCGTCCAACGATGTCCAACGATGTCCAACGGTGTCCCACGATGTCCAACGATGTCCAACGATGTCCAACGGTGTCCAACGGTGTCCCACGTTGTCCCACGTTGTCCCACGTTGTCCCACGTTGTCCAACGATGTCCAACGGTGTCCCACGTTGTCCCACGTTGTCCAACGGTGTCCCACGTTGTCCAACGGTGTCCCACGTTGTCCAACGGTGTCCCACGTTGTCCCACGTTGTCCCACGTTGTCCCACGTTGTCCCACGTTGTCCCACGATGTCCCACGTTGTCCCACGTTGTCCCACGTTGTCCCACGTTGTCCCACGTTGTCCCACGTTGTCCCACGTTGTCCCACGTTGTCCCACGTTGTCCCACGTTGTCCCACGTTGTCCCACGTTGTCCAACGGTGACCCACGTTGTCCCACGTTGTCCCACGTTGTCCCACGTTGTCCCACGTTGTCCCACGTTGTCCCACGTTGTCCCACGTTGTCCCACGGTGTCCAACGATGTCCAACGGTGTCCAACGGTGTCCCACGGTGTCCAACGGTGTCCCACGTTGTCCCACGTTGTCCCACGTTGTCCCACGTTGTCCCACGTTGTCCCACGTTGTCCAACGATGTCCAACGGTGTCCCACGTTGTCCCACGTCGTCCCACGTTGTCCCACGTTGTCCCACGTTGTCCAACGATGTCCAACGGTGTCCCACGTTGTCCCACGTTGTCCCACGTTGTCCCACGTTGTCCCACGTTGTTCCATGGTTTCCCACGTTGTCCCACGTTGTCCCACGTTGTCCCACGGTGTCCAACGATGTCCAACGGTGTCCAACGGTGTCCAACGGTGTCCCACGGTGTCCAACGGTGTCCCACGTTGTCCCACGTTGTCCCACGTTGTCCCACGTTGTCCCACGTTGTCCAACGGTGTCCCACGGTGTCCAACGGTGTCCCACGTTGTCCCACGTTGTCCCACGTTGTCCCACGTTGTCCCACGTTGTCCCACGGTGTCCAACGGTGTCCAACGATGTCCAACGGTGTCCAACGGTGTCCCACGATGTCCACCGATGTCCAACGGTGTCCAACGGTGTCCAACGGTGTCCAACGGTGTCCAACGATGTCCAACCATGTCCAACGATGTCCAACGGTGTCCAACGATGTCCAACGATGTCCAACGGTGTCCCACGATGTCCAACGATGTACAACGATGTCCAACGGTGTCCAACGGTGTCCCACGTTGTCCCACGTTGTCCCACGTTGTCCCACCATGTCCCACGTTGTCCAACGATGTCCAACGGTGTCCAACGGTGTCCCACGTTGTCCCACGTTGTACCACGTTGTCCCACGGTGTCCAACGATGTCCAACGGTGTCCCACGTTGTCCCACGTTGTCCCACGGTGTCCAACGATGCCCAACGGTGTCCCACGTTGTCCCACGTTGTCCCACGTTGTCCCACGTTGTCCCACGTTGTCCCACGTTGTCCCACGTTGTCCCACGTTGTCCCACGTTGTCCCACGTTGTCCCACGTTGTCCCACGTTGTCCCACGGTGTCCAACGGTGTCCAACGGTGTCCCACGATGTCCACCGATGTCCAACGGTGTCCAACGGTGTCCAACGGTGTCCAACGGTGTCCAACGATGTCCCACGTTGTCCCACGGTGTCCAACGATGTCCAACTGTGTCCCACGTTGTCCCACGTTGTCCCACGTTGTCCCACGTTGTCCCACGTTGTCCCACGTTGTCCCACGTTGTCCCACGTTGTCCCACGTTGTCCCACGTTGTCCCACGTTGTCCCACGTTGTCCCACGTTGTCCCACGTTGTCCCACGTTGTCCCACGTTGTCCCACGTTTTCCCACGTTGTCCCACGTTGTCCCACGGTGTCCAACGATGTCCAGCGGTGTCCAACGGTGTCCCACGGTGTCCCACGATGTCCAACGGTGTCCCACGTTGTCCCACGTTGTCCCACGTTGTCCCACCATGTCCCACGTTGTCCAACGATGTCCAACGGTGTCCAACGGTGTCCCACGTTGTCCCACGTTGTCCCACGTTGTCCCACGGTGTCCAACGATGTCCAACGGTGTCCCACGTTGTCCCACGTTGTCCCACGGTGTCCAACGATGCCCAACGGTGTCCCACGTTGTCCCACGTTGTCCCACGTTGTCCCACGTTGTCCCACGTTGTCCCACGTTGTCCCACGTTGTCCCACGTTGTCCCACGTTGTCCCACGTTGTCCCACGTTGTCCCACGGTGTCCAACGATGCCCAACGGTGTCCCACGTTGTCCCACGTTGTCCCACGTTGTCCCACGTTGTCCCACGTTGTCCCACGTTGTCCCACGTTGTCCCACGTTGTCCCACGTTGTCCCACGTTGTCCCACGTTGTCCCACGTTGTCCCACGTTGTCCCACGTTGTCCCACGTTGTCCCACGTTGTCCCACGTTGTCCCACGTTGTTCCATGGTTTCCCACGTTGTCCCACGTTGTCCCACGTTGTCCCACGGTGTCCAACGATGTCCAACGGTGTCCAACGGTGTCCAACGGTGTCCAACGATGTCCAACGATGTCCAGCGATGTCCAACGGTGTCCAACGATGTCCAACGATGTCCAACGGTGTCCCACGTTGTCCCACGTTGTCCCACGTTGTCCCACGTTGTCCCACGGTGTCCAACGATGTCCAACGGTGTCCAACGATGTCCAACGGTGTCCCACGATGTCCAACGATGTCCAACGATGTCCAACGGTGTCCCACGATGTCCAACGATGTCCAACAATGTCCAACGGTGTCCAACGGTGTCCCACGTTGTCCCACGTTGTCCCACGTTGTCCCACGGTGTCCAACGATGCCCAACGGTGTCCCACGTTGTCCCACGTTGTCCCACGTTGTCAGACGTTGTCCCACGTTGTCCCACGTTGTCCCACGTTGTCCCACGTTGTCCCACGTTGTCCCACGTTGTCCCACGTTGTCCCACGTTGTCCCACGGTGTCCAACGATGCCCAACGGTGTCCCACGTTGTCCCACGTTGTCCCACGTTGTCCCACGTTGTCCCACGTTGTCCCACGTTGTCCCACGTTGTCCCACGTTGTCCCACGTTGTCCCACGTTGTCCCACGTTGTCCCACGTTGTCCCACGTTGTCCCACGTTGTCCCACGTTGTCCCACGGTGTCCCACGTTGTCCCACGTTGTCCCACGTTGTCCCACGTTGTCCCACGGTGTCCAACGGTGTCCAACGGTGTCCAACGATGTCCAACGGTGTCCAACGGTGTCCCACGGTGTCCAACGGTGTCCCACGTTGTCCCACGTTGTCCCACGTTGTCCCACGTTGTCCCACGTTGTCCAACGGTGTCCCACGGTGTCCAACGGTGTCCCACGTTGTCCCACGTTGTCCCACGTTGTCCCACGTTGTCCCACGTTGTCCCACGGTGTCCAACGGTGTCCAACGATGTCCAACGGTGTCCAACGGTGTCCCACGATGTCCACCGATGTCCAACGGTGTCCAACGGTGTCCAACGGTGTCCAACGGTGTCCAACGATGTCCAACGATGTCCAACGATGTCCAACGGTGTCCAACGATGTCCAACGATGTCCAACGGTGTCCCACGATGTCCAACGATGTACAACGATGTCCAACGGTGTCCAACGGTGTCCCACGTTGTCCCACGTTGTCCCACGTTGTCCCACCATGTCCCACGTTGTCCAACGATGTCCAACGGTGTCCAACGGTGTCCCACGTTGTCCCACGTTGTCCCACGTTGTCCCACGGTGTCCAACGATGTCCAACGGTGTCCCACGTTGTCCCACGTTGTCCCACGGTGTCCAACGATGTCCAACGGTGTCCCACGTTGTCCCACGTTGTCCCACGTTGTCCCACGTTGTCCCACATTGTTCCATGGTTTCCCACGTTGTCCCACGTTGTCCCACGTTGTCCCACGTTGTCCCACGGTGTCCAACGATGTCCAACGGTGTCCAACGATGTCCAACGGTGTCCCACGATGTCCAACGATGTCCAACGATGTCCAACGGTGTCCCACGATGTCCAACGATGTCCAACAATGTCCAACGGTGTCCAACGGTGTCCCACGTTGTCCCACGTTGTCCAACGGTGTCCCACGGTGTCCCACGGTGTCCCACGTTGTCCCACGTTGTCCCACGTTGTCCCACGTTGTCCCACGTTGTCCCACGGTGTCCAACGGTGTCCAACGATGTCCAACGGTGTCCAACGGTGTCCCACGATGTCCACCGATGTCCAACGGTGTCCAACGGTGTCCAACGGTGTCCAACGGTGTCCAACGATGTCCAACGATGTCCAACGATGTCCAACGGTGTCCAACGATGTCCAACGATGTCCAACGGTGTCCCACGATGTCCAACGATGTACAACGATGTCCAACGGTGTCCAACGGTGTCCCACGTTGTCCCACGTTGTCCCACGTTGTCCCACCATGTCCCACGTTGTCCAACGATGTCCAACGGTGTCCAACGGTGTCCCACGTTGTCCCACGTTGTCCCACGTTGTCCCACGGTGTCCAACGATGTCCAACGGTGTCCCACGTTGTCCCACGTTGTCCCACGGTGTCCAACGATGTCCAACGGTGTCCCACGTTGTCCCACGTTGTCCCACGTTGTCCCACGTTGTCCCACATTGTTCCATGGTTTCCCACGTTGTCCCACGTTGTCCCACGTTGTCCCACGTTGTCCCACGGTGTCCAACGATGTCCAACGGTGTCCAACGATGTCCAACGGTGTCCCACGATGTCCAACGATGTCCAACGATGTCCAACGGTGTCCCACGATGTCCAACGATGTCCAACAATGTCCAACGGTGTCCAACGGTGTCCCACGTTGTCCCACGTAGTCCCACGTTGTCCCACGGTGTCCAACGATGCCCAACGGTGTCCCACGTTGTCCCACGTTGTCCCACGTTGTCAGACGTTGTCCCACGTTGTCCCACGTTGTCCCACGTTGTCCCACTGTGTCCAACGATGTCCAGCGGTGTCCAACGGTGTCCCACGGTGTCCCACGGTGTCCAACGGTGTCCCACGTTGTCCCACGTTGTCCCACGTTGTCCCACCATGTCCCACGTTGTCCAACGATGTCCCACGTTGTCCCACGTTGTCCCACGTTGTCCCACGTTGTCCCACGGTGTCCAACGATGTCCAGCGGTGTCCAACGGTGTCCCACGGTGTCCCACGGTGTCCCACGGTGTCCCACGTTGTCCCACGTTGTCCCACGTTGTCCCACCATGTCCCACGTTGTCCAACGTTGTCCCACGTTGTCCCACGTTGTCCCACGTTGTCCCACGTTGTCCCACGGTGTCCAACGATGTCCAGCGGTGTCCAACGGTGTCCCACGGTGTCCCACGGTGTCCAACGGTGTCCCACGTTGTCCCACGTTGTCCCACGTTGTCCCACCATGTCCCACGTTGTCCAACGGTGTCCCACGGTGTCCAACGGTGTCCCACGTTGTCCCACGTTGTCCCACGTTGTCCCACGATGTCCCACGTTGTCCCGCGGTGTCCAACGGTGTCCCACGGTGTCCCACGGTGTCCAACGGTGTCCCACGTTGTCCCACGTTGTCCCACGTTGTCCCACCATGTCCCACGTTGTCCAACGATGTCCAACGGTGTCCCACGTTGTCCCACGTTGTCCTACGTTGTCCCACGTTGTCCCACGTTGTCCCACGTTGTCCCACGTTGTTCCATGGTTTCCCACGTTGTCCCACGTTGTCCCACGTTGTCCCACGGTGTCCAACGATGTCCAACGGTGTCCAACGGTGTCCAACGGTGTCCAACGATGTCCAACGATGTCCAACGGTGTCCAACGGTGTCCAACGGTGTCCCACGGTGTCCAACGGTGTCCCACGTTGTCCCACGTTGTCCCACGTTGTCCCACGTTGTCCCACGTTGTCCAACGGTGTCCCACGGTGTCCAACGGTGTCCCACGTTGTCCCACGTTGTCCAACGATGTCCAACGGTGTCCAACGGTGTCCCACGATGTCCACCGATGTCCAACGATGTCCAACGATGTCCAACGATGTCCAACGGTGTCCAACGATGTCCAACGATGTCCAACGGTGTCCCACGATGTCCAACGATGTCCAACGATGTCCAACGGTGTCCAACGGTGTCCCACGTTGTCCCACGTTGTCCCACGTTGTCCCACGGTGTCCAACGATGTCCAACGGTGTCCCACGTTGTCCCACGTTGTCCCACGTTGTCCCACGTTGTCCCACGTTGTCCCACGTTGCCCACGTTGTCCCACGTTGTCCCACGTTGTCCCACGTTGTCCCACGTTGTCCCACGTTGTCCCACGTTGTCCCACGGTGTCCAACGATGTCCAGCGGTGTCCAACGGTGTCCCACGGTGTCCCACGGTGTCCAACGGTGTCCCACGTTGTCCCACGTTGTCCCACGTTGTCCCACCATGTCCCACGTTGTCCAACGGTGTCCCACGGTGTCCAACGGTGTCCCACGTTGTCCCACGTTGTCCCACGTTGTCCCACCATGTCCAACGATGTCCAACGATGTCCAACGGTGACCCACGTTGTCCCACGTTGTCCCACGTTGTCCCACGTTGTCCCACGTTGTCCCACGTTGTCCCACGATGTCCCACGTTGTCCCACGTTGTCCCACGTTGTCCCACGTTGTCCCACGTTGTCCCACGTTGTCCCACGTTGTCCCACGTTGTCCCACGTTGTCCCACGTTGTCCCACGGTGTCCAACGGTGTCCAACGGTGTCCCACGATGTCCACCGATGTCCAACGGTGTCCAACGGTGTCCAACGGTGTCCAACGATGTCCAACAATGTCCAACGGTGTCCAACGGTGTCCCACGTTGTCCCACGTTGTCCCACGTTGTCCCACGGTGTCCAACGATGCCCAACGGTGTCCCACGTTGTCCCACGTTGTCCCACGTTGTCCCACGTTGTCCCACGTTGTCCCACGTTGTCCCACGTTGTCCCACGTTGTCCCACGTTGTCCCACGTTGTCCCACGTTGTCCCACGTTGTCCCACGGTGTCCAACGATGCCCAACGGTGTCCCACGTTGTCCCACGTTGTCCCACGTTGTCCCACGTTGTCCCACGTTGTCCCACGTTGTCCCACGTTGTCCCACGTTGTCCCACGTTGTCCCACGTTGTCCCACGTTGTCCCACGTTGTCCCACGTTGTCCCACGGTGTCCAACGGTGTCCAACGGTGTCCAACGATGTCCAACGGTGTCCAACGGTGTCCCACGGTGTCCAACGGTGTCCAACGGTGTCCCACGGTGTCCAACGGTGTCCCACGTTGTCCCACGTTGTCCCACGTTGTTCCACGTTGTCCCACGATGTCCCACGTTGTCCAACGATGTCCAACGGTGTCCCACGTTGTCCCACGTTGTCCTACGTTGTCCCACGTTGTCCCACGTTGTCCCACGTTGTCCCACGTTGTCCCACGGTGTCCAACGGTGTCCAACGATGTCCAACGGTGTCCAACGGTGTCCCACGTTGTCCCACGTTGTCCCACGGTGTCCAACGATGTCCAACGGTGTCCCACGTTGTCCCACGTTGTCCCACGTTGTCCCACGTTGTCCCACGTTGTTCCATGGTTTCCCACGTTGTCCCACGTTGTCCCACGTTGTCCCACGGTGTCCAACGATGTCCAACGGTGTCCAACGGTGTCCCACGGTGTCCAACGATGTCCAACGATGTCCAGCGATGTCCAACGGTGTCCAACGATGTCCAACGATGTCCAACGGTGTCCCACGTTGTCCCACGTTGTCCCACGCTGTCCCACGTTGTCCCACGGTGTCCAACGATGTCCAACGGTGTCCAACGATGTCCAACGGTGTCCCACGATGTCCAACGATGTCCAACGATGTCCAACGGTGTCCCACGATGTCCAACGATGTCCAACAATGTCCAACGGTGTCCAACGGTGTCCCACGTTGTCCCACGTTGTCCCACGTTGTCCCACGGTGTCCAACGATGCCCAACGGTGTCCCACGTTGTCCCACGTTGTCCCACGTTGTCAGACGTTGTCCCACGTTGTCCCACGTTGTCCCACGTTGTCCCACGTTGTCCCACGTTGTCCCACGTTGTCCCACGTTGTCCCACGTTGTCCCACGTTGTCCCACGGTGTCCAACGATGCCCAACGGTGTCCCACGTTGTCCCACGTTGTCCCACGTTGTCCCACGTTGTCCCACGTTGTCCCACGTTGTCCCACGTTGTCCCACGTTGTCCCACGTTGTCCCACGTTGTCCCACGTTGTCCCACGTTGTCCCACGTTGTCCCACGTTGTCCCACGTTGTCCCACGTTGTCCCACGTTGTCCCACGGTGTCCAACGGTGTCCAACGGTGTCCAACGATGTCCAACGGTGTCCAACGGTGTCCCACGGTGTCCAACGGTGTCCAACGGTGTCCCACGGTGTCCAACGGTGTCCCACGTTGTCCCACGTTGTCCCACGTTGTCCCACGTTGTCCCACGTTGTCCCACGTTGTCCCACGTTGTCCCACGTTGTCCCACGTTGTCCCACGTTGTCCCACGTTGTCCCACGTTGTCCCACGTTGTCCCACGTTGTCCCACGTTGTCCCACGGTGTCCAACGGTGTCCAACGGTGTCCAACGATGTCCAACGGTGTCCAACGGTGTCCCACGGTGTCCAACGGTGTCCAACGGTGTCCCACGGTGTCCAACGGTGTCCCACGTTGTCCCACGTTGTCCCACGTTGTCCCACGTTGTCCCACGTTGTCCCACGTTGTCCCACGATGTCCCACGTTGTCCAACGATGTCCAACGGTGTCCCACGTTGTCCCACGTTGTCCTACGTTGTCCCACGTTGTCCCACGTTGTCCCACGTTGTCCCACGTTGTCCCACGGTGTCCAACGGTGTCCAACGATGTCCAACGGTGTCCAACGGTGTCCCACGTTGTCCCACGTTGTCCCACGATGTCCAACGATGTCCAACGGTGTCCCACGTTGTCCCACGTTGTCCCACGTTGTCCCACGTTGTCCCACGTTGTTCCATGGTTTCCCACGTTGTCCCACGTTGTCCCACGTTGTCCCACGTTGTCCCACGTTGTCCCACGTTGTCCCACGTTGTCCCACGTTGTCCCACGTTGTCCCACGTTGTCCCACGGTGTCCAACGGTGTCCAACGATGTCCAACGGTGTCCAACGGTGTCCCACGGTGTCCAACGGTGTCCCACGTTGTCCCACGTTGTCCCACGTTGTCCCACGTTGTCCAACGGTGTCCCACGGTGTCCAACGGTGTCCCACGTTGTCCCACGTTGTCCCACGTTGTCCCACGTTGTCCCACGTTGTCCCACGTTGTCCCACGGTGTCCAACGGTGTCCAACGATGTCCAACGGTGTCCAACGGTGTCCCACGATGTCCACCGATGTCCAACGGTGTCCAACGGTGTCCAACGGTGTCCAACGGTGTCCAACGATGTCCAACGATGTCCAACGATGTCCAACGGCGTCCAACGATGTCCAACGATGTCCAACGGTGTCCCACGATGTCCAACGATGTCCAACGATGTCCAACGGTGTCCAACGGTGTCCCACGTTGTCCCACGTTGTCCCACGTTGTCCCACGGTGTCCAACGATGTCCAACGGTGTCCCACGTTGTCCCACGTTGTCCCACGGTGTCCAACGATGCCCAACGGTGTCCCACGTTGTCCCACGTTGTCCCACGTTGTCCCACGTTGTCCCACGTTGTCCCACGTTGTCCCACGTTGTCCCACGTTGTCCCACGGTGTCCAACGATGCCCAACGGTGTCCCACGTTGTCCCACGTTGTCCCACGTTGTCCCACGTTGTCCCACGTTGTCCCACGTTGTCCCACGTTGTCCCACGTTGTCCCACGTTGTCCCACGTTGTCCCACGTTGTCCCACGTTGTCCCACGTTGTCCCACGTTGTCCCACGTTGTCCCACGTTGTTCCATGGTTTCCCACGTTGTCCCACGTTGTCCCACGTTGTCCCACGTTGTCCCACGGTGTCCAACGATGTCCAACGGTGTCCAACGGTGTCCAACGGTGTCCAACGATGTCCAACGATGTCCAGCGATGTCCAACGGTGTCCAACGATGTCCAACGATGTCCAACGGTGTCCCACGTTGTCCCACGTTGTCCCACGTTGTCCCACGTTGTCCCACGGTGTCCAACGATGTCCAACGGTGTCCAACGATGTCCAACGGTGTCCCACGATGTCCAACGATGTCCAACGATGTCCAACGGTGTCCCACGATGTCCAACGATGTCCAACAATGTCCAACGGTGTCCAACGGTGTCCCACGTTGTCCCACGTTGTCCCACGTTGTCCCACGTTGTCCCACGTTGTCCCACGTTGTCCCACGTTGTCCCACGTTGTCCCACGTTGTCCCACGTTGTCCCACGTTGTCCCACGTTGTCCCACGTTGTCCCACGTTGTCCCACGTTGTCCCACGTTGTCCCACGGTGTCCAACGGTGTCCAACGGTGTCCAACGATGTCCAACGGTGTCCAACGGTGTCCCACGGTGTCCAACGGTGTCCAACGGTGTCCCACGGTGTCCAACGGTGTCCCACGTTGTCCCACGTTGTCCCACGTTGTCCCACGTTGTCCCACGTTGTCCCACGTTGTCCCACGTTGTCCCACGTTGTCCCACGTTGTCCCACGTTGTCCCACGTTGTCCCACGTTGTCCCACGTTGTCCCACGTTGTCCCACGTTGTCCCACGTTGTCCCACGGTGTCCAACGGTGTCCAACGGTGTCCAACGTTGTCCAACGGTGTCCAACGGTGTCCCACGGTGTCCAACGGTGTCCAACGGTGTCCCACGGTGTCCAACGATATCCAACGGTGTCCAACGGTGTCCCACGTTGTCCCACGTTGTCCCACGATGTCCAACGATGTCCAACGGTGTCCCACTTTGTCCCACGTTGTCCCACGTTGTCCCACGTTGTCCCACGTTGTTCCATGGTTTCCCACGTTGTCCCACGTTGTCCCACGTTGTCCCACGTTGTCCCACGTTGTCCCACGTTGTCCCACGTTGTCCCACGTTGTCCCACGGTGTCCAACGGTGTCCAACGATGTCCAACGGTGTCCACCGATGTCCAACGGTGTCCAACGGTGTCCCACGTTGTCCCACGTTGTCCCACGTTGTCCCACGGTGTCCAACGATGTCCAACGGTGTCCCACGTTGTCCCACGTTGTCCAACGGTGTCCCACGTTGTCCAACGGTGTCCCACGTTGTCCAACGGTGTCCCACGTTGTCCCACGTTGTCCCACGTTGTCCCACGTTGTCCCACGTTGTCCCACGATGTCCCACGTTGTCCCACGTTGTCCCACGTTGTCCCACGTTGTCCCACGTTTTCCCACGTTGTCCCACGTTGTCCCACGTTGTCCCACGTTGTCCCACGGTGTCCAACGGTGTCCAACGGTGTCCCACGATGTCCACCGATGTCCAACGGTGTCCAACGGTGTCCAACGGTGTCCAACGGTGTCCAACGATGTCCCACGTTGTCCCACGGTGTCCAACGATGTCCAACGGTGTCCCACGTTGTCCCACGTTGTCCCACGTTGTCCCACGTTGTCCCACGTTGTCCCACGTTGTCCCACGTTGTCCCACGTTGTCCCACGTTGTCCCACGTTGTCCAACGGTGTCCCACGTTGTCCCACGTTGTCCCACGTTGTCCCACGTTGTCCCACGTTGTCCCACGTTGTCCCACGTTGTCCCACGGTGTCCAACGATGTCCAACGGTGTCCAACGGTGTCCCACGGTGTCCAACGGTGTCCCACGTTGTCCCACGTTGTCCCACGTTGTCCCACGTTGTCCCACGTTGTCCCACGTTGTCCAACGATGTCCCACGTTGTCCCACGTTGTCCCACGTTGTCCCGCGTTGTCCCACGTTGTCCCACGATGTCCCACGTTGTCCCACGTTGTCCCACGTTGTCCCACGTTGTCCCACGTTGTCCCACGTTGTCCCACGTTGTCCCACGTTGTCCCACGGTGTCCAACGATGTCCAACGGTGTCCAACGGTGTCCCACGGTGTCCCACGGTGTCCCACGGTGTCCCACGTTGTCCCACGTTGTCCCACGTTGTCCCACGTTGTCCCACGTTGTCCAACGATGTCCAACGGTGTCCCACGTTGTCCCACGTTGTCCCACGTTGTCCCACGTTGTCCCACATTGTTCCATGGTTTCCCACGTTGTCCCACGTTGTCCCACGTTGTCCCACGTTGTCCCACGGTGTCCAACGATGTCCAACGGTGTCCAACGATGTCCAACGGTGTCCCACGATGTCCAACGATGTCCAACGATGTCCAACGGTGTCCCACGATGTCCAACGATGTCCAACAATGTCCAACGTTGTCCAACGGTGTCCCACGTTGTCCCACGTTGTCCCACGTTGTCCCACGGTGTCCAACGATGCCCAACGGTGTCCCACGTTGTCCCACGTTGTCCCACGTTGTCAGACGTTGTCCCACGTTGTCCCACGGTGTCCAACGGTGTCCCACGTTGTCCCACGTTGTCCCACGGTGTCCAACGGTGTCCCACGTTGTCCCACGTTGTCCCACGTTGTCCCACGTTGTCCCACGTTGTCCCACGTTGTCCCACGTTGTCCCACGTTGTCCCACGTTGTCCCACGTTGTCCCACGTTGTCCCACGTTGTCCCACGTTGTCCCACGTTGTCCCACGTTGTCCCACGGTGTCCAACGATGTCCAACGGTGTCCAACGTTGTCCAACGGTGTCCAACGGTGTCCCACGGTGTCCTACGGTGTCCAACGGTGTCCCACGGTGTCCAACCATGTCCAACGGTGTCCAACGGTGTCCCACGTTGTCCCACGTTGTCCCACGATGTCCAACGATGTCCAACGGTGTCCCACGTTGTCCCACGTTGTCCCACGTTGTCCCACGTTGTCCCACGTTGTTCCATGGTTTCCCACGTTGTCCCACGTTGTCCCACGTTGTCCCACGTTGTCCCACGTTGTCCCACGTTGTCCCACGTTGTCCCACGTTGTCCCACGTTGTCCCACGTTGTCCCACGGTGTCCAACGGTGTCCAACGATGTCCAACGGTGTCCACCGATGTCCAACGGTGTCCAACGGTGTCCAACGGTGTCCAACGGTGTCCAACGATGTCCAACGATGTCCAACGATGTCCAACGGCGTCCAACGATGTCCAACGATGTCCAACGGTGTCCCACGATGTCCAACGATGTCCAACGATGTCCAACGGTGTCCAACGGTGTCCCACGTTGTCCCACGTTGTCCCACGTTGTCCCACGGTGTCCAACGATGTCCAACGGTGTCCCACGTTGTCCCACGTTGTCCAACGGTGTCCCACGTTGTCCAACGGTGTCCCACGTTGTCCAACGGTGTCCCACGTTGTCCCACGTTGTCCCACGTTGTCCCACGTTGTCCCACGTTGTCCCACGATGTCCCACGTTGTCCCACGTTGTCCCACGTTGTCCCACGTTGTCCCACGTTGTCCCACGTTGTCCCACGATGTCCCACGTTGTCCCACGTTGTCCCACGTTGTCCCACGTTGTCCCACGTTGTCCAACGGTGACCCACGTTGTCCCACGTTGTCCCACGTTGTCCCACGTAGTCCCACGTTGTCCCACGTTGTCCCACGTTGTCCCACGTTGTCCCACGGTGTCCAACGATGTCCAACGGTGTCCAACGGTGTCCCACGGTGTCCAACGGTGTCCCACGTTGTCCCACGTTGTCCCACGTTGTCCCACGTTGTCCCACGTTGTCCCACGTTGTCCAACGATGTCCAACGGTGTCCCACGTTGTCCCACGTCGTCCCACGTTGTCCCACGTTGTCCCACGTTGTCCAACGATGTCCAACGGTGTCCCACGTTGTCCCACGTTGTCCCACGTTGTCCCACGTTGTCCCACGTTGTTCCATGGTTTCCCACGTTGTCCCACGTTGTCCCACGTTGTCCCACGGTGTCCAACGATGTCCAACGGTGTCCAACGGTGTCCAACGGTGTCCCACGGTGTCCAACGGTGTCCCACGTTGTCCCACGTTGTCCCACGTTGTCCCACGTTGTCCCACGTTGTCCAACGGTGTCCCACGGTGTCCAACGGTGTCCCACGTTGTCCCACGTTGTCCCACGTTGTCCCACGTTGTCCCACGTTGTCCCACGGTGTCCAACGGTGTCCAACGATGTCCAACGGTGTCCAACGGTGTCCCACGATGTCCACCGATGTCCAACGGTGTCCAACGGTGTCCAACGGTGTCCAACGGTGTCCAACGATGTCCAACCATGTCCAACGATGTCCAACGGTGTCCAACGATGTCCAACGATGTCCAACGGTGTCCCACGATGTCCAACGATGTACAACGATGTCCAACGGTGTCCAACGGTGTCCCACGTTGTCCCACGTTGTCCCACGTTGTCCCACCATGTCCCACGTTGTCCAACGATGTCCAACGGTGTCCAACGGTGTCCCACGTTGTCCCACGTTGTACCACGTTGTCCCACGGTGTCCAACGATGTCCAACGGTGTCCCACGTTGTCCCACGGTGTCCCACGGTGTCCAACGATGCCCAACGGTGTCCCACGTTGTCCCACGTTGTCCCACGTTGTCCCACGTTGTCCCACGTTGTCCCACGTTGTCCCACGTTGTCCCACGTTGTCCCACGTTGTCCCACGTTGTCCCACGTTGTCCCACGTTGTCCCACGGTGTCCAACGGTGTCCAACGGTGTCCCACGATGTCCACCGATGTCCAACGGTGTCCAACGGTGTCCAACGGTGTCCAACGGTGTCCAACGATGTCCCACGTTGTCCCACGGTGTCCAACGATGTCCAACTGTGTCCCACGTTGCCCACGTTGTCCCACGTTGTCCCACGTTGTCCCACGTTGTCCCACGTTGTCCCACGTTGTCCCACGTTGTCCCACGTTGTCCCACGTTGTCCCACGTTGTCCCACGTTGTCCCACGTTGTCCCACGTTGTCCCACGTTGTCCCACGTTGTCCCACGTTTTCCCACGTTGTCCCACGTTGTCCCACGGTGTCCAACGATGTCCAGCGGTGTCCAACGGTGTCCCACGGTGTCCCACGGTGTCCAACGGTGTCCCACGTTGTCCCACGTTGTCCCACGTTGTCCCACCATGTCCCACGTTGTCCAACGATGTCCAACGGTGTCCAACGGTGTCCCACGTTGTCCCACGTTGTCCCACGTTGTCCCACGGTGTCCAACGATGTCCAACGGTGTCCCACGTTGTCCCACGTTGTCCCACGATGTCCAACGGTGTCCAACGGTGTCCCACGATGTCCACCGATGTCCAACGGTGTCCAACGGTGTCCAACGGTGTCCAACGGTGTCCAACGATGTCCAACGATGTCCAACGATGTCCAACGGTGTCCAACGATGTCCCACGGTGTCCAACGATGCCCAACGGTGTCCCACGTTGTCCCACGTTGTCCCACGTTGTCAGACGTTGTCCCACGTTGTCCCACGTTGTCCCACGTTGTCCCACGTTGTCCCACGTTGTCCCACGTTGTCCCACGTTGTCCCACGTTGTCCCACGGTGTCCAACGATGCCCAACGGTGTCCCACGTTGTCCCACGTTGTCCCACGTTGTCCCACGTTGTCCCACGTTGTCCCACGTTGTCCCACGTTGTCCCACGTTGTCCCACGTTGTCCCACGTTGTCCCACGTTGTCCCACGTTGTCCCACGTTGTCCCACGTTGTCCCACGTTGTCCCACGTTGTCCCACGTTGTCCCACGTTGTCCCACGTTGTCCCACGTTGTCCCACGGTGTCCAACGGTGTCCAACGGTGTCCAACGATGTCCAACGGTGTCCAACGGTGTCCCACGGTGTCCAACGGTGTCCCACGTTGTCCCACGTTGTCCCACGTTGTCCCACGTTGTCCCACGTTGTCCAACGGTGTCCCACGGTGTCCAACGGTGTCCCACGTTGTCCCACGTTGTCCCACGTTGTCCCACGTTGTCCCACGTTGTCCCACGGTGTCCAACGGTGTCCAACGATGTCCAACGGTGTCCAACGGTGTCCCACGATGTCCACCGATGTCCAACGGTGTCCAACGGTGTCCAACGGTGTCCAACGGTGTCCAACGATGTCCAACGATGTCCAACGATGTCCAACGGTGTCCAACGATGTCCAACGATGTCCAACGGTGTCCCACGATGTCCAACGATGTACAACGATGTCCAACGGTGTCCAACGGTGTCCCACGTTGTCCCACGTTGTCCCACGTTGTCCCACCATGTCCCACGTTGTCCAACGATGTCCAACGGTGTCCAACGGTGTCCCACGTTGTCCCACGTTGTCCCACGTTGTCCCACGGTGTCCAACGATGTCCAACGGTGTCCCACGTTGTCCCACGTTGTCCCACGGTGTCCAACGATGTCCAACGGTGTCCCACGTTGTCCCACGTTGTCCCACGTTGTCCCACGTTGTCCCACATTGTTCCATGGTTTCCCACGTTGTCCCACGTTGTCCCACGTTGTCCCACGTTGTCCCACGGTGTCCAACGATGTCCAACGGTGTCCAACGATGTCCAACGGTGTCCCACGATGTCCAACGATGTCCAACGATGTCCAACGGTGTCCCACGATGTCCAACGATGTCCAACAATGTCCAACGGTGTCCAACGGTGTCCCACGTTGTCCCACGTTGTCCAACGGTGTCCCACGGTGTCCAACGGTGTCCCACGTTGTCCCACGTTGTCCCACGTTGTCCCACGTTGTCCCACGTTGTCCCACGGTGTCCAACGGTGTCCAACGATGTCCAACGGTGTCCAACGGTGTCCCACGATGTCCACCGATGTCCAACGGTGTCCAACGGTGTCCAACGGTGTCCAACGGTGTCCAACGATGTCCAACGATGTCCAACGATGTCCAACGGTGTCCAACGATGTCCAACGATGTCCAACGGTGTCCCACGATGTCCAACGATGTACAACGATGTCCAACGGTGTCCAACGGTGTCCCACGTTGTCCCACGTTGTCCCACGTTGTCCCACCATGTCCCACGTTGTCCAACGATGTCCAACGGTGTCCAACGGTGTCCCACGTTGTCCCACGTTGTCCCACGTTGTCCCACGGTGTCCAACGATGTCCAACGGTGTCCCACGTTGTCCCACGTTGTCCCACGGTGTCCAACGATGTCCAACGGTGTCCCACGTTGTCCCACGTTGTCCCACGTTGTCCCACGTTGTCCCACATTGTTCCATGGTTTCCCACGTTGTCCCACGTTGTCCCACGTTGTCCCACGTTGTCCCACGGTGTCCAACGATGTCCAACGGTGTCCAACGATGTCCAACGGTGTCCCACGATGTCCAACGATGTCCAACGATGTCCAACGGTGTCCCACGATGTCCAACGATGTCCAACAATGTCCAACGGTGTCCAACGGTGTCCCACGTTGTCCCACGTAGTCCCACGTTGTCCCACGGTGTCCAACGATGCCCAACGGTGTCCCACGTTGTCCCACGTTGTCCCACGTTGTCAGACGTTGTCCCACGTTGTCCCACGTTGTCCCACGTTGTCCCACGTTGTCCCACGTTGTCCCACGTTGTCCCACGTTGTCCCACGGTGTCCAACGGTGTCCAACGGTGTCCAACGATGTCCAACGGTGTCCAACGGTGTCCCACGGTGTCCAACGGTGTCCAACGGTGTCCCACGGTGTCCAACCATGTCCAACGGTGTCCAACGGTGTCCCACGTTGTCCCACGTTGTCCCACGATGTCCAACGATGTCCAACGGTGTCCCACGTTGTCCCACGTTGTCCCACGTTGTCCCACGTTGTCCCACGTTGTTCCATGGTTTCCCACGTTGTCCCACGTTGTCCCACGTTGTCCCACGTTGTCCCACGTTGTCCCACGTTGTACCACGTTGTCCCACGTTGTCCCACGTTGTCCCACGTTGTCCCACGGTGTCCAACGGTGTCCAACGATGTCCAACGGTGTCCACCGATGTCCAACGGTGTCCAACGGTGTCCAACGGTGTCCAACGGTGTCCAACGGTGTCCAACGATGTCCCACGTTGTCCCACGGTGTCCAACGATGTCCAACGGTGTCCCACGTTGTCCCACGTTGTCCCACGTTGTCCCACGTTGTCCCACGTTGTCCCACGTTGTCCCACGTTGTCCCACGTTGTCCCACGTTGTCCCACGTTGTCCCACGTTGTCCAACGGTGTCCCACGTTGTCCCACGTTGTCCCACGTTGTCCCACGTTGTCCCACGTTGTCCCACGTTGTCCCACGTTGTCCCACGGTGTCCAACGATGTCCAACGGTGTCCAACGGTGTCCCACGGTGTCCAACGGTGTCCCACGTTGTCCCACGTTGTCCCACGTTGTCCCACGTTGTCCCACGTTGTCCCACGTTGTCCAACGATGTCCCACGTTGTCCCACGTTGTCCCACGTTGTCCCGCGTTGTCCCACGTTGTCCCACGATGTCCCACGTTGTCCCACGTTGTCCCACGTTGTCCCACGTTGTCCCACGTTGTCCCACGTTGTCCCACGTTGTCCCACGTTGTCCCACGGTGTCCAACGATGTCCAACGGTGTCCAACGTTGTCCCACGGTGTCCAACGGTGTCCCACGTTGTCCCACGTTGTCCCACGTTGTCCCACGTTGTCCCACGTTGTCCCACGTTGTCCAACGATGTCCAACGGTGTCCCACGTTGTCCCACGTTGTCCCACGTTGTCCCACGTTGTCCCACATTGTTCCATGGTTTCCCACGTTGTCCCACGTTGTCCCACGTTGTCCCACGTTGTCCCACGGTGTCCAACGATGTCCAACGGTGTCCAACGATGTCCAACGGTGTCCCACGATGTCCAACGATGTCCAACGATGTCCAACGGTGTCCCACGATGTCCAACGATGTCCAACAATGTCCAACGTTGTCCAACGGTGTCCCACGTTGTCCCACGTTGTCCCACGTTGTCCCACGGTGTCCAACGATGCCCAACGGTGTCCCACGTTGTCCCACGTTGTCCCACGTTGTCCGACGTTGTCCCACGTTGTCCCACGGTGTCCAACGGTGTCCCACGTTGTCCCACGTTGTCCCACGGTGTCCCACGGTGTCCCACGTTGTCCCACGTTGTCCCACGTTGTCCCACGTTGTCCCACGTTGTCCCACGTTGTCCCACGTTGTCCCACGTTGTCCCACGTTGTCCCACGTTGTCCCACGTTGTCCCACGTTGTCCCACGTTGTCCCACGTTGTCCCACGTTGTCCCACGGTGTCCAACGGTGTCCAACGGTGTCCAACGATGTCCAACGGTGTCCAACGGTGTCCCACGGTGTCCAACGGTGTCCAACGGTGTCCCACGGTGTCCAACCATGTCCAACGGTGTCCAACGGTGTCCCACGTTGTCCCACGTTGTCCCACGATGTCCAACGATGTCCAACGGTGTCCCACGTTGTCCCACGTTGTCCCACGTTGTCCCACGTTGTCCCACGTTGTTCCATGGTTTCCCACGTTGTCCCACGTTGTCCCACGTTGTCCCACGTTGTCCCACGTTGTCCCACGTTGTCCCACGTTGTCCCACGTTGTCCCACGTTGTCCCACGTTGTCCCACGGTGTCCAACGGTGTCCAACGATGTCCAACGGTGTCCACCGATGTCCAACGGTGTCCAACGGTGTCCAACGGTGTCCAACGGTGTCCAACGATGTCCAACGATGTCCAACGATGTCCAACGGCGTCCAACGATGTCCAACGATGTCCAACGGTGTCCCACGATGTCCAACGATGTCCAACGATGTCCAACGGTGTCCAACGGTGTCCCACGTTGTCCCACGTTGTCCCACGTTGTCCCACGGTGTCCAACGATGTCCAACGGTGTCCCACGTTGTCCCACGTTGTCCAACGGTGTCCCACGTTGTCCAACGGTGTCCCACGTTGTCCAACGGTGTCCCACGTTGTCCCACGTTGTCCCACGTTGTCCCACGTTGTCCCACGTTGTCCCACGATGTCCCACGTTGTCCCACGATGTCCCACGTTGTCCCACGTTGTCCCACGTTGTCCCACGTTGTCCCACGTTGTCCCACGTTGTCCCACGTTGTCCCACGTTGTCCCACGTTGTCCCACGTTGTCCAACGGTGACCCACGTTGTCCCACGTTGTCCCACGTTGTCCCACGTTGTCCCACGTTGTCCCACGTTGTCCCACGTTGTCCCACGTTGTCCCACGGTGTCCAACGATGTCCAACGGTGTCCAACGGTGTCCCACGGTGTCCAACGGTGTCCCACGTTGTCCCACGTTGTCCCACGTTGTCCCACGTTGTCCCACGTTGTCCCACGTTGTCCAACGATGTCCAACGGTGTCCCACGTTGTCCCACGTCGTCCCACGTTGTCCCACGTTGTCCCACGTTGTCCAACGATGTCCAACGGTGTCCCACGTTGTCCCACGTTGTCCCACGTTGTCCCACGTTGTCCCACGTTGTTCCATGGTTTCCCACGTTGTCCCACGTTGTCCCACGTTGTCCCACGGTGTCCAACGATGTCCAACGGTGTCCAACGGTGTCCAACGGTGTCCCACGGTGTCCAACGGTGTCCCACGTTGTCCCACGTTGTCCCACGTTGTCCCACGTTGTCCCACGTTGTCCAACGGTGTCCCACGGTGTCCAACGGTGTCCCACGTTGTCCCACGTTGTCCCACGTTGTCCCACGTTGTCCCACGTTGTCCCACGGTGTCCAACGGTGTCCAACGATGTCCAACGGTGTCCAACGGTGTCCCACGATGTCCACCGATGTCCAACGGTGTCCAACGGTGTCCAACGGTGTCCAACGGTGTCCAACGATGTCCAACCATGTCCAACGATGTCCAACGGTGTCCAACGATGTCCAACGATGTCCAACGGTGTCCCACGATGTCCAACGATGTACAACGATGTCCAACGGTGTCCAACGGTGTCCCACGTTGTCCCACGTTGTCCCACGTTGTCCCACGATGTCCCACGTTGTCCAACGATGTCCAACGGTGTCCAACGGTGTCCCACGTTGTCCCACGTTGTACCACGTTGTCCCACGGTGTCCCACGATGTCCAACGGTGTCCCACGTTGTCCCACGTTGTCCCACGGTGTCCAACGATGCCCAACGGTGTCCCACGTTGTCCCACGTTGTCCCACGTTGTCCCACGTTGTCCCACGTTGTCCCACGTTGTCCCACGTTGTCCCACGTTGTCCCACGTTGTCCCACGTTGTCCCACGTTGTCCCACGTTGTCCCACGGTGTCCAACGGTGTCCAACGGTGTCCCACGATGTCCACCGATGTCCAACGGTGTCCAACGGTGTCCAACGGTGTCCAACGGTGTCCAACGATGTCCCACGTTGTCCCACGGTGTCCAACGATGTCCAACTGTGTCCCACGTTGTCCCACGTTGTCCCACGTTGTCCCACGTTGTCCCACGTTGTCCCACGTTGTCCCACGTTGTCCCACGTTGTCCCACGTTGTCCCACGTTGTCCCACGTTGTCCCACGTTGTCCCACGTTGTCCCACGTTGTCCCACGTTGTCCCACGTTGTCCCACGTTTTCCCACGTTGTCCCACGTTGTCCCACGGTGTCCAACGATGTCCAGCGGTGTCCAACGGTGTCCCACGGTGTCCCACGGTGTCCAACGGTGTCCCACGTTGTCCCACGTTGTCCCACGTTGTCCCACCATGTCCCACGTTGTCCAACGATGTCCAACGGTGTCCAACGGTGTCCCACGTTGTCCCACGTTGTCCCACGTTGTCCCACGGTGTCCAACGATGTCCAACGGTGTCCCACGTTGTCCCACGTTGTCCCACGGTGTCCAACGATGCCCAACGGTGTCCCACGTTGTCCCACGTTGTCCCACGTTGTCCCACGTTGTCCCACGTTGTCCCACGTTGTCCCACGTTGTCCCACGTTGTCCCACGTTGTCCCACGTTGTCCCACGTTGTCCCACGGTGTCCAACGATGCCCAACGGTGTCCCACGTTGTCCCACGTTGTCCCACGTTGTCCCACGTTGTCCCACGTTGTCCCACGTTGTCCCACGTTGTCCCACGTTGTCCCACGTTGTCCCACGTTGTCCCACGTTGTCCCACGTTGTCCCACGTTGTCCCACGTTGTCCCACGTTGTCCCACGTTGTCCCACGTTGTTCCATGGTTTCCCACGTTGTCCCACGTTGTCCCACGTTGTCCCACGGTGTCCAACGATGTCCAACGGTGTCCAACGGTGTCCAACGGTGTCCAACGATGTCCAACGATGTCCAGCGATGTCCAACGGTGTCCAACGATGTCCAACGATGTCCAACGGTGTCCCACGTTGTCCCACGTTGTCCCACGTTGTCCCACGTTGTCCCACGGTGTCCAACGATGTCCAACGGTGTCCAACGATGTCCAACGGTGTCCCACGATGTCCAACGATGTCCAACGATGTCCAACGGTGTCCCACGATGTCCAACGATGTCCAACAATGTCCAACGGTGTCCAACGGTGTCCCACGTTGTCCCACGTTGTCCCACGTTGTCCCACGGTGTCCAACGATGCCCAACGGTGTCCCACGTTGTCCCACGTTGTCCCACGTTGTCAGACGTTGTCCCACGTTGTCCCACGTTGTCCCACGTTGTCCCACGTTGTCCCACGTTGTCCCACGTTGTCCCACGTTGTCCCACGTTGTCCCACGGTGTCCAACGATGCCCAACGGTGTCCCACGTTGTCCCACGTTGTCCCACGTTGTCCCACGTTGTCCCACGTTGTCCAACGGTGTCCCACGGTGTCCAACGGTGTCCCACGTTGTCCCACGTTGTCCCACGTTGTCCCACGTTGTCCCACGTTGTCCCACGGTGTCCAACGGTGTCCAACGATGTCCAACGGTGTCCCACGGTGTCCCACGATGTCCACCGATGTCCAACGGTGTCCAACGGTGTCCAACGGTGTCCAACGGTGTCCAACGATGTCCAACGATGTCCAACGATGTCCAACGGTGTCCAACGATGTCCAACGATGTCCAACGGTGTCCCACGATGTCCAACGATGTACAACGATGTCCAACGGTGTCCAACGGTGTCCCACGTTGTCCCACGTTGTCCCACGTTGTCCCACCATGTCCCACGTTGTCCAACGATGTCCAACGGTGTCCAACGGTGTCCCACGTTGTCCCACGTTGTCCCACGTTGTCCCACGGTGTCCAACGATGTCCAACGGTGTCCCACGTTGTCCCACGTTGTCCCACGGTGTCCAACGATGTCCAACGGTGTCCCACGTTGTCCCACGTTGTCCCACGTTGTCCCACGTTGTCCCACATTGTTCCATGGTTTCCCACGTTGTCCCACGTTGTCCCACGTTGTCCCACGTTGTCCCACGGTGTCCAACGATGTCCAACGGTGTCCAACGATGTCCAACGGTGTCCCACGATGTCCAACGATGTCCAACGATGTCCAACGGTGTCCCACGATGTCCAACGATGTCCAACAATGTCCAACGGTGTCCAACGGTGTCCCACGTTGTCCCACGTTGTCCAACGGTGTCCCACGGTGTCCAACGGTGTCCCACGTTGTCCCACGTTGTCCCACGTTGTCCCACGTTGTCCCACGTTGTCCCACGGTGTCCAACGGTGTCCAACGATGTCCAACGGTGTCCAACGGTGTCCCACGATGTCCACCGATGTCCAACGGTGTCCAACGGTGTCCAACGGTGTCCAACGGTGTCCAACGATGTCCAACGATGTCCAACGATGTCCAACGGTGTCCAACGATGTCCAACGATGTCCAACGGTGTCCCACGATGTCCAACGATGTACAACGATGTCCAACGGTGTCCAACGGTGTCCCACGTTGTCCCACGTTGTCCCACGTTGTCCCACCATGTCCCACGTTGTCCAACGATGTCCAACGGTGTCCAACGGTGTCCCACGTTGTCCCACGTTGTCCCACGTTGTCCCACGGTGTCCAACGATGTCCAACGGTGTCCCACGTTGTCCCACGTTGTCCCACGGTGTCCAACGATGTCCAACGGTGTCCCACGTTGTCCCACGTTGTCCCACGTTGTCCCACGTTGTCCCACATTGTTCCATGGTTTCCCACGTTGTCCCACGTTGTCCCACGTTGTCCCACGTTGTCCCACGGTGTCCAACGATGTCCAACGGTGTCCAACGATGTCCAACGGTGTCCCACGATGTCCAACGATGTCCAACGATGTCCAACGGTGTCCCACGATGTCCAACGATGTCCAACAATGTCCAACGGTGTCCAACGGTGTCCCACGTTGTCCCACGTAGTCCCACGTTGTCCCACGGTGTCCAACGATGCCCAACGGTGTCCCACGTTGTCCCACGTTGTCCCACGTTGTCAGACGTTGTCCCACGTTGTCCCACGTTGTCCCACGTTGTCCCACGTTGTCCCACGTTGTCCCACGTTGTCCCACGGTGTCCAACGGTGTCCAACGGTGTCCAACGATGTCCAACGGTGTCCAACGGTGTCCCACGGTGTCCAACGGTGTCCAACGGTGTCCCACGGTGTCCAACCATGTCCAACGGTGTCCAACGGTGTCCCACGTTGTCCCACGTTGTCCCACGGTGTCCAACGATGTCCAACGGTGTCCCACGTTGTCCCACGTTGTCCCACGTTGTCCCACGTTGTCCCACGTTGTTCCATGGTTTCCCACGTTGTCCCACGTTGTCCCACGTTGTCCCACGTTGTCCCACGTTGTCCCACGTTGTACCACGTTGTCCCACGTTGTCCCACGTTGTCCCACGTTGTCCCACGGTGTCCAACGGTGTCCAACGATGTCCAACGGTGTCCACCGATGTCCAACGGTGTCCAACGGTGTCCAACGGTGTCCAACGGTGTCCAACGATGTCCAACGATGTCCAACGATGTCCAACGGCGTCCAACGATGTCCAACGATGTCCAACGGTGTCCCACGATGTCCAACGATGTCCAACGATGTCCAACGGTGTCCAACGGTGTCCCACGTTGTCCCACGTTGTCCCACGTTGTCCCACGGTGTCCAACGATGTCCAACGGTGTCCCACGTTGTCCCACGTTGTCCAACGGTGTCCCACGTTGTCCAACGGTGTCCCACGTTGTCCAACGGTGTCCCACGTTGTCCCACGTTGTCCCACGTTGTCCCACGTTGTCCCACGTTGTCCCACGATGTCCCACGTTGTCCCACGTTGTCCCACGTTGTCCCACGTTGTCCCACGTTGTCCCACGTTGTCCCACGATGTCCCACGTTGTCCCACGTTGTCCCACGTTGTCCCACGTTGTCCCACGTTGTCCAACGGTGTCCCACGTTGTCCCACGTTGTCCCACGTTGTCCCACGTTGTCCCACGTTGTCCCACGTTGTCCCACGTTGTCCCACGTTGTCCCACGGTGTCCAACGATGTCCAACGGTGTCCAACGGTGTCCCACGGTGTCCAACGGTGTCCCACGTTGTCCCACGTTGTCCCACGTTGTCCCACGTTGTCCCACGTTGTCCCACGTTGTCCAACGATGTCCCACGGTGGCCCACGTTGTCCCACGTCGTCCCACGTTGTCCCACGTTGTCCCACGTTGTCCAACGATGTCCAACGGTGTCCCACGTTGTCCCACGTTGTCCCACGTTGTCCCACGTTGTCCCACGTTGTTCCATGGTTTCCCACGTTGTCCCACGTTGTCCCACGTTGTCCCACGGTGTCCAACGATGTCCAACGGTGTCCAACGGTGTCCAACGGTGTCCCACGGTGTCCAACGGTGTCCCACGTTGTCCCACGTTGTCCCACGTTGTCCCACGTTGTCCCACGTTGTCCAACGGTGTCCCACGGTGTCCAACGGTGTCCCACGTTGTCCCACGTTGTCCCACGTTGTCCCACGTTGTCCCACGTTGTCCCACGGTGTCCAACGGTGTCCAACGATGTCCAACGGTGTCCAACGGTGTCCCACGATGTCCACCGATGTCCAACGGTGTCCAACGGTGTCCAACGGTGTCCAACGGTGTCCAACGATGTCCAACCATGTCCAACGATGTCCAACGGTGTCCAACGATGTCCAACGATGTCCAACGGTGTCCCACGATGTCCAACGATGTACAACGATGTCCAACGGTGTCCAACGGTGTCCCACGTTGTCCCACGTTGTCCCACGTTGTCCCACCATGTCCCACGTTGTCCAACGATGTCCAACGGTGTCCAACGGTGTCCCACGTTGTCCCACGTTGTCCCACGTTGTCCCACGGTGTCCAACGATGTCCAACGGTGTCCCACGTTGTCCCACGTTGTCCCACGGTGTCCAACGATGCCCAACGGTGTCCCACGTTGTCCCACGTTGTCCCACGTTGTCCCACGTTGTCCCACGGTGTCCAACGGTGTCCCACGTTGTCCCACGTTGTCCCACGGTGTCCAACGGTGTCCCACGTTGTCCCACGTTGTCCCACGTTGTCCCACGTTGTCCCACGTTGTCCCACGTTGTCCCACGTTGTCCCACGTTGTCCCACGTTGTCCCACGTTGTCCCACGTTGTCCCACGTTGTCCCACGTTGTCCCACGTTGTCCCACGTTGTCCCACGGTGTCCAACGGTGTCCAACGGTGTCCAACGATGTCCAACGGTGTCCAACGGTGTCCCACGGTGTCCAACGGTGTCCAACGGTGTCCCACGGTGTCCAACCATGTCCAACGGTGTCCAACGGTGTCCCACGTTGTCCCACGTTGTCCCACGATGTCCAACGATGTCCAACGGTGTCCCACGTTGTCCCACGTTGTCCCACGTTGTCCCACGTTGTCCCACGTTGTTCCATGGTTTCCCACGTTGTCCCACGTTGTCCCACGTTGTCCCACGTTGTCCCACGTTGTCCCACGTTGTCCCACGTTGTCCCACGTTGTCCCACGGTGTCCAACGGTGTCCAACGATGTCCAACGGTGTCCACCGATGTCCAACGGTGTCCAACGGTGTCCAACGGTGTCCAACGGTGTCCAACGATGTCCAACGATGTCCAACGATGTCCAACGGCGTCCAACGATGTCCAACGATGTCCAACGGTGTCCCACGATGTCCAACGATGTCCAACGATGTCCAACGGTGTCCAACGGTGTCCCACGTTGTCCCACGTTGTCCCACGTTGTCCCACGGTGTCCAACGATGTCCAACGGTGTCCCACGTTGTCCCACGTTGTCCCACGGTGTCCCACGTTGTCCAACGGTGTCCCACGTTGTCCAACGGTGTCCCACGTTGTCCCACGTTGTCCCACGTTGTCCCACGTTGTCCCACGTTGTCCCACGATGTCCCACGTTGTCCCACGTTGTCCCACGTTGTCCCACGTTGTCCCACGTTGTCCCACGTTGTCCCACGATGTCCCACGTTGTCCCACGTTGTCCCACGTTGTCCCACGTTGTCCCACGTTGTCCAACGGTGTCCCACGTTGTCCCACGTTGTCCCACGTTGTCCCACGTTGTCCCACGTTGTCCCACGTTGTCCCACGTTGTCCCACGTTGTCCCACGGTGTCCAACGATGTCCAACGGTGTCCAACGGTGTCCCACGGTGTCCAACGGTGTCCCACGTTGTCCCACGTTGTCCCACGTTGTCCCACGTTGTCCCACGTTGTCCCACGTTGTCCAACGATGTCCAACGGTGTCCCACGTTGTCCCACGTCGTCCCACGTTGTCCCACGTTGTCCCACGTTGTCCAACGATGTCCAACGGTGTCCCACGTTGTCCCACGTTGTCCCACGTTGTCCCACGTTGTCCCACGTTGTTCCATGGTTTCCCACGTTGTCCCACGTTGTCCCACGTTGTCCCACGGTGTCCAACGATGTCCAACGGTGTCCAACGGTGTCCAACGGTGTCCCACGGTGTCCAACGGTGTCCCACGTTGTCCCACGTTGTCCCACGTTGTCCCACGTTGTCCCACGTTGTCCAACGGTGTCCCACGGTGTCCAACGGTGTCCCACGTTGTCCCACGTTGTCCCACGTTGTCCCACGTTGTCCCACGTTGTCCCACGGTGTCCAACGGTGTCCAACGATGTCCAACGGTGTCCAACGGTGTCCCACGATGTCCACCGATGTCCAACGGTGTCCAACGGTGTCCAACGGTGTCCAACGGTGTCCAACGATGTCCAACCATGTCCAACGATGTCCAACGGTGTCCAACGATGTCCAACGATGTCCAACGGTGTCCCACGATGTCCAACGATGTACAACGATGTCCAACGGTGTCCAACGGTGTCCCACGTTGTCCCACGTTGTCCCACGTTGTCCCACCATGTCCCACGTTGTCCAACGATGTCCAACGGTGTCCAACGGTGTCCCACGTTGTCCCACGTTGTCCCACGGTGTCCAACGGTGTCCAACGATGTCCAACGGTGTCCCACGTTGTCCCACGTTGTCCCACGGTGTCCAACGATGCCCAACGGTGTCCCACGTTGTCCCACGTTGTCCCACGTTGTCCCACGTTGTCCCACGTTGTCCCACGTTGTCCCACGTTGTCCCACGTTGTCCCACGTTGTCCCACGTTGTCCCACGTTGTCCCACGTTGTCCCACGGTGTCCAACGGTGTCCAACGGTGTCCCACGATGTCCACCGATGTCCAACGGTGTCCAACGGTGTCCAACGGTGTCCAACGGTGTCCAACGATGTCCCACGTTGTCCCACGGTGTCCAACGATGTCCAACTGTGTCCCACGTTGTCCCACGTTGTCCCACGTTGTCCCACGTTGTCCCACGTTGTCCCACGTTGTCCCACGTTGTCCCACGTTGTCCCACGTTGTCCCACGTTGTCCCACGTTGTCCCACGTTGTCCCACGTTGTCCCACGTTGTCCCACGTTGTCCCACGTTGTCCCACGTTGTCCCACGGTGTCCAACGATGTCCAGCGGTGTCCAACGGTGTCCCACGGTGTCCCACGGTGTCCAACGGTGTCCCACGTTGTCCCACGTTGTCCCACGTTGTCCCACCATGTCCCACGTTGTCCAACGATGTCCAACGGTGTCCAACGGTGTCCCACGTTGTCCCACGTTGTCCCACGTTGTCCCACGGTGTCCAACGATGTCCAACGGTGTCCCACGTTGTCCCACGTTGTCCCACGGTGTCCAACGATGCCCAACGGTGTCCCACGTTGTCCCACGTTGTCCCACGTTGTCCCACGTTGTCCCACGTTGTCCCACGTTGTCCCACGTTGTCCCACGTTGTCCCACGTTGTCCCACGTTGTCCCACGTTGTCCCACGGTGTCCAACGATGCCCAACGGTGTCCCACGTTGTCCCACGTTGTCCCACGTTGTCCCACGTTGTCCCACGTTGTCCCACGTTGTCCCACGTTGTCCCACGTTGTCCCACGTTGTCCCACGTTGTCCCACGTTGTCCCACGTTGTCCCACGTTGTCCCACGTTGTCCCACGTTGTCCCACGTTGTTCCATGGTTTCCCACGTTGTCCCACGTTGTCCCACGTTGTCCCACGGTGTCCAACGATGTCCAACGGTGTCCAACGGTGTCCAACGGTGTCCAACGATGTCCAACGATGTCCAGCGATGTCCAACGGTGTCCAACGATGTCCAACGATGTCCAACGGTGTCCCACGTTGTCCCACGTTGTCCCACGTTGTCCCACGTTGTCCCACGGTGTCCAACGATGTCCAACGGTGTCCAACGATGTCCAACGGTGTCCCACGATGTCCAACGATGTCCAACGATGTCCAACGGTGTCCCACGATGTCCAACGATGTCCAACAATGTCCAACGGTGTCCAACGGTGTCCCACGTTGTCCCACGTTGTCCCACGTTGTCCCACGGTGTCCAACGATGCCCAACGGTGTCCCACGTTGTCCCACGTTGTCCCACGTTGTCAGACGTTGTCCCACGTTGTCCCACGTTGTCCCACGTTGTCCCACGTTGTCCCACGTTGTCCCACGTTGTCCCACGTTGTCCCACGTTGTCCCACGGTGTCCAACGATGCCCAACGGTGTCCCACGTTGTCCCACGTTGTCCCACGTTGTCCCACGTTGTCCCACGTTGTCCCACGTTGTCCCACGTTGTCCCACGTTGTCCCACGTTGTCCCACGTTGTCCCACGTTGTCCCACGTTGTCCCACGTTGTCCCACGTTGTCCCACGTTGTCCCACGTTGTCCCACGTTGTCCCACGTTGTCCCACGTTGTCCCACGTTGTCCCACGTTGTCCCACGGTGTCCAACGGTGTCCAACGGTGTCCAACGATGTCCAACGGTGTCCAACGGTGTCCCACGGTGTCCAACGGTGTCCCACGTTGTCCCACGTTGTCCCACGTTGTCCCACGTTGTCCCACGTTGTCCAACGGTGTCCCACGGTGTCCAACGGTGTCCCACGTTGTCCCACGTTGTCCCACGTTGTCCCACGTTGTCCCACGTTGTCCCACGGTGTCCAACGGTGTCCAACGATGTCCAACGGTGTCCAACGGTGTCCCACGATGTCCACCGATGTCCAACGGTGTCCAACGGTGTCCAACGGTGTCCAACGGTGTCCAACGATGTCCAACGATGTCCAACGATGTCCAACGGTGTCCAACGATGTCCAACGATGTCCAACGGTGTCCCACGATGTCCAACGATGTCCAACGATGTCCAACGGTGTCCAACGGTGTCCCACGTTGTCCCACGTTGTCCCACGTTGTCCCACCATGTCCCACGTTGTCCAACGATGTCCAACGGTGTCCAACGGTGTCCCACGTTGTCCCACGTTGTCCCACGTTGTCCCACGGTGTCCAACGATGTCCAACGGTGTCCCACGTTGTCCCACGTTGTCCCACGGTGTCCAACGATGCCCAACGGTGTCCCACGTTGTCCCACGTTGTCCCACGTTGTCCCACGTTGTCCCACGTTGTCCCACGTTGTCCCACGTTGTCCCACGTTGTCCCACGTTGTCCCACGTTGTCCCACGTTGTCCCACGGTGTCCAACGGTGTCCAACGGTGTCCCACGATGTCCACCGATGTCCAACGGTGTCCAACGGTGTCCAACGGTGTCCAACGATGTCCCACGTTGTCCCACGGTGTCCAACGATGTCCAACGGTGTCCCACGTTGTCCCACGTTGTCCCACGTTGTCCCACGTTGTCCCACGTTGTCCCACGTTGTCCCACGTTGTCCCACGTTGTCCCACGTTGTCCCACGTTGTCCCACGTTGTCCCACGTTGTCCCACGTTGTCCCACGTTGTCCCACGTTTTCCCACGTTGTCCCACGTTGTCCCACGGTGTCCAACGATGTCCAGCGGTGTCCAACGGTGTCCCACGGTGTCCCACGGTGTCCAACGGTGTCCCACGTTGTCCCACGTTGTCCCACGTTGTCCCACGTTGTCCCACGTTGTCCCACGTTGTCCCACGTTGTCCCACGTTGTCCCACGTTGTCCCACGGTGTCCAACGATGCCCAACGGTGTCCCACGTTGTCCCACGTTGTCCCACGTTGTCCCACGTTGTCCCACGTTGTCCCACGTTGTCCCACGGTGTCCCACGATGTCCAACGATGTCCAACGATGTCCAACGGTGTCCCACGATGTCCAACGATGTCCAACAATGTCCAACGGTGTCCAACGGTGTCCCACGTTGTCCCACGTTGTCCCACGTTGTCCCACGTTGTCCCACGGTGTCCAACGATGTCCAACGGTGTCCAACGATGTCCAACGGTGTCCCACGATGTCCAACGATGTCCAACGATGTCCAACGGTGTCCCACGATGTCCAACGATGTCCAACAATGTCCAACGGTGTCCAACGGTGTCCCACGTTGTCCCACGTTGTCCCACGTTGTCCCACGGTGTCCAACGATGCCCAACGGTGTCCCACGTTGTCCCACGTTGTCCCACGTTGTCAGACGTTGTCCCACGTTGTCCCACGTTGTCCCACGTTGTCCCACGTTGTCCCACGTTGTCCCACGTTGTCCCACGTTGTCCCACGTTGTCCCACGTTGTCCCACGGTGTCCAACGATGCCCAACGGTGTCCCACGTTGTCCCACGTTGTCCCACGTTGTCCCACGTTGTCCCACGTTGTCCCACGTTGTCCCACGTTGTCCCACGTTGTCCCACGTTGTCCCACGTTGTCCCACGTTGTCCCACGTTGTCCCCCGTTGTCCCACGTTGTACCACGTTGTCCCACGTTGTCCCACGTTGTCCCACGTTGTCCCACGGTGTCCAACGGTGTCCAACGGTGTCCAACGATGTCCAACGGTGTCCAACGGTGTCCCACGGTGTCCAACGGTGTCCAACGGTGTCCCACGGTGTCCAACGGTGTCCCACGTTGTCCCACGTTGTCCCACGTTGTCCCACGTTGTCCCACGTTGTCCCACGTTGTCCCACGTTGTCCCACGTTGTCCCACGTTGTCCCACGTTGTCCCACGTTGTCCCACGTTGTCCCACGTTGTCCCACGTTGTCCCACGTTGTCCCACGTTGTCCCACGGTGTCCAACGGTGTCCAACGGTGTCCAACGATGTCCAACGGTGTCCAACGGTGTCCCACGGTGTCCAACGGTGTCCAACGGTGTCCCACGGTGTCCAACGATGTCCAACGGTGTCCAACGGTGTCCCACGTTGTCCCACGTTGTCCCACGATGTCCAACGATGTCCAACGGTGTCCCACGTTGTCCCACGTTGTCCCACGTTGTCCCACGTTGTCCCACGTTGTTCCATGGTTTCCCACGTTGTCCCACGTTGTCCCACGTTGTCCCACGGTGTCCAACGGTGTCCAACGATGTCCAACGGTGTCCACCGATGTCCAACGGTGTCCAACGGTGTCCAACGGTGTCCAACGGTGTCCAACGATGTCCAACGATGTCCAACGATGTCCAACGGCGTCCAACGATGTCCAACGATGTCCAACGGTGTCCCACGATGTCCAACGATGTCCAACGATGTCCAACGGTGTCCAACGGTGTCCCACGTTGTCCCACGTTGTCCCACGTTGTCCCACGGTGTCCAACGATGTCCAACGGTGTCCCACGTTGTCCCACGTTGTCCAACGGTGTCCCACGTTGTCCAACGGTGTCCCACGTTGTCCAACGGTGTCCCACGTTGTCCCACGTTGTCCCACGTTGTCCCACGTTGTCCCACGTTGTCCCACGATGTCCCACGTTGTCCCACGTTGTCCCACGTTGTCCCACGTTGTCCCACGTTGTCCCACGTTGTCCCACGTTGTCCCACGTTGTCCCACGTTGTCCCACGTTGTCCCACGGTGTCCAACGGTGTCCAACGGTGTCCCACGATGTCCAACGATGTCCAACGGTGTCCAACGGTGTCCAACGGTGTCCAACGGTGTCCAACGATGTCCCACGTTGTCCCACGGTGTCCAACGATGTCCAACGGTGTCCCACGTTGTCCCACGTTGTCCCACGTTGTCCCACGTTGTCCCACGTTGTCCCACGTTGTCCCACGTTGTCCCACGTTGTCCCACGTTGTCCCACGTTGTCCCACGTTGTCCCACGTTGTCCCACGTTGTCCCACGTTGTCCAACGGTGTCCCACGTTGTCCCACGTTGTCCCACGTTGTCCCACGTTGTCCCACGTTGTCCCACGTTGTCCCACGGTGTCCAACGATGTCCAACGGTGTCCAACGGTGTCCCACGGTGTCCAACGGTGTCCCACGTTGTCCCACGTTGTGCCACGTTGTCCCACGTTGTCCCACGTTGTCCCACGTTGTCCAACGATGTCCAACGGTGTCCCACGTTGTCCCACGTTGTCCCACCTTGTCCCACGTTGTCCCACGTTGTCCAACGATGTCCAACGGTGTCCCACGTTGTCCCACGTTGTCCCACGTTGTCCCACGTTGTCCCACGTTGTTCCATGGTTTCCCACGTTGTCCCACGTTGTCCCACGTTGTCCCACGGTGTCCAACGATGTCCAACGGTGTCCAACGGTGTCCAACGGTGTCCCACGGTGTCCAACGGTGTCCCACGTTGTCCCACGTTGTCCCACGTTGTCCCACGTTGTCCCACGTTGTCCAACGGTGTCCCACGGTGTCCAACGGTGTCCCACGTTGTCCCACGTTGTCCCACGTTGTCCCACGTTGTCCCACGTTGTCCCACGGTGTCCAACGGTGTCCAACGATGTCCAACGGTGTCCAACGGTGTCCCACGATGTCCACCGATGTCCAACGGTGTCCAACGGTGTCCAACGGTGTCCAACGGTGTCCAACGATGTCCAACGATGTCCAACGATGTCCAACGGTGTCCAACGATGTCCAACGATGTCCAACGGTGTCCCACGATGTCCAACGATGTACAAAGATGTCCAACGGTGTCCAACGGTTTCCCACGTTGTCCCACGTTGTCCCACGTTGTCCCACGGTGTCCAACGATGTCCAACGGTGTCCCACGTTGTCCCACGTTGTCCCACGTTGTCCCACGTTGTCCCACGTTGTCCCACGTTGTCCCACGTTGTCCCACGTTTTCCCACGTTGTCCCACGTTGTCCCACGGTGTCCAACGATGTCCAGCGGTGTCCAACGGTGTCCCACGGTGTCCCACGGTGTCCAACGGTGTCCCACGTTGTCCCACGTTGTCCCACGTTGTCCCACCATGTCCCACGTTGTCCAACGATGTCCAACGGTGTCCCACGTTGTCCCACGTTGTCCTACGTTGTCCCACGTTGTCCTACGTTGTCCCACGTTGTCCCACGTTGTCCCACGTTGTCCCACGTTGTCCCACGTTGTCCCACGTTGTCCCACGTTGTCCCACGTTGTCCAACGGTGTCCCACGTTGTCCCACGTTGTCCCACGTTGTCCCACGTTGTCCCACGTTGTCCCGCGTTGTCCCACGTTGTCCCACGATGTCCCACGTTGTCCCACGTTGTCCCACGTTGTCCCACGTTGTCCCACGTTGTCCCACGTTGTCCCACGTTGTCCCACGTTGTCCCACGGTGTCCAACGATGTCCAACGGTGTCCAACGGTGTCCCACGGTGTCCAACGGTGTCCCACGTTGTCCCACGTTGTCCCACGTTGTCCCACGTTGTCCCACGTTGTCCCACGTTGTCCAACGATGTCCAACGGTGTCCCACGTTGTCCCACGTTGTCCCACGTTGTCCCACGTTGTCCCACGTTGTTCCATGGTTTCCCACGTTGTCCCACGTTGTCCCACGTTGTCCCACGTTGTCCCACGGTGTCCAACGATGTCCAACGGTGTCCAACGATGTCCAACGGTGTCCCACGATGTCCAACGATGTCCAACGATGTCCAACGGTGTCCCACGATGTCCAACGATGTCCAACAATGTCCAACGGTGTCCAACGGTGTCCCACGTTGTCCCACGTTGTCCCACGTTGTCCCACGGTGTCCAACGATGCCCAACGATGTCCAGCGGTGTCCAACGGTGTCCCACGGTGTCCCACGGTGTCCAACGGTGTCCCACGTTGTCCCACGTTGTCCCACGTTGTCCCACCATGTCCCACGTTGTCCAACGATGTCCAACGGTGTCCCACGTTGTCCCACGTTGTCCTACGTTGTCCCACGTTGTCCTACGTTGTCCCACGTTGTCCCACGTTGTCCCACGTTGTCCCACGTTGTCCCACGTTGTCCCACGTTGTCCCACGTTGTCCCACGTTGTCCAACGGTGTCCCACGTTGTCCCACGTTGTCCCACGTTGTCCCACGTTGTCCCACGTTGTCCCGCGTTGTCCCACGTTGTCCCACGATGTCCCACGTTGTCCCACGTTGTCCCACGTTGTCCCACGTTGTCCCACGTTGTCCCACGTTGTCCCACGTTGTCCCACGTTGTCCCACGGTGTCCAACGATGTCCAACGGTGTCCAACGATGTCCAACGGTGTCCCACGTTGTCCAACGGTGTCCCACGTTGTCCAACGGTGTCCCACGTTGTCCCACGTTGTCCCACGTTGTCCCACGTTGTCCCACGTTGTCCCACGATGTCCCACGTTGTCCCACGTTGTCCCACGTTGTCCCACGTTGTCCCACGTTGTCCCACGTTGTCCCACGTTGTCCCACGTTGTCCCACGTTGTCCCACGTTGTCCCACGGTGTCCAACGGTGTCCAACGGTGTCCCACGATGTCCACCGATGTCCAACGGTGTCCAACGGTGTCCAACGGTGTCCAACGGTGTCCAACGATGTCCCACGTTGTCCCACGGTGTCCAACGATGTCCAACGGTGTCCCACGTTGTCCCACGTTGTCCCACGTTGTCCCACGTTGTCCCACGTTGTCCCACGTTGTCCCACGTTGTCCCACGTTGTCCCACGTTGTCCCACGTTGTCCCACGTTGTCCCACGTTGTCCAACGGTGTCCCACGTTGTCCCACGTTGTCCCACGTTGTTCCATGGTTTCCCACGTTGTCCCACGTTGTCCCACGTTGTCCCACGGTGTCCAACGATGTCCAACGGTGTCCAACGGTGTCCAACGGTGTCCCACGGTGTCCAACGGTGTCCCACGTTGTCCCACGTTGTCCCACGTTGTCCCACGTTGTCCCACGTTGTCCAACGGTGTCCCACGGTGTCCAACGGTGTCCCACGTTGTCCCACGTTGTCCCACGTTGTCCCACGTTGTCCCACGGTGTCCAACGGTGTCCAACGGTGTCCAACGATGTCCAACGGTGTCCAACGGTGTCCCACGGTGTCCAACGGTGTCCAACGGTGTCCCACGGTGTCCAACGATGTCCAACGGTGTCCAACGGTGTCCCACGTTGTCCCACGTTGTCCCACGATGTCCAACGATGTCCAACGGTGTCCCACGTTGTCCCACGTTGTCCCACGTTGTCCCACGTTGTCCCACGTTGTTCCATGGTTTCCCACGTTGTCCCACGTTGTCCCACGTTGTCCCACGTTGTCCCACGTTGTCCCACGTTGTCCCACGTTGTCCCACGTTGTCCCACGTTGTCCCACGTTGTCCCACGGTGTCCAACGGTGTCCAACGATGTCCAACGGTGTCCACCGATGTCCAACGGTGTCCAACGGTGTCCAACGGTGTCCAACTGTGTCCAACGATGTCCAACGATGTCCAACGATGTCCAACGGCGTCCAACGATGTCCAACGATGTCCAACGGTGTCCCACGATGTCCAACGATGTCCAACGATGTCCAACGGTGTCCAACGGTGTCCCACGTTGTCCCACGTTGTCCCACGTTGTCCCACGGTGTCCAACGATGTCCAACGGTGTCCCACGTTGTCCCACGTTGTCCAACGGTGTCCCACGTTGTCCAACGGTGTCCCACGTTGTCCAACGGTGTCCCACGTTGTCCCACGTTGTCCCACGTTGTCCCACGTTGTCCCACGTTGTCCCACGGTGTCCCACGGTGTCCCACGTTGTCCCACGTTGTCCCACGTTGTCCCACGTTGTCCCACGTTGTCCCACGTTGTCCCACGTTGTCCCACGTTGTCCCACGTTGTCCCACGGTGTCCAACGGTGTCCAACGGTGTCCCACGATGTCCACCGATGTCCAACGGTGTCCAACGGTGTCCAACGGTGTCCAACGGTGTCCAACGATGTCCCACGTTGTCCCACGGTGTCCAACGATGTCCAACGGTGTCCCACGTTGTCCCACGTTGTCCCACGTTGTCCCACGTTGTCCCACGTTGTCCCACGTTGTCCCACGTTGTCCCACGTTGTCCCACGTTGTCCCACGTTGTCCCACGTTGTCCCACGTTGTCCCACGTTGTCCCACGTTGTCCAACGGTGTCCCACGTTGTCCCACGTTGTCCCACGTTGTCCCACGTTGTCCCACGTTGTCCCACGTTGTCCCACGTTGTCCCACGGTGTCCAACGATGTCCAACGGTGTCCAACGGTGTCCCACGGTGTCCAACGGTGTCCCACGTTGTCCCACGTTGTCCCACGTTGTCCCACGTTGTCCCACGTTGTCCCACGTTGTCCAACGATGTCCAACGGTGTCCCACGTTGTCCCACGTTGTCCCACGTTGTCCCACGTTGTCCCACGTTGTCCAACGATGTCCAACGGTGTCCCACGTTGTCCCACGTTGTCCCACGTTGTCCCACGTTGTCCCACGTTGTTCCATGGTTTCCCACGTTGTACCACGTTGTCCCACGTTGTCCCACGGTGTCCAACGATGTCCAACGGTGTCCAACGGTGTCCAACGGTGTCCCACGGTGTCCAACGGTGTCCCACGTTGTCCCACGTTGTCCCACGTTGTCCCACGTTGTCCCACGTTGTCCAACGGTGTCCCACGGTGTCCAACGGTGTCCCACGTTGTCCCACGTTGTCCCACGTTGTCCCACGTTGTCCCACGTTGTCCCACGGTGTCCAACGGTGTCCAACGATGTCCAACGGTGTCCAACGGTGTCCCACGATGTCCACCGATGTCCAACGGTGTCCAACGGTGTCCAACGGTGTCCAACGGTGTCCAACGATGTCCAACGATGTCCAACGATGTCCAACGGTGTCCAACGATGTCCAACGATGTCCAACGGTGTCCCACGATGTCCAACGATGTACAACGATGTCCAACGGTGTCCAACGGTGTCCCACGTTGTCCCACGTTGTCCCACGTTGTCCCACGGTGTCCAACGATGTCCAACGGTGTCCCACGTTGTCCCACGTTGTCCCACGTTGTCCCACGTTGTCCCACGTTGTCCCACGTTGTCCCACGTTGTCCCACGTTGTCCCACGTTTTCCCACGTTGTCCCACGTTGTCCCACGGTGTCCAACGATGTCCAGCGGTGTCCAACGGTGTCCCACGGTGTCCCACGGTGTCCAACGGTGTCCCACGTTGTCCCACGTTGTCCCACGTTGTCCCACCATGTCCCACGTTGTCCAACGATGTCCAACGGTGTCCCACGTTGTCCCACGTTGTCCTACGTTGTCCCACGTTGTCCTACGTTGTCCCACGTTGTCCCACGTTGTCCCACGTTGTCCCACGTTGTCCCACGTTGTCCCACGTTGTCCCACGTTGTCCCACGTTGTCCCACGTTGTCCCGCGTTGTCCCACGTTGTCCCACGATGTCCCACGTTGTCCCACGTTGTCCCACGTTGTCCCACGTTGTCCCACGTTGTCCCACGTTGTCCCACGTTGTCCCACGTTGTCCCACGGTGTCCAACGATGTCCAACGGTGTCCAACGGTGTCCCACGGTGTCCAACGGTGTCCCACGTTGTCCCACGTTGTCCCACGTTGTCCCACGTTGTCCCACGTTGTCCCACGTTGTCCAACGATGTCCAACGGTGTCCCACGTTGTCCCACGTTGTCCCACGTTGTCCCACGTTGTCCCACGTTGTTCCATGGTTTCCCACGTTGTCCTACGTTGTCCCACGTTGTCCCACGTTGTCCAACGGTGTCCCACGGTGTCCAACGGTGTCCCACGTTGTCCCACGTTGTCCCACGTTGTCCCACGTTGTCCCACGTTGTCCCACGGTGTCCAACGGTGTCCAACGATGTCCAACGGTGTCCAACGGTGTCCCACGATGTCCACCGATGTCCAACGGTGTCCAACGGTGTCCAACGGTGTCCAACGGTGTCCAACGGTGTCCAACGATGTCCAACGATGTCCAACGATGTCCAACGGTGTCCAACGATGTCCAACAATGTCCAACGGTGTCCCACGATGTCCAACGATGTACAACGATGTCCAACGGTGTCCAACGGTGTCCCACGTTGTCCCACGTTGTCCCACGTTGTCCCACGGTGTCCAACGATGTCCAACGGTGTCCCACGTTGTCCCACGTTGTCCCACGTTGTCCCACGTTGTCCCACGTTGTCCCACGTTGTCCCACGTTGTCCCACGTTGTCCCACGTTGTCCCACGTTGTCCCACGTTGTCCCACGTTGCCCCACGGTGTCCAACGATGTCCAGCGGTGTCCAACGGTGTCCCACGGTGTCCCACGGTGTCCAACGGTGTCCCACGTTGTCCCACGTTGTCCCACGTTGTCCCACCATGTCCCACGGTGTCCAACGATGTCCAGCGGTGTCCCACGGTGTCCCACGGTGTCCCACGGTGTCCAACGGTGTCCCACGTTGTCCCACGTTGTCCCACGTTGTCCCACCATGTCCCACGTTGTCCCACGTTGTCCCACGTTGTCCCACGTTGTCCCACGTTGTCCCACGTTGTCCCACGTTGTCCCACGTTGTCCCACGTTGTCCCACGTTGTCCCACGGTGTCCAACGATGTCCAGCGGTGTCCAACGGTGTCCCACGGTGTCCCACGGTGTCCAACGGTGTCCCACGTTGTCCCACGTTGTCCCACGTTGTCCCACCATGTCCCACGTTGTCCCACGTTGTCCCACGTTGTCCCACGTTGTCCCACGTTGTCCCACGTTGTCCCACGTTGTCCCACGTTGTCCCACGTTGTCCCACGTTGTCCCACGTTGTCCCACGTTGTCCCACGTTGTTCCATGGTTTCCCACGTTGTCCCACGTTGTCCCACGTTGTCCCACGGTGTCCAACGATGTCCAACGGTGTCCAACGGTGTCCAACGATGTCCAACGATGTCCAGCGATGTCCAACGGTGTCCAACGATGTCCAACGATGTCCAACGGTGTCCCACGTTGTCCCACGTTGTCCCACGTTGTCCCACGTTGTCCCACGGTGTCCAACGATGTCCAACGGTGTCCAACGATGTCCAACGGTGTCCCACGATGTCCAACGATGTCCAACGATGTCCAACGGTGTCCCACGATGTCCAACGATGTCCAACAATGTCCAACGGTGTCCAACGGTGTCCCACGTTGTCCCACGTTGTCCCACGTTGTCCCACGGTGTCCAACGATGCCCAACGGTGTCCCACGTTGTCCCACGTTGTCCCACGTTGTCAGACGTTGTCCCACGTTGTCCCACGTTGTCCCACGTTGTCCCACGTTGTCCCACGTTGTCCCACGTTGTCCCACGTTGTCCAACGGTGTCCCACGGTGTCCAACGGTGTCCCACGTTGTCCCACGTTGTCCCACGTTGTCCCACGTTGTCCCACGTTGTCCCACGGTGTCCAACGGTGTCCAACGATGTCCAACGGTGTCCCACGATGTCCCACGTTGTCCCACGTTGTCCCACGTTGTCCCACGTTGTCCCACGTTGTCCCACGTTGTCCCACGTTGTCCCACGTTGTCCCACGGTGTCCAACGATGTCCAACGGTGTCCAACGATGTCCCACGATGTCCCACGTTGTCCAACGATGTCCAACGGTGTCCCACGTTGTCCCACGTTGTCCTACGTTGTCCCACGTTGTCCCACGTTGTCCCACGTTGTCCCACGGTGTCCAACGATGTCCAACGGTGTCCAACGGTGTCCCACGGTGTCCCACGTTGTCCCACGTTGTCCCACGTTGTCCCACGTTGTTCCATGGTTTCCCACGTTGTCCCACGTTGTCCCACGTTGTCCCACGTTGTCCCACGGTGTCCAACGGTGTCCAACGATGTCCAACGGTGTCCAACGGTGTCCCACGTTGTCCCACGTTGTCCCACGTTGTCCCACGTTGTCCCACGTTGTCCAACGGTGTCCCACGGTGTCCAACGGTGTCCCACGTTGTCCCACGTTGTCCCACGTTGTCCCACGTTGTCCCACGTTGTCCCACGTTGTCCCACGGTGTCCAACGGTGTCCAACGATGTCCAACGGTGTCCCACGATGTCCCACGTTGTCCCACGTTGTCCCACGTTGTCCAACGGTGTCCCACGGTGTCCAACGGTGTCCAACGGTGTCCCACGGTGTCCAACGGTGTCCCACGTTGTCCCACGTTGTCCCACGTTGTCCCACGATGTCCCACGTTGTCCAACGATGTCCAACGGTGTCCCACGTTGTCCCACGTTGTCCTACGTTGTCCCACGTTGTCCCACGTTGTCCCACGTTGTCCCACGTTGTCCCACGGTGTCCAACGGTGTCCAACGATGTCCAACGGTGTCCAACGGTGTCCCACGTTGTCCCACGTTGTCCCACGATGTCCAACGATGTCCAACGGTGTCCCACGTTGTCCCACGTTGTCCCACGTTGTCCCACGTTGTCCCACGTTGTTCCATGGTTTCCCACGTTGTCCCACGTTGTCCCACGTTGTCCCACGTTGTCCCACGTTGTCCCACGTTGTCCCACGTTGTCCCACGTTGTCCCACGTTGTCCCACGGTGTCCAACGGTGTCCAACGATGTCCAACGGTGTCCAACGGTGTCCCACGGTGTCCAACGGTGTCCCACGTTGTCCCACGTTGTCCCACGTTGTCCCACGTTGTCCAACGGTGTCCCACGGTGTCCAACGGTGTCCCACGTTGTCCCACGTTGTCCCACGTTGTCCCACGTTGTCCCACGTTGTCCCACGTTGTCCCACGGTGTCCAACGGTGTCCAACGATGTCCAACGGTGTCCAACGGTGTCCCACGATGTCCACCGATGTCCAACGGTGTCCAACGGTGTCCAACGGTGTCCAACGGTGTCCAACGATGTCCAACGATGTCCAACGATGTCCAACGGCGTCCAACGATGTCCAACGATGTCCAACGGTGTCCCACGATGTCCAACGATGTCCAACGATGTCCAACGGTGTCCAACGGTGTCCCACGTTGTCCCACGTTGTCCCACGTTGTCCCACGGTATCCAACGATGTCCAACGGTGTCCCACGTTGTCCCACGTTGTCCAACGGTGTCCCACGTTGTCCAACGGTGTCCCACGTTGTCCAACGGTGTCCCACGTTGTCCCACGTTGTCCCACGTTGTCCCACGTTGTCCCACGTTGTCCCACGATGTCCCACGTTGTCCCACGTTGTCCCACGTTGTCCCACGTTGTCCCACGTTGTCCCACGTTGTCCCACGTTGTCCCACGTTGTCCCACGTTGTCCCACGTTGTCCCACGGTGTCCAACGGTGTCCAACGGTGTCCCACGATGTCCACCGATGTCCAACGGTGTCCAACGGTGTCCAACGGTGTCCAACGGTGTCCAACGATGTCCCACGTTGTCCCACGGTGTCCAACGATGTCCAACGGTGTCCCACGTTGTCCCACGTTGTCCCACGTTGTCCCACGTTGTCCCACGTTGTCCCACGTTGTCCCACGTTGTCCCACGTTGTCCCACGTTGTCCCACGTTGTCCCACGTTGTCCCACGTTGTCCCACGTTGTCCCACGTTGTTCCATGGTTTCCCACGTTGTCCCACGTTGTCCCACGTTGTCCCACGGTGTCCAACGATGTCCAACGGTGTCCAACGGTGTCCAACGGTGTCCCACGGTGTCCAACGGTGTCCCACGTTGTCCCACGTTGTCCCACGTTGTCCCACGTTGTCCCACGTTGTCCAACGGTGTCCCACGGTGTCCAACGGTGTCCCACGTTGTCCCACGTTGTCCCACGTTGTCCCACGTTGTCCCACGTTGTCCCACGGTGTCCAACGGTGTCCAACGATGTCCAACGGTGTCCAACGGTGTCCCACGATGTCCACCGATGTCCAACGGTGTCCAACGGTGTCCAACGGTGTCCAACGGTGTCCAACGATGTCCAACGATGTCCAACGATGTCCAACGGTGTCCAACGATGTCCAACGATGTCCAACGGTGTCCCACGATGTCCAACGATGTACAACGATGTCCAACGGTGTCCAACGGTGTCCCACGTTGTCCCACGTTGTCCCACGTTGTCCCACGGTGTCCCACGGTGTCCAACGGTGTCCCACGTTGTCCCACGTTGTCCCACGTTGTCCCACGTTGTCCCACGTTGTCCCACGGTGTCCAACGGTGTCCAACGATGTCCAACGGTGTCCAACGGTGTCCCACGATGTCCACCGATGTCCAACGGTGTCCAACGGTGTCCAACGGTGTCCAACGGTGTCCAACGGTGTCCAACGATGTCCAACGATGTCCAACGATGTCCAACGGTGTCCAACGATGTCCAACAATGTCCAACGGTGTCCCACGATGTCCAACGATGTACAACGATGTCCAACGGTGTCCAACGGTGTCCCACGTTGTCCCACGTTGTCCCACGTTGTCCCACGGTGTCCAACGATGTCCAACGGTGTCCCACGTTGTCCCACGTTGTCCCACGTTGTCCCACGTTGTCCCACGTTGTCCCACGTTGTCCCACGTTGTCCCACGTTGTCCCACGGTGTCCAACGATGTCCAGCGGTGTCCAACGGTGTCCCACGGTGTCCCACGGTGTCCAACGGTGTCCCACGTTGTCCCACGTTGTCCCACGTTGTCCCACCATGTCCCACGGTGTCCAACGATGTCCAGCGGTGTCCAACGGTGTCCCACGGTGTCCCACGGTGTCCAACGGTGTCCCACGTTGTCCCACGTTGTCCCACGTTGTCCCACCATGTCCCACGTTGTCCCACGTTGTCCCACGTTGTCCCACGTTGTCCCACGTTGTCCCACGTTGTCCCACGTTGTCCCACGTTGTCCCACGTTGTCCCACGTTGTCCCACGGTGTCCAACGATGTCCAGCGGTGTCCAACGGTGTCCCACGGTGTCCCACGGTGTCCAACGGTGTCCCACGTTGTCCCACGTTGTCCCACGTTGTCCCACCATGTCCCACGTTGTCCAACGATGTCCAACGGTGTCCCACGTTGTCCCACGTTGTCCTACGTTGTCCCACGTTGTCCCACGTTGTCCCACGTTGTCCCACGTTGTTCCATGGTTTCCCACGTTGTCCCACGTTGTCCCACGTTGTCCCACGGTGTCCAACGATGTCCAACGGTGTCCAACGGTGTCCAACGGTGTCCAACGATGTCCAACGATGTCCAGCGATGTCCAACGGTGTCCAACGATGTCCAACGATGTCCAACGGTGTCCCACGTTGTCCCACGTTGTCCCACGTTGTCCCACGTTGTCCCACGGTGTCCAACGATGTCCAACGGTGTCCAACGATGTCCAACGGTGTCCCACGATGTCCAACGATGTCCAACGATGTCCAACGGTGTCCCACGATGTCCAACGATGTCCAACAATGTCCAACGGTGTCCAACGGTGTCCCACGTTGTCCCACGTTGTCCCACGTTGTCCCACGGTGTCCAACGATGCCCAACGGTGTCCCACGTTGTCCCACGTTGTCCCACGGTGTCCAACGATGCCCAACGGTGTCCCACGTTGTCCCACGTTGTCCCACGTTGTCCCACGTTGTCCCACGTTGTCCCACGTTGTCCCACGTTGTCCCACGTTGTCCCACGTTGTCCCACGTTGTCCAACGGTGTCCCACGTTGTCCCACGTTGTCCCACGTTGTCCCACGTTGTCCCACGTTGTCCCACGTTGTCCCACGTTGTCCCACGCTGTCCCACGGTGTCCAACGGTGTCCAACGGTGTCCAACGATGTCCAACGGTGTCCAACGGTGTCCCACGGTGTCCAACGGTGTCCAACGGTGTCCCACGGTGTCCAACGGTGTCCCACGTTGTCCCACGTTGTCCCACGTTGTCCCACGTTGTCCCACGATGTCCCACGTTGTCCAACGATGTCCAACGGTGTCCCACGTTGTCCCACGATGTCCCACGTTGTCCAACGATGTCCAACGGTGTCCCACGTTGTCCCACGTTGTCCTACGTTGTCCCACGTTGTCCCACGTTGTCCCACGTTGTCCCACGTTGTCCCACGGTGTCCAACGGTGTCCAACGATGTCCAACGGTGTCCAATGGTGTCCCACGTTGTCCCACGTTGTCCCACGGTGTCCAACGATGTCCAACGGTGTCCAACGGTGTCCCACGGTGTCCCACGTTGTCCCACGTTGTCCCACGTTGTTCCATGGTTTCCCACGTTGTCCCACGTTGTCCCACGTTGTCCCACGTTGTCCCACGTTGTCCCACGGTGTCCAACGGTGTCCAACGATGTCCAACGGTGTCCAACGGTGTCCCACGTTGTCCCACGTTGTCCCACGTTGTCCCACGTTGTCCCACGTTGTCCAACGGTGTCCCACGGTGTCCAACGGTGTCCCACGTTGTCCCACGTTGTCCCACGTTGTCCCACGTTGTCCCACGTTGTCCCACGTTGTCCCACGGTGTCCAACGGTGTCCAACGATGTCCAACGGTGTCCCACGATGTCCCACGTTGTCCCACGTTGTCCCACGTTGTCCCACGTTGTCCCACGTTGTCCCACGTTGTCCCACGTTGTCCCACGTTGTCCCACGGTGTCCAACGATGTCCAACGGTGTCCAACGATGTCCAACGGTGTCCCACGATGTCCAACGATGTCCAACGATGTCCAACGGTGTCCAACGGTGTCCCACGTTGTCCCACGTTGTCCCACGTTGTCCCACGGTGTCCAACGATGTCCAACGGTGTCCCACGTTGTCCAACGGTGTCCCACGTTGTCCAACGGTGTCCCACGTTGTCCCACGTTGTCCCACGTTGTCCCACGTTGTCCCACGTTGTCCCACGATGTCCCACGTTGTCCCACGTTGTCCCACGTTGTCCCACGATGTCCAACGATGTCCAACGATGTCCAACGGTGTCCCACGATGTCCAACGATGTCCAACAATGTCCAACGGTGTCCAACGGTGTCCCACGTTGTCCCACGTTGTCCCACGTTGTCCCACGGTGTCCAACGATGCCCAACGGTGTCCCACGTTGTCCCACGTTGTCCCACGGTGTCCAACGGTGTCCCACGGTGTCCCACGGTGTCCAACGGTGTCCCACGTTGTCCCACGTTGTCCCACGTTGTCCCACCATGTCCCACGTTGTCCCACGTTGTCCCACGTTGTCCCACGTTGTCCCACGTTGTCCCACGTTGTCCCACGTTGTCCCACGTTGTCCCACGTTGTCCCACGTTGTCCCACGGTGTCCAACGATGTCCAGCGGTGTCCAACGGTGTCCCACGGTGTCCCACGGTGTCCAACGGTGTCCCACGTTGTCCCACGTTGTCCCACGTTGTCCCACGTTGTTCCATGGTTTCCCACGTTGTCCCACGTTGTCCCACGTTGTCCCACGGTGTCCAACGATGTCCAACGGTGTCCAACGGTGTCCAACGGTGTCCAACGATGTCCAACGATGTCCAGCGATGTCCAACGGTGTCCAACGATGTCCAACGATGTCCAACGGTGTCCCACGTTGTCCCACGTTGTCCCACGTTGTCCCACGTTGTCCCACGGTGTCCAACGATGTCCAACGGTGTCCAACGATGTCCAACGGTGTCCCACGATGTCCAACGATGTCCAACGATGTCCAACGGTGTCCCACGATGTCCAACGATGTCCAACAATGTCCAACGGTGTCCAACGGTGTCCCACGTTGTCCCACGTTGTCCCACGTTGTCCCACGTTGTCCCACGGTGTCCAACGATGTCCAACGGTGTCCAACGATGTCCAACGGTGTCCCACGATGTCCAACGATGTCCAACGATGTCCAACGGTGTCCCACGATGTCCAACGATGTCCAACAATGTCCAACAATGTCCAACGGTGTCCAACGGTGTCCCACGTTGTCCCACGTTGTCCCACGTTGTCCCACGGTGTCCAACGATGCCCAACGGTGTCCCACGTTGTCCCACGTTGTCCCACGGTGTCCAACGATGCCCAACGGTGTCCCACGTTGTCCCACGTTGTCCCACGTTGTCCCACGTTGTCCCACGTTGTCCCACGTTGTCCCACGTTGTCCCACGTTGTCCCACGTTGTCCCACGTTGTCCCACGTTGTCCCACGTTGTCCCACGTTGTCCCACGTTGTCCCACGTTGTCCCACGTTGTCCCACGTTGTCCCACGTTGTCCCACGGTGTCCAACGGTGTCCAACGGTGTCCAACGATGTCCAACGGTGTCCAACGGTGTCCCACGGTGTCCAACGGTGTCCAACGGTGTCCCACGGTGTCCAACGGTGTCCCACGTTGTCCCACGTTGTCCCACGTTGTCCCACGTTGTCCCACGATGTCCCACGTTGTCCAACGATGTCCAACGGTGTCCCACGTTGTCCCACGTTGTCCTACGTTGTCCCACGTTGTCCCACGTTGTCCCACGTTGTCCCACGTTGTCCCACGGTGTCCAACGGTGTCCAACGATGTCCAACGGTGTCCAATGGTGTCCCACGTTGTCCCACGTTGTCCCACGGTGTCCAACGATGTCCAACGGTGTCCCATGTTGTCCCACGTTGTCCCACGTTGTCCCACGTTGTCCCACGTTGTTCCATGGTTTCCCACGTTGTCCCACGTTGTCCCACGTTGTCCCACGGTGTCCAACGATGTCCAACGGTGTCCAACGGTGTCCCACGGTGTCCCACGTTGTCCCACGTTGTCCCACGTTGTCCCACGTTGTTCCATGGTTTCCCACGTTGTCCCACGTTGTCCCACGTTGTCCCACGTTGTCCCACGTTGTCCCACGGTGTCCAACGGTGTCCAACGATGTCCAACGGTGTCCAACGGTGTCCCACGTTGTCCCACGTTGTCCCACGTTGTCCCACGTTGTCCCACGTTGTCCAACGGTGTCCCACGGTGTCCAACGGTGTCCCACGTTGTCCCACGTTGTCCCACGTTGTCCCACGTTGTCCCACGTTGTCCCACGTTGTCCCACGGTGTCCAACGGTGTCCAACGATGTCCAACGGTGTCCCACGATGTCCCACGTTGTCCCACGTTGTCCAACGGTGTCCCACGTTGTCCCACGTTGTCCCACGTTGTCCCACGTTGTCCCACGTTGTCCCACGTTGTCCCACGGTGTCCAACGGTGTCCAACGGTGTCCAACGGTGTCCCACGTTGTCCCACGTTGTCCCACGTTGTCCCACGGTGTCCAACGATGTCCAACGGTGTCCCACGTTGTCCAACGGTGTCCCACGTTGTCCAACGGTGTCCCACGTTGTCCCACGTTGTCCCACGTTGTCCCACGTTGTCCCACGTTGTCCCACGATGTCCCACGTTGTCCCACGTTGTCCCACGTTGTCCCACGATGTCCAACGATGTCCAACGATGTCCAACGGTGTCCCACGATGTCCAACGATGTCCAACAATGTCCAACGGTGTCCAACGGTGTCCCACGTTGTCCCACGTTGTCCCACGTTGTCCCACGGTGTCCAACGATGCCCAACGGTGTCCCACGTTGTCCCACGTTGTCCCACGGTGTCCAACGATGCCCAACGGTGTCCCACGTTGTCCCACGTTGTCCCACGTTGTCCCACGGTGTCCAACGATGCCCAACGGTGTCCCACGTTGTCCCACGTTGTCCTACGTTGTCCCACGTTGTCCCACGTTGTCCCACGTTGTCCCACGTTGTCCCACGGTGTCCAACGGTGTCCAACGATGTCCAACGGTGTCCAACGGTGTCCCACGTTGTCCCACGTTGTCCCACGGTGTCCAACGATGTCCAACGGTGTCCCACGTTGTCCCACGTTGTCCCACGTTGTCCCACGTTGTCCCACGTTGTTCCATGGTTTCCCACGTTGTCCCACGTTGTCCCACGTTGTCCCACGGTGTCCTACGATGTCCAACGGTGTCCAACGGTGTCCCACGGTGTCCCACGTTGTCCCACGTTGTCCCACGTTGTCCCACGTTGTTCCATGGTTTCCCACGTTGTCCCACGTTGTCCCACGTTGTCCCACGTTGTCCCACGTTGTCCCACGGTGTCCAACGGTGTCCAACGATGTCCAACGGTGTCCAACGGTGTCCCACGGTGTCCAACGGTGTCCCACGTTGTCCCACGTTGTCCCACGTTGTCCCACGTTGTCCCACGTTGTCCAACGGTGTCCCACGGTGTCCAACGGTGTCCCACGTTGTCCCACGTTGTCCCACGTTGTCCCACGTTGTCCCACGTTGTTCCATGGTTTCCCACGTTGTCCCACGTTGTCCCACGTTGTCCCACGTTGTCCAACGGTGTCCCACGGTGTCCAACGGTGTCCCACGTTGTCCCACGTTGTCCCACGTTGTCCCACGTTGTCCCACGTTGTCCCACGGTGTCCAACGGTGTCCAACGATGTCCAACGGTGTCCAACGGTGTCCCACGATGTCCACCGATGTCCAACGGTGTCCAACGGTGTCCAACGGTGTCCAACGGTGTCCAACGGTGTCCAACGATGTCCAACGATGTCCAACGATGTCCAACGGTGTCCAACGATGTCCAACAATGTCCAACGGTGTCCCACGATGTCCAACGATGTACAACGATGTCCAACGGTGTCCAACGGTGTCCCACGTTGTCCCACGTTGTCCCACGTTGTCCCACGGTGTCCAACGATGTCCAACGGTGTCCCACGTTGTCCCACGTTGTCCCACGTTGTCCCACGTTGTCCCACGTTGTCCCACGTTGTCCCACGTTGTCCCACGTTGTCCCACGTTGTCCCACGTTGTCCCACGTTGTCCCACGTTGTCCCACGGTGTCCAACGTTGTCCAGCGGTGTCCAGCGGTGTCCAACGGTGTCCAACGATGTCCAACGATGTCCAACGGTGTCCCACGTTGTCCCACGTTGTCCCACGTTGTCCCACGTTGTCCCACCATGTCCCACGGTGTCCAACGATGTCCAGCGGTGTCCAACGGTGTCCCACGGTGTCCCACGGTGTCCAACGGTGTCCCACGTTGTCCCACGTTGTCCCACGTTGTCCCACCATGTCCCACGTTGTCCCACGTTGTCCCACGTTGTCCCACGTTGTCCCACGTTGTCCCACGTTGTCCCACGTTGTCCCACGTTGTCCCACGTTGTCCCACGGTGTCCAACGATGTCCAGCGGTGTCCAACGGTGTCCAACGATGTCCAACGATGTCCAACGGTGTCCCACGTTGTCCCACGTTGTCCCACGTTGTCCCACGTTGTCCCACGGTGTCCAACGATGTCCAACGGTGTCCAACGATGTCCAACGGTGTCCCACGATGTCCAACGATGTCCAACGATGTCCAACGGTGTCCCACGATGTCCCACGATGTCCAACAATGTCCAACGGTGTCCAACGGTGTCCCACGTTGTCCCACGTTGTCCCACGTTGTCCCACGGTGTCCAACGATGCCCAACGGTGTCCCACGTTGTCCCACGTTGTCCCACGGTGTCCAACGATGCCCAACGGTGTCCCACGTTGTCCCACGTTGTCCCACGTTGTCCCACGTTGTCCCACGTTGTCCCACGTTGTCCCACGTTGTCCCACGTTGTCCCACGTTGTCCCACGTTGTCCCACGTTGTCCCACGTTGTCCCACGTTGTCCCACGTTGTCCCACGTTGTCCCACGTTGTCCCACGTTGTCCCACGTTGTCCCACGTTGTCCCACGGTGTCCAACGGTGTCCCACGTTGTCCCACGTTGTCCCACGTTGTCCCACGTTGTCCCACGATGTCCCACGTTGTCCAACGATGTCCAACGGTGTCCAACGGTGTCCCACGTTGTCCCACGTTGTCCCACGGTGTCCAACGATGTCCAACGGTGTCCCACGTTGTCCCACGTTGTCCCACGTTGTCCCACGTTGTCCCACGTTGTTCCATGGTTTCCCACGTTGTCCCACGTTGTCCCACGTTGTCCCACGGTGTCCAACGATGTCCAACGGTGTCCAACGGTGTCCCACGTTGTCCCACGTTGTCCCACGGTGTCCAACGATGTCCAACGGTGTCCCACGTTGTCCCACGTTGTCCCACGTTGTCCCACGTTGTCCCACGTTGTTCCATGGTTTCCCACGTTGTCCCACGTTGTCCCACGTTGTCCCACGGTGTCCAACGATGTCCAACGGTGTCCAACGGTGTCCCACGGTGTCCCACGTTGTCCCACGTTGTCCCACGTTGTCCCACGTTGTTCCATGGTTTCCCACGTTGTCCCACGTTGTCCCACGTTGTCCCACGTTGTCCCACGTTGTCCCACGGTGTCCAACGGTGTCCAACGATGTCCAACGGTGTCCAACGGTGTCCCACGTTGTCCCACGTTGTCCCACGTTGTCCCACGTTGTCCCACGTTGTCCAACGGTGTCCCACGGTGTCCAACGGTGTCCCACGTTGTCCCACGTTGTCCCACGTTGTCCCACGTTGTCCCACGTTGTCCCACGTTGTCCCACGGTGTCCAACGGTGTCCAACGATGTCCAACGGTGTCCCACGTTGTCCCACGTTGTCCCACGTTGTCCCACGTTGTCCCACGTTGTCCCACGTTGTCCCACGTTGTCCCACGTTGTCCCACGGTGTCCCACGATGTCCAACGATGTCCAACGATGTCCAACGGTGTCCCACGATGTCCAACGACGTCCAACAATGTCCAACGGTGTCCAACGGTGTCCCACGTTGTCCCACGTTGTCCCACGTTGTCCCACGGTGTCCAACGATGCCCAACGGTGTCCCACGTTGTCCCACGTTGTCCCACGGTGTCCAACGATGCCCAACGGTGTCCCACGTTGTCCCACGTTGTCCCACGTTGTCCCACGTTGTCCCACGTTGTCCCACGTTGTCCCACGTTGTCCCACGTTGTCCCACGTTGTCCCACGTTGTCCCACGTTGTCCCACGTTGTCCCACGTTGTCCCACGTTGTCCCACGTTGTCCCACGTTGTCCCACGTTGTCCCACGGTGTCCAACGGTGTCCAACGGTGTCCAACGATGTCCAACGGTGTCCAACGGTGTCCCACGGTGTCCAACGGTGTCCAACGGTGTCCCACGGTGTCCAACGGTGTCCCACGTTGTCCCACGTTGTCCCACGTTGTCCCACGTTGTCCCACGATGTCCCACGTTGTCCAACGATGTCCAACGGTGTCCCACGTTGTCCCACGTTGTCCTACGTTGTCCCACGTTGTCCCACGTTGTCCCACGTTGTCCCACGTTGTCCCACGGTGTCCAACGGTGTCCAACGATGTCCAACGGTGTCCAACGGTGTCCCACGTTGTCCCACGTTGTCCCACGGTGTCCAACGATGTCCAACGGTGTCCCACGTTGTCCCACGTTGTCCCACGTTGTCCCACGTTGTCCCACGTTGTTCCATGGTTTCCCACGTTGTCCCACGTTGTCCCACGTTGTCCCACGGTGTCCTACGATGTCCAACGGTGTCCAACGGTGTCCCACGGTGTCCCACGTTGTCCCACGTTGTCCCACGTTGTCCCACGTTGTTCCATGGTTTCCCACGTTGTCCCACGTTGTCCCACGTTGTCCCACGTTGTCCCACGTTGTCCCACGTTGTCCCACGTTGTCCCACGGTGTCCAACGGTGTCCAACGATGTCCAACGGTGTCCAACGGTGTCCCACGGTGTCCAACGGTGTCCCACGTTGTCCCACGTTGTCCCACGTTGTCCCACGTTGTCCCACGTTGTCCAACGGTGTCCCACGGTGTCCAACGGTGTCCCACGTTGTCCCACGTTGTCCCACGTTGTCCCACGTTGTCCCACGTTGTCCCACGTTGTCCCGCGTTGTCCCACGTTGTCCAACGGTGTCCCACGGTGTCCAACGGTGTCCCACGTTGTCCCACGTTGTCCCACGTTGTCCCACGTTGTCCCACGTTGTCCCACGGTGTCCAACGGTGTCCAACGATGTCCAACGGTGTCCAACGGTGTCCCACGATGTCCACCGATGTCCAACGGTGTCCAACGGTGTCCAACGGTGTCCAACGGTGTCCAACGATGTCCAACGATGTCCAACGATGTCCAACGGCGTCCAACGATGTCCAACGATGTCCAACGGTGTCCCACGATGTCCAACGATGTCCAACGATGTCCAACGGTGTCCAACGGTGTCCCACGTTGTCCCACGTTGTCCCACGTTGTCCCACGGTGTCCAACGATGTCCAACGGTGTCCCACGTTGTCCCACGTTGTCCCACGTTGTCCCACGTTGTCCCACGTTGTCCCACGATGTCCCACGTTGTCCCACGATGTCCAACGGTGTCCCACGTTGTCCAACGGTGTCCCACGTTGTCCAACGGTGTCCCACGTTGTCCCACGTTGTCCCACGTTGTCCCACGTTGTCCCACGTTGTCCCACGTTGTCCCACGTTGTCCCACGTTGTCCCACGATGTCCCACGTTGTCCCACGTTGTCCCACGTTGTCCCACGTTGTCCCACGTTGTCCCACGTTGTCCCACGTTGTCCCACGTTGTCCCACGTTGTCCCACGTTGTCCCACGTTGTCCAACGGTGTCCAACGGTGTCCCACGATGTCCACCGATGTCCAACGGTGTCCAACGGTGTCCAACGGTGTCCAACGGTGTCCAACGATGTCCCACGTTGTCCCACGGTGTCCAACGATGTCCAACGGTGTCCCACGTTGTCCCACGTTGTCCCACGTTGTCCCACGTTGTCCCACGTTGTCCCACGTTGTCCCACGTTGTCCCACGTTGTCCCACGTTGTCCAACGTTGTCCCACGTTGTCCCACGTTGTCCCACGTTGTCCCACGTTGTCCCACGTTGTCCCACGTTGTCCCACGTTGTCCCACGTTGTCCCACGGTGTCCAACGATGTCCAACGGTGTCCAACGGTGTCCCACGGTGTCCAACGGTGTCCCACGTTGTCCCACGTTGTCCCACGTTGTCCCACGTTGTCCCACGTTGTCCCACGTTGTCCAACGATGTCCAACGGTGTCCCACGTTGTCCCACGTTGTCCCACGTTGTCCCACGTTGTCCCACGTTGTTCCATGGTTTCCCACGTTGTCCCACGTTGTCCCACGTTGTCCCACGGTGTCCAACGATGTCCAACGGTGTCCAACGGTGTCTAACGGTGTCCCACGGTGTCCAACGGTGTCCCACGTTGTCCCACGTTGTCCCACGTTGTCCCACGTTGTCACACGTGGTCCCACGTTGTCCCACGTTGTCCAACGGTGTCCCACGTTGTCCCACGTTGTCCCTCGTTGTCCCACGTTGTCCAACGGTGTCCAACGGTGTCCAACGATGTCCAACGGTGTCCAACGGTGTCCCACGATGTCCACCGATGTCCAACGGTGTCCAAAGGTGTCCAACGGTGTCCAACGGTGTCCAACGATGTCCAACGATGTCCAACGATGTCCAACGGTGTCCAACGATGTCCAACGATGTCCAACGGTGTCCCACGATGTCCAACGATGTACAACGATGTCCAACGGTGTCCAACGGTGTCCCACGTTGTCCCACGTTGTCCCACGTTGTCCCACGTTGTCCCACAATGTCCCACGTTGTCCCACGTTGTCCCACGTTGTCCCACGTTGTCCCACGTTGTCCCACGTTGTCCCACGTTGTCCCACGTTGTCCCACGTTGTCCCACGTTGTCCCACGGTGTCCAACGATGTCCAACGGTGTCCAACGGTGTCCCACGGTGTCCAACGGTGTCCCACGTTGTCCCACGTTGTCCCACGTTGTCCCACGTTGTCCCACGTTGTCCCACGTTGTCCAACGATGTCCAACGGTGTCCCACGTTGTCCCACGTTGTCCCACGGTGTCCAACGATGTCCAACGGTGTCCAACGGTGTCCCACGGTGTCCAACGGTGTCCCACGGTGTCCAACGGTGTCCCACGTTGTCCCACGTTGTCCCACGTTGTTCCATGGTTTCCCACGTTGTCCCACGTTGTCCCACGTTGTCCCACGGTGTCCAACGATGTCCAACGGTGTCCAACTGTGTCCAACGGTGTCCCACGGTGTCCAACGGTGTCCCACGTTGTCCCACGTTGTCCCACGTTGTCCCACGTTGTCCCACGTTGTCCAACGGTGTCCCACGGTGTCCAACGGTGTCCCACGTTGTCCCACGTTGTCCCACGTTGTCCCACGTTGTCCCACGTTGTCCCACGGTGTCCAACGGTGTCCAACGATGTCCAACGGTGTCCAACGGTGTCCCACGATGTCCACCGATGTCCAACGGTGTCCAACGGTGTCCAACGGTGTCCAACGGTGTCCAACGATGTCCAACGATGTCCAACGATGTCCAACGGTGTCCAACGATGTCCAACGATGTCCAACGGTGTCCCACGATGTCCAACGATGTACAACGATGTGCAACGGTGTCCAACGGTGTCCCACGTTGTCCCACGTTGTCCCACGTTGTCCCACGGTGTCCAACGATGTCCAACGGTGTCCCACGTTGTCCCACGTTGTCCCACGTTGTCCCACGTTGTCCCACGTTGTCCCACGTTGTCCCACGTTGTCCCACGTTGTCCCACGTTGTCCCACGTTGTCCCACGTTGTCCCACGTTGTCCCACGTTGTCGCACGTTGTCCCACGTTGTCCCACGTTGTCCCACGTTGTCCCACGTTGTCCCACGTTGTCCCACGGTGTCCAACGGTGTCCAACGATGTCCAACGGTGTCCCACGTTGTCCCACGTTGTCCCACGTTGTCCCACGTTGTCCCACGTTGTCCCACGTTGTCCCACGTTGTCCCACGTTGTCCCACGTTGTCCCACGGTGTCCAACGGTGTCCAACGATGTCCAACGGTGTCCAACGGTGTCCAACGGTGTCCACCGATGTCCAACGGTGTCCAACGGTGTCCAACGGTGTCCAACGGTGTCCAACGATGTCCAACGATGTCCAACGATGTCCAACGGTGTCCAACGATGTCCAACGATGTCCAACGGTGTCCCACGATGTCCCACGTTGTCCCACGATGTCCCACGTTGTCCCACGTTGTCCCACGTTGTCCCACGTTGTCCCACGTTGTCCCACGTTGTCACACGTGGTCCCACGTTGTCCCACGTTGTCCCACGGTGTCCAACGATGTCCAACGGTGTCCCACGTTGTCCAACGGTGTCCCACGTTGTCCCACGTTGTCCCACGTTGTCCCACGTTGTCCCACGATGTCCCACGTTGTCCAACGTTGTCCCACGTTGTCCCACGTTGTCCCACGTTGTCCCACGGTGTCCAACGATGTCCAGCGGTGTCCAACGGTGACCCACGGTGTCCAACGGTGTCCAACGATGTCCCACGTTGTCCCACGTTGTCCCACGTTGTCCCACGGTGTCCAACGATGTCCAACGGTGTCCCACGTTGTCCCACGTTGTCCCACGTTGTCCCACGTTGTCCCACGTTGTCCCACGTTGTCCCACGTTGTCCCACGTTGTCCCACGATGTCCCACGTTGTCCCACGTTGTCCCACGTTGTCCCACGTTGTCCCACGTTGTCCCACGTTGTCCCACGTTGTCCCACGTTGTCCCACGTTGTCCCACGTTGTCCCACGGTGTCCAACGATGTCCAACGGTGTCCAACGGTGTCCCACGGTGTCCAACGGTGTCCCACGTTGTCCCACGTTGTCCCACGTTGTCCCACGTTGTCCCACGTTGTCCCACGTTGTCCAACGATGTCCAACCCTGTCCCACGTTGTCCCACGTTGTCCCACGTTGTCCCACGTTGTCCCACGTTGTTCCATGGTTTCCCACGTTGTCCCACGTTGTCCCACGTTGTCCCACGTTGTCCCACGGTGTCCAACGATGTCCAACGGTGTCCAACGGTGTCCAACGGTGTCCAACGGTGTCCAACGGTGCCCAACGATGTCCAACGATGTCCAACGGTGTCCAACGATGTCCAACGATGTCCAACGGTGTCCCACGATGTCCAACGATGTCCAACGGTGTCCAACGGTGTCCCACGTTGTCCCACGTTGTCCCACGTTGTCCCACGATGTCCAACAATGTCCAACGGTGTCCAACGGTGTCCCACGTTGTCCCACGTTGTCCCACGTTGTCCCACGTTGTCCCACGTTGTCCAACGGTGTCCCACGTTGTCCCACGTTGTCCCACGTTGTCCCACGTTGTCCCACGTTGTCCCACGTTGTCCAACGATGTCCAACCCTGTCCCACGTTGTCCCACGTTGTCCCACGTTGTCCCACGTTGTCCCACGTTGTCCCACCATGTCCCACGTTGTCCCACGTTGTCCCACGTTGTCCCACGTTGTCCCACGTTGTCCCATGTTGTCCCACGTTGTCCCACGTTGTCCCACGTTGTCCCACGGTGTCCAACGATGTCCAGCGGTGTCCAACGGTGTCCAACGATGTCCAACGATGTCCAACGGTGTCCCACGTTGTCCCACGTTGTCCCACGTTGTCCCACGTTGTCCCACGGTGTCCAACGGTGTCCAACGATGTCCAACGGTGTCCAACGGTGTCCCACGGTGTCCAACGGTGTCCCACGTTGTCCCACGTTGTCCAACGGTGTCCCACGGTGTCCAACGGTGTCCCACGTTGTCCCACGTTGTCCCACGTTGTCCCACGTTGTCCCACGTTGTTCCATGGTTTCCCACGTTGTCCCACGTTGTCCCACGTTGTCCCACGTTGTCCAACGGTGTCCCACGGTGTCCAACGGTGTCCCACGTTGTCCCACGTTGTCCCACGTTGTCCCACGTTGTCCCACGTTGTCCCACGGTGTCCAACGGTGTCCAACGATGTCCAACGGTGTCCAACGGTGTCCCACGATGTCCACCGATGTCCAACGGTGTCCAACGGTGTCCAACGGTGTCCAACGGTGTCCAACGGTGTCCAACGATGTCCAACGATGTCCAACGATGTCCAACGGTGTCCAACGATGTCCAACAATGTCCAACGGTGTCCCACGATGTCCAACGATGTACAACGATGTCCAACGGTGTCCAACGGTGTCCCACGTTGTCCCACGTTGTCCCACGTTGTCCCACGGTGTCCAACGATGTCCAACGGTGTCCCACGTTGTCCCACGTTGTCCCACGTTGTCCCACGTTGTCCCACGTTGTCCCACGTTGTCCCACGTTGTCCCACGTTGTCCCACGTTGTCCCACGTTGTCCCACGTTGTCCCACGTTGTCCCACGTTGTCCCACGGTGTCCCACGGTGTCCAACGCTGTCCAGCGGTGTCCAGCGGTGTCCAACGGTGTCCAACGATGTCCAACGATGTCCAACGGTGTCCCACGTTGTCCCACGTTGTCCCACGTTGTCCCACGTTGTCCCACCATGTCCCACGGTGTCCAACGATGTCCAGCGGTGTCCAACGGTGTCCCACGGTGTCCCACGGTGTCCAACGGTGTCCCACGTTGTCCCACGGTGTCCCACGTTGTCCCACCATGTCCCACGTTGTCCCACGTTGTCCCACGTTGTCCCACGTTGTCCCACGTTGTCCCACGTTGTCCCACGTTGTCCCACGTTGTCCCACGTTGTCCCACGTTGTCCCACGGTGTCCAACGATGTCCAGCGGTGTCCAACGGTGTCCAACGATGTCCAACGATGTCCAACGGTGTCCCACGTTGTCCCACGTTGTCCCACGTTGTCCCACGTTGTCCCACGGTGTCCAACGATGTCCAACGGTGTCCAACGATGTCCAACGGTGTCCCACGATGTCCAACGATGTGCAACGATGTCCAACGGTGTCCCACGATGTCCAACGATGTCCAACAATGTCCAACGGTGTCCAACGGTGTCCCACGTTGTCCCACGTTGTCCCACGTTGTCCCACGGTGTCCAACGATGCCCAACGGTGTCCCACGTTGTCCCACGTTGTCCCACGGTGTCCAACGATGCCCAACGGTGTCCCACGTTGTCCCACGTTGTCCCACGTTGTCCCACGTTGTCCCACGTTGTCCCACGTTGTCCCACGTTGTCCCACGTTGTCCCACGTTGTCCCACGTTGTCCCACGTTGTCCCACGTTGTCCCACGTTGTCCCACGTTGTCCCACGTTGTCCCACGTTGTCCCACGTTGTCCCACGGTGTCCAACGGTGTCCAACGGTGTCCAACGATGTCCAACGGTGTCCAACGGTGTCCCACGGTGTCCAACGGTGTCCAACGGTGTCCCACGGTGTCCAACGGTGTCCCACGTTGTCCCAGGTTGTCCCACGTTGTCCCACGTTGTCCCACGATGTCCCACGTTGTCCAACGATGTCCAACGGTGTCCCACGTTGTCCCACGTTGTCCTACGTTGTCCCACGTTGTCCCACGTTGTCCCACGTTGTCCCACGTTGTCCCACGGTGTCCAACGGTGTCCAACGATGTCCAACGGTGTCCAACGGTGTCCCACGTTGTCCCACGTTGTCCCACGGTGTCCAACGATGTCCAACGGTGTCCCACGTTGTCCCACGTTGTCCCACGTTGTCCCACGTTGTCCCACGTTGTTCCATGGTTTCCCACGTTGTCCCACGTTGTCCCACGTTGTCCCACGTTGTCCCACGTTGTTCCATGGTTTCCCACGTTGTCCCACGTTGTCCCACGTTGTCCCACGTTGTCCAACGATGTCCAACCCTGTCCCACGTTGTCCCACGTTGTCCCACGTTGTCCCACGTTGTCCCACGTTGTCCCACCATGTCCCACGTTGTCCCACGTTGTCCCACGTTGTCCCACGTTGTCCCACGTTGTCCCACGTTGTCCCACGTTGTCCCACGTTGTCCCACGTTGTCCCACGGTGTCCAACGATGTCCAGCGGTGTCCAACGGTGTCCAACGATGTCCAACGATGTCCAACGGTGTCCCACGTTGTCCCACGTTGTCCCACGTTGTCCCACGTTGTCCCACGGTGTCCAACGGTGTCCAACGATGTCCAACGGTGTCCAACGGTGTCCCACGGTGTCCAACGGTGTCCCACGTTGTCCCACGTTGTCCAACGGTGTCCCACGGTGTCCAACGGTGTCCCACGTTGTCCCACGTTGTCCCACGTTGTCCCACGTTGTCCCACGTTGTTCCATGGTTTCCCACGTTGTCCCACGTTGTCCCACGTTGTCCCACGTTGTCCAACGGTGTCCCACGGTGTCCAACGGTGTCCCACGTTGTCCCACGTTGTCCCACGTTGTCCCACGTTGTCCCACGTTGTCCCACGGTGTCCAACGGTGTCCAACGATGTCCAACGGTGTCCAACGGTGTCCCACGATGTCCACCGATGTCCAACGGTGTCCAACGGTGTCCAACGGTGTCCAACGGTGTCCAACGGTGTCCAACGATGTCCAACGATGTCCAACGATGTCCAACGGTGTCCAACGATGTCCAACAATGTCCAACGGTGTCCCACGATGTCCAACGATGTCCAACGATGTCCAACGGTGTCCAACGGTGTCCCACGTTGTCCCACGTTGTCCCACGTTGTCCCACGGTGTCCAACGATGTCCAACGGTGTCCCACGTTGTCCCACGTTGTCCCACGTTGTCCCACGTTGTCCCACGTTGTCCCACGTTGTCCCACGTTGTCCCACGTTGTCCCACGTTGTCCCACGTTGTCCCACGTTGTCCCACGGTGTCCAACGATGTCCAGCGGTGTCCAGCGGTGTCCAACGGTGTCCAACGGTGTCCAACGATGTCCAACGGTGTCCCACGTTGTCCCACGTTGTCCCACGTTGTCCCACGTTGTCCCACCATGTCCCACGGTGTCCAACGATGTCCAGCGGTGTCCAACGGTGTCCCACGGTGTCCCACGGTGTCCAACGGTGTCCCACGTTGTCCCACGTTGTCCCACGTTGTCCCACCATGTCCCACGTTGTCCCACGTTGTCCCACGTTGTCCCACGTTGTCCCACGTTGTCCCACGTTGTCCCACGTTGTCCCACGTTGTCCCACGTTGTCCCACGTTGTCCCACGTTGTCCCACGGTGTCCAACGATGTCCAGCGGTGTCCAACGGTGTCCAACGATGTCCAACGATGTCCAACGGTGTCCCACGTTGTCCCACGTTGTCCCACGTTGTCCCACGTTGTCCCACGGTGTCCAACGATGTCCAACGGTGTCCAACGATGTCCAACGGTGTCCCACGATGTCCAACGATGTCCAACGATGTCCAACGGTGTCCCACGATGTCCAACGATGTCCAACAATGTCCAACGGTGTCCAACGGTGTCCCACGTTGTCCCACGTTGTCCCACGTTGTCCCACGGTGTCCAACGATGCCCAACGGTGTCCCACGTTGTCCCACGTTGTCCCACGGTGTCCAACGATGCCCAACGGTGTCCCACGTTGTCCCACGTTGTCCCACGTTGTCCCACGTTGTCCCACGTTGTCCCACGTTGTCCCACGTTGTCCCACGTTGTCCCACGTTGTCCCACGTTGTCCCACGTTGTCCCACGTTGTCCCACGTTGTCCCACGTTGTCCCACGTTGTCCCACGTTGTCCCACGTTGTCCCACGGTGTCCAACGGTGTCCAACGGTGTCCAACGATGTCCAACGGTGTCCAACGGTGTCCCACGGTGTCCAACGGTGTCCAACGGTGTCCCACGGTGTCCAACGGTGTCCCACGTTGTCCCACGTTGTCCCACGTTGTCCCACGTTGTCCCACGATGTCCCACGTTGTCCAACGATGTCCAACGGTGTCCCACGTTGTCCCACGTTGTCCTACGTTGTCCCACGTTGTCCCACGTTGTCCCACGTTGTCCCACGTTGTCCCACGGTGTCCAACGGTGTCCAACGATGTCCAACGGTGTCCAACGGTGTCCCACGTTGTCCCACGTTGTCCCACGGTGTCCAACGATGTCCAACGGTGTCCCACGTTGTCCCACGTTGTCCCACGTTGTCCCACGTTGTCCCACGTTGTTCCATGGTTTCCCACGTTGTCCCACGTTGTCCCACGTTGTCCCACGGTGTCCAACGATGTCCAACGGTGTCCAACGGTGTCCCACGGTGTCCCACGTTGTCCCACGTTGTCCCACGTTGTCCCACGTTGTTCCATGGTTTCCCACGTTGTCCCACGTTGTCCCACGTTGTCCCACGTTGTCCCACGTTGTCGCACGGTGTCCAACGGTGTCCAACGATGTCCAACGGTGTCCAACGGTGTCCCACGTTGTCCCACGTTGTCCCACGTTGTCCCACGTTGTCCCACGTTGTCCAACGGTGTCCCACGGTGTCCAACGGTGTCCCACGTTGTCCCACGTTGTCCCACGTTGTCCCACGTTGTCCCACGTTGTCCCACGTTGTCCCACGGTGTCCAACGGTGTCCAACGATGTCCAACGGTGTCCCACGTTGTCCCACGTTGTCCCACGTTGTCCCACGTTGTCCCACGTTGTCCCACGTTGTCCCACGTTGTCCCACGTTGTCCCACGTTGTCCCACGGTGTCCAACGATGTCCAACGGTGTCCAACGATGTCCAACGGTGTCCCACGATGTCCAACGATGTCCAACGATGTCCAACGGTGTCCAACGGTGTCCCACGTTGTCCCACGTTGTCCCACGTTGTCCCACGGTGTCCAACGATGTCCAACGGTGTCCCACGTTGTCCAACGGTGTCCCACGTTGTCCAACGGTGTCCCACGTTGTCCCACGTTGTCCCACGTTGTCCCACGTTGTCCCACGTTGTCCCACGATGTCCCACGTTGTCCCACGTTGTGCCACGTTGTCCCACGATGTCCAACGATGTCCAACGATGTCCAACGGTGTCCCACGATGTCCAACGACGTCCAACAATGTCCAACGGTGTCCAACGGTGTCCCACGTTGTCCCACGTTGTCCCACGTTGTCCCACGGTGTCCAACGATGCCCAACGGTGTCCCACGTTGTCCCACGTTGTCCCACGGTGTCCAACGATGCCCAACGGTGTCCCACGGTGTCCAACGATGTCCAACGGTGTCCAACGATGTCCAACGGTGTCCCACGATGTCCAACGATGTCCAACGATGTCCAACGGTGTCCCACGATGTCCAACGATGTCCAACAATGTCCAACGGTGTCCAACGGTGTCCCACGTTGTCCCACGTTGTCCCACGTTGTCCCACGGTGTCCAACGATGTCCAGCGGTGTCCAGCGGTGTCCAACGGTGTCCAACGATGTCCAACGATGTCCAACGGTGTCCCACGTTGTCCCACGTTGTCCCACGTTGTCCCACGTTGTCCCACCATGTCCCACGGTGTCCAACGATGTCCAGCGGTGTCCAACGGTGTCCCACGGTGTCCCACGGTGTCCAACGGTGTCCCACGTTGTCCCACGTTGTCCCACGTTGTCCCACCATGTCCCACGTTGTCCCACGTTGTCCCACGTTGTCCCACGTTGTCCCACGTTGTTCCATGGTTTCCCACGTTGTCCCACGTTGTCCCACGTTGTCCCACGTTGTCCCACGGTGTCCAACGATGTCCAACGGTGTCCAACGGTGTCCCACGGTGTCCCACGTTGTCCCACGTTGTCCCACGTTGTCCCACGTTGTTCCATGGTTTCCCACGTTGTCCCACGTTGTCCCACGTTGTCCCACGTTGTCCCACGTTGTCCCACGGTGTCCAACGATGTCCAACGGTGTCCAACGGTGTCCCACGGTGTCCCACGTTGTCCCACGTTGTCCCACGTTGTCCCACGTTGTTCCATGGTTTCCCACGTTGTCCCACGTTGTCCCACGTTGTCCCACGTTGTCCCACGTTGTCCCACGGTGTCCAACGGTGTCCAACGATGTCCAACGGTGTCCAACGGTGTCCCACGTTGTCCCACGTTGTCCCACGTTGTCCCACGTTGTCCCACGTTGTCCAACGGTGTCCCACGGTGTCCAACGGTGTCCCACGTTGTCCCACGTTGTCCCACGTTGTCCCACGTTGTCCCACGTTGTCCCACGTTGTCCCACGGTGTCCAACGGTGTCCAACGATGTCCAACGGTGTCCCACGATGTCCCACGTTGTCCCACGTTGTCCCACGTTGTCCCACCATGTCCCACGGTGTCCAACGATGTCCAGCGGTGTCCAACGGTGTCCCACGGTGTCCCACGGTGTCCAACGGTGTCCCACGTTGTCCCACGTTGTCCCACGTTGTCCCACCATGTCCCACGTTGTCCCACGTTGTCCCACGTTGTCCCACGTTGTCCCACGTTGTCCCACGTTGTCCCACGTTGTCCCACGTTGTCCCACGTTGTCCCACGTTGTCCCACGTTGTCCCACGGTGTCCAACGATGTCCAGCGGTGTCCAACGGTGTCCAACGATGTCCAACGATGTCCAACGGTGTCCCACGTTGTCCCACGTTGTCCCACGTTGTCCCACGTTGTCCCACGGTGTCCAACGATGTCCAACGGTGTCCAACGATGTCCAACGGTGTCCCACGATGTCCAACGATGTCCAACGATGTCCAACGGTGTCCCACGATGTCCAACGATGTCCAACAATGTCCAACGGTGTCCAACGGTGTCCCACGTTGTCCCACGTTGTCCCACGTTGTCCCACGGTGTCCAACGATGCCCAACGGTGTCCCACGTTGTCCCACGTTGTCCCACGGTGTCCAACGATGCCCAACGGTGTCCCACGTTGTCCCACGTTGTCCCACGTTGTCCCACGTTGTCCCACGTTGTCCCACGTTGTCCCACGTTGTCCCACGTTGTCCCACGTTGTCCCACGTTGTCCCACGTTGTCCCACGTTGTCCCACGTTGTCCCACGTTGTCCCACGTTGTCCCACGTTGTCCCACGTTGTCCCACGGTGTCCAACGGTGTCCAACGGTGTCCAACGATGTCCAACGGTGTCCAACGGTGTCCCACGGTGTCCAACGGTGTCCAACGGTGTCCCACGGTGTCCAACGGTGTCCCACGTTGTCCCACGTTGTCCCACGTTGTCCCACGTTGTCCCACGATGTCCCACGTTGTCCAACGATGTCCAACGGTGTCCCACGTTGTCCCACGTTGTCCTACGTTGTCCCACGTTGTCCCACGTTGTCCCACGTTGTCCCACGTTGTCCCACGGTGTCCAACGGTGTCCAACGATGTCCAACGGTGTCCAACGGTGTCCCACGTTGTCCCACGTTGTCCCACGGTGTCCAACGATGTCCAACGGTGTCCCACGTTGTCCCACGTTGTCCCACGTTGTCCCACGTTGTCCCACGTTGTTCCATGGTTTCCCACGTTGTCCCACGTTGTCCCACGTTGTCCCACGGTGTCCAACGATGTCCAACGGTGTCCAACGGTGTCCCACGGTGTCCCACGTTGTCCCACGTTGTCCCACGTTGTCCCACGTTGTTCCATGGTTTCCCACGTTGTCCCACGTTGTCCCACGTTGTCCCACGTTGTCCCACGTTGTCCCACGGTGTCCAACGGTGTCCAACGATGTCCAACGGTGTCCAACGGTGTCCCACGTTGTCCCACGTTGTCCCACGTTGTCCCACGTTGTCCCACGTTGTCCAACGGTGTCCCACGGTGTCCAACGGTGTCCCACGTTGTCCCACGTTGTCCCACGTTGTCCCACGTTGTCCCACGTTGTCCCACGTTGTCCCACGGTGTCCAACGGTGTCCAACGATGTCCAACGGTGTCCCACGATGTCCCACGTTGTCCCACGTTGTCCCACGTTGTCCCACGTTGTCCCACGTTGTCCCACGTTGTCCCACGTTGTCCCACGTTGTCCCACGGTGTCCAACGATGTCCAACGGTGTCCAACGATGTCCAACGGTGTCCCACGATGTCCAACGATGTCCAACGATGTCCAACGGTGTCCAACGGTGTCCCACGTTGTCCCACGTTGTCCCACGTTGTCCCACGGTGTCCAACGATGTCCAACGGTGTCCCACGTTGTCCAACGGTGTCCCACGTTGTCCAACGGTGTCCCACGTTGTCCCACGTTGTCCCACGTTGTCCCACGTTGTCCCACGTTGTCCCACGATGTCCCACGTTGTCCCACGTTGTCCCACGTTGTCCCACGATGTCCAACGATGTCCAACGATGTCCAACGGTGTCCCACGATGTCCAACGACGTCCAACAATGTCCAACGGTGTCCAACGGTGTCCCACGTTGTCCCACGTTGTCCCACGTTGTCCCACGGTGTCCAACGATGCCCAACGGTGTCCCACGTTGTCCCACGTTGTCCCACGGTGTCCAACGATGCCCAACGGTGTCCCACGGTGTCCAACGATGTCCAACGGTGTCCAACGATGTCCAACGGTGTCCCACGATGTCCAACGATGTCCAACGATGTCCAACGGTGTCCCACGATGTCCAACGATGTCCAACAATGTCCAACGGTGTCCAACGGTGTCCCACGTTGTCCCACGTTGTCCCACGTTGTCCCACGGTGTCCAACGATGTCCAGCGGTGTCCAGCGGTGTCCAACGGTGTCCAACGATGTCCAACGATGTCCAACGGTGTCCCACGTTGTCCCACGTTGTCCCACGTTGTCCCACGTTGTCCCACCATGTCCCACGGTGTCCAACGATGTCCAGCGGTGTCCAACGGTGTCCCACGGTGTCCCACGGTGTCCAACGGTGTCCCACGTTGTCCCACGTTGTCCCACGTTGTCCCACCATGTCCCACGTTGTCCCACGTTGTCCCACGTTGTCCCACGTTGTCCCACGTTGTTCCATGGTTTCCCACGTTGTCCCACGTTGTCCCACGTTGTCCCACGTTGTCCCACGGTGTCCAACGATGTCCAACGGTGTCCAACGGTGTCCCACGGTGTCCCACGTTGTCCCACGTTGTCCCACGTTGTCCCACGTTGTTCCATGGTTTCCCACGTTGTCCCACGTTGTCCCACGTTGTCCCACGTTGTCCCACGTTGTCCCACGGTGTCCAACGATGTCCAACGGTGTCCAACGGTGTCCCACGGTGTCCCACGTTGTCCCACGTTGTCCCACGTTGTCCCACGTTGTTCCACGGTGTCCCACGTTGTCCCACGTTGTCCCACGTTGTCCCACGTTGTCCCACGTTGTCCCACGGTGTCCAACGGTGTCCAACGATGTCCAACGGTGTCCAACGGTGTCCCACGTTGTCCCACGTTGTCCCACGTTGTCCCACGTTGTCCCACGTTGTCCAACGGTGTCCCACGGTGTCCAACGGTGTCCCACGTTGTCCCACGTTGTCCCACGTTGTCCCACGTTGTCCCACGTTGTCCCACGTTGTCCCACGGTGTCCAACGGTGTCCAACGATGTCCAACGGTGTCCCACGATGTCCCACGTTGTCCCACGTTGTCCCACGTTGTCCCACGTTGTCCCACGTTGTCCCACGTTGTCCCACGTTGTCCCACGTTGTCCCACGGTGTCCAACGATGTCCAACGGTGTCCAACGATGTCCAACGGTGTCCCACGATGTCCAACGATGTCCAACGATGTCCAACGGTGTCCAACGGTGTCCCACGTTGTCCCACGTTGTCCCACGTTGTCCCACGGTGTCCAACGATGTCCAACGGTGTCCCACGTTGTCCAACGGTGTCCCACGTTGTCCAACGGTGTCCCACGTTGTCCCACGTTGTCCCACGTTGTCCCACGTTGTCCCACGTTGTCCCACGATGTCCCACGTTGTCCCACGTTGTCCCACGTTGTCCCACGATGTCCAACGATGTCCAACGATGTCCAACGGTGTCCCACGATGTCCAACGACGTCCAACAATGTCCAACGGTGTCCAACGGTGTCCCACGTTGTCCCACGTTGTCCCACGTTGTCCCACGGTGTCCAACGATGCCCAACGGTGTCCCACGTTGTCCCACGTTGTCCCACGGTGTCCAACGATGCCCAACGGTGTCCCACGTTGTCCCACGTTGTCCCACGTTGTCCCACGTTGTCCCACGTTGTCCCACGTTGTCCCACGTTGTCCCACGTTGTCCCACGTTGTCCCACGTTGTCCAACGTTGTCCCACGTTGTCCCACGTTGTCCCACGTTGTCCCACGTTGTCCCACGTTGTCCCACGTTGTCCCACGTTGTCCCACGGTGTCCAACGGTGTCCAACGGTGTCCAACGATGTCCAACGGTGTCCAACGGTGTCCCACGGTGTCCAACGGTGTCCAACGGTGTCCCACGGTGTCCAACGGTGTCCCACGTTGTCCCACGTTGTCCCACGGTGTCCAACGGTGTCCAACGATGTCCAACGGTGTCCAACGGTGTCCCACGATGTCCACCGATGTCCAACGGTGTCCAACGGTGTCCAACGGTGTCCAACGGTGTCCAACGATGTCCAACGATGTCCAACGATGTCCAACGGTGTCCAACGATGTCCAACGATGTCCCACGGTGTCCCACGTTGTCCCACGTTGTCCCACGTTGTCCCACGTTGTTCCATGGTTTCCCACGTTGTCCCACGTTGTCCCACGTTGTCCCACGTTGTCCCACGTTGTCCCACGTTGTCCCACGTTGTCCCACGGTGTCCAACGGTGTCCAACGATGTCCAACGGTGTCCAACGGTGTCCCACGGTGTCCAACGGTGTCCCACGTTGTCCCACGTTGTCCCACGTTGTCCCACGTTGTCCCACGTTGTCCAACGGTGTCCCACGGTGTCCAACGGTGTCCCACGTTGTCCCACGTTGTCCCACGTTGTCCCACGTTGTCCCACGTTGTCCCACGTTGTCCCACGTTGTCCCACGTTGTCCCACGGTGTCCAACGGTGTCCAACGATGTCCAACGGTGTCCAACGGTGTCCCACGATGTCCACCGATGTCCAACGGTGTCCAACGGTGTCCAACGGTGTCCAACGGTGTCCAACGATGTCCAACGATGTCCAACGATGTCCAACGGCGTCCAACGATGTCCAACGATGTCCAACGGTGTCCCACGATGTCCAACGATGTCCAACGATGTCCAACGGTGTCCAACGGTGTCCCACGTTGTCCCACGTTGTCCCACGTTGTCCCACGGTGTCCAACGATGTCCAACGGTGTCCCACGTTGTCCCACGTTGTCCCACGTTGTCCCACGTTGTCCCACGTTGTCCCACGTTGTCCCACGTTGTCCCACGTTGTCCCACGTTGTCCCACGTTGTCCCACGTTGTCCCACGTTGTCCAACGGTGTCCAACGGTGTCCCACGATGTCCACCGATGTCCAACGGTGTCCAACGGTGTCCAACGGTGTCCAACGGTGTCCAACGATGTCCCACGTTGTCCCACGGTGTCCAACGATGTCCAACGGTGTCCCACGTTGTCCCACGTTGTCCCACGTTGTCCCACGTTGTCCCACGTTGTCCCACGTTGTCCCACGTTGTCCCACGTTGTCCCACGTTGTCCCACGTTGTCCCACGTTGTCCCACGTTGTCCCACGTTGTCCCACGTTGTCCCACGTTGTCCCACGTTGTCCCACGTTGTCCCACGTTGTCCCACGGTGTCCAACGATGTCCAACGGTGTCCAACGGTGTCCCACGGTGTCCAACGGTGTCCCACGTTGTCCCACGTTGTCCCACGTTGTCCCACGTTGTCCCACGTTGTCCCACGTTGTCCAACGATGTCCAACGGTGTCCCACGTTGTCCCACGTTGTCCCACGTTGTCCCACGTTGTCCCACGTTGTTCCATGGTTTCCCACGTTGTCACACGTTGTCCCACGTTGTCCCACGGTGTCCAACGATGTCCAACGGTGTCCAACGGTGTCTAACGGTGTCCCACGGTGTCCAACGGTGTCCCACGTTGTCCCACGTTGTCCCACGTTGTCCCACGTTGTCACACGTGGTCCCACGTTGTCCCACGTTGTCCAACGGTGTCCCACGTTGTCCCACGTTGTCCCACGTTGTCCCACGTTGTCCAACGGTGTCCAACGGTGTCCAACGATGTCCAACGGTGTCCAACGGTGTCCCACGATGTCCACCGATGTCCAACGGTGTCCAACGGTGTCCAACGGTGTCCAACGGTGTCCAACGATGTCCAACGATGTCCAACGATGTCCAACGGTGTCCAACGATGTCCAACGATGTCCAACGGTGTCCCACGATGTCCAACGATGTACAACGATGTCCAACGGTGTCCAACGGTGTCCCACGTTGTCCCACGTTGTCCCACGTTGTCCCACGTTGTCCCACAATGTCCCACGTTGTCCCACGTTGTCCCACGTTGTCCCACGTTGTCCCACGTTGTCCCACGTTGTCCCACGTTGTCCCACGTTGTCCCACGTTGTCCCACGTTGTCCCACGGTGTCCAACGATGTCCAACGGTGTCCAACGGTGTCCCACGGTGTCCAACGGTGTCCCACGTTGTCCCACGTTGTCCCACGTTGTCCCACGTTGTCCCACGTTGTCCCACGTTGTCCAACGATGTCCAACGGTGTCCCACGTTGTCCCACGTTGTCCCACGTTGTCCCACGTTGTCCCACGTTGTTCCATGGTGTCCCACGTTGTCCCACGTTGTCCCACGTTGTCCCACGGTGTCCAACGATGTCCAACGGTGTCCAACGGTGTCCAACGGTGTCCCACGGTGTCCAACGGTGTCCCACGTTGTCCCACGTTGTCCCACGTTGTCCCACGTTGTCCCACGTTGTCCAACGGTGTCCCACGGTGTCCAACGGTGTCCCACGTTGTCCCACGTTGTCCCACGTTGTCCCACGTTGTCCCACGTTGTCCCACGGTGTCCAACGGTGTCCAACGATGTCCAACGGTGTCCAACGGTGTCCCACGATGTCCACCGATGTCCAACGGTGTCCAACGGTGTCCAACGGTGTCCAACGGTGTCCAACGATGTCCAACGATGTCCAACGATGTCCAACGGTGTCCAACGATGTCCAACGATGTCCAACGGTGTCCCACGATGTCCAACGATGTACAACGATGTGCAACGGTGTCCAACGGTGTCCCACGTTGTCCCACGTTGTCCCACGTTGTCCCACGGTGTCCAACGATGTCCAACGGTGTCCCACGTTGTCCCACGTTGTCCCACGTTGTCCCACGTTGTCCCACGTTGTCCCACGGTGTCCAACGGTGTCCAACGATGTCCAACGGTGTCCCACGTTGTCCCACGTTGTCCCACGTTGTCCCACGTTGTCCCACGTTGTCCCACGTTGTCCCACGTTGTCCCACGTTGTCCCACGGTGTCCAACGATGTCCAACGGTGTCCAACGGTGTCCCACGGTGTCCAACGGTGTCCCACGTTGTCCCACGTTGTCCCACGTTGTCCCACGTTGTCCCACGTTGTCCCACGTTGTCCAACGATGTCCAACGGTGTCCCACGTTGTCCCACGTTGTCCCACGTTGTCCCACGTTGTCCCACGTTGTTCCATGGTTTCCCACGTTGTCCCACGTTGTCCCACGTTGTCCCACGTTGTCACACGTGGTCCCACGTTGTCCCACGTTGTCCCACGGTGTCCAACGATGTCCAACGGTGTCCCACGTTGTCCAACGGTGTCCCACGTTGTCCCACGTTGTCCCACGTTGTCCCACGTTGTCCCACGATGTCCCACGTTGTCCAACGTTGTCCCACGTTGTCCCACGTTGTCCCACGTTGTCCCACGGTGTCCAACGATGTCCAGCGGTGTCCAACGGTGACCCACGGTGTCCAACGGTGTCCAACGATGTCCCACGTTGTCCCACGTTGTCCCACGTTGTCCCACGGTGTCCAACGATGTCCAACGGTGTCCCACGTTGTCCCACGTTGTCCCACGTTGTCCCACGTTGTCCCACGTTGTCCCACGTTGTCCCACGTTGTCCCACGTTGTCCCACGATGTCCCACGTTGTCCCACGTTGTCCCACGTTGTCCCACGTTGTCCCACGGTGTCCAACGGTGTCCCACGTTGTCCCACGTTGTCCCACGTTGTCCCACGTTGTCCCACGTTGTCCAACGGTGTCCAACGGTGACCCACGGTGTCCAACGGTGTCCAACGATGTCCCACGTTGTCCCACGTTGTCCCACGTTGTCCCACGGTGTCCCACGTTGTTCCATGGTTTCCCACGTTGTCCCACGTTGTCCCACGTTGTCCCACGTTGTCCCACGGTGTCCAACGATGTCCAACGGTGTCCAACGGTGTCCAACGGTGTCCAACGGTGTCCAACGGTGCCCAACGATGTCCAACGATGTCCAACGGTGTCCAACGATGTCCAACGATGTCCAACGGTGTCCCACGATGTCCAACGATGTCCAACGGTGTCCAACGGTGTCCCACGTTGTCCCACGTTGTCCCACGTTGTCCCACGATGTCCAACAATGTCCAACGGTGTCCAACGGTGTCCCACGTTGTCCCACGTTGTCCCACGTTGTCCCACGTTGTCCCACGTTGTCCAACGGTGTCCCACGTTGTCCCACGTTGTCCCACGTTGTCCCACGTTGTCCCACGTTGTCCCACGTTGTCCCACGTTGTCCAACGATGTCCAACCCTGTCCCACGTTGTCCCACGTTGTCCCACGTTGTCCCACGTTGTCCCACGTTGTTCCATGGTTTCCCACGTTGTCCCACGTTGTCCCACGTTGTCCCACGGTGTCCAACGGTGTCCCACGGTGTCCCACGTTGTCCCACGTTGTCCCACGTTGTCCCACGTTGTTCCATGGTTTCCCACGTTGTCCCACGTTGTCCCACGTTGTCCCACGTTGTCCCACGTTGTCCCACGGTGTCAAACGGTGTCCAACGATGTCCAACGGTGTCCAACGGTGTCCCACGGTGTCCAACGGTGTCCCACGTTGTCCCACGTTGTCCAACGGTGTCCCACGGTGTCCAACGGTGTCCCACGTTGTCCCACGTTGTCCCACGTTGTCCCACGTTGTCCCACGTTGTTCCATGGTTTCCCACGTTGTCCCACGTTGTCCCACGTTGTCCCACGTTGTCCAACGGTGTCCCACGGTGTCCAACGGTGTCCCACGTTGTCCCACGTTGTCCCACGTTGTCCCACGTTGTCCCACGTTGTCCCACGGTGTCCAACGGTGTCCAACGATGTCCAACGGTGTCCAACGGTGTCCCACGATGTCCACCGATGTCCAACGGTGTCCAACGGTGTCCAACGGTGTCCAACGGTGTCCAACGGTGTCCAACGATGTCCAACGATGTCCAACGATGTCCAACGGTGTCCAACGATGTCCAACAATGTCCAACGGTGTCCCACGGTGTCCAACGGTGTCCCACGTTGTCCCACGTTGTCCCACGTTGTCCCACGTTGTCCCACCTTGTCCCACGGTGTCCAACGGTGTCCAACGATGTCCAACGGTGTCCAACGGTGTCCCACGATGTCCACCGATGTCCAACGGTGTCCCACGTTGTCCCACGTTGTCCCACGTTGTCCCACCATGTCCCACGTTGTCCCACGTTGTCCCACGTTGTCCCACGTTGTCCCACGTTGTCCCACGTTGTCCCACGTTGTCCCACGTTGTCCCACGTTGTCCCACGGTGTCCAACGATGTCCAGCGGTGTCCAACGGTGTCCAACGATGTCCAACGATGTCCAACGGTGTCCCACGTTGTCCCACGTTGTCCCACGTTGTCCCACGTTGTCCCACGGTGTCCAACGATGTCCAACGGTGTCCAACGGTGTCCAACGATGTCCAACGGTGTCCAACGGTGTCCCACGTTGTCCCACGTTGTCCCACGGTGTCCAACGATGTCCAACGGTGTCCCACGTTGTCCCACGTTGTCCCACGTTGTCCCACGTTGTCCCACGTTGTTCCATGGTTTCCCACGTTGTCCCACGTTGTCCCACGTTGTCCCACGGTGTCCAACGATGTCCAACGGTGTCCAACGGTGTCCCACGGTGTCCCACGTTGTCCCACGTTGTCCCACGTTGTCCCACGTTGTTCCATGGTTTCCCACGTTGTCCCACGTTGTCCCACGTTGTCCCACGTTGTCCCACGTTGTCCCACGGTGTCCAACGGTGTCCAACGATGTCCAACGGTGTCCAACGGTGTCCCACGTTGTCCCACGTTGTCCCACGTTGTCCCACGTTGTCCCACGTTGTCCAACGGTGTCCCACGGTGTCCAACGGTGTCCCACGTTGTCCCACGTTGTCCCACGTTGTCCCACGTTGTCCCACGTTGTCCCACGTTGTCCCACGGTGTCCAACGGTGTCCAACGATGTCCAACGGTGTCCCACGATGTCCCACGTTGTCCCACGTTGTCCCACGTTGTCCCACGTTGTCCCACGTTGTCCCACGTTGTCCCACGTTGTCCCACGGTGTCCAACGATGTCCAACGGTGTCCAACGATGTCCAACGGTGTCCCACGATGTCCAACGATGTCCAAAGATGTCCAACGGTGTCCAACGGTGTCCCACGTTGTCCCACGTTGTCCCACGTTGTCCCACGGTGTCCAACGATGTCCAACGGTGTCCCACGTTGTCCAACGGTGTCCCACGTTGTCCAACGGTGTCCCACGTTGTCCAACGGTGTCCCACGTTGTCCCACGTTGTCCCACGTTGTCCCACGTTGTCCCACGTTGTCCCACGATGTCCCACGTTGTCCCACGTTGTCCCACGTTGTCCCACGATGTCCAACGATGTCCAACGATGTCCAACGGTGTCCCACGATGTCCAACGACGTCCAACAATGTCCAACGGTGTCCAACGGTGTCCCACGTTGTCCCACGTTGTCCCACGTTGTCCCACGGTGTCCAACGATGCCCAACGGTGTCCCACGTTGTCCCACGTTGTCCCACGGTGTCCAACGATGCCCAACGGTATCCCACGTTGTCCCACGTTGTCCCACGTTGTCCCACGTTGTCCCACGTTGTCCCACGTTGTCCCACGTTGTCCCACGTTGTCCCACGTTGTCCCACGTTGTCCCACGTTGTCCCACGTTGTCCCACGTTGTCCCACGGTGTCCAACGGTGTCCAACGGTGTCCAACGATGTCCAACGGTGTCCAACGGTGTCCCACGGTGTCCAACGGTGTCCAACGGTGTCCCACGGTGTCCAACGGTGTCCCACGTTGTCCCACGTTGTCCCACGTTGTCCCACGTTGTCCCACGATGTCCCACGTTGTCCAACGATGTCCAACGGTGTCCCACGTTGTCCCACGTTGTCCTACGTTGTCCCACGTTGTCCCACGTTGTCCCACGTTGTCCCACGTTGTCCCACGGTGTCCAACGGTGTCCAACGATGTCCAACGGTGTCCAACGGTGTCCCACGTTGTCCCACGTTGTCCCACGGTGTCCCACGATGTCCAACGGTGTCCCACGTTGTCCCACGTTGTCCCACGTTGTCCCACGTTGTCCCACGTTGTTCCATGGTTTCCCACGTTGTCCCACGTTGTCCCACGTTGTCCCACGGTGTCCTACGATGTCCAACGGTGTCCAACGGTGTCCCACGGTGTCCCACGTTGTCCCACGCTGTCCCACGTTGTCCCACGTTGTTCCATGGTTTCCCACGTTGTCCCACGTTGTCCCACGTTGTCCCACGTTGTCCCACGTTGTCCCACGTTGTCCCACGTTGTCCCACGGTGTCCAACGGTGTCCAACGATGTCCAACGGTGTCCAACGGTGTCCCACGGTGTCCAACGGTGTCCCACGTTGTCCCACGTTGTCCCACGTTGTCCCACGTTGTCCCACGTTGTCCAACGGTGTCCCACGGTGTCCAACGGTGTCCCACGTTGTCCCACGTTGTCCCACGTTGTCCCACGTTGTCCCACGTTGTCCCACGTTGTCCCACGTTGTCCCACGGTGTCCAACGGTGTCCAACGATGTCCAACGGTGTCCAACGGTGTCCCACGATGTCCACCGATGTCCAACGGTGTCCAACGGTGTCCAACGGTGTCCAACGGTGTCCAACGATGTCCAACGATGTCCAACGATGTCCAACGGCGTCCAACGATGTCCAACGATGTCCAACGGTGTCCCACGATGTCCAACGATGTCCAACGATGTCCAACGGTGTCCAACGGTGTCCCACGTTGTCCCACGTTGTCCCACGTTGTCCCACGGTGTCCAACGATGTCCAACGGTGTCCCACGTTGTCCCACGTTGTCCCACGTTGTCCCACGTTGTCCCACGTTGTCCCACGATGTCCCACGTTGTCCCACGTTGTCCCACGTTGTCCCACGTTGTCCCACGTTGTCCCACGTTGTCCCACGTTGTCCCACGTTGTCCCACGGTGTCCAACGATGTCCAACGGTGTCCAACGATGTCCAACGGTGTCCCACGATGTCCAACGATGTCCAACGATGTCCAACGGTGTCCAACGGTGTCCCACGTTGTCCCACGTTGTCCCACGTTGTCCCACGGTGTCCAACGATGTCCAACGGTGTCCCACGTTGTCCAACGGTGTCCCACGTTGTCCAACGGTGTCCCACGTTGTCCCACGTTGTCCCACGTTGTCCCACGTTGTCCCACGTTGTCCCACGTTGTCCCACGTTGTCCCACGTTGTCCCACGTTGTCCCACGATGTCCCACGTTGTCCCACGTTGTCCCACGTTGTCCCACGTTGTCCCACGTTGTCCCACGTTGTCCCACGTTGTCCCACGTTGTCCCACGTTGTCCCACGTTGTCCCACGGTGTCCAACGGTGTCCAACGGTGTCCCACGATGTCCACCGATGTCCAACGGTGTCCAACGGTGTCCAACGGTGTCCAACGGTGTCCACCGATGTCCAACGGTGTCCAACGGTGTCCAACGGTGTCCAACGGTGTCCAACGATGTCCAACGATGTCCAACGATGTCCAACGGTGTCCAACGATGTCCAACGATGTCCAACGGTGTCCCACGATGTCCACCGATGTCCAACGGTGTCCAACGGTGTCCAACGGTGTCCAACGGTGTCCAACGATGTCCAACGATGTCCAACGATGTCCAACGGTGTCCAACGATGTCCAACGATGTCCAACGGTGTCCCACGATGTCCAGCGATGTACAACGATGTCCAACGGTGTCCAACGGTGTCCCACGTTGTCCCACGTTGTCCCACGTTGTCCCACAATGTCCCACGTTGTCCAACGATGTCCAACGGTGTCCCACGTTGTCCCACGTTGTCCCACGTTGTCCCACGTTGTCCCACGTTGTCCCACGTTGTCCCACGTTGTCCCACGGTGTCCAACGATGTCCAACGGTGTCCAACGGTGTCCCACGGTGTCCAACGGTGTCCCACGTTGTCCCACGTTGTCCCACGTTGTCCAACGATGTCCCACGTTGTCCCACGTTGTCCCACGTTGTCCCACGGTGTCCAACGATGTCCAACGGTGTCCCACGTTGTCCCACGTTGTCCCACGTTGTCCCACGTTGTCCCACGTTGTCCCACGTTGTCCCACGTTGTCCCACGTTGTCCCACGATGTCCCACGTTGTCCCACGTTGTCCCACGTTGTCCCACGTTGTCCCACGTTGTCCCACGTTGTCCCACGTTGTCCCACGTTGTCCCACGTTGTCCCACGTTGTCCCACGGTGTCCAACGATGTCCAACGGTGTCCAACGGTGTCCCACGGTGTCCAACGGTGTCCCACGTTGTCCCACGTTGTCCCACGTTGTCCCACGTTGTCCCACGTTGTCCATCGATGTCCAACCCTGTCCCACGTTGTCCCACGTTGTCCCACGTTGTCCCACGTTGTTCCATGGTTTCCCACGTTGTCCCACGTTGTCCCACGTTGTCCCACGGTGTCCAACGATGTCCAACGGTGTCCAACGGTGTCCAACGGTGTCCAACGGTGTCCAACGGTGCCCAACGATGTCCAACGATGTCCAACGGTGTCCAACGATGTCCAACGATGTCCAACGGTGTCCCACGATGTCCAACGATGTCCAACGGTGTCCAACGGTGTCCCACGTTGTCCCACGTTGTCCCACGTTGTCCCACGATGTCCAACAATGTCCAACGGTGTCCAACGGTGTCCCACGTTGTCCCACGTTGTCCCACGTTGTCCCACGTTGTCCCACGTTGTCCAACGGTGTCCCACGTTGTCCCACGTTGTCCCACGTTGTCCCACGTTGTCCCACGTTGTCCCACGTTGTCCCACGTTGTCCAACGATGTCCAACCCTGTCCCACGTTGTCCCACGTTGTCCCACGTTGTTCCATGGTTTCCCACGTTGTCCCACGTTGTCCCACGTTGTCCCACGGTGTCCAACGATGTCCAACGGTGTCCAACGGTGTCCAACGATGTCCAACGGTGTCCAACGGTGTCCCACGTTGTCCCACGTTGTCCCACGGTGTCCAACGATGTCCAACGGTGTCCAACGGTGTCCCACGGTGTCCAACGGTGTCCCACGTTGTCCCACGTTGTCCCACGTTGTCCCACGTTGTCCAACGGTGTCCCACGTTGTCCCACGTTGTCCCACGTTGTCCCACGTAGTCCCACGTTGTCCCACGTTGTCCCACGTTGTCCCACGTTGTCCCACGTTGTCCAAAGGTGTCCCACGGTGTCCAACGGTGTCCCACGTTGTCCCACGTTGTCCCACGTTGTCCCACGGTGTCCAACGATGTCCAACGGTGTCCCACGTTGTCGCACGTTGTCCCACGTTGTCCCACGTTGTCCCACGTTGTCCAACGGTGTCCCACGGTGTCCAACGGTGTCCCACGTTGTCCCACGTTGTCCCACGTTGTCCCACGTTGTCCCACGTTGTCCCACGTTGTCCCACGTTGTCCCACAGTGTCCAACGGTGTCCAACGATGTCCAACGGTGTCCAACGGTGTCCCACGATGTCCACCGATGTCCAACGGTGTCCAACGGTGTCCAACGGTGTCCAACGGTGTCCAACGATGTCCAACGATGTCCAACGTTGTCCCACGTTCTCCCACGATGTCCCACGTTGTCCCACGTTGTCCCACGTTGTCCCACGTTGTCCCACGTTGTCCCACGTTGTCCCACGTTGTCCCACGTTGTCCCACGTTGTCCCACGTTGTCCCACGGTGTCCAACGATGTCCAACGGTGTCCAACGGTGTCCCACGGTGTCCAACGGTGTCCCACGTTGTCCCACGTTGTCCCACGTTGTCCCACGTTGTCCAACGATGTCCAACCCTGTCCCACGTTGTCCCACGTTGTCCCACGTTGTCCCACGTTGTCCCACGTTGTTCCATGGTTTCCCACGTTGTCCCACGTTGTCCCACGTTGTCCCACGGTGTCCAACGATGTCCAACGGTGTCCAACGGTGTCCAACGGTGTCCAACGGTGTCCAACGGTGCCCAACGATGTCCAACGATGTCCAACGGTGTCCAACGATGTCCAACGATGTCCAACGGTGTCCCACGATGTCCAACGATGTCCAACGGTGTCCAACGGTGTCCCACGTTGTCCCACGTTGTCCCACGTTGTCCCACGATGTCCAACAATGTCCAACGGTGACCAACGGTGTCCCACGTTGTCCCACGTTGTCCCACGTTGTCCCACGTTGTCCCACGGTGTCCAACGATGTCCAACGGTGTCCAACGGTGTCCCACGTTGTCCCACGTTGTCCCACGTTGTCCCACGTTGTCCCACGTCGTCCCACGTTGTCCCACGTTGTCCAACGGTGTCCCACGTTGTCCCACGTTGTCCCACGTTGTCCCACGTTGTCCCACGTTGTTCCATGGTTTCCCACGTTGTCCCACGGTGTCCCACGTTGTCCCACGTTGTCCCACGTTGTCCCACGTTGTCCAAAGGTGTCCCACGGTGTCCAACGGTGTCCCACGTTGTCCCACGTTGTCCCACGTTGTCCCACGGTGTCCAACGATGTCCAACGGTGTCCCACGTTGTCGCACGTTGTCCCACGTTGTCCCACGTTGTCCCACGTTGTCCAACGGTGTCCCACGGTGTCCAACGGTGTCCCACGTTGTCCCACGTTGTCCCACGTTGTCCCACGTTGTCCCACGTTGTCCCACGTTGTCCCACGTTGTTCCACAGTGTCCAACGGTGTCCAACGATGTCCAACGGTGTCCAACGGTGTCCCACGATGTCCACCGATGTCCAACGGTGTCCAACGGTGTCCAACGGTGTCCAACGGTGTCCAACGATGTCCAACGATGTCCAACGATGTCCAACGGTGTCCAACGATGTCCAACGATGTCCAACGGTGTCCCACGATGTCCAACGATGTCCAACGATGTCCAACGGTGTCCAACGGTGTCCCACGTTGTCCCACGTTGTCCCACGTTGTCCCACGGTGTCCAACGATGTCCAACGGTGTCCCACGTTGTCCAACGGTGTCCCACGTTGTCCCACGTTGTCCCACGTTGTCCCACGTTGTCCCACGTTGTCCCACGGTGTCCAACGATGTCCAACGGTGTCCAACGGTGTCCCACGGTGTCCAACGGTGTCCCACGTTGTCCCACGTTGTCCCACGTTGTCCCACGTTGTCCAACGGTGTCCCACGTTGTCCCACGTTGTCCCACGTTGTCCCACGTTGTCCCACGTTGTCCCACGTTGTCCCACGTTGTCCCACGTTGTCCCACGTTGTCCAAAGGTGTCCCACGGTGTCCAACGGTGTCCCACGTTGTCCCACGTTGTCCCACGTTGTCCCACGGTGTCCAACGATGTCCAACGGTGTCCCACGTTGTCGCACGTTGTCCCACGTTGTCCCACGTTGTCCCACGTTGTCCAACGGTGTCCCACGGTGTCCAACGGTGTCCCACGTTGTCCCACGTTGTCCCACGTTGTCCCACGTTGTCCCACGTTGTCCCACGTTGTCCCACGTTGTTCCACATTGTCCAACGGTGTCCAACGATGTCCAACGGTGTCCCACGGTGTCCCACGATGTCCACCGATGTCCAACGGTGTCCAACGGTGTCCAACGGTGTCCAACGGTGTCCAACGATGTCCAACGATGTCCAACGATGTCCAACGGTGTCCAACGATGTCCAACGATGTCCAACGGTGTCCCACGATGTCCAACGATGTCCAACGATGTCCAACGGTGTCCAACGGTGTCCCACGTTGTCCCACGTTGTCCCACGTTGTCCCACGGTGTCCAACGATGTCCAACGGTGTCCCACGTTGTCCAACGGTGTCCCACGTTGTCCCACGTTGTCCCACGTTGTCCCACGTTGTCCCACGTTGTCCCACGTTGTCCCACGATGTCCCACGTTGTCCCACGTTGTCCCACGTTGTCCCACGTTGTCCCACGTTGTCCCACGTTGTCCCACGTTGTCCCACGTTGTCCCACGTTGTCCCACGTTGTCCCACGGTGTCCAACGATGTCCAACGGTGTCCAACGGTGTCCCACGGTGTCCAACGGTGTCCCACGTTGTCCCACGTTGTCCCACGTTGTCCCACGTTGTCCCACGTTGTCCCACGTTGTCCAACGATGTCCAACCCTGTCCCACGTTGTCCCACGTTGTCCCACGTTGTCCCACGTTGTTCCATGGTTTCCCACGTTGTCCCACGTTGTCCCACGTTGTCCCACGGTTTCCAACGATGTCCAACGGTGTCCAACGGTGTCCAACGGTGTCCAACGGTGTCCAACGGTGTCCAACGATGTCCAACGATGTCCAACGGTGTCCAACGATGTCCAACGATGTCCAACGGTGTCCCACGATGTCCAACGATGTCCAACGGTGTCCAACGGTGTCCCACGTTGTCCCACGTTGTCCCACGTTGTCCCACGATGTCCAACAATGTCCAACGGTGTCCAACGGTGTCCCACGTTGTCCCACGTTGTCCCACGTTGTCCCACGGTGTCCCACGTTGTCCCACGTTGTCCCACGTTGTCCCACGTTGTCCCACGTTGTCCCACGTTGTCCCACGTTGTCCCACGTTGTCCCACGTTGTCCCACGTTGCCCCACGTTGTCCCACGTTGTCCCACGTTGTCCCACGTTGTCCCACGTTGTCCCACGGTGTCCAACGGTGTCCAACGATGTCCAACGGTGTCCAACGGTGTCCCACGTTGTCCCACGTTGTCCTACGTTGTCCCACGTTGTCCCACGTTGTCCCACGTTGTCCCACGTTGTCCCACGTTGTCCCACGTTGTCCCACGGTGTCCCACGTTGTCCCACGTCGTCCCACGTTGTCCCACGTTGTCCCACGTTGTCCCACGTTGTCCCACGTTGTCCCACGGTGTCCAACGGTGTCCAACGGTGTCCAACGGTGTCCAACGATGTCCAACGGTGTCCAACGGTGTCCCACGGTGTCCAACGGTGTCCAACGGTGTCCCACGGTGTCCAACGGTGTCCCACATTGTCCCACGTTGTCCCACGTTGTCCCACGTTGTCCCACGATGTCCCACGTTGTCCAACGATGTCCAACGGTGTCCCACGTTGTCCCACGTTGTCCTACGTTGTCCCACGTTGTCCCACGTTGTCCCACGTTGTCCCACGTTGTCCCACGTTGTCCCACGTTGTCCCACGTTGTCCCACGTTGTCCCACGTTGTCCCACGGTGTCCAACGATGTCCAGCGGTGTCCAACGGTGACCCACGGTGTCCAACGGTGTCCAACGATGTCCCACGTTGTCCCACGTTGTCCCACGTTGTCCCACGGTGTCCAACGATGTCCAACGGTGTCCCACGTTGTCCCACGTTGTCTCACGTTGTCCCACGTTGTCCCACGTTGTCCCACGTTGTCCCACGTTGTCCCACGTTGTCCCACGATGTCCCACGTTGTCCCACGTTGTCCCACGTTGTCCCACGTTGTCCCACGTTGTCCCACGTTGTCCCACGTTGTCCCACGTTGTCCCACGTTGTCCCACGTTGTCCCACGTTGTCCCACGTTGTCCCACGTTGTCCCACGTTGTCCCACGTTGTCCCACGTTGTCCAATGATGTCCAACCCTCTCCCACCTTGTCCCACGTTGTCCCACGTTGTCCCACGTTGTCCCACGTTGTCCCACGTTGTCCCACGTTGTCCCACGTTGTCCCACGTTGTCCCACGTTGTCCCACGGTGTCCAACGGTGTCCAACGATGTCCAACGGTGTCCAACGGTGTCCCACGTTGTCCCACGTTGTCCCACGGTGTCCAACGATGTCCAACGGTGTCCCACGTTGTCCCACGTTGTCCCACGTTGTCCCACGTTGTCCCACGTTGTTCCATGGTTTCCCACGTTGTCCCACGTTGTCCCACGTTGTCCCACGGTGTCCAACGATGTCCAACAATGTCCAACGGTGTCCAACGGTGTCCCACGTTGTCCCACGTTGTCCCACGTTGTCCCACGTTGTCCCACGGTGTCCAACGGTGTCCCACGTTGTCCCACGTTGTCCCACGTTGTCCCACGATGTCCAACAATGTCCAACGGTGTCCAACGGTGTCCCACGTTGTCCCACGTTGTCCCACGTTGTCCCACGTTGTCCCACGGTGTCCAACGATGTCCAACGGTGTCCAACGGTGTCCCACGGTGTCCAACGGTGTCCCACGTTGTCCCACGTTGTCCCACGTCGTCCCACGTTGTCCCACGTTGTCCAACGGTGTCCCACGTTGTCCCACGTTGTCCCACGTTGTCCCACGTTGTCCCACGTTGTTCCATGGTTTCCCACGTTGTCCCACGTTGTCCCACGTTGTCCCACGGTGTCCAACGATGTCCCACGTTGTCCCACGTTGTCCCACGTTGTCCCACGATGTCCCACGTTGTCCCACGTTGTCCCACGTTGTCCCACGTTGTCCCACGTTGTCCCACGTTGTCCCACGTTGTCCCACGTTGTCCCACGTTGTCCCACGTTGTCCCACGGTGTCCAACGATGTCCAACGGTGTCCAACGGTGTCCCACGGTGTCCAACGGTGTCCCACGGTGTCCAACGGTGTCCCACGTTGTCCCACGTTGTCCCACGTTGTCCCACGTTGTCCCACGTTGTCCCACGTTGTCCAACGATGTCCAACCCTGTCCCACGTTGTCCCACGTTGTCCCACGTTGTCCCACGTTGTTCCATGGTTTCCCACGTTGTCCCACGTTGTCCCACGTTGTCCCACGGTGTCCCACGATGTCCAACGGTGTCCAACGGTGTCCAACGGTGTCCAACGGTGTCCAACGGTGTCCAACGATGTCCAACGATGTCCAACGGTGTCCAACGATGTCCAACGATGTCCAACGGTGTCCCACGATGTCCAACGATGTCCAACGGTGTCCAACGGTGTCCCACGTTGTCCCACGTTGTCCCACGTTGTCCGACGATGTCCAACAATGTCCAACGGTGTCCAACGGTGTCCCACGTTGTCCCACGTTGTCCCACGTTGTCCCACGGTGTCCCACGTTGTCCCACGTTGTCCCACGTTGGCCCACGTTGTCCCACGTTGTCCCACGTTGTCCCACGTTGTCCCACGTTGTCCCACGTTGTCCCACGTTGTCCCACGTTGTCCCACGTTGTCCCACGTTGTCCCACGTTGTCCCACGTTGTCCCACGGTGTCCAACGATGTCCAACGGTGTCCAACGGTGTCCCACGGTGTCCAACGGTGTCCCACGTTGTCCCACGTTGTCCCACGTTGTCCCACGTTGTCCCACGTTGTCCCACGTTGTCCAACGATGTCCAACCCTGTCCCACGTTGTCCCACGTTGTCCCACGTTGTCCCACGTTGTCCCACGTTGTTCCATGGTTTCCCACGTTGTCCCACGTTGTCCCACGTTGTCCCACGGTGTCCAACGATGTCCAACGGTGTCCAACGGTGTCCAACGGTGTCCAACGGTGTCCAACGGTGTCCAACGATGTCCAACGATGTCCAACGGTGTCCAACGATGTCCAACGATGTCCCACGGTGTCCCACGATGTCCAACGATGTCCAACGGTGTCCAACGGTGTCCCACGTTGTCCCACGTTGTCCCACGTTGTCCCACGATGTCCAACAATGTCCAACGGTGTCCAACGGTGTCCCACGTTGTCCCACGTTGTCCCACGTTGCCCCACGGTGTCCCACGTTGTCCCACGTTGTCCCACGTTGTCCCACGTTGTCCCACGTTGTCCCACGTTGTCCCACGTTGTCCCACGTTGTCCCACGTTGTCCCACGTTGTCCCACGGTGTCCAACGGTGTCCAACGATGTCCAACGGTGTCCAACGGTGTCCCACGTTGTCCCACGTTGTCCCACGGTGTCCAACGATGTCCAACGGTGTCCCACGTTGTCCCACGTTGTCCCACGTTGTCCCACGTTGTCCCACGTTGTTCCATGGTTTCCCACGTTGTCCCACGTTGTCCCACGTTGTCCCACGGTGTCCAACGATGTCCAACGGTGTCCAACGGTGTCCCACGGTGTCCAACGGTGTCCCACGTTGTCCCACGTTGTCCCACGTTGTCCCACGTTGTCCAACGGTGTCCCACGTTGTCCCACGTTGTCCCACGTTGTCCCACGTTGTCCCACGTTGTTCCATGGTTTCCCACGTTGTCCCACGTTGTCCCACGTTGTCCCACGGTGTCCAACGATGTCCAACGGTGTCCAACGGTGTCCCACGGTGTCCAACGGTGTCCCACGTTGTCCCACGTTGTCCCACGTTGTCCCACGTTGTCCCACGTTGTTCCATGGTTTCCCACGTTGTCCCACGTTGACCCACGTTGTCCCACGGTGTCCAACGATGTCCCACGTTGTCCCACGGTGTCCAACGATGTCCAACGGTGTCCAACGGTGTCCCACGGTGTCCAACGGTGTCCCACGTTGTCCCACGTTGTCCCACGTTGTCCCACGTTGTCCCACGTTGTCCAACGGTGTCCCACGTTGTCCCACGTTGTCCCACGTTGTTCCATGGTTTCCCACGTTGTCCCACGTTGTCCCACGTTGTCCCACGGTGTCCAACGATGTCCAACGGTGTCCAACGGTGTCCAACGATGTCCAACGATGTCCAACTGTGTCCCACGATGTCCAACGATGTCCAACGATGTCCAACGGTGTCCAACGGTGTCCCACGTTGTCCCTCGTTGTCCCACGTTGTCCCACGTTGTCCCACGTTGTCCCACGTTGTCCAACGGTGTCCCACGTTGTCCCACGTTGTCCCTCGTTGTCCCACGTTGTCCCACGTTGTCCCACGTTGTCCCACGTTGTCCCACGTTGTCCCACGTTGTCCCACGTTGTCCCACGTTGTCCCACGTTGTCACACGTGGTCCCACGTTGTCCCACGTTGTCCCACGGTGTCCAACGATGTCCAACTGTGTCCCACGTTGTCCAACGGTGTCCCACGTTGTCCCACGTTGTCCCACGTTGTCCCACGTTGTCCCACGATGTCCCACGTTGTCCCACGTTGTCCCACGTTGTCCCACGTTGTCCCACGTTGTCCCACGTTGTCCCACGGTGTCCCACGTTGTCCCACGTTGTCCCACGTTGTCCCACGTTGTCCCACGTTGTCCCACGTTGTCCCACGGTGTCCAACGATGTCCAACGGTGTCCAACGGTGTCCCACGGTGTCCAACGGTGTCCCACGTTGTCCCACGTTGTCCCACGTTGTCCCACGTTGTGCCACGTTGTCCCACGTTGTCCCACGTTGTCCCACGTTGTCCCACGTCGTCCCACGTTGTCCCACGTTGTCCCACGTTGTCCCACGTTGTCCCACGTTGTCCCACGGTGTCCAACGGTGTCCCACGGTGTCCAACGGTGTCCAACGGTGTCCAACGGTGTCCAACGGTGTCCCACGGTGTCCAACGGTGTCCGACGGTGTCCCACGGTGTCCAACGGTGTCCCACGTTGTCCCACGTTGTCCCACGTTGTCCCACGTTGTCCCACGATGTCCCACGTTGTCCAACGATGTCCAACGGTGTCCCACGTTGTCCCACGTTGTCCTACGTTGTCCCACGTTGTCCCACGTTGTCCCACGTTGTCCCACGTTGTCCCACGTTGTCCCACGTTGTCCCACGTTGTCCCACGTTGTCCCACGTTGTCCCACGGTGTCCAACGATGTCCAGCGGTGTCCAACGGTGACCCACGGTGTCCAACGGTGTCCAACGATGTCCCACGTTGTCCCACGTTGTCCCACGTTGTCCCACGGTGTCCAACGATGTCCAACGGTGTCCCACGTTGTCCCACGTTGTCCCACGTTGTCCCACGTTGTCCCACGTTGTCCCACGTTGTCCCACGTTGTCCCACGTTGTCCCACGATGTCCCACGTTGTCCCACGTTGTCCCACGTTGTCCCACGTTGTCCCACGTTGTCCCACGTTGTCCCACGTTGTCCCACGTTGTCCCACGTTGTCCCACGTTGTCCCACGTTGTCCCACGTTGTCCCACGTTGTCCCACGTTGTCCAACGATGTCCAACCCTGTCCCACGTTGTCCCACGTTGTCCCACGTTGTCCCACGTTGTCCCACGTTGTCCCACGTTGTCCCACGTTGTCCCACGTTGTCCCACGTTGTCCCACGTTGTCCCACGATGTCCCACGTTGTCCCACGTTGTCCCACGTTGTCCCACGTTGTCCCACGTTGTCCCACGTTGTCCCACGTTGTCCCACGTTGTCCCACGGTGTCCAACGATGTCCAACGGTGTCCAACGGTGTCCCACGGTGTCCAACGGTGTCCCACGTTGTCCCACGTTGTCCCACGTTGTCCCACGTTGTCCAACGATGTCCAACCCTGTCCCACGTTGTCCCACGTTGTCCCACGTTGTCCCACGTTGTCCCACGTTGTTCCATGGTTTCCCACGTTGTCCCACGTTGTCCCACGTTGTCCCACGGTGTCCAACGATGTCCAACGGTGTCCAACGGTGTCCAACGGTGTCCAACGGTGTCCAACGGTGCCCAACGATGTCCAACGATGTCCAACGGTGTCCAACGATGTCCAACGATGTCCAACGGTGTCCCACGATGTCCAGCGATGTCCAACGGTGTCCAACGGTGTCCCACGTTGTCCCACGTTGTCCCACGTTGTCCCACGATGTCCAACAATGTCCAACGGTGACCAACGGTGTCCCACGTTGTCCCACGTTGTCCCACGTTGTCCCACGTTGTCCCACGGTGTCCAACGATGTCCAACGGTGTCCAACGGTGTCCCACGGTGTCCAACGGTGTCCCACGTTGTCCCACGTTGTCCCACGTCGTCCCACGTTGTCCCACGTTGTCCCACGGTGTCCCACGTTGTCCCACGTTGTCCCACGTTGTCCCACGTTGTCCCACGTTGTTCCATGGTTTCCCACGTTGTCCCACGTTGTCCCACGTTGTCCCACGGTGTCCAACGATGTCCAACGGTGTCCAACGGTGTCCCACGGTGTCCAACGGTGTCCCACGTTGTCCCACGTTGTCCCACGTTGTCCCACGTTGTCCAACGGTGTCCCACGTTGTCCCACGTTGTCCCACGTTGTCCCACGTTGTCCCACGTTGTCCCACGTTGTCCCACGTTGTCCCACGTTGTCCCACGTTGTCCAACGGTGTCCCACGGTGTCCAACGGTGTCCCACGTTGTCCCACGTTGTCCCACGTTGTCCCACGGTGTCCAACGATGTCCAACGGTGTCCCACGTTGTCGCACGTTGTCCCACGTTGTCCCACGTTGTCCCACGTTGTCCAACGGTGTCCCACGGTGTCCAACGGTGTCCCACGTTGTCCCACGTTGTCCCACGTTGTCCCACGTTGTCCCACGTTGTCCCACGTTGTCCCACGTTGTTCCACAGTGTCCAACGGTGTCCAACGATGTCCAACGGTGTCCAACGGTGTCCCACGATGTCCACCGATGTCCAACGGTGTCCAACGGTGTCCAACGGTGTCCAACGGTGTCCAACGATGTCCAACGATGTCCAACGATGTCCAACGGTGTCCAACGATGTCCAACGATGTCCAACGGTGTCCCACGATGTCCAACGATGTCCAACGATGTCCAACGGTGTCCAACGGTGTCCCACGTTGTCCCACGTTGTCCCACGTTGTCCCACGGTGTCCAACGATGTCCAACGGTGTCCCACGTTGTCCAACGGTGTCCCACGTTGTCCCACGTTGTCCCACGTTGTCCCACGTTGTCCCACGTTGTCCCACGTTGTCCCACGGTGTCCCACGTTGTCCCACGTTGTCCCACGTTGTCCCACGTTGTCCCACGTTGTCCCACGTTGTCCCACGTTGTCCCACGTTGTCCCACGTTGTCCCACGGTGTCCAACGATGTCCAACGGTGTCCAACGGTGTCCCACGGTGTCCAACGGTGTCCCACGTTGTCCCACGTTGTCCCACGTTGTCCCACGTTGTCCAACGGTGTCCCACGTTGTCCCACGGTGTCCCACGTTGTCCCACGTTGTCCCACGTTGTCCCACGTTGTCCCACGTTGTCCCACGTTGTCCCACGTTGTCCAAAGGTGTCCCACGGTGTCCAACGGTGTCCCACGTTGTCCCACGTTGTCCCACGTTGTCCCACGGTGTCCAACGATGTCCAACGGTGTCCCACGTTGTCGCACGTTGTCCCACGTTGTCCCACGTTGTCCCACGTTGTCCAACGGTGTCCCACGGTGTCCAACGGTGTCCCACGTTGTCCCACGTTGTCCCACGTTGTCCCACGTTGTCCCACGTTGTCCCACGTTGTCCCACGTTGTTCCACAGTGTCCAACGGTGTCCAACGATGTCCAACGGTGTCCAACGGTGTCCCACGATGTCCACCGATGTCCAACGGTGTCCAACGGTGTCCAACGGTGTCCAACGGTGTCCAACGATGTCCAACGATGTCCAACGATGTCCAACGGTGTCCAACGATGTCCAACGATGTCCAACGGTGTCCCACGATGTCCAACGATGTCCAACGATGTCCAACGGTGTCCAACGGTGTCCCACGTTGTCCCACGTTGTCCCACGTTGTCCCACGGTGTCCAACGATGTCCAACGGTGTCCCACGTTGTCCAACGGTGTCCCACGTTGTCCCACGTTGTCCCACGTTGTCCCACGTTGTCCCACGTTGTCCCACGTTGTCCCACGATGTCCCACGTTGTCCCACGTTGTCCCACGTTGTCCCACGTTGTCCCACGTTGTCCCACGTTGTCCCACGTTGTCCCACGTTGTCCCACGTTGTCCCACGTTGTCCCACGGTGTCCAACGATGTCCAACGGTGTCCAACGGTGTCCCACGGTGTCCAACGGTGTCCCACGTTGTCCCACGTTGTCCCACGTTGTCCCACGTTGTCCCACGTTGTCCCACGTTGTCCAACGATGTCCAACCCTGTCCCACGTTGTCCCACGTTGTCCCACGTTGTCCCACGTTGTTCCATGGTTTCCCACGTTGTCCCACGTTGTCCCACGTTGTCCCACGGTTTCCAACGATGTCCAACGGTGTCCAACGGTGTCCAACGGTGTCCAACGGTGTCCAACGATGTCCAACGATGTCCAACGGTGTCCAACGATGTCCAACGATGTCCAACGGTGTCCCACGATGTCCAACGATGTCCAACGGTGTCCAACGGTGTCCCACGTTGTCCCACGTTGTCCCACGTTGTCCGACGATGTCCAACAATGTCCAACGGTGTCCAACGGTGTCCCACGTTGTCCCACGTTGTCCCACGTTGTCCCACGGTGTCCCACGTTGTCCCACGTTGTCCCACGTTGTCCCACGTTGTCCCACGTTGTCCCACGTTGTCCCACGTTGTCCCACGTTGTCCCACGTTGTCCCACGTTGCCCCACGTTGTCCCACGTTGTCCCACGTTGTCCCACGTTGTCCCACGTTGTCCCACGGTGTCCAACGGTGTCCAACGATGTCCAACGGTGTCCAACGGTGTCCCACGTTGTCCCACGTTGTCCCACGTTGTCCCACGTTGTCCCACGTTGTCCCACGTTGTCCCACGTTGTCCCACGTTGTCCCACGTTGTCCCACGGTGTCCCACGTTGTCCCACGTCGTCCCACGTTGTCCCACGTTGTCCCACGTTGTCCCACGTTGTCCCACGTTGTCCCACGGTGTCCAACGGTGTCCAACGGTGTCCAACGGTGTCCAACGATGTCCAACGGTGTCCAACGGTGTCCCACGGTGTCCAACGGTGTCCAACGGTGTCCCACGGTGTCCAACGGTGTCCCACATTGTCCCACGTTGTCCCACGTTGTCCCACGTTGTCCCACGATGTCCCACGTTGTCCAACGATGTCCAACGGTGTCCCACGTTGTCCCACGTTGTCCTACGTTGTCCCACGTTGTCCCACGTTGTCCCACGTTGTCCCACGTTGTCCCACGTTGTCCCACGTTGTCCCACGTTGTCCCACGTTGTCCCACGTTGTCCCACGGTGTCCAACGATGTCCAGCGGTGTCCAACGGTGACCCACGGTGTCCAACGGTGTCCAACGATGTCCCACGTTGTCCCACGTTGTCCCACGTTGTCCCACGGTGTCCAACGATGTCCAACGGTGTCCCACGTTGTCCCACGTTGTCTCACGTTGTCCCACGTTGTCCCACGTTGTCCCACGTTGTCCCACGTTGTCCCACGTTGTCCCACGATGTCCCACGTTGTCCCACGTTGTCCCACGTTGTCCCACGTTGTCCCACGTTGTCCCACGTTGTCCCACGTTGTCCCACGTTGTCCCACGTTGTCCCACGTTGTCCCACGTTGTCCCACGTTGTCCCACGTTGTCCCACGTTGTCCCACGTTGTCCAATGATGTCCAACCCTGTCCCACGTTGTCCCACGTTGTCCCACGTTGTCCCACGTTGTCCCACGTTGTCCCACGTTGTCCCACGTTGTCCCACGTTGTCCCACGTTGTCCCACGTTGTCCCACGGTGTCCAACGGTGTCCAACGATGTCCAACGGTGTCCAACGGTGTCCCACGTTGTCCCACGTTGTCCCACGGTGTCCAACGATGTCCAACGGTGTCCCACGTTGTCCCACGTTGTCCCACGTTGTCCCACGTTGTCCCACGTTGTTCCATGGTTTCCCACGTTGTCCCACGTTGTCCCACGTTGTCCCACGGTGTCCAACGATGTCCAACGGTGTCCCACGATGTCCAACGATGTCCAACGATGTCCAACGGTGTCCAACGGTGTCCCACGTTGTCCCACGTTGTCCCACGTTGTCCCACGGTGTCCAACGATGTCCAACGATGTCCAACGGTGTCCAACGGTGTCCAACGGTGTCCAACGGTGTCCAACGGTGCCCAACGATGTCCAACGATGTCCAACGGTGTCCAACGATGTCCAACGATGTCCAACGGTGTCCCACGATGTCCAACGATGTCCAACGGTGTCCAACGGTGTCCCACGTTGTCCCACGTTGTCCCACGTTGTCCCACGATGTCCAACAATGTCCAACGGTGTCCAACGGTGTCCCACGTTGTCCCACGTTGTCCCACGTTGTCCCACGTTGTCCCACGGTGTCCAACGATGTCCAACGGTGTCCAACGGTGTCCCACGGTGTCCAACGGTGTCCCACGTTGTCCCACGTTGTCCCACGTCGTCCCACGTTGTCCCACGTTGTCCAACGGTGTCCCACGTTGTCCCACGTTGTCCCACGTTGTCCCACGTTGTCCCACGTTGTTCCATGGTTTCCCACGTTGTCCCACGTTGTCCCACGTTGTCCCACGGTGTCCAACGATGTCCAACGGTGTCCAACGGTGTCCCACGGTGTCCAATGGTGTCCCACGTTGTCCCACGTTGTCCCACGTTGTCCCACGTTGTCCAACGGTGTCCCACGTTGTCCCACGTTGTCCCACGTTGTCCCACGTTGTCCCACGTTGTCCCACGTTGTCCCACGTTGTCCCACGTTGTCCCACGTTGTCCAAAGGTGTCCCACGGTGTCCAACGGTGTCCCACGTTGTCCCACGTTGTCCCACGTTGTCCCACGGTGTCCAACGATGTCCAACGGTGTCCCACGTTGTCGCACGTTGTCCCACGTTGTCCCACGTTGTCCCACGTTGTCCAACGGTGTCCCACGGTGTCCAACGGTGTCCCACGTTGTCCCACGTTGTCCCACGTTGTCCCACGTTGTCCCACGTTGTCCCACGTTGTCCCACGTTGTCCCACGATGTCCCACGTTGTCCCACGTTGTCCCACGTTGTCCCACGTTGTCCCACGTTGTCCCACGTTGTCCCACGTTGTCCCACGTTGTCCCACGTTGTCCCACGTTGTCCCACGGTGTCCAACGATGTCTAACGGTGTCCAACGGTGTCCCACGGTGTCCAACGGTGTCCCACGTTGTCCCACGTTGTCCCACGTTGTCCCACGTTGTCCCACGTTGTCCCACGTTGTCCAACGATGTCCAACCCTGTCCCACGTTGTCCCACGTTGTCCCACGTTGTCCCACGTTGTTCCATGGTTTCCCACGTTGTCCCACGTTGTCCCACGTTGTCCCACGGTGTCCAACGATGTCCAACGGTGTCCAACGGTGTCCAACGGTGTCCAACGGTGTCCAACGGTGTCCAACGATGTCCAACGATGTCCAACGGTGTCCAACGATGTCCAACGATGTCCAACGGTGTCCCACGATGTCCAACGATGTCCAACGGTGTCCAACGGTGTCCCACGTTGTCCCACGTTGTCCCACGTTGTCCCACGATGTCCAACGATGTCCAACGGTGTCCAACGGTGTCCCACGTTGTCCCACGTTGTCCCACGTTGTCCCACGGTGTCCCACGTTGTCCCACGTTGTCCCACGTTGGCCCACGTTGTCCCACGTTGTCCCACGTTGTCCCACGTTGTCCCACGTTGTCCCACGTTGTCCCACGTTGTCCCACGTTGTCCCACGTTGTCCCACGTTGTCCCACGTTGTCCCACGGTGTCCAACGATGTCCAACGGTGTCCAACGGTGTCCCACGGTGTCCAACGGTGTCCCACGTTGTCCCACGTTGTCCCACGTTGTCCCACGTTGTCCCACGTTGTCCCACGTTGTCCCACGTTGTCCAACGATGTCCAACCCTGTCCCACGTTGTCCCACGTTGTCCCACGTTGTCCCACGTTGTCCCACGTTGTTCCATGGTTTCCCACGTTGTCCCACGTTGTCCCACGTTGTCCCACGGTGTCCAACGATGTCCAACGGTGTCCAACGGTGTCCAACGGTGTCCAACGGTGTCCAACGGTGTCCAACGATGTCCAACGATGTCCAACGGTGTCCAACGATGTCCAACGATGTCCAACGGTGTCCCACGATGTCCAACGATGTCCAACGGTGTCCAACGGTGTCCCACGTTGTCCCACGTTGTCCCACGTTGTCCCACGATGTCCAACGATGTCCAACGGTGTCCAACGGTGTCCCACGTTGTCCCACGTTGTCCCACGTTGCCCCACGGTGTCCCACGTTGTCCCACGTTGTCCCACGTTGTCCCACGTTGTCCCACGTTGTCCCACGTTGTCCCACGTTGTCCCACGTTGTCCCACGTTGTCCCACGTTGTCCCACGGTGTCCAACGGTGTCCAACGATGTCCAACGGTGTCCAACGGTGTCCCACGTTGTCCCACGTTGTCCCACGGTGTCCAACGATGTCCAACGGTGTCCCACGTTGTCCCACGTTGTCCCACGTTGTCCCACGTTGTCCCACGTTGTTCCATGGTTTCCCACGTTGTCCCACGTTGTCCCACGTTGTCCCACGGTGTCCAACGATGTCCAACGGTGTCCAACGGTGTCCCACGGTGTCCAACGGTGTCCCACGTTGTCCCACGTTGTCCCACGTTGTCCCACGTTGTCCCACGTTGTCCAACGGTGTCCCACGTTGTCCCACGTTGTCCCACGTTGTCCCACGTTGTCCCACGTTGTTCCATGGTTTCCCACGTTGTCCCACGTTGTCCCACGTTGTCCCACGGTGTCCAACGATGTCCAACGGTGTCCAACGGTGTCCCACGGTGTCCAACGGTGTCCCACGTTGTCCCACGTTGTCCCACGTTGTCCCACGTTGTCCCACGTTGTTCCATGGTTTCCCACGTTGTCCCACGTTGACCCACGTTGTCCCACGGTGTCCAACGATGTCCCACGTTGTCCCACGGTGTCCAACGATGTCCAACGGTGTCCAACGGTGTCCCACGGTGTCCAACGGTGTCCCACGTTGTCCCACGTTGTCCCACGTTGTCCCACGTTGTCCCACGTTGTCCAACGGTGTCCCACGTTGTCCCACGTTGTCCCACGTTGTTCCATGGTTTCCCACGTTGTCCCACGTTGTCCCACGTTGTCCCACGGTGTCCAACGATGTCCAACGGTGTCCAACGGTGTCCAACGATGTCCAACGATGTCCAACTGTGTCCCACGATGTCCAACGATGTCCAACGATGTCCAACGGTGTCCAACGGTGTCCCACGTTGTCCCACGTTGTCCCACGTTGTCCCACGGTGTCCAACGATGTCCAACGATGTCCAACGGTGTCCAACGATGTCCAACGATGTCCAACGGTGTCCCACGATGTCCCACGTTGTCCCACGATGTCCCACGTTGTCCCACGTTGTCCCACGTTGTCCCACGTTGTCCCACGTTGTCCCACGTTGTCCCACGTTGTCCCACGTTGTCCCACGTTGTCCCACGGTGTCCAACGGTGTCCAACGGTGTCCAACGGTGTCCAACGGTGTCCAACGATGTCAAACGGTGTCCAACGGTGTCCCACGGTGTCCAACGGTGTCCAACGGTGTCCCACGGTGTCCAACGGTGTCCCACGTTGTCCCACGTTGTCCCACGTTGTCCCACGTTGTCCCACGATGTCCCACGATGTCCAACGATGTCCAACGGTGTCCCACGTTGTCCCACGTTGTCCTACGTTGTCCCACGTTGTCCCACGTTGTCCCACGTTGTCCCACGTTGTCCCACGTTGTCCCACGGTGTCCAACGGTGTCCCACGTTGTCCCACGTTGTCCCACGGTGTCCAACGATGTCCAACGGTGTCCAACGGTGTCCCACGGTGTCCCACGTTGTCCCACGTTGTCCCACGTTGTCCAACGGTGTCCCACGATGTCCAACGATGTCCAACGGTGTCCAACGGTGTCCCACGTTGTCCCACGTTGTCCCACGTTGTCCCACAGTGTCCAACGATGTCCAACGGTGTCCCACGTTGTCCCACGTTGTCCCACGTTGTCCCACGTTGTCCCACGTTGTCCCACGTTGTCCCACGTTGTCCCACGTTGTCCCACGTTGTCCCACGTTGTCCCACGTTGTCCCACGTTGTCACACGTGGTCCCACGTTGTCCCACGTTGTCCCACGGTGTCCAACGATGTCCAACTGTGTCCCACGTTGTCCAACGGTGTCCCACGTTGTCCCACGTTGTCCCACGTTGTCCCACGTTGTCCCACGATGTCCCACGTTGTCCCACGTTGTCCCACGTTGTCCCACGTTGTCCCACGTTGTCCCACGTTGTCCCACGTTGTCCCACGTTGTCCCACGTTGTCCCACGTTGTCCCACGTTGTCCCACGTTGTCCCACGTTGTCCCACGGTGTCCAACGATGTCCAACGGTGTCCAACGGTGTCCCACGGTGTCCAACGGTGTCCCACGTTGTCCCACGTTGTCCCACGTTGTCCCACGTTGTGCCACGTTGTCCCACGTTGTCCCACGTTGTCCCACGTTGTCCCACGTCGTCCCACGTTGTCCCACGTTGTCCCACGTTGTCCCACGTTGTCCCACGTTGTCCCACGGTGTCCAACGGTGTCCAACGGTGTCCAACGGTGTCCAACGATGTCCAACGGTGTCCAACGGTGTCCCACGGTGTCCAACGGTGTCCAACGGTGTCCCACGGTGTCCAACGGTGTCCCACGTTGTCCCACGTTGTCCCACGTTGTCCCACGTTGTCCCACGATGTCCCACGTTGTCCAACGATGTCCAACGGTGTCCCACGTTGTCCCACGTTGTCCTACGTTGTCCCACGTTGTCCCACGTTGTCCCACGTTGTCCCACGTTGTCCCACGTTGTCCCACGTTGTCCCACGTTGTCCCACGTTGTCCCACGTTGTCCCACGGTGTCCAACGATGTCCAGCGGTGTCCAACGGTGACCCACGGTGTCCAACGGTGTCCAACGATGTCCCACGTTGTCCCACGTTGTCCCACGTTGTCCCACGGTGTCCAACGATGTCCAACGGTGTCCCACGTTGTCCCACGTTGTCCCACGTTGTCCCACGTTGTCCCACGTTGTCCCACGTTGTCCCACGTTGTCCCACGTTGTCCCACGATGTCCCACGTTGTCCCACGTTGTCCCACGTTGTCCCACGTTGTCCCACGTTGTCCCACGTTGTCCCACGTTGTCCCACGTTGTCCCACGTTGTCCCACGTTGTCCCACGTTGTCCCACGTTGTCCCACGTTGTCCCACGTTGTCCCACGTTGTCCAACGATGTCCAACCCTGTCCCACGTTGTCCCACGTTGTCCCACGTTGTCCCACGTTGTCCCACGTTGTCCCACGTTGTCCCACGTTGTCCCACGTTGTCCCACGTTGTCCCACGTTGTCCCACGGTGTCCAACGGTGTCCAACGATGTCCAACGGTGTCCCACGTTGTCCCACGTTGTCCCACGGTGTCCAACGATGTCCAACGGTGTCCCACGTTGTCCCACGTTGTCCCACGTTGTCCCACGTTGTCCCACGTTGTTCCATGGTTTCCCACGTTGTCCCACGTTGTCCCACGTTGTCCCACGGTGTCCAACGATGTCCAACGGTGTCCAACGGTGTCCCACGTTGTCCAACGATGTCCAACGGTGTCCCACGTTGTCCCACGTTGTCCTACGTTGTCCCACGTTGTCCCACGGTGTCCAACGGTGTCCAACGATGTCCAACGGTGTCCAACGGTGTCCCACGTTGTCCCACGTTGTCCCACGGTGTCCAACGATGTCCAACGGTGTCCCACGTTGTCCCACGTTGTCCCACGTTGTCCCACGTTGTCCCACGTTGTTCCATGGTTTCCCACGTTGTCCCACGTTGTCCCACGTTGTCCCACGGTGTCCAACGATGTCCAACGGTGTCCAACGGTGTCCCACGTTGTCCAACGATGTCCAACGGTGTCCCACGGTGTCCAACGATGTCCAACGGTGTCCCACGTTGTCCCACGTTGTCCCACGTTGTCCCACGTTGTCCCACGTTGTCCCACGTTGTCCCACGTTGTCCCACGTTGTCCCACGATGTCCCACGTTGTCCCACGTTGTCCCACGTTGTCCCACGTTGTCCCACGTTGTCCCACGTTGTCCCACGTTGTCCCACGTTGTCCCACGTTGTCCCACGTTGTCCCACGGTGTCCAACGATGTCCAACGGTGTCCAACGGTGTCCCACGGTGTCCAACGGTGTCCCACGTTGTCCCACGTTGTCCCACGTTGTCCCACGTTGTCCCACGTTGTCCCACGTTGTCCAACGATGTCCAACCCTGTCCCACGTTGTCCCACGTTGTCCCACGTTGTCCCACGTTGTCCCACGTTGTCCCACGTTGTCCCACGTTGTCCCACGTTGTTCCATGGTTTCCCACGTTGTCCCACGTTGTCCCACGTTGTCCCACGGTGTCCAACGATGTCCAACGGTGTCCAACGGTGTCCCACGGTGTCCAACGGTGTCCCACGTTGTCCCACGTTGTCCCACGTTGTCCCACGTTGTCCCACGTTGTCCAACGGTGTCCCACGTTGTCCCACGTTGTCCCACGTTGTCCCACGTTGTCCCACGTTGTTCCATGGTTTCCCACGTTGTCCCACGTTGTCCCACGTTGTCCCACGGTGTCCAACGATGTCCAACGGTGTCCAACGGTGTCCCACGGTGTCCAACGGTGTCCCACGTTGTCCCACGTTGTCCCACGTTGTCCCACGTTGTCCCACGTTGTTCCATGGTTTCCCACGTTGTCCCACGTTGACCCACGTTGTCCCACGGTGTCCAACGATGTCCCACGTTGTCCCACGGTGTCCAACGATGTCCAACGGTGTCCAACGGTGTCCCACGGTGTCCAACGGTGTCCCACGTTGTCCCACGTTGTCCCACGTTGTCCCACGTTGTCCCACGTTGTCCAACGGTGTCCCACGTTGTCCCACGTTGTCCCACGTTGTTCCATGGTTTCCCACGTTGTCCCACGTTGTCCCACGTTGTCCCACGGTGTCCAACGATGTCCAACGGTGTCCAACGGTGTCCAACGATGTCCAACGATGTCCAACTGTGTCCCACGATGTCCAACGATGTCCAACGATGTCCAACGGTGTCCAACGGTGTCCCACGTTGTCCCACGTTGTCCCACGTTGTCCCACGGTGTCCAACGATGTCCAACGATGTCCAACGGTGTCCAACGATGTCCAACGATGTCCAACGGTGTCCCACGATGTCCCACGTTGTCCCACGATGTCCCACGTTGTCCCACGTTGTCCCACGTTGTCCCACGTTGTCCCACGTTGTCCCACGTTGTCCCACGTTGTCCCACGTTGTCCCACGTTGTCCCACGGTGTCCAACGGTGTCCAACGGTGTCCAACGGTGTCCAACGGTGTCCAACGATGTCCAACGGTGTCCAACGGTGTCCCACGGTGTCCAACGGTGTCCAACGGTGTCCCACGGTGTCCAACGGTGTCCCACGTTGTCCCACGTTGTCCCACGTTGTCCCACGTTGTCCCACGATGTCCCACGTTGTCCAACGATGTCCAACGGTGTCCCACGTTGTCCCACGTTGTCCTACGTTGTCCCACGTTGTCCCACGTTGTCCCACGTTGTCCCACGTTGTCCCACGTTGTCCCACGGTGTCCAACGGTGTCCCACGTTGTCCCACGTTGTCCCACGGTGTCCAACGATGTCCAACGGTGTCCAACGGTGTCCCACGGTGTCCCACGTTGTCCCACGTTGTCCCACGTTGTCCAACGGTGTACCACGATGTCCAACGATGTCCAACGATGTCCAACGGTGTCCAACGGTGTCCCACGTTGTCCCACGTTGTCCCACGTTGTCCCACAGTGTCCAACGATGTCCAACGGTGTCCCACGTTGTCCCACGTTGTCCCACGTTGTCCCACGTTGTCCCACGTTGTCCCACGTTGTCCCACGTTGTCCCACGTTGTCCCACGTTGTCCCACGTTGTCCCACGTTGTCCCACGTTGTCACACGTGGTCCCACGTTGTCCCACGTTGTCCCACGGTGTCAAACGATGTCCAACGGTGTCCCACGTTGTCCAACGGTGTCCCACGTTGTCCCACGTTGTCCCACGTTGTCCCACGTTGTCCCACGATGTCCCACGTTGTCCCACGTTGTCCCACGTTGTCCCACGTTGTCCCACGTTGTCCCAAGTTGTCCCACGTTGTCCCACGTTGTCCCACGTTGTCCCACGTTGTCCCACGTTGTCCCACGTTGTCCCACGGTGTCCAACGATGTCCAACGGTGTCCAACGGTGTCCCACGGTGTCCAACGGTGTCCCACGTTGTCCCACGTTGTCCCACGTTGTCCCACGTTGTGCCACGTTGTCCCACGTTGTCCCACGTTGTCCCACGTTGTCCCACGTCGTCCCACGTTGTCCCACGTTGTCCCACGTTGTCCCACGTTGTCCCACGTTGTCCCACGGTGTCCAACGGTGTCCAACGGTGTCCAACGGTGTCCAACGATGTCCAACGGTGTCCAACGGTGTCCCACGGTGTCCAACGGTGTCCAACGGTGTCCCACGGTGTCCAACGGTGTCCCACGTTGTCCCACGTTGTCCCACGTTGTCCCACGTTGTCCCACGATGTCGCACGTTGTCCAACGATGTCCAACGGTGTCCCACGTTGTCCCACGTTGTCCTACGTTGTCCCACGTTGACCCACGTTGTCCCACGTTGTCCCACGTTGTCCCACGTTGTCCCACGTTGTCCCACGTTGTCCCACGTTGTCCCACGTTGTCCCACGGTGTCCAACGATGTCCAGCGGTGTCCAACGGTGACCCACGGTGTCCAACGGTGTCCAACGATGTCCCACGTTGTCCCACGTTGTCCCACGTTGTCCCACGGTGTCCAACGATGTCCAACGGTGTCCCACGTTGTCCCACGTTGTCCCACGTTGTCCCACGTTGTCCCACGTTGTCCCACGTTGTCCCACGTTGTCCCACGTTGTCCCACGATGTCCCACGTTGTCCCACGTTGTCCCACGTTGTCCCACGTTGTCCCACGTTGTCCCACGTTGTCCCACGTTGTCCCACGTTGTCCCACGTTGTCCCACGTTGTCCCACGTTGTCCCACGTTGTCCCACGTTGTCCCACGTTGTCCCACGTTGTCCCACGTTGTCCCACGTTGTCCAACGATGTCCAACCCTGTCCCACGTTGTCCCACGTTGTCCCACGTTGTCCCACGTTGTCCCACGTTGTCCCACGTTGTCCCACGTTGTCCCACGTTGTCCCACGTTGTCCCACGTTGTCCCACGGTGTCCAACGGTGTCCAACGATGTCCAACGGTGTCCAACGGTGTCCCACGTTGTCCCACGTTGTCCCACGGTGTCCAACGATGTCCAACGGTGTCCCACGTTGTCCCACGTTGTCCCACGTTGTCCCACGTTGTCCCACGTTGTTCCATGGTTTCCCACGTTGTCCCACGTTGTCCCACGTTGTCCCACGTTGTCCCACGGTGTCCAACGGTGTCCAACGGTGTCCAACGGTGTCCAACGGTGTCCAACGATGTCCAACGGTGTCCAACGGTGTCCCACGGTGTCCAACGGTGTCCAACGGTGTCCCACGTTGTCCCACGTTGTCCCACGTCGTCCCACGTTGTCCCACGATGTCCCACGTTGTCCAACGATGTCCAACGGTGTCCCACGTTGTCCCACGTTGTCCTACGTTGTCCCACGTTGTCCCACGTTGTCCCACGTTGTCCCACGTTGTCCCACGTTGTCCCACGGTGTCCAACGGTGTCCCACGTTGTCCCACGTTGTCCCACGGTGTCCAACGATGTCCAACGGTGTCCAACGGTGTCCCACGGTGTCCCACGTTGTCCCACGTTGTCCCACGTTGTCCAACGGTGTCCCACGATGTCCAACGATGTCCAACGATGTCCAACGGTGTCCAACGGTGTCCCACGTTGTCCCACGTTGTCCCACGTTGTCCCACAGTGTCCAACGATGTCCAACGGTGTCCCACGTTGTCCCACGTTGTCCCACGTTGTCCCACGTTGTCCCACGTTGTCCCACGTTGTCCCACGTTGTCCCACGTTGTCCCACGTTGTCCCACGTTGTCCCACGTTGTCCCACGTTGTCACACGTGGTCCCACGTTGTCCCACGTTGTCCCACGGTGTCCAACGATGTCCAACGGTGTCCCACGTTGTCCAACGGTGTCCCACGTTGTCCCACGTTGTCCCACGTTGTCCCACGTTGTCCCACGATGTCCCACGTTGTCCCACGTTGTCCCACGTTGTCCCACGTTGTCCCACGTTGTCCCACGTTGTCCCACGTTGTCCCACGTTGTCCCACGTTGTCCCACGTTGTCCCACGTTGTCCCACGTTGTCCCACGGTGTCCAACGGTGTCCAACGATGTCCAACGGTGTCCAACGGTGTCCCACGTTGTCCCACGTTGTCCCACGGTGTCCAACGATGTCCAACGGTGTCCCACGTTGTCCCACGTTGTCCCACGTTGTCCCACGTTGTCCCACGTTGTTCCATGGTTTCCCACGTTGTCCCACGTTGTCCCACGTTGTCCCACGGTGTCCAACGATGTCCAACGGTGTCCAACGGTGTCCCACGTTGTCCAACGATGTCCAACGGTGTCCCACGTTGTCCCACGTTGTCCTACGTTGTCCCACGTTGTCCCACGGTGTCCAACGGTGTCCAACGATGTCCAACGGTGTCCAACGGTGTCCCACGTTGTCCCACGTTGTCCCACGGTGTCCAACGATGTCCAACGGTGTCCCACGTTGTCCCACGTTGTCCCACGTTGTCCCACGTTGTCCCACGTTGTTCCATGGTTTCCCACGTTGTCCCACGTTGTCCCACGTTGTCCCACGGTGTCCAACGATGTCCAACGGTGTCCAACGGTGTCCCACGTTGTCCAACGATGTCCAACGGTGTCCCACGGTGTCCAACGATGTCCAACGGTGTCCCACGTTGTCCCACGTTGTCCCACGTTGTCCCACGTTGTCCCACGTTGTCCCACGTTGTCCCACGTTGTCCCACGTTGTCCCACGTTGTCCCACGTTGTCCCACGTTGTCCCACGTTGTCCCACGTTGTCCCACGTTGTCCCACGTTGTCCCACGTTGTCCCACGTTGTCCCACGTTGTCCCACGTTGTCCCACGGTGTCCAACGATGTCCAACGGTGTCCAACGGTGTCCCACGGTGTCCAACGGTGTCCAACGGTGTCCAACGGTGTCCCACGTTGTCCCACGTTGTCACACGTGGTCCCACGTTGTCCCACGGTGTCCCACGTTGTCCCACGTTGTCCCACGGTGTCCAACGGTGTCCCACGTTGTCCCACGTTGTCCCACGTTGTCCCACGTTGTCCCACGATGTCCCACGTTGTCCCACGTTGTCCCACGTTGTCCCACGTTGTCCCACGTTGTCCCACGTTGTCCCACGTTGTCCCACGTTGTCCCACGTTGTCCCACGTTGTCCCACGGTGTCCAACGATGTCCAACGGTGTCCAACGGTGTCCAACGGTGTCCAACGGTGTCCCACGTTGTCCCACGTTGTCCCACGGTGTCCAACGATGTCCAACGGTGTCCCACGTTGTCCCACGTTGTCCCACGTTGTCCCACGTTGTCCCACGTTGTTCCATGGTTTCCCACGTTGTCCCACGTTGTCCCACGTTGTCCCACGGTGTCCAACGATGTCCAACGGTGTCCAACGGTGTCCCACGGGGTCCAACGGTGTCCCACGTTGTCCCACGTTGTCCCACGTTGTCCCACGTTGTCCCACGTTGTCCAACGGTGTCCCACGTTGTCCCACGTTGTCCCACGTTGTCCCACGTTGTCCCACGTTGTTCCATGGTTTCCCACGTTGTCCCACGTTGTCCCACGTTGTCCCACGGTGTCCAACGATGTCCAACGGTGTCCAACGGTGTCCCACGGTGTCCAACGGTGTCCCACGTTGTCCCACGTTGTCCCACGTTGTCCCACGTTGTCCCACGTTGTTCCATGGTTTCCCACGTTGTCCCACGTTGACCCACGTTGTCCCACGGTGTCCAACGATGTCCCACGTTGTCCCACGGTGTCCAACGATGTCCAACGGTGTCCAACGGTGTCCCACGGTGTCCAACGGTGTCCCACGTTGTCCCACGTTGTCCCACGTTGTCCCACGTTGTCCCACGTTGTCCAACGGTGTCCCACGTTGTCCCACGTTGTCCCACGTTGTTCCATGGTTTCCCACGTTGTCCCACGTTGTCCCACGTTGTCCCACGGTGTCCAACGATGTCCAACGATGTCCCACGGTGTCCAACGATGTCCAACGATGTCCAACGGTGTCCCACGATGTCCCACGTTGTCCCACGATGTCCCACGTTGTCCCACGTTGTCCCACGTTGTCCCACGTTGTCCCACGTTGTCCCACGTTGTCCCACGTTGTCCCACGTTGTCCCACGTTGTCCCACGGTGTCCAACGGTGTCCAACGGTGTCCAACGGTGTCCAACGGTGTCCAACGATGTCCAACGGTGTCCAACGGTGTCCCACGGTGTCCAACGGTGTCCCACGGTGTCCAACGGTGTCCCACGTTGTCCCACGTTGTCCCACGTTGTCCCACGTTGTCCCACGGTGTCCAACGGTGTCCAACGGTGTCCAACGGTGTCCAACGGTGTCCAACGATGTCCCACGGTGTCCAACGATGTCCAACGGTGTCCAACGGTGTCCCACGGTGTCCAACGGTGTCCCACGTTGTCCCACGTTGTCCCACGTTGTCCCACGTTGTCCCACGTTGTCCAACGGTGTCCCACGTTGTCCCACGTTGTCCCACGTTGTCCCACGTTGTCCCACGTTGTTCCATGGTTTCCCACGTTGTCCCACGTTGTCCCACGTTGTCCCACGGTGTCCAACGATGTCCAACGGTGTCCAACGGTGTCCCACGGTGTCCAACGGTGTCCCACGTTGTCCCACGTTGTCCCACGTTGTCCCACGTTGTCCCACGTTGTTCCATGGTTTCCCACGTTGTCCCACGTTGTCCCACGTTGTCCCACAGTGTCCAACGATGTCCAACGGTGTCCCACGTTGTCGCACGTTGTCCCACGTTGTCCCACGTTGTCCCACGTTGTCCCACGTTGTCCCACGGTGTCCAACGATGTCCAACGGTGTCCAACGGTGTCCCACGGTGTCCAACGGTGTCCCACGTTGTCCCACGTTGTCCCACGTTGTCCCACGTTGTCCCACGTTGTCCCACGTTGTCCAACGATGTCCAACCCTGTCCCACGTTGTCCCACGTTGTCCCACGTTGTCCCACGTTGTCCCACGTTGTCCCACGTTGTCCCACGTTGTCCCACGTTGTCCCACGTTGTCCCACGTTGTCCCACGTTGTCACACGTGGTCCCACGTTGTCCCACGGTGTCCCACGTTGTCCCACGTTGTCCCACGGTGTCCAACGGTGTCCCACGTTGTCCCACGTTGTCCCACGTTGTCCCACGTTGTCCCACGATGTCCCACGTTGTCCCACGTTGTCCCACGTTGTCCCACGTTGTCCCACGTTGTCCCACGTTGTCCCACGTTGTCCCACGTTGTCCCACGTTGTCCCACGTTGTCCCACGGTGTCCAACGATGTCCAAAGGTGTCCAACGGTGTCCAACGGTGTCCAACGGTGTCCCACGTTGTCCCACGTTGTCCCACGGTGTCCAACGATGTCCAACGGTGTCCCACGTTGTCCCACGTTGTCCCACGTTGTCCCACGTTGTCCCACGTTGTTCCATGGTTTCCCACGTTGTCCCACGTTGTCCCACGTTGTCCCACGGTGTCCAACGATGTCCAACGGTGTCCAACGGTGTCCCACGGTGTCCAACGGTGTCCCACGTTGTCCCACGTTGTCCCACGTTGTCCCACGTTGTCCCACGTTGTCCAACGGTGTCCCACGTTGTCCCACGTTGTCCCACGTTGTCCCACGTTGTCCCACGTTGTTCCATGGTTTCCCACGTTGTCCCACGTTGTCCCACGTTGTCCCACGGTGTCCAACGATGTCCAACGGTGTCCAACGGTGTCCCACGGTGTCCAACGGTGTCCCACGTTGTCCCACGTTGTCCCACGTTGTCCCACGTTGTCCCACGTTGTTCCATGGTTTCCCACGTTGTCCCACGTTGACCCACGTTGTCCCACGGTGTCCAACGATGTCCCACGTTGTCCCACGGTGTCCAACGATGTCCAACGGTGTCCAACGGTGTCCCACGGTGTCCAACGGTGTCCCACGTTGTCCCACGTTGTCCCACGTTGTCCCACGTTGTCCCACGTTGTCCAACGGTGTCCCACGTTGTCCCACGTTGTCCCACGTTGTTCCATGGTTTCCCACGTTGTCCCACGTTGTCCCACGTTGTCCCACGGTGTCCAACGATGTCCAACGATGTCCAACGGTGTCCAACGATGTCCAACGATGTCCAACGGTGTCCCACGATGTCCCACGTTGTCCCACGATGTCCCACGTTGTCCCACGTTGTCCCACGTTGTCCCACGTTGTCCCACGTTGTCCCACGTTGTCCCACGTTGTCCCACGTTGTCCCACGTTGTCCCACGGTGTCCAACGGTGTCCAACGGTGTCCAACGGTGTCCAGCGGTGTCCAACGATGTCCAACGGTGTCCAACGGTGTCCCACGGTGTCCAACGGTGTCCCACGGTGTCCAACGGTGTCCCACGTTGTCCCACGTTGTCCCACGTTGTCCCACGTTGTCCCACGGTGTCCAACGGTGTCCAACGGTGTCCAACGGTGTCCAACGGTGTCCAACGATGTCCCACGGTGTCCAACGATGTCCAACGGTGTCCAACGGTGTCCCACGGTGTCCAACGGTGTCCCACGTTGTCCCACGTTGTCCCACGTTGTCCCACGTTGTCCCACGTTGTCCAACGGTGTCCCACGTTGTCCCACGTTGTCCCACGTTGTCCCACGTTGTCCCACGTTGTTCCATGGTTTCCCACGTTGTCCCACGTTGTCCCACGTTGTCCCACGGTGTCCAACGATGTCCAACGGTGTCCAACGGTGTCCCACGGTGTCCAACGGTGTCCCACGTTGTCCCACGTTGTCCCACGTTGTCCCACGTTGTCCCACGTTGTTCCATGGTTTCCCACGTTGTCCCACGTTGTCCCACGTTGTCCCACAGTGTCCAACGATGTCCAACGGTGTCCCACGTTGTCCCACGTTGTCCCACGTTGTCCCACGTTGTCCCACGTTGTCCCACGTTGTCCCACGTTGTCCCACGTTGTCCCACGTTGTCCCACGTTGTCCCACGTTGTCCCACGTTGTCACACGTGGTCCCACGTTGTCCCACGTTGTCCCACGGTGTCCAACGATGTCCAACGGTGTCCCACGTTGTCCAACGGTGTCCCACGTTGTCCCACGTTGTCCCACGTTGTCCCACGTTGTCCCACGATGTCCCACGTTGTCCCACGTTGTCCCACGTTGTCCCACGTTGTCCCACGTTGTCCCACGTTGTCCCACGTTGTCCCACGTTGTCCCACGTTGTCCCACGTTGTCCCACGTTGTCCCACGTTGTCCCACGGTGTCCAACGGTGTCCAACGATGTCCAACGGTGTCCAACGGTGTCCCACGTTGTCCCACGTTGTCCCACGGTGTCCAACGATGTCCAACGGTGTCCCACGTTGTCCCACGTTGTCCCACGTTGTCCCACGTTGTCCCACGTTGTTCCATGGTTTCCCACGTTGTCCCACGTTGTCCCACGTTGTCCCACGGTGTCCAACGATGTCCAACGGTGTCCAACGGTGTCCCACGTTGTCCAACGATGTCCAACGGTGTCCCACGTTGTCCCACGTTGTCCTACGTTGTCCCACGTTGTCCCACGGTGTCCAACGGTGTCCAACGATGTCCAACGGTGTCCAACGGTGTCCCACGTTGTCCCACGTTGTCCCACGGTGTCCAACGATGTCCAACGGTGTCCCACGTTGTCCCACGTTGTCCCACGTTGTCCCACGTTGTCCCACGGTGTTCCATGGTTTCCCACGTTGTCCCACGTTGTCCCACGTTGTCCCACGGTGTCCAACGATGTCCAACGGTGTCCAACGGTGTCCCACGTTGTCCAACGATGTCCAACGGTGTCCCACGGTGTCCAACGATGTCCAACGGTGTCCCACGTTGTCCCACGTTGTCCCACGTTGTCCCACGTTGTCCCACGTTGTCCCACGTTGTCCCACGTTGTCCCACGTTGTCCCACGATGTCCCACGTTGTCCCACGTTGTCCCACGTTGTCCCACGTTGTCCCACGTTGTCCCACGTTGTCCCACGTTGTCCCACGTTGTCCCACGTTGTCCCACGTTGTCCCACGGTGTCCGACGATGTCCCACGGTGTCCAACGGTGTCCCACGGTGTCCAACGGTGTCCCACGTTGTCCCACGTTGTCCCACGTTGTCCCACGTTGTCCCACGTTGTCCCACGTTGTCCCACGTTGTCCAACCCTGTCCCACGTTGTCCCACGTTGTCCCACGTTGTCCCACGTTGTCCCACGTTGTCCCACGTTGTCCCACGTTGTCCCACGTTGTCCCACGTTGTCCCACGTTGTCCCACGTTGTCACACGTGGTCCCACGTTGTCCCACGGTGTCCCACGTTGTCCCACGTTGTCCCACGGTGTCCAACGGTGTCCCACGTTGTCCCACGTTGTCCCACGTTGTCCCACGTTGTCCCACGATGTCCCACGTTGTCCCACGTTGTCCCACGTTGTCCCACGTTGTCCCACGTTGTCCCACGTTGTCCCACGTTGTCCCACGTTGTCCCACGTTGTCCCACGTTGTCCCACGGTGTCCAACGATGTCCAACGGTGTCCAACGGTGTCCAACGGTGTCCAACGGTGTCCCACGTTGTCCCACGTTGTCCCACGGTGTCCAACGATGTCCAACGGTGTCCCACGTTGTCCCACGTTGTCCCACGTTGTCCCACGTTGTCCCACGTTGTTCCATGGTTTCCCACGTTGTCCCACGTTGTCCCACGTTGTCCCACGGTGTCCAACGATGTCCAACGGTGTCCAACGGTGTCCCACGGTGTCCAACGGTGTCCCACGTTGTCCCACGTTGTCCCACGTTGTCCCACGTTGTCCCACGTTGTCCAACGGTGTCCCACGTTGTCCCACGTTGTCCCACGTTGTCCCACGTTGTCCCACGTTGTTCCATGGTTTCCCACGTTGTCCCACGTTGTCCCACGTTGTCCCACGGTGTCCAACGATGTCCAACGGTGTCCAACGGTGTCCCACGGTGTCCAACGGTGTCCCACGTTGTCCCACGTTGTCCCACGTTGTCCCACGTTGTCCCACGTTGTTCCATGGTTTCCCACGTTGTCCCACGTTGACCCACGTTGTCCCACGGTGTCCAACGATGTCCCACGTTGTCCCACGGTGTCCAACGATGTCCAACGGTGTCCAACGGTGTCCCACGGTGTCCAACGGTGTCCCACGTTGTCCCACGTTGTCCCACGTTGTCCCACGTTGTCCCACGTTGTCCAACGGTGTCCCACGTTGTCCCACGTTGTCCCACGTTGTTCCATGGTTTCCCACGTTGTCCCACGTTGTCCCACGTTGTCCCACGGTGTCCAACGATGTCCAACGATGTCCAACGGTGTCCAACGATGTCCAACGATGTCCAACGGTGTCCCACGATGTCCCACGTTGTCCCACGATGTCCCACGTTGTCCCACGTTGTCCCACGTTGTCCCACGTTGTCCCACGTTGTCCCACGTTGTCCCACGTTGTCCCACGTTGTCCCACGTTGTCCCACGGTGTCCAACGGTGTCCAACGGTGTCCAACGGTGTCCAACGGTGTCCAACGATGTCCAACGGTGTCCAACGGTGTCCCACGGTGTCCAACGGTGTCCCACGGTGTCCAACGGTGTCCCACGTTGTCCCACGTTGTCCCACGTTGTCCCACGTTGTCCCACGGTGTCCAACGGTGTCCAACGGTGTCCAACGGTGTCCAACGGTGTCCAACGATGTCCCACGGTGTCCAACGATGTCCAACGGTGTCCAACGGTGTCCCACGGTGTCCAACGGTGTCCCACGTTGTCCCACGTTGTCCCACGTTGTCCCACGTTGTCCCACGTTGTCCAACGGTGTCCCACGTTGTCCCACGTTGTCCCACGTTGTCCCACGTTGTCCCACGTTGTTCCATGGTTTCCCACGTTGTCCCACGTTGTCCCACGTTGTCCCACGGTGTCCCACGGTGTCCAACGGTGTCCAACGGTGTCCCACGGTGTCCAACGGTGTCCCACGTTGTCCCACGTTGTCCCACGTTGTCCCACGTTGTCCCACGTTGTTCCATGGTTTCCCACGTTGTCCCACGTTGACCCACGTTGTCCCACGGTGTCCAACGATGTCCCACGTTGTCCCACGGTGTCCAACGATGTCCAACGGTGTCCAACGGTGTCCCACGGTGTCCAACGGTGTCCCACGTTGTCCCACGTTGTCCCACGTTGTCCCACGTTGTCCCACGTTGTCCAACGGTGTCCCACGTTGTCCCACGTTGTCCCACGTTGTTCCATGGTTTCCCACGTTGTCCCACGTTGTCCCACGTTGTCCCACGGTGTCCAACGATGTCCAACGGTGTCCAACGGTGTCCAACGGTGTCCAACGATGTCCAACTGTGTCCCACGATGTCCAACGATGTCCAACGATGTCCAACGGTGTCCAACGGTGTCCCACGTTGTCCCACGTTGTCCCACGTTGTCCCACGGTGTCCAACGATGTCCAACGATGTCCAACGGTGTCCAACGATGTCCAACGATGTCCAACGGTGTCCCACGATGTCCCACGTTGTCCCACGATGTCCCACGTTGTCCCACGTTGTCCCACGTTGTCCCACGTTGTCCCACGTTGTCCCACGTTGTCCCACGTTGTCCCACGTTGTCCCACGTTGTCCCACGGTGTCCAACGGTGTCCAACGGTGTCCAACGGTGTCCAACGGTGTCCAACGATGTCCAACGGTGTCCAACGGTGTCCCACGGTGTCCAACGGTGTCCAACGGTGTCCCACGGTGTCCAACGGTGTCCCACGTTGTCCCACGTTGTCCCACGTTGTCCCACGTTGTCCCACGATGTCCCACGTTGTCCAACGATGTCCAACGGTGTCCCACGTTGTCCCACGTTGTCCTACGTTGTCCCACGTTGTCCCACGTTGTCCCACGTTGTCCCACGTTGTCCCACGTTGTCCCACGGTGTCCAACGGTGTCCCACGTTGTCCCACGTTGTCCCACGGTGTCCAACGATGTCCAACGGTGTCCAACGGTGTCCCACGGTGTCCCACGTTGTCCCACGTTGTCCCACGTTGTCCAACGGTGTCCCACGATGTCCAACGATGTCCAACGATGTCCAACGGTGTCCAACGGTGTCCCACGTTGTCCCACGTTGTCCCACGTTGTCCCACAGTGTCCAACGATGTCCAACGGTGTCCCACGTTGTCCCACGTTGTCCCACGTTGTCCCACGTTGTCCCACGTTGTCCCACGTTGTCCCACGTTGTCCCACGTTGTCCCACGTTGTCCCACGTTGTCCCACGTTGTCCCAAGTTGTCACACGTGGTCCCACGTTGTCCCACGTTGTCCCACGGTGTCCAACGATGTCCAACGGTGTCCCACGTTGTCCAACGGTGTCCCACGTTGTCCCACGTTGTCCCACGTTGTCCCACGTTGTCCCACGATGTCCCACGTTGTCCCACGTTGTCCCACGTTGTCCCACGTTGTCCCAAGTTGTCCCACGTTGTCCCACGTTGTCCCACGTTGTCCCACGTTGTCCCACGTTGTCCCACGTTGTCCCACGTTGTCCCACGTTGTCCCACGTTGTCCCACGTTGTCCCACGGTGTCCAACGGTGTCCAACGGTGTCCAACGGTGTCCAACGGTGTCCAACGATGTCCAACGGTGTCCAACGGTGTCCCACGGTGTCCAACGGTGTCCCACGGTGTCCAACGGTGTCCCACGTTGTCCCACGTTGTCCCACGTTGTCCCACGTTGTCCCACGGTGTCCAACGGTGTCCAACGGTGTCCAACGGTGTCCAACGGTGTCCAACGATGTCCCACGGTGTCCAACGATGTCCAACGGTGTCCAACGGTGTCCCACGGTGTCCAACGGTGTCCCACGTTGTCCCACGTTGTCCCACGTTGTCCCACGTTGTCCCACGTTGTCCAACGGTGTCCCACGTTGTCCCACGTTGTCCCACGTTGTCCCACGTTGTCCCACGTTGTTCCATGGTTTCCCACGTTGTCCCACGTTGTCCCACGTTGTCCCACGGTGTCCAACGATGTCCAACGGTGTCCAACGGTGTCCCACGGTGTCCAACGGTGTCCCACGTTGTCCCACGTTGTCCCACGTTGTCCCACGTTGTCCCACGTTGTTCCATGGTTTCCCACGTTGTCCCACGTTGTCCCACGTTGTCCCACGGTGTCCAACGATGTCCCACGTTGTCCCACGGTGTCCAACGATGTCCAACGGTGTCCAACGGTGTCCCACGGTGTCCAACGGTGTCCCACGTTGTCCCACGTTGTCCCACGTTGTCCCACGTTGTCCCACGTTGTCCAACGGTGTCCCACGTTGTCCCACGTTGTCCCACGTTGTTCCATGGTTTCCCACGTTGTCCCACGTTGTCCCACGTTGTCCCACGGTGTCCAACGATGTCCAACGGTGTCCAACGGTGTCCAACGATGTCCAACGATGTCCAACTGTGTCCCACGATGTCCAACGATGTCCAACGATGTCCAACGGTGTCCAACGGTGTCCCACGTTGTCCCACGTTGTCCCACGTTGTCCCACGGTGTCCAACGATGTCCAACGATGTCCAACGGTGTCCAACGATGTCCAACGATGTCCAACGGTGTCCCACGATGTCCCACGTTGTCCCACGATGTCCCACGTTGTCCCACGTTGTCCCACGTTGTCCCACGTTGTCCCACGTTGTCCCACGTTGTCCCACGTTGTCCCACGTTGTCCCACGTTGTCCCACGGTGTCCAACGGTGTCCAACGGTGTCCAACGGTGTCCAACGGTGTCCAACGATGTCCAACGGTGTCCAACGGTGTCCCACGGTGTCCAACGGTGTCCAACGGTGTCCCACGGTGTCCAACGGTGTCCCACGTTGTCCCACGTTGTCCCACGTTGTCCCACGTTGTCCCACGATGTCCCACGTTGTCCAACGATGTCCAACGGTGTCCCACGTTGTCCCACGTTGTCCTACGTTGTCCCACGTTGTCCCACGTTGTCCCACGTTGTCCCACGTTGTCCCACGTTGTCCCACGGTGTCCAACGGTGTCCCACGTTGTCCCACGTTGTCCCACGGTGTCCAACGATGTCCAACGGTGTCCAACGGTGTCCCACGGTGTCCCACGTTGTCCCACGTTGTCCCACGTTGTCCAACGGTGTCCCACGATGTCCAACGGTGTCCAACGATGTCCAACGGTGTCCAACGGTGTCCCACGTTGTCCCACGTTGTCCCACGTTGTCCCACAGTGTCCAACGATGTCCAACGGTGTCCCACGTTGTCCCACGTTGTCCCACGTTGTCCCACGTTGTCCCACGTTGTCCCACGTTGTCCCACGTTGTCCCACGTTGTCCCACGTTGTCCCACGTTGTCCCACGTTGTCCCAAGTTGTCACACGTGGTCCCACGTTGTCCCACGTTGTCCCACGGTGTCCAACGATGTCCAACGGTGTCCCACGTTGTCCAACGGTGTCCCACGTTGTCCCACGTTGTCCCACGTTGTCCCACGTTGTCCCACGATGTCCCACGTTGTCCCACGTTGTCCCACGTTGTCCCACGTTGTCCCAAGTTGTCCCACGTTGTCCCACGTTGTCCCACGTTGTCCCACGTTGTCCCAAGTTGTCACACGTGGTCCCACGTTGTCCCACGTTGTCCCACGGTGTCCAACGATGTCCAACGGTGTCCCACGTTGTCCAACGGTGTCCCACGTTGTCCCACGTTGTCCCACGTTGTCCCACGTTGTCCCACGATGTCCCACGTTGTCCCACGTTGTCCCACGTTGTCCCACGTTGTCCCACGTTGTCCCACGTTGTCCCACGTTGTCCCACGTTGTCCCACGTTGTCCCACGTTGTCCCACGTTGTCCCACGTTGTCCCGCGGTGTCCAACGGTGTCCAACGGTGTCCAACGGTGTCCAACGGTGTCCAACGATGTCCAACGGTGTCCAACGGTGTCCCACGGTGTCCAACGGTGTCCAACGGTGTCCAACGATGTCCAACGGTGTCCAACGATGTCCAACGATGTCCAACGGTGTCCCACGATGTCCCACGTTGTCCCACGATGTCCCACGTTGTCCCACGTTGTCCCACGTTGTCCCACGTTGTCCCACGTTGTCCCACGTTGTCCCACGTTGTCCCACGTTGTCCCACGTTGTCCCACGGTGTCCAACGGTGTCCAACGGTGTCCAACGGTGTCCAACGGTGTCCAACGATGTCCAACGGTGTCCAACGGTGTCCCACGGTGTCCAACGGTGTCCAACGGTGTCCCACGGTGTCCAACGGTGTCCCACGTTGTCCCACGTTGTCCCACGTTGTCCCACGTTGTCCCACGATGTCCCACGTTGTCCAACGATGTCCAACGGTGTCCCACGTTGTCCCACGTTGTCCTACGTTGTCCCACGTTGTCCCACGTTGTCCCACGTTGTCCCACGTTGTCCCACGTTGTCCCACGGTGTCCAACGGTGTCCCACGTTGTCCCACGTTGTCCCACGGTGTCCAACGATGTCCAACGGTGTCCAACGGTGTCCCACGGTGTCCCACGTTGTCCCACGTTGTCCCACGTTGTCCAACGGTGTCCCACGATGTCCAACGATGTCCAACGATGTCCAACGGTGTCCAACGGTGTCCCACGTTGTCCCACGTTGTCCCACGTTGTCCCACAGTGTCCAACGATGTCCAACGGTGTCCCACGTTGTCCCACGTTGTCCCACGTTGTCCCACGTTGTCCAACGATGTCCAACGGTGTCCAACGGTGTCCCACGGTGTCCCACGTTGTCCCACGTTGTCCCACGTTGTCCAACGGTGTCCCACGATGTCCAACGATGTCCAACGATGTCCAACGGTGTCCAACGGTGTCCCACGTTGTCCCACGTTGTCCCACGTTGTCCCACAGTGTCCAACGATGTCCAACGGTGTCCCACGTTGTCCCACGTTGTCCCACGTTGTCCCACGTTGTCCCACGTTGTCCCACGTTGTCCCACGTTGTCCCACGTTGTCCCACGTTGTCCCACGTTGTCCCACGTTGTCCCAAGTTGTCACACGTGGTCCCACGTTGTCCCACGTTGTCCCACGGTGTCCAACGATGTCCAACGGTGTCCCACGTTGTCCAACGGTGTCCCACGTTGTCCCACGTTGTCCCACGTTGTCCCACGTTGTCCCACGATGTCCCACGTTGTCCCACGTTGTCCCACGTTGTCCCACGTTGTCCCACGTTGTCCCACGTTGTCCCACGTTGTCCCACGTTGTCCCACGTTGTCCCACGTTGTCCCACGTTGTCCCACGTTGTCCCACTGTGTCCAACGATGTCCAACGGTGTCCAACGGTGTCCCACGGTGTCCAACGGTGTCCCACGTTGTCCCACGTTGTCCCACGTTGTCCCACGTTGTGCCACGTTGTCCCACGGTGTCCAACGATGTCCAACGGTGTCCAACGGTGTCCAACGATGTCCAACGATGTCCAACTGTGTCCCACGATGTCCAACGATGTCCAACGATGTCCAACGGTGTCCAACGGTGTCCCACGTTGTCCCACGTTGTCCCACGTTGTCCCACGGTGTCCAACGATGTCCAACGATGTCCAACGGTGTCCAACGATGTCCAACGATGTCCAACGGTGTCCCACGATGTCCCACGTTGTCCCACGATGTCCCACGTTGTCCCACGTTGTCCCACGTTGTCCCACGTTGTCCCACGTTGTCCCACGTTGTCCCACGTTGTCCCACGTTGTCCCACGGTGTCCAACGGTGTCCAACGGTGTCCAACGGTGTCCAACGGTGTCCAACGATGTCCAACGGTGTCCAACGGTGTCCCACGGTGTCCAACGGTGTCCAACGGTGTCCCACGGTGTCCAACGGTGTCCCACGTTGTCCCACGTTGTCCCACGTTGTCCCACGTTGTCCCACGATGTCCCACGTTGTCCAACGATGTCCAACGGTGTCCCACGTTGTCCCACGTTGTCCCACGTTGTCCCACGTTGTCCCACGTTGTCCCACGTTGTCCCACGTTGTCACACGTGGTCCCACGTTGTCCCACGTTGTCCCACGGTGTCCAACGATGTCCAACGGTGTCCCACGTTGTCCAACGGTGTCCCACGTTGTCCCACGTTGTCCCACGTTGTCCCACGTTGTCCCACGATGTCCCACGTTGTCCCACGTTGTCCCACGTTGTCCCACGTTGTCCCACGTTGTCCCACGTTGTCCCACGTTGTCCCACGTTGTCCCACGTTGTCCCACGTTGTCCCACGTTGTCCCACGTTGTCCCACTGTGTCCAACGATGTCCAACGGTGTCCAACGGTGTCCCACGGTGTCCAACGGTGTCCCACGTTGTCCCACGTTGTCCCACGTTGTCCCACGTTGTGCCACGTTGTCCCACGTTGTCCCACGTTGTCCCACGTTGTCCCACGTCGTCCCACGTTGTCCCACGTTGTCCCACGTTGTCCCACGTTGTCCCACGTTGTCCCACGGTGTCCAACGGTGTCCAACGGTGTCCAACGGTGTCCAACGATGTCCAACGGTGTCCAACGGTGTCCCACGGTGTCCAACGGTGTCCAACGGTGTCCCACGGTGTCCAACGGTGTCCCACGTTGTCCCACGTTGTCCCACGTTGTCCCACGTTGTCCCACGATGTCCCACGTTGTCCAACGATGTCCAACGGTGTCCCACGTTGTCCCACGTTGTCCTACGTTGTCCCACGTTGTCCCACGTTGTCCCACGTTGTCCCACGTTGTCCCACGTTGTCCCACGTTGTCCCACGTTGTCCCACGTTGTCCCACGTTGTCCCACGTTGTCCCACGGTGTCCAACGATGTCCAACGGTGTCCAACGGTGACCCACGGTGTCCAACGGTGTCCAACGATGTCCCACGTTGTCCCACGTTGTCCCACGTTGTCCCACGGTGTCCAACGATGTCCAACGGTGTCCCACGTTGTCCCACGTTGTCCCACGTTGTCCCACGTTGTCCCACGTTGTCCCACGTTGTCCCACGTTGTCCCACGTTGTCCCACGATGTCCCACGTTGTCCCACGTTGTCCCACGTTGTCCCACGTTGTCCCACGTTGTCCCACGTTGTCCCACGTTGTCCCACGTTGTCCCACGTTGTCCCACGTTGTCCCACGTTGTCCCACGTTGTCCCACGTTGTCCCACGTTGTCCCACGTTGTCCCACGTTGTCCCACGTTGTCCCACGTTGTCCCACGGTGTCCAACGATGTCCAGCGGTGTCCAACGGTGACCCACGGTGTCCAACGGTGTCCAACGATGTCCCACGTTGTCCCACGTTGTCCCACGTTGTCCCACGTTGTCCCACGGTGTCCAACGATGTCCAACGGTGTCCCACGTTGTCCCACGTTGTCCCACGTTGTCCCACGTTGTCCCACGTTGTTCCATGGTTTCCCACGTTGTCCCACGTTGTCCCACGTTGTCCCACGGTGTCCAACGATGTCCAACGGTGTCCAACGGTGTCCCACGTTGTCCAACGATGTCCAACGGTGTCCCACGTTGTCCCACGTTGTCCTACGTTGTCCCACGTTGTCCCACGGTGTCCAACGGTGTCCAACGATGTCCAACGGTGTCCAACGGTGTCCCACGTTGTCCCACGTTGTCCCACGGTGTCCAACGATGTCCAACGGTGTCCCACGTTGTCCCACGTTGTCCCACGTTGTCCCACGTTGTCCCACGTTGTTCCATGGTTTCCCACGTTGTCCCACGTTGTCCCACGTTGTCCCACGGTGTCCAACGATGTCCAACGGTGTCCAACGGTGTCCCACGTTGTCCAACGATGTCCAACGGTGTCCCACGGTGTCCAACGATGTCCAACGGTGTCCCACGTTGTCCCACGTTGTCCCACGTTGTCCCACGTTGTCCCACGTTGTCCCACGTTGTCCCACGTTGTCCCACGTTGTCCCACGATGTCCCACGTTGTCCCACGTTGTCCCACGTTGTCCCACGTTGTCCCACGTTGTCCCACGTTGTCCCACGTTGTCCCACGTTGTCCCACGTTGTCCCACGTTGTCCCACGGTGTCCAACGATGTCCAACGGTGTCCAACGGTGTCCCACGGTGTCCAACGGTGTCCCACGTTGTCCCACGTTGTCCCACGTTGTCCCACGTTGTCCCACGTTGTCCCACGTTGTCCAACGATGTCCAATCCTGTCCCACGTTGTCCCACGTTGTCCCACGTTGTCCCACGTTGTCCCACGTTGTCCCACGTTGTCCCACGTTGTCCCACGTTGTCCCACGTTGTCCCACGTTGTCCCACGGTGTCCAACGGTGTCCAACGATGTCCAACGGTGTCCAACGGTGTCCCACGTTGTCCCACGTTGTCCCACGGTGTCCAACGATGTCCAACCCTGTCCCACGTTGTCCCACGTTGTCCCACGTTGTCCCACGTTGTCCCACGTTGTCCCACGTTGTCCCACGTTGTCCCACGTTGTCCCACGTTGTCCCACGTTGTCCCACGTTGTCCCACGTTGTCCCACGGTGTCCAACGATGTCCAGCGGTGTCCAACGGTGTCCCACGGTGTCCAACGGTGTCCAACGATGTCCCACGTTGTCCCACGTTGTCCCACGTTGTCCCACGGTGTCCAACGATGTCCAACGGTGTCCCACGTTGTCCCACGTTGTCCCACGTTGTCCCACGTTGTCCCACGTTGTCCCACGTTGTCCCACGTTGTCCCACGTTGTCCCACGATGTCCCACGTTGTCCCACGTTGTCCCACGTTGTCCCACGTTGTCCCACGTTGTCCCACGTTGTCCCACGTTGTCCCACGTTGTCCCACGTTGTCCCACGTTGTCCCACGTTGTCCCACGTTGTCCAACGATGTCCAACCCTGTCCCACGTTGTCCCACGTTGTCCCACGTTGTCCCACGTTGTCCCACGTTGTCCCACGTTGTCCCACGTTGTCCCACGTTGTCCCACGTTGTCCCACGTTGTCCCACGGTGTCCAACGGTGTCCAACGATGTCCAACGGTGTCCAACGGTGTCCCACGTTGTCCCACGTTGTCCCACGGTGTCCAACGATGTCCAACGGTGTCCGACGTTGTCCCACGTTGTCCCACGTTGTCCCACGTTGTCCCACGTTGTTCCATGGTTTCCCACGTTGTCCCACGTTGTCCCACGTTGTCCCACGGTGTCCAACGATGTCCAACTGTGTCCAACGGTGTCCCACGTTGTCCAACGATGTCCAACGGTGTCCCACGTTGTCCCACGTTGTCCTACGTTGTCCCACGTTGTCCCACGTTGTCCCACGTTGTCCCACGTTGTCCCACGTTGTCCCACGGTGTCCAACGGTGTCCCACGTTGTCCCACGTTGTCCCACGGTGTCCAACGATGTCCAACGGTGTCCAACGGTGTCCCACGGTGTCCCACGTTGTCCCACGTTGTCCCACGTTGTCCCACGTTGTCCCACGTTGTCCCACGTTGTCCCACGTTGTCCCACGTTGTCCCACGTTGTCCCACGTTGTCCCACGTTGTCCCACGGTGTCCAACGGTGTCCAACGGTGTCCAACGGTGTCCAACGATGTCCAACGGTATCCAACGGTGTCCCACGGTGTCCAACGGTGTCCAACGGTGTCCCACGGTGTCCAACGGTGTCCCACGTTGTCCCACGTTGTCCCACGTTGTCCCACGTTGTCCCACGATGTCCCACGTTGTCCAACGATGTCCCACGGTGTCCCACGTTGTCCCACGTTGTCCCACGTTGTCCCACGTTGTCCCACGTTGTCCCACGTTGTCCCACGTTGTCCCACGTTGTCCCACGGTGTCCAACGGTGTCCCACGTTGTCCCACGTTGTCCCACGGTGTCCAACGATGTCCAACGGTGTCCAACGGTGTCCCACGGTGTCCCACGTTGTCCCACGTTGTCCCACGTTGTCCAACGGTGTCCCACGATGTCCAACTATGTCCAACGATGTCCAACGGTGTCCAACGGTGTCCCACGTTGTCCCACGTTGTCCCACGTTGTCCCACGTTGTCCCACGTTGTCCCACGTTGTCCCACGTTGTCCCACGTTGTCCCACGTTGTCCCACGGTGTCCAACGATGTCCAGCGGTGTCCAACGGTGACCCACGGTGTCCAACGGTGTCCAACGATGTCCCACGTTGTCCCACGTTGTCCCACGTTGTCCCACGTTGTCCCACGGTGTCCAACGGTGTCCAACGATGTCCAACGGTGTCCAACGGTGTCCCACGTTGTCCCACGTTGTCCCACGGTGTCCAACGATGTCCAACGGTGTCCCACGTTGTCCCACGTTGTCCCACGGTGTCCCACGTTGTCCCACGTTGTCCCACGTTGTCCCACGGTGTCCCACGTTGTCCCACGTTGTCCCACGTTGTCCCACGTTGTCCCACGTTGTCCCACGTTGTCCCACGTTGTCCCACGTTGTCCCACGTTGTCCCACGTTGTCCCACGGTGTCCAACGGTGTCCAACGATGTCCAACGGTGTCCAACGGTGTCCCACGTTGTCCCACGTTGTCCCACGGTGTCCAACGATGTCCAACGGTGTCCCACGTTGTCCCACGTTGTCCCACGTTGTCCCACGTTGTCCCACGTTGTTCCATGGTTTCCCACGTTGTCCCACGTTGTCCCACGTTGTCCCACGGTGTCCAACGATGTCCAACGGTGTCCAACGGTGTCCCACGGTGTCCAACGCTGTCCCACGTTGTCCCACGTTGTCCCACGTTGTCCCACGTTGTCCCACGTTGTCCAACGGTGTCCCACGTTGTCCCACGTTGTCCCACGTTGTCCCACGTTGTCCCACGTTGTTCCATGGTTTCCCACGTTGTCCCACGTTGTCCCACGTTGTCCCACGGTGTCCAACGATGTCCAACGGTGTCCCACGTTGTCCCACGGTGTCCAACGATGTCCAACGGTGTCCAACGGTGTCCCACGGTGTCCCACGTTGTCCCACGTTGTCCCACGTTGTCCAACGGTGTCCCACGATGTCCAACTATGTCCAACGATGTCCAACGGTGTCCAACGGTGTCCCACGTTGTCCCACGTTGTCCCACGTTGTCCCACGTTGTCCCACGTTGTCCCACGTTGTCCCACGTTGTCCCACGTTGTCCCACGTCGTCCAACGATGTCCAACGGTGTCCCACGATGTCCAACGATGTCGAACGATGTCCAACGGTGTCCAACGGTGTCCAACGGTGTCCCACGTTGTCCCACGGTGTCCCACGTTGTCCCACGTTGTCCCACGGTGTCCAACGATGTCCAACGATGTCCAACGGTGTCCCACGGTGTCCAACGGTGTCCCACGTTGTCCCACGTTGTCCCACGTTGTCCCACGTTGTCCCACGTTGTCCCACGTTGTCCAACGATGTCCAACCCTGTCCCACGTTGTCCCACGTTGTCCCACGTTGTCCCACGTTGTCCCACGTTGTCCCACGTTGTCCCACGGTGTCCAACGGTGTCCAACGATGTCCAACGGTGTCCAACGGTGTCCCACGTTGTCCCACGTTGTCCCACGGTGTCCAACGATGTCCAACGGTGTCCCACGTTGTCCCACGTTGTCCCACGTTGTCCCACGTTGTCCCACGTTGTTCCATGGTTTCCCACGTTGTCCCACGTTGTCCCACGTTGTCCCACGGTGTCCAACGATGTCCAACGGTGTCCAACGGTGTCCCACGGTGTCCAACGGTGTCCCACGTTGTCCCACGTTGTCCCACGTTGTCCCACGTTGTCCCACGTTGTCCAACGGTGTCCCACGTTGTCCCACGTTGTCCCACGTTGTCCCACGTTGTCCCACGTTGTTCCATGGTTTCCCACGTTGTCCCACGTTGTCCCACGTTGTCCCACGGTGTCCAACGATGTCCAACGGTGTCCCACGTTGTCCCACGTTGTCCCACGGTGTCCCACGGTGTCCAACGGTGTCCCACGTTGTCCCACGTTGTCCCACGGTGTCCCACGTTGTCCCACGTTGTCCCACGTTGTCCCACGTTGTCCCACGTTGTTCCATGGTTTCCCACGTTGTCCCACGTTGTCCCACGTTGTCCCACGGTGTCCAACGATGTCCAACGGTGTCCAACGGTGTCCCACGGTGTCCAACGGTGTCCCACGTTGTCCCACGTTGTCCCACGTTGTCCCACGTTGTCCCACGTTGTCCCACGTTGTCCCACGTTGTCCAACGTTGTCCCACGTTGTCCCACGTTGTCCCACGTTGTCCCACGTTGTCCCACGTTGTCCAAAGGTGTCCCACGGTGTCCAACGGTGTCCCACGTTGTCCCACGTTGTCCCACGTTGTCCCACGGTGTCCAACGATGTCCAACGGTGTCCCACGTTGTCCCACGTTGTCCCACGTTGTCCCACGTTGTCCCACGTTGTCCAACGGTGTCCCACGGTGTCCAACGGTGTCCCACGTTGTCCCACGTTGTCCCACGTTGTCCCACGTTGTCCCACGTTGTCCCACGTTGTCCCACGTTGTCCCACAGTGTCCAACGGTGTCCAACGATGTCCAACGGTGTCCAACGGTGTCCCACGATGTCCACCGATGTCCAACGGTGTCCAACGGTGTCCAACGGTGTCCAACGGTGTCCAACGATGTCCAACGATGTCCAACGATGTCCAACGGTGTCCAACGATGTCCAACGATGTCCAACGGTGTCCCACGATGTCCAACGATGTCCAACGATGTCCAACGGTGTCCAACGGTGTCCCACGTTGTCCCACGTTGTCCCACGTTGTCCCACGGTGTCCAACGATGTCCAACGGTGTCCCACGTTGTCCAACGGTGTCCCACGTTGTCCCACGTTGTCCCACGTTGTCCCACGTTGTCCCACGATGTCCCACGTTGTCCCACGTTGTCCCACGTTGTCCCACGTTGTCCCACGTTGTCCCACGTTGTCCCACGTTGTCCCACGTTGTCCCACGTTGTCCCACGTTGTCCCACGGTGTCCCACGATGTCCAACGATGTCCAACGGTGTCCAACGGTGTCCAACGGTGTCCAACGGTGTCCAACGATGTCCAACGATGTCCAACGATGTCCAACGGTGTCCAACGATGTCCAACGATGTCCAACGGTGTCCCACGATGTCCAACGATGTCCAACGATGTCCAACGGTGTCCAACGGTGTCCCACGTTGTCCCACGTTGTCCCACGTTGTCCAACGTTGTCCAACGGTGTCCCACGTTGTCCCACGTTGTTCCATGGTTTCCCACGTTGTCCCACGTTGTCCCACGTTGTCCCACGGTGTCCAACGATGTCCAACGGTGTCCAACGGTGTCCAACGGTGTCCAACGGTGTCCCACGTTGTCCCACGTTGTCCAACGGTGTCCCACGGTGTCCAACGGTGTCCCACGTTGTCCCACGTTGTCCCACGTTGTCCCACGGTGTCCAACGGTGTCCAACGGTGTCCAACGGTGTCCAACGATGTCCAACGGTGTCCAACGGTGTCCCACGGTGTCCCACGTTGTCCCACGTTGTCCCACGTTGTCCCACGTTGTCCCACGTTGTCCCACGTTGTCCCACGTTGTCCCACGTTGTCCAACGGTGTCCCACGGTGTCCAACGGTGTCCCACGTTGTCCCACGTTGTCCCACGGTGTCCAACGATGTCCAACGATGTCCAACGGTGTCCAACGGTGTCCCACGTTGTCCCACGTTGTCCCACGTTGTCCAACGATGTCCAACGGTGTCCCACGTTGTCCCACGTTGTTCCATGGTTTCCCACGTTGTCCCACGTTGTCCCACGTTGTCCCACGTTGTCCCACGGTGTCCAACGATGTCCAACGGTGTCCCACGGTGTCCAACGGTGTCCCACGTTGTCCCACGTTGTCCCACGGTGTCCCACGGTGTCCAACGATGTCCAACGGTGTCCCACGTTGTCCCACGTTGTCCCACGTTGTCCCACGTTGTCCCACGTTGTCCAACGGTGTCCCACGGTGTCCAACGGTGTCCCACGTTGTCCCACGTTGTCCCACGTTGTCCCACGTTGTCCCACGTTGTCCCACGTTGTCCCACGTTGTCCCACGTTGTCCCACGTTGTCCCACGTTGTCCCACGTTGTCCCACGTTGTCCCACGTTGTCCCACGTTGTCCCACGTTGTCCCACGTTGTCCCACGGTGTCCCACGGTGTCCAACGGTGTCCCACGTTGTCCCACGTTGTCCCACGGTGTCCAACGATGTCCAACGATGTCCAACGGTGTCCAACGGTGTCCCACGTTGTCCCACGTTGTCCCACGTTGTCCCACGGTGTCCAACGATGTCCAACGGTGTCCCACGGTGTCCAACGGTGTCCCACGTTGTCCCACGTTGTCCCACGGTGTCCCACGGTGTCCAACGATGTCCAACGGTGTCCCACGTTGTCCCACGTTGTCCCACGTTGTCCCACGTTGTCCCACGTTGTCCAACGGTGTCCCACGGTGTCCAACGGTGTCCCACGTTGTCCCACGTTGTCCCACGTTGTCCCACGTTGTCCCACGTTGTCCCACGTTGTCCCACGTTGTCCCACGTTGTCCCACGTTGTCCCACGTTGTCCCACGTTGTCCCACGATGTCCCACGTTGTCCCACGTTGTCCCACGTTGTCCCACGTTGTCCCACGTTGTCCCACGTTGTCCCACGTTGTCCCACGGTGTCCAACGATGTCCAACGGTGTCCAACGGTGTCCCACGGTGTCCAACGGTGTCCCACGTTGTCCCACGTTGTCCCACGTTGTCCCACGTTGTCCCACGTTGTCCCACGTTGTCCAACGATGTCCAACGGTGTCCCACGTTGTCCCACGTTGTCCCACGTTGTCCCACGTTGTCCCACGTTGTTCCATGGTATCCCACGTTGTCCCACGTTGTCCCACGTTGTCCCACGGTGTCCAACGATGTCCAACGGTGTCCAACGGTGTCCAACGGTGTCCAACGATGTCCAACGATGTCCAACGATGTCCAACGGTGTCCAACGATGTCCAACGATGTCCAACGGTGTCCCACGATGTCCAACGATGTCCAACGATGTCCAACGGTGTCCAACGATGTCCAACGGTGTCCAACGATGTCCAACGATGTCCAACGGTGTCCCACGTTGTCCCACGTTGTCCCACGTTGTCCCACGTTGTCCCACGATGTCCCACGTTGTCCCACGTTGTCCCACGTTGTCCCACGTTGTCCCACGTTGTCCCACGTTGTCCCACGTTGTCCCACGTTGTCCCACGTTGTCCCACGTTGTCCCACGTTGTCCCACGTTGTCCCACGTTGTCCCACGTTGTCCCACGTTGTCCCACGTTGTCCCACGTTGTCCCACGGTGTCCAACGATGTCCAACGGTGTCCAACGGTGTCCCACGGTGTCCAACGGTGTCCCACGTTGTCCCACGTTGTCCCACGTTGTCCCACGTTGTCCCACGTTGTCCCACGTTGTCCCACGTTGTCCAACGATGTCCAACCCTGTCCCACGTTGTCCCACGTTGTCCCACGTTGTCCCACGTTGTCCCACGTTGTTCCATGGTTTCCCACGTTGTCCCACGTTGTCCCACGTTGTCCCACGGTGTCCAACGATGTCCAACGGTGTCCAACGGTGTCCAACGGTGTCCAACGATGTCCAACGATGTCCAACGATGTCCAACGGTGTCCAACGATGTCCAACGATGTCCAACGGTGTCCCACGATGTCCAACGATGTCCAACGATGTCCAACGGTGTCCAACGATGTCCAACGGTGTCCAACGATGTCCAACGATGTCCAACGGTGTCCCACGATGTCCAACGATGTCCAACGATGTCCAACGGTGTCCAACGGTGTCCCACGTTGTCCCACGTTGTCCCACGTTGTCCCACGGTGTCCAACGATGTCCAACGGTGTCCCACGTTGTCCAACGGTGTCCCACGTTGTCCCACGTTGTCCCACGTTGTCCCACGTTGTCCCACGATGTCCCACGTTGTCCCACGTTGTCCCACGTTGTCCCACGTTGTCCCACGTTGTCCCACGTTGTCCCACGTTGTCCCACGTTGTCCCACGTTGTCCCACGTTGTCCCACGTTGTCCCACGTTGTCCCACGGTGTCCAACGATGTCCAACGGTGCCCAACGGTGTCCCACGGTGTCCAACGGTGTCCCACGTTGTCCCACGTTGTCCCACGTTGTTCCATGGTTTCCCACGTTGTCCCACGTTGTCCCACGTTGTCCCACGGTGTCCAACGATGTCCAACGGTGTCCAACGGTGTCCAACGGTGTCCAACGGTGTCCAACGATGTCCAACGATGTCCAACGGTGTCCAACGATGTCCAACGATGTCCAACGGTGTCCCACGATGTCCAACGATGTCCAACGGTGTCCAACGGTGTCCCACGTTGTCCCACGTTGTCCCACGATGTCCAACAATGTCCAACGGTGTCCCACGGTGTCCCACGTTGTCCCACGTTGTCCCACGTTGTCCCACGGTGTCCCACGTTGTCCCACGTTGTCCCACGTTGTCCCACGTTGTCCCACGTTGTCCCACGTTGTCCCACGTTGTCCCACGTTGTCCCACGTTGTCCCACGTTGTCCCACGTTGTCCCACGTTGTCCCACGTTGTCCCACGGTGTCCAACGGTGTCCAACGATGTCCAACGGTGTCCCACGTTGTCCCACGTTGTTCCATGGTTTCCCACGTTGTCCCACGTTGTCCCACGTTGTCCCACGGTGTCCAACGATGTCCAACGGTGTCCAACGGTGTCCCACGGTGTCCAACGGTGTCCCACGTTGTCCCACGTTGTCCCACGTTGTCCCACGTTGTCCAACGGTGTCCCACGTTGTCCCACGTTGTCCCACGTTGTCCCACGTTGTCCCACGTTGTTCCATGGTTTCCCACGTTGTCCCACGTTGTCCCACGTTGTCCCACGGTGTCCAACGATGTCCAACGGTGTCCAACGGTGTCCCACGGTGTCTAACGGTGTCCCACGTTGTCCCACGTTGTCCCACGTTGTCCCACGTTGTCCAACGGTGTCCCACGTTGTCCCACGTTGTCCCACGTTGTCCCACGTTGTCCCACGTTGTCCCACGTTGTCCCACGTTGTCCCACGTTGTCCCACGTTGTCCAAAGGTGTCCCACGGTGTCCAACGGTATCCCACGTTGTCCCACGTTGTCCCACGTTGTCCCACGGTGTCCAACGATGTCCAACGGTGTCCCACGTTGTCCCACGTTGTCCCACGTTGTCCCACGTTGTCCCACGTTGTCCAACGGTGTCCCACGGTGTCCAACGGTGTCCCACGTTGTCCCACGTTGTCCCACGTTGTCCCACGTTGTCCAACGGTGTCCCACGTTGTCCCACGTTGTCCCACGTTGTCCCACGTTGTCCCACGTTGTCCCACGTTGTCCCACGTTGTCCCACGTTGTCCCACGTTGTCCCACGTTGTCCCACGTTGTCCAACGATGTCCAACCCTGTCCCACGTTGTCCCACGTTGTCCCACGTTGTCCCACGTTGTCCCACGTTGTTCCATGGTTTCCCACGTTGTCCCACGTTGTCCCACGTTGTCCCACGGTGTCCAAAGATGTCCAACGGTGTCCAACGGTGTCCAACGATGTCCAACGATGTCCAACGGTGTCCAACGATGTCCAACGATGTCCAACGGTGTCCCACGATGTCCAACGATGTCCAACGATGTCCAACGGTGTCCAACGATGTCCAACGGTGTCCAACGATGTCCAACGATGTCCAACGGTGTCCCACGATGTCCAACGATGTCCAACGATGTCCAACGATGTCCAACGATGTCCAACGGTGTCCAACGATGTCCAACGGTGTCCAACGATGTCCAACGATGTCCAACGGTGTCCCACGATGTCCAACGATGTCCAACGATGTCCAACGGTGTCCAACGGTGTCCCACGTTGTCCCACGTTGTCCCACGTTGTCCCACGGTGTCCAACGATGTCCAACGGTGTCCCACGTTGTCCAACGGTGTCCCACGTTGTCCCACGTTGTCCCACGTTGTCCAACGGTGTCCCACGGTGTCCAACGGTGTCCCACGTTGTCCCACGTTGTCCCACGTTGTCCCACGTTGTCCAACGGTGTCCCACGTTGTCCCACGTTGTCCCACGTTGTCCCACGTTGTCCCACGTTGTCCCACGTTGTCCCACGTTGTCCCACGTTGTCCCACGTTGTCCCACGTTGTCCCACGTTGTCCAACGATGTCCAACCCTGTCCCACGTTGTCCCACGTTGTCCCACGTTGTCCCACGTTGTCCCACGTTGTTCCATGGTTTCCCACGTTGTCCCACGTTGTCCCACGTTGTCCCACGGTGTCCAAAGATGTCCAACGGTGTCCAACGATGTCCAACGGTGTCCAACGGTGTCCAACGGTGTCCAACGGTGTCCAACGATGTCCAACGATGTCCAACGGTGTCCAACGATGTCCAACGATGTCCAACGGTGTCCCACGATGTCCAACGATGTCCAACGGTGTCCAACGGTGACCCACGTTGTCCCACGTTGTCCCACGTTGTCCCACGATGTCCAACAATGTCCAACGGTGTCCAACGGTGTCCCACGTTGTCCCACGTTGTCCCACGTTGTCCCACGGTGTCCCACGTTGTCCCACGTTGTCCCACGTTGTCCCACGTTGTCCCACGTTGTCACACGTTGTCCCACGTTGTCCCACGTTGTCCCACGTTGTCCCACGTTGTCCCACGTTGTCCCACGGTGTCCAACGGTGTCCAACGATGTCCAACGGTGTCCAACGGTGTCCCACGTTGTCCCACGTTGTCCCACGGTGTCCAGCGATGTCCAACGGTGTCCCACGTTGTCCCACGTTGTCCCACGTTGTCCCACGTTGTCCCACGTTGTTCCATGGTTTCCCACGTTGTCCCACGTTGTCCCACGTTGTCCCACGGTGTCCAACGATGTCCAACGGTGTCCAACGGTGTCCCACGGTGTCCAACGGTGTCCCACGTTGTCCCACGTTGTCCCACGTTGTCCCACGTTGTCCCACGTTGTCCCACGTTGTCCCACGTTGTCCCACGTTGTCCCACGTTGTCCCACGTTGTCCAAAGGTGTCCCACGGTGTCCAACGGTATCCCACGTTGTCCCACGTTGTCCCACGTTGTCCCACGGTGTCCAACCATGTCCAACGGTGTCCCACGTTGTCCCACGTTGTCCCACGTTGTCCCACGTTGTCCCACGTTGTCCCACGTTGTCCCACGTTGTCCCACGTTGTCCCACAGTGTCCAACGGTGCCCAACGATGTCCAACGGTGTCCAACGGTGTCCCACGATGTCCACCGATGTCCAACGGTGTCCAACGGTGTCCAACGGTGTCCAACGGTGTCCAACGATGTCCAACGATGTCCAACGATGTCCAACGGTGTCCAACGATGTCCAACGATGTCCAACGGTGTCCCACGATGTCCAACGATGTCCAACGATGTCCAACGGTGTCCAACGGTGTCCCACGTTGTCCCACGTTGTCCCACGTTGTCCAACGATGTCCAACGGTGTCCCACGTTGTCCCACGTTGTTCCATGGTTTCCCACGTTGTCCCACGTTGTCCCACGTTGTCCCACGGTGTCCAACGATGTCCAACGGTGTCCAACGGTGTCCAACGGTGTCCAACGGTGTCCCACGTTGTCCCACGTTGTCCAACGGTGTCCCACGGTGTCCAACGGTGTCCCACGTTGTCCCACGTTGTCCCACGTTGTCCCACGGTGTCCAACGGTGTCCAACGGTGTCCAACGGTGTCCAACGATGTCCAACGGTGTCCAACGGTGTCCCACGGTGTCCCACGTTGTCCCACGTTGTTCCATGGTTTCCCACGTTGTCCCACGTTGTCCCACGTTGTCCCACGGTGTCCAACGATGTCCAACGGTGTCCAACGGTGTCCAACGGTGTCCAACGATGTCCAACGATGTCCAACGATGTCCAACGGTGTCCAACGATGTCCAACGATGTCCAACGGTGTCCCACGATGTCCAACGATGTCCAACGATGTCCAACGGTGTCCAACGATGTCCAACGGTGTCCAACGATGTCCAACGATGTCCAACGGTGTCCCACGATGTCCAACGATGTCCAACGATGTCCAACGGTGTCCAACGGTGTCCCACGTTGTCCCACGTTGTCCCACGTTGTCCAACGGTGTCCAACAGTGTCCAACGGTGTCCAACGATGTCCAACGATGTCCAACGATGTCCAACGGTGTCCCACGTTGTCCCACGTTGTCCCACGTTGTCCCACGTTGTCCCACGTTGTCCAACGATGTCCAACCCTGTCCCACGTTGTCCCACGTTGTCCAACGGTGTCCCACGATGTCCAACGGTGTCCCACGATGTCCAACGATGTCCAACGGTGTCCAACGGTGTCCCACGGTGTCCAACGATGTCCAACGGTGTCCAACGGTGTCCCACGGTGTCCCACGTTGTCCCACGTTGTTCCATGGTTTCCCACGTTGTCCCACGTTGTCCCACGTTGTCCCACGGTGTCCAACGATGTCCAACGGTGTCCAACGGTGTCCAACGGTGTCCAACGATGTCCAACGATGTCCAACGATGTCCAACGGTGTCCAACGATGTCCAACGATGTCCAACGGTGTCCCACGATGTCCAACGATGTCCAACGATGTCCAACGGTGTCCAACGATGTCCAACGGTGTCCAACGATGTCCAACGATGTCCAACGGTGTCCCACGATGTCCAACGATGTCCAACGATGTCCAACGGTGTCCAACGGTGTCCCACGTTGTCCCACGTTGTCCCACGTTGTCCCACGTTGTCCCACGTTGTCCCACGTTGTCCCACGTTGTCCCACGTTGTCCCACGTTGTCCCACGATGTCCCACGTTGTCCCACGTTGTCCCACGTTGTCCCACGTTGTCCCACGTTGTCCCACGTTGTCCCACGTTGTCCCACGTTGTCCCACGTTGTCCCACGTTGTCCCACGTTGTCCCACGTTGTCCCACGTTGTCCCACGGTGTCCCACGATGTCCAACGATGTCCAACGGTGTCCAACGGTGTCCAACGGTGTCCAACGGTGTCCAACGATGTCCAACGATGTCCAACGATGTCCAACGGTGTCCAACGATGTCCAACGATGTCCAACGATGTCCCACGATGTCCAACGATGTCCAACGATGTCCAACGGTGTCCAACGATGTCCAACGGTGTCCCACGATGTCCAACGATGTCCAACGGTGTCCAACGGTGTCCCACGGTGTCCAACGGTGTCCCACGTTGTCCCACGTTGTCCCACGTTGTCCCACGTTGTCCCACGTTGTCCCACGTTGTCCAACGATGTCCAACCCTGTCCCACGTTGTCCCACGTTGTCCCACGTTGTCCCACGTTGTCCCACGTTGTTCCGTGGTTTCCCACGTTGTCCCACGTTGTCCCACGTTGTCCCACGGTGTCCAACGATGTCCAACGGTGTCCAACGGTGTCCAACGGTGTCCAACGATGTCCAACGATGTCCAACGATGTCCAACGGTGTCCAACGATGTCCAACGATGTCCAACGGTGTCCCACGATGTCCAACGATGTCCAACGATGTCCAACGGTGTCCAACGATGTCCAACGGTGTCCAACGATGTCCAACGATGTCCAACGGTGTCCCACGATGTCCAACGATGTCCAACGATGTCCAACGGTGTCCAACGGTGTCCCACGTTGTCCCACGTTGTCCCACGTTGTCACACGGTGTCCAACGATGTCCAACGGTGTCCCACGTTGTCCAACGGTGTCCCACGTTGTCCCACGTTGTCCCACGTTGTCCCACGTTGTCCCACGTTGTCCCACGTTGTCCCACGGTGTCCAACGATGTCCAACGGTGTCCAACGGTGTCCAACGGTGTCCAACGATGTCCAACGGTGTCCAACGGTGTCCCACGTTGTCCCACGTTGTCCCACGTTGTCCCACGTTGTCCCACGTTGTCCCACGTTGTCCCACGGTGTCCAACGGTGTCCAACGATGTCCAACGGTGTCCAACGGTGTCCCACGTTGTCCCACGTTGTCCCACGGTGTCCAACGATGTCCAACGGTGTCCAACGGTGTCCCACGGTGTCCCACGTTGTCCCACGTTGTCCCACGTTGTCCCACGTTGTCCCACGTTGTCCCACGATGTCCCACGTTGTCCCACGTTGTCCCACGTTGTCCCACGTTGTCCCACGTTGTCCCACGTTGTCCCACGGTGTCCAACGATGTCCAACGGTGTCCCACGTTGTCCAACGGTGTCCCACGTTGTCCCACGTTGTCCCACGTTGTCCCACGTTGTCCCACGTTGTCCCACGTTGTCCCACGTTGTCCCACGTTGTCCCACGTTGTCCCACGTTGTCCCACGTTGTCCCACGTTGTCCCACGTTGTCCCACGTTGTCCCACGTTGTCCCACGTTGTCCAACGGTGTCCCACGGTGTCCAACGGTGTCCCACGATGTCCAACGATGTCCAACGATGTCCAACGGTGTCCAACGGTGTCCCACGTTGTCCCACGTTGTCCCACGTTGTCCCACGGTGTCCAACGATGTCCCACGGTGTCCAACGATGTCCAACGGTGTCCCACGTTGTCCAACGGTGTCCCACGTTGTCCCACGTTGTCCCACGTTGTCCCACGTTGTCCCACGATGTCCCACGTTTTCCCACGTTGTCCCACGTTATCCCACGTTGTCCCACGTTGTCCCACGTTGTCCCACGTTGTCCCACGTTGTCCCACGTTGTCCCACGTTGTCCCACGTTGTCCCACGTTGTCCCACGGTGTCCAACGATGTCCAACGGTGCCCAACGGTGTCCCACGGTGTCCAACGGTGTCCCACGTTGTCCCACGTTGTCCCACGTTGTTCCATGGTTTCCCACGTTGTCCCACGTTGTCCCACGTTGTCCCACGGTGTCCAACGATGTCCAACGGTGTCCAACGGTGTCCAACGGTGTCCAACGGTGTCCAACGATGTCCAACGATGTCCAACGGTGTCCAACGATGTCCAACGATGTCCAACGGTGTCCCACGATGTCCAACGATGTCCAACGGTGTCCAACGGTGTCCCACGTTGTCCCACGTTGTCCCACGTTGTCCCACGATGTCCAACAATGTCCAACGGTGTCCAACGGTGTCCCACGTTGTCCCACGTTGTCCCACGTTGTCCCACGGTGTCCCACGTTGTCCCACGTTGTCCCACGTTGTCCCACGTTGTCCCACGTTGTCACACGTTGTCCCACGTTGTCCCACGTTGTCCCACGTTGTCCCACGTTGTCCCACGTTGTCCCACGTTGTCCCACGGTGTCCAACGGTGTCCAACGATGTCCAACGGTGTCCAACGGTGTCCCACGTTGTCCCACGTTGTCCCACGGTGTCCAGCGATGTCCAACGGTGTCCCACGTTGTCCCACGTTGTCCCACGTTGTCCCACGTTGTCCCACGTTGTTCCATGGTTTCCCACGTTGTCCCACGTTGTCCCACGTTGTCCCACGGTGTCCAACGATGTCCAACGGTGTCCAACGGTGTCCCACGGTGTCCAACGGTGTCCCACGTTGTCCCACGTTGTCCCACGTTGTCCAACGGTGTCCCACGTTGTCCCACGTTGTCCCACGTTGTCCCACGTTGTCCCACGTTGTTCCATGGTTTCCCACGTTGTCCCACGTTGTCCCACGTTGTCCCACGGTGTCCAACGATGTCCAACGGTGTCCAACGGTGCCCCCCGGTGTCCAACGGTGTCCCACGTTGTCCCACGTTGTCCCACGTTGTCCCACGTTGTCCAACGGTGTCCCACGTTGTCCCACGTTGTCCCACGTTGTCCCACGGTGTCCCACGTTGTCCCACGTTGTCCCACGTTGTCCCACGTTGTCCCACGTTGTCCAAAGGTGTCCCACGGTGTCCAACGGTATCCCACGTTGTCCCACGTTGTCCCACGTTGTCCCACGGTGTCCAACGATGTCCAACGGTGTCCCACGTTGTCCCACGTTGTCCCACGTTGTCCCACGTTGTCCCACGTTGTCCAACGGTGTCCCACGGTGTCCAACGGTGTCCCACGTTGTCCCACGTTGTCCCACGTTGTCCCACGTTGTCCCACGTTGTCCCACGTTGTCCCACGTTGTCCCACGTTGTCCCACAGTGTCCAACGGTGTCCAACGATGTCCAACGGTGTCCAACGGTGTCCCACGATGTCCACCGATGTCCAACGGTGTCCAACGGTGTCCAACGGTGTCCAACGGTGTCCAACGATGTCCAACGATGTCCAACGATGTCCAACGGTGTCCAACGATGTCCAACGATGTCCAACGGTGTCCCACGATGTCCAACGATGTCCAACGATGTCCAACGGTGTCCAACGGTGTCCCACGTTGTCCCACGTTGTCCCACGTTGTCCAACGATGTCCAACGGTGTCCCACGTTGTCCAACGGTGTCCCACGTTGTCCCACGTTGTCCCACGTTGTCCCACGTTGTCCCACGATGTCCCACGTTGTCCCACGTTGTCCCACGTTGTCCCACGTTGTCCCACGTTGTCCCACGTTGTCCCACGTTGTCCCACGTTGTCCCACGTTGTCCCACGGTGTCCCACGATGTCCAACGATGTCCAACGGTGTCCAACGGTGTCCAACGGTGTCCAACGGTGTCCAACGATGTCCAACGATGTCCAACGATGTCCAACGGTGTCCAACGATGTCCAACGATGTCCAACGGTGTCCCACGATGTCCAACGATGTCCAACGATGTCCAACGGTGTCCAACGGTGTCCCACGTTGTCCCACGTTGTCCCACGTTGTCCAACGATGTCCAACGGTGTCCCACGTTGTCCCACGTTGTTCCATGGTTTCCCACGTTGTCCCACGTTGTCCCACGTTGTCCCACGGTGTCCAACGATGTCCAACGGTGTCCAACGGTGTCCAACGGTGTCCAACGGTGTCCCACGTTGTCCCACGTTGTCCAACGGTGTCCCACGGTGTCCAACGGTGTCCCACGTTGTCCCACGTTGTCCCACGTTGTCCCACGGTGTCCAACGGTGTCCAACGGTGTCCAACGGTGTCCAACGATGTCCAACGGTGTCCAACGGTGTCCCACGGTGTCCCACGTTGTCCCACGTTGTTCCATGGTTTCCCACGTTGTCCCACGTTGTCCCACGTTGTCCCACGGTGTCCAACGATGTCCAACGGTGTCCAACGGTGTCCAACGGTGTCCAACGATGTCCAACGATGTCCAACGATGTCCAACGATGTCCAACGGTGTCCAACGGTGTCCCACGTTGTCCCACGTTGTCCCACGTTGTCCAACGGTGTCCAACGGTGTCCAACGGTGTCCAACGATGTCCAACGATGTCCAACGATGTCCAACGGTGTCCAACGATGTCCAACGATGTCCAACGGTGTCCAACGGTGTCCCACGTTGTCCCACGTTGTCCCACGTTGTCCCACGGTGTCCAACGATGTCCAACGGTGTCCCACGTTGTCCAACGGTGTCCCACGTTGTCCCACGTTGTCCCACGTTGTCCCACGTTGTCCCACGTTGTCCCACGTTGTCCCACGGTGTCCAACGATGTCCAACGGTGTCCAACGGTGTCCAACGGTGTCCAACGATGTCCAACGGTGTCCAACGGTGTCCCACGTTGTCCCACGTTGTCCCACGTTGTCCCACGTTGTCCCACGTTGTCCCACGTTGTCCCACGGTGTCCAACGGTGTCCAACGATGTCCAACGGTGTCCAACGGTGTCCCACGTTGTCCCACGTTGTCCCACGGTGTCCAACGATGTCCAACGGTGTCCAACGGTGTCCCACGGTGTCCCACGTTGTCCCACGTTGTCCCACGTTGTCCCACGTTGTCCCACGTTGTCCCACGATGTCCCACGTTGTCCCACGTTGTCCCACGTTGTCCCACGTTGTCCCACGTTGTCCCACGTTGTCCCACGGTGTCCAACGATGTCCAACGGTGTCCCACGTTGTCCAACGGTGTCCCACGTTGTCCCACGTTGTCCCACGTTGTCCCACGTTGTCCCACGTTGTCCCACGTTGTCCCACGTTGTCCCACGTTGTCCCACGTTGTCCCACGTTGTCCCACGTTGTCCCACGTTGTCCCACGTTGTCCCACGGTGTCCAACGATGTCCAACGGTGTCCAACGATGTCCAACGGTGTCCAACGGTGTCCCACGATGTCCACCGATGTCCAACGGTGTCCAACGGTGTCCAACGGTGTCCAACGATGTCCAACGGTGTCCAACGGTGTCCCACGGTGTCCAACGGTGTCCCACGTTGTCCCACGTTGTCCCACGTTGTCCCACGTTGTCCCACGTTGTCCCACGTTGTCCCACGTTGTCCCACGTTGTCCAACGGTGTCCCACGGTGTCCAACGGTGTCCCACGATGTCCAACGATGTCCAACGATGTCCAACGGTGTCCAACGGTGTCCCACGTTGTCCCACGTTGTCCCACGTTGTCCCACGGTGTCCAACGATGTCCAACGGTGTCCCACGTTGTCCAACGGTGTCCCACGTTGTCCCACGTTGTCCCACGTTGTCCCACGTTGTCCCACGATGTCCCACGTTGTCCCACGTTGTCCCACGTTGTCCCACGTTGTCCCACAGTGTCCAACGATGTCCAACGGTGTCCCACGTTGTCCCACGTTGTCCCACGTTGTCCCACGTTGTCCCACGTTGTCCCACGATGTTCCACGTTGTCCCACGTTGTCCCACGTTGTCCCACGTTGTCCCACGTTGTCCCACGTTGTCCCACGTTGTCCCACGTTGTCCCACGTTGTCCCACGGTGTCCAACGATGTCCAACGGTGTCCAACGATGTCCAACGGTGTCCCACGATGTCCAACGATGTCCAACGATGTCCAACGGTGTCCAACGGTGTCCCACGTTGTCCCACGTTGTCCCACGTTGTCCCACGGTGTCCAACGATGTCCAACGGTGTCCCACGTTGTCCAACGGTGTCCCACGTTGTCCCACGTTGTCCCACGTTGTCCCACGTTGTCCCACGTTGTTCCACGATGTCCCACGTTGTCCCACGTTGTCCCACGTTGTCTCACGTTGTCCCACGTTGTCCCACGTTGTCCCACGTTGTCCCACGTTGTCCCACGGTGTCCAACGATGTCCAACGGTGTCCAACGGTGTCCCACGGTGTCCCACGGTGTCCAACGGTGTCCCACGTTGTCCCACGTTGTCCCACGTTGTCCCACGTTGTCCCACGTTGTCCCACGTTGTCCCACGTTGTCCCACGTTGTCCCACGTTGTCCCACGTTGTTCCATGGTTTCCCACGTTGTCCCACGTTGTCCCACGTTGTCCCACGGTGTCCAACGATGTCCAACGGTGTCCAACGGTGTCCCACGGTGTCCAACGGTGTCCCACGTTGTCCCACGTTGTCCCACGTTGTCCCACGTTGTCCCACGTTGTCCAACGGTGTCCCACGGTGTCCAACGGTGTCCCACGTTGTCCCACGTTGTCCCACGTTGTCCCACGTTGTCCCACGGTGTCCAACGGTGTCCCACGGTGTCCAACGGTGTCCAACGGTGTCCCACGATGTCCACCGATGTCCAACGGTGTCCAACGGTGTCCAACGGTGTCCAACGGTGTCCAACGATGTCCAACGATGTCCAACGATGTCCAACGGTGTCCAACGATGTCCAACGATGTCCAACGGTGTCCCACGATGTCCAACGATGTCCAACGATGTCCAACGGTGTCCAACGGTGTCCCACGTTGTCCCACGTTGTCCCACGTTGTCCCACGGTGTCCAACGATGTCCAACGGTGTCCCACGTTGTCCAACGGTGTCCCACGTTGTCCCACGTTGTCCCACGTTGTCCCACGTTGTCCCACGATGTCCCACGTTGTCCCACGTTGTCCCACGTTGTCCCACGTTGTCCCACGTTGTCCCACGTTGTCCCACGTTGTCCCACGTTGTCCCACGTTGTCCCACGTTGTCCCACGTTGTCCCACGGTGTCCAACGGTGTCCAACGATGTCCAACGATGTCCCACGTTGTCCCACGTTGTCCCACGTTGTCCCACGTTGTCCCACGTTGTCCCACGTTGTCCAACGATGTCCATCGGTGTCCCACGTTGTCCCACGTTGTCCCACGTTGTCCCACGTTGTTCCATGGTTTCCCACGTTGTCCCACGTTGTCCCACGTTGTCCCACGGTGTCCAACGATGTCCAACGGTGTCCAACGGTGTCCAACGGTGTCCAACGATGTCCAACGGTGTCCAACGATGTCCAACGGTGTCCCACGATGTCCAACGATGTCCAACGATGTCCAACGGTGTCCAACGGTGTCCCACGTTGTCCCACGTTGTCCCACGTTGTCCCACGTTGTCCCACGTTGTCCCACGGTGTCCAACGATGTCCAACGGTGTCCAACGATGTCCAACGATGTCCAACGGTGTCCCACGATGTCCAACGATGTCCAACAATGTCCAACGGTGTCCAACGGTGTCCCACGTTGTCCCACGTTGTCCCACGTTGTCCCACGGTGTCCAACGATGCTCAACGGTGTCCCACGTTGTCCCACGTTGTCCCACGTTGTCCCACGTTGTCCCACGTTGTCCCACGTTGTCCCACGTTGTCCCACGTTGTCCCACGTTGTCCCACGTTGTCCCACGGTGTCCAACGATGTCCAACGGTGTCCCACGTTGTCCAACGGTGTCCCACGTTGTCCCACGTTGTCCCACGTTGTCCCACGTTGTCCCACGATGTCCAACGGTGTCCAACGATGTCCAACGGTGTCCCACGATGTCCAACGATGTCCAACGATGTCCAACGGTGTCCAACGGTGTCCCACGTTGTCCCACGTTGTCCCACGTTGTCCCACGGTGTCCAACGATGTCCAACGGTGTCCAACGATGTCCAACGATGTCCAACGGTGTCCCACGATGTCCAACGATGTCCAACAATGTCCAACGGTGTCCAACGGTGTCCCACGTTGTCCCACGTTGTCCCACGGTGTCCAACGGTGTCCCACGTTGTCCCACGTTGTCCCACGTTGTCCCACGGTGTCCAACGATGTCCAACGGTGTCCCACGTTGTCCCACGTTGTCCCACGTTGTCCCACGTTGTCCCACGTTGTTCCATGGTTTCCCACGTTGTCCCACGGTGTCCAACAATGTCCAACGGTGTCCAACGGTGTCCCACGGTGTCCAACGGTGTCCCACGTTGTCCCACGTTGTCCCACGTTGTCCCACGTTGTCCCACGTTGTCCAACGAAGTCCCACGGTGTCCAACGGTGTCCCACGTTGTCCCACGTTGTCCCACGTTGTCCCACGTTGTCCCACGTTGTCCCACGTTGTCCCACGTTGTCCCACGTTGTCCCACGTTGTCCCACGTTGTCCCACGTTGTCCCACGTTGTCCCACGTTGTCCCACGGTGTCCAACGGTGTCCAACGATGTCCAACGGTGTCCAACGGTGTCCCACGATGTCCACCGATGTCCAACGGTGTCCAACGGTGTCCAACGGTGTCCAACGGTGTCCAACGATGTCCAACGGTGTCCCACGTTGTCCCACGTTGTCCCACGTTGTCCCACGGTGTCCAACGATGTCCAACGGTGTCCAACGATGTCCAACGGTGTCCCACGATGTCCAACGATGTCCAACGATGTCCAACGGTGTCCAACGGTGTCCCACGTTGTCCCACGTTGTCCCACGTTGTCCCACGGTGTCCAACGATGTCCAACGGTGTCCCACGTTGTCCAACGGTGTCCCACGTTGTCCCACGTTGTCCCACGTTGTCCCACGTTGTCCCACGTTGTCCCACGATGTCCCACGTTGTCCCACGTTGTCCCACGTTGTCCCACGTTGTCCCACGTTGTCCCACGTTGTCCCACGTTGTCCCACGTTGTCCCACGTTGTCCCACGATGTCCAACGGTGTCCAACGGTGTCCAACGTTGTCCCACGGTGTCCAACGGTGTCCAACGATGTCCAACGGTGTCCAACGGTGTCCAACGGTGTCCAACGGTGTCCAACGATGTCCAACGATGTCCAACGGTGTCCAACGGTGTCCCACGTTGTCCAACGGTGTCCAACGGTGTCCCACGGTGTCCAACGGTGTCCCACGTTGTCCCACGTTGTCCCACGTTGTCCCACGTTGTCCCACGATGTCCCACGTTGTCCAACGATGTCCAACGGTGTCCCACGTTGTCCCACGTTGTCCCACGTTGTCCCACGTTGTCCCACGATGTCCAACGGTGTCCAACGGTGTCCAACGTTGTCCCACGGTGTCCAACGGTGTCCAACGATGTCCAACGGTGTCCAACGGTGTCCAACGGTGTCCAACGGTGTCCAACGATGTCCAACGATGTCCAACGGTGTCCAACGGTGTCCAACGATGTCCAACGGTGTCCAACGGTGTCCCACGGTGTCCAACGGTGTCCAACGGTGTCCCACGGTGTCCAACGGTGTCCCACGTTGTCCCACGTTGTCCCACGTTGTCCCACGTTGTCCCACGATGTCCCACGTTGTCCAACGATGTCCAACGGTGTCCCACGTTGTCCCACGTTGTCCCACGTTGTCCCACGTTGTCCCACGTTGTCCCACGTTGTCCCACGTTGTCCCACGTTGTCCCACGTTGTCCCACGTTGTCCCACGTTGTCCCACGTTGTCCCACGGTGTCCAACGGTGTCCCACGATGTCCACCGATGTCCAACGGTGTCCAACGGTGTCCAACGGTGTCCAACGATGTCCAACGGTGTCCAACGGTGTCCCACGGTGTCCAACGGTGTCCCACGTTGTCCCACGTTGTCCCACGTTGTCCCACGTTGTCCCACGTTGTCCCACGTTGTCCCACGTTGTCCCACGTTGTCCAACGGTGTCCCACGGTGTCCAACGGTGTCCCACGATGTCCAACGATGTCCAACGATGTCCAACGGTGTCCAACGGTGTCCCACGTTGTCCCACGTTGTCCCACGTTGTCCCACGGTGTCCAACGATGTCCAACGGTGTCCCACGTTGTCCAACGGTGTCCCACGTTGTCCCACGTTGTCCCACGTTGTCCCACGTTGTCCCACGATGTCCCACGTTGTCCCACGTTGTCCCACGTTGTCCCACGTTGTCCCACAGTGTCCAACGATGTCCAACGGTGTCCCACGTTGTCCCACGTTGTCCCACGTTGTCCCACGTTGTCCCACGTTGTCCCACGATGTTCCACGTTGTCCCACGTTGTCCCACGTTGTCCCACGTTGTCCCACGTTGTCCCACGTTGTCCCACGTTGTCCCACGTTGTCCCACGGTGTCCAACGATGTCCAACGGTGTCCAACGATGTCCAACGGTGTCCCACGATGTCCAACGATGTCCAACGATGTCCAACGGTGTCCAACGGTGTCCCACGTTGTCCCACGTTGTCCCACGTTGTCCCACGGTGTCCAACGATGTCCAACGGTGTCCCACGTTGTCCAACGGTGTCCCACGTTGTCCCACGTTGTCCCACGTTGTCCCACGTTGTCCCACGTTGTTCCACGATGTCCCACGTTGTCCCACGTTGTCCCACGTTGTCCCACGTTGTCCCACGTTGTCCCACGTTGTCCCACGTTGTCCCACGTTGTCCCACGGTGTCCAACGATGTCCAACGGTGTCCAACGGTGTCCCACGGTGTCCCACGGTGTCCAACGGTGTCCCACGTTGTCCCACGTTGTCCCACGTTGTCCCACGTTGTCCCACGTTGTCCCACGTTGTCCCACGTTGTCCCACGTTGTCCCACGTTGTTCCATGGTGTCCAACGGTGTCCCACGGTGTCCAACGGTGTCCAACGGTGTCCCACGATGTCCACCGATGTCCAACGGTGTCCAACGGTGTCCAACGGTGTCCAACGGTGTCCAACGATGTCCAACGATGTCCAACGATGTCCAACGGTGTCCAACGATGTCCAACGATGTCCAACGGTGTCCCACGATGTCCAACGATGTCCAACGATGTCCAACTGTGTCCAACGGTGTCCCACGTTGTCCCACGTTGTCCCACGTTGTCCCACGGTGTCCAACGATGTCCAACGGTGTCCCACGTTGTCCAACGGTGTCCCACGTTGTCCCACGTTGTCCCACGTTGTCCCACGTTGTCCCACGATGTCCCACGTTGTCCCACGTTGTCCCACGTTGTCCCACGTTGTCCCACGTTGTCCCACGTTGTCCCACGTTGTCCCACGTTGTCCCACGTTGTCCCACGTTGTCCCACGGTGTCCAACGGTGTCCAACGATGTCCAACGGTGTCCAACGATGTCCAACGGTGTCCAACGGTGTCCCACGTTGTCCCACGTTGTCCCACGTTGTCCCACGGTGTCCAACGATGTCCAACGGTGTCCCACGTTGTCCCACGTTGTCCCACGTTGTCCCACGATGTCCCACGTTGTCCCACGTTGTCCCACGTTGTCCCACGTTGTCCCACGTTGTCCCACGTTGTCCCACGTTGTCCCACGTTGTCCCACGTTGTCCCACGTTGTCCCACGGTGTCCAACGATGTCCAACGGTGTCCAACGGTGTCCCACGGTGTCCCACGGTGTCCAACGGTGTCCCACGTTGTCCCACGTTGTCCCACGTTGTCCCACGTTGTCCCACGTTGTCCCACGTTGTCCCACGTTGTCCCACGTTGTCCCACGTTGTTCCATGGTTTCCCACGTTGTCCCACGTTGTCCCACGGTGTCCAACGATGTCCAACGGTGTCCAACGGTGTCCCACGGTGTCCAACGGTGTCCCACGTTGTCCCACGTTGTCCCACGTTGTCCCACGTTGTCCCACGTTGTCCAACGGTGTCCCACGGTGTCCAACGGTGTCCCACGGTGTCCAACGGTGTCCCACGTTGTCCCACGTTGTCCCACGTTGTCCCACGTTGTCCCACGGTGTCCAACGGTGTCCCACGGTGTCCAACGGTGTCCAACGGTGTCCCACGATGTCCACCGATGTCCAACGGTGTCCAACGGTGTCCCACGTTGTCCCACGTTGTCCCACGGTGTCCAACGGTGTCCCACGATGTCCACCGATGTCCAACGGTGTCCAACGGTGTCCAACGGTGTCCAACGATGTCCAACGGTGTCCAACGGTGTCCCACGGTGTCCAACGGTGTCCCACGTTGTCCCACGTTGTCCCACGTTGTCCCACGTTGTCCCACGTTGTCCCACGTTGTCCCACGTTGTCCCACGTTGTCCCACGTTGTCCCACGTTGTCCCACGTTGTCCAACGGTGTCCCACGGTGTCCAACGGTGTCCCACGATGTCCAACGATGTCCAACGATGTCCAACGGTGTCCAACGGTGTCCCACGTTGTCCCACGTTGTCCCACGTTGTCCCACGGTGTCCAACGATGTCCAACGGTGTCCCACGTTGTCCAACGGTGTCCCACGTTGTCCCACGTTGTCCCACGTTGTCCCACGTTGTCCCACGATGTCCCACGTTGTCCCACGTTGTCCCACGTTGTCCCACGTTGTCCCACAGTGTCCAACGATGTCCAACGGTGTCCCACGTTGTCCCACGTTGTCCCACGTTGTCCCACGTTGTCCCACGTTGTCCCACGATGTTCCACGTTGTCCCACGTTGTCCCACGTTGTCCCACGTTGTCCCACGTTGTCCCACGTTGTCCCACGTTGTCCCACGTTGTCCCACGGTGTCCAACGATGTCCAACGGTGTCCAACGATGTCCAACGGTGTCCCACGATGTCCAACGATGTCCAACGATGTCCAACGGTGTCCAACGGTGTCCCACGTTGTCCCACGTTGTCCCACGGTGTCCAACGATGTCCAACGGTGTCCAACGGTGTCCAACGGTGTCCAACGATGTCCAACGGTGTCCAACGATGTCCAACGGTGTCCCACGATGTCCAACGATGTCCAACGATGTCCAACGGTGTCCAACGGTGTCCCACGTTGTCCCACGTTGTCCCACGTTGTCCCACGGTGTCCAACGATGTCCAACGGTGTCCAACGATGTCCAACGATGTCCAACGGTGTCCCACGATGTCCAACGATGTCCAACAATGTCCAACGGTGTCCAACGGTGTCCCACGTTGTCCCACGTTGTCCCACGTTGTCCCACGGTGTCCAACGATGCCCAACGGTGTCCCACGTTGTCCCACGTTGTCCCACGTTGTCCCACGTTGTCCCACGTTGTCCCACGTTGTCCCACGTTGTCCCACGTTGTCCCACGTTGTCCCACGTTGTCCCACGTTGTCCCACGGTGTCCAACGATGTCCAACGGTGTCCCACGTTGTCCAACGGTGTCCCACGTTGTCCAACGGTGTCCCACGTTGTCCCACGTTGTCCCACGTTGTCCCACGTTGTCCCACGATGTCCCACGTTGTCCCACGTTGTCCCACGTTGTCCCACGTTGTCCCACGTTGTCCCACGTTGTCCCACGTTGTCCCACGTTGTCCCACGTTGTCCCACGTTGTCCCACGGTGTCCAACGATGTCCAACGGTGTCCAACGATGTCCAACGGTGTCCCACGATGTCCAACGATGTCCAACGATGTCCAACAGTGTCCAACGGTGTCCCACGTTGTCCCACGTTGTCCCACGTTGTCCCACGGTGTCCAGCGATGTCCAACGGTGTCCCACGTTGTCCAACGGTGTCCCACGTTGTCCCACGTTGTCCCACGTTGTCCCACGGTGTCCAACGATGTCCAACGGTGTCCAACGGTGTCCCACGGTGTCCAACGGTGTCCCACGTTGTCCCACGTTGTCCCACGTTGTCCCACGTTGTCCCACGTTGTCCCACGTTGTCCAACGATGTCCAACGGTGTCCCACGTTGTCCCACGTTGTCCCACGTTGTCCCACGTTGTTCCATGGTTTCCCACGTTGTCCCACGTTGTCCCACGTTGTCCCACGGTGTCCAACGATGTCCAACGGTGTCCAACGGTGTCCAACGATGTCCAACGATGTCCAGCGATGTCCAACGGTGTCCAACGATGTCCAACGATGTCCCACGTTGTCCCACGTTGTCCCACGTTGTCCCACGTTGTCCCACGTTGTCCCACGTTGTCCAACGATGTCCAACGGTGTCCCACGTTGTCCCACGTTGTCCCACGTTGTCCCACGTTGTTCCATGGTTTCCCACGTTGTCCCACGTTGTCCCACGTTGTCCCACGGTGTCCAACGATGTCCAACGGTGTCCAACGGTGTCCAACGGTGTCCAACGATGTCCAACGGTGTCCAACGATGTCCAACGGTGTCCCACGATGTCCAACGATGTCCAACGATGTCCAACGGTGTCCAACGGTGTCCCACGTTGTCCCACGTTGTCCCACGTTGTCCCACGGTGTCCAACGATGTCCAACGGTGTCCAACGATGTCCAACGATGTCCAACGGTGTCCCACGATATCCAACGATGTCCAACAATGTCCAACGGTGTCCAACGGTGTCCCACGTTGTCCCACGTTGTCCCACGTTGTCCCACGGTGTCCAACGATGCCCAACGGTGTCCCACGTTGTCCCACGTTGTCCCACGTTGTCCCACGTTGTCCCACGTTGTCCCACGTTGTCCCACGTTGTCCCACGTTGTCCCACGTTGTCCCACGTTGTCCCACGTTGTCCCACGTTGTCCCACGTTGTCCCACGTTGTCCCACGTTGTCCCACGTTGTCCCACGTTGTCCCACGGTGTCCAACGGTGTCCAACGATGTCCAACGGTGTCCAACGGTGTCCCACGATGTCCACCGATGTCCAACGGTGTCCAACGGTGTCCAACGGTGTCCCACGGTGTCCCACGGTGTCCCACGTTGTCCCACGTTGTCCCACGTTGTCCCACGTTGTTCCATGGTTTCCCACGTTGTCCCACGTTGTCCCACGTTGTCCCACGGTGTCCAACGATGTCCAACGGTGTCCAACGGTGTCCCACGGTGTCCAACGGTGTCCCACGATGTCCACCGATGTCCAACGGTGTCCAACGGTGTCCAACGGTGTCCAACGGTGTCCAACGATGTCCAACGATGTCCAACGATGTCCAACGGTGTCCAACGATGTCCAACGATGTCCAACGGTGTCCCACGATGTCCAACGATGTCCAACGATGTCCAACGGTGTCCAACGGTGTCCCACGTTGTCCCACGTTGTCCCACGTTGTCCCACGGTGTCCAACGATGTCCAACGGTGTCCCACGTTGTCCAACGGTGTCCCACGTTGTCCCACGTTGTCCCACGTTGTCCCACGTTGTCCCACGATGTCCCACGTTGTCCCACGTTGTCCCACGTTGTCCCACGTTGTCCCACGTTGTCCCACGGTGTCCAACGGTGTCCAACGATGTCCAACGGTGTCCCACGTTGTCCAACGATGTCCAACGGTGTCCCACGTTGTCCCACGTTGTCCCACGTTGTCCCACGTTGTCCCACGTTGTCCCACGTTGTCCCACGTTGTCCCACGGTGTCCCACGGTGTCCCACGTTGTCCCACGTTGTCCCACGTTGTCCCACGTTGTTCCATGGTTTCCCACGTTGTCCCACGTTGTCCCACGTTGTCCCACGGTGTCCAACGATGTCCAACGGTGTCCAACGGGGTCCCACGGTGTCCAACGGTGTCCCACGTTGTCCCACGTTGTCCCACGTTGTCCCACGTTGTCCCACTTTGTCCAACGGTGTCCCACGCTGTCCAACGGTGTCCCACGTTGTCCCACGTTGTCCCACGTTGTCCCACGTTGTCCCACGTTGTCCCACGTTGTCCCACGTTGCCCACGGTGTCCAACGGTGTCCAACGATGTCCAACGGTGTCCAACGGTGTCCCACGTTGTCCCACGTTGTCCCACGTTGTCCCACGGTGTCCAACGATGTCCAACGGTGTCCCACGTTGTCCCACGTTGTCCCACGTTGTCCCACGTTGTCCCACGTTGTCCCACGGTGTCCCACGGTGTCCCACGTTGTCCCACGTTGTCCCACGTTGTCCCACGTTGTTCCATGGTTTCCCACGTTGTCCCACGTTGTCCCACGTTGTCCCACGTTGTCCCACGTTGTCCCACGGTGTCCAACGATGTCCAACGGTGTCCAACGGTGTCCCACGGTGTCCAACGGTGTCCCACGTTGTCCCACGTTGTCCCACGTTGTCCCACGTTGTCCCACGTTGTCCAACGGTGTCCCACGCTGTCCAACGGTGTCCCACGTTGTCCCACGTTGTCCCACGTTGTCCCACGTTGTCCCACGGTGTCCAACGGTGTCCAACGATGTCCAACGGTGTCCAACGGTGTCCCACGATGTCCACCGATGTCCAACGGTGTCCAACGGTGTCCAACGGTGTCCAACGGTGTCCAACGATGTCCAACGATGTCCAACGATGTCCAACGGTGTCCAACGAAGTCCAACGATGTCCAACGGTGTCCCACGATGTCCAACGATGTCCAACGATGTCCAACGGTGTCCAACGGTGTCCCACGTTGTCCCACGTTGTCCCACGTTGTCCCACGTTGTCCCACGTTGTCCCACGATGTCCCACGTTGTCCCACGTTGTCCCACGTTGTCCCACGTTGTCCCACGTTGTTCCATGGTTTCCCACGTTGTCCCACGTTGTCCCACGTTGTCCCACGGTGTCCAACGATGTCCAACGGTGTCCAACGGTGTCCCACGGTGTCCAACGGTGTCCCACGTTGTCCCACGTTGTCCCACGTTGTCCCACGTTGTCCCACGTTGTCCAACGGTGTCCCACGCTGTCCAACGGTGTCCCACGTTGTCCCACGTTGTCCCACGTTGTCCCACGTTGTCCCACGTTGTCCCACGTTGTCCCACGTTGTCCCACGTTGTCCCACGTTGTCCCACGTTGTCCCACGTTGTCCCACGTTGTCCCACGTTGTCCCACGTTGTCCCACGGTGTCCAACGATGTCCAACGGTGTCCAACGATGTCCAACGGTGTCCCACGATGTCCAACGATGTCCAGCGATGTCCAACGGTGTCCAACGGTGTCCCACGTTGTCCCACGTTGTCCCACGGTGTCCCACGGTGTCCCACGTTGTCCCACGTTGTCCCACGTTGTCCCACGTTGTTCCATGGTTTCCCACGTTGTCCCACGTTGTCCCACGTTGTCCCACGTTGTCCCACGTTGTCCCACGTTGTCCAACGGTGTCCCACGCTGTCCAACGGTGTCCCACGTTGTCCCACGTTGTCCCACGTTGTCCCACGTTGTCCCACGTTGTCCCACGTTGTCCCACGTTGTCCCACGGTGTCCAACGGTGTCCAACGATGTCCAACGGTGTCCAACGGTGTCCCACGATGTCCAACGGTGTCCAACGGTGTCCAACGGTGTCCAACGGTGTCCAACGATGTCCAACGATGTCCAACGATGTCCAACGGTGTCCAACGATGTCCAACGATGTCCAACGGTGTCCCACGATGTCCAACGATGTCCAACGATGTCCAACGGTGTCCAACGGTGTCCCACGTTGTCCCACGTTGTCCCACGTTGTCCCACGGTGTCCAACGATGCCCAACGGTGTCCCACGTTGTCCCACGTTGTCCCACGGTGTCCAACGATGCCCAACGGTGTCCCACGTTGTCCCACGTTGTCCCACGTTGTCCCACGTTGTCCCACGTTGTCCCACGTTGTCCCACGTTGTCCCACGTTGTCCCACGTTGTCCCACGTTGTCCCACGTTGTCCCACGTTGTCCCACGTTGTCCCACGTTGTCCCACGTTGTCCCACGGTGTCCAACGGTGTCCAACGATGTCCAACGGTGTCCAACGGTGTCCCACGATGTCCACCGATGTCCAACGGTGTCCAACGGTGTCCAACGGTGTCCCACGGTGTCCCACGGTGTCCCACGTTGTCCCACGTTGTCCCACGTTGTCCCACGTTGTTCCATGGTTTCCCACGTTGTCCCACGTTGTCCCACGTTGTCCCACGGTGTCCAACGATGTCCAACGGTGTCCAACGGTGTCCCACGTTGTCCCACGTTGTCCCACGTTGTCCCACGTTGTCCCACGTTGTCCAACGGTGTCCCACGCTGTCCAACGGTGTCCCACGTTGTCCCACGTTGTCCCACGTTGTCCCACGTTGTCCCACGTTGTCCCACGTTGTCCCACGTTGTCCCACGGTGTCCAACGGTGTCCAACGATGTCCAACGGTGTCCAACGATGTCCAACGGTGTCCAACGGTGTCCCACGATGTCCACCGATGTCCAACGGTGTCCAACGGTGTCCAACGGTGTCCAACGGTGTCCAACGATGTCCAACGATGTCCAACGATGTCCAACGGTGTCCAACGATGTCCAACGATGTCCAACGGTGTCCCACGATGTCCAACGATGTCCAACGATGTCCAACGGTGTCCAACGGTGTCCCACGTTGTCCCACGTTGTCCCACGTTGTCCCACGGTGTCCAACGATGTCCAACGGTGTCCCACGTTGTCCAACGGTGTCCCACGTTGTCCCACGTTGTCCCACGTTGTCCCACGTTGTCCCACGATGTCCCACGTTGTCCCACGTTGTCCCACGATGTCCAACGGTGTCCAACGATGTCCAACGGTGTCCCACGTTGTCCAACGATGTCCAACGGTGTCCCACGTTGTCCCACGTTGTCCCACGTTGTCCCACGTTGTCCCACGTTGTCCCACCTTGTCCCAAGGTGTCCCACGGTGTCCCACGTTGTCCCACGTTGTCCCACGTTGTCCCACGTTGTTCCATGGTTTCCCACGTTGTCCCACGTTGTCCCACGTTGTCCCACGGTGTCCAACGATGTCCAACGGTGTCCAACGGGGTCCCACGGTGTCCAACGGTGTCCCACGTTGTCCCACGTTGTCCCACGTTGTCCCACGTTGTCCCACGTTGTCCAACGGTGTCCCACGCTGTCCAACGGTGTCCCACGTTGTCCCACGGTGTCCCACGGTGTCCCACGTTGTCCCACGTTGTCCCACGTTGTCCCACGTTGTTCCATGGTTTCCCACGTTGTCCCACGTTGTCCCACGTTGTCCCACGGTGTCCAACGATGTCCAACGGTGTCCAACGGTGTCCCACGGTGTCCAACGGTGTCCCACGTTGTCCCACGTTGTCCCACGTTGTCCCACGTTGTCCCACGTTGTCCAACGGTGTCCCACGCTGTCCAACGGAGTCCCACGGTGTCCCACGTTGTCCCACGTTGTCCCACGTTGTCCCACGTTGTTCCATGGTTTCCCACGTTGTCCCACGTTGTCCCACGTTGTCCCACGGTGTCCAACGATGTCCAACGGTGTCCAACGGTGTCCCACGGTGTCCAACGGTGTCCCACGTTGTCCCACGTTGTCCCACGTTGTCCCACGTTGTCCCACGTTGTCCAACGGTGTCCTACGCTGTCCAACGGTGTCCCACGTTGTCCCACGTTGTCCCACGTTGTCCCACGTTGTCCCACGTTGTCCCACGTTGTCCCACGTTGTCCCACGTTGTCCCACGTTGTCCCACGGTGTCCAACGGTGTCCAACGATGTCCAACGGTGTCCAACGGTGTCCCACGATGTCCACCGATGTCCAACGGTGTCCAACGGTGTCCCACGTTGTCCCACGTTGTCCCACGTTGTCCCACGGTGTCCAACGATGCCCAACGGTGTCCCACGTTGTCCCACGTTGTCCCACGTTGTCCCACGTTGTCCCACGTTGTCCCACGTTGTCCCACGGTGTCCCACGGTGTCCCACGTTGTCCCACGTTGTCCCACGTTGTCCCACGTTGTCCCACGTTGTCCCACGTTGTCCCACGTTGTCCCACGTTGTCCCACGTTGTCCCACGTTGTCCCACGTTGTCCCACGTTGTCCCACGGTGTCCAACGATGTCCAACGGTGTCCAGCGATGTCCAACGGTGTCCCACGATGTCCAACGATGTCCAACGATGTCCAACGGTGTCCAACGGTGTCCCACGTTGTCCCACGTTGTCCCACGGTGTCCCACGGTGTCCCACGTTGTCCCACGTTGTCCCACGTTGTCCCACGTTGTTCCATGGTTTCCCACGTTGTCCCACGTTGTCCCACGTTGTCCCACGTTGTCCCACGTTGTCCCACGTTGTCCAACGGTTTCCCACGCTGTCCAACGGTGTCCCACGTTGTCCCACGTTGTCCCACGTTGTCCCACGTTGTCCCACGTTGTCCCACGTTGTCCCACGTTGTCCCACGGTGTCCAACGGTGTCCAACGATGTCCAACGGTGTCCAACGGTGTCCCACGATGTCCACCGATGTCCAACGGTGTCCAACGGTGTCCAACGGTGTCCTACGGTGTCCAACGGTGTCCAACGGTGTCCAACGATGTCCAACGATGTCCAACGATGTCCAACGGTGTCCAACGATGTCCAACGATGTCCAACGGTGTCCCACGATGTCCAACGATGTCCAACGATGTCCAACGGTGTCCAACGGTGTCCCACGTTGTCCCACGTTGTCCCACGTTGTCCCACGGTGTCCAACGATGCCCAACGGTGTCCCACGTTGTCCCACGTTGTCCCACGTTGTCCCACGTTGTCCCACGTTGTCCCACGTTGTCCCACGTTGTCCCACGTTGTCCCACGTTGTCCCACGTTGTCCCACGTTGTCCCACGTTGTCCCACGTTGTCCCACGTTGTCCCACGTTGTCCCACGTTGTCCCACGGTGTCCAACGGTGTCCAACGATGTCCAACGGTGTCCAACGGTGTCCCACGATGTCCACCGATGTCCAACGGTGTCCAACGGTGTCCAACGATGTCCAACGGTGTCCAACGATGTCCAACGGTGTCCCACGATGTCCAACGATGTCCAACGATGTCCAACGATGTGCAACGATGTCCAACGGTGTCCCACGATGTCCAACGATGTCCAACGATGTCCAACGGTGTCCAACGGTGTCCCACGTTGTCCCACGTTGTCCCACGATGTCCCACGGTGTCCAACGATGTCCAACGGTGTCCAACGGTGTCCAACGGTGTCCAACGATGTCCAACGATGTCCAACGATGTCCAACGGTGTCCAACGGTGTCCCACGTTGTCCCACGTTGTCCCACGTTGTCCCACGGTGTCCAACGATGTCCAACGGTGTCCAACGGTGTCCAACGGTGTCCAACGATGTCCAACGATGTCCAACGGTGTCCAACGATGTCCAACGATGTCCAACGGTGTCCCACGATGTCCAACGATGTCCAACGATGTCCAACGGTGTCCAACGGTGTCCCACGTTGTCCCACGTTGTCCCACGATGTCCCACGGTGTCCAACGATGTCCAACGGTGTCCAACGGTGTCCAACGGTGTCCAACGATGTCCAACGATGTCCAACGGTGTCCAACGGTGTCCCACGTTGTCCCACGTTGTCCCACGTTGTCCCACGGTGTCCAACGATGTCCAACGGTGTCCCACGTTGTCCAACGGTGTCCCACGTTGTCCCACGTTGTCCCACGTTGTCCCACGTTGTCCCACGATGTCCCACGTTGTCCCACGTTGTCCCACGATGTCCAACGGTGTCCAACGATGTCCAACGGTGTCCCACGTTGTCCAACGATGTCCAACGGTGTCCCACGTTGTCCCACGTTGTCCCACGTTGTCCCACGTTGTCCCACGTTGTCCCACCTTGTCCCAAGGTGTCCCACGGTGTCCCACGTTGTCCCACGTTGTCCCACGTTGTCCCACGTTGTTCCATGGTTTCCCACGTTGTCCCACGTTGTCCCACGTTGTCCCACGGTGTCCAACGATGTCCAACGGTGTCCAACGGGGTCCCACGGTGTCCAACGGTGTCCCACGTTGTCCCACGTTGTCCCACGATGTCCCACGTTGTCCCACGTTGTCCAACGGTGTCCCACGCTGTCCAACGGTGTCCCACGTTGTCCCACGGTGTCCCACGGTGTCCCACGTTGTCCCACGTTGTCCCACGTTGTCCCACGTTGTTCCATGGTTTCCCACGTTGTCCCACGTTGTCCCACGTTGTCCCACGGTGTCCAACGATGTCCAACGGTGTCCAACGGTGTCCCACGGTGTCCAACGGTGTCCCACGTTGTCCCACGTTGTCCCACGTTGTCCCACGTTGTCCCACGTTGTCCAACGGTGTCCCACGCTGTCCAACGGAGTCCCACGGTGTCCCACGTTGTCCCACGTTGTCCCACGTTGTCCCACGTTGTTCCATGGTTTCCCACGTTGTCCCACGTTGTCCCACGTTGTCCCACGGTGTCCAACGATGTCCAACGGTGTCCAACGGTGTCCCACGGTGTCCAACGGTGTCCCACGTTGTCCCACGTTGTCCCACGTTGTCCCACGTTGTCCCACGTTGTCCAACGGTGTCCTACGCTGTCCAACGGTGTCCCACGTTGTCCCACGTTGTCCCACGTTGTCCCACGTTGTCCCACGTTGTCCCACGTTGTCCCACGTTGTCCCACGTTGTCCCACGTTGTCCCACGGTGTCCAACGGTGTCCAACGATGTCCAACGGTGTCCAACGGTGTCCCACGATGTCCACCGATGTCCAACGGTGTCCAACGGTGTCCCACGTTGTCCCACGTTGTCCCACGTTGTCCCACGGTGTCCAACGATGCCCAACGGTGTCCCACGTTGTCCCACGTTGTCCCACGTTGTCCCACGTTGTCCCACGTTGTCCCACGTTGTCCCACGGTGTCCCACGGTGTCCCACGTTGTCCCACGTTGTCCCACGTTGTCCCACGTTGTCCCACGTTGTCCCACGTTGTCCCACGTTGTCCCACGTTGTCCCACGTTGTCCCACGTTGTCCCACGTTGTCCCACGTTGTCCCACGGTGTCCAACGATGTCCAACGGTGTCCAGCGATGTCCAACGGTGTCCCACGATGTCCAACGATGTCCAACGATGTCCAACGGTGTCCAACGGTGTCCCACGTTGTCCCACGTTGTCCCACGGTGTCCCACGGTGTCCCACGTTGTCCCACGTTGTCCCACGTTGTCCCACGTTGTTCCATGGTTTCCCACGTTGTCCCACGTTGTCCCACGTTGTCCCACGTTGTCCCACGTTGTCCCACGTTGTCCAACGGTGTCCCACGCTGTCCAACGGTGTCCCACGTTGTCCCACGTTGTCCCACGTTGTCCCACGTTGTCCCACGTTGTCCCACGTTGTCCCACGTTGTCCCACGGTGTCCAACGGTGTCCAACGATGTCCAACGGTGTCCAACGGTGTCCCACGATGTCCACCGATGTCCAACGGTGTCCAACGGTGTCCAACGGTGTCCAACGATGTCCAACGATGTCCAACGTTGTCCCACGGTGTCCAACGATGCCCAACGGTGTCCCACGTTGTCCCACGTTGTCCCACGTTGTCCCACGTTGTCCCACGTTGTCCCACGTTGTCCCACGTTGTCCCACGTTGTCCCACGTTGTCCCACGTTGTCCCACGTTGTCCCACGTTGTCCCACGTTGTCCCACGTTGTCCCACGTTGTCCCACGTTGTCCCACGGTGTCCAACGGTGTCCAACGATGTCCAACGGTGTCCAACGGTGTCCCACGATGTCCACCGATGTCCAACGGTGTCCAACGGTGTCCAACGATGTCCAACGGTGTCCAACGATGTCCAACGGTGTCCCACGATGTCCAACGATGTCCAACGATGTCCAACGATGTGCAACGATGTCCAACGGTGTCCCACGATGTCCAACGATGTCCAACGATGTCCAACGGTGTCCAACGGTGTCCCACGTTGTCCCACGTTGTCCCACGATGTCCCACGGTGTCCAACGATGTCCAACGGTGTCCAACGGTGTCCAACGGTGTCCAACGGTGTCCCACGTTGTCACACGTTGTCCCACGTTGTCCCACGGTGTCCAACGATGTCCAACGGTGTCCAACGGTGTCCAACGGTGTCCAACGATGTCCAACGATGTCCAACGGTGTCCAACGATGTCCAACGATGTCCAACGGTGTCCCACGATGTCCAACGATGTCCAACGATGTCCAACGGTGTCCAACGGTGTCCCACGTTGTCCCACGTTGTCCCACGTTGTCCCACGGTGTCCAACGATGCCCAACGGTGTCCCACGTTGTCCCACGTTGTCCCACGTTGTCCCACGTTGTCCCACGTTGTCCCACGTTGTCCCACGTTGTCCCACGTTGTCCCACGTTGTCCCACGTTGTCCCACGTTATCCCACGTTGTCCCACGTTGTCCCACGTTGTCCCACGTTGTCCCACGTTGTCCCACGTTGTCCCACGGTGTCCAACGGTGTCCAACGATGTCCAACGGTGTCCAACGGTGTCCCACGATGTCCACCGATGTCCAACGGTGTCCAACGGTGTCCAACGGTGTCCCACGGTGTCCCACGGTGTCCCACGTTGTCCCACGTTGTCCCACGTTGTCCCACGTTGTTCCATGGTTTCCCACGTTGTCCCACGTTGTCCCACGTTGTCCCACGGTGTCCAACGATGTCCAACGGTGTCCAACGGTGTCCCACGGTGTCCAACGGTGTCCCACGTTGTCCCACGTTGTCCCACGTTGTCCCACGTTGTCCCACGTTGTCCAACGGTGTCCCACGTTGTCCCACGTTGTCCCACGTTGTCCCACGTTGTCCCACGTTGTCCCACGTTGTCCCACGTTGTCCCACGTTGTCCCACGTTGTCCCACGTTGTCCCACGTTGTCCCACGTTGTCCCACGTTGTCCCACGTTGTCCCACGTTGTCCCACGTTGTCCCACGGTGTCCAACGGTGTCCAACGATGTCCAACGGTGTCCAACGGTGTCCCACGATGTCCACCGATGTCCAACGGTGTCCAACGGTGTCCAACGATGTCCAACGGTGTCCAACGATGTCCAACGGTGTCCCACGATGTCCAACGATGTCCAACGATGTCCAACGATGTGCAACGATGTCCAACGGTGTCCCACGATGTCCAACGATGTCCAACGATGTCCAACGGTGTCCAACGGTGTCCCACGTTGTCCCACGTTGTCCCACGATGTCCCACGGTGTCCAACGATGTCCAACGGTGTCCAACGGTGTCCAACGGTGTCCAACGATGTCCAACGATGTCCAACGATGTCCAACGGTGTCCAACGGTGTCCCACGTTGTCCCACGTTGTCCCACGTTGTCCCACGGTGTCCAACGATGTCCAACGGTGTCCAACGGTGTCCAACGGTGTCCAACGATGTCCAACGATGTCCAACGGTGTCCAACGATGTCCAACGATGTCCAACGGTGTCCCACGATGTCCAACGATGTCCAACGATGTCCAACGGTGTCCAACGGTGTCCCACGTTGTCCCACGTTGTCCCACGTTGTCCCACGGTGTCCAACGATGCCCAACGGTGTCCCACGTTGTCCCACGTTGTCCCACGTTGTCCCACGTTGTCCCACGTTGTCCCACGTTGTCCCACGTTGTCCCACGTTGTCCCACGTTGTCCCACGTTGTCCCACGTTATCCCACGTTGTCCCACGTTGTCCCACGTTGTCCCACGTTGTCCCACGTTGTCCCACGTTGTCCCACGGTGTCCAACGGTGTCCAACGATGTCCAACGGTGTCCAACGGTGTCCCACGATGTCCACCGATGTCCAACGGTGTCCAACGGTGTCCAACGGTGTCCCACGGTGTCCCACGGTGTCCCACGTTGTCCCACGTTGTCCCACGTTGTCCCACGTTGTTCCATGGTTTCCCACGTTGTCCCACGTTGTCCCACGTTGTCCCACGGTGTCCAACGATGTCCAACGGTGTCCAACGGTGTCCCACGGTGTCCAACGGTGTCCCACGTTGTCCCACGTTGTCCCACGTTGTCCCACGTTGTCCCACGTTGTCCAACGGTGTCCCACGCTGTCCAACGGTGTCCCACGTTGTCCCACGTTGTCCCACGTTGTCCCACGTTGTCCCACGTTGTCCCACGTTGTCCCACGTTGTCCCACGGTGTCCAACGGTGTCCAACGATGTCCAACGGTGTCCAACGGTGTCCCACGATGTCCACCGATGTCCAACGGTGTCCAACGGTGTCCAACGGTGTCCAACGGTGTCCAACGATGTCCAACGATGTCCAACGATGTACAACGGTGTCCAACGATGTCCAACGATGTCCAACGGTGTCCCACGATGTCCAACGATGTCCAACGATGTCCAACGGTGTCCAACGGTGTCCCACGTTGTCCCACGTTGTCCCACGTTGTCCCACGGTGTCCAACGATGTCCAACGGTGTCCCACGTTGTCCAACGGTGTCCCACGTTGTCCCACGTTGTCCCACGTTGTCCCACGTTGTCCCACGATGTCCCACGTTGTCCCACGTTGTCCCACGTTGTCCCACGTTGTCCCACGTTGTCCCACGTTGTCCCACGTTGTCCCACGTTGTCCCACGTTGTCCCACGGTGTCCAACGGTGTCCAACGATGTCCAACGGTGTCCCACGTTGTCCAACGATGTCCAACGGTGTCCCACGTTGTCCCACGTTGTCCCACGTTGTCCCACGTTGTCCCACGTTGTCCCACCTTGTCCCACGGTGTCCCACGGTGTCCCACGTTGTCCCACGTTGTCCCACGTTGTCCCACGTTGGTCCATGGTTTCCCACGTTGTCCCACGTTGTCCCACGTTGTCCCACGGTGTCCAACGATGTCCAACGGTGTCCAACGGGGTCCCACGGTGTCCAACGGTGTCCCACGTTGTCCCACGTTGTCCCACGTTGTCCCACGTTGTCCCACGTTGTCCAACGGTGTCCCACGCTGTCCAACGGTGTCCCACGTTGTCCCACGGTGTCCCACGGTGTCCCACGTTGTCCCACGTTGTCCCACGTTGTCCCACGTTGTTCCATGGTTTCCCACGTTGTGCCACGTTGTCCCACGTTGTCCCACGGTGTCCAACGATGTCCAACGGTGTCCAACGGTGTCCCACGGTGTCCAACGGTGTCCCACGTTGTCCCACGTTGTCCCACGTTGTCCCACGTTGTCCCACGTTGTTCCATGGTTTCCCACGGTGTCCAACGATGTCCAACGGTGTCCAACGGTGTCCCACGGTGTCCAACGGTGTCCAACGGTGTCCCACGATGTCCAACGATGTCCAACGATGTCCAACGGTGTCCAACGGTGTCCCACGTTGTCCCACGTTGTCCCACGTTGTCCCACGGTGTCCAACGGTGTCCAACGATGTCCAACGGTGTCCCACGTTGTCCCACGTTGTCCCACGTTGTCCCACGTTGTCCCACGTTGTCCCACGTTGTCCCACGGTGTCCAACGGTGTCCAACGATGTCCAACGGTGTCCAACGGTGTCCCACGATGTCCACCGATGTCCCACGTTGTCCCACGTTGTCCCACGTTGTCCCACGTTGTCCCACGTTGTCCCACGTTGTCCCACGGTGTCCAACGGTGTCCAACGATGTCCAACGGTGTCCAACGGTGTCCCACGATGTCCACCGATGTCCAACGGTGTCCAACGGTGTCCAACGGTGTCCAACGGTGTCCAACGATGTCCAACGATGTCCAACGATGTCCAACGGTGTCCAACGATGTCCAACGATGTCCAACGGTGTCCCACGATGTCCAACGATGTCCAACGATGTCCAACGGTGTCCAACGGTGTCCCACGTTGTCCCACGTTGTCCCACGTTGTCCCACGGTGTCCAACGGTGTCCAACGATGTCCAACGGTGTCCCACGTTGTCCAACGATGTCCAACGGTGTCCCACGTTGTCCAACGGTGTCCAACGGTGTCCCACGTTGTCCCACGGTGTCCAACGGTGTCCAACGATGTCCAACGGTGTCCAACGGTGTCCCACGTTGTCCCACGTTGTCCCACGTTGTCCCACGGTGTCCCACGGTGTCCCACGTTGTCCCACGTTGTCCCACGTTGTCCCACGTTGTTCCATGGTTTCCCACGTTGTCCCACGTTGTCCCACGTTGTCCCACGTTGTCCCACGTTGTCCCACGTTGTCCAACGGTGTCCCACGCAGTCCAACGGTGTCCCACGTTGTCCCACGTTGTCCCACGTTGTCCCACGTTGTTCAACGTTGTCCCACGTTGTCCCACGTTGTCCCACGGTGTCCAACGGTGTCCAACGATGTCCAACGGTGTCCAACGGTGTCCCACGATGTCCACCGATGTCCAACGGTGTCCAACGGTGTCCAACGGTGTCCAACGGTGTCCAACGATGTCCAACGATGTCCAACGATGTCCAACGGTGTCCAACGATGTCCAACGATGTCCAACGGTGTCCCACGATGTCCAACGATGTCCAACGATGTCCAACGGTGTCCAACGGTGTCCCACGTTGTCCCACGTTGTCCCACGTTGTCCCACGGTGTCCAACGATGTCCAACGGTGTCCCACGTTGTCCAACGGTGTCCCACGTTGTCCAACGGTGTCCCACGTTGTCCCACGTTGTCCCACGTTGTCCCACGTTGTCCCACGATGTCCCACGTTGTCCCACGTTGTCCCACGTTGTCCCACGTTGTCCCACGTTGTCCCACGTTGTCCCACGTTGTCCCACGTTGTCCCACGTTGTCCCACGGTGTCCAACGGTGTCCAACGATGTCCAACGGTGTCCAACCGTGTCCCACGTTGTCCCACGTTGTCCCACGTTGACCCACGGTGTCCAACGATGTCCAACGGTGTCCCACGTTGTCCCACGTTGTCCCACGTTGTCCCACGTTGTCCCACGTTGTCCCACGATGTCCCACGTTGTCCCACGTTGTCCCACGTTGTCCCACGTTGTCCCACGTTGTCCCACGTTGTCCCACGTTGTCCCACGTTGTCCCACGGTGTCCAACGATGTCCAACGGTGTCCAACGATGTCCAACGGTGTCCCACGATGTCCAACGATGTCCAACGATGTCCAACGGTGTCCAACGGTGTCCCACGTTGTCCCACGTTGTCCCACGTTGTCCCACGGTGTCCAACGATGTCCAACGGTGTCCCACGTTGTCCAACGGTGTCCCACGTTGTCCCACGTTGTCCCACGTTGTCCCACGTTGTCCCACGTTGTCCCACGATGTCCCACGTTGTCCCACGATGTCCCACGTTGTCCCACGTTGTCCCACGTTGTCCCACGGTGTCCAACGATGTCCAACGGTGTCCAACGGTGTCCAACGGTGTCCAACGATGTCCAACGATGTCCAGCGATGTCCAACGGTGTCCAACGATGTCCAACGATGTCCCACGTTGTCCCACGTTGTCCCACGTTGTCCCACGTTGTCCCACGTTGTCCCACGTTGTCCAACGATGTCCAACGGTGTCCCACGTTGTCCCACGTTGTCCCACGTTGTCCCACGTTGTTCCATGGTTTCCCACGTTGTCCCACGTTGTCCCACGTTGTCCCACGGTGTCCAACGATGTCCAACGGTGTCCAACGGTGTCCAACGGTGTCCAACGATGTCCAACGGTGTCCAACGATGTCCAACGGTGTCCCACGATGTCCAACGATGTCCAACGATGTCCAACGGTGTCCCACGTTGTCCCACGTTGTCCCACGTTGTCCCACGGTGTCCAACGATGTCCAACGGTGTCCAACGATGTCCAACGATGTCCAACGGTGTCCCACGTTGTCCCACGTTGTCCCACGTTGTCCCACGTTGTTCCATGGTTTCCCACGTTGTCCCACGTTGTCCCACGTTGTCCCACGGTGTCCAACGATGTCCAACGGTGTCCCACGTTGTCCAACGGTGTCCCACGTTGTCCCACGTTGTCCCACGTTGTCCCACGTTGTCCCACGTTGTCCCACGATGTCCCACGTTGTCCCACGATGTCCCACGTTGTCCCACGTTGTCCCACGTTGTCCCACGTTGTCCCACGTTGTCCCACGTTGTCCCACGTTGTCCCACGGTGTCCAACGGTGTCCAACGGTGTCCCACGATGTCCACCGCTGTCCAACGGTGTCCAACGGTGTCCAACGGTGTCCAACGGTGTCCAACGATGTCCCACGTTGTCCCACGGTGTCCAACGATGTCCAACGGTGTCCCACGTTGTCCCACGTTGTCCCACGTTGTCCCACGTTGTCCCACGTTGTCCCACGTTGTCCCACGTTGTCCCACGTTGTCCCACGTTGTCCCACGTTGTCCCACGTTGTCCCACGTTGTCCCACGTTGTCCAACGGTGTCCCACGTTGTCCCACGTTGTCCCACGTTGTCCCACGTTGTCCCACGTTGTCCCACGATGTCCCACGTTGTCCCACGTTGTCCCACGTTGTCCCACGTTGTCCCACGTTGTCCCACGTTGTCCCACGTTGTCCCACGTTGTCCCACGGTGTCCAACGATGTCCAACGGTGTCCAACGGTGTCCCACGGTGTCCAACGGTGTCCCACGTTGTCCCACGTTGTCCCACGTTGTCCCACTTTGTCCCACGTTGTCCCACGTTGTCCAACGATGTCCAACGGTGTCCCACGTTGTCCCACGTTGTCCCACGTTGCCCCATGTTGTCCCACGTTGTTCCATGGTTTCCCACGTTGTCCCACGTTGTCCCACGTTGTCCCACGGTGTCCAACGATGTCCAACGGTGTCCAACGGTGTCCAACGGTGTCCCACGGTGTCCAACGGTGTCCCACGTTGTCCCACGTTGTCCCACGTTGTCCCACGTTGTCCCACGTTGTCCAACGGTGTCCCACGGTGTCCCACGTTGTCCCACGTTGTCCCACGTTGTCCCACGTTGTCCCACGTTGTCCCACGTTGTCCCACGGTGTCCAACGGTGTCCAACGATGTCCAACGGTGTCCAACGGTGTCCCACGATGTCCACCGATGTCCAACTGTGTCCAACGGTGTCCAACGGTGTCCAACGGTGTCCAACGATGTCCAACGATGTCCAACGATGTCCAACGGTGTCCAACGATGTCCAACGATGTCCAACGGTGTCCCACGATGTCCAACGATGTACAACGATGTCCAACGGTGTCCAACGGTGTCCCACGTTGTCCCACGTTGTCCCACGTTGTCCCACGGTGTCCAACGATGTCCAACGGTGTCCCACGTTGTCCCACGTTGTCCCACGTTGTCCCACGTTGTCCCACGTTGTCCCACGTTGTCCCACGTTGTCCCACGTTGTCCCACGTTGTCCCACGTTGTCCCACGTTGTCCCACGTTGTCCCACGTTGTCCCACGTTGTCCCACGTTGTCCCACGGTGTCCAACGATGTCCAACGGTGTCCAACGGTGTCCCACGGTGTCCCACGGTGTCCAACGGTGTCCCACGTTGTCCCACGTTGTCCCACGTTGTCCCACGTTGTCCCACGATGTCCCACGTTGTCCAACGATGTCCAACGGTGTCCCACGTTGTCCCACGTTGTCCTACGTTGTCCCACGTTGTCCCACGTTGTCCCACGTTGTCCCACGTTGTCCCACGTTGTCCCACGGTGTCCAACGGTGTCCAACGGTGTCCCACGATGTCCACCGATGTCCAACGGTGTCCAACGGTGTCCAACGGTGTCCAACGGTGTCCAACGATGTCCCACGTTGTCCCACGTTGTCCCACGTTGTCCCACGTTGTCCCACGGTGTCCAACGGTGTCCAACGGTGTCCCACGATGTCCACCGATGTCCAACGGTGTCCAACGGTGTCCAACGGTGTCCAACGGTGTCCAACGATGTCCCACGTTGTCCCACGGTGTCCAACGGTGTCCAACGATGTCCAACGGTGTCCCACGTTGTCCCACGTTGTCCCACGTTGTCCCACGATGTCCCACGTTGTCCCACGTTGTCCCACGTTGTCCCACGTTGTCCCACGTTGTCCCACGTTGTCCCACGTTGTCCCACGTTGTCCCACGTTGTCCCACGTTGTCCCACGTTGTCCCACGTTGTCCCACGGTGTCCAACGATGTCCAACGGTGTCCAACGGTGTCCCACGGTGTCCAACGGTGTCCCACGTTGTCCCACGTTGTCCCACGTTGTCCAACGGTGTCCCACGCTGTCCAACGGTGTCCCACGTTGTCCCACGTTGTCCCACGTTGTCCCACGTTGTCCCACGTTGTCCCACGTTGTCCCACGTTGTCCCACGGTGTCCAACGGTGTCCAACGATGTCCAACGGTGTCCAACGGTGTCCCACGATGTCCACCGATGTCCAACGGTGTCCAACGGTGTCCAACGGTGTCCAACGGTGTCCAACGATGTCCAACGATGTCCAACGATGTCCAACGGTGTCCAACGATGTCCAACGATGTCCAACGGTGTCCCACGATGTCCAACGATGTCCAACGATGTCCAACGGTGTCCAACGGTGTCCCACGTTGTCCCACGTTGTCCCACGTTGTCCCACGGTGTCCAACGATGTCCAACGGTGTCCCACGTTGTCCAACGGTGTCCCACGTTGTCCCACGTTGTCCCACGTTGTCCCACGTTGTCCCACGTTGTCCCACGTTGTCCCACGTTGTCCCACGTTGTCCCACGTTGTCCCACGGTGTCCAACGATGTCCAACGGTGTCCCACGTTGTCCCACGTTGTCCCACGGTGTCCAACGATGTCCAACGGTGTCCAACGATGTCCAACGATGTCCAACGGTGTCCCACGATGTCCAACGATGTCCAACCATGTCCAACGGTGTCCCACGTTGTCCCACGTTGTCCCACGTTGTCCCACGGTGTCCAACGATGCCCAACGGTGTCCCACGTTGTCCCACGTTGTCCCACGTTGTCCCACGTTGTCCCACGTTGTCCCACGTTGTCCCACGTTGTCCCACGTTGTCCCACGTTGTCCCACGTTGTCCCACGTTGTCCCACGTTGTCCCACGTTGTCCCACGGTGTCCAACGATGCCCAACGGTGTCCCACGTTGTCCCACGTTGTCCCACGTTGTCCCACGTTGTCCCACGTTGTCCCACGTTGTCCCACGGTGTCCCACGGTGTCCCACGTTGTCCCACGTTGTCCCACGTTGTCCCACGTTGTCGCACGTTGTCCCACGTTGTCCCACGTTGTCCCACGTTGTCCCACGTTGTCCCACGGTGTCCAACGGTGTCCAACGATGTCCAACGGTGTCCCACGTTGTCCCACGTTGTCCCACGTTGTCCCACGATGCCCCACGTTGTCCCACGTTGTCCAACGGTGTCCCACGTTGTCCCACGTTGTCCCACGTTGTCCCACGTTGTCCCACGTTGTCCCACGATGTCCCACGTTGTCCCACGTTGTCCCACGTTGTCCCACGTTGTCCCACGTTGTCCCACGTTGTCCCACGTTGTCCCACGTTGTCCCACGGTGTCCAACGATGTCCAACGGTGTCCAACGATGTCCAACGGTGTCCCACGATGTCCAACGATGTCCAACGATGTCCAACGGTGTCCAACGGTGTCCCACGGTGTCCAACGGTGTCCCACGTTGTCCCACGTTGTCCCACGTTGTCCCACGTTGTCCCACGTTGTCCCACGTTGTCCCACGTTGTCCCACGGTGTCCAACGGTGTCCAACGATGTCCAACGGTGTCCAACGGTGTCCCACGATGTCCACCGATATCCAACTGTGTCCAACGGTGTCCAACGGTGTCCAACGGTGTCCAACGATGTCCAACGATGTCCAACGATGTCCAACGGTGTCCAACGATGTCCAACGATGTCCAACGGTGTCCCACGATGTCCAACGATGTACAACGATGTCCAACGGTGTCCAACGGTGTCCCACGTTGTCCCACGTTGTCCCACGTTGTCCCACGGTGTCCAACGATGTCCAACGGTGTCCCACGTTGTCCCACGGTGTCCAACGATGTCCAGCGGTGTCCAACGGTGTCCCACGGTGTCCCACGGTGTCCAACGGTGTCCCACGTTGTCCCACGTTGTCCCACGTTGTCCCACGTTGTCCCACGATGTCCCACGTTGTCCAACGATGTCCAACGGTGTCCCACGTTGTCCCACGTTGTCCTACGTTGTCCCACGTTGTCCCACGTTGTCCCACGTTGTCCCACGTTGTCCCACGTTGTCCCACGGTGTCCAACGGTGTCCAACGGTGTCCCACGATGTCCACCGATGTCCAACGGTGTCCAACGGTGTCCAACGGTGTCCAACGGTGTCCCACGGTGTCCAACGGTGTCCCACGTTGTCCCACGTTGTCCCACGTTGTCCCACGTTGTCCCACGTTGTCCAACGGTGTCCCACGGTGTCCAACGGTGTCCCACGTTGTCCCACGTTGTCCCACGTTGTCCCACGTTGTCCCACGTTGTCCCACGTTGTCCCACGTTGTCCCACGGTGTCCAACGGTGTCCAACGATGTCCAACGGTGTCCAACGGTGTCCCACGATGTCCACCGATATCCAACTGTGTCCAACGGTGTCCAACGGTGTCCAACGGTGTCCAACGATGTCCAACGATGTCCAACGATGTCCAACGGTGTCCAACGATGTCCAACGATGTCCAACGGTGTCCCACGATGTCCAACGATGTACAACGATGTCCAACGGTGTCCAACGGTGTCCCACGTTGTCCCACGTTGTCCCACGTTGTCCCACGGTGTCCAACGATGTCCAACGGTGTCCCACGTTGTCCCACGGTGTCCAACGATGTCCAGCGGTGTCCAACGGTGTCCCACGGTGTCCCACGGTGTCCAACGGTGTCCCACGTTGTCCCACGTTGTCCCACGTTGTCCCACGTTGTCCCACGTTGTCCCACGTTGTCCCACGATGTCCCACGTTGTCCAACGATGTCCAACGGTGTCCCACGTTGTCCCACGTTGTCCTACGTTGTCCCACGTTGTCCCACGTTGTCCCACGTTGTCCCACGTTCTCCCACGTTGTCCCACGGTGTCCAACGGTGTCCAACGGTGTCCCACGATGTCCACCGATGTCCAACGGTGTCCAACGGTGTCCAACGGTGTCCAACGGTGTCCAACGATGTCCCACGTTGTCCCACGTTGTCCCACGGTGTCCAACGATGTCCAACGGTGTCCCACGTTGTCCCACGTTGTCCCACGTTGTCCCACGTTGTCCCACGTTGTCCCACGTTGTCCAACGGTGTCCCACGGTGTCCAACGGTGTCCCACGTTGTCCCACGTTGTCCCACGTTGTCCCACGTTGTCCCACGTTGTCCCACGTTGTCCCACGTTGTCCCACGGTGTCCAACGGTGTCCAACGATGTCCAACGGTGTCCAACGGTGTCCCACGATGTCCACCGATGTCCAACTGTGTCCAACGGTGTCCAACGGTGTCCAACGGTGTCCAACGATGTCCAACGATGTCCAACGATGTCCAACGGTGTCCAACGATGTCCAACGATGTCCAACGGTGTCCCACGATGTCCAACGATGTACAACGATGTCCAACGGTGTCCAACGGTGTCCCACGTTGTCCCACGTTGTCCCACGTTGTCCCACGGTGTCCAACGATGTCCAACGGTGTCCCACGTTGTCCCACGTTGTCCCACGTTGTCCCACGTTGTCCCACGTTGTCCCACGTGGTCCCACGTTGTCCCACGTTGTCCCACGTTGTCCCACGTTGTCCCACGGTGTCCAACGATGTCCAGCGGTGTCCAACGGTGTCCCACGGTGTCCCACGGTGTCCAACGGTGTCCCACGTTGTCCCACGTTGTCCCACGTTGTCCCACGTTGTCCCACGATGTCCCACGTTGTCCAACGATGTCCAACGGTGTCCTACGTTGTCCCACGTTGTCCTACGTTGTCCCACGTTGTCCCACGTTGTCCCACGTTGTCCCACGTTGTCCCACGTTGTCCCACGGTGTCCAACGGTGTCCAACGGTGTCCCACGATGTCCACCGATGTCCAACGGTGTCCAACGGTGTCCAACGGTGTCCAACGGTGTCCAACGATGTCCCACGTTGTCCCACGTTGTCCCACGGTGTCCAACGATGTCCAACGGTGTCCCACGTTGTCCCACGTTGATCCACGTTGTCCCACGTTGTCCCACGTTGTCCCACGTTGTCCCACGTTGTCCCACGTTGTCCCACGTTGTCCCACGTTGTCCCACGGTGTCCAACGATGTCCAACGGTGTCCCACGTTGTCCCACGTTGTCCCACGTTGTCCCACGTTGTCCCACGTTGTCCCACGTGGTCCCACGTTGTCCCACGTTGTCCCACGTTGTCCCACGTTGTCCCACGGTGTCCAACGATGTCCAGCGGTGTCCAACGGTGTCCCACGGTGTCCCACGGTGTCCAACGGTGTCCCACGTTGTCCCACGTTGTCCCACGTTGTCCCACGTTGTCCCACGATGTCCCACGTTGTCCAACGATGTCCAACGGTGTCCTACGTTGTCCCACGTTGTCCTACGTTGTCCCACGTTGTCCCACGTTGTCCCACGTTGTCCCACGTTGTCCCACGTTGTCCCACGTTGTCCCACGGTGTCCAACGGTGTCCAACGGTGTCCCACGATGTCCACCGATGTCCAACGGTGTCCAACGGTGTCCAACGGTGTCCAACGGTGTCCAACGATGTCCCACGTTGTCCCACGTTGTCCCACGGTGTCCAACGATGTCCAACGGTGTCCCACGTTGTCCCACGTTGATCCACGTTGTCCCACGTTGTCCCACGTTGTCCCACGTTGTCGCACGTTGTCCCACGTTGTCCCACGTTGTCCCACGTTGTCCCACGTTGTCCCACGGTGTCCAACGGTGTCCAACGATGTCCAACGGTGTCCCACGTTGTCCCACGTTGTCCCACGTTGTCCCACGATGCCCCACGTTGTCCCACGTTGTCCCACGTTGTCCCACGTTGTCCCACGTTGTCCCACGTTGTCCCACGTTGTCCCACGTTGTCCCACGTTGTCCCACGTTGTCCCACGGTGTCCAACGGTGTCCAACGATGTCCAACGGTGTCCAACGGTGTCCCACGATGTCCACCGATGTCCAACGGTGTCCAACGGTGTCCAACGGTGTCCAACGATGTCCAACGATGTCCAACGATGTCCAACGGTGTCCAACGATGTCCAACGATGTCCAACGGTGTCCCACGATGTCCCACGTTGTCCCACGATGTCCCACGTTGTCCCACGTTGTCCCACGTTGTCCCACGTTGTCCCACGTTGTCCCACGTTGTCCCACGTGGTCCCACGTTGTCCCACGTTGTCCCACGGTGTCCAACGATGTCCAACGGTGTCCCACGTTGTCCAACGGTGTCCCACGTTGTCCCACGTCGTCCCACGTTGTCCCACGTTGTCCCACGATGTCCCACGTTGTCCCACGTTGTCCCACGTTGTCCCACGTTGTCCCACGTTGTCCCACGTTGTCCCACGTTGTCCCACGTTGTCCCACGTTGTCCCACGTTGTCCCACGTTGTCCCACGGTGTTCAACGATGTCCAACGGTGTCCAACGGTGTCCCACGGTGTCCAACGGTGTCCCACGTTGTCCCACGTTGTCCCACGGTGTTCAACGATGTCCAACGGTGTCCCACGTTGTCCCACGTTGTTCCATGGTTTCCCACGTTGTCCCACGTTGTCCCACGTTGTCCCACGGTGTCCAACGATGTCCAACGGTGTCCAACGGTGTCCAACGGTGTCCAACGGTGTCCCACGTTGTCCCACGTTGTCCCACGTTGTCCCACGGTGTTCAACGATGTCCAACGGTGTCCCACGTTGTCCCACGTTGTCCCACGTTGTCCCACGTTGTCCCACGTTGTCCCACGTTGTCCCACGTTGTCCCACGTGGTCCCACGTTGTCCCACGTTGTCCCACGGTGTCCAACGATGTCCAACGGTGTCCCACGGTGTCCAACGGTGTCCCACGTTGTCCCACGTTATCCCACGTTGTCCCACGTTGTCCCACGATGTCCCACGTTGTCCAACGATGTCCAACGGTGTCCCACGTTGTCCCACGTTGTCCCACGATGTCCCACGTTGTCCCACGTTGTCCCACGGTGTCCAACGATGTCCAACGGTGTCCAACGGTGTGCCACGGTGTCCAACGGTGTCCCACGTTGTCCCACGTTGTCCCACGTTGTCCCACGTTGTCCCACGTTGTCCCACGTTGTCCCACGTTGTCCCACGTTGTCCCACGTTGTCCCACGTTGTCCCACGATGTCCCACGTTGTCCCACGTTGTCCCACGTTGTCCCACGGTGTCCAACGGTGTCCAACGGTGTCCAACGGTGTCCAACGATGTCCAACGATGTCCAACGGTGTCCCACGGTGTCCAACGGTGTCCAACGGTGTCCCACGGTGTCCAACGATGTCCAACGGTGTCCCACGTTGTCCCACGTTGTCCCACGTTGTCCCACGTTGTCCCACGTTGTCCCACGTTGTCCCACGGTGCCAACGATGTCCAACGGTGTCCCACGGTGTCCAACGGTGTCCCACGTTGTCCCACGTTATCCCACGTTGTCCCACGTTGTCCCACGATGTCCCACGTTGTCCCACGTTGTCCAACGGTGTCCCACGTTGTCCCACGTTGTCCCACGTTGTCCCACGTTGTCCCACGTTGTCCCACGATGTCCCACGTTGTCCCACGTTGTCCCACGTTGTCCCACGTTGTCCCACGTTGTCCCACGTTGTCCCACGTTGTCCCACGTTGTCCCACGGTGTCCAACGATGTCCAACGGTGTCCAACGGTGTCCCACGGTGTCCAACGGTGTCCCACGTTGTCCCACGTTGTCCCACGTTGTCCCACGTTGTCCCACGTTGTCCCACGTTGTCCCACGTTGTCCAACGACGTCCAACGGTGTCCCACGTTGTCCGACGTTGTCCCACGTTGTCCCACGTTGTCCCACGTTGTTCCATGGTTTCCCACGTTGTCCCACGTTGTCCCACGTTGTCCCACGTTGTCCCACGGTGTCCCACGTTGTCCCACGTTGTCCCACGTTGTCCCACGTTGTCCCACGTTGTCCCACGATGTCCCACGTTGTCCCACGTTGTCCCACGTTGTCCCACGTTGTCCCACGTTGTCCCACGTTGTCCCACGTTGTCCCACGTTGTCCCACGGTGTCCAACGATGTCCAACGGTGTCCAACGGTGTCCCACGGTGTCCCACGGTGTCCCACGTTGTCCCACGTTGTCCCACGTTGTCCCACGTTGTCCCACGTTGTCCCACGTTGTCCAACGACGTCCAACGGTGTCCCACGTTGTCCCACGTTGTCCCACGTTGTCCCACGTTGTCCCACGTTGTCCCACGGTTTCCCACGATGTCCCACGTTGTCCCACGTTGTCCCACGGTGTCCAACGATGTCCAACGGTGTCCAACGGTGTCCAACGGTGTCCCACGTTGTTCCATGGTTTCCCACGTTGTCCCACGTTGTCCCACGTTGTCCCACGTTGTCCAACGGTGTCCCACGTTGTCCCACGTTGTCCCACGTTGTCCAACGGTGTCCCACGGTGTCCAACGGTGTCCCACGTTGTCCCACGTTGTCCCACGTTGTCCCACGTTGTCCCACGTTGTCCCACGTTGTCCCACGTTGTCCCACGGTGTCCAACGGTGTCCAACGATGTCCAACGGTGTCCAACGGTGTCCCACGATGTCCACCGATATCCAACTGTGTCCAACGGTGTCCAACGGTGTCCAACGGTGTCCAACGATGTCCAACGATGTCCAACGATGTCCAACGGTGTCCAACGATGTCCAACGATGTCCAACGGTGTCCCACGATGTCCAACGATGTCCAACGGTGTCCCACGTTGTCCCACGTTGTCCCACGTTGTCCCACGTTGTCCCACGTTGTCCCACGTTGTCCCACGGTGCCAACGATGTCCAACGGTGTCCCACGGTGTCCAACGGTGTCCCACGTTGTCCCACGTTATCCCACGTTGTCCCACGTTGTCCCACGATGTCCCACGTTGTCCCACGTTGTCCAACGGTGTCCCACGTTGTCCCACGTTGTCCCACGTTGTCCCACGTTGTCCCACGTTGTCCCACGATGTCCCACGTTGTCCCACGTTGTCCCACGTTGTCCCACGTTGTCCCACGTTGTCCCACGTTGTCCCACGTTGTCCCACGTTGTCCCACGGTGTCCAACGATGTCCAACGGTGTCCAACGGTGTCCCACGGTGTCCAACGGTGTCCCACGTTGTCCCACGTTGTCCCACGTTGTCCCACGTTGTCCCACGTTGTCCCACGTTGTCCCACGTTGTCCAACGACGTCCAACGGCGTCCCACGTTGTCCGACGTTGTCCCACGTTGTCCCACGTTGTCCCACGTTGTTCCATGGTTTCCCACGTTGTCCCACGTTGTCCCACGTTGTCCCACGTTGTCCAACGGTGTCCCACGTTGTCCCACGTTGTCCCACGTTGTCCCACGTTGTCCCACGTTGTCCCACGATGTCCCACGTTGTCCCACGTTGTCCCACGTTGTCCCACGTTGTCCCACGTTGTCCCACGTTGTCCCACGTTGTCCCACGTTGTCCCACGGTGTCCAACGATGTCCAACGGTGTCCAACGGTGTCCCACGGTGTCCAACGGTGTCCCACGTTGTCCCACGTTGTCCCACGTTGTCCCACGTTGTCCCACGTTGTCCCACGTTGTCCAACGACGTCCAACGGTGTCCCACGTTGTCCCACGTTGTCCCACGTTGTCCCACGTTGTCCCACGTTGTTCCATGGTTTCCCACGATGTCCCACGTTGTCCCACGTTGTCCCACGGTGTCCAACGATGTCCAACGGTGTCCAACGGTGTCCAACGGTGTCCCACGTTGTTCCATGGTTTCCCACGTTGTCCCACGTTGTCCCACGTTGTCCCACGTTGTCCAACGGTGTCCCACGTTGTCCCACGTTGTCCCACGTTGTCCAACGGTGTCCCACGGTGTCCAACGGTGTCCCACGTTGTCCCACGTTGTCCCACGTTGTCCCACGTTGTCCCACGTTGTCCCACGTTGTCCCACGTTGTCCCACGGTGTCCAACGGTGTCCAACGATGTCCAACGGTGTCCCACGTTGTCCCACGGTGTCCAACGATGTCCAGCGGTGTCCAACGGTGTCCCACGGTGTCCCACGGTGTCCAACGGTGTCCCACGTTGTCCCACGTTGTCCCACGTTGTCCCACGTTGTCCCACGATGTCCCACGTTGTCCAACGATGTCCAACGGTGTCCCACGTTGTCCCACGTTGTCCTACGTTGTCCCACGTTGTCCCACGTTGTCCCACGTTGTCCCACGTTCTCCCACGTTGTCCCACGGTGTCCAACGGTGTCCAACGGTGTCCCACGATGTCCACCGATGTCCAACGGTGTCCAACGGTGTCCAACGGTGTCCAACGGTGTCCAACGATGTCCCACGTTGTCCCACGTTGTCCCACGGTGTCCAACGATGTCCAACGGTGTCCCACGTTGTCCCACGTTGTCCCACGTTGTCCCACGTTGTCCCACGTTGTCCCACGTTGTCGCACGTTGTCCCACGTTGTCCCACGTTGTCCCACGTTGTCCCACGTTGTCCCACGTTGTCCCACGGTGTCCAACGGTGTCCGACGATGTCCAACGGTGTCCCACGTTGTCCCACGTTGTCCCACGTTGTCCCACGATGTCCCACGTTGTCCCACGTTGTCCCACGTTGTCCCACGTTGTCCCACGTTGTCCCACGTTGTCCCACGTTGTCCCACGTTGTCCCACGTTGTCCCACGTTGTCCCACGTTGTCCCACGTTGTCCCACGTTCTCCCACGTTGTCCCACGGTGTCCAACGGTGTCCAACGGTGTCCCACGATGTCCACCGATGTCCAACGGTGTCCAACGGTGTCCAACGGTGTCCAACGGTGTCCAACGATGTCCCACGTTGTCCCACGTTGTCCCACGGTGTCCAACGATGTCCAACGGTGTCCCACGTTGTCCCACGTTGTCCCACGTTGTCCCACGTTGTCCCACGTTGTCCCACGTTGTCGCACGTTGTCCCACGTTGTCCCACGTTGTCCCACGTTGTCCCACGTTGTCCCACGTTGTCCCACGGTGTCCAACGGTGTCCGACGATGTCCAACGGTGTCCCACGTTGTCCCACGTTGTCCCACGTTGTCCCACGATGTCCCACGTTGTCCCACGTTGTCCCACGTTGTCCCACGTTGTCCCACGTTGTCCCACGTTGTCCCACGTTGTCCCACGTTGTCCCACGTTGTCCCACGTTGTCCCACGTTGTCCCACGTTGTCCCACGTTGTCCCACGGTGTCCAACGATGTCCCACGGTGTCCAACGGTGTCCCACGTTGTCCCACGTTGTCCCACGTTGTCCCACGTTGTCCCACGGTGTCCAACGGTGTCCGACGATGTCCAACGGTGTCCCACGTTGTCCCACGTTGTCCCACGTTGTCCCACGTTGTCCCACGTTGTCCCACGGTGTCCAACGGTGTCCCACGGTGTCCAACGGTGTCCGACGATGTCCAACGGTGTCCCACGTTGTCCCACGTTGTCCCACGTTGTCCCACGATGTCCCACGTTGTCCCACGATGTCCCACGTTGTCCCACGTTGTCCCACGTTGTCCCACGTTGTCCCACGTTGTCCCACGTTGTCCCACGTTGTCCCACGTTGTCCCACGTTGTCCCACGTTGTCCCACGTTGTCCCACGTTGTCCCACGTTGTCCCACGTTGTCCCACGGTGTCCAACGATGTCCAACGGTGTCCAACGGTGTCCAACGGTGTCCCACGGTGTCCAACGGTGTCCCACGTTGTCCCACGTTGTCCCACGTTGTCCCACGTTGTCCCACGTTGTCCAACGGTGTCCCACGGTGTCCAACGGTGTCCCACGTTGTCCCACGTTGTCCCACGTTGTCCCACGTTGTCCCACGTTGTCCCACGTTCTCCCACGTTGTCCCACGGTGTCCAACGGTGTCCAACGGTGTCCCACGATGTCCACCGATGTCCAACGGTGTCCAACGGTGTCCAACGGTGTCCAACGGTGTCCAACGATGTCCCACGTTGTCCCACGTTGTCCCACGGTGTCCAACGATGTCCAACGGTGTCCCACGTTGTCCCACGTTGTCCCACGTTGTCCCACGTTGTCCCACGTTGTCCCACGTTGTCCCACGTTGTCCCACGTTGTCCCACGTTGTCCCACGTTGTCCCACGTTGTCCCACGTTGTCCCACGGTGTCCAACGGTGTCCGACGATGTCCAACGGTGTCCCACGTTGTCCCACGTTGTCCCACGTTGTCCCACGATGTCCCACGTTGTCCCACGTTGTCCCACGTTGTCCCACGTTGTCCCACGTTGTCCCACGTTGTCCCACGTTGTCCCACGTTGTCCCACGTTGTCCCACGTTGTCCCACGTTGTCCCACGTTGTCCCACGTTGTCCCACGGTGTCCAACGATGTCCCACGGTGTCCAACGGTGTCCCACGTTGTCCCACGTTGTCCCACGTTGTCCCACGTTGTCCCACGGTGTCCAACGGTGTCCGACGATGTCCAACGGTGTCCCACGTTGTCCCACGTTGTCCCACGTTGTCCCACGTTGTCCCACGTTGTCCCACGGTGTCCAACGGTGTCCCACGGTGTCCAACGGTGTCCGACGATGTCCAACGGTGTCCCACGTTGTCCCACGTTGTCCCACGTTGTCCCACGATGTCCCACGTTGTCCCACGATGTCCCACGTTGTCCCACGTTGTCCCACGTTGTCCCACGTTGTCCCACGTTGTCCCACGTTGTCCCACGTTGTCCCACGTTGTCCCACGTTGTCCCACGTTGTCCCACGTTGTCCCACGTTGTCCCACGTTGTCCCACGTTGTCCCACGGTGTCCAACGATGTCCAACGGTGTCCAACGGTGTCCAACGGTGTCCCACGGTGTCCAACGGTGTCCCACGTTGTCCCACGTTGTCCCACGTTGTCCCACGTTGTCCCACGTTGTCCAACGGTGTCCCACGGTGTCCAACGGTGTCCCACGTTGTCCCACGTTGTCCCACGTTGTCCCACGTTGTCCCACGTTGTCCCACGTTGTCCCACGTTGTCCCACGGTGTCCAACGGTGTCCAACGATGTCCAACGGTGTCCAACGATGTCCCACGATGTCCACCGATGTCCAACTGTGTCCAACGGTGTCCAACGGTGTCCAACGGTGTCCAACGATGTCCAACGATGTCCAACGATGTCCAACGGTGTCCAACGATGTCCAACGATGTCCAACGGTGTCCCACGATGTCCAACGATGTACAACGATGTCCAACGGTGTCCAACGGTGTCCCACGTTGTCCCACGTTGTCCCACGTTGTCCCACGGTGTCCAACGATGTCCAACGGTGTCCCACGTTGTCCCACGTTGTCCCACGTTGTCCCACGTTGTCCCACGTTGTCCCACGTGGTCCCACGTTGTCCCACGTTGTCCCACGTTGTCCCACGTTGTCCCACGGTGTCCAACGATGTCCAGCGGTGTCCAACGGTGTCCCACGGTGTCCCACGGTGTCCAACGGTGTCCCACGTTGTCCCACGTTGTCCCACGTTGTCCCACGTTGTCCCACGATGTCCCACGTTGTCCAACGATGTCCAACGGTGTCCTACGTTGTCCCACGTTGTCCTACGTTGTCCCACGTTGTCCCACGTTGTCCCACGTTGTCCCACGTTGTCCCACGTTGTCCCACGGTGTCCAACGGTGTCCAACGGTGTCCCACGATGTCCACCGATGTCCAACGGTGTCCAACGGTGTCCAACGGTGTCCAACGGTGTCCAACGATGTCCCACGTTGTCCCGCGTTGTCCCACGGTGTCCAACGATGTCCAATGGTGTCCCACGTTGTCCCACGTTGTCCCACGTTGTCCCACGTTGTCCCACGTTGTCCCACGTTGTCGCACGTTGTCCCACGTTGTCCCACGTTGTCCCACGTTGTCCCACGTTGTCCCACGTTGTCCCACGGTGTCCAACGGTGTCCAACGATGTCCAACGGTGTCCCACGTTGTCCCACGTTGTCCCACGTTGTCCCACGATGCCCCACGTTGTCCCACGTTGTCCCACGTTGTCCCACGTTGTCCCACGTTGTCCCACGTTGTCCCACGTTGTCCCACGTTGTCCCACGTTGTCCCACGGTGTCCAACGGTGTCCAACGATGTCCAACGGTGTCCAACGGTGTCCCACGATGTCCACCGATGTCCAACGGTGTCCAACGGTGTCCAACGGTGTCCAACGATGTCCAACGATGTCCAACGATGTCCAACGGTGTCCAACGATGTCCAACGATGTCCAACGGTGTCCCACGATGTCCCACGTTGTCCCACGATGTCCCACGTTGTCCCACGTTGTCCCACGTTGTCCCACGTTGTCCCACGTTGTCCCACGTTGTCCCACGTTGTCCCACGTGGTCCCACGTTATCCCACGGTGTCCCACGGTGTCCAACGGTGTCCCACGTTGTCCCACGTTGTCCCACGGTGTTCAACGATGTCCAACGGTGTCCCACGTTGTCCCACGTTGTTCCATGGTTTCCCACGTTGTCCCACGTTGTCCCACGTTGTCCCACGGTGTCCAACGATGTCCAACGGTGTCCAACGGTGTCCAACGGTGTCCAACGGTGTCCCACGTTGTCCCACGTTGTCCCACGTTGTCCCACGGTGTCCAACGATGTCCAACGTTGTCCCACGTTGTCCCACGTTGTCCCACGTTGTCCCACGTTGTCCCACGTTGTCCCACGTTGTCCCACGTTGTCCCACGTGGTCCCACGTTGTCCCACGTTGTCCCACGGTGTCCAACGATGTCCAACGGTGTCCCACGGTGTCCAACGGTGTCCCACGTTGTGCCACGTTATCCCACGTTGTCCCACGTTGTCCCACGATGTCCCACGTTGTCCAACGATGTCCAACGGTGTCCCACGTTGTCCCACGTTGTCCCACGATGTCCCACGTTGTCCCACGTTGTCCCACGGTGTCCAACGATGTCCAACGGTGTCCAACGGTGTGCCACGGTGTCCAACGTTGTCCCACGTTGTCCCACGTTGTCCCACGTTGTCCCACGTTGTCCCACGTTGTCCCACGTTGTCCCACGTTGTCCCACGTTGTCCCACGTTGTCCCACGATGTCCCACGTTGTCCCACGTTGTCCCACGTTGTCCCACGGTGTCCAACGGTGTCCAACGGTGTCCAACGGTGTCCAACGATGTCCAACGGTGTCCAACGGTGTCCCACGGTGTCCAACGGTGTCCAACGGTGTCCCACGGTGTCCAACGATGTCCAACGGTGTCCCACGTTGTCCCACGTTGTCCCACGTTGTCCCACGTTGTCCCACGTTGTCCCACGTTGTCCCACGGTGTCCAACGATGTCCAACGGTGTCCCACGGTGTCCAACGGTGTCCCACGTTGTCCCACGTTATCCCACGTTGTCCCACGTTGTCCCACGATGTCCCACGTTGTCCCACGTTGTCCTACGTTGTCCCACGTTGTCCCACGTTGTCCCACGTTGTCCCACGTTGTCCCACGTTGTCCCACGGTGTCCAACGGTGTCCCACGTTGTCCCACGTTGTCCCACGGTGTCCAACGATGTCCAACGGTGTCCAACGGTGTCCCACGGTGTCCCACGTTGTCCCACGTGGTCCCACGTTGTCCAACGGTGTCCCACGATGTCCAACGATGTCCAACGATGTCCAACGGTGTCCAACGGTGTCCCACGTTGTCCCACGTTGTCCCACGTTGTCCCACGGTGTCCAACGATGTCCAACGGTGTCCCACGTTGTCCCACGTTGTCCCACGTTGTCCCAGGTTGTCCCACGTTGTCCCACGTTGTCCCACGTTGTCCCACGTTGTCCCACGTTGTCCCACGGTGTCCAACGATGTCCAGCGGTGTCCAACGGTGACCCAAGGTGTCCAACGGTGTCCAACGGTGTCCCACGGTGTCCAACGGTGTCCCACGTTGTCCCACGTTGTCCCACGTTGTCCCACGATGTCCCACGTTGTCCAACGATGTCCAACGGTGTCCCACGTTGTCCCACGTTGTCCTACGTTGTCCCACGTTGTCCCACGTTGTCCCACGTTGTCCCACGTTGTCCCACGTTGTCCCACGGTGTCCAACGGTGTCCAACGGTGTCCCACGATGTCCACCGATGTCCAACGGTGTCCAACGGTGTCCAACGGTGTCCAACGGTGTCCAACGATGTCCCACGTTGTCCCACGTTGTCCCACGTTGTCCCACGGTGTCCAACGATGTCCAACGGTGACCCACGTTGTCCCACGTTGTCCCACGTTGTCCCACGTTGTCCCACGTTGTCCCACGTTGTCCCACGTTGTCCCACGTTGTCCCACGTTGTCCCACGTTGTCCCACGTTGTCCCACGTTGTCCCACGGTGTCCAACGGTGTCCAACGATGTCCAACGGTGTCCAACGGTGTCCCACGTTTCCCTCGTTGTCCCACGTTGTCCCACGGTGTCCAACGATGTCCAACGGTGTCCCACGTTGTCCCACGTTGTCCCACGTTGTCCCACGTTGTCCCACGTTGTCCCACGATGTCCCACGTTGTCCCACGTTGTCCCACGTTGTCCCACGTTGTCCCACGTTGTCCCACGTTGTCCCACGTTGTCTCACGTTGTCCCACGATGTCCAACGATGTCCAACGATGTCCAACGGTGTCCAACGGTGTCCCACGTTGTCCCACGTTGTCCCACGTTGTCCCACGTTGTCCCACGTTGTCCCACGTTGTCCCACGGTGTTCAACGATGTCCAACGGTGTCCAACGGTGTCCCACGGTGTCCAACGGTGTCCCACGTTGTCCCACGTTGTCCCACGGTGTTCAACGATGTCCAACGGTGTCCCACGTTGTCCCACGTTGTTCCATGGTTTCCCACGTTGTCCCACGTTGTCCCACGTTGTCCCACGGTGTCCAACGATATCCAACGGTGTCCAACGGTGTCCAACGGTGTCCAACGGTGTCCCACGTTGTCCCACGTTGTCCCACGTTGTCCCACGGTGTCCAACGATGTCCAACGGTGTCCCACGTTGTCCCACGTTGTCCCACGTTGTCCCACGTTGTCCCACGTTGTCCCACGTTGTCCCACGTGGTCCCACGTTGTCCCACGTTGTCCCACGGTGTCCAACGATGTCCAACGGTGTCCCACGGTGTCCAACGGTGTCCCACGTTGTCCCACGTTATCCCACGTTGTCCCACGTTGTCCCACGATGTCCCACGTTGTCCAACGATGTCCAACGGTGTCCCACGTTGTCCCACGTTGTCCCACGATGTCCCACGTTGTCCCACGTTGTCCCACGGTGTCCAACGATGTCCAACGGTGTCCAACGGTGTGCCACGGTGTCCAACGGTGTCCCACGTTGTCCCACGTTGTCCCACGTTGTCCCACGTTGTCCCACATTGTCCCACGTTGTCCCACGTTGTCCCACGTTGTCCCACGTTGTCCCACGATGTCCCACGTTGTCCCACGTTGTCCCACGTTGTCCCACGGTGTCCAACGGTGTCCAACGGTGTCCAACGGTGTCCAACGATGTCCAACGGTGTCCAACGGTGTCCCACGGTGTCCAACGGTGTCCAACGGTGTCCCACGGTGTCCAACGATGTCCAACGGTGTCCCACGTTGTCCCACGTTGTCCCACGTTGTCCCACGTTGTCCCACGTTGTCCCACGTTGTCCCACGGTGTCCAACGATGTCCAACGGTGTCCCACGGTGTCCAAAGGTGTCCCACGTTGTCCCACGTTATCCCACGTTGTCCCACGTTGTCCCACGATGTCCCACGTTGTCCAACGATGTCCAACGGTGTCCCACGTTGTCCCACGTTGTCCCACGATGTCCCACGTTGTCCCACGTTGTCCCACGGTGTCCAACGATGTCCAACGGTGTCCAACGGTGTGCCACGGTGTCCAACGGTGTCCCACGTTGTCCCACGTTGTCCCACGTTGTCCCACGTTGTCCCACGTTGTCCCACGTTGTCCCACGTTGTCCCACGTTGTCCCACGTTGTCCCACGTTGTCCCACGTTGTCCCACGTTGTCCCACGTTGTCCCACGTTGTCCCACGTTGTCCCACGTTGTCCCACGTGGTCCCACGTTGTCCCACGTTGTCCCACGGTGTCCAACGATGTCCAACGGTGTCCCACGGTGTCCAACGGTGTCCCACGTTGTCCCACGTTATCCCACGTTGTCCCACGTTGTCCCACGATGTCCCACGTTGTCCAACGATGTCCAACGGTGTCCCACGTTGTCCCACGTTGTCCCACGATGTCCCACGTTGTCCCACGTTGTCCCACGGTGTCCAACGATGTCCAACGGTGTCCAACGGTGTGCCACGGTGTCCAACGGTGTCCCACGTTGTCCCACGTTGTCCCACGTTGTCCCACGTTGTCCCACGTTGTCCCACGTTGTCCCACGTTGTCCCACGTTGTCCCACGTTGTCCCACGATGTCCCACGTTGTCCCACGTTGTCCCACGTTGTCCCACGGTGTCCAACGGTGTCCAACGGTGTCCAACGGTGTCCAACGATGTCCAACGGTGTCCAACGGTGTCCCACGGTGTCCAACGGTGTCCAACGGTGTCCCACGGTGTCCAACGATGTCCAACGGTGTCCCACGTTGTCCCACGTTGTCCCACGTTGTCCCACGTTGTCCCACGTTGTCCCACGTTGTCCCACGGTGTCCAACGATGTCCAACGGTGTCCCACGGTGTCCAACGGTGTCCCACGGTGTCCAACGGTGTCCCACGTTGTCCCACGTTATCCCACGTCGTCCCACGTTGTCCCACGATGTCCCACGTTGTCCAACGATGTCCAACGGTGTCCCACGTTGTCCCACGTTGTCCCACGATGTCCCACGTTGTCCCACGTTGTCCCACGGTGTCCAACGATGTCCAACGGTGTCCAACGGTGTGCCACGGTGTCCAACGGTGTCCCACGTTGTCCCACGTTGTCCCACGTTGTCCCACGTTGTCCCACGTTGTCCCACGTTGTCCCACGTTGTCCCACGTTGTCCCACGTTGTCCCACGTTGTCCCACGTTGTCCCACGATGTCCCACGTTGTCCCACGTTGTCCCACGTTGTCCCACGTTGTCCCACGTTGTCCCACGTTGTCCCACGTTGTCCCACGTTGTCCCACGTTGTCCCACGGTGTCCAACGGTGTCCCACGTTGTCCCACGTTGTCCCACGTTGTCCCACGTTGTCCCACGTTGTCCCACGTTGTCCCACGTTGTCCCACGTTGTCCCACGTTGTCCCACGGTGTCCAACGATGCCCAACGGTGTCCCACGTTGTCCCACGTTGTCCCACGTTGTCCCACGTTGTCCCACGTTGTCCCACGGTGTCCCACGGTGTCCCACGTTGTCCCACGTTGTCCCACGTTGTCCCACGTTGTTCCATGGTTTCCCACGTTGTCCCACGTTGTCCCACGGTGTCCCACGGTGTCCCACGTTGTCCCACGTTGTCCCACGTTGTCCCACGTTGTTCCATGGTTTCCCACGTTGTCCCACGTTGTCCCACGTTGTCCCACGGTGTCCAACGATGTCCAACGGTGTCCAACGGTGTCCCACGGTGTCCAACGGTGTCCCACGTTGTCCCACGTTGTCCCACGGTGTCCAACGATGTCCAACGGTGTCCCACGTTGTCCCACGTTGTCCCACGTTGTCCCACGTTGTCCCACGTTGTTCCATGGTTTCCCACGTTGTCCCACGTTGTCCCACGTTGTCCCACGGTGTCCAACGATGTCCAACGGTGTCCAACGGTGTCCAACGGTGTCCCACGGTGTCCAACGGTGTCCCACGTTGTCCCACGTTGTCCCACGTTGTCCCACGTTGTCCCACGTTGTCCAACGGTGTCCCACGGTGTCCAACGGTGTCCCACGTTGTCCCACGTTGTCCCACGTTGTCCCACGTTGTCCCACGTTGTCCCACGTTGTCCCACGTTGTCCCACGGTGTCCAACGGTGTCCAACGATGTCCAACGGTGTCCAACGGTGTCCCACGATGTCCACCGATGTCCAACTGTGTCCAACGGTGTCCAACGGTGTCCAACGGTGTCCAACGATGTCCAACGATGTCCAACGATGTCCAACGGTGTCCCACGGTGTCCAACGGTGTCCCACGTTGTCCCACGTTGTCCCACGTTGTCCCACGTTGTCCCACGTTGTCCCACGTTGTCCCACGTTGTCCCACGTTGTCCCACGTTGTCCCACGTTGTCCAACGATGTCCAACGGTGTCCCACGTTGTCCCACGTTGTCCCACGTTGTCCCACGTTGTCCCACGTTGTCCCACGTTGTCCCACGTTGTCCAACGATGTCCAACGGTGTCCCACGTTGTCCCACGTTGTCCCACGTTGTCCCACGTTGTCCCACGTTGTCCCACGTTGTCCCACGTTGTCCCACGGTGTCCAACGATGCCCAACGGTGTCCCACGTTGTCCCACGTTGTCCCACGTTGTCCCACGTTGTCCCACGGTGTCCCACGGTGTCCCACGTTGTCCCACGTTGTCCCACGTTGTCCCACGTTGTTCCATGGTTTCCCACGTTGTCCCACGTTGTCCCACGGTGTCCCACGGTGTCCCACGTTGTCCCACGTTGTCCCACGTTGTCCCACGTTGTCCCACGTTGTCCCACGTTGTCCCACGTTGTCCAACGATGTCCAACGGTGTCCCACGTTGTCCCACGTTGTCCCACGTTGTCCCACGTTGTTCCATGGTTTCCCACGTTGTCCCACGTTGTCCCACGTTGTCCCACGGTGTCCAACGATGTCCAACGGTGTCCAACGGTGTCCAACGGTGTCCAACGATGTCCAACGGTGTCCAACGATGTCCAACGGTGTCCCACGATGTCCAACGATGTCCAACGATGTCCAACGGTGTCCAACGGTGTCCCACGTTGTCCCACGTTGTCCCACGTTGTCCCACGGTGTCCAACGATGTCCAACGGTGTCCAACGATGTCCAACGATGTCCAACGGTGTCCCACGTTGTCCCACGTTGTCCCACGTTGTCCCACGTTGTTCCATGGTTTCCCACGTTGTCCCACGTTGTCCCACGTTGTCCCACGGTGTCCAACGATGTCCAACGGTGTCCCACGTTGTCCAACGGTGTCCCACGTTGTCCCACGTTGTCCCACGTTGTCCCACGTTGTCCCACGTTGTCCCACGATGTCCCACGTTGTCCCACGATGTCCCACGTTGTCCCACGTTGTCCCACGTTGTCCCACGTTGTCCCACGTTGTCCCACGTTGTCCCACGTTGTCCCACGGTGTCCAACGGTGTCCAACGGTGTCCCACGATATCCACCGATGTCCAACGGTGTCCAACGGTGTCCAACGGTGTCCAACGGTGTCCAACGATGTCCCACGTTGTCCCACGGTGTCCAACGATGTCCAACGGTGTCCCACGTTGTCCCACGTTGTCCCACGTTGTCCCACGTTGTCCCACGTTGTCCCACGTTGTCCCACGTTGTCCACGTTGTCCCACGTTGTCCCACGTTGTCCCACGTTGTCCCACGTTGTCCCACGTTGTCCAACGGTGTCCCACGTTGTCCCACGTTGTCCCACGTTGTCCCACGTTGTCCCACGTTGTCCCACGATGTCCCACGTTGTCCCACGTTGTCCCACGTTGTCCCACGTTGTCCCACGTTGTCCCACGTTGTCCCACGTTGTCCCACGTTGTCCCACGGTGTCCAACGATGTCCAACGGTGTCCAACGGTGTCCCACGGTGTCCAACGGTGTCCCACGTTGTCCCACGTTGTCCCACGTTGTCCCACTTTGTCCCACGTTGTCCCACGTTGTCCAACGATGTCCAACGGTGTCCCACGTTGTCCCACGTTGTCCCACGTTGCCCCACGTTGTCCCACGTTGTTCCATGGTTTCCCACGTTGTCCCACGTTGTCCCACGTTGTCCCACGGTGTCCAACGATGTCCAACGGTGTCCAACGGTGTCCAACGGTGTCCCACGGTGTCCAACGGTGTCCCACGTTGTCCCACGTTGTCCCACGTTGTCCCACGTTGTCCCACGTTGTCCAACGGTGTCCCACGGTGTCCAACGGTGTCCCACGTTGTCCCACGTTGTCCCACGTTGTCCCACGTTGTCCCACGTTGTCCCACGTTGTCCCACGTTGTCCCACGGTGTCCAACGGTGTCCAACGATGTCCAACGGTGTCCAACGGTGTCCCACGATGTCCACCGATGTCCAACTGTGTCCAACGGTGTCCAACGGTGTCCAACGGTGTCCAACGATGTCCAACGATGTCCAACGATGTCCAACGGTGTCCAACGATGTCCAACGATGTCCAACGGTGTCCCACGATGTCCAACGATGTACAACGATGTCCAACGGTGTCCAACGGTGTCCCACGTTGTCCCACGTTGTCCCACGTTGTCCCACGGTGTCCAACGATGTCCAACGGTGTCCCACGTTGTCCCACGTTGTCCCACGTTGTCCCACGTTGTCCCACGTTGTCCCACGTTGTCCCACGTTGTCCCACGTTGTCCCACGTTGTCCCACGTTGTCCCACGTTGTCCCACGTTGTCCCACGTTGTCCCACGTTGTCCCACGTTGTCCCACGTTGTCCCACGTTGTCCCACGTTGTCCCACGGTGTCCAACGATGTCCAGCGGTGTCCAACGGTGTCCCACGGTGTCCCACGGTGTCCAACGGTGTCCCACGTTGTCCCACGTTGTCCCACGTTGTCCCACGTTGTCCCACGATGTCCCACGTTGTCCAACGATGTCCAACGGTGTCCCACGTTGTCCCACGTTGTCCTACGTTGTCCCACGTTGTCCCACGTTGTCCCACGTTGTCCCACGTTGTCCCACGTTGTCCCACGGTGTCCAACGGTGTCCAACGGTGTCCCACGATGTCCACCGATGTCCAACGGTGTCCAACGGTGTCCAACGGTGTCCAACGGTGTCCAACGATGTCCCACGTTGTCCCACGTTGTCCCACGTTGTCCCACGTTGTCCCACGGTGTCCAACGGTGTCCAACGGTGTCCCACGATGTCCACCGATGTCCAACGGTGTCCAACGGTGTCCAACGGTGTCCAACGGTGTCCAACGATGTCCCACGTTGTCCCACGGTGTCCAACGGTGTCCAACGATGTCCAACGGTGTCCCACGTTGTCCCACGTTGTCCCACGTTGTCCCACGATGTCCCACGTTGTCCCACGTTGTCCCACGTTGTCCCACGTTGTCCCACGTTGTCCCACGTTGTCCCACGTTGTCCCACGTTGTCCCACGTTGTCCCACGTTGTCCCACGTTGTCCCACGTTGTCCCACGGTGTCCAACGATGTCCAACGGTGTCCAACGGTGTCCCACGTTGTCCCACGTTGTCCCACGTTGTCCAACGGTGTCCCACGCTGTCCAACGGTGTCCCACGTTGTCCCACGTTGTCCCACGTTGTCCCACGTTGTCCCACGTTGTCCCACGTTGTCCCACGTTGTCCCACGGTGTCCAACGGTGTCCAACGATGTCCAACGGTGTCCAACGGTGTCCCACGATGTCCACCGATGTCCAACGGTGTCCAACGGTGTCCAACGGTGTCCAACGGTGTCCAACGATGTCCAACGATGTCCAACGATGTCCAACGGTGTCCAACGATGTCCAACGATGTCCAACGGTGTCCCACGATGTCCAACGATGTCCAACGATGTCCAACGGTGTCGAACGGTGTCCCACGTTGTCCCACGTTGTCCCACGTTGTCCCACGGTGTCCAACGATGTCCAACGGTGTCCCACGTTGTCCAACGGTGTCCCACGTTGTCCCACGTTGTCCCACGTTGTCCCACGTTGTCCCACGATGTCCCACGTTGTCCCACGTTGTCCCACGTTGTCCCACGTTGTCCCACGTTGTCCCACGTTGTCCCACGTTGTCCCACGTTGTCCCACGTTGTCCCACGGTGTCCAACGATGTCCAACGGTGTCCCGCGTTGTCCCACGTTGTCCCACGGTGTCCAACGATGTCCAACGGTGTCCAACGATGTCCAACGATGTCCAACGGTGTCCCACGATGTCCAACGATGTCCAACCATGTCCAACGGTGTCCAACGGTGTCCCACGTTGTCCCACGTTGTCCCACGTTGTCCCACGGTGTCCAACGATGCCCAACGGTGTCCCACGTTGTCCCACGTTGTCCCACGTTGTCCCACGTTGTCCCTTGTTGTGCCACGTTGTCCCACGTTGTCCCACGTTGTCCCACGTTGTCCCACGTTGTCCCACGTTGTCCCACGTTGTCCCACGGTGTCCAACGATGCCCAACGGTGTCCCACGTTGTCCCACGTTGTCCCACGTTGTCCCACGTTGTCCCACGTTGTCCCACGTTGTCCCACGGTGTCCCACGGTGTCCCACGTTGTCCCACGTTGTCCCACGTTGTCCCACGTTGTTCCATGGTTTCCCACGTTGTCCCACGTTGTCCCACGTTGTCCCACGTTGTCCCACGGTGTCTAACGGTGTCCAACGATGTCCAACGGTGTCCAACGGTGTCCCACGTTGTCCCACGTTGTCCCACGTTGTCCCACGGTGTCCAACGATGTCCAACGGTGTCCCACGTTGTCCCACGTTGTCCCACGTTGTCCCACGTTGTCCCACGTTGTCCCACGATGTCCCACGTTGTCCCACGTTGTCCCACGTTGTCCCACGTTGTCCCACGTTGTCCCACGTTGTCCCACGTTGTCCCACGTTGTCCCACGGTGTCCAACGATGTCCAACGGTGTCCAACGATGTCCAACGGTGTCCCACGATGTCCAACGATGTCCAACGATGTCCAACGGTGTCCAACGGTGTCCCACGTTGTCCCACGTTGTCCCACGTTGTCCCACGGTGTCCAACGATGTCCAACGGTGTCCCACGTTGTCCAACGGTGTCCCACGTTGTCCCACGTTGTCCCACGTTGTCCCACGTTGTCCCACGTTGTCCCACGATGTCCCACGTTGTCCCACGATGTCCCACGTTGTCCCAAGTTGTCCCACGTTGTCCCACGTTGTCCCACGTTGTCCCACGTTGTCCCACGTTGTCCCACGGTGTCCAACGGTGTCCAACGGTGTCCCACGATGTCCACCGATGTCCAACGGTGTCCAACGGTGTCCAACGGTGTCCAACGGTGTCCAACGATGTCCCACGTTGTCCCACGGTGTCCAACGATGTCCAACGGTGTCCCACGTTGTCCCACGTTGTCCCACGTTGTCCCACGTTGTCCCACGTTGTCCCACGTTGTCCCACGTTGTCCCACGTTGTCCCACGTTGTCCCACGTTGTCCCACGTTGTCCCACGTTGTCCAACGGTGTCCCACCTTGTCCCGCGTTGTCCCACGTTGTCCCACGTTGTCCCACGTTGTCCCACGATGTCCCACGTTGTCCCACGTTGTCCCACGTTGTCCCACGTTGTCCCACGTTGTCCCACGTTGTCCCACGTTGTCCCACGTTGTCCCACGGTGTCCAACGATGTCCAACGGTGTCCAACGGTGTCCCACGGTGTCCAACGGTGTCCCACGTTGTCCCACGTTGTCCCACGTTGTCCCACGTTGTCCCACGTTGTCCCACGTTGTCCCACGTTGTCCAACGACGTCCAACGGTGTCCCACGTTGTCCCACGTTGTCCCACGTTGTCCCACGTTGTCCCACGGTGTCCAACGATGTCCAACGGTGTCCAACGGTGTCCCACGGTGTCCAACGGTGTCCCACGTTGTCCCACGTTGTCCCACGTTGTCCCACGTTGTCCCACGTTGTCCCACGTTGTCCAACGACGTCCAACGGTGTCCCACGTTGTCCCACGTTGTCCCACGTTGTCCCACGTTGTCCCACGTTGTTCCATGGTTTCCCACGATGTCCCACGTTGTCCCACGTTGTCCCACGGTGTCCAACGATGTCCAACGGTGTCCAACGGTGTCCAACGGTGTCCCACGGTGTCCAACGGTGTCCCACGTTGTCCCACGTTGTCCCACGTTGTCCCACGTTGTCCCACGTTGTCCAACGGTGTCCCACGGTGTCCAACGGTGTCCCACGTTGTCCCACGTTGTCCCACGTTGTCCCACGTTGTCCCACGTTGTCCCACGTTGTCCCACGTTGTCCCACGGTGTCCAACGGTGTCCAACGATGTCCAACGGTGTCCAACGGTGTCCCACGATGTCCACCGATATCCAACTGTGTCCAACGGTGTCCAACGGTGTCCAACGGTGTCCAACGATGTCCAACGATGTCCAACGATGTCCAACGGTGTCCAACGATGTCCAACGATGTCCAACGGTGTCCCACGATGTCCAACGATGTACAACGATGTCCAACGGTGTCCAACGGTGTCCCACGTTGTCCCACGTTGTCCCACGTTGTCCCACGGTGTCCAACGATGTCCAACGGTGTCCCACGTTGTCCCACGGTGTCCAACGATGTCCAGCGGTGTCCAACGGTGTCCCACGGTGTCCCACGGTGTCCAACGGTGTCCCACGTTGTCCCACGTTGTCCCACGTTGTCCCACGTTGTCCCACGATGTCCCACGTTGTCCAACGATGTCCAACGGTGTCCCACGTTGTCCCACGTTGTCCTACGTTGTCCCACGTTGTCCCACGTTGTCCCACGTTGTCCCACGTTCTCCCACGTTGTCCCACGGTGTCCAACGGTGTCCAACGGTGTCCCACGATGTCCACCGATGTCCAACGGTGTCCAACGGTGTCCAACGGTGTCCAACGGTGTCCCACGTTGTCCCACGGTGTCCAACGATGTCCAGCGGTGTCCAACGGTGTCCCACGGTGTCCCACGTTGTCCCACGTTGTCCCACGTTGTCCCACGTTGTCCAACGGTGTCCCACGGTGTCCAACGGTGTCCCACGTTGTCCCACGTTGTCCCACGTTGTCCCACGTTGTCCCACGTTGTCCCACGTTGTCCCACGTTGTCCCACGGTGTCCAACGGTGTCCAACGATGTCCAACGGTGTCCAACGGTGTCCCACGATGTCCACCGATATCCAACTGTGTCCAACGGTGTCCAACGGTGTCCAACGGTGTCCAACGATGTCCAACGATGTCCAACGATGTCCAACGGTGTCCAACGATGTCCAACGATGTCCAACGGTGTCCCACGATGTCCAACGATGTACAACGATGTCCAACGGTGTCCAACGGTGTCCCACGTTGTCCCACGTTGTCCCACGTTGTCCCACGGTGTCCAACGATGTCCAACGGTGTCCCACGTTGTCCCACGGTGTCCAACGATGTCCAGCGGTGTCCAACGGTGTCCCACGGTGTCCCACGGTGTCCAACGGTGTCCCACGTTGTCCCACGTTGTCCCACGTTGTCCCACGTTGTCCCACGTTGTCCCACGTTGTCCCACGATGTCCCACGTTGTCCAACGATGTCCAACGGTGTCCCACGTTGTCCCACGTTGTCCTACGTTGTCCCACGTTGTCCCACGTTGTCCCACGTTGTCCCACGTTCTCCCACGTTGTCCCACGGTGTCCAACGGTGTCCAACGGTGTCCCACGATGTCCACCGATGTCCAACGGTGTCCAACGGTGTCCAACGGTGTCCAACGGTGTCCAACGATGTCCCACGTTGTCCCACGTTGTCCCACGGTGTCCAACGATGTCCAACGGTGTCCCACGTTGTCCCACGTTGTCCCACGTTGTCCCACGTTGTCCCACGTTGTCCCACGTTGTCGCACGTTGTCCCACGTTGTCCCACGTTGTCCCACGTTGTCCCACGTTGTCCCACGTTGTCCCACGTTGTCCCACGGTGTCCAACGGTGTCCGACGATGTCCAACGGTGTCCCACGTTGTCCCACGTTGTCCCACGTTGTCCCACGATGTCCCACGTTGTCCCACGTTGTCCCACGTTGTCCCACGTTGTCCCACGTTGTCCCACGTTGTCCCACGTTGTCCCACGTTGTCCCACGTTGTCCCACGTTGTCCCACGTTGTCCCACGTTGTCCCACGTTGTCCCACGTTGTCCCACGGTGTCCAACGATGTCCAACGGTGTCCAACGGTGTCCAACGGTGTCCCACGGTGTCCAACGGTGTCCCACGTTGTCCCACGTTGTCCCACGTTGTCCCACGTTGTCCCACGTTGTCCAACGGTGTCCCACGGTGTCCAACGGTGTCCCACGTTGTCCCACGTTGTCCCACGTTGTCCCACGTTGTCCCACGTTGTCCCACGTTGTCCCACGTTGTCCCACGGTGTCCAACGGTGTCCAACGATGTCCAACGGTGTCCAACGGTGTCCCACGATGTCCACCGATGTCCAACTGTGTCCAACGGTGTCCAACGGTGTCCAACGGTGTCCAACGATGTCCAACGATGTCCAACGATGTCCAACGGTGTCCAACGATGTCCAACGATGTCCAACGGTGTCCCACGATGTCCAACGATGTACAACGATGTCCCACGGTGTCCAACGGTGTCCCACGTTGTCCCACGTTGTCCCACGTTGTCCCACGGTGTCCAACGATGTCCAACGGTGTCCCACGTTGTCCCACGTTGTCCCACGTTGTCCCACGTTGTCCCACGTTGTCCCACGTGGTCCCACGTTGTCCCACGTTGTCCCACGTTGTCCCACGTTGTCCCACGGTGTCCAACGATGTCCAGCGGTGTCCAACGGTGTCCCACGGTGTCCCACGGTGTCCAACGGTGTCCCACGTTGTCCCACGTTGTCCCACGTTGTCCCACGTTGTCCCACGATGTCCCACGTTGTCCAACGATGTCCAACGGTGTCCTACGTTGTCCCACGTTGTCCTACGTTGTCCCACGTTGTCCCACGTTGTCCCACGTTGTCCCACGTTGTCCCACGTTGTCCCACGGTGTCCAACGGTGTCCAACGGTGTCCCACGATGTCCACCGATGTCCAACGGTGTCCAACGGTGTCCAACGGTGTCCAACGGTGTCCAACGATGTCCCACGTTGTCCCACGTTGTCCCACGGTGTCCAACGATGTCCAACGGTGTCCCACGTTGTCCCACGTTGTCCCACGTTGTCCCACGTTGTCCCACGTTGTCCCACGTTGTCGCACGTTGTCCCACGTTGTCCCACGTTGTCCCACGTTGTCCCACGTTGTCCCACGGTGTCCAACGGTGTCCAACGATGTCCAACGGTGTCCCACGTTGTCCCACGTTGTCCCACGTTGTCCCACGATGCCCCACGTTGTCCCACGTTGTCCCACGTTGTCCCACGTTGTCCCACGTTGTCCCACGTTGTCCCACGTTGTCCCACGTTGTCCCACGTTGTCCCACGTTGTCCCACGTTGTCCCACGGTGTCCAACGATGTCCAACGGTGTCCCACGTTGTCCCACGGTGTCCAACGATGTCCAGCGGTGTCCAACGGTGTCCCACGGTGTCCCACGGTGTCCAACGGTGTCCCACGTTGTCCCACGTTGTCCCACGTTGTCCCACGTTGTCCCACGATGTCCCACGTTGTCCAACGATGTCCAACGGTGTCCCACGTTGTCCCACGTTGTCCTACGTTGTCCCACGTTGTCCCACGTTGTCCCACGTTGTCCCACGTTCTCCCACGTTGTCCCACGGTGTCCAACGGTGTCCAACGGTGTCCCACGATGTCCACCGATGTCCAACGGTGTCCAACGGTGTCCAACGGTGTCCAACGGTGTCCCACGGTGTCCAACGGTGTCCCACGTTGTCCCACGTTGTCCCACGTTGTCCCACGTTGTCCCACGTTGTCCAACGGTGTCCCACGGTGTCCAACGGTGTCCCACGTTGTCCCACGTTGTCCCACGTTGTCCCACGTTGTCCCACGTTGTCCCACGTTGTCCCACGTTGTCCCACGTTGTCCCACGTTGTCCCACGGTGTCCAACGGTGTCCAACGATGTCCAACGGTGTCCAACGGTGTCCCACGATGTCCACCGATATCCAACTGTGTCCAACGGTGTCCAACGGTGTCCAACGGTGTCCAACGATGTCCAACGATGTCCAACGATGTCCAACGGTGTCCAACGATGTCCAACGATGTCCAACGGTGTCCCACGATGTCCAACGATGTACAACGATGTCCAACGGTGTCCAACGGTGTCCCACGTTGTCCCACGTTGTCCCACGTTGTCCCACGGTGTCCAACGATGTCCAACGGTGTCCCACGTTGTCCCACGGTGTCCAACGATGTCCAGCGGTGTCCAACGGTGTCCAACGGTGTCCCACGGTGTCCAACGGTGTCCCACGTTGTCCCACGTTGTCCCACGTTGTCCCACGTTGTCCCACGTTGTCCCACGTTGTCCCACGATGTCCCACGTTGTCCAACGATGTCCAACGGTGTCCCACGTTGTCCCACGTTGTCCTACGTTGTCCCACGTTGTCCCACGTTGTCCCACGTTGTCCCACGTTCTCCCACGTTGTCCCACGGTGTCCAACGGTGTCCAACGGTGTCCCACGATGTCCACCGATGTCCAACGGTGTCCAACGGTGTCCAACGGTGTCCAACGGTGTCCAACGATGTCCCACGTTGTCCCACGTTGTCCCACGGTGTCCAACGATGTCCAACGGTGTCCCACGTTGTCCCACGTTGTCCCACGTTGTCCCACGTTGTCCCACGTTGTCCCACGTTGTCGCACGTTGTCCCACGTTGTCCCACGTTGTCCCACGTTGTCCCACGTTGTCCCACGTTGTCCCACGTTGTCCCACGGTGTCCAACGGTGTCCGACGATGTCCAACGGTGTCCCACGGTGTCCCACGTTGTCCCACGTTGTCCCACGATGTCCCACGTTGTCCCACGTTGTCCCACGTTGTCCCACGTTGTCCCACGTTGTCCCACGTTGTCCCACGTTGTCCCACGTTGTCCCACGTTGTCCCACGTTGTCCCACGTTGTCCCACGTTGTCCCACGTTGTCCCACGTTGTCCCACGTTGTCCCACGTTGTCCCACGGTGTCCAACGATGTCCAACGGTGTCCAACGGTGTCCAACGGTGTCCCACGGTGTCCAACGGTGTCCCACGTTGTCCCACGTTGTCCCACGTTGTCCCACGTTGTCCCACGTTGTCCAACGGTGTCCCACGGTGTCCAACGGTGTCCCACGTTGTCCCACGTTGTCCCACGTTGTCCCACGTTGTCCCACGGTGTCCAACGATGTCCAACGGTGTCCCACGTTGTCCCACGTTGTCCCACGTTGTCCCACGTTGTCCCACGTTGTCCCACGTGGTCCCACGTTGTCCCACGTTGTCCCACGTTGTCCCACGTTGTCCCACGGTGTCCAACGATGTCCAGCGGTGTCCAACGGTGTCCCACGGTGTCCCACGGTGTCCAACGGTGTCCCACGTTGTCCCACGTTGTCCCACGTTGTCCCACGTTGTCCCACGATGTCCCACGTTGTCCAACGATGTCCAACGGTGTCCTACGTTGTCCCACGTTGTCCTACGTTGTCCCACGTTGTCCCACGTTGTCCCACGTTGTCCCACGTTGTCCCACGTTGTCCCACGGTGTCCAACGGTGTCCAACGGTGTCCCACGATGTCCACCGATGTCCAACGGTGTCCAACGGTGTCCAACGGTGTCCAACGGTGTCCAACGATGTCCCACGTTGTCCCACGTTGTCCCACGTTGTCCAACGATGTCCAACGGTGTCCCACGTTGTCCCACGTTGTCCCACGTTGTCCCACGTTGTCCCACGTTGTCCCACGTTGTCGCACGTTGTCCCACGTTGTCCCACGTTGTCCCACGTTGTCCCACGTTGTCCCACGGTGTCCAACGGTGTCCCACGATGTCCAACGGTGTCCCACGTTGTCCCACGTTGTCCCACGTTGTCCCACGATGCCCCACGTTGTCCCACGTTGTCCCACGTTGTCCCACGTTGTCCCACGTTGTCCCACGTTGTCCCACGTTGTCCCACGTTGTCCCACGTTGTCCCACGTTGTCCCACGGTGTCCAACGGTGTCCAACGATGTCCAACGGTGTCCAACGGTGTCCCACGATGTCCACCGATGTCCAACGGTGTCCAACGGTGTCCAACGGTGTCCAACGATGTCCAACGATGTCCAACGATGTCCAACGGTGTCCAACGATGTCCAACGATGTCCAACGGTGTCCCACGATGTCCCACGTTGTCCCACGATGTCCCACGTTGTCCCACGTTGTCCCACGTTGTCCCACGTTGTCCCACGTTGTCCCACGTTGTCCCACGTTGTCCCACGTGGTCCCACGTTGTCCCACGTTGTCCCACGGTGTCCAACGATGTCCAACGGTGTCCCACGTTGTCCAACGGTGTCCCACGTTGTCCCACGTCGTCCCACGTTGTCCCACGTTGTCCCACGATGTCCCACGTTGTCCCACGTTGTCCCACGTTGTCCCACGTTGTCCCACGTTGTCCCACGTTGTCCCACGTTGTCCCACGTTGTCCCACGTTGTCCCACGTTGTCCCACGTTGTCCCACGGTGTTCAACGATGTCCAACGGTGTCCAACGGTGTCCCACGGTGTCCAACGGTGTCCCACGTTGTCCCACGTTGTCCCACGGTGTTCAACGATGTCCAACGGTGTCCCACGTTGTCCCACGTTGTTCCATGGTTTCCCACGTTGTCCCACGTTGTCCCACGTTGTCCCACGGTGTCCAACGATGTCCAACGGTGTCCAACGGTGTCCAACGGTGTCCAACGGTGTCCCACGTTGTCCCACGTTGTCCCACGTTGTCCCACGGTGTCCAACGATGTCCAACGGTGTCCCACGTTGTCCCACGTTGTCCCACGTTGTCCCACGTTGTCCCACGTTGTCCCACGTTGTCCCACGTTGTCCCACGGTGTCCAACGATGTCCAACGGTGTCCCACGGTGTCCAACGGTGTCCCACGTTGTCCCACGTTATCCCACGTTGTCCCACGTTGTCCCACGATGTCCCACGTTGTCCAACGATGTCCAACGGTGTCCCACGTTGTCCCACGTTGTCCCACGATGTCCCACGTTGTCCCACGTTGTCCCACGGTGTCCAACGATGTCCAACGGTGTCCAACCGTGTGCCACGGTGTCCAACGGTGTCCCACGTTGTCCCACGTTGTCCCACGTTGTCCCACGTTGTCCCACGTTGTCCCACGTTGTCCCACGTTGTCCCACGTTGTCCCACGTTGTCCCACGTTGTCCCACGTTGTCCCACGATGTCCCACGTTGTCCCACGTTGTCCCACGTTGTCCCACGGTGTCCAACGGTGTCCAACGGTGTCCAACGGTGTCCAACGATGTCCAACGGTGTCCAACGGTGTCCCACGGTGTCCAACGGTGTCCAACGGTGTCCCACGGTGTCCAACGATGTCCAACGGTGTCCCACGTTGTCCCACGTTGTCCCACGTTGTCCCACGTTGTCCCACGTTGTCCCACGTTGTCCCACGGTGCCAACGATGTCCAACGGTGTCCCACGGTGTCCAACGGTGTCCCACGTTGTCCCACGTTATCCCACGTTGTCCCACGTTGTCCCACGATGTCCCACGTTGTCCAACGATGTCCAACGGTGTCCCACGTTGTCCCACGTTGTCCCACGTTGTCCCACGTTGTCCAACGGTGTCCCACGGTGTCCCACGGTGTCCAACGGTGTCCCACGTTGTCCCACGTTGTCCCACGTTGTCCCACGTTGTCCCACGATGTCCCACGTTGTCCAACGATGTCCAACGGTGTCCTACGTTGTCCCACGTTGTCCTACGTTGTCCCACGTTGTCCCACGTTGTCCCACGGTGTCCCACGTTGTCCCACGTTATCCCACGTTGTCCCACGTTGTCCCACGTTGTCCCACGGTGTCCAACGATGTCCAACGGTGTCCCACGTTGTCCCACGTTGTCCCACGTTGTCCCACGTTGTCCCACGTTGTCCCACGTTGTCCCACGGTGTCCAACGATGTCCAACGGTGTCCCACGGTGTCCAACGGTGTCCCACGTTGTCCCACGTTATCCCACGTTGTCCCACGTTGTCCCACGATGTCCCACGTTGTCCAACGATGTCCAACGGTGTCCCACGTTGTCCCACGTTGTCCCACGATGTCCCACGTTGTCCCACGTTGTCCCACGGTGTCCAACGATGTCCAACGGTGTCCAACGGTGTGCCACGGTGTCCAACGGTGTCCCACGTTGTCCCACGTTGTCCCACGTTGTCCCACGTTGTCCCACGTTGTCCCACGTTGTCCCACGTTGTCCCACGTTGTCCCACGTTGTCCCACGTTGTCCCACGATGTCCCACGTTGTCCCACGTTGTCCCACGTTGTCCCACGGTGTCCAACAGTGTCCAACGGTGTCCAACGGTGTCCAACGATGTCCAACGGTGTCCAACGGTGTCCCACGGTGTCCAACGGTGTCCAACGGTGTCCCACGGTGTCCAACGATGTCCAACGGTGTCCCACGTTGTCCCACGTTGTCCCACGTTGTCCCACGTTGTCCCACGTTGTCCCACGTTGTCCCACGGTGCCAACGATGTCCAACGGTGTCCCACGGTGTCCAACGGTGTCCCACGTTGTCCCACGTTATCCCACGTTGTCCCACGTTGTCCCACGATGTCCCACGTTGTCCAACGATGTCCAACGGTGTCCCACGTTGTCCCACGTTGTCCCACGTTGTCCCACGTTGTCCAACGGTGTCCCACGGTGTCCCACGGTGTCCAACGGTGTCCCACGTTGTCCCACGTTGTCCCACGTTGTCCCACGTTGTCCCACGATGTCCCACGTTGTCCAACGATGTCCAACGGTGTCCTACGTTGTCCCACGTTGTCCTACGTTGTCCCACGTTGTCCCACGTTGTCCCACGTTGTCCCACGTTGTCCCACGTTGTCCCACGGTGTCCAACGGTGTCCAACGGTGTCCCACGATGTCCACCGATGTCCAACGGTGTCCAACGGTGTCCAACGGTGTCCAACGGTGTCCAACGATGTCCCACGTTGTCCCACGTTGTCCCACGGTGTCCAACGATGTCCAACGGTGTCCCACGTTGTCCCACGTTGTCCCACGTTGTCCCACGTTGTCGCACGTTGTCCCACGTTGTCCCACGTTGTCCCACGTTGTCCCACGTTGTCCCACGGTGTCCAACGGTGTCCAACGATGTCCAACGGTGTCCCACGTTGTCCCACGTTGTCCCACGTTGTCCCACGATGCCCCACGTTGTCCCACGTTGTCCCACGTTGTCCCACGTTGTCCCACGTTGTCCCACGTTGTCCCACGTTGTCCCACGTTGTCCAACGTTGTCCCACGTTGTCCCACGGTGTCCAACGGTGTCCAACGATGTCCAACGGTGTCCAACGGTGTCCCACGATGTCCACCGATGTCCAACGGTGTCCAACGGTGTCCAACGGTGTCCAACGATGTCCAACGATGTCCAACGATGTCCAACGGTGTCCAACGATGTCCAACGATGTCCAACGGTGTCCCACGATGTCCCACGTTGTCCCACGATGTCCCACGTTGTCCCACGTTGTCCCACGTTGTCCCACGTTGTCCCACGTTGTCCCACGTTGTCCCACGTTGTCCCACGTTGTCCCACGTGGTCCCACGTTGTCCCACGTTGTCCCACGGTGTCCAACGATGTCCAACGGTGTCCCACGTTGTCCAACGGTGTCCCACGTTGTCCCACGTCGTCCCACGTTGTCCCACGTTGTCCCACGATGTCCCACGTTGTCCCACGTTGTCCCACGTTGTCCCACGTTGTCCCACGTTGTCCCACGTTGTCCCACGTTGTCCCACGTGGTCCCACGTTGTCCCACGTTGTCCCACGGTGTCCAACGATGTCCAACGGTGTCCCACGGTGTCCAACGGTGTCCCACGTTGTCCCACGTTATCCCACGTTGTCCCACGTTGTCCCACGATGTCCCACGTTGTCCAACGATGTCCAACGGTGTCCCACGTTGTCCCACGTTGTCCCACGATGTCCCACGTTGTCCCACGTTGTCCCACGGTGTCCAACGATGTCCAACGGTGTCCAACGGTGTGCCACGGTGTCCAACGGTGTCCCACGTTGTCCCACGTTGTCCCACGTTGTCCCACGTTGTCCCACGTTGTCCCACGTTGTCCCACGTTGTCCCACGTTGTCCCACGTTGTCCCACGTTGTCCCACGATGTCCCACGTTGTCCCACGTTGTCCCACGTTGTCCCACGGTGTCCAACGGTGTCCAACGGTGTCCAACGGTGTCCAACGATGTCCAACGGTGTCCAACGGTGTCCCACGGTGTCCAACGGTGTCCAACGGTGTCCCACGGTGTCCAACGATGTCCAACGGTGTCCCACGGTGTCCCACGTTGTCCCACGTTGTCCCACGTTGTCCCACGTTGTCCCACGTTGTCCCACGGTGCCAACGATGTCCAACGGTGTCCCACGGTGTCCAACGGTGTCCCACGTTGTCCCACGTTATCCCACGTTGTCCCACGTTGTCCCACGATGTCCCACGTTGTCCAACGATGTCCAACGGTGTCCCACGTTGTCCCACGTTGTCCCACGTTGTCCCACGTTGTCCCACGTTGTCCCACGTTGTCCCACGTTGTCCCACGTTGTCCCACGTTGTCCCACGTTGTCCCACGTTGTCCCACGTTGTCCAACGACGTCCAACGGTGTCCCACGTTGTCCCACGTTGTCCCACGTTGTCCCACGTTGTCCCACGTTGTTCCATGGTTTCCCACGTTGTCCCACGTTGTCCCACGTTGTCCCACGTTGTCCAACGGTGTCCCACGTTGTCCCACGTTGTCCCACGTTGTCCCACGTTGTCCCACGTTGTCCCACGTTGTCCCACGTTGTCCCACGTTGTCCCACGTTGTCCCACGTTGTCCCACGTTGTCCAACGGTGTCCCACGTTGTCCCACGTTGTCCCACGTTGTCCCACGTTGTCCCACGTTGTCCCACGATGTCCCACGTTGTCCCACGTTGTCCCACGTTGTCCCACGTTGTCCCACGTTGTCCCACGTTGTCCCACGTTGTCCCACGTTGTCCCACGGTGTCCAACGATGTCCAACGGTGTCCAACGGTGTCCCACGGTGTCCAACGGTGTCCCACGTTGTCCCACGTTGTCCCACGTTGTCCCACGTTGTCCCACGTTGTCCCACGTTGTCCCACGTTGTCCAACGACGTCCAACGGTGTCCCACGTTGTCCGACGTTGTACCACGTTGTCCCACGTTGTCCCACGTTGTTCCATGGTTTACCACGTTGTCCCACGTTGTCCCACGTTGTCCCACGTTGTCCAACGGTGTCCCACGTTGTCCCACGTTGTCCCACGTTGTCCCACGTTGTCCCACGTTGTCCCACGATGTCCCACGTTGTCCCACGTTGTCCCACGTTGTCCCACGTTGTCCCACGTTGTCCCACGTTGTCCCACGTTGTCCCACGTTGTCCCACGGTGTCCAACGATGTCCAACGGTGTCCAACGGTGTCCCACGGTGTCCAACGGTGTCCCACGTTGTCCCACGTTGTCCCACGTTGTCCCACGTTGTCCCACGTTGTCCCACGTTGTCCAACGACGTCCAACGGTGTCCCACGTTGTCCCACGTTGTCCCACGTTGTCCCACGTTGTCCCACGTTGTTCCATGGTTTCCCACGATGTCCCACGTTGTCCCACGTTGTCCCACGGTGTCCAACGATGTCCAACGGTGTCCAACGGTGTCCAACGGTGTCCCACGTTGTTCCATGGTTTCCCACGTTGTCCCACGTTGTCCCACGTTGTCCCACGTTGTCCAACGGTGTCCCACGTTGTCCCACGTTGTCCCACGTTGTCCAACGGTGTCCCACGGTGTCCAACGGTGTCCCACGTTGTCCCACGTTGTCCCACGTTGTCCCACGTTGTCCCACGTTGTCCCACGTTGTCCCACGTTGTCCCACGGTGTCCAACGATGTCCAGCGGTGTCCAACGGTGTCCCACGGTGTCCCACGGTGTCCAACGGTGTCCCACGTTGTCCCACGTTGTCCCACGTTGTCCCACGATGTCCCACGTTGTCCAACGATGTCCAACGGTGTCCCACGTTGTCCCACGTTGTCCTACGTTGTCCCACGTTGTCCCACGTTGTCCCACGTTGTCCCACGTTCTCCCACGTTGTCCCACGGTGTCCAACGGTGTCCAACGGTGTCCCACGATGTCCACCGATGTCCAACGGTGTCCAACGGTGTCCAACGGTGTCCAACGGTGTCCAACGATGTCCCACGTTGTCCCACGTTGTCCCACGGTGTCCAACGATGTCCAACGGTGTCCCACGTTGTCCCACGTTGTCCCACGTTGTCCCACGTTGTCCCACGTTGTCCCACGTTGTCGCACGTTGTCCCACGTTGTCCCACGTTGTCCCACGTTGTCCCACGTTGTCCCACGTTGTCCCACGGTGTCCAACGGTGTCCGACGATGTCCAACGGTGTCCCACGTTGTCCCACGTTGTCCCACGTTGTCCCACGATGTCCCACGTTGTCCCACGTTGTCCCACGTTGTCCCACGTTGTCCCACGTTGTCCCACGTTGTCCCACGTTGTCCCACGTTGTCCCACGTTGTCCCACGTTGTCCCACGTTGTCCCACGTTGTCCCACGTTCTCCCACGTTGTCCCACGGTGTCCAACGGTGTCCAACGGTGTCCCACGATGTCCACCGATGTCCAACGGTGTCCAACGGTGTCCAACGGTGTCCAACGGTGTCCAACGATGTCCCACGTTGTCCCACGTTGTCCCACGGTGTCCAACGATGTCCAACGGTGTCCCACGTTGTCCCACGTTGTCCCACGTTGTCCCACGTTGTCCCACGTTGTCCCACGTTGTCGCACGTTGTCCCACGTTGTCCCACGTTGTCCCACGTTGTCCCACGTTGTCCCACGTTGTCCCACGGTGTCCAACGGTGTCCGACGATGTCCAACGGTGTCCCACGTTGTCCCACGTTGTCCCACGTTGTCCCACGTTGTCCCACGTTGTCCCACGATGTCCCACGTTGTCCCACGTTGTCCCACGTTGTCCCACGTTGTCCCACGTTGTCCCACGTTGTCCCACGTTGTCCCACGTTGTCCCACGTTGTCCCACGTTGTCCCACGTTGTCCCACGTTGTCCCACGTTGTCCCACGTTGTCCCACGTTGTCCCACGTTGTCCCACGGTGTCCAACGATGTCCAACGGTGTCCAACGGTGTCCAACGGTGTCCCACGGTGTCCAACGGTGTCCCACGTTGTCCCACGTTGTCCCACGTTGTCCCACGTTGTCCCACGTTGTCCAACGGTGTCCCACGGTGTCCAACGGTGTCCCACGTTGTCCCACGTTGTCCCACGTTGTCCCACGTTGTCCCACGTTGTCCCACGTTGTCCCACGTTGTCCCACGGTGTCCAACGGTGTCCAACGATGTCCAACGGTGTCCAACGGTGTCCCACGATGTCCACCGATGTCCAACTGTGTCCAACGGTGTCCAACGGTGTCCAACGGTGTCCAACGATGTCCAACGATGTCCAACGATGTCCAACGGTGTCCAACGATGTCCAACGATGTCCAACGGTGTCCCACGATGTCCAACGATGTACAACGATGTCCAACGGTGTCCAACGGTGTCCCACGTTGTCCCACGTTGTCCCACGTTGTCCCACGGTGTCCAACGATGTCCAACGGTGTCCCACGTTGTCCCACGTTGTCCCACGTTGTCCCACGTTGTCCCACGTTGTCCCACGTGGTCCCACGTTGTCCCACGTTGTCCCACGTTGTCCCACGTTGTCCCACGGTGTCCAACGATGTCCAGCGGTGTCCAACGGTGTCCCACGGTGTCCCACGGTGTCCAACGGTGTCCCACGTTGTCCCACGTTGTCCCACGTTGTCCCACGTTGTCCCACGATGTCCCACGTTGTCCAACGATGTCCAACGGTGTCCTACGTTGTCCCACGTTGTCCTACGTTGTCCCACGTTGTCCCACGTTGTCCCACGTTGTCCCACGTTGTCCCACGTTGTCCCACGGTGTCCAACGGTGTCCAACGGTGTCCCACGATGTCCACCGATGTCCAACGGTGTCCAACGGTGTCCAACGGTGTCCAACGGTGTCCAACGATGTCCCACGTTGTCCCACGTTGTCCCACGGTGTCCAACGATGTCCAACGGTGTCCCACGTTGTCCCACGTTGTCCCACGTTGTCCCACGTTGTCCCACGTTGTCCCACGTTGTCCCACGTTGTCCCACGTTGTCGCACGTTGTCCCACGTTGTCCCACGTTGTCCCACGTTGTCCCACGTTGTCCCACGTTGTCCCACGTTGTCCCACGGTGTCCAACGGTGTCCAACGATGTCCAACGGTGTCCCACGTTGTCCCACGTTGTCCCACGTTGTCCCACGATGCCCCACGTTGTCCCACGTTGTCCCACGTTGTCCCACGTTGTCCCACGTTGTCCCACGTTGTCCCACGTTGTCCCACGTTGTCCCACGTTGTCCCACGTTGTCCCACGGTGTCCAACGGTGTCCAACGATGTCCAACGGTGTCCAACGGTGTCCCACGATGTCCACCGATGTCCAACGGTGTCCAACGGTGTCCAACGGTGTCCAACGATGTCCAACGATGTCCAACGATGTCCAACGGTGTCCAACGATGTCCAACGATGTCCAACGGTGTCCCACGATGTCCCACGTTGTCCCACGATGTCCCTCGTTGTCCCACGTTGTCCCACGTTGTCCCACGTTGTCCCACGTTGTCCAACGATGTCCAACGGTGTCCAACGGTGTGCCACGGTGTCCAACGGTGTCCCACGTTGTCCCACGTTGTCCCACGTTGTCCCACGTTGTCCCACGTGGTCCCACGTTGTCCCACGTTGTCCCACGGTGTCCAACGATGTCCAACGGTGTCCCACGGTGTCCAACGGTGTCCCACGTTGTGCCACGTTATCCCACGTTGTCCCACGTTGTCCCACGATGTCCCACGTTGTCCAACGATGTCCAACGGTGTCCCACGTTGTCCCACGTTGTCCCACGTTGTCCCACGTTGTCCAACGATGTCCAACGGTGTCCAACGGTGTGCCACGGTGTCCAACGGTGTCCCACGTTGTCCCACGTTGTCCCACGTTGTCCCACGTTGTCCCACGTGGTCCCACGTTATCCCACGGTGTCCCACGGTGTCCAACGGTGTCCCACGTTGTCCCACGTTGTCCCACGGTGTTCAACGATGTCCAACGGTGTCCCACGTTGTCCCACGTTGTTCCATGGTTTCCCACGTTGTCCCACGTTGTCCCACGTTGTCCCACGGTGTCCAACGATGTCCAACGGTGTCCAACGGTGTCCAACGGTGTCCAACGGTGTCCCACGTTGTCCCACGTTGTCCCACGTTGTCCCACGGTGTCCAACGATGTCCAACGGTGTCCCACGTTGTCCCACGTTGTCCCACGTTGTCCCACGTTGTCCCACGTTGTCCCACGTTGTCCCACGTTGTCCCACGTGGTCCCACGTTGTCCCACGTTGTCCCACGGTGTCCAACGATGTCCAACGGTGTCCCACGGTGTCCAACGGTGTCCCACGTTGTGCCACGTTATCCCACGTTGTCCCACGTTGTCCCACGATGTCCCACGTTGTCCAACGATGTCCAACGGTGTCCCACGTTGTCCCACGTTGTCCCACGATGTCCCACGTTGTCCCACGTTGTCCCACGGTGTCCAACGATGTCCAACGGTGTCCAACGGTGTGCCACGGTGTCCAACGGTGTCCCACGTTGTCCCACGTTGTCCCACGTTGTCCCACGTTGTCCCACGTTGTCCCACGTTGTCCCACGTTGTCCCACGTTGTCCCACGTTGTCCCACGATGTCCCACGTTGTCCCACGTTGTCCCACGTTGTCCCACGGTGTCCAACGGTGTCCAACGGTGTTCAACGGTGTCCAACGATGTCCAACGGTGTCCAACGGTGTCCCACGGTGTCCAACGGTGTCCCACGGTGTCCCACGTTGTCCCACGTGGTCCCACGTTGTCCAACGGTGTCCCACGATGTCCAACGATGTCCAACGATGTCCAACGGTGTCCAACGGTGTCCCACGTTGTCCCACGTTGTCCCACGTTGTCCCACGTTGTCCCACGTTGTCCAACGGTGTCCCACGGTGTCCAACGGTGTCCCACGTTGTCCCACGTTGTCCCACGTTGTCCCACGTTGTCCCACGTTGTCCCACGTTGTCCCACGTTGTCCCACGGTGTCCAACGGTGTCCAACGATGTCCAACGGTGTCCAACGGTGTCCCACGATGTCCACCGATGTCCAACTGTGTCCAACGGTGTCCAACGGTGTCCAACGATGTCCAACGGTGTCCAACGGTGTCCCACGGTGTCCAACGGTGTCCAACGGTGTCCCACGGTGTCCAACGATGTCCAACGGTGTCCCACGTTGTCCCACGTTGTCCCACGTTGTCCCACGTTGTCCCACGTTGTCCCACGTTGTCCCACGGTGTCCAACGATGTCCAACGGTGTCCCACGGTGTCCCACGGTGTCCCACGTTGTCCCACGTTATCCCACGTTGTCCCACGTTGTCCCACGATGTCCCACGTTGTCCCACGTTGTCCTACGTTGTCCCACGTTGTCCCACGTTGTCCCACGTTGTCCCACGTTGTCCCACGTTGTCCCACGGTGTCCAACGGTGTCCCACGTTGTCCCACGTTGTCCCACGGTGTCCAACGATGTCCAACGGTGTCCAACGGTGTCCCACGGTGTCCCACGTTGTCCCACGTGGTCCCACGTTGTCCAACGGTGTCCCACGATGTCCAACGATGTCCAACGATGTCCAACGGTGTCCAACGGTGTCCCACGTTGTCCCACGTTGTCCCACGTTGTCCCACGGTGTCCAACGATGTCCAACGGTGTCCCACGTTGTCCCACGTTGTCCCACGTTGTCCCACGTTGTCCCACGTTGTCCCACGTTGTCCCACGTTGTCCCACGTTGTCCCACGTTGTCCCACGGTGTCCAACGATGTCCAGCGGTGTCCAACGGTGACCCAAGGTGTCCAACGGTGTCCAACGGTGTCCCACGGTGTCCAACGGTGTCCCACGTTGTCCCACGTTGTCCCACGTTGTCCCACGATGTCCCACGTTGTCCAACGATGTCCAACGGTGTCCCACGTTGTCCCACGTTGTCCTACGTTGTCCCACGTTGTCCCACGTTGTCCCACGTTGTCCCACGTTGTCCCACGTTGTCCCACGGTGTCCAACGGTGTCCAACGATGTCCAACGGTGTCCAACGGTGTCCCACGTTTCCCTCGTTGTCCCACGTTGTCCCACGGTGTCCAACGATGTCCAACGGTGTCCCACGTTGTCCCACGTTGTCCCACGTTGTCCCACGTTGTCCCACGTTGTCCCACGATGTCCCACGTTGTCCCACGTTGTCCCACGTTGTCCCACGTTGTCCCACGTTGTCCCACGTTGTCCCACGTTGTCTCACGTTGTCCCACGATGTCCAACGATGTCCAACGATGTCCAACGGTGTCCAACGGTGTCCCACGTTGTCCCACGTTGTCCCACGTTGTCCCACGTTGTCCCACGTTGTCCCACGTTGTCCCACGGTGTTCAACGTTGTCCCACGGTGTCCAACGGTGTCCAACGGTGTCCCACGATGTCCACCGATGTCCAACGGTGTCCAACGGTGTCCAACGGTGTCCAACGGTGTCCAACGATGTCCCACGTTGTCCCACGTTGTCCCACGTTGTCCCACGGTGTCCAACGATGTCCAACGGTGACCCACGTTGTCCCACGTTGTCCCACGTTGTCCCACGTTGTCCCACGTTGTCCCACGTTGTCCCACGTTGTCCCACGTTGTCCCACGTTGTCCCACGTTGTCCCACGTTGTCCCACGTTGTCCAACGATGTCCAACGGTGTCCAACGGTGTGCCACGGTGTCCAACGGTGTCCCACGTTGTCCCACGTTGTCCCACGTTGTCCCACGTTGTCCCACGTTGTCCCACGTTGTCCCACGTTGTCCCACGTTGTCCCACGTTGTCCCACGATGTCCCACGTTGTCCCACGTTGTCCCACGTTGTCCCACGGTGTCCAACGGTGTCCAACGGTGTTCAACGGTGTCCAACGATGTCCAACGGTGTCCAACGGTGTCCCACGGTGTCCAACGGTGTCCCACGGTGTCCCACGTTGTCCCACGTGGTCCCACGTTGTCCAACGGTGTCCCACGATGTCCAACGATGTCCAACGATGTCCAACGGTGTCCAACGGTGTCCCACGTTGTCCCACGTTGTCCCACGTTGTCCCACGTTGTCCCACGTTGTCCAACGGTGTCCCACGGTGTCCAACGGTGTCCCACGTTGTCCCACGTTGTCCCACGTTGTCCCACGTTGTCCCACGTTGTCCCACGTTGTCCCACGTTGTCCCACGGTGTCCAACGGTGTCCAACGATGTCCAACGGTGTCCAACGGTGTCCCACGATGTCCACCGATGTCCAACTGTGTCCAACGGTGTCCAACGGTGTCCAACGATGTCCAACGGTGTCCAACGGTGTCCCACGGTGTCCAACGGTGTCCAACGGTGTCCCACGGTGTCCAACGATGTCCAACGGTGTCCCACGTTGTCCCACGTTGTCCCACGTTGTCCCACGTTGTCCCACGTTGTCCCACGTTGTCCCACGGTGTCCAACGATGTCCAACGGTGTCCCACGGTGTCCAACGGTGTCCCACGTTGTCCCACGTTATCCCACGTTGTCCCACGTTGTCCCACGATGTCCCACGTTGTCCCACGTTGTCCTACGTTGTCCCACGTTGTCCCACGTTGTCCCACGTTGTCCCACGTTGTCCCACGTTGTCCCACGGTGTCCAACGGTGTCCCACGTTGTCCCACGTTGTCCCACGGTGTCCAACGATGTCCAACGGTGTCCAACGGTGTCCCACGGTGTCCCACGTTGTCCCACGTGGTCCCACGTTGTCCAACGGTGTCCCACGATGTCCAACGATGTCCAACGATGTCCAACGGTGTCCAACGGTGTCCCACGTTGTCCCACGTTGTCCCACGTTGTCCCACGGTGTCCAACGATGTCCAACGGTGTCCCACGTTGTCCCACGTTGTCCCACGTTGTCCCACGTTGTCCCACGTTGTCCCACGTTGTCCCACGTTGTCCCACGTTGTCCCACGTTGTCCCACGGTGTCCAACGATGTCCAGCGGTGTCCAACGGTGACCCAAGGTGTCCAACGGTGTCCAACGGTGTCCCACGGTGTCCAACGGTGTCCCACGTTGTCCCACGTTGTCCCACGTTGTCCCACGATGTCCCACGTTGTCCAACGATGTCCAACGGTGTCCCACGTTGTCCCACGTTGTCCTACGTTGTCCCACGTTGTCCCACGTTGTCCCACGTTGTCCCACGTTGTCCCACGTTGTCCCACGGTGTCCAACGGTGTCCAACGATGTCCAACGGTGTCCAACGGTGTCCCACGTTTCCATCGTTGTCCCACGTTGTCCCACGGTGTCCAACGATGTCCAACGGTGTCCCACGTTGTCCCACGTTGTCCCACGTTGTCCCACGTTGTCCCACGTTGTCCCACGTTGTCCCACGTTGTCCCACGTTGTCCCACGTTGTCCCACGTTGTCCCACGTTGTCCCACGTTGTCCCACGTTGTCTCACGTTGTCCCACGATGTCCAACGATGTCCAACGATGTCCAACGGTGTCCAACGGTGTCCCACGTTGTCCCACGTTGTCCCACGTTGTCCCACGTTGTCCCACGTTGTCCCACGTTGTCCCACGGTGTTCAACGTTGTCCCACGGTGTCCAACGGTGTCCAACGGTGTCCCACGATGTCCACCGATGTCCAACGGTGTCCAACGGTGTCCAACGGTGTCCAACGGTGTCCAACGATGTCCCACGTTGTCCCACGTTGTCCCACGTTGTCCCACGGTGTCCAACGATGTCCAACGGTGACCCACGTTGTCCCACGTTGTCCCACGTTGTCCCACGTTGTCCCACGTTGTCCCACGTTGTCCCACGTTGTCCCACGTTGTCCCACGTTGTCCCACGTTGTCCCACGTTGTCCCACGTTGTCCCACGGTGTCCAACGGTGTCCAACGGTGTCCAACGGTGTGCCACGGTGTCCAACGGTGTCCCACGTTGTCCCACGTTGTCCCACGTTGTCCCACGTTGTCCCACATTGTCCCACGTTGTCCCACGTTGTCCCACGTTGTCCCACGTTGTCCCACGATGTCCCACGTTGTCCCACGTTGTCCCACGTTGTCCCACGGTGTCCAACGGTGTCCAACGGTGTCCAACGGTGTCCAACGATGTCCAACGGTGTCCAACGGTGTCCCACGGTGTCCAACGGTGTCCAACGGTGTCCCACGGTGTCCAACGATGTCCAACGGTGTCCCACGTTGTCCCACGTTGTCCCACGTTGTCCCACGTTGTCCCACGTTGTCCCACGTTGTCCCACGGTGTCCAACGATGTCCAACGGTGTCCCACGGTGTCCAACGGTGTCCCACGTTGTCCCACGTTATCCCACGTTGTCCCACGTTGTCCCACGATGTCCCACGTTGTCCAACGATGTCCAACGGTGTCCCACGTTGTCCCACGTTGTCCCACGATGTCCCACGTTGTCCCACGTTGTCCCACGGTGTCCAACGATGTCCAACGGTGTCCAACGGTGTGCCACGGTGTCCAACGGTGTCCCACGTTGTCCCACGTTGTCCCACGTTGTCCCACGTTGTCCCACGTTGTCCCACGTTGTCCCACGTTGTCCCACGTTGTCCCACGTTGTCCCACGTTGTCCCACGTTGTCCCACGTTGTCCCACGTTGTCCCACGTTGTCCCACGTTGTCCCACGTTGTCCCACGTGGTCCCACGTTGTCCCACGTTGTCCCACGGTGTCCAACGATGTCCAACGGTGTCCCACGGTGTCCAACGGTGTCCCACGTTGTCCCACGTTATCCCACGTTGTCCCACGTTGTCCCACGATGTCCCACGTTGTCCAACGATGTCCAACGGTGTCCCACGTTGTCCCACGATGTCCCACGTTGTCCCACGTTGTCCCACGGTGTCCAACGATGTCCAACGGTGTCCAACGGTGTGCCACGGTGTCCAACGGTGTCCCACGTTGTCCCACGTTGTCCCACGTTGTCCCACGTTGTCCCACGTTGTCCCACGTTGTCCCACGTTGTCCCACGTTGTCCCACGGTGTCCAACGGTGTCCAACGGTGTCCAACGGTGTGCCACGGTGTCCAACGTTGTCCCACGTTGTCCCACGTTGTCCCACGTTGTCCCACATTGTCCCACGTTGTCCCACGTTGTCCCACGTTGTCCCACGTTGTCCCACGATGTCCCACGTTGTCCCACGTTGTCCCACGTTGTCCCACGGTGTCCAACGGTGTCCAACGGTGTCCAACGGTGTCCAACGATGTCCAACGGTGTCCAACGGTGTCCCACGGTGTCCAACGGTGTCCAACGGTGTCCCACGGTGTCCAACGATGTCCAACGGTGTCCCACGTTGTCCCACGTTGTCCCACGTTGTCCCACGTTGTCCCACGTTGTCCCACGTTGTCCCACGGTGTCCAACGATGTCCAACGGTGTCCCACGCTGTCCAACGGTGTCCCACGTTGTCCCACGTTATCCCACGTTGTCCCACGTTGTCCCACGATGTCCCACGTTGTCCAACGATGTCCAACGGTGTCCCACGTTGTCCCACGTTGTCCCACGTTGTCCCACGTTGTCCCACGATGTCCCACGTTGTCCCACGTTGTCCCACGGTGTCCAACGATGTCCAACGGTGTCCAACGGTGTGCCACGGTGTCCAACGGTGTCCCACGTTGTCCCACGTTGTCCCACGTTGTCCCACGTTGTCCCACGTTGTCCCACGTTGTCCCACGTTGTCCCACGTTGTCCCACGTTGTCCCACGATGTCCCAGGTTGTCCCACGTTGTCCCACGTTGTCCCACGGTGTCCAACGGTGTCCAACGGTGTCCAACGGTGTCCAACGATGTCCAACGGTGTCCAACGGTGTCCCACGGTGTCCAACGGTGTCCAACGGTGTCCCACGGTGTCCAACGATGTCCAACGGTGTCCAACGTTGTCCCACGTTGTCCCACGTTGTCCCACGTTGTCCCACGTTGTCCCACGTTGTCCCACGGTGTCCAACGATGTCCAACGGTGTCCCACGGTGTCCAACGGTGTCCCACGGTGTCCAACGGTGTCCCACGTTGTCCCACGTTATCCCACGTTGTCCCACGTTGTCCCACGATGTCCCACGTTGTCCAACGATGTCCAACGGTGTCCCACGTTGTCCCACGTTGTCCCACGATGTCCCACGTTGTCCCACGTTGTCCCACGGTGTCCAACGATGTCCAACGGTGTCCAACGGTGTGCCACGGTGTCCAACGGTGTCCCACGTTGTCCCACGTTGTCCCACGTTGTCCCACGTTGTCCCACGTTGTCCCACGTTGTCCCACGTTGTCCCACGTTGTCCCACGTTGTCCCACGTTGTCCCACGTTGTCCCACGATGTCCCACGTTGTCCCACGTTGTCCCACGTTGTCCCACGTTGTCCCACGTTGTCCCACGTTGTCCCACGTTGTCCCACGTTGTCCCACGGTGTCCAACGGTGTCCCACGTTGTCCCACGTTGTCCCACGTTGTCCCACGTTGTCCCACGTTGTCCCACGTTGTCCCACGTTGTCCCACGTTGTCCCACGTTGTCCCACGGTGTCCAACGATGCCCAACGGTGTCCCACGTTGTCCCACGTTGTCCCACGTTGTCCCACGTTGTCCCACGGTGTCCCACGGTGTCCCACGTTGTCCCACGTTGTCCCACGTTGTCCCACGTTGTTCCATGGTTTCCCACGTTGTCCCACGTTGTCCCACGGTGTCCCACGGTGTCCCACGTTGTCCCACGTTGTCCCACGTTGTTCCATGGTTTCCCACGTTGTCCCACGTTGTCCCACGTTGTCCCACGGTGTCCAACGATGTCCAACGGTGTCCAACGGTGTCCCACGGTGTCCAACGGTGTCCCACGTTGTCCCACGTTGTCCCACGGTGTCCAACGATGTCCAACGGTGTCCCACGTTGTCCCACGTTGTCCCACGTTGTCCCACGTTGTCCCACGTTGTTCCATGGTTTCCCACGTTGTCCCACGTTGTCCCACGTTGTCCCACGGTGTCCAACGATGTCCAACGGTGTCCAACGGTGTCCAACGGTGTCCCACGGTGTCCCACGTTGTCCCACGTTGTCCCACGTTGTCCCACGTTGTCCCACGTTGTCCAACGGTGTCCCACGGTGTCCAACGGTGTCCCACGTTGTCCCACGTTGTCCCACGTTGTCCCACGTTGTCCCACGTTGTCCCACGTTGTCCCACGTTGTCCCACGGTGTCCAACGGTGTCCAACGATGTCCAACGGTGTCCAACGGTGTCCCACGATGTCCACCGATGTCCAACTGTGTCCAACGGTGTCCAACGGTGTCCCACGTTGTCCCACGTTGTCCCACGTTGTCCCACGTTGTCCCACGTTGTCCCACGGTGTCCAACGATGTCCAACGGTGTCCCACGTTGTCCCACGTTGTCCCACGTTGTCCCACGTTGTCCCACGGTGTCCCACGGTGTCCCACGTTGTCCCACGTTGTCCCACGTTGTCCCACGTTGTTCCATGGTTTCCCACGTTGTCCCACGTTGTCCCACGGTGTCCCACGGTGTCCCACGTTGTCCCACGTTGTCCCACGTTGTCCCACGTTGTTCCATGGTTTCCCACGTTGTCCCACGTTGTCCCACGTTGTCCCACGGTGTCCAACGATGTCCAACGGTGTCCAACGGTGTCCCACGGTGTCCAACGGTGTCCCACGTTGTCCCACGTTGTCCCACGGTGTCCAACGATGTCCAACGGTGTCCAACGGTGTCCCACGGTGTCCAACGGTGTCCCACGTTGTCCCACGTTGTCCCACGTTGTCCCACGTTGTCCCACGTTGTCCAACTGTGTCCAACGGTGTCCAACGGTGTCCAACGGTGTCCAACGATGTCCAACGATGTCCAACGATGTCCAACGGTGTCCAACGATGTCCAACGATGTCCAACGGTGTCCCACGATGTCCAACGATGTCCAACGATGTCCAACGGTGTCCAACGGTGTCCCACGTTGTCCCACGTTGTCCCACGTTGTCCCACGGTGTCCAACGATGTCCAACGGTGTCCCACGTTGTCCAACGGTGTCCCACGTTGTCCCACGTTGTCCCACGTTGTCCCACGTTGTCCCACGATGTCCCACGTTGTCCCACGTTGTCCCACGTTGTCCCACGTTGTCCCACGTTGTCCCACGTTGTCCCACGTTGTCCCACGTTGTCCCACGTTGTCCCACGGTGTCCAACGGTGTCCAACGATGTCCAACGGTGTCCAACGGTGTCCCACGTTGTCCCACGTTGTCCCACGTTGTCCCACGGTGTCCAACGATGTCCAACGGTGTCCCACGTTGTCCCACGTTGTCCCACGTTGTCCCACGTTGTCCCACGTTGTCCCACGATGTCCCACGTTGTCCCACGTTGTCCCACGTTGTCCCACGTTGTCCCACGTTGTCCCACGTTGTCCCACGTTGTCCCACGTTGTCCCACGTTGTCCCACGGTGTCCAACGATGTCCAACGGTGTCCAACGATGTCCAACGGTGTCCCACGATGTCCAACGATGTCCAACGATGTCCAACGGTGTCCAACGGTGTCCCACGTTGTCCCACGTTGTCCCACGTTGTCCCACGGTGTCCAACGATGTCCAACGGTGTCCCACGTTGTCCAACGGTGTCCCACGTTGTCCCACGTTGTCCCACGTTGTCCCACGTTGTCCCACGTTGTCCCACGATGTCCCACGTTGTCCCACGATGTCCCACGTTGTCCCACGTTGTCCCACGTTGTCCCACGTTGTCCCACGTTGTCCCACGTTGTCCCACGTTGTCCCACGGTGTCCAACGGTGTCCAACGGTGTCCCACGATGTCCACCGATGTCCAACGATGTCCAACGGTGTCCCACGTTGTCCCACGTTGTCCCACGTTGTCCCACGTTGTCCCACGTTGTCCCACGTTGTCCCACGTTGTCCCACGTTGTCCCACGTTGTCCCACGTTGTCCAACGATGTCCAACGGTGTCCAACGGTGTCCAACGGTGTCCCACGGTGTCCCACGTTGTCCCACGTTGTCCCACGTTGTCCCACGTTGTCCCACGTTGTCCCACGTTGTCCCACGGTGTCCAACGGTGTCCAACGATGTCCAACGGTGTCCAACGGTGTCCCACGATGTCCACCGATGTCCAACTGTGTCCAACGGTGTCCAACGGTGTCCAACGGTGTCCAACGATGTCCAACGATGTCCAACGATGTCCAACGGTGTCCCACGGTGTCCAACGGTGTCCCACGTTGTCCCACGTTGTCCCACGTTGTCCCACGTTGTCCCACGTTGTCCAACGGTGTCCCACGGTGTCCAACGGTGTCCCACGTTGTCCCACGTTGTCCCACGTTGTCCCACGTTGTCCCACGTTGTCCCACGTTGTCCCACGATGTCCCACGTTGTCCAACGATGTCCAACGTTGTCCCACGTTGTCCCACGTTGTCCTACGTTGTCCCACGTTGTCCCACGTTGTCCCACGTTGTCCCACGTTGTCCCACGGTGTCCAACGGTGTCCAACGGTGTCCAACGGTGTCCAACGGTGTCCCACGATGTCCACCGATGTCCAACGGTGTCCAACGGTGTCCAACGGTGTCCAACGGTGTCCAACGATGTCCCACGTTGTCCCACGTTGTCCCACGTTGTCCCACGGTGTCCAACGATGTCCAACGGTGTCCCACGTTGTCCCACGTTGTCCCACGTTGTCCCACGTTGTCCCACGTTGTCGCACGTTGTCCCACGTTGTCCCACGTTGTCCCACGTTGTCCCACGTTGTCCCACGTTGTCCCATGTTGTCCCACGGTGTCCAACGGTGTCCAACGATGTCCAACGGTGTCCCACGTTGTCCCACGTTGTCCCACGTTGTCCCACGATGTCCCACGTTGTCCCACGTTGTCCCACGTTGTCCCACGTTGTCCCACGTTGTCCCACGTTGTCCCACGTTGTCCCACGTTGTCCCACGTTGTCCCACGTTGTCCCACGTTGTCCCACGTTGTCCCACGGTGTCCAACGGTGTCCAACGATGTCCAACGGTGTCCAACGGTGTCCCACGATGTCCACCGATGTCCAACAGTGTCCCACGTTGTCCCACGTTGTCCCACGTTGTCCCACGTTGTCCCACGATGTCCCACGGTGTCCCACGGTGTCCAACGGTGTCCAACGGTGTCCCACGATGTCCAACGTTGTCCAACGATGTCCAACGGTGTCCAACGGTGTCCCACGTTGTCCCACGTTGTCCCACGTTGTCCCACGGTGTCCAACGATGTCCAACGGTGTCCCACGTTGTCCAACGGTGCCCCACGTTGTCCCACGTTGTCCCACGTTGTCCCACGTTGTCCCACGATGTCCCACGTTGTCCCACGTTGTCCCACGTTGTCCCACGTTGTCCCACGTTGTCCCACGTTGTCCCACGTTGTCCCACGTTGTCCCACGTTGTCCCACGTTGTCCCACGTTGTCCCACGTTGTCCCACGTTGTCCCACGGTGTCCAACGATGTCCAACGGTGTCCAACTATGTCCAACGGTGTCCCACGATGTCCAACGATGTCCAACGATGTCCAACGGTGTCCAACGGTGTCCCACGTTGTCCCACGTTGTCCCACGTTGTCCCACGGTGTCCAGCGATGTCCAACGGTGTCCCACGTTGTCCAACGGTGTCCCACGTTGTCCCACGTTGTCCCACGTTGTCCCACGGTGTCCAACGATGTCCAACGGTGTCCAACGGTGTCCCACGGTGTCCAACGGTGTCCCACGTTGTCCCACGTTGTCCCACGTTGTCCCACGTTGTCCCACGTTGTCCAACGATGTCCAACGGTGTCCCACGTTGTCCCACGTTGTCCCACGTTGTCCCACGTTGTTCCATGGTTTCCCACGTTGTCCTACGTTGTCCCACGTTGTCCCACGGTGTCCAACGATGTCCAACGGTGTCCAACGGTGTCCAACGGTGTCCAACGATGTCCAACGATGTCCAACGATGTCCAACGGTGTCCAACGATGTCCAACGATGTCCCACGTTGTCCCACGTTGTCCCACGTTGTCCCACGTTGTCCCACGTTGTCCAACGATGTCCAACGGTGTCCCACGTTGTCCCACGTTGTCCCACGTAGTCCCACGTTGTTCCATGGTTTCCCACGTTGTTTCCCCCGTTGTCCCACGTTGTCCCACGGTGTCCAACGATGTCCAACGGTGTCCCACGTTGTCCCACGTTGTCCCACGTTGTCCCACGTTGTCCCACGTTGTCCCACGTCGTCCCACGGTGTCCAACGATGCCCAGCGGTGTCCCACGTTGTCCCACGTTGTCCCACCTTGTCCCACGTTGTCCCACGTTGTCCCACGTTGTCCCACGGTGTCCCACGGTGTCCCACGTTGTCCCACGTTGTCCCACGTTGTCCCACGTTGTCCCACGTTGTCCCACGTCGTCCCACGGTGTCCAACGGTGTCCAACGGTGTCCAACGATGTCCAACGGTGTCCAACGGTGTCCCACGGTGTCCAACGGTGTCCAACGGTGTCCCACGGTGTCCAACGGTGTCCCACGTTGTCCCACGTTGTCCCACGTTGTCCCACGTTGTCCCACGATGTCCCACGTTGTCCAACGATGTCCAACGGTGTCCCACGTTGTCCCACGTTGTCCTACATTGTCCCACGTTGTCCCACGTTGTCCCACGTTGTCCCACGCTGTCCCACGTTGTCCCACGGTGTCCAACGGTGTCCCACGTTGTCCCACGTTGTCCCACGGTGTCCAACGATGTCCAACGGTGTCCAACGGTGTCCCACGGTGTCCCACGTTGTCCCACGTGGTCCCACGTTGTCCAACGGTGTCCCACGATGTCCAACGATGTCCAACGATGTCCAACGGTGTCCAACGGTGTCCCACGTTGTCCCACGTTGTCCCATGTTGTCCCACGGTGTCCAACGATGTCCAACGGTGTCCCACTTTGTCCCACGTTGTCCCACGTTGTCCCACGTTGTCCCACGTTGTCCCACGTTGTCCCACGTTGTCCCACGTTGTCCCACGTTGTCCCACGTTGTCCCACGTTGTCCCACGTTGTCCCACGGTGTCCAACGATGTCCAGCGGTGTCCAACGGTGACCCAAGGTGTCCAACGGTGTCCAACGGTGTCCCACGGTGTCCAACGGTGTCCCACGTTGTCCCACGTTGTCCCACGTTGTCCCACGATGTCCCACGTTGTCCAAAGATGTCCAACGTTGTCCCACGTTGTCCCACGTTGTCCTACGTTGTCCCACGTTGTCCCACGTTGTCCCACGTTGTCCCACGTTGTCCCACGTTGTCCCACGGTGTCCAACGGTGTCCAACGGTGTCCCACGATGTCCACCGATGTCCAACGGTGTCCAACGGTGTCCAACGGTGTCCAACGGTGTCCAACGATGTCCAACGGTGTCCAACGGTGTCCCACGTTGTCCCACGTTGTCCCACGTTGTCTCACGGTGTCCAACGATGTCCAACTGTGTCCCACGTTGTCCCACGTTGTCCCACGTTGTCCCACGTTGTCCCACGTTGTCCCACGATGTCCCACGTTGTCCCACGTTGTCCCACGTTGTCCCACGTTGTCCCACGTTGTCCCACGTTGTCTCACGTTGTCCCTCGGTGTCCAACGATGTCCAACGGTGTCCAACGATGTCCAACGGTGTCCCACGATGTCCAACGATGTCCAACGATGTCCAACGGTGTCCAACGGTGTCCCACGTTGTCCCACGTTGCCCCACGTTGTCCCGCGGTGTACAACGATGTCCAACGGTGTCCCACGTTGTCCAACGGTGTCCCACGTTGTCCCACGTTGTCCCACGTTGTCCCACGTTGTCCCAAGTTGTCCCACGATGTCCCACGTTGTCCCACGTTGTCCCACGTTGTCCCACGGTGTCCCACGTTGTCCCACGTTGTCCCACGTTGTCCCACGTTGTCCCACGGTGTCCAACGATGTCCAACGGTGTCCAACGGTGTCCCACGGTGTCCAACGGTGTCCCACGTTGTCCCACGTTGTCCCACGTTGTCCCACGTTGTCCCACGTTGTCCCACGTTGTCCAACGATGTCCAACGGTGTCCCACGTTGTCCCACGTTGTCCCACGTTGTCCCACGTTGTCCCACGTTGTTCCATGGTTTCCCACGTTGTCCCACGTTGTCCCACGTTGTCCCACGGTGTCCAACGATGTCCAACGGTGTCCAACGGTGTCCAACGGTGTCCAACGATGTCCAACGATGTCCAACGATGTCCAACGGTGTCCAACGATGTCCAACGATGTCCAACGGTGTCCCACGATGTCCAACGATGTCCAACGATGTCCAACGGTGTCCAACGATGTCCAACGGTGTCCAACGATGTCCAACGATGTCCAACGGTGTCCCACGATGTCCAACGATGTCCAACGATGTCCAACGGTGTCCAACGGTGTCCCACGTTGTCCCACGTTGTCCCACGTTGTCCCACGGTGTCCAACGATGTCCAACGGTGTCCCACGTTGTCCAACGGTGTCCCACGTTGTCCCACGTTGTCCCACGGTGTCCAACGGTGTCCAACGATGTCCAAGGGTGTCCAACGGTGTCCCACGTTGTCCCACGTTGTCCCACGTTGTCCCACGGTGTCCAACGATGTCCAACGGTGTCCAACGGTGTCCCACGGTGTCCAACGGTGTCCCACGTTGTCCCACGCTGTCCCACGTTGTCCCACGTTGTCCCACGTTGTCCCACGGTGTCCCACGGTGTCCAACGGTGTCCCACGGTGTCCAACGGTGTCCCACGTTGTCCCACGTTGTCCCACGTTGTCCCACGTTGTCCCACGTTGTCCCACGTTGTCCCACGGTGTCCAACGGTGTCCAACGATGTCCAACGGTGTCCAACGGTGTCCCACGATGTCCACCGATGTCCAACGGTGTCCAACGGTGTCCAACGGTGTCCAACGGTGTCCAACGATGTCCAACGATGTCCAACGATGTCCAACGGTGTCCAACGATGTCCAACGATGTCCAACGGTGTCCCACGATGTCCAACGATGTCCAACGATGTCCAACGGTGTCCAACGGTGTCCCACGTTGTCCCACGTTGTCCCACGTTGTCCCACGGTGTCCAACGATGTCCAACGGTGTCCCACGATGTCCAACGATGTCCAACGATGTCCAACGGTGTCCAACGGTGTCCCACGTTGTCCCACGTTGTCCCACGTTGTCCCACGGTGTCCAACGATGTCCAACGGTGTCCCACGTTGTCCCACGGTGTCCCACGTTGTCCCACGTTGTCCCACGTTGTCCCACGTTGTCCCACGATGTCCCACGTTGTCCCACGTTGTCCCACGTTGTCCCACGTTGTCCCACGGTGTCCAACGATGTCCAACGGTGTCCCACGTTGTCCCACGTTGTCCCACGTTGTCCCACGTTGTCCCACGTTGTCCCACGTTGTCCCACGATGTTCCACGTTGTCCCACGTTGTCCCACGTTGTCCCACGTTGTCCCACGTTGTCCCACGTTGTCCCACGTTGTCCCACGTTGTCCCACGGTGTCCAACGATGTCCAACGGTGTCCAACGATGTCCAACGGTGTCCCACGATGTCCAACGATGTCCAACGATGTCCAACGGAGTCCAACGGTGTCCCACGTTGTCCCACGTTGTCCCACGTTGTCCCACGGTGTCCAACGATGTCCAACGGTGTCCCACGTTGTCCAACGGTGTCCCACGTTGTCCCACGTTATCCCACGTTGTCCCACGTTGTCCCACGTTGTCCCACGTTGTCCCACGTTGTCCCACGTTGTCCCACGTTGTCCCACGTTGTCCCACGTTGTCCCACGGTGTCCAACGATGTCCAACGGTGTCCCACGTTGTCCCACGTTGTCCCACGTTGTCCCACGTTGTCCCACGTTGTCCCACGTTGTCCCACGATGTTCCACGTTGTCCCACGTTGTCCCACGTTGTCCCACGTTGTCCCACGTTGTCCCACGTTGTCCCACGTTGTCCCACGTTGTCCCACGGTGTCCAACGATGTCCAACGGTGTCCAACGATGTCCAACGGTGTCCCACGATGTCCACCGATGTCCAACGGTGTCCAACGGTGTCCAACGGTGTCCAACGGTGTCCAACGATGTCCAACGGTGTCCAACGGTGTCCCACGTTGTCCCACGTTGTCCCACGTTGTCTCACGGTGTCCAACGATGTCCAACTGTGTCCCACGTTGTCCCACGTTGTCCCACGTTGTCCCACGTTGTCCCACGTTGTCCCACGATGTCCCACGTTGTCCCACGTTGTCCCACGTTGTCCCACGTTGTCCCACTTTGTCCCACGTTGTCCCACGTTGTCTCACGTTGTCCCTCGGTGTCCAACGATGTCCAACGGTGTCCAACGATGTCCAACAGTGTCCCACGATGTCCAACGATGTCCAACGATGTCCAACGGTGTCCAACGGTGTCCCACGTTGTCCCACGTTGCCCCACGTTGTCCCGCGGTGTACAACGATGTCCAACGGTGTCCCACGTTGTCCAACGGTGTCCCACGTTGTCCCACGTTGTCCCACGTTGTCCCACGTTGTCCCAAGTTGTCCCACGATGTCCCACGTTGTCCCACGTTGTCCCACGTTGTCCCACGGTGTCCCACGTTGTCCCACGTTGTCCCACGTTGTCCCACGTTGTCCCACGGTGTCCAACGATGTCCAACGGTGTCCAACGGTGTCCCACGGTGTCCAACGGTGTCCCACGTTGTCCCACGTTGTCCCACGTTGTCCCACGTTGTCCCACGTTGTCCCACGTTGTCCAACGATGTCCAACGGTGTCCCACGTTGTCCCACGTTGTCCCACGTTGTCCCACGTTGTCCCACGTTGTTCCATGGTTTCCCACGTTGTCCCACGTTGTCCCACGTTGTCCCACGGTGTCCAACGATGTCCAACGGTGTCCAACGGTGTCCAACGGTGTCCAACGATGTCCAACGATGTCCAACGATGTCCAACGGTGTCCAACGATGTCCAACGATGTCCAACGGTGTCCCACGATGTCCAACGATGTCCAACGATGTCCAACGGTGTCCAACGATGTCCAACGGTGTCCAACGATGCCCAACGATGTCCAACGGTGTCCCACGATGTCCAACGATGTCCAACGATGTCCAACGGTGTCCAACGGTGTCCCACGTTGTCCCACGTTGTCCCACGTTGTCCCACGGTGTCCAACGATGTCCAACGGTGTCCCACGTTGTCCAACGGTGTCCCACGTTGTCCCACGTTGTCCCACGGTGTCCAACGGTGTCCAACGATGTCCAAGGGTGTCCAACGGTGTCCCACGATGTCCACCGATGTCCAACGGTGTCCAACGGTGTCCAACGGTGTCCAACGGTGTCCAACGATGTCCAACGATGTCCAACGATGTCCAGCGGTGTCCAACGATGTCCAACGGTGTCCCACGATGTCCAACGATGTCCAACGATGTCCAACGGTGTCCAACGGTGTCCCACGTTGTCCCACGTTGTCCCACGTTGTCCCACGGTGTCCAACGATGTCCAACGGTGTCCAACGGTGTCCCACGGTGTCCAACGGTGTCCCACGTTGTCCCACGTTGTCCCACGTTGTCCCACGTTGTCCCACGTTGTCCAACGGTGTCCCACGGTGTCCAACGGTGTCCCACGGTGTCCAACGGTGTCCCACGTTGTCCCACGTTGTCCCACGTTGTCCCACGTTGTCCCACGTTGTCCCACGTTGTCCCACGGTGTCCAACGGTGTCCAACGATGTCCAACGGTGTCCAACGGTGTCCCACGATGTCCACCGATGTCCAACGGTGTCCAACGGTGTCCAACGGTGTCCAACGGTGTCCAACGATGTCCAACGATGTCCAACGATGTCCAACGGTGTCCAACGATGTCCAACGATGTCCAACGGTGTCCCACGATGTCCAACGATGTCCAACGATGTCCAACGGTGTCCAACGGTGTCCCACGTTGTCCCACGTTGTCCCACGTTGTCCCACGGTGTCCAACGATGTCCAACGGTGTCCCACGATGTCCAACGATGTCCAACGATGTCCAACGGTGTCCAACGGTGTCCCACGTTGTCCCACGTTGTCCCACGTTGTCCCACGGTGTCCAACGATGTCCAACGGTGTCCCACGTTGTCCTACGGTGTCCCACGTTGTCCCACTTAGTCCCACGTTGTCCCACGTTGTCCCACGATGTCCCACGTTGTCCCACGTTGTCCCACGTTGTCCCACGTTGTCCCACGGTGTCCAACGATGTCCAACGGTGTCCCACGTTGTCCCACGTTGTCCCACGTTGTCCCACGTTGTCCCACGTTGTCCCACGATGTTCCACGTTGTCCCACGTTGTCCCACGTTGTCCCACGTTGTCCCACGTTGTCCCACGTTGTCCCACGTTGTCCCACGTTGTCCCACGGTGTCCAACGATGTCCAACGGTGTCCAACGATGTCCAACGGTGTCCCACGATGTCCAACGATGTCCAACGATGTCCAACGGAGTCCAACGGTGTCCCACGTTGTCCCACGTTGTCCCACGTTGTCCCACGGTGTCCAGCGATGTCCAACGGTGTCCCACGTTGTCCAACGGTGTCCCACGTTGTCCCACGTTATCCCACGTTGTCCCACGTTGTCCCACGTTGTTCCACGATGTCCCACGTTGTCCCACGTTGTCCCACGTTGTCCCACGTTGTCCCACGTTGTCCCACGTTGTCCCACGTTGTCCCACGTTGTCCCACGGTGTCCAACGATGTCCAACGGTGTCCAACGGTGTCCCACGGTGTCCAACGGTGTCCCACGTTGTCCCACGTTGTCCCACGTTGTCCCACGTTGTCCCACGTTGTCCCACGTTGTCCCACGTTGTTCCATGGTTTCCCACGTTGTCCCACGTTGTCCCACGTTGTCCCACGGTGTCCAACGATGTCCAACGGTGTCCAACGGTGTCCCACGGTGTCCAACGGTGTCCCACGTTGTCCCACGTTGTCCCACGTTGTCCCACGTTGTCCCACGTTGTCCAACGGTGTCCCACGGTGTCCAACGGTGTCCCACGTTGTCCCACGTTGTCCCACGTTGTCCCACGTTGTCCCACGTTGTCCCACGTTGTCCCACGGTGTCCAACGGTGTCCAACGATGTCCAACGGTGTCCAACGGTGTCCCACGATGTCCAACGATGTCCAACGGTGTCCCACGTTGTCCCACGTTGTCCCACGTTGTCCCACGTTGTCCCACGTTGTCCCACGTTGTCCCACGTTGTCCCACTTTGTCCCACGTTGTCCCACGTTGTCCCACGGTGGCCAACGATGCCCAACGGTGTCCCACGTTGTCCCACGTTGTCCCACGTTGTTCCACGTTGTCCCACGTTGTCCCACGTTGTCCCACGGTGTCCCACGGTGTCCCACGTTGTCCCACGTTGTCCCACGTTGTCCCACGTTGTTCCATGGTTTCCCACGTTGTCCCACGATGTCCCACGTTGTCCCACGGTGTCCAACGATGTCCAACGGTGTCCAACGGTGTCCCACGGTGTCCCACGTTGTCCCACGTTGTCCCACGTTGTCCCACGTTGTCCCACGTTGTCCAACGGTGTCCCACGCTGTCCAACGGTGTCCCACGTTGTCCCACGTTGTCCCACGTTGTCCCACGTTGTCCCACGTTGTCCCACGTTGTCCCACGTTGTCCCACGGTGTCCAACGGTGTCCAACGATGTCCAACGGTGTCCAACGGTGTCCCACGATGTCCACCGATGTCCAACGGTGTCCAACGGTGTCCAACGGTGTCCAACGGTGTCCAACGATGTCCAACGATGTCCAACGATGTCCAACGGTGTCCAACGATGTCCAACGATGTCCAACGGTGTCCCACGATGTCCAACGATGTCCAACGATGTCCAACGATGTCCAACGATGTCCAACGATGTCCAACGGTGTCCAACGGTGTCCCACGTTGTCCCACGTTGTCCCACGTTGTCCCACGGTGTCCAGCGATGTCCAACGGTGTCCCACGTTGTCCAACGGTGTCCCACGTTGTCCCACGTTGTCCCACGTTGTCCCACGTTGTCCCACGTTGTCCAACGGTGTCCCACGGTGTCCAACGGTGTCCCACGTTGTCCCACGTTGTCCCACGTTGTCCCACGTTGTCCCACGTTGTCCCACGTTGTCCCACGGTGTCCAACGGTGTCCAACGATGTCCAACGGTGTCCAACGGTGTCCCACGATGTCCACCGATGTCCAACGGTGTCCCACGTTGTCCCACTTTGTCCCACGTTGTCCCACGTTGTCCCACGTTGTCCCACGTTGTCCCACGTTGTCCCACGTTGTCCCACGTTGTCCCACGTTGTCCCACGGTGTCCAACGATGCCCAACGGTGTCCCACGTTGTCCCACGTTGTCCCACGTTGTTCCACGTTGTCCCACGTTGTCCCACGTTGTCCCACGGTGTCCCACGGTGTCCCACGTTGTCCCACGTTGTCCCACGTTGTCCCACGTTGTTCCATGGTTTCCCACGTTGTCCAACGATGTCCAACGTTGTCCCACGTTGTCCCACGTTGTCCTACGTTGTCCCACGTTGTCCCACGTTGTCCCACGTTGTCCCACGTTGTCCCACGTTGTCCCACGGTGTCCAACGGTGTCCAACGGTGTCCCACGATGTCCACCGATGTCCAACGGTGTCCAACGGTGTCCAACGGTGTCCAACGGTGTCCAACGATGTCCAACGGTGTCCAACGGTGTCCCACGTTGTCCCACGTTGTCCCACGTTGTCTCACGGTGTCCAACGATGTCCAACTGTGTCCCACGTTGTCCCACGTTGTCCCACGTTGTCCCACGTTGTCCCACGTTGTCCCACGATGTCCCACGTTGTCCCACGTTGTCCCACGTTGTCCCACGTTGTCCCACTTTGTCCCACGTTGTCCCACGTTGTCTCACGTTGTCCCTCGGTGTCCAACGATGTCCAACGGTGTCCAACGATGTCCAACGGTGTCCCACGATGTCCAACGATGTCCAACGATGTCCAACGGTGTCCAACGGTGTCCCACGTTGTCCCACGTTGCCCCACGTTGTCCCGCGGTGTACAACGATGTCCAACGGTGTCCCACGTTGTCCAACGGTGTCCCACGTTGTCCCACGTTGTCCCACGTTGTCCCACGTTGTCCCAAGTTGTCCCACGATGTCCCACGTTGTCCCACGTTGTCCCACGTTGTCCCACGGTGTCCCACGTTGTCCCACGTTGTCCCACGTTGTCCCACGTTGTCCCACGGTGTCCAACGATGTCCAACGGTGTCCAACGGTGTCCCACGGTGTCCAACGGTGTCCCACGTTGTCCCACGTTGTCCCACGTTGTCCCACGTTGTCCCACGTTGTCCCACGTTGTCCAACGATGTCCAACGGTGTCCCACGTTGTCCCACGTTGTCCCACGTTGTCCCACGTTGTCCCACGTTGTTCCATGGTTTCCCACGTTGTCCCACGTTGTCCCACGTTGTCCCACGGTGTCCAACGATGTCCAACGGTGTCCAACGGTGTCCAACGGTGTCCAACGATGTCCAACGATGTCCAACGATGTCCAACGGTGTCCAACGATGTCCAACGATGTCCAACGGTGTCCCACGATGTCCAACGATGTCCAACGATGTCCAACGGTGTCCAACGATGTCCAACGGTGTCCAACGATGTCCAACGATGTCCAACGGTGTCCCACGATGTCCAACGATGTCCAACGATGTCCAACGGTGTCCAACGGTGTCCCACGTTGTCCCACGTTGTCCCACGTTGTCCCACGGTGTCCAACGATGTCCAACGGTGTCCCACGTTGTCCAACGGTGTCCCACGTTGTCCCACGTTGTCCCACGGTGTCCAACGGTGTCCAACGATGTCCAAGGGTGTCCAACGGTGTCCCACGATGTCCACCGATGTCCAACGTTGTCCAACGGTGTCCAACGGTGTCCAACGGTGTCCAACGATGTCCAACGATGTCCAACGATGTCCAGCGGTGTCCAACGATGTCCAACGGTGTCCCACGATGTCCAACGATGTCCAACGATGTCCAACGGTGTCCAACGATGTCCAACGGTGTCCAACGATGCCCAACGATGTCCAACGGTGTCCCACGATGTCCAACGATGTCCAACGATGTCCAACGGTGTCCAACGGTGTCCCACGTTGTCCCACGTTGTCCCACGTTGTCCCACGGTGTCCAACGATGTCCAACGGTGTCCCACGTTGTCCAACGGTGTCCCACGTTGTCCCACGTTGTCCCACGGTGTCCAACGGTGTCCAACGATGTCCAAGGGTGTCCAACGGTGTCCCACGATGTCCACCGATGTCCAACGGTGTCCAACGGTGTCCAACGGTGTCCAACGGTGTCCAACGATGTCCAACGATGTCCAACGATGTCCAGCGGTGTCCAACGATGTCCAACGGTGTCCCACGATGTCCAACGATGTCCAACGATGTCCAACGGTGTCCAACGGTGTCCCACGTTGTCCCACGTTGTCCCACGTTGTCCCACGGTGTCCAACGATGTCCAACGGTGTCCAACGGTGTCCCACGGTGTCCAACGGTGTCCCACGTTGTCCCACGTTGTCCCACGTTGTCCCACGTTGTCCCACGTTGTCCAACGGTGTCCCACGGTGTCCAACGGTGTCCCACGGTGTCCAACGGTGTCCCACGTTGTCCCACGTTGTCCCACGTTGTCCCACGTTGTCCCACGTTGTCCCACGTTGTCCCACGGTGTCCAACGGTGTCCAACGATGTCCAACGGTGTCCAACGGTGTCCCACGATGTCCACCGATGTCCAACGGTGTCCAACGGTGTCCAACGGTGTCCAACGGTGTCCAACGATGTCCAACGATGTCCAACGATGTCCAACGGTGTCCAACGATGTCCAACGATGTCCAACGGTGTCCCACGATGTCCAACGATGTCCAACGATGTCCAACGGTGTCCAACGGTGTCCCACGTTGTCCCACGTTGTCCCACGTTGTCCCACGGTGTCCAACGATGTCCAACGGTGTCCCACGATGTCCAACGATGTCCAACGATGTCCAACGGTGTCCAACGGTGTCCCACGTTGTCCCACGTTGTCCCACGTTGTCCCACGGTGTCCAACGATGTCCAACGGTGTCCCACGTTGTCCTACGGTGTCCCACGTTGTCCCACGTAGTCCCACGTTGTCCCACGTTGTCCCACGATGTCCCACGTTGTCCCACGTTGTCCCACGTTGTCCCACGTTGTCCCACGGTGTCCAACGATGTCCAACGGTGTCCCACGTTGTCCCACGTTGTCCCACGTTGTCCCACGTTGTCCCACGTTGTCCCACGATGTTCCACGTTGTCCCACGTTGTCCCACGTTGTCCCACGTTGTCCCACGTTGTCCCACGTTGTCCCACGTTGTCCCACGTTGTCCCACGGTGTCCAACGATGTCCAACGGTGTCCAACGATGTCCAACGGTGTCCCACGATGTCCAACGATGTCCAACGATGTCCAACGGAGTCCAACGGTGTCCCACGTTGTCCCACGTTGTCCCACGTTGTCCCACGGTGTCCAACGATGTCCAACGGTGTCCCACGTTGTCCAACGGTGTCCCACGTTGTCCCACGTTATCCCACGTTGTCCCACGTTGTCCCACGTTGTTCCACGATGTCCCACGTTGTCCCACGTTGTCCCACGTTGTCCCACGTTGTCCCACGTTGTCCCACGTTGTCCCACGTTGTCCCACGTTGTCCCACGGTGTCCAACGATGTCCAACGGTGTCCAACGGTGTCCCACGGTGTCCAACGGTGTCCCACGTTGTCCCACGTTGTCCCACGTTGTCCCACGTTGTCCCACGTTGTCCCACGTTGTCCCACGTTGTTCCATGGTTTCCCACGTTGTCCCACGTTGTCCCACGTTGTCCCACGGTGTCCAACGATGTCCAACGGTGTCCAACGGTGTCCCACGGTGTCCAACGGTGTCCCACGTTGTCCCACGTTGTCCCACGTTGTCCCACGTTGTCCCACGTTGTCCAACGGTGTCCCACGGTGTCCAACGGTGTCCCACGTTGTCCCACGTTGTCCCACGTTGTCCCACGTTGTCCCACGTTGTCCCACGTTGTCCCACGGTGTCCAACGGTGTCCAACGATGTCCAACGGTGTCCAACGGTGTCCCACGATGTCCACCGCTGTCCAACGCTGTCCCACGTTGTCCCACGTTGTCCCACGTTGTCCCACGCTGTCCCACGTTGTCCCACGTTGTCCCACGTTGTCCCACTTTGTCCCACGTTGTCCCACGTTGTCCCACGGTGGCCAACGATGCCCAACGGTGTCCCACGTTGTCCCACGTTGTCCCACGTTGTTCCACGTTGTCCCACGTTGTCCCACGTTGTCCCACGGTGTCCCACGGTGTCCCACGTTGTCCCACGTTGTCCCACGTTGTCCCACGTTGTTCCATGGTTTCCCACGTTGTCCCACGATGTCCCACGTTGTCCCACGGTGTCCAACGATGTCCAACGGTGTCCAACGGTGTCCCACGGTGTCCCACGCTGTCCCACGTTGTCCCACGTTGTCCCACGTTGTCCCACGTTGTCCAACGGTGTCCCACGCTGTCCAACGGTGTCCCACGTTGTCCCACGTTGTCCCACGTTGTCCCACGTTGTCCCACGTTGTCCCACGTTGTCCCACGTTGTCCCACGGTGTCCAACGGTGTCCAACGATGTCCAACGGTGTCCAACGGTGTCCCACGATGTCCACCGATGTCCAACGGTGTCCAACGGTGTCCAACGGTGTCCAACGGTGTCCAACGATGTCCAACGATGTCCAACGATGTCCAACGGTGTCCAACGATGTCCAACGATGTCCAACGGTGTCCCACGATGTCCAACGATGTCCAACGATGTCCAACGATGTCCAACGATGTCCAACGATGTCCAACGGTGTCCAACGGTGTCCCACGTTGTCCCACGTTGTCCCACGTTGTCCCACGGTGTCCAGCGATGTCCAACGGTGTCCCACGTTGTCCAACGGTGTCCCACGTTGTCCCACGTTGTCCCACGTTGTCCCACGTTGTCCCACGTTGTCCAACGGTGTCCCACGGTGTCCAACGGTGTCCCACGTTGTCCCACGTTGTCCCACGTTGTCCCACGTTGTCCCACGTTGTCCCACGTTGTCCCACGGTGTCCAACGGTGTCCAACGATGTCCAACGGTGTCCAACGGTGTCCCACGATGTCCACCGATGTCCAACGGTGTCCCACGTTGTCCCACTTTGTCCCACGTTGTCCCACGTTGTCCCACGTTGTCCCACGTTGTCCCACGTTGTCCCCCGTTGTCCCACGTTGTCCCACGTTGTCCCACGGTGTCCAACGATGCCCAACGGTGTCCCACGTTGTCCCACGTTGTCCCACGTTGTTCCACGTTGTCCCACGTTGTCCCACGTTGTCCCACGGTGTCCCACGGTGTCCCACGTTGTCCCACGTTGTCCCACGTTGTCCCACGTTGTTCCATGGTTTCCCACGTTGTCCAACGATGTCCAACGTTGTCCCACGTTGTCCCACGTTGTCCTACGTTGTCCCACGTTGTCCCACGTTGTCCCACGTTGTCCCACGTTGTCCCACGTTGTCCCACGGTGTCCAACGGTGTCCAACGGTGTCCCACGATGTCCACCGATGTCCAACGGTGTCCAACGGTGTCCAACGGTGTCCAACGGTGTCCAACGATGTCCAACGGTGTCCAACGGTGTCCCACGTTGTCCCACGTTGTCCCACGTTGTCCCACGTTGTCCCACGTTGTCTCACGGTGTCCAACGATGTCCAACTGTGTCCCACGTTGTCCCACGTTGTCCCACGTTGTCCCACGTTGTCCCACGTTGTCCCACGATGTCCCACGTTGTCCCACGTTGTCCCACGTTGTCCCACGTTGTCCCACTTTGTCCCACGTTGTCCCACGTTGTCTCACGTTGTCCCTCGGTGTCCAACGATGTCCAACGGTGTCCAACGATGTCCAACGGTGTCCCACGATGTCCAACGATGTCCAACGATGTCCAACGGTGTCCAACGGTGTCCCACGTTGTCCCACGTTGCCCCACGTTGTCCCGCGGTGTACAACGATGTCCAACGGTGTCCCACGTTGTCCAACGGTGTCCCACGTTGTCCCACGTTGTCCCACGTTGTCCCACGTTGTCCCAAGTTGTCCCACGATGTCCCACGTTGTCCCACGTTGTCCCACGTTGTCCCACGGTGTCCCACGTTGTCCCACGTTGTCCCACGTTGTCCCACGTTGTCCCACGGTGTCCAACGATGTCCAACGGTGTCCAACGGTGTCCCACGGTGTCCAACGGTGTCCCACGTTGTCCCACGTTGTCCCACGTTGTCCCACGTTGTCCCACGTTGTCCCACGTTGTCCAACGATGTCCAACGGTGTCCCACGTTGTCCCACGTTGTCCCACGTTGTCCCACGTTGTCCCACGTTGTTCCATGGTTTCCCACGTTGTCCCACGTTGTCCCACGTTGTCCCACGGTGTCCAACGATGTCCAACGGTGTCCAACGGTGTCCAACGGTGTCCAACGATGTCCAACGATGTCCAACGATGTCCAACGGTGTCCAACGATGTCCAACGATGTCCAACGGTGTCCCACGATGTCCAACGATGTCCAACGATGTCCAACGGTGTCCAACGATGTCCAACGGTGTCCAACGATGTCCAACGATGTCCAACGGTGTCCCACGATGTCCAACGATGTCCAACGATGTCCAACGGTGTCCAACGGTGTCCCACGTTGTCCCACGTTGTCCCACGTTGTCCCACGGTGTCCAACGATGTCCAACGGTGTCCCACGTTGTCCAACGGTGTCCCACGTTGTCCCACGTTGTCCCACGGTGTCCAACGGTGTCCAACGATGTCCAAGGGTGTCCAACGGTGTCCCACGATGTCCACCGATGTCCAACGTTGTCCAACGGTGTCCAACGGTGTCCAACGGTGTCCAACGATGTCCAACGATGTCCAACGGTGTCCAACGGTGTCCCACGTTGTCCCACGTTGTCCCACGTTGTCCCACGGTGTCCAACGATGTCCAACGGTGTCCAACGGTGTCCCACGGTGTCCAACGGTGTCCCACGTTGTCCCACGTTGTCCCACGTTGTCCCACGTTGTCCCACGTTGTCCAACGGTGTCCCACGGTGTCCAACGGTGTCCCACGGTGTCCAACGGTGTCCCACGTTGTCCCACGTTGTCCCACGTTGTCCCACGTTGTCCCACGTTGTCCCACGTTGTCCCACGGTGTCCAACGGTGTCCAACGATGTCCAACGGTGTCCAACGGTGTCCCACGATGTCCACCGATGTCCAACGGTGTCCAACGGTGTCCAACGGTGTCCAACGGTGTCCAACGATGTCCAACGATGTCCAACGATGTCCAACGGTGTCCAACGATGTCCAACGATGTCCAACGGTGTCCCACGATGTCCAACGATGTCCAACGATGTCCAACGGTGTCCAACGGTGTCCCACGTTGTCCCACGTTGTCCCACGTTGTCCCACGGTGTCCAACGATGTCCAACGGTGTCCCACGATGTCCAACGATGTCCAACGATGTCCAACGGTGTCCAACGGTGTCCCACGTTGTCCCACGTTGTCCCACGTTGTCCCACGGTGTCCAACGATGTCCAACGGTGTCCCACGTTGTCCAACGGTGTCCCACGTTGTCCCACGTAGTCCCACGTTGTCCCACGTTGTCCCACGATGTCCCACGTTGTCCCACGTTGTCCCACGTTGTCCCACGTTGTCCCACGGTGTCCAACGATGTCCAACGGTGTCCCACGTTGTCCCACGTTGTCCCACGTTGTCCCACGTTGTCCCACGTTGTCCCACGATGTTCCACGTTGTCCCACGTTGTCCCACGTTGTCCCACGTTGTCCCACGTTGTCCCACGTTGTCCCACGTTGTCCCACGTTGTCCCACGGTGTCCAACGATGTCCAACGGTGTCCAACGATGTCCAACGGTGTCCCACGATGTCCAACGATGTCCAACGATGTCCAACGGAGTCCAACGGTGTCCCACGTTGTCCCACGTTGTCCCACGTTGTCCCACGGTGTCCAACGATGTCCAACGGTGTCCCACGTTGTCCAACGGTGTCCCACGTTGTCCCACGTTATCCCACGTTGTCCCACGTTGTCCCACGTTGTTCCACGATGTCCCACGTTGTCCCACGTTGTCCCACGTTGTCCCACGTTGTCCCACGTTGTCCCACGTTGTCCCACGTTGTCCCACGTTGTCCCACGGTGTCCAACGATGTCCAACGGTGTCCAACGGTGTCCCACGGTGTCCAACGGTGTCCCACGTTGTCCCACGTTGTCCCACGTTGTCCCACGTTGTCCCACGTTGTCCCACGTTGTCCCACGTTGTTCCATGGTTTCCCACGTTGTCCCACGTTGTCCCACGTTGTCCCACGGTGTCCAACGATGTCCAACGGTGTCCAACGGTGTCCCACGGTGTCCAACGGTGTCCCACGTTGTCCCACGTTGTCCCACGTTGTCCCACGTTGTCCCACGTTGTCCAACGGTGTCCCACGGTGTCCAACGGTGTCCCACGTTGTCCCACGTTGTCCCACGTTGTCCCACGTTGTCCCACGTTGTCCCACGTTGTCCCACGGTGTCCAACGGTGTCCAACGATGTCCAACGGTGTCCAACGGTGTCCCACGATGTCCACCGATGTCCAACGGTGTCCCACGTTGTCCCACGTTGTCCCACGTTGTCCCACGTTGTCCCACGTTGTCCCACGTTGTCCCACGTTGTCCCACGTTGTCCCACGTTGTCTCACGGTGTCCAACGATGTCCAACGGTGTCCCACGTTGTCCCACGTTGTCCCACGTTGTCCCACGTTGTCCCACGTTGTCCCACGATGTCCCACGTTGTCCCACGTTGTCCCACGGTGTCCCACGGTGTCCCACGTTGTCCCACGTTGTCCCACGTTGTCCCACGTTGTTCCATGGTTTCCCACGTTGTCCAACGATGTCCAACGTTGTCCCACCTTGTCCCACGTTGTCCTACGTTGTCCCACGTTGTCCCACGTTGTCCCACGTTGTCCCACGTTGTCCCACGTTGTCCCACGGTGTCCAACGGTGTCCAACGGTGTCCCACGATGTCCACCGATGTCCAACGGTGTCCAACGGTGTCCAACGGTGTCCAACGGTGTCCAACGATGTCCAACGGTGTCCAACGGTGTCCCACGTTGTCCCACGTTGTCCCACGTTGTCTCACGGTGTCCAACGATGTCCAACTGTGTCCCACGTTGTCCCACGTTGTCCCACGTTGTCCCACGTTGTCCCACGTTGTCCCACGATGTCCCACGTTGTCCCACGTTGTCCCACGTTGTCCCACGTTGTCCCACTTTGTCCCACGTTGTCCCACGTTGTCTCACGTTGTCCCTCGGTGTCCAACGATGTCCAACGGTGTCCAACGATGTCCAACGGTGTCCCACGATGTCCAACGATGTCCAACGATGTCCAACGGTGTCCAACGGTGTCCCACGTTGTCCCACGTTGCCCCACGTTGTCCCGCGGTGTACAACGATGTCCAACGGTGTCCCACGTTGTCCAACGGTGTCCCACGTTGTCCCACGTTGTCCCACGTTGTCCCACGTTGTCCCAAGTTGTCCCACGATGTCCCACGTTGTCCCACGTTGTCCCACGTTGTCCCACGGTGTCCCACGTTGTCCCACGTTGTCCCACGTTGTCCCACGTTGTCCCACGGTGTCCAACGATGTCCAACGGTGTCCAACGGTGTCCCACGGTGTCCAACGGTGTCCCACGTTGTCCCACGTTGTCCCACGTTGTCCCACGTTGTCCCACGTTGTCCCACGTTGTCCAACGATGTCCAACGGTGTCCCACGTTGTCCCACGTTGTCCCACGTCGTCCCACGTTGTCCCACGTTGTTCCATGGTTTCCCACGTTGTCCCACGTTGTCCCACGTTGTCCCACGGTGTCCAACGATGTCCAACGGTGTCCAACGGTGTCCAACGGTGTCCAACGATGTCCAACGATGTCCAACGATGTCCAACGGTGTCCAACGATGTCCAACGATGTCCAACGGTGTCCCACGATGTCCAACGATGTCCAACGATGTCCAACGGTGTCCAACGATGTCCAACGGTGTCCAACGATGTCCAACGATGTCCAACGGTGTCCCACGATGTCCAACGATGTCCAACGATGTCCAACGGTGTCCAACGGTGTCCCACGTTGTCCCACGTTGTCCCACGTTGTCCCACGGTGTCCAACGATGTCCAACGGTGTCCCACGTTGTCCAACGGTGTCCCACGTTGTCCCACGTTGTCCCACGGTGTCCAACGGTGTCCAACGATGTCCAAGGGTGTCCAACGGTGTCCCACGATGTCCACCGATGTCCAACGGTGTCCAACGGTGTCCAACGGTGTCCAACGGTGTCCAACGATGTCCAACGATGTCCAACGATGTCCAGCGGTGTCCAACGATGTCCAACGGTGTCCCACGATGTCCAACGATGTCCAACGATGTCCAACGGTGTCCAACGGTGTCCCACGTTGTCCCACGTTGTCCCACGTTGTCCCACGGTGTCCAACGATGTCCAACGGTGTCCAACGGTGTCCCACGGTGTCCAACGGTGTCCCACGTTGTCCCACGTTGTCCCACGTTGTCCCACGTTGTCCCACGTTGTCCAACGGTGTCCCACGGTGTCCAACGGTGTCCCACGGTGTCCAACGGTGTCCCACGTTGTCCCACGTTGTCCCACGTTGTCCCACGTTGTCCCACGTTGTCCCACGTTGTCCCACGGTGTCCAACGGTGTCCAACGATGTCCAACGGTGTCCAACGGTGTCCCACGATGTCCACCGATGTCCAACGGTGTCCAACGGTGTCCAACGGTGTCCAACGGTGTCCAACGATGTCCAACGATGTCCAACGATGTCCAACGGTGTCCAACGATGTCCAACGATGTCCAACGGTGTCCCACGATGTCCAACGATGTCCAACGATGTCCAACGGTGTCCAACGGTGTCCCACGTTGTCCCACGTTGTCCCACGTTGTCCCACGGTGTCCAACGATGTCCAACGGTGTCCCACGATGTCCAACGATGTCCAACGATGTCCAACGGTGTCCAACGGTGTCCCACGTTGTCCCACGTTGTCCCACGTTGTCCCACGGTGTCCAACGATGTCCCACGTTGTCCCACGTTGTCCCACGTTGTCCCACGGTGTCCAACGGTGTCCAACGATGTCCAACGGTGTCCAACGGTGTCCCACGATGTCCACCGATGTCCAACGGTGTCCAACGGTGTCCAACGGTGTCCCACGTTGTCCCACGTTGTCCCACGGTGTCCAACGATGTCCAACGGTGTCCCACGTTGTCCAACGGTGTCCCACGTTGTCCCACGTTGTCCCACGGTGTCCAACGGTGTCCAACGATGTCCAAGGGTGTCCAACGGTGTCCCACGATGTCCACCGATGTCCAACGGTGTCCAACGGTGTCCAACGGTGTCCAACGGTGTCCAACGATGTCCAACGATGTCCAACGATGTCCAGCGGTGTCCAACGATGTCCAACGGTGTCCCACGATGTCCAACGATGTCCAACGATGTCCAACGGTGTCCAACGGTGTCCCACGTTGTCCCACGTTGTCCCACGTTGTCCCACGGTGTCCAACGATGTCCAACGGTGTCCAACGGTGTCCCACGGTGTCCAACGGTGTCCCACGTTGTCCCACGTTGTCCCACGTTGTCCCACGTTGTCCCACGTTGTCCAACGGTGTCCCACGGTGTCCAACGGTGTCCCACGGTGTCCAACGGTGTCCCACGTTGTCCCACGTTGTCCCACGTTGTCCCACGTTGTCCCACGTTGTCCCACGTTGTCCCACGGTGTCCAACGGTGTCCAACGATGTCCAACGGTGTCCAACGGTGTCCCACGATGTCCACCGATGTCCAACGGTGTCCAACGGTGTCCAACGGTGTCCAACGGTGTCCAACGATGTCCAACGATGTCCAACGATGTCCAACGGTGTCCAACGATGTCCAACGATGTCCAACGGTGTCCCACGATGTCCAACGATGTCCAACGATGTCCAACGGTGTCCAACGGTGTCCCACGTTGTCCCACGTTGTCCCACGTTGTCCCACGGTGTCCAACGATGTCCAACGGTGTCCCACGATGTCCAACGATGTCCAACGATGTCCAACGGTGTCCAACGGTGTCCCACGTTGTCCCACGTTGTCCCACGTTGTCCCACGGTGTCCAACGATGTCCAACGGTGTCCCACGTTGTCCAACGGTGTCCCACGTTGTCCCACGTAGTCCCACGTTGTCCCACGTTGTCCCACGATGTCCCACGTTGTCCCACGTTGTCCCACGTTGTCCCACGTTGTCCCACGGTGTCCAACGATGTCCAACGGTGTCCCACGTTGTCCCACGTTGTCCCACGTTGTCCCACGTTGTCCCACGTTGTCCCACGATGTTCCACGTTGTCCCACGTTGTCCCACGTTGTCCCACGTTGTCCCACGTTGTCCCACGTTGTCCCACGTTGTCCCACGTTGTCCCACGGTGTCCAACGATGTCCAACGGTGTCCAACGATGTCCAACGGTGTCCCACGATGTCCAACGATGTCCAACGATGTCCAACGGAGTCCAACGGTGTCCCACGTTGTCCCACGTTGTCCCACGTTGTCCCACGGTGTCCAACGATGTCCAACGGTGTCCCACGTTGTCCAACGGTGTCCCACGTTGTCCCACGTTATCCCACGTTGTCCCACGTTGTCCCACGTTGTTCCACGATGTCCCACGTTGTCCCACGTTGTCCCACGTTGTCCCACGTTGTCCCACGTTGTCCCACGTTGTCCCACGTTGTCCCACGTTGTCCCACGGTGTCCAACGATGTCCAACGGTGTCCAACGGTGTCCCACGGTGTCCAACGGTGTCCCACGTTGTCCCACGTTGTCCCACGTTGTCCCACGTTGTCCCACGTTGTCCCACGTTGTCCCACGTTGTTCCATGGTTTCCCACGTTGTCCCACGTTGTCCCACGTTGTCCCACGGTGTCCAACGATGTCCAACGGTGTCCAACGGTGTCCCACGGTGTCCAACGGTGTCCCACGTTGTCCCACGTTGTCCCACGTTGTCCCACGTTGTCCCACGTTGTCCAACGGTGTCCCACGGTGTCCAACGGTGTCCCACGTTGTCCCACGTTGTCCCACGTTGTCCCACGTTGTCCCACGTTGTCCCACGTTGTCCCACGGTGTCCAACGGTGTCCAACGATGTCCAACGGTGTCCAACGGTGTCCCACGATGTCCACCGATGTCCAACGGTGTCCCACGTTGTCCCACGTTGTCCCACGTTGTCCCACGTTGTCCCACGTTGTCCCACGTTGTCCCACGTTGTCCCACGTTGTCCCACGTTGTCCCACGTTGTCCCACGGTGTCCAACGATGCCCAACGGTGTCCCACGTTGTCCCACGTTGTCCCACGTTGTTCCACGTTGTCCCACGTTGTCCCACGTTGTCCCACGGTGTCCCACGGTGTCCCACGTTGTCCCACGTTGTCCCACGTTGTCCCACGTTGTTCCATGGTTTCCCACGTTGTCCCACGATGTCCCACGTTGTCCCACGGTGTCCAACGATGTCCAACGGTGTCCAACGGTGTCCCACGGTGTCCCACGTTGTCCCACGTTGTCCCACGTTGTCCCACGTTGTCCCACGTTGTCCAACGGTGTCCCACGCTGTCCAACGGTGTCCCACGTTGTCCCACGTTGTCCCACGTTGTCCCACGTTGTCCCACGTTGTCCCACGTTGTCCCACGTTGTCCCACGGTGTCCAACGGTGTCCAACGATGTCCAACGGTGTCCAACGGTGTCCCACGATGTCCACCGATGTCCAACGGTGTCCAACGGTGTCCAACGGTGTCCAACGGTGTCCAACGATGTCCAACGATGTCCAACGATGTCCAACGGTGTCCAACGATGTCCAACGATGTCCAACGGTGTCCCACGATGTCCAACGATGTCCAACGATGTCCAACGATGTCCAACGATGTCCAACGATGTCCAACGGTGTCCAACGGTGTCCCACGTTGTCCCACGTTGTCCCACGTTGTCCCACGGTGTCCAGCGATGTCCAACGGTGTCCCACGTTGTCCAACGGTGTCCCACGTTGTCCCACGTTGTCCCACGTTGTCCCACGGTGTCCAACGATGTCCAACGGTGTCCAACGGTGTCCCACGGTGTCCAACGGTGTCCCACGTTGTCCCACGTTGTCCCACGTTGTCCCACGTTGTCCCACGTTGTCCCACGTTGTCCAACGATGTCCAACGGTGTCCCACGTTGTCCCACGTTGTCCCACGTTGTTCCACGTTGTTCCATGGTTTCCCACGTTGTCCCACGTTGTCCCACGTTGTCCCACGGTGTCCAACGATGTCCAACGGTGTCCAACGGTGTCCAACGGTGTCCAACGATGTCCAACGATGTCCAACGATGTCCAACGGTGTCCAACGATGTCCAACGATGTCCCACGTTGTCCCACGTTGTCCCACGTTGTCCCACGTTGTCCCACGTTGTCCCACGTTGTCCAACGATGTCCAACGGTGTCCCACGTTGTCCCACGTTGTCCCACGTTGTCCCACGTTGTTCCATGGTTTCCCACGTTGTCCCACGTTGTCCCACGTTGTCCCACGGTGTCCAACGATGTCCAACGGTGTCCCACGTTGTCCCACGTTGTCCCACGTTGTCCCACGTTGTCCCACGTTGTCCCACGTCGTCCCACGGTGTCCAACGATGCCCAACGGTGTCCCACGTTGTCCCACGTTGTCCCACGTTGTCCCACGTTGTCCCACGTTGTCCCACGTTGTCCCACGGTGTCCCACGGTGTCCCACGTTGTCCCACGTTGTCCCACGTTGTCCCACGTTGTTCCATGGTTTCCCACGTTGTCCCACGTTGTCCCACGTTGTCCCACGGTGTCCAACGATGTCCAACGGTGTCCAACGGTGTCCCACGGTGTCCAACGGTGTCCAACGGTGTCCAACGGTGTCCAACGATGTCCAACGATGTCCAACGATGTCCAACGGTGTCCAACGGTGTCCAACGATGTCCAACGATGTCCAACGGTGTCCCACGATGTCCAACGATGTCCAACGATGTCCAACGGTGTCCAACGGTGTCCCACGTGGTCCCACGTTGTCCCACGTTGTCCCACGGTGTCCAACGATGTCCAACGGTGTCCCACGTTGTCCAACGGTGTCCCACGTTGTCCCACGTTGTCCCACGTTGTCCCACGTTGTCCCACGCTGTCCCACGTTGTCCCACGTTGTCCCACGTTGTCCCACGTTGTCCCACGTTGTCCCACGTTGTCCCACGATGTCCCACGTTGTCCCACGTTGTCCCACGTTGTCCCACGTTGTCCCACGGTGTCCAACGATGTCCAACGGTGTCCCACGTTGTCCCACGTTGTCCCACGTTGTCCCACGTTGTCCCACGTTGTCCCACGATGTTCCACGTTGTCCCACGTTGTCCCACGTTGTCCCACGTTGTCCCACGTTGTCCCACGTTGTCCCACGATGTCCCACGTTGTCCCACGGTGTCCAACGATGTCCAACGGTGTCCAACGATGTCCAACGGTGTTCCACGATGTCCAACGATGTCCAACGATGTCCAACGGAGTCCAACGGTGTCCCACGTTGTCCCACGTTGTCCCACGTTGTCCCACGGTGTCCAACGATGTCCAACGGTGTCCCACGTTGTCCAACGGTGTCCCACGTTGTCCCACGTTATCCCACGTTGTCCCACGTTGTCCCACGTTGTTCCACGATGTCCCACGTTGTCCCACGTTGTCCCACGTTGTCCCACGTTGTCCCACGTTGTCCCACGTTGTCCCACGTTGTCCCACGTTGTCCCACGGTGTCCAACGATGTCCAACGGTGTCCAACGGTGTCCCACGGTGTCCAACGGTGTCCCACGTTGTCCCACGTTGTCCCACGTTGTCCCACGTTGTCCCACGTTGTCCCACGTTGTCCCACGTTGTTCCATGGTTTCCCACGTTGTCCCACGTTGTCCCACGTTGTCCCACGGTGTCCAACGATGTCCAACGGTGTCCAACGGTGTCCCACGGTGTCCAACGGTGTCCCACGTTGTCCCACGTTGTCCCACGTTGTCCCACGTTGTCCCACGTTGTCCAACGGTGTCCCACGGTGTCCAACGGTGTCCCACGTTGTCCCACGTTGTCCCACGTTGTCCCACGTTGTCCCACGTTGTCCCACGTTGTCCCACGGTGTCCAACGGTGTCCAACGATGTCCAACGGTGTCCAACGGTGTCCCACGATGTCCACCGATGTCCAACGGTGTCCCACGTTGTCCCACGTTGTCCCACGTTGTCCCACGTTGTCCCACGTTGTCCCACGTTGTCCCACGTTGTCCCACGTTGTCCCACGTTGTCCCACGTTGTCCCACGGTGTCCAACGATGCCCAACGGTGTCCCACGTTGTCCCACGTTGTCCCACGTTGTTCCACGTTGTCCCACGTTGTCCCACGTTGTCCCACGGTGTCCCACGGTGTCCCACGTTGTCCCACGTTGTCCCACGTTGTCCCACGTTGTTCCATGGTTTCCCACGTTGTCCCACGATGTCCCACGTTGTCCCACGGTGTCCAACGATGTCCAACGGTGTCCAACGGTGTCCCACGGTGTCCCACGTTGTCCCACGTTGTCCCACGTTGTCCCACGTTGTCCCACGTTGTCCCACGTTGTCCCACGGTGTCCAACGGTGTCCAACGATGTCCAACGGTGTCCAACGGTGTCCCACGATGTCCACCGATGTCCAACGGTGTCCAACGGTGTCCAACGGTGTCCAACGGTGTCCAACGATGTCCAACGATGTCCAACGATGTCCAACGGTGTCCAACGATGTCCAACGATGTCCAACGGTGTCCCACGATGTCCAACGATGTCCAACGATGTCCAACGATGTCCAACGATGTCCAACGATGTCCAACGGTGTCCAACGGTGTCCCACGTTGTCCCACGTTGTCCCACGTTGTCCCACGGTGTCCAGCGATGTCCAACGGTGTCCCACGTTGTCCAACGGTGTCCCACGTTGTCCCACGTTGTCCCACGTTGTCCCACGGTGTCCAACGATGTCCAACGGTGTCCAACGGTGTCCCACGGTGTCCAACGGTGTCCCACGTTGTCCCACGTTGTCCCACGTTGTCCCACGTTGTCCCACGTTGTCCAACGATGTCCAACGGTGTCCCACGTTGTCCCACGTTGTCCCACGTTGTTCCACGTTGTTCCATGGTTTCCCACGTTGTCCCACGTTGTCCCACGTTGTCCCACGGTGTCCAACGATGTCCAACGGTGTCCAACGGTGTCCAACGGTGTCCAACGATGTCCAACGATGTCCAACGATGTCCAACGGTGTCCAACGATGTCCAACGATGTCCCACGTTGTCCCACGTTGTCCCACGTTGTCCCACGTTGTCCCACGGTGTCCCACGGTGTCCCACGTTGTCCCACGTTGTCCCACGTTGTCCCACGTTGTCCCACGGTGTCCAACGATGTCCAACGGTGTCCAACGGTGTCCCACGGTGTCCAACGGTGTCCCACGATGTCCCACGATGTCCCACGTTGTCCCACGGTGTCCAACGATGTCCAACGGTGTCCAACGGTGTCCCACGGTGTCCCACGTTGTCCCACGTTGTCCCACGTTGTCCCACGTTGTCCCACGTTGTCCAACGGTGTCCCACGCTGTCCAACGGTGTCCCACGTTGTCCCACGTTGTCCCACGTTGTCCCACGTTGTCCCACGTTGTCCCACGTTGTCCCACGTTGTCCCACGGTGTCCAACGGTGTCCAACGATGTCCAACGGTGTCCAACGGTGTCCCACGATGTCCACCGATGTCCAACGGTGTCCAACGGTGTCCAACGGTGTCCAACGGTGTCCAACGATGTCCAACGATGTCCAACGATGTCCAACGGTGTCCAACGATGTCCAACGATGTCCAACGGTGTCCCACGATGTCCAACGATGTCCAACGATGTCCAACGATGTCCAACGATGTCCAACGATGTCCAACGGTGTCCAACGGTGTCCCACGTTGTCCCACGTTGTCCCACGTTGTCCCACGGTGTCCAGCGATGTCCAACGGTGTCCCACGTTGTCCAACGGTGTCCCACGTTGTCCCACGTTGTCCCACGTTGTCCCACGGTGTCCAACGATGTCCAACGGTGTCCAACGGTGTCCCACGGTGTCCAACGGTGTCCCACGTTGTCCCACGTTGTCCCACGTTGTCCCACGTTGTCCCACGTTGTCCCACGTTGTCCAACGATGTCCAACGGTGTCCCACGTTGTCCCACGTTGTCCCACGTTGTTCCACGTTGTTCCATGGTTTCCCACGTTGTCCCACGTTGTCCCACGTTGTCCCACGGTGTCCAACGATGTCCAACGGTGTCCAACGGTGTCCAACGGTGTCCAACGATGTCCAACGATGTCCAACGATGTCCAACGGTGTCCAACGATGTCCAACGATGTCCCACGTTGTCCCACGTTGTCCCACGTTGTCCCACGTTGTCCCACGTTGTCCCACGTTGTCCAACGATGTCCAACGGTGTCCCACGTTGTCCCACGTTGTCCCACGTTGTCCCACGTTGTTCCATGGTTTCCCACGTTGTCCCACGTTGTCCCACGTTGTCCCACGGTGTCCAACGATGTCCAACGGTGTCCCACGTTGTCCCACGTTGTCCCACGTTGTCCCACGTTGTCCCACGTTGTCCCACGTCGTCCCACGGTGTCCAACGATGCCCAACGGTGTCCCACGTTGTCCCACGTTGTCCCACGTTGTCCCACGTTGTCCCACGTTGTCCCACGTTGTCCCACGGTGTCCCACGGTGTCCCACGTTGTCCCACGTTGTCCCACGTTGTCCCACGTTGTTCCATGGTTTCCCACGTTGTCCCACGTTGTCCCACGTTGTCCCACGGTGTCCAACGATGTCCAACGGTGTCCAACGGTGTCCCACGGTGTCCAACGGTGTCCAACGGTGTCCAACGGTGTCCAACGATGTCCAACGATGTCCAACGATGTCCAACGATGTCCAACGGTGTCCAACGATGTCCAACGATGTCCAACGGTGTCCCACGATGTCCAACGATGTCCAACGATGTCCAACGGTGTCCAACGGTGTCCCACGTTGTCCCACGTTGTCCCACGTTGTCCCACGGTGTCCAACGATGTCCCACGGTGTCCCACGTTGTCCAACGGTGTCCCACGTTGTCCCACGTTGTCCCACGTTGTCCCACGTTGTCCCACGCTGTCCCACGTTGTCCCACGTTGTCCCACGTTGTCCCACGTTGTCCCACGTTGTCCCACGTTGTCCCACGATGTCCCACGTTGTCCCACGTTGTCCCACGTTGTCCCACGTTGTCCCACGGTGTCCAACGATGTCCAACGGTGTCCCACGTTGTCCCACGTTGTCCCACGTTGTCCCACGTTGTCCCACGTTGTCCCACGATGTTCCACGTTGTCCCACGTTGTCCCACGTTGTCCCACGTTGTCCCACGTTGTCCCACGTTGTCCCACGTTGTCCCACGTTGTCCCACGGTGTCCAACGATGTCCAACGGTGTCCAACGATGTCCAACGGTGTTCCACGATGTCCAACGATGTCCAACGATGTCCAACGGAGTCCAACGGTGTCCCACGTTGTCCCACGTTGTCCCACGTTGTCCCACGGTGTCCAACGATGTCCAACGGTGTCCCACGTTGTCCAACGGTGTCCCACGTTGTCCCACGTTATCCCACGTTGTACCACGTTGTCCCACGTTGTTCCACGATGTCCCACGTTGTCCCACGTTGTCCCACGTTGTCCCACGTTGTCCCACGTTGTCCCACGTTGTCCCACGTTGTCCCACGTTGTCCCCCGGTGTCCAACGATGTCCAACGGTGTCCAACGGTGTCCCACGGTGTCCAACGGTGTCCCACGTTGTCCCACGTTGTCCCACGTTGTCCCACGTTGTCCCACGTTGTCCCACGTTGTCCCACGTTGTTCCATGGTTTCCCACGTTGTCCCACGTTGTCCCACGTTGTCCCACGGTGTCCAACGATGTCCAACGGTGTCCAACGGTGTCCCACGGTGTCCAACGGTGTCCCACGTTGTCCCACGTTGTCCCACGTTGTCCCACGTTGTCCCACGTTGTCCAACGGTGTCCCACGGTGTCCAACGGTGTCCCACGTTGTCCCACGTTGTCCCACGTTGTCCCACGTTGTCCCACGTTGTCCCACGTTGTCCCACGGTGTCCAACGGTGTCCAACGATGTCCAACGGTGTCCAACGGTGTCCCACGATGTCCACCGATGTCCAACGGTGTCCCACGTTGTCCCACGTTGTCCCACGTTGTCCCACGTTGTCCCACGTTGTCCCACGTTGTCCCACGTTGTCCCACGTTGTCCCACGGTGTCCAACGATGCCCAACGGTGTCCCACGTTGTCCCACGTTGTCCCACGTTGTTCCACGTTGTCCCACGTTGTCCCACGGTGTCCCACGGTGTCCCACGGTGTCCCACGTTGTCCCACGTTGTCCCACGTTGTCCCACGTTGTTCCATGGTTTCCCACGTTGTCCCACGATGTCCCACGTTGTCCCACGGTGTCCAACGATGTCCAACGGTGTCCAACGGTGTCCCACGGTGTCCCACGTTGTCCCACGTTGTCCCACGTTGTCCCACGTTGTCCCACGTTGTCCAACGGTGTCCCACGCTGTCCAACGGTGTCCCACGTTGTCCCACGTTGTCCCACGTTGTCCCACGTTGTCCCACGTTGTCCCACGTTGTCCCACGTTGTCCCACGGTGTCCAACGGTGTCCAACGATGTCCAACGGTGTCCAACGGTGTCCCACGATGTCCACCGATGTCCAACGGTGTCCAACGGTGTCCAACGGTGTCCAACGGTGTCCAACGATGTCCAACGATGTCCAACGATGTCCAACGGTGTCCAACGATGTCCAACGATGTCCAACGGTGTCCCACGATGTCCAACGATGTCCAACGATGTCCAACGATGTCCAACGATGTCCAACGATGTCCAACGGTGTCCAACGGTGTCCCACGTTGTCCCACGTTGTCCCACGTTGTCCCACGGTGTCCAGCGATGTCCAACGGTGTCCCACGTTGTCCAACGGTGTCCCACGTTGTCCCACGTTGTCCCACGTTGTCCCACGGTGTCCAACGATGTCCAACGGTGTCCAACGGTGTCCCACGGTGTCCAACGGTGTCCCACGTTGTCCCACGTTGTCCCACGTTGTCCCACGTTGTCCCACGTTGTCCAACGATGTCCAACGGTGTCCCACGTTGTTCCACGTTGTCCCACGTTGTTCCACGTTGTTCCATGGTTTCCCACGTTGTCCCACGTTGTCCCACGTTGTCCCACGGTGTCCAACGATGTCCAACGGTGTCCAACGGTGTCCAACGGTGTCCAACGATGTCCAACGATGTCCAACGATGTCCAACGGTGTCCAACGATGTCCAACGATGTCCCACGTTGTCCCACGTTGTCCCACGTTGTCCCACGTTGTCCCACGTTGTCCCACGTTGTCCAACGATGTCCAACGGTGTCCCACGTTGTCCCACGTTGTCCCACGTTGTCCCACGTTGTTCCATGGTTTCCCACGTTGTCCCACGTTGTCCCACGTTGTCCCACGGTGTCCAACGATGTCCAACGGTGTCCCACGTTGTCCCACGTTGTCCCACGTTGTCCCACGTTGTCCCACGTTGTCCCACGTCGTCCCACGGTGTCCAACGATGCCCAACGGTGTCCCACGTTGTCCCACGTTGTCCCACGTTGTCCCACGTTGTCCCACGTTGTCCCACGTTGTCCCACGGTGTCCCACGGTGTCCCACGTTGTCCCACGTTGTCCCACGTTGTCCCACGTTGTTCCATGGTTTCCCACGTTGTCCCACGTTGTCCCACGTTGTCCCACGGTGTCCAACGATGTCCAACGGTGTCCAACGGTGTCCCACGGTGTCCAACGGTGTCCCACGTTGTCCCACGTTGTCCCACGTTGTCCCACGTTGTCCCACGTTGTCCAACGGTGTCCCACGCTGTCCAACGGTGTCCCACGTTGTCCCACGTTGTCCCACGTTGTCCCACGTTGTCCCACGTTGTCCCACGTTGTCCCACGTTGTCCCACGGTGTCCAACGGTGTCCAACGATGTCCAACGGTGTCCAACGGTGTCCCACGATGTCCACCGATGTCCAACGGTGTCCAACGGTGTCCAACGGTGTCCAACGGTGTCCAACGATGTCCAACGATGTCCAACGATGTCCAACGGTGTCCAACGATGTCCAACGATGTCCAACGGTGTCCCACGATGTCCAACGATGTCCAACGATGTCCAACGGTGTCCAACGGTGTCCCACGTTGTCCCACGTTGTCCCACGTTGTCCCACGGTGTCCAACGATGTCCAACGGTGTCCCACGTTGTCCAACGGTGTCCCACGTTGTCCCACGTTGTCCCACGTTGTCCCACGTTGTCCCACGCTGTCCCACGTTGTCCCACGTTGTCCCACGTTGTCCCACGTTGTCCCACGTTGTCCCACGTTGTCCCACGTTGTCCCACGTTGTCCCACGTTGTCCCACGTTGTCCCACGTTGTCCCACGGTGTCCAACGGTGTCCAACGATGTCCAACGGTGTCCAACGGTGTCCCACGTTGTCCCACGTTGTCCCACGTTGTCCCACGGTGTCCAACGATGTCCAACGGTGTCCCACGTTGTCCCACGTTGTCCCACGTTGTCCCACGTTGTCCCACGTTGTCCCACGATGTCCCACGTTGTCCCACGTTGTCCCACGTTGTCCCACGTTGTCCCACGTTGTCCCACGGTGTCCAACGGTGTCCAACGGTGTCCCACGATGTCCACCGATGTCCAACGGTGTCCAACGGTGTCCAACGGTGTCCAACGGTGTCCAACGATGTCCCACGTTGTCCCACGGTGTCCAACGATGTCCAACGGTGTCCCACGTTGTCCCACGTTGTCCCACGTTGTCCCACGTTGTCCCACGTTGTCCCACGTTGTCCCACGTTGTCCCACGTTGTCCCACGGTGTCCAACGATGTCCAACGGTGTCCAACGGTGTCCCACGGTGTCCAACGGTGTCCCACGTTGTCCCACGTTGTCCCACGTTGTCCCACGTTGTCCCACGTTGTCCCACGTTGTCCAACGATGTCCAACGGTGTCCCACGTTGTCCCACGTTGTCCCACGTTGTCCCACGTTGTCCCACGTTGTTCCATGGTTTCCCACGTTGTCCCACGTTGTCCCACGTTGTCCCACGGTGTCCAACGATGTCCAACGGTGTCCAACGGTGTCCAACGGTGTCCCACGGTGTCCAACGGTGTCCCACGTTGTCCCACGTTGTCCCACGTTGTCCCACGTTGTCCCACGTTGTCCAACGGTGTCCCACGGTGTCCAACGGTGTCCCACGTTGTCCCACGTTGTCCCACGTTGTCCCACGGTGTCCCACGTTGTCCAACGGTGTCCCACGGTGTCCAACGGTGTCCAACGATGTCCAACGGTGTCCAACGGTGTCCCACGATGTCCACCGATGTCCAACTGTGTCCAACGGTGTCCAACGGTGTCCAACGGTGTCCAACGATGTCCAACGATGTCCAACGATGTCCAACGGTGTCCCACGGTGTCCCACGGTGTCCAACGGTGTCCCACGTTGTCCCACGTTGTCCCACGTTGTCCCACGTTGTCCCACGATGTCCCACGTTGTCCAACGATGTCCAACGGTGTCCCACGTTGTCCCACGTTGTCCTACGTTGTCCCACGTTGTCCCACGTTGTCCCACGTTGTCCCACGTTGTCCCACGTTGTCCCACGGTGTCCAACGGTGTCCAACGGTGTCCCACGATGTCCACCGATGTCCAACGGTGTCCAACGGTGTCCAACGGTGTCCAACGGTGTCCAACGATGTCCCACGTTGTCCCACGTTGTCCCACGTTGTCCCACGGTGTCCAACGATGTCCAACGGTGTCCCACGTTGTCCCACGTTGTCCCACGTTGTCCCACGTTGTCCCACGTTGTCCCACGTTGTCGCACGTTGTCCCACGTTGTCCCACGTTGTCCCACGTTGTCCCACGTTGTCCCACGTTGTCCCACGGTGTCCAACGGTGTCCAACGATGTCCAACGGTGTCCCACGTTGTCCCACGTTGTCCCACGTTGTCCCACGATGTCCCACGTTGTCCCACGTTGTCCCACGTTGTCCCACGTTGTCCCACGTTGTCCCACGTTGTCCCACGTTGTCCCACGTTGTCCCACGTTGTCCCACGTTGTCCCACGTTGTCCCACGATGTCCCACGGTGTCCAACGGTGTCCAACGATGTCCAACGGTGTCCAACGGTGTCCCACGATGTCCACCGATGTCCAACGGTGTCCAACGGTGTCCAACGGTGTCCAACGATGTCCAACGATGTCCAACGATGTCCAACGGTGTCCAACGATGTCCAACGATGTCCAACGGTGTCCCACGATGTCCCACGTTGTCCCACGATGTCCCACGTTGTCCCACGTTGTCCCACGTTGTCCCACGTTGTCCCACGTTGTCCCACGTTGTCCCACGTGGTCCCACGTTGTCCCACGTTGTCCCACGGTGTCCAACGATGTCCAACGGTGTCCCACGTTGTCCAACGGTGTCCCACGTTGTCCCACGTTGTCCGACGTTGTCCCACGTTGTCCCACGATGTCCCACGTTGTCCCACGTTGTCCCACGTTGTCCCACGTTGTCCCACGTTGTCCCACGTTGTCCCACGTTGTCCCACGTTGTCCCACGTTGTCCCACGTTGTCCCACGTTGTCCCACGGTGTTCAACGATGTCCAACGGTGTCCAACGGTGTCCCACGGTGTCCAACGGTGTCCCACGTTGTCCCACGTTGTCCCACGTTGTCCCACGTTGTCCCACGTTGTCCCACGTTGTCCCACGTTGTCCAACGATGTCCAACGGTGTCCCACGTTGTCCCACGTTGTTCCATGGTTTCCCACGTTGTCCCACGTTGTCCCACGTTGTCCCACGGTGTCCAACGATGTCCAACGGTGTCCAACGGTGTCCAACGGTGTCCAACGGTGTCCCACGTTGTCCCACGTTGTCCCACGTTGTCCCACGGTGTCCAACGATGTCCAACGGTGTCCCACGTTGTCCCACGTTGTCCCACGTTGTCCCACGTTGTCCCACGTTGTCCCACGTTGTCCCACGTTGTCCCACGTTGTCCCACGTTGTCCCACGTTGTCCCACGTTGTCCCACGTTGTCCCACGTTGTCCCACGTTGTCCCACGTTGTCCCACGTTGTCCCACGTTGTCCCACGTTGTCCAACGATGTCCAACGGTGTCCCACGTTGTCCCACGTTGTTCCATGGTTTCCCACGTTGTCCCACGTGGTCCCACGTTGTCCCACGTTGTCCCACGGTGTCCAACGATGTCCAACGGTGTCCCACGGTGTCCAACGGTGTCCCACGTTGTCCCACGTTGTCCCACGTTGTCCCACGTTGTCCCACGTTGTCCCACGGTGTCCAACGGTGTCCAACGATGTCCAACGGTGTCCAACGGTGTCCCACGATGTCCACCGATGTCCAACTGTGTCCAACGGTGTCCAACGGTGTCCAACGGTGTCCAACGATGTCCAACGATGTCCAACGATGTCCAACGGTGTCCCACGGTGTCCCACGGTGTCCAACGGTGTCCCACGTTGTCCCACGATGTCCCACGTTGTCCCACGTTGTCCCACGATGTCCCACGTTGTCCAACGATGTCCAACGGTGTCCCACGTTGTCCCACGTTGTCCTACGTTGTCCCACGTTGTCCCACGTTGTCCCACGTTGTCCCACGTTGTCCCACGTTGTCCCACGGTGTCCAACGGTGTCCAACGGTGTCCCACGATGTCCACCGATGTCCAACGGTGTCCAACGGTGTCCAACGGTGTCCAACGGTGTCCAACGATGTCCCACGTGGTCCCACGTTGTCCCACGTTGTCCCACGGTGTCCAACGATGTCCAACGGTGTCCCACGTTGTCCCACGTTGTCCCACGTTGTCCCACGTTGTCCCACGTTGTCCCACGTTGTCGCACGTTGTCCCACGTTGTCCCACGTTGTCCCACGTTGTCCCACGTTGTCCCACGTTGTCCCACGGTGTCCAACGGTGTCCAACGATGTCCAACGGTGTCCCACGTTGTCCCACGTTGTCCCACGTTGTCCCACGATGTCCCACGTTGTCCCACGTTGTCCCACGTTGTCCCACGTTGTCCCACGTTGTCCCACGTTGTCCCACGTTGTCCCACGTTGTCCCACGTTGTCCCACGTTGTCCCACGTTGTCCCACGTTGTCCCACGGTGTCCAACGGTGTCCAACGATGTCCAACGGTGTCCAACGGTGTCCCACGATGTCCACCGATGTCCAACGGTGTCCAACGGTGTCCAACGGTGTCCAACGATGTCCAACGATGTCCAACGATGTCCAACGGTGTCCAACGATGTCCAACGATGTCCAACGGTGTCCCACGATGTCCCACGTTGTCCCACGATGTCCCACGTTGTCCCACGTTGTCCCACGTTGTCCCACGTTGTCCCACGTTGTCCCACGTTGTCCCACGTGGTCCCACGTTGTCCCACGTTGTCCCACGGTGTCCAACGATGTCCAACGGTGTCCCACGTTGTCCAACGGTGTCCCACGTTGTCCCACGTTGTCCGACGTTGTCCCACGTTGTCCCACGATGTCCCACGTTGTCCCACGTTGTCCCACGTTGTCCCACGTTGTCCCACGTTGTCCCACGTTGTCCCACGTTGTCCCACGTTGTCCCACGTTGTCCCACGTTGTCCCACGTTGTCCCACGGTGTTCAACGATGTCCAACGGTGTCCAACGGTGTCCCACGGTGTCCAACGGTGTCCCACGTTGTCCCACGTTGTCCCACGTTGTCCCACGTTGTCCCACGTTGTCCCACGTTGTCCCACGTTGTCCAACGATGTCCAACGGTGTCCCACGTTGTCCCACGTTGTTCCATGGTTTCCCACGTTGTCCCACGTTGTCCCACGTTGTCCCACGGTGTCCAACGATGTCCAACGGTGTCCAACGGTGTCCAACGGTGTCCAACGGTGTCCCACGTTGTCCCACGTTGTCCCACGTTGTCCCACGGTGTCCAACGATGTCCAACGGTGTCCCACGTTGTCCCACGTTGTCCCACGTTGTCCCACGTTGTCCCACGTTGTCCCACGTTGTCCCACGTTGTCCCACGTTGTCCCACGTTGTCCCACGTTGTCCCACGTTGTCCCACGTTGTCCCACGTTGTCCCACGTTGTCCCACGTTGTCCCACGTTGTCCCACGTTGTCCCACGTTGTCCAACGATGTCCAACGGTGTCCCACGTTGTCCCACGCTGTTCCATGGTTTCCCACGTTGTCCCACGTGGTCCCACGTTGTCCCACGTTGTCCCACGGTGTCCAACGATGTCCAACGGTGTCCCACGGTGTCCAACGGTGTCCCACGTTGTCCCACGTTGTCCCACGTTGTCCCACGTTGTCCCACGATGTGCCACGTTGTCCAACGATGTCCAACGGTGTCCCACGTTGTCCCACGTTGTCCCACGATGTCCCACGTTGTCCCACGTTGTCCCACGGTTTCCAACGATGTCCAACGGTGTCCAACGGTGTCCCACGGTGTCCAACGGTGTCCCACGTTGTCCCACGTTGTCCCACGTTGTCCCACGTTGTCCCACGTTGTCCCACGTTGTCCCACGTTGTCCCACGTTGTCCTACGTTGTCCCACGTTGTTCCACGTTGTCCCACGTTGTCCCACGTTGTCCCACGTTGTCCCACGGTGTCCAACGATGTCCAACGGTGTCCCACGTTGTCCCACGTTGTCCTACGTTGTCCCACGTTGTCCCACGTTGTCCCACGTTGTCCCACGTTGTCCCGCGTTGTCCCACGGTGTCCAACGGTGTCCCACGTTGTCCCACGTTGTCCCACGGTGTCCAACGATGTCCAACGGTGTCCAACGGTGTCCCACGGTGTCCCACGTTGTCCCACGTGGTCCCACGTTGTCCAACGGTGTCCCACGATGTCCAACGATGTCCAACGATGTCCAACGGTGTCCAACGGTGTCCCACGTTGTCCCACGTTGTCCCACGTTGTCCCACGGTGTCCAACGATGTCCAACGGTGTCCCACGTTGTCCCACGTTGTCCCACGTTGTCCCACGTTGTCCCACGTTGTCCCACGTTGTCCCACGTTGTCCCACGTTGTCCCACGTTGTCCCACGTTGTCCCACGTTGTCCCACGTTGTCCCACGTTGTCCCACGTTGTCCCACGTTGTCCCACGTTGTCCAACGATGTCCAACGGTGTCCCACGTTGTCCCACGGTGTCCCACGTTGTCCCACGTGGTCCCACGTTGTCCCACGTTGTCCCACGGTGTCCAACGATGTCCAACGGTGTCCCACGGTGTCCAACGGTGTCCCACGTTGTCCCACGTTGTCCCACGTTGTCCCACGTTGTCCCACGATGTCCCACGTTGTCCAACGATGTCCAACGGTGTCCCACGTTGTCCCACGTTGTCCCACGTTGTCCCACGTTGTCCCACGTTGTCCCACGTTGTCCCACGGTGTCCAACGGTGTCCAACGATGTCCAACGGTGTCCAACGGTGTCCCACGTTGTCCCACGTTGTCCCACGTTGTCCCACGGTGTCCAACGATGTCCAACGGTGTCCCACGTTGTCCCACGTTGTCCCACGTTGTCCCACGTTGTCCCACGTTGTCCCACGATGTCCCACGTTGTCCCACGTTGTCCCACGTTGTCCCACGTTGTCCCACGTTGTCCCACGGTGTCCAACGGTGTCCAACGGTGTCCCACGATGTCCACCGATGTCCAACGGTGTCCAACGGTGTCCAACGGTGTCCAACGGTGTCCAGCGATGTCCCACGTTGTCCCACGGTGTCCAACGATGTCCAACGGTGTCCCACGGTGTCCCACGTTGTCCCACGTTGTCCCACGTTGTCCCACGTTGTCCCACGTTGTCCCACGTTGTCCCACGTTGTCCCACGGTGTCCAACGATGTCCAACGGTGTCCAACGGTGTCCCACGGTGTCCAACGGTGTCCCACGTTGTCCCACGTTGTCCCACGTTGTCCCACGTTGTCCCACGTTGTCCCACGTTGTCCAACGATGTCCAACGGTGTCCCACGTTGTCCCACGTTGTCCCACGTTGTCCCACGTTGTCCCACGTTGTTCCATGGTTTCCCACGTTGTCCCACGTTGTCCCACGTTGTCCCACGGTGTCCAACGATGTCCAACGGTGTCCAACGGTGTCCAACGGTGTCCCACGGTGTCCAACGGTGTCCCACGTTGTCCCACGTTGTCCCACGTTGTCCCACGTTGTCCCACGTTGTCCAACGGTGTCCCACGGTGTCCAACGGTGTCCCACGTTGTCCCACGTTGTCCCACGTTGTCCCACGTTGTCCCACGTTGTCCCACGTTGTCCCACGGTGTCCAACGGTGTCCAACGATGTCCAACGGTGTCCAACGGTGTCCCACGATGTCCACCGATGTCCAACTGTGTCCAACGGTGTCCAACGGTGTCCAACGGTGTCCAACGATGTCCAACGATGTCCAACGATGTCCAACGGTGTCCCACGGTGTCCCACGGTGTCCAACGGTGTCCCACGTTGTCCCACGTTGTCCCACGTTGTCCCACGTTGTCCCACGATGTCCCACGTTGTCCAGCGATGTCCAACGGTGTCCCACGTTGTCCCACGTTGTCCTACGTTGTCCCACGTTGTCCCACGTTGTCCCACGTTGTCCCACGTTGTCCCACGTTGTCCCACGGTGTCCAACGGTGTCCAACGGTGTCCCACGATGTCCACCGATGTCCAACGGTGTCCAGCGGTGTCCAACGGTGTCCAACGGTGTCCAACGATGTCCCACGTTGTCCCACGTTGTCCCACGTTGTCCCACGGTGTCCAACGATGTCCAACGGTGTCCCACGTTGTCCCACGTTGTCCCACGTTGTCCCACGTTGTCCCACGTTGTCGCACGTTGTCCCACGTTGTCCCACGTTGTCCCACGTTGTCCCACGTTGTCCCACGTTGTCCCACGGTGTCCAACGGTGTCCAACGATGTCCAACGGTGTCCCACGTTGTCCCACGTTGTCCCACGTTGTCCCACGATGTCCCACGTTGTCCCACGTTGTCCCACGTTGTCCCACGTTGTCCCACGTTGTCCCACGTTGTCCCACGTTGTCCCACGTTGTCCCACGTTGTCCCACGTTGTCCCACGGTGTCCAACGGTGTCCAACGATGTCCAACGGTGTCCAACGGTGTCCCACGATGTCCACCGATGTCCAACGGTGTCCAACGGTGTCCAACGGTGTCCCACGATGTCCACCGATGTCCAACTGTGTCCAACGGTGTCCAACGGTGTCCAACGGTGTCCAACGATGTCCAACGATGTCCAACGATGTCCAACGGTGTCCCACGGTGTCCCACGGTGTCCAACGGTGTCCCACGTTGTCCCACGTTGTCCCACGTTGTCCCACGTTGTCCCACGATGTCCCACGTTGTCCAGCGATGTCCAACGGTGTCCCACGTTGTCCCACGTTGTCCTACGTTGTCCCACGTTGTCCCACGTTGTCCCACGTTGTCCCACGTTGTCCCACGTTGTCCCACGGTGTCCAACGGTGTCCAACGGTGTCCCACGATGTCCACCGATGTCCAACGGTGTCCAGCGGTGTCCAACGGTGTCCAACGGTGTCCAACGATGTCCCACGTTGTCCCACGTTGTCCCACGTTGTCCCACGGTGTCCCACGATGTCCAACGGTGTCCCACGTTGTCCCACGTTGTCCCACGTTGTCCCACGTTGTCCCACGTTGTCGCACGTTGTCCCACGTTGTCCCACGTTGTCCCACGTTGTCCCACGTTGTCCCACGTTGTCCCACGGTGTCCAACGGTGTCCAACGATGTCCAACGGTGTCCCACGTTGTCCCACGTTGTCCCACGTTGTCCCACGATGTCCCACGTTGTCCCACGTTGTCCCACGTTGTCCCACGTTGTCCCACGTTGTCCCACGTTGTCCCACGTTGTCCCACGTTGTCCCACGTTGTCCCACGTTGTCCCACGGTGTCCAACGGTGTCCAACGATGTCCAACGGTGTCCAACGGTGTCCCACGATGTCCACCGATGTCCAACGGTGTCCAACGGTGTCCAACGGTGTCCAACGATGTCCAACGATGTCCAACGATGTCCAACGGTGTCCAACGATGTCCAACGATGTCCAACGGTGTCCCACGATGTCCCACGTTGTCCCACGATGTCCCACGTTGTCCCACGTTGTCCCACGTTGTCCCACGTTGTCCCACGTTGTCCCACGTTGTCCCACGTGGTCCCACGTTGTCCCACGTTGTCCCACGGTGTCCAACGATGTCCAACGGTGTCCCACGTTGTCCAACGGTGTCCCACGTTGTCCCACGTTGTCCGACGTTGTCCCACGTTGTCCCACGATGTCCCACGTTGTCCCACGTTGTCCCACGTTGTCCCACGTTGTCCCACGTTGTCCCACGTTGTCCCACGTTGTCCCACGTTGTCCCACGTTGTCCCACGGTGTTCAACGATGTCCAACGGTGTCCAACGGTGTCCCACGGTGTCCAACGGTGTCCCACGTTGTCCCACGTTGTCCCACGTTGTCCCACGTTGTCCCACGTTGTCCCACGTTGTCCCACGTTGTCCCACGTTGTCCAACGATGTCCAACGGTGTCCCACGTTGTCCCACGTTGTCCCACGTTGTCCCACGTTGTCCCACGTTGTCCCACGTTGTCCCACGTTGTCCCACGATGTCCCACGTTGTCCCACGTTGTCCCACGTTGTCCAACGATGTCCAACGGTGTCCCACGTTGTCCCACGTTGTTCCATGGTTTCCCACGTTGTCCCACGTTGTCCCACGTTGTCCCACGGTGTCCAACGATGTCCAACGGTGTCCAACGGTGTCCAACGGTGTCCAACGGTGTCCCACGTTGTCCCACGTTGTCCCACGTTGTCCCACGGTGTCCAACGATGTCCAACGGTGTCCCACGCTGTCCCACGTTGTCCCACGTTGTCCCACGTTGTCCCACGTTGTCCCACGTTGTCCCACGTTGTCCCACGTTGTCCCACGTTGTCCCACGTTGTCCCACGTTGTCCCACGTTGTCCCACGTTGTCCCACGTTGTCCCACGTTGTCCCACGTTGTCCCACGTTGTCCCACGTTGTCCCACGTTGTCCCACGTTGTCCCACGTTGTCCAACGATGTCCAACGGTGTCCCACGTTGTCCCACGTTGTTCCATGGTTTCCCACGTTGTCCCACGTGGTCCCACGTTGTCCCACGTTGTCCCACGGTGTCCAACGATGTCCAACGGTGTCCCACGGTGTCCAACGGTGTCCCACGTTGTCCCACGTTGTCCCACGTTGTCCCACGTTGTCCCACGATGTCCCACGTTGTCCAACGATGTCCAACGGTGTCCCACGTTGTCCCACGTTGTCCCACGATGTCCCACGTTGTCCCACGTTGTCCCACGGTGTCCAACGATGTCCAACGGTGTCCAACGGTGTCCCACGGTGTCCAACGGTGTCCCACGTTGTCCCACGTTGTCCCACGTTGTCCCACGTTGTCCCACGTTGTCCCACGTTGTCCCACGTTGTCCGACGTTGTCCCACGTTGTTCCACGTTGTCCCACGTTGTCCCACGTTGTCCCACGTTGTCCCACGTTGTCCCACGTTGTCCCACGTTGTCCCACGTTGTCCCACGTTGTCCCACGTTGTCCCACGTTGTCCCACGGTGTCCAACGATGTCCAGCGGTGTCCAACGGTGACCCAAGGTGTCCAACGGTGTCCAACGGTGTCCCACGGTGTCCAACGGTGTCCCACGTTGTCCCACGTTGTCCCACGTTGTCCCACGTTGTCCCACGTTGTCCCACGTTGTCCCACGTTGTCCCACGTTGTCCCACGTTGTCCCACGGTGTCCAACGGTGTCCAACGATGTCCAACGGTGTCCAACGGTGTCCCACGTTGTCCCACGTTGTCCCACGTTGTCCCACGGTGTCCAACGATGTCCAACGGTGTCCCACGTTGTCCCACGTTGTCCCACGTTGTCCCACGTTGTCCCACGTTGTCCCACGATGTCCCACGTTGTCCCACGTTGTCCCACGTTGTCCCACGTTGTCCCACGTTGTCCCACGTTGTCCCACGTTGTCTCACGTTGTCCCACGGTGTCCAACGATGTCCAACGGTGTCCAACGATGTCCAACGGTGTCCCACGATGTCCAACGATGTCCAACGATGTCCAACGGTGTCCAACGGTGTCCCACGTTGTCCCACGTTGTCCCACGTTGTCCCACGGTGTCCAACGATGTCCAACGGTGTCCCACGTTGTCCAACGGTGTCCCACGTTGTCCCACGTTGTCCCACGTTGTCCCACGTTGTCCCAAGTTGTCCCACGATGTCCCACGTTGTCCCACGTTGTCCCACGTTGTCCCACGTTGTCCCACGTTGTCCCACGTTGTCCCACGTTGTCCCACGTTGTCCCACGGTGTCCAACGATGTCCAACGGTGTCCAACGGTGTCCCACGGTGTCCAACGGTGTCCCACGTTGTCCCACGTTGTCCCACGTTGTCCCACGTTGTCCCACGTTGTCCCACGTTGTCCAACGATGTCCAACGGTGTCCCACGTTGTCCCACGTTGTCCCACGTTGTCCCACGTTGTCCCACGTTGTTCCATGGTTTCCCACGTTGTCCCACGTTGTCCCACGTTGTCCCACGGTGTCCAACGATGTCCAACGGTGTCCAACGGTGTCCCACGATGTCCACCGATGTCCAACGGTGTCCAACGGTGTCCAACGGTGTCCAACGGTGTCCAACGATGTCCAACGATGTCCAACGATGTTCAACGGTGTCCAACGATGTCCAACGATGTCCAACGGTGTCCCACGATGTCCAACGATGTCCAACGATGTCCAACGGTGTCCAACGGTGTCCAACGGTGTCCCACGGTGTCCAACGGTGTCCCACGTTGTCCCACGTTGTCCCACGTTGTCCCACGTTGTCCCACGTTGTCCCACGTTGTCCCACGTTGTCCTACGTTGTCCCACGTTGTTCCACGTTGTCCCACGTTGTCCCACGTTGTCCCACGTTGTCCCACGGTGTCCAACGGTGTCCCACGTTGTCCCACGTTGTCCCACGTTGTCCCACGTTGTCCCACGTTGTCCCACGTTGTCCCACGTTGTCCCACGTTGTCCCACGTTGTCCCACGGTGTCCAACGGTGTCCAACGGTGTCCAACGGTGTCCAACGATGTCCAACGGTGTCCAACGGTGTCCCACGGTGTCCAACGGTGTCCAACGGTGTCCCACGGTGTCCAACGGTGTCCCACGTTGTCCCACGTTGTCCCACGTTGTCCCACGTTGTCCCACGATGTCCCACGTTGTCCAACGATGTCCAACGGTGTCCCACGTTGTCCCACGTTGTCCTACGTTGTCCCACGTTGTCCCACGTTGTCCCACGTTGTCCCACGTTGTCCCACGTTGTCCCACGGTGTCCAACGGTGTCCCACGTTGTCCCACGTTGTCCCACGGTGTCCAACGATGTCCAACGGTGTCCAACGGTGTCCCACGGTGTCCCACGTTGTCCCACGTGGTCCCACATTGTCCAACGGTGTCCCACGATGTCCAACGATGTCCAACGATGTCCAACGGTGTCCAACGGTGTCCCACGTTGTCCCACGTTGTCCCACGTTGTCCCACGGTGTCCAAAGATGTCCAACGGTGTCCCACGTTGTCCCACGTTGTCCCACGTTGTCCCACGTTGTCCCACGTTGTCCCACGTTGTCCCACGTTGTCCCACGTTGTCCCACGTTGTCCCACGTTGTCCCACGTTGTCCCACGTTGTCCCACGGTGTCCAACGATGTCCAGCGGTGTCCAACGGTGACCCAAGGTGTCCAACGGTGTCCAACGGTGTCCCACGGTGTCCAACGGTGTCCCACGTTGTCCCACGTTGTCCCACGTTGTCCCACGTTGTCCCACGTTGTCCCACGTTGTCCCACGTTGTCCCACGGTGTCCAACGGTGTCCAACGATGTCCAACGGTGTCCAACGGTGTCCCACGTTGTCCCACGTTGTCCCACGTTGTCCCACGGTGTCCAACGATGTCCAACGGTGTCCCACGTTGTCCCACGTTGTCCCACGTTGTCCCACGTTGTCCCACGTTGTCCCACGATGTCCCACGTTGTCCCACGTTGTCCCACGTTGTCCCGCGTTGTCCCACGTTGTCCCACGTTGTCCCACGTTGTCCCACGTTGTCCCACGGTGTCCAACGATGTCCAACGGTGTCCAACGATGTCCAACGGTGTCCCACGATGTCCAACGATGTCCAACGATGTCCAACGGTGTCCAACGGTGTCCCACGTTGTCCCACGTTGTCCCACGTTGTCCCACGGTGTCCAACGATGTCCAACGGTGTCCCACGTTGTCCAACGGTGTCCCACGTTGTCCCACGTTGTCCCACGTTGTCCCACGTTGTCCCAAGTTGTCCCACGATGTCCCACGTTGTCCCACGTTGTCCCACGTTGTCCCACGTTGTCCCACGTTGTCCCACGTTGTCCCACGTTGTCCCACATTGTCCCACGGTGTCCAACGATGTCCAACGGTGTCCAACGGTGTCCCACGGTGTCCAACGGTGTCCCACGTTGTCCCACGTTGTCCCACGTTGTCCCACGTTGTCCCACGTTGTCCCACGTTGTCCAACGATGTCCAACGGTGTCCCACGTTGTCCCACGTTGTCCCACGTTGTCCCACGTTGTCCCACGTTGTTCCATGGTTTCCCACGTTGTCCCACGTTGTCCCACGTTGTCCCACGGTGTCCAACGATGTCCAACGGTGTCCAACGGTGTCCCACGATGTCCACCGATGTCCAACGGTGTCCAACGGTGTCCAACGGTGTCCAACGGTGTCCAACGATGTCCCACGATGTCCAACGATGTTCAACGGTGTCCAACGATGTCCAACGATGTCCAACGGTGTCCCACGATGTCCAACGATGTCCAACGATGTCCAACGGTGTCCAACGGTGTCCCACGTTGTCCCACGTTGTCCCACGTTGTCCCACGGTGTCCAACGGTGTCCCACGTTGTCCCACGTTGTCCCACGTTGTTCCATGGTTTCCCACGTTGTCCCACGTTGTCCCACGTTGTCCCACGGTGTCCAACGATGTCCAACGGTGTCCAACGGTGTCCAACGGTGTCCAACGGTGTCCAACGATGTCCAACGATGTCCAACGTTGTCCAACGGTGTCCAACGATGTCCAACGATGTCCAACGGTGTCCCACGATGTCCAACGATGTCCAACGGTGTCCAACGGTGTCCCACGTTGTCCCACGTTGTCCCACGTTGTCCCGCGGTGTCCAACGATGTCCAACGGTGTCCAACGGTGTCCCACGGTGTCCAACGGTGTCCCACGTTGTCCCACGTTGTCCCACGTTGTCCCACGTTGTCCCACGTTGTCCAACGGTGTCCCACGGTGTCCAACGGTGTACCACGGTGTCCAACGGTGTCCCACGTTGTCCCACGTTGTCCCACGTTGTCCCACGTTGTCCCACGTTGTCCCACGTTGTCCCACGGTGTCCAACGGTGTCCAACGATGTCCAACGGTGTCCAACGGTGTCCAACGGTGTCCAACGATGTCCAACGATGTCCAACGATGTCCAACGGTGTCAAACGATGTCCAACGATGTCCAACGGTGTCCCACGATGTCCAACGATGTCCAACGGTGTCCAACGGTGTCCCACGTTGTCCCACGTTGTCCCACGTTGTCCCACGGTGTCCAACGATGTCCAACGGTGTCCAACGGTGTCCCACGGTGTCCAACGGTTTCCCACGTTGTCCCACGTTGTCCCACGTTGTCCCACGTTGTCCCACGTTGTCCCACGGTGTCCAACGGTGTCCCACGTTGTCCCACGTTGTCCCACGTTGTCCCACGTTGTCCCACGTTGTTCCATGGTTTCCCACGTTGTCCCACGTTGTCCCACGTTGTCCCACGGTGTCCAACGATGTCCAACGGTGTCCAACGGTGTCCAACGGTGTCCAACGGTGTCCAACGATGTCCAACGATGTCCAACGATGTCCAACGGTGTCCAACGATGTCCAACGATGTCCAACGGTGTCCCACGATGTCCAACGATGTCCAACGGTGTCCAACGGTGTCCCACGTTGTCCCACGTTGTCCCACGTTGTCCCACGGTGTCCAACGATGTCCAACGGTGTCCAACGGTGTCTCACGGTGTCCAACGGTGTCCCACGTTGTCCCACGTTGTCCCACGTTGTCCCACGTTGTCCCACGTTGTCCAACGGTGTCCCACGGTGTCCAACGGTGTCCCACGGTGTCCAACGGTGTCCCACGTTGTCCCACGTTGTCCCACGTTGTCCCACGTTGTCCCACGTTGTCCCACGGTGTCCAACGGTGTCCAACGATGTCCAACGGTGTCCAACGGTGTCCCACGATGTCCACCGATGTCCAACGGTGTCCAACGGTGTCCAACGGTGTCCAACGGTGTCCAACGATGTCCAACGATGTCCAACGATGTCCAACGGTGTCCAACGATGTCCAACGATGTCCAACGGTGTCCCACGATGTCCAACGATGTCCAACGATGTCCAACGGTGTCCAACGGTGTCCCACGTTGTCCCACGTTGTCCCACGTTGTCCCACGGTGTCCAACGATGTGCAACGGTGTCCCACGTTGTCCCACGTTGTCCCACGTTGTCCCACGTTGTTCCATGGTTTCCCACGTTGTCCCACGTTGTCCCACGTTGTCCCACGGTGTCCAACGATGTCCAACGGTGTCCAACGGTGTCCAACGGTGTCCAACGATGTCCAACGATGTCCAACGATGTCCAACGGTGTCCAACGGTGTCCCACGTTGTCCCACGTTGTCCCACGTTGTCCCACGGTGTCCAACGATGTCCAACGGTGTCCAACGATGTCCAACGATGTCTAACGGTGTCCCACGATGTCCAACGATGTCCAACAATGTCCAACGGTGTCCAACGGTGTCCCACGTTGTCCCACGTTGTCCCACGTTGTCCCACGGTGTCCAACGGTGTCCCACGTTGTCCCACGTTGTCCCACGTTGTCCCACGTTGTCCCACGTTGTCCCACGTTGTCCCACGTTGTCCCACGTTGTCCCACGTTGTCCCACGTTGTCCAACGGTGTCCAACGGTGTCCAACGGTGTCCAACGATGTCCAACGGTGTCCAACGGTGTCCCACGGTGTCCAACGGTGTCCAACGGTGTCCAACGGTGTCCCACGTTGTCCCACGTTGTCCCACGTTGTCCAACGATGTCCAACGGTGTCCAACGGTGTCCCACGGTGTCCAACGGTGTCCCACGTTGTCCCACGTTGTCCCACGTTGTCCCACGTTGTCCCAAGTTGTCCCACGATGTCCCACGTTGTCCCACGTTGTCCCACGTTGTCCCACGTTGTCCCACGTTGTCCCACGTTGTCCCACGTTGTCCCACGTTGTCCCACGGTGTCCAACGATGTCCAACGGTGTCCAACGGTGTCCCACGGTGTCCAACGGTGTCCCACGTTGTCCCACGTTGTCCCACGTTGTCCCACGTTGTCCCACGTTGTCCCACGTTGTCCAACGATGTCCAACGGTGTCCCACGTTGTCCCACGTTGTCCCACGTTGTCCCACGTTGTCCCACGTTGTTCCATGGTTTCCCACGTTGTCCCACGTTGTCCCACGTTGTCCCACGTTGTCCCACGTTGTCCCACGTTGTCCTACGTTGTCCCACGTTGTTCCACGTTGTCCCACGTTGTCCCACGTTGTCCCACGTTGTCCCACGGTGTCCAACGGTGTCCCACGTTGTCCCACGTTGTCCCACGTTGTCCCACGTTGTCCCACGTTGTCCCACGTTGTCCCACGTTGTCCCACGTTGTCCCACGTTGTCCCACGTTGTCCCACATTGTCCCACGTTGTCCCACGTTGTCCCACGTTGTCCCACGTTGTCCCACGTTGTCCCACGTTGTCCCACGGTGTCCAACGGTGTCCAACGGTGTCCAACGGTGTCCAACGATGTCCAACGGTGTCCAACGGTGTCCCACGGTGTCCAACGGTGTCCAACGGTGTCCCACGGTGTCCAACGGTGTCCCACGTTGTCCCACGTTGTCCCACGTTGTCCCACGTTGTCCCACGATGTCCCACGTTGTCCAACGATGTCCAACGGTGTCCCACGTTGTCCCACGTTGTCCTACGTTGTCCCACGTTGTCCCACGTTGTCCCACGTTGTCCCACGGTGTCCAACGATGTCCAACGGTGTCCAACGGTGTCCCACGGTGTCCCACGTTGTCCCACGTGGTCCCACATTGTCCAACGGTGTCCCACGATGTCCAACGATGTCCAACGATGTCCAACGGTGTCCAACGGTGTCCCACGTTGTCCCACGTTGTCCCACGTTGTCCCACGGTGTCCAACGATGTCCAACGGTGTCCCACGTTGTCCCACGTTGTCCCACGTTGTCCCACGTTGTCCCACGTTGTCCCACGTTGTCCCACGTTGTCCCACGTTGTCCCACGTTGTCCCACGTTGTCCCACGTTGTCCCACGTTGTCCCACGGTGTCCAACGATGTCCAGTGGTGTCCAACGGTGACCCAAGGTGTCCAACGGTGTCCAACGGTGTCCCACGGTGTCCAACGGTGTCCCACGTTGTCCCACGTTGTCCCACGTTGTCCCACGTTGTCCCACGTTGTCCCACGTTGTCCCACGTTGTCCCACGTTGTCCCACGTTGTCCCACGGTGTCCAACGGTGTCCAACGATGTCCAACGGTGTCCAACGGTGTCCCACGTTGTCCCACGTTGTCCCACGTTGTCCCACGGTGTCCAACGATGTCCAACGGTGTCCCACGTTGTCCCACGTTGTCCCACGTTGTCCCACGTTGTCCCACGTTGTCCCACGATGTCCCACGTTGTCCCACGTTGTCCCACGTTGTCCCACGTTGTCCCACGTTGTCCCACGTTGTCCCACGTTGTCTCACGTTGTCCCACGGTGTCCAACGATGTCCAACGGTGTCCAACGATGTCCAACGGTGTCCCACGATGTCCAACGATGTCCAACGATGTCCAACGGTGTCCAACGGTGTCCCACGTTGTCCCACGTTGTCCCACGTTGTCCCACGGTGTCCAACGATGTCCAACGGTGTCCCACGTTGTCCAACGGTGTCCCACGTTGTCCCACGTTGTCCCACGTTGTCCCACGTTGTCCCAAGTTGTCCCACGATGTCCCACGTTGTCCCACGTTGTCCCACGTTGTCCCACGTTGTCCCACGTTGTCCCACGTTGTCCCACGTTGTCCCACGTTGTCCCACGGTGTCCAACGATGTCCAACGGTGTCCAACGGTGTCCCACGGTGTCCAACGGTGTCCCACGTTGTCCCACGTTGTCCCACGTTGTCCCACGTTGTCCCACGTTGTCCCACGTTGTCCAACGATGTCCAACGGTGTCCCACGTTGTCCCACGTTGTCCCACGTTGTCCCACGTTGTTCCATGGTTTCCCACGTTGTCCCACGTTGTCCCACGTTGTCCCACGGTGTCCAACGATGTCCAACGGTGTCCAACGGTGTCCCACGATGTCCACCGATGTCCAACGGTGTCCAACGATGTCCAACGGTGTCCAACGGTGTCCCACGTTGTCCCACGTTGTCCCACGGTGTCCAACGATGTCCAACGGTGTCCAACGGTGTCCCACGGTGTCCCACGATGTCCAACGATGTCCAACGATGTCCAACGGTGTCCAACGGTGTCCCACGTTGTCCCACGTTGTCCCACGGTGTCCAACGATGTCCAACGGTGTCCAACGGTGTCCCACGGTGTCCCACGATGTCCAACGATGTCCAACGATGTCCAACGGTGTCCAACGGTGTCCCACGTTGTCCCACGTTGTCCCACGTTGTCCCACGGTGTCCAACGGTGTCCAACGGTGTCCCACGGTGTCCAACGGTGTCCCACGTTGTCCCACGTTGTCCCACGTTGTCCCACGTTGTCCCACGATGTCCCACGTTGTCCAACGATGTCCAACGGTGTCCCACGTTGTCCCACGTTGTCCTACGTTGCCCACGTTGTCCCACGTTGTCCCACGTTGTCCCACGTTGTCCCACGTTGTCCCACGGTGTCCAACGGTGTCCCACGTTGTCCCACGTTGTCCCACGGTGTCCAACGATGTCCAACGGTGTCCAACGGTGTCCCACGGTGTCCCACGTTGTCCCACGTGGTCCCACATTGTCCCACGGTGTCCCACGATGTCCAACGATGTCCAACGATGTCCAACGGTGTCCAACGGTGTCCCACGTTGTCCCACGTTGTCCCACGTTGTCCCACGGTGTCCAACGATGTCCAACGGTGTCCCACGTTGTCCCACGTTGTCCCACGTTGTCCCACGTTGTCCCACGTTGTCCCACGTTGTCCCACGTTGTCCCACGTTGTCCCACGTTGTCCCACGTTGTCCCACGTTGTCCCACGGTGTCCAACGATGTCCAGCGGTGTCCAACGGTGACCCAAGGTGTCCAACGGTGTCCAACGGTGTCCCACGGTGTCCAACGGTGTCCCACGTTGTCCCACGTTGTCCCACGTTGTCCCACGTTGTCCCACGTTGTCCCACGTTGTCCCACGTTGTCCCACGTTGTCCCACGTTGTCCCACGGTGTCCAACGGTGTCCAACGATGTCCAACGGTGTCCAACGGTGTCCCACGTTGTCCCACGTTGTCCCACGTTGTCCCACGGTGTCCAACGATGTCCAACGGTGTCCCACGTTGTCCCACGTTGTCCCACGTTGTCCCACGTTGTCCCACGTTGTCCCACGATGTCCCACGGTGTCCAACGATGTCCAACGGTGTCCAACGATGTCCAACGGTGTCCCACGATGTCCAACGATGTCCAACGATGTCCAACGGTGTCCAACGGTGTCCCACGTTGTCCCACGTTGTCCCACGTTGTCCCACGGTGTCCAACGATGTCCAACGGTGTTCCACGTTGTCCAACGGTGTCCCACGTTGTCCCACGTTGTCCCACGTTGTCCCACGTTGTCCCAAGTTGTCCCACGATGTCCCACGTTGTCCCACGTTGTCCCACGTTGTCCCACGTTGTCCCACGTTGTCCCACGTTGTCCCACGTTGTCCCACGTTGTCCCACGGTGTCCAACGATGTCCAACGGTGTCCAACGGTGTCCCACGGTGTCCAACGGTGTCCCACGTTGTCCCACGTTGTCCCACGTTGTCCCACGTTGTCCCACGTTGTCCCACGTTGTCCAACGATGTCCAACGGTGTCCCACGTTGTCCCACGTTGTCCCACGTTGTCCCACGTTGTTCCATGGTTTCCCACGTTGTCCCACGTTGTCCCACGTTGTCCCACGTTGTCCCACGTTGTCCCACGTTGTCCCACGTTGTCCCACGTTGTTCCATGGTTTCCCACGTTGTCCCACGTTGTCCCACGTTGTCCCACGGTGTCCAACGATGTCCAACGGTGTCCAACGGTGTCCCACGATGTCCACCGATGTCCAACGGTGTCCAACGGTGTCCAACGGTGTCCAACGGTGTCCAACGATGTCCAACGATGTCCAACGATGTCCAACGGTGTCCAACGGTGTCCCACGTTGTCCCACGTTGTCCCACGTTGTCCCACGGTGTCCAACGGTGTCCAACGGTGTCCCACGGTGTCCAACGGTGTCCCACGTTGTCCCACGTTGTCCCACGTTGTCCCACGTTGTCCCACGATGTCCCACGTTGTCCAACGATGTCCAACGGTGTCCCACGTTGTCCCACGTTGTCCTACGTTGCCCACGTTGTCCCACGTTGTCCCACGTTGTCCCACGTTGTCCCACGTTGTCCCACGGTGTCCAACGGTGTCCCACGTTGTCCCACGTTGTCCCACGGTGTCCAACGATGTCCAACGGTGTCCAACGGTGTCCCACGGTGTCCCACGTTGTCCCACGTTGTCCCACATTGTCCAACGGTGTCCCACGATGTCCAACGATGTCCAACGATGTCCAACGGTGTCCAACGGTGTCCCACGTTGTCCCACGTTGTCCCACGTTGTCCCACGGTGTCCAACGATGTCCAACGGTGTCCCACGTTGTCCCACGTTGTCCCACGTTGTCCCATGTTGTCCCACGTTGTCCCACGTTGTCCCACGTTGTCCCACGTTGTCCCACGTTGTCCCACGTTGTCCCACGTTGTCCCACGTTGTCCCACGGTGTCCAACGATGTCCAGCGGTGTCCAACGGTGACCCAAGGTGTCCAACGGTGTCCAACGGTGTCCCACGGTGTCCAACGGTGTCCCACGTTGTCCCACGTTGTCCCACGTTGTCCCACGTTGTCCCACGTTGTCCCACGTTGTCCCACGTTGTCCCACGTTGTCCCACGTTGTCCCACGGTGTCCAACGGTGTCCAACGATGTCCAACGGTGTCCAACGGTGTCCCACGTTGTCCCACGTTGTCCCACGTTGTCCCACGGTGTCCAACGATGTCCAACGGTGTCCCACGTTGTCCCACGTTGTCCCACGTTGTCCCACGTTGTCCCACGTTGTCCCACGATGTCCCACGTTGTCCCACGTTGTCCCACGTTGTCTCACGTTGTCCCACGGTGTCCAACGATGTCCAACGGTGTCCAACGATGTCCAACGGTGTCCCACGATGTCCAACGATGTCCAACGATGTCCAACGGTGTCCAACGGTGTCCCACGTTGTCCCACGTTGTCCCACGTTGTCCCACGGTGTCCAACGATGTCCAACGGTGTCCCACGTTGTCCAACGGTGTCCCACGTTGTCCCACGTTGTCCCACGTTGTCCCACGTTGTCCCAAGTTGTCCCACGATGTCCCACGTTGTCCCACGTTGTCCCACGTTGTCCCACGTTGTCCCACGTTGTCCCACGTTGTCCCACGTTGTCCCACGTTGTCCCACGGTGTCCAACGATGTCCAACGGTGTCCAACGGTGTCCCACGGTGTCCAACGGTGTCCCACGTTGTCCCACGTTGTCCCACGTTGTCCCACGTTGTCCCACGTTGTCCCACGTTGTCCAACGATGTCCAACGGTGTCCCACGTTGTCCCACGTTGTCCCACGTTGTCCCACGTTGTCCCACGTTGTTCCATGGTTTCCCACGTTGTCCCACGTTGTCCCACGTTGTCCCACGGTGTCCAACGATGTCCAACGGTGTCCAACGGTGTCCCACGATGTCCACCGATGTCCAACGGTGTCCAACGGTGTCCAACGGTGTCCAACGGTGTCCAACGATGTCCAACGATGTCCAACGATGTTCAACGGTGTCCAACGATGTCCAACGATGTCCAACGGTGTCCCACGATGTCCAACGATGTCCAACGATGTCCAACGGTGTCCAACGGTGTCCCACGTTGTCCCACGTTGTCCCACGTTGTCCCACGGTGTCCAACGGTGTCCCACGTTGTCCCACGTTGTCCCACGTTGTTCCATGGTTTCCCACGTTGTCCCACGTTGTCCCACGTTGTCCCACGGTGTCCAACGATGTCCAACGGTGTCCAACGGTGTCCAACGGTGTCCAACGGTGTCCAACGATGTCCAACGATGTCCAACGATGTCCAACGGTGTCCAACGATGTCCAACGATGTCCAACGGTGTCCCACGATGTCCAACGATGTCCAACGGTGTCCAACGGTGTCCCACGTTGTCCCACGTTGTCCCACGTTGTCCCGCGGTGTCCAACGATGTCCAACGGTGTCCAACGGTGTCCCACGGTGTCCAACGGTGTCCCACGTTGTCCCACGTTGTCCCACGTTGTCCCACGTTGTCCCACGTTGTCCAACGGTGTCCCACGGTGTCCAACGGTGTCCCACGGTGTCCAACGGTGTCCCACGTTGTCCCACGTTGTCCCACGTTGTCCCACGTTGTCCCACGTTGTCCCACGTTGTCCCACGGTGTCCAACGGTGTCCAACGATGTCCAACGGTGTCCAACGGTGTCCAACGGTGTCCAACGATGTCCAACGATGTCCAACGATGTCCAACGGTGTCCAACGATGTCCAACGATGTCCAACGGTGTCCCACGATGTCCAACGATGTCCAACGGTGTCCAACGGTGTCCCACGTTGTCCCACGTTGTCCCACGTTGTCCCACGTTGTCCCACGGTGTCCAACGATGTCCAACGGTGTCCAACGGTGTCCCACGGTGTCCAACGGTGTCCCACGTTGTCCCACGATGTCCCACGTTGTCCCACGTTGTCCCACGTTGTCCCACGGTGTCCAACGGTGTCCCACGTTGTCCCACGTTGTCCCACGTTGTCCCACGTTGTCCCACGTTGTTCCATGGTTTCCCACGTTGTCCCACATTGTCCCACGTTGTCCCACGGTGTCCAACGATGTCCAACGGTGTCCAACGGTGTCCAACGGTGTCCAACGGTGTCCAACGATGTCCAACGATGTCCAACGATGTCCAACGGTGTCCAACGATGTCCAACGATGTCCAACGGTGTCCCACGATGTCCAACGATGTCCAACGGTGTCCAACGGTGTCCCACGTTGTCCCACGTTGTCCCACGTTGTCCCACGGTGTCCAACGATGTCCAACGGTGTCCAACGGTGTCTCACGGTGTCCAACGGTGTCCCACGTTGTCCCACGTTGTCCCACGTTGTCCCACGTTGTCCCACGTTGTCCAACGGTGTCCCACGGTGTCCAACGGTGTCCCACGGTGTCCAACGGTGTCCCACGTTGTCCCACGTTGTCCCACGTTGTCCCACGTTGTCCCACGTTGTCCCACGTTGTCCCACGGTGTCCAACGGTGTCCAACGATGTCCAACGGTGTCCAACGGTGTCCCACGATGTCCACCGATGTCCAACGGTGTCCAACGGTGTCCAACGGTGTCCAACGGTGTCCAACGATGTCCAACGATGTCCAACGATGTCCAACGGTGTCCAACGATGTCCAACGATGTCCAACGGTGTCCCACGATGTCCAACGATGTCCAACGGTGTCCAACGGTGTCCCACGTTGTCCCACGTTGTCCCACGTTGTCCCACGGTGTCCAACGATGTCCAACGGTGTCCCACGTTGTCCCACGTTGTCCCACGTTGTCCCACGTTGTTCCATGGTTTCCCACGTTGTCCCACGTTGTCCCACGTTGTCCCACGATGTCCAACGATGTCCAACGGTGTCCAACGGTGTCCAACGGTGTCCAACGATGTCCAACGGTGTCCAACGATGTCCAACGGTGTCCAACGGTGTCCCACGTTGTCCCACGTTGTCCCACGTTGTCCCACGGTGTCCAACGATGTCCAACGGTGTCCAACGATGTCCAACGATGTCTAACGGTGTCCCACGATGTCCAACGATGTCCAACAATGTCCAACGGTGTCCAACGGTGTCCCACGTTGTCCCACGTTGTCCCACGTTGTCCCACGGTGTCCAACGGTGTCCCACGTTGTCCCACGTTGTCCCACGTTGTCCCACGTAGTCCCACGTTGTCCCACGTTGTCCCACGTTCTCCCACGTTGTCCCACGTTGTCCCACGTTGTCCAACGGTGTCCAACGGTGTCCAACGGTGTCCAACGATGTCCAACGGTGTCCAACGGTGTCCCACGGTGTCCAACGGTGTCCAACGGTGTCCAACGGTGTCCCACGTTGTCCCACGTTGTCCCACGTTGTCCAACGATGTCCAACGGTGTCCAACGGTGTCCCACGGTGTCCAACGGTGTCCCACGTTGTCCCACGTTGTCCCACGTTGTCCCACGTTGTCCCAAGTTGTCCCACGATGTCCCACGTTGTCCCACGTTGTCCCACGTTGTCCCACGTTGTCCCACGTTGTCCCACGTTGTCCCACGTTGTCCCACGTTGTCCCACGGTGTCCAACGATGTCCAACGGTGTCCAACGGTGTCCCACGGTGTCCAACGGTGTCCCACGTTGTCCCACGTTGTTCCATGGTTTCCCACGTTGTCCCACGTTGTCCCACGTTGTCCCACGGTGTCCAACGATGTCCAACGGTGTCCAACGGTGTCCAACGGTGTCCAACGGTGTCCAACGATGTCCAACGATGTCCAACGATGTCCAACGGTGTCCAACGATGTCCAACGATGTCCCACGGTGTCCCACGATGTCCAACGATGTCCAACGGTGTCCAACGGTGTCCCACGTTGTCCCACGTTGTCCCACGTTGTCCCGCGGTGTCCAACGATGTCCAACGGTGTCCAACGGTGTCCCACGGTGTCCAACGGTGTCCCACGTTGTCCCACGTTGTCCCACGTTGTCCCACGTTGTCCCACGTTGTCCAACGGTGTCCCACGGTGTCCAACGGTGTCCCACGGTGTCCAACGGTGTCCCACGTTGTCCCACGTTGTCCCACGTTGTCCCACGTTGTCCCACGTTGTCCCACGGTGTCCAACGGTGTCCAACGATGTCCAACGGTGTCCAACGGTGTCCAACGGTGTCCAACGATGTCCAACGATGTCCAACGATGTCCAACGGTGTCCAACGATGTCCAACGATGTCCAACGGTGTCCCACGATGTCCAACGATGTCCAACGGTGTCCAACGGTGTCCCACGTTGTCCCACGTTGTCCCACGTTGTCCCACGTTGTCCCACGGTGTCCAACGATGTCCAACGGTGTCCAACGGTGTCCCACGGTGTCCAACGGTGTCCCACGTTGTCCCACGTTGTCCCACGTTGTCCCACGTTGTCCCACGTTGTCCCACGGTGTCCCACGGTGTCCCACGTTGTCCCACGTTGTCCCACGTTGTCCCACGTTGTCCCACGTTGTTCCATGGTTTCCCACGTTGTCCCACATTGTCCCACGTTGTCCCACGGTGTCCAACGATGTCCAACGGTGTCCAACGGTGTCCAACGGTGTCCAACGGTGTCCAACGATGTCCAACGATGTCCAACGATGTCCAACGGTGTCCAACGATGTCCAACGATGTCCAACGGTGTCCCACGATGTCCAACGATGTCCAACGGTGTCCAACGGTGTCCCACGTTGTCCCACGTTGTCCCACGTTGTCCCACGGTGTCCAACGATGTCCAACGGTGTCCAACGGTGTCTCACGGTGTCCAACGGTGTCCCACGTTGTCCCACGTTGTCCCACGTTGTCCCACGTTGTCCCACGTTGTCCAACGGTGTCCCACGGTGTCCAACGGTGTCCCACGGTGTCCAACGGTGTCCCACGTTGTCCCACGTTGTCCCACGTTGTCCCACGTTGTCCCACGTTGTCCCACGTTGTCCCACGGTGTCCAACGGTGTCCAACGATGTCCAACGGTGTCCAACGGTGTCCCACGATGTCCACCGATGTCCAACGGTGTCCAACGGTGTCCAACGGTGTCCAACGGTGTCCAACGATGTCCAACGATGTCCAACGATGTCCAACGGTGTCCAACGATGTCCAACGATGTCCAACGGTGTCCCACGATGTCCAACGATGTCCAACGGTGTCCAACGGTGTCCCACGTTGTCCCACGTTGTCCCACGTTGTCCCACGGTGTCCAACGATGTCCAACGGTGTCCCACGTTGTCCCACGTTGTCCCACGTTGTCCCACGTTGTTCCATGGTTTCCCACGTTGTCCCACGTTGTCCCACGTTGTCCCACGGTGTCCAACGATGTCCAACGGTGTCCAACGGTGTCCAACGGTGTCCAACGATGTCCAACGATGTCCAACGATGTCCAACGGTGTCCAACGGTGTCCCACGTTGTCCCACGTTGTCCCACGTTGTCCCACGTTGTCCCACGGTGTCCAACGATGTCCAACGGTGTCCAACGATGTCCAACGATGTCTAACGGTGTCCCACGATGTCCAACGATGTCCAACAATGTCCAACGGTGTCCAACGGTGTCCCACGTTGTCCCACGTTGTCCCACGTTGTCCCACGGTGTCCAACGGTGTCCCACGTTGTCCCACGTTGTCCCACGTTGTCCCACGTAGTCCCACGTTGTCCCACGTTGTCCCACGTTGTCCCACGTTGTCCCACGTTGTCCCACGTTGTCCAACGGTGTCCAACGGTGTCCAACGGTGTCCAACGATGTCCAACGGTGTCCAACGGTGTCCCACGGTGTCCAACGGTGTCCAACGGTGTCCAACGGTGTCCCACGTTGTCCCACGTTGTCCCACGTTGTCCAACGATGTCCAACGGTGTCCAACGGTGTCCCACGGTGTCCAACGGTGTCCCACGTTGTCCCACGTTGTCCCACGTTGTCCCACGTTGTCCCAAGTTGTCCCACGATGTCCCACGTTGTCCCACGTTGTCCCACGTTGTCCCACGTTGTCCCACGTTGTCCCACGTTGTCCCACGTTGTCCCACGTTGTCCCACGGTGTCCAACGATGTCCAACGGTGTCCAACGGTGTCCCACGGTGTCCAACGGTGTCCCACGTTGTCCCACGTTGTCCCACGTTGTCCCACGTTGTCCCACGTTGTCCCACGTTGTCCAACGATGTCCAACGGTGTCCCACGTTGTCCCACGTTGTCCCACGTTGTCCCACGTTGTCCCACGTTGTTCCATGGTTTCCCACGTTGTCCCACGTTGTCCCACGTTGTCCCACGTTGTCCCACGTTGTCCCACGGTGTCCCACGGTGTCCCACGTTGTACCACGTTGTCCCACGTTGTCCCACGTTGTTCCATGGTTTCCCACGTTGTCCCACGTTGTCCCACGTTGTCCCACGGTGTCCAACGATGTCCAACGGTGTCCAACGGTGTCCAACGGTGTCCAACGGTGTCCAACGATGTCCAACGATGTCCAACGATGTCCAACGGTGTCCAACGATGTCCAACGATGTCCAACGGTGTCCCACGATGTCCAACGATGTCCAACGGTGTCCAACGGTGTCCCACGTTGTCCCACGTTGTCCCACGTTGTCCCACGGTGTCCAACGATGTCCAACGGTGTCCAACGGTGTCCCACGGTGTCCAACGGTGTCCCACGTTGTCCCACGTTGTCCCACGTTGTCCCACGTTGTCCCACGTTGTCCAACGGTGTCCCACGGTGTCCCACGGTGTCCCACGGTGTCCAACGGTGTCCCACGTTGTCCCACGTTGTCCCACGTTGTCCCACGTTGTCCCACGTTGTCCCACGTTGTCCCACGGTGTCCAACGGTGTCCAACGATGTCCAACGGTGTCCAACGGTGTCCAACGGTGTCCAACGATGTCCAACGATGTCCAACGATGTCCAACGGTGTCCAACGATGTCCAACGATGTCCAACGGTGTCCCACGATGTCCAACGATGTCCAACGGTGTCCAACGGTGTCCCACGTTGTCCCACGTTGTCCCACGTTGTCCCACGGTGTCCAACGATGTCCAACGGTGTCCAACGGTGTCCCACGGTGTCCAACGGTGTCCCACGTTGTCCCACGTTGTCCCACGTTGTCCCACGTTGTCCCACGTTGTCCCACGGTGTCCAACGGTGTCCCACGGTGTCCAACGGTGTCCCACGTTGTCCCACGTTGTCCCACGTTGTCCCACGTTGTCCCACGTTGTCCAACGGTGTCCCACGGTGTCCAACGGTGTCCCACGGTGTCCAACGGTGTCCCACGTTGTCCCACGTTGTCCCACGTTGTCCCACGTTGTCCCACGTTGTCCCACGTTGTCCCACGGTGTCCAACGGTGTCCAACGATGTCCAACGGTGTCCAACGGTGTCCCACGATGTCCACCGATGTCCAACGGTGTCCAACGGTGTCCAACGGTGTCCAACGGTGTCCAACGATGTCCAACGATGTCCAACGATGTCCAACGGTGTCCAACGATGTCCAACGATGTCCAACGGTGTCCCACGATGTCCAACGATGTCCAACGATGTCCAACGGTGTCCAACGGTGTCCCACGTTGTCCCACGTTGTCCCACGTTGTCCCACGGTGTCCAACGATGTCCAACGGTGTCCCACGTTGTCCCACGTTGTCCCACGTTGTCCCACGTTGTTCCATGGTTTCCCACGTTGTCCCACGTTGTCCCACGTTGTCCCACGGTGTCCAACGATGTCCAACGGTGTCCAACGGTGTCCAACGGTGTCCAACGATGTCCAACGATGTCCAACGATGTCCAACGGTGTCCAACGGTGTCCCACGTTGTCCCACGTTGTCCCACGTTGTCCCACGGTGTCCAACGATGTCCAACGGTGTCCAACGATGTCCAACGATGTCCAACGGTGTCCCACGATGTCCAACGATGTCCAACAATGTCCAACGGTGTCCAACGGTGTCCCACGTTGTCCCACGATGTCCAACGGTGTCCAACGGTGTCCCACGTTGTCCCACGTTGTCCCACGTTGTCCCACGTTGTCCCACGTTGTTCCATGGTTTCCCACGTTGTCCCACGGTGTCCAACGATGTCCAACGGTGTCCAACGGTGTCCCACGGTGTCCAACGGTGTCCCACGTTGTCCCACGTTGTCCCACGTTGTCCCACGTTGTCCCACGTTGTCCAACGGTGTCCCACGGTGTCCAACGGTGTTCCACGTTGTCCCACGTTGTCCCACGTTGTCCCACGTTGTCCCACGTTGTCCCACGTTGTCCCACGTTGTCCCACGTTGTCCCACGTTGTCCAACGGTGTCCCACGGTGTCCAACGGTGTCCCACGTTGTCCCACGTTGTCCCACGTTGTCCCACGGTGTCCAACGATGTCCAACGGTGTCCCACGTTGTCCCACGTTGTCCCACGTTGTCCCACGTTGTCCCACGTTGTCCAACGGTGTCCCACGGTGTCCAACGGAGTCCCACGTTGTCCCACGTTGTCCCACGTTGTCCCACGTTGTCCCACGTTGTCCCACGTTGTCCCACGTTGTCCCACAGTGTCCAACGATGTCCAACGGTGTCCAACGGTGTCCCACGATGTCCACCGATGTCCAACGGTGTCCAACGGTGTCCCACGTTGTCCCACGTTGTCCCACGTTGTCCCACGTTGTTCCATGGTTTCCCACGTTGTCCCACGTTGTCCCACGTTGTCCCACGGTGTCCCACGATGTCCCACGGTGTCCCACGGTGTCCAACGGTGTCCCACGGTGTCCAACGATGTCCAACGATGTCCAACGATGTCCAACGGTGTCCAACGATGTCCAACGATGTCCAACGGTGTCCCACGATGTCCAACGATGTCCAACGGTGTCCAACGGTGTCCCACGTTGTCCCACGTTGTCCCACGTTGTCCCACGGTGTCCAACGATGTCCAACGGTGTCCAACGGTGTCCCACGGTGTCCAACGGTGTCCCACGTTGTCCCACGTTGTCCCACGTTGTCCCACGTTGTCCCACGTTGTCCAACGGTGTCCCACGGTGTCCAACGGTGTCCCACGGTGTCCAACGGTGTCCCACGTTGTCCCACGTTGTCCCACGTTGTCCCACGTTGTCCCACGTTGTCCCACGTTGTCCCACGGTGTCCAACGGTGTCCAACGATGTCCAACGGTGTCCAACGGTGTCCCACGATGTCCACCGATGTCCAACGGTGTCCAACGGTGTCCAACGGTGTCCAACGGTGTCCAACGATGTCCAACGATGTCCAACGATGTCCAACGGTGTCCAACGATGTCCAACGATGTCCAACGGTGTCCCACGATGTCCAACGATGTCCAACGATGTCCAACGGTGTCCAACGGTGTCCCACGTTGTCCCACGTTGTCCCACGTTGTCCCACGGTGTCCAACGATGTCCAACGGTGTCCCACGTTGTCCCACGTTGTCCCACGTTGTCCCACGTTGTTCCATGGTTTCCCACGTTGTCCCACGGTGTCCAACGATGTCCAACGGTGTCCAGCGGTGTCCCACGGTGTCCAACGGTGTCCCACGTTGTCCCACGTTGTCCCACGTTGTCCCACGTTGTCCCACGTTGTCCAACGGTGTCCCACGGTGTCCAACGGTGTTCCACGTTGTCCCACGTTGTCCCACGTTGTCCCACGTTGTCCCACGTTGTCCCACGTTGTCCCACGTTGTCCCACGTTGTCCCACGGTGTCCAACGGTGTCCAACGGTGTCCAACGGTGTCCCACGTTGTCCCACGTTGTCCCACGTTGTCCCACGGTGTCCAACGATGTCCAACGGTGTCCCACGTTGTCCCACGTTGTCCCACGTTGTCCCACGTTGTCCCACGTTGTCCAACGGTGTCCCACGGTGTCCAACGGAGTCCCACGTTGTCCCACGTTGTCCCACGTTGTCCCACGTTGTCCCACGTTGTCCCACGTTGTCCCACGTTGTCCCACAGTGTCCCACGATGTCCAACGGTGTCCAACGGTGTCCCACGATGTCCACCGATGTCCAACGGTGTCCAACGGTGTCCAACGGTGTCCAACGGTGTCCCACGATGTCCACCGATGTCCAACGGTGTCCAACGGTGTCCAACGGTGTCCAACGGTGTCCAACGATGTCCAACGATGTCCAACGATGTCCAACGGTGTCCAACGATGTCCAACGATGTCCAACGGTGTCCCACGATGTCCAACGATGTCCAACGATGTCCAACGGTGTCCAACGGTGTCCCACGTTGTCCCACGTTGTCCAACGATGTCCAACGGTGTCCAACGATGTCCAACGATGTCCAACGGTGTCCCACGATGTCCAACGATGTCCAACGATGTCCAACGGTGTCCAACGGTGTCCCACGTTGTCCCACGTTGTCCCACGTTGTCCCACGGTGTCCAACGATGTCCAACGGTGTCCCACGTTGTCCAACGGTGTCCCACGTTGTCCCACGTTGTCCCACGTTGTCCCACGTTGTCCCACGATGTCCCACGTTGTCCCACGTTGTCCCACGTTGTCCCAAGTTGTCCCACGTTGTCCCACGTTGTCCCACGTTGTCCCACGTTGTCCCACGTTGTCCCACGGTGTCCAACGTTGTCCAACGATGTCCAACGGTGTCCAACGGTGTCCCACGTTGTCCCACGTTGTCCCACGTTGTCCCACGGTGTCCAACGATGTCCAACGGTGTCCCACGTTGTCCCACGTTGTCCCACGTTGTCCCACGTTGTCCCACGTTGTCCCACGATGTCCCACGTTGTCCCACGTTGTCCCACGTTGTCCCACGTTGTCCCACGTTGCCCCACGTTGTCCAACGATGTCCAACGGTGTCCAACGATGTCCCACGTTGTCCCACGTTGTCCCACGTTGTCCCACGTTGTCCAACGATGTCCAACGGTGTCCCACGTTGTCCCACGTTGTCCCACGTTGTCCCACGTGGTCCCACGTTGTCCCACGTTGTCCCACGGTGTCCAACGATGTCCAACGGTGTCCCACGGTGTCCAACGGTGTCCCACGTTGTCCCACGTTGTCCCACGTTGTCCCACGTTGTCCCACGGTGTCCCACGTTGTCCAAAGATGTCCAACGGTGTCCCACGTTGCCCACGTTGTCCCACGATGTCCCACGTTGTCCCACGTTGTCCCACGTTGTCCCACGGTGTCCAACGGTGTCCCACGTTGTCCCACGTTGTCCCACGGTGTCCAACGATGTCCAACGGTGTCCCACGTTGTCCCACGTTGTCCCACGTTGTCCCACGTTGTCCCACGTTGTCCTACGTTGTCCCACGTTGTTCCACGTTGTCCCACGTTGTCCCACGTTGTCCCACGTTGTCCCACGGTGTCCAACGGTGTCCCACGTTGTCCCACGTTGTCCCACGTTGTCCCACGTTGTCCCACGTTGTCCAGCGATGTCCAACGGTGTCCCACGTTGTCCCACGTTGTCCCACGATGTCCCACGTTGTCCCACGTTGTCCCACGGTGTCCCACGTTGTCCCACGTTGTCCCACGGTGTCCAACGAAGTCCAACGGTGTCCAACGGTGTCCAACGGTGTCCCACGGTGTCCCACGTTGTCCCACGTGGTCCCACGTTGTCCAACGGTGTCCCACGATGTCCAACGATGTCCAACGATGTCCAACGGTGTCCAACGGTGTCCCACGTTGTCCCACGTTGTCCCACGTTGTCCCACGGTGTCCAACGATGTCCAACGGTGTCCCACGTTGTCCCACGTTGTCCCACGTTGTCCCACGTTGTCCCACGTTGTCCCACGTTGTCCCACGTTGTCCCACGTTGTCCCACGTTGTCCCACGTTGTCCCACGGTGTCCAACGATGTCCAGCGGTGTCCAACGGTGACCCAAGGTGTCCAACGGTGTCCAACGGTGTCCCACGGTGTCCAACGGTGTCCCACGTTGTCCCACGTTGTCCCACGTTGTCCCACGTTGTCCCACGTTGTCCCACGTTGTCCTACATTGTCCCACGTTGTCCCACGTTGTCCCACGTTGTCCCACGTTGTCCCACGTTGTCCAACGGTGTCCAACGGTGTCCCACGTTGTCCCACGTTGTCCCACGTTGTCCCACGGTGTCCAACGATGTCCAACGGTGTCCCACGTTGTCCCACGTTGTCCCACGTTGTCCCACGTTGTCCCACGTTGTCCCACGATGTCCCACGTTGTCCCACGTTGTCCCACGTTGTCCCACGTTGTCCCACGTTGTCCCACGTTGTCCCACGTTGTCCCACGTTGTCCCACGTTGTCCCACGTTGTCCCACGTTGTCCCACGTTGTCCCACGTTGTCCCACGTTGTCCCACGTTGTCCAACGATGTCCAACGGTGTCCCACGTTGTCCCACGTTGTCCCACGTTGTCCCACGTGGTCCCACGTTGTCCCACGTTGCCCCACGGTGTCCAACGATGTCCAACGGTGTCCCACGGTGTCCAACGGTGTCCCACGTTGTCCCGCGTTGTCCCACGTTGTCCCACGTTGTCCCACGATGTCCCACGTTGTCCAAAGATGTCCAACGGTGTCCCACGTTGCCCACGTTGTCCCACGATGTCCCACGTTGTCCCACGTTGTCCCACGTTGTCCCACGGTGTCCAACGGTGTCCCACGTTGTCCCACGTTGTCCCACGGTGTCCAACGATGTCCAACGGTGTCCCACGTTGTCCCACGTTGTCCCACGTTGTCCCACGTTGTCCCACGTTGTCCCACGTTGTCCCTCGTTGTCCTACGTTGTCCCACGTTGTTCCACGTTGTCCCACGTTGTCCCACGTTGTCCCACGTTGTCCAACGGTGTCCCACGGTGTCCAACGGTGTTCCACGTTGTCCCACGTTGTCCCACGTTGTCCCACGTTGTCCCACGTTGTCCCACGTTGTCCCACGTTGTCCCACGTTGTCCCACGTTGTCCAACGGTGTCCCACGGTGTCCAACGGTGTCCCACGTTGTCCCACGTTGTCCCACGTTGTCCCACGGTGTCCAACGATGTCCAACGGTGTCCCACGTTGTCCCACGTTGTCCCACGTTGTCCCACGTTGTCCCACGTTGTCCAACGGTGTCCCACGGTGTCCAACGGAGTCCCACGTTGTCCCACGTTGTCCCACGTTGTCCCACGTTGTCCCACGTTGTCCCACGTTGTCCCACGTTGTCCCACAGTGTCCAACGATGTCCAACGGTGTCCAACGGTGTCCCACGATGTCCACCGATGTCCAACGGTGTCCAACGGTGTCCAACGGTGGGACAACGTGGGCCCACGTTGTCCCACGTTGTCCCACGTTGTTCCATGGTTTCCCACGTTGTCCCACGTTGTCCCACGGTGTCCAACGATGTCCAACGGTGTCCAACGGTGTCCAACGGTGTCCAACGGTGTCCAACGATGTCCAACGATGTCCAACGATGTCCAACGGTGTCCAACGATGTCCAACGATGTCCAACGGTGTCCCACGATGTCCAACGATGTCCAACGGTGTCCAACGGTGTCCCACGTTGTCCCACGTTGTCCCACGTTGTCCCACGGTGTCCAACGATGTCCAACGGTGTCCAACGGTGTCCCACGGTGTCCAACGGTGTCCCACGTTGTCCCACGTTGTCCCACGTTGTCCCACGTTGTCCCACGTTGTCCAACGGTGTCCCACGGTGTCCAACGGTGTCCCACGGTGTCCAACGGTGTCCCACGTTGTCCCACGTTGTCCCACGTTGTCCCACGTTGTCCCACGTTGTCCCACGTTGTCCCACGGTGTCCAACGGTGTCCAACGATGTCCAACGGTGTCCAACGGTGTCCCACGATGTCCACCGATGTCCAACGGTGTCCAACGGTGTCCAACGGTGTCCAACGGTGTCCAACGATGTCCAACGATGTCCAACGATGTCCAACGGTGTCCAACGATGTCCAACGATGTCCAACGGTGTCCCACGATGTCCAACGATGTCCAACGATGTCCAACGGTGTCCAACGGTGTCCCACGTTGTCCCACGTTGTCCCACGTTGTCCCACGGTGTCCAACGTTGTCCAACGGTGTCCCACGTTGTCCCACGTTGTCCCACGTTGTCCCACGTTGTTCCATGGTTTCCCACGTTGTCCCACGTTGTCCCACGTTGTCCCACGGTGTCCAACGATGTCCAACGGTGTCCAACGGTGTCCAACGGTGTCCAACGATGTCCAACGGTGTCCAACGATGTCCAACGATGTCCAACGGTGTCCCACGATGTCCAACGATGTCCAACAATGTCCAACGGTGTCCAACGGTGTCCCACGTTGTCCCACGATGTCCAACGGTGTCCAACGGTGTCCCACGTTGTCCCACGTTGTCCCACGTTGTCCCACGTTGTCCCACGTTGTTCCATGGTTTCCCACGTTGTCCCACGGTGTCCAACGATGTCCAACGGTGTCCAACGGTGTCCCACGGTGTCCAACGGTGTCCCACGTTGTCCCACGTTGTCCCACGTTGTCCCACGTTGTCCCACGTTGTCCAACGGTGTCCCACGGTGTCCAACGGTGTTCCACGTTGTCCCACGTTGTCCCACGTTGTCCCACGTTGTCCCACGTTGTCCCACGTTGTCCCACGTTGTCCCACGTTGTCCCACGTTGTCCCACGTTGTCCCACGTTGTCCAACGGTGTCCCACGGTGTCCAACGGTGTCCCACGTTGTCCCACGTTGTCCCACGTTGTCCCACGGTGTCCAACGATGTCCAACGGTGTCCCACGTTGTCCCACGTTGTCCCACGTTGTCCCACGTTGTCCCACGTTGTCCAACGGTGTCCCACGGTGTCCAACGGAGTCCCACGTTGTCCCACGTTGTCCCACGTTGTCCCACGTTGTCCCACGTTGTCCCACGTTGTCCCACGTTGTCCCACGTTGTCCCACAGTGTCCAACGATGTCCAACGGTGTCCAACGGTGTCCCACGAGATCCACCGATGTCCAACGGTGTCCAACGGTGTCCAACGGTGTCCAACGGTGTCCCACGATGTCCACCGATGTCCAACGGTGTCCAACGGTGTCCAACGGTGTCCAACGGTGTCCAACGATGTCCAACGATGTCCAACGATGTCCAACGGTGTCCAACGATGTCCAACGATGTCCAACGGTGTCCCACGATGTCCAACGGTGTCCAACGATGTCCAACGGTGTCCAACGGTGTCCCACGTTGTCCCACGTTGTCCAACGATGTCCAACGGTGTCCAACGATGTCCAACGATGTCCAACGGTGTCCCACGATGTCCAACGATGTCCAACGATGTCCAACGGTGTCCAACGGTGTCCCACGTTGTCCCACGTTGTCCCACGTTGTCCCACGGTGTCCAACGATGTCCAACGGTGTCCCACGTTGTCCAACGGTGTCCCACGTTGTCCCACGTTGTCCCACGTTGTCCCACGTTGTCCCACGATGTCCCACGTTGTCCCACGTTGTCCCACGTTGTCCCAAGTTGTCCCACGTTGTCCCACGTTGTCCCACGTTGTCCCACGTTGTCCCACGTTGTCCCACGGTGTCCAACGTTGTCCAACGATGTCCAACGGTGTCCAACGGTGTCCCACGTTGTCCCACGTTGTCCCACGTTGTCCCACGGTGTCCAACGATGTCCAACGGTGTCCCACGTTGTCCCACGTTGTCCCACGTTGTCCCACGTTGTCCCACGTTGTCCCACGATGTCCCACGTTGTCCCACGTTGTCCCACGTTGTCCCACGTTGTCCCACGTTGCCCCACGTTGTCCAACGATGTCCAACGGTGTCCAACGATGTCCCACGTTGTCCCACGTTGTCCCACGTTGTCCCACGTTGTCCAACGATGTCCAACGGTGTCCCACGTTGTCCCACGTTGTCCCACGTGGTCCCACGTTGTCCCACGTTGTCCCACGGTGTCCAACGATGTCCAACGGTGTCCCACGGTGTCCAACGGTGTCCCACGTTGTCCCACGTTGTCCCACGTTGTCCCACGTTGTCCCACGATGTCCCACGTTGTCCAAAGATGTCCAACGGTGTCCCACGTTGCCCACGTTGTCCCACGATGTCCCACGTTGTCCCACGTTGTCCCACGTTGTCCCACGGTGTCCAACGGTGTCCCACGTTGTCCCACGTTGTCCCACGGTGTCCAACGATGTCCAACGGTGTCCCACGTTGTCCCACGTTGTCCCACGTTGTCCCACGTTGTCCCACGTTGTCCCACGTTGTCCCACGTTGTCCTACGTTGTCCCACGTTGTTCCACGTTGTCCCACGTTGTCCCACGTTGTCCCACGTTGTCCCACGGTGTCCAACGGTGTCCCACGTTGTCCCACGTTGTTCCACGTTGTCCCACGTTGTCCCACGTTGTCCCACGTTGTCCAACGATGTCCAACGGTGTCCAACGGTGTCCAACGGTGTCCAACAATGTCCAACGATGTCCAACGATGTCCAGCGGTGTCCAACGATGTCCAACGATGTCCAACGGTGTCCCACGTTGTCCCACGTTGTCCCACGTTGTCCCACGTTGCCCCACGTTGTCCCACGTTGTCCCACGTTGTCCCACGGTGTCCAACGATGTCCAACGGTGTCCAACGATGTCCCACGTTGTCCCACGTTGTCCCACGATGTCCCACGTTGTCCAACGATGTCCAACGGTGTCCCACGTTGTCCCACGTTGTCCCACGATGTCCCACGTTGTCCCACGTTGTCCCACGGTGTCCAACGATGTCCAACGATGTCCAACGGTGTCCAACGATGTCCCACGTTGTCCCACGTTGTCCCACGTTGTCCCACGTTGTCCCACGGTGTCCAACGGTGTCCCACGTTGTCCCACGTTGTCCCACGGTGTCCAACGATGTCCAACGGTGTCCAACGGCGTCCCACGGTGTCCCACGTTGTCCCACGTGGTCCCACGTTGTCCAACGGTGTCCCACGATGTCCAACGATGTCCAACGATGTCCAACGGTGTCCAACGGTGTCCCACGTTGTCCCACGTTGTCCCACGTTGTCCCACGGTGTCCAACGATGTCCAACGGTGTCCCACGTTGTCCCACGTTGTCCCACGTTGTCCCACGTTGTCCCACGTTGTCCCACGTTGTCCCACGTTGTCCCACGTTGTCCCACGTTGTCCCACGGTGTCCAACGATGTCCAGCGGTGTCCCACGGTGACCCAAGGTGTCCAACGGTGTCCAACGGTGTCCCACGGTGTCCAACGGTGTCCCACGTTGTCCCACGTTGTCCCACGTTGTCCCACGTTGTCCCACGTTGTCCCACGTTGTCCTACGTTGTCCCACGTTGTCCCACGTTGTCCCACGTTGTCCCACGTTGTCCCACGTTGTCCAACGGTGTCCAGCGGTGTCCCACGTTGTCCCACGTTGTCCCACGTTGTCCCACGGTGTCCAACGATGTCCAACGGTGTCCCACGTTGTCCCACGTTGTCCCACGTTGTCCCACGTTGTCCCACGTTGTCCCACGATGTCCCACGTTGTCCCACGTTGTCCCACGTTGTCCCACGTTGTCCCACGTTGTCCCACGTTGTCCCACGTTGTCCCACGTTGTCCCACGTTGTCCCACGTTGTCCCACGTTGTCCCACGTTGTCCCACGTTGTCCCACGTTGTCCCACGTTGTCCAACGATGTCCAACGGTGTCCCACGTTGTCCCACGTTGTCCCACGTTGTCCCACGTGGTCCCACGTTGTCCCACGTTGCCCCACGGTGTCCAACGATGTCCAACGGTGTCCCACGGTGTCCAACGGTGTCCCACGTTGTCCCACGTTGTCCCACGTTGTCCCACGTTGTCCCACGATGTCCCACGTTGTCCAAAGATGTCCAACGGTGTCCCACGTTGCCCACGATGTCCCACGATGTCCCACGTTGTCCCACGTTGTCCCACGTTGTCCCACGGTGTCCAACGGTGTCCCACGTTGTCCCACGTTGTCCCACGGTGTCCAACGATGTCCAACGGTGTCCCACGTTGTCCCACGTTGTCCCACGTTGTCCCACGTTGTCCCACGTTGTCCCACGTTGTCCCTCGTTGTCCTACGTTGTCCCACGTTGTTCCACGTTGTCCCACGTTGTCCCACGTTGTCCCACGTTGTCCCACGGTGTCCAACGGTGTCCCACGTTGTCCCACGTTGTCCCACGTTGTCCCACGTTGTCCCACGTTGTCCCACGTTGTCCCACGTTGTCCCACGTTGTCCCACGTTGTCCCACGTTGTCCCACGTTGTCCCACGGTGTCCAACGATGTCCAGCGGTGTCCAACGGTGTCCAACGGTGTCCCACGGTGTCCAACGGTGTCCAACGGTGTCCCACGGTGTCCAACGGTGTCCCACGTTGTCCCACGTTGTCCCACGTTGTCCCACGTTGTCCCACGATGTCCCACGTTGTCCAACGATGTCCAACGGTGTCCCACGTTGTCCCACGTTGTCCTACGTTGTCCCACGTTGTCCCACGTTGTCCCACGTTGTCCCACGTTGTCCCACGTTGTCCCACGGTGTCCAACGGTGTCCCACGTTGTCCCACGTTGTCCCACGGTGTCCAACGATGTCCAACGGTGTCCAACGATGTCCAACGGTGTCCAACGGTGTCCCACGTTGTCCCACGTTGTCCCACGTTGTCCCACGGTGTCCAACGATGTCCAACGGTGTCCCACGTTGTCCCACGTTGTCCCACGTTGTCCCACGTTGTCCCACGTTGTCCCACGTTGTCCCACGGTGTCCAACGGTGTCCAACGGTGTCCAACGGTGTCCAACGATGTCCAACGGTGTCCAACGGTGTCCCACGTTGTCCCACGTTGTCCCACGTTGTCCCACGTTGTCCCACGTTGTCCCACGTTGTCCCACGTTGTCCCACGTTGTCCCACGGTGTCCAACGGTGTCCAACGATGTCCAACGGTGTCCAACGGTGTCCCACGTTCTCCCACGTTGTCCCACGTTGTCCCACGGTGTCCAACGATGTCCAACGGTGTCCCACGTTGTCCCACGTTGTCCCACGTTGTCCCACGTTGTCCCACGTTGTCCCACGATGTCCCACGTTGTCCCACGTTGTCCCACGTTGTCCCACGTTGTCCCACGTTGTCCCACGTTGTCTCACGTTGTCCCACGGTGTCCAACGATGTCCAACGGTGTCCAACGATGTCCAACGGTGTCCCACGATGTCCAACGATGTCCAACGATGTCCAACGGTGTCCAACGGTGTCCAACGGTGTCCCACGTTGTCCCACGTTGTCCCACGTTGTCCCACGTTGTCCCACGTTGTCCCACGTTGTCCCACGTTGTCTCACGTTGTCCCACGGTGTCCAACGATGTCCAACGGTGTCCAACGATGTCCAACGGTGTCCCACGATGTCCAACGATGTCCAACGATGTCCAACGGTGTCCAACGGTGTCCCACGTTGTCCCACGTTGTCCCACGTTGTCCCACGGTGTCCAACGATGTCCAACGGTGTCCCACGTTGTCCAACGGTGTCCCACGTTGTCCCATGTTGTCCCACGTTGTCCCACGTTGTCCCAAGTTGTCCCACGATGTCCCACGTTGTCCCACGTTGTCCCACGTTGTCCCACGTTGTCCCACGTTGTCCCACGTTGTCCCACGTTGTCCCACGTTGTCCCACGGTGTCCAACGATGTCCAACGGTGTCCAACGGTGTCCCACGGTGTCCAACGGTGTCCCACGTTGTCCCACGTTGTCCCACGTTGTCCCACGTTGTCCCACGTTGTCCCACGTTGTCCCACGATGTCCCACGTTGTCCAAAGATGTCCAACGGTGTCCCACGTTGCCCACGTTGTTCCACGATGTCCCACGTTGTCCCACGTTGTCCCACGTTGTCCCACGGTGTCCAACGGTGTCCCACGTTGTCCCACGTTGTCCCACGGTTTCCAACGATGTCCAACGGTGTCCCACGTTGTCCCACGTTGTCCCACGTTGTCCCACGTTGTCCCACGTTGTCCCACGTTGTCCCACGTTGTCCCACGTTGTCCCACGTTGTCCTACGTTGTCCCACGTTGTTCCACGTTGTCCCACGTTGTCCCACGTTGTCCCACGTTGTCCCACGGTGTCCAACGGTGTCCCACGTTGTCCCACGTTGTCCCACGTTGTCCCACGTTGTCCCACGTTGTCCCACGTTGTCCAACGATGTCCAACGGTGTCCAACGGTGTCCAACGGTGTCCCACGTTGTCCCACGTTGTCCCACGTTGTCCCACGTTGTCCCACGGTGTCCAACGATGTCCAGCGGTGTCCAACGGTGTCCAACGGTGTCCCACGGTGTCCAACGGTGTCCAACGGTGTCCCACGGTGTCCAACGGTGTCCCACGTTGTCCCACGTTGTCCCACGTTGCCCCACGTTGTCCCACGATGTCCCACGTTGTCCAACGATGTCCAACGGTGTCCCACGTTGTCCCACGTTGTCCTACGTTGTCCCACGTTGTCCCACGTTGTCCCACGTTGTCCCACGTTGTCCCACGTTGTCCCACGGTGTCCAACGGTGTCCCACGTTGTCCCACGTTGTCCCACGGTGTCCAACGATGTCCAACGGTGTCCAACGATGTCCAACGGTGTCCAACGGTGTCCCACGTTGTCCCACGTTGTCCCACGTTGTCCCACGGTGTCCAACGATGTCCAACGGTGTCCCACGTTGTCCCACGTTGTCCCACGTTGTCCCACGTTGTCCCACGTTGTCCCACGTTGTCCCACGGTGTCCAACGGTGTCCAACGGTGTCCAACGGTGTCCAACGATGTCCAACGGTGTCCAACGGTGTCCCACGTTGTCCCACGTTGTCCCACGTTGTCCCACGTTGTCCCACGTTGTCCCACGTTGTCCCACGTTGTCCCACGTTGTCCCACGGTGTCCAACGGTGTCCAACGATGTCCAACGGTGTCCAACGGTGTCCCACGTTGTCCCACGTTGTCCCACGTTGTCCCACGGTGTCCAACGATGTCCAACGGTGTCCCACGTTGTCCCACGTTGTCCCACGTTGTCCCACGTTGTCCCACGTTGTCCCACGATGCCCCACGTTGTCCCACGTTGTCCCACGTTGTCCCACGTTGTCCCACGTTGTCCCACGTTGTCCCACGTTGTCCCACGGTGTCCAACGATGTCCAACGGTGTCCAACGATGTCCAACGGTGTCCCACGATGTCCAACGATGTCCAACGATGTCCAACGGTGTCCAACGGTGTCCCACGTTGTCCCACGTTGTCCCACGTTGTCCCACGGTGTCCAACGATGTCCAACGGTGTCCCACGTTGTCCAACGGTGTCCCACGTTGTCCCCTGTTGTCCCACGTTGTCCCACGTTGTCCCAAGTTGTCCCACGATGTCCCACGTTGTCCCACGTTGTCCCACGTTGTCCCACGTTGTCCCACGTTGTCCCACGTTGTCCCACGTTGTCCCACGGTGTCCAACGATGTCCAACGGTGTCCAACGGTGTCCCACGGTGTCCAACGGTGTCCCACGTTGTCCCACGTTGTCCCACGTTGTCCCACGTTGTCCCACGTTGTCCCACGTTGTCCCACGATGTCCCACGTTGTCCAAAGATGTCCAACGGTGTCCCACGTTGCCCACGTTGTCCCACGATGTCCCACGTTGTCCCACGTTGTCCCACGTTGTCCCACGTTGTCCAACGGTGTCCAACGGTGTCCAACGATGTCCAACGGTGTCCCACGATGTCCAACGATGTCCAACGATGTCCAACGGTGTCCAACGGTGTCCCACGTTGTCCCACGTTGTCCCACGTTGTCCCACGGTGTCCAACGATGTCCAACGGTGTCCCACGTTGTCCCACGTTGTCCCACGTTGTCCCACGTTGTCCTACATTGTCCCACGTTGTCCCACGTTGTCCCACGTTGTCCCACGTTGTCCCACGTTGTCCAACGGTGTCCAACGGTGTCCCACGTTGTCCCACGTTGTCCCACGTTGTCCCACGGTGTCCAACGATGTCCAACGGTGTCCCACGTTGTCCCACGTTGTCCCACGTTGTCCCACGTTGTCCCACGTTGTCCCACGATGTCCCACGTTGTCCCACGTTGTCCCACGTTGTCCCACGTTGTCCCACGTTGTCCCACGTTGTCCCACGTTGTCCCACGTTGTCCCACGTTGTCCCACGTTGTCCCACGTTGTCCCACGTTGTCCCACGTTGTCCCACGTTGTCCCACGTTGTCCAACGGTGTCCAACGGTGTCCCACGTTGTCCCACGTTGTCCCACGTTGTCCCACGATGTCCCACGTTGTCCAAAGATGTCCAACGGTGTCCCACGTTGCCCACGTTGTCCCACGATGTCCCACGTTGTCCCACGTTGTCCCACGTTGTCCCACGGTGTCCAACGGTGTCCCACGTTGTCCCACGTTGTCCCACGGTGTCCAACGATGTCCAACGGTGTCCCACGTTGTCCCACGTTGTCCCACGTTGTCCCACGGTGTCCAACGATGTCCAACGGTGTCCAACGATGTCCAACGGTGTCCAACGGTGTCCCACGTTGTCCCACGTTGTCCCACGTTGTCCCACGGTGTCCAACGATGTCCAACGGTGTCCCACGTTGTCCCACGTTGTCCCACGTTGTCCCACGTTGTCCCACGTTGTCCCACGTTGTCCCACGGTGTCCAACGGTGTCCAACGGTGTCCAACGGTGTCCAACGATGTCCAACGGTGTCCAACGGTGTCCCACGTTGTCCCACGTTGTCCCACGTTGTCCCACGTTGTCCCACGTTGTCCCACGTTGTCCCACGTTGTCCCACGTTGTCCCACGGTGTCCAACGGTGTCCAACGATGTCCAACGGTGTCCAACGGTGTCCCACGTTGTCCCACGTTGTCCCACGTTGTCCCACGGTGTCCAACGATGTCCAACGGTGTCCCACGTTGTCCCACGTTGTCCCACGTTGTCCCACGTTGTCCCACGTTGTCCCACGATGTCCCACGTTGTCCCACGTTGTCCCACGTTGTCCCACGTTGTCCCACGTTGTCCCACGTTGTCTCACGTTGTCCCACGGTGTCCAACGATGTCCAACGGTGTCCAACGATGTCCAACGGTGTCCCACGATGTCCAACGATGTCCAACGATGTCCAACGGTGTCCAACGGTGTCCCACGTTGTCCCACGTTGTCCCACGTTGTCCCACGGTGTCCAACGATGTCCAACGGTGTCCCACGTTGTCCAACGGTGTCCCACGTTGTCCCATGTTGTCCCACGTTGTCCCACGTTGTCCCAAGTTGTCCCACGATGTCCCACGTTGTCCCACGTTGTCCCACGTTGTCCCACGTTGTCCCACGTTGTCCCACGTTGTCCCACGTTGTCCCACGTTGTCCCACGGTGTCCAACGATGTCCAACGGTGTCCAACGGTGTCCCACGGTGTCCAACGGTGTCCCACGTTGTCCCACGTTGTCCCACGTTGTCCCACGTTGTCCCACGTTGTCCCACGTTGTCCCACGATGTCCCACGTTGTCCAAAGATGTCCAACGGTGTCCCACGTTGCCCACGTTGTCCCACGATGTCCCACGTTGTCCCACGTTGTCCCACGTTGTCCCACGGTGTCCAACGGTGTCCCACGTTGTCCCACGTTGTCCCACGGTGTCCAACGATGTCCAACGGTGTCCCACGTTGTCCCACGTTGTCCCACGTTGTCCCACGTTGTCCCACGTTGTCCCACGTTGTCCCACGTTGTCCTACGTTGTCCCACGTTGTTCCACGTTGTCCCACGTTGTCCCACGTTGTCCCACGGTGTCCCACGGTGTCCAACGGTGTCCCACGGTGTCCCACGTTGTCCCACGTTGTCCCACGTTGTCCCACGTTGTCCCACGTTGTCCAACGATGTCCAACGGTGTCCAACGGTGTCCAACGGTGTCCAACAATGTCCAACGATGTCCAACGATGTCCAGCGGTGTCCAACGATGTCCAACGATGTCCAACGGTGTCCCACGTTGTCCCACGTTGTCCCACGTTGTCCCACGTTGCCCCACGTTGTCCCACGTTGTCCCACGTTGTCCCACGGTGTCCAACGATGTCCAACGGTGTCCAACGATGTCCCACGTTGTCCCACGTTGTCCCACGATGTCCCACGTTGTCCAACGATGTCCAACGGTGTCCCACGTTGTCCCACGTTGTCCCACGATGTCCCACGTTGTCCCACGTTGTCCCACGGTGTCCAACGATGTCCAACGGTGTCCAACGGTGTCCCACGGTGTCCAACGGTGTCCCACGTTGTCCCACGTTGTCCCACGTTGTCCCACGTTGTCCCACGTTGTCCCACGTTGTCCCACGTTGTCCCACGTTGTCCTACGTTGTCCCACGTTGTTCCACGTTGTCCCACGTTGTCCCACGTTGTCCCACGTTGTCCCACGTTGTCCCACGTTGTCCCACGTTGTCCCACGTTGTCCCACGGTGTCCAACGATGTCCAACGGTGTCCCACGTTGTCCCACGTTGTCCTACGTTGTCCCACGTTGTCCCACGTTGTCCCACGTTGTCCCACGTTGTCCCACGTTGTCCCACGGTGTCCAACGGTGTCCCACGTTGTCCCACGTTGTCCCACGGTGTCCAACGATGTCCAACGGTGTCCAACGGTGTCCCACGGTGTCCCACGTTGTCCCACGTGGTCCCACGTTGTCCAACGGTGTCCCACGATGTCCAACGATGTCCAACGATGTCCAACGGTGTCCAACGGTGTCCCACGTTGTCCCACGTTGTCCCACGTTGTCCCACGGTGTCCAACGATGTCCAACGGTGTCCCACGTTGTCCCACGTTGTCCCACGTTGTCCCACGTTGTCCCACGTTGTCCCACGTTGTCCCACGTTGTCCCACGTTGTCCCACGTTGTCCCACGGTGTCCAACGATGTCCAGCGGTGTCCAACGGTGACCCAAGGTGTCCAACGGTGTCCAACGGTGTCCCACGGTGTCCAACGGTGTCCCACGTTGTCCCACGTTGTCCCACGTTGTCCCACGTTGTCCCACGTTGTCCCACGTTGTCCTACATTGTCCCACGTTGTCCCACGTTGTCCCACGTTGTCCCACGTTGTCCCACGTTGTCCAACGGTGTCCAACGGTGTCCCACGTTGTCCCACGTTGTCCCACGTTGTCCCACGGTGTCCAACGATGTCCAACGGTGTCCCACGTTGTCCCACGTTGTCCCACGTTGTCCCACGTTGTCCCACGTTGTCCCACGATGTCCCACGTTGTCCCACGTTGTCCCACGTTGTCCCACGTTGTCCCACGTTGTCCCACGTTGTCCCACGTTGTCCCACGTTGTCCCACGTTGTCCCACGTTGTCCCACGTTGTCCCACGTTGTCCCACGTTGTCCCACGTTGTCCCACGTTGTCCAACGATGTCCAACGGTGTCCCACGTTGTCCCACGTTGTCCCACGTTGTCCCACGAGGTCCCACGTTGTCCCACGTTGCCCCACGGTGTCCAACGATGTCCAACGGTGTCCCACGGTGTCCAACGGTGTCCCACGTTGTCCCACGTTGTCCCACGTTGTCCCACGTTGTCCCACGATGTCCCACGTTGTCCAAAGATGTCCAACGGTGTCCCACGTTGCCCACGTTGTCCCACGATGTCCCACGTTGTCCCACGTTGTCCCACGTTGTCCCACGGTGTCCAACGGTGTCCCACGTTGTCCCACGTTGTCCCACGGTGTCCAACGATGTCCAACGGTGTCCCACGTTGTCCCACGTTGTCCCACGTTGTCCCACGTTGTCCCACGTTGTCCCACGTTGTCCCACGTTGTCCCACGTTGTCCCACGGTGTCCAACGGTGTCCCACGTTGTCCCACGTTGTCCCACGTTGTCCCACGTTGTCCCACGTTGTCCCACGTTGTCCCACGTTGTCCCACGTTGTCCCACGTTGTCCCACGTTGTCCCACGTTGTCCCACGTTGTCCCACGTTGTCCCACGTTGTCCCACGGTGTCCAACGATGTCCAGCGGTGTCCAACGGTGTCCAACGGTGTCCCACGGTGTCCAACGGTGTCCAACGGTGTCCCACGGTGTCCAACGGTGTCCCACGTTGTCCCACGTTGTCCCACGTTGTCCCACGTTGTCCCACGATGTCCCACGTTGTCCAACGATGTCCAACGGTGTCCCACGTTGTCCCACGTTGTCCTACGTTGTCCCACGTTGTCCCACGTTGTCCCACGTTGTCCCACGTTGTCCCACGTTGTCCCACGGTGTCCAACGGTGTCCCACGTTGTCCCACGTTGTCCCACGGTGTCCAACGATGTCCAACGGTGTCCAACGATGTCCAACGGTGTCCAACGGTGTCCCACGTTGTCCCACGTTGTCCCACGTTGTCCCACGGTGTCCAACGATGTCCAACGGTGTCCCACGTTGTCCCACGTTGTCCCACGTTGTCCCACGTTGTCCCACGTTGTCCCACGTTGTCCCACGGTGTCCAACGGTGTCCAACGGTGTCCAACGGTGTCCAACGATGTCCAACGGTGTCCAACGGTGTCCCACGTTGTCCCACGTTGTCCCACGTTGTCCCACGTTGTCCCACGTTGTCCCACGTTGTCCCACGTTGTCCCACGTTGTCCCACGGTGTCCAACGGTGTCCAACGATGTCCAACGGTGTCCAACGGTGTCCCACGTTGTCCCACGTTGTCCCACGTTGTCCCACGGTGTCCAACGATGTCCAACGGTGTCCCACGTTGTCCCACGTTGTCCCACGTTGTCCCACGTTGTCCCACGTTGTCCCACGATGTCCCACGTTGTCCCACGTTGTCCCACGTTGTCCCACGTTGTCCCACGTTGTCCCACGTTGTCTCACGTTGTCCCACGGTGTCCAACGATGTCCAACGGTGTCCAACGATGTCCAACGGTGTCCCACGTTGTCCCATGTTGTCCCACGTTGTCCCACGTTGTCCCAAGTTGTCCCACGATGTCCCACGTTGTCCCACGTTGTCCCACGTTGTCCCACGTTGTCCCACGTTGTCCCACGTTGTCCCACGTTGTCCCACGTTGTCCCACGGTGTCCAACGATGTCCAACGGTGTCCAACGGTGTCCCACGGTGTCCAACGGTGTCCCACGTTGTCCCACGTTGTCCCACGTTGTCCCACGTTGTCCCACGTTGTCCCACGTTGTCCCACGTTGTCCCACGGTGTCCAACGATGTCCAACGGTGTCCAACGGTGTCCCACGATGTCCACCGATGTCCAACGGTGTCCAACGGTGTCCAACGGTGTCCAACGGTGTCCAACGGTGTCCCACGTTGTCCCACGTTGTCCCACGTTGTCCCACGTTGTCCCACGGTGTCCAACGATGTCCAACGGTGTCCCACGTTGTCCCACGTTGTCCCACGTTGTCCCACGTTGTCCCACGTTGTCCCACGATGTCCCACGTTGTCCCACGTTGTCCCACGTTGTCCCACGTTGTCCCACGTTGTCCCACGTTGTCCCACGTTGTCCCACGGTGTCCAACGATGTCCAACGGTGTCCAACGGTGTCCCACGTTGTCCCACGTTGTCCCACGTTGTCCCACGGTGTCCAACGATGTCCAACGGTGTCCCACGTTGTCCCACGTTGTCCCACGTTGTCCCACGTTGTCCCACGTTGTCCCACGTTGTCCCACGGTGTCCAACGGTGTCCAACGGTGTCCAACGGTGTCCAACGATGTCCAACGGTGTCCAACGGTGTCCCACGTTGTCCCACGTTGTCCCACGTTGTCCCACGTTGTCCCACGTTGTCCCACGTTGTCCCACGTTGTCCCACGTTGTCCCACGGTGTCCAACGGTGTCCAACGATGTCCAACGGTGTCCAACGGTGTCCCACGTTGTCCCACGTTGTCCCACGTTGTCCCACGTTGTCCCACGTTGTCCCACGTTGTCCCACGTTGTCCCACGTTGTCCCACGTTGTCCCACGTTGTCCCACGTTGTCCCACGTTGTCCCACGGTGTCCAACGTTGTCCCGCTGTGTCCAACGGTGTCCAACGGTGTCCCACGGTGTCCAACGGTGTCCAACGGTGTCCCACGGTGTCCAACGGTGTCCCACGTTGTCCCACGTTGTCCCACGTTGTCCCACGTTGTCCCACGATGTCCCACGTTGTCCAACGATGTCCAACGGTGTCCCACGTTGTCCCACGTTGTCCTACGTTGTCCCACGTTGTCCCACGTTGTCCCACGTTGTCCCACGTTGTCCCACGTTGTCCCACGGTGTCCAACGGTGTCCCACGTTGTCCCACGTTGTCCCACGGTGTCCAACGATGTCCAACGGTGTCCAACGATGTCCAACGGTGTCCAACGGTGTCCCACGTTGTCCCACGTTGTCCCACGTTGTCCCACGGTGTCCAACGATGTCCAACGGTGTCCCACGTTGTCCCACGTTGTCCCACGTTGTCCCACGTTGTCCCACGTTGTCCCACGTTGTCCCACGGTGTCCAACGGTGTCCAACGGTGTCCAACGGTGTCCAACGATGTCCAACGGTGTCCAACGGTGTCCCACGTTGTCCCACGTTGTCCCACGTTGTCCCACGTTGTCTCACGTTGTCCCACGGTGTCCAACGATGTCCAACGGTGTCCAACGATGTCCAACGGTGTCCCACGTTGTCCCACGTTGTCCCACGTTGTCCCACGTTGTCCCACGTTGTCCCACGTTGTCCCACGGTGTCCAACGATGTCCAACGATGTCCAACGATGTCCAACGGTGTCCAACGATGTCCAACGATGTCCAACGGTGTCCCACGATGTCCAACCATGTCCAACGGTGTCCAACGGTGTCCCACGTTGTCCCACGTTGTCCCACGTTGTCCCACGGTGTCCAACGATGTCCAACGGTGTCCAACGGTGTCCAACGGTGTCCCACGGTGTCCAACGGTGTCCCACGTTGTCCCACGTTGTCCCACGTTGTCCCACGTTGTCCCACGTTGTCCAACGGTGTCCCACGGTGTCCAACGGTGTCCCACGGTGTCCAACGGTGTCCCACGTTGTCCCACGTTGTCCCACGTTGTCCCACGTTGTCCCACGTTGTCCCACGTTGTCCCACGGTGTCCAACGGTGTCCAACGATGTCCAACGGTGTCCAACGGTGTCCAACGGTGTCCAACGATGTCCAACGATGTCCAACGGTGTCCAACGGTGTCCAACGATGTCCAACGATGTCCAACGGTGTCCCACGATGTCCAACGATGTCCAACGGTGTCCAACGGTGTCCCACGTTGTCCCACGTTGTCCCACGTTGTCCCACGGTATCCAACGATGTCCCACGGTGTCCCACGGTGTCCCACGGTGTCCAACGGTGTCCCACGTTGTCCCACGTTGTCCCACGTTGTCCCACGTTGTCCCACGTTGTCCCACGGTGTCCAACGGTGTCCCACGTTGTCCCACGTTGTCCCACGTTGTCCCACGTTGTCCCACGTTGTTCCATGGTGTCCCACGTTGTCCCACGTTGTCCCACGTTGTCCCACGGTGTCCAACGATGTCCAACGGTGTCCAACGGTGTCCAACGGTGTCCAACGGTGTCCAACGATGTCCAACGATGTCCAACGATGTCCAACGGTGTCCAACGATGTCCAACGATGTCCAACGATGTCCAACGGTGTCCCACGATGTCCAACGATGTCCAACGGTGTCCAACGGTGTCCCACGTTGTCCCACGTTGTCCCACGTTGTCCCACGGTGTCCAACGATGTCCAACGGTGTCCAACGGTGTCCCACGGTGTCCAACGGTGTCCCACGTTGTCCCACGTTGTCCCACGTTGTCCCACGTTGTCCCACGTTGTCCCACGTTGTCCCACGGTGTCCAACGGTGTCCCACGATGTCCAACGATGTCCAACGATGTCCAACGGTGTCCAACGGTGTCCCACGTTGTCCCACGTTGTCCCATGTTGTCCCACGGTGTCCAACGATGTCCAACGGTGTCCCACGTTGTCCCACGTTGTCCCACGTTGTCCCACGTTGTTCCATGGTTTCCCACGTTGTCCCACGTTGTCCCACGGTGTCCCACGGTGTCCAACGATGTCCAACGGTGTCCAACGGTGTCCAACGGTGTCCAACGGTGTCCAACGATGTCCAACGATGTCCAACGATGTCCAACGGTGTCCAACGGTGTCCCACGTTGTCCCACGTTGTCCCACGTTGTCCCACGGTGTCCAACGATGTCCAACGGTGTCCAACGATGTCCAACGATGTCCAACGGTGTCCCACGATGTCCAACGATGTCCAACAATGTCCAACGGTGTCCAACGGGGTCCCACGTTGTCCCACGTTGTCCCACGTTGTCCCACGGTGTCCAACGGTGTCCCACGTTGTCCCACGTTGTCCCACGTTGTCCCACGTTGTCCCACGTTGTCCCACGTTGTCCCACGTTGTCCCACGTTGTCCCACGTTGTCCCACGTTGTCCCACGGTGTCCAACGGTGTCCAACGGTGTCCAACGGTGTCCAACGATGTCCAACGTTGTCCAACGGTGTCCCACGGTGTCCAACGGTGTCCAACGGTGTCCCACGGTGTCCAACGGTGTCCACGTTGTCCCACGTTGTCCCACGTTGTCCCACGTTGTCCCACGTTGTCCCACGGTGTCCAACGGTGTCCAACGATGTCCAACGGTGTCCAACGGTGTCCCACGTTGTCCCACGTTGTCCCACGTTGTCCCACGTTGTCCCACGTTGTCCCACGTTGTTCCATGGTTTCCCACGTTGTCCCACGTTGTCCCACGTTGTCCCACGGTGTCCAACGATGTCCAACGGTGTCCCACGGTGTCCAACGGTGTCCCACGTTGTCCCACGTTGTCCCACGTTGTCCCACGTTGTCCTACGTTGTCCCACGGTGTTCCACGTTGTCCCACGTTGTCCCACGTTGTCCCACGTTGTCCCACGTTGTCCCACGTTGTCCCACGGTGTCCAACGGTGTCCAACGGTGTCCCACGGTGTCCCACGTTGTCCCACGTGGTCCCACGTTGTCCAACGGTGTCCCACGATGTCCAACGATGTCCAACGATGTCCAACGGTGTCCAACGGTGTCCCACGTTGTCCCACGTTGTCCCACGTTGTCCCACGGTGTCCAACGATGTCCAACGGTGTCCCACGTTGTCCCACGTTGTCCCACGTTGTCCCACGTTGTCCCACGTTGTCCCACGTTGTCCCACGTTGTCCCACGTTGTCCCACGTTGTCCCACGGTGTCCAACGATGTCCAGCGGTGTCCAACGGTGACCCAAGGTGTCCAACGGTGTCCAACGGTGTCCCACGGTGTCCAACGGTGTCCCACGTTGTCCCACGTTGTCCCACGTTGTCCCACGTTGTCCCACGTTGTCCCACGTTGTCCTACATTGTCCCACGTTGTCCCACGTTGTCCCACGTTGTCCCACGTTGTCCCACGTTGTCCAACGGTGTCCAACGGTGTCCCACGTTGTCCCACGTTGTCCCACGTTGTCCCACGGTGTCCAACGATGTCCAACGGTGTCCCACGTTGTCCCACGTTGTCCCACGTTGTCCCACGTTGTCCCACGTTGTCCCACGGTGTCCAACGGTGTCCCACGTTGTCCCACGTTGTCCCACGTTGTCCCACGTTGTCCCACGTTGCCCCACGGTGTCCAACGGTGTCCCACGGTGTCCAACGGTGTCCCACGTTGTCCCACGTTGTCCCACGTTGTCCCACGTTGTCCCACGATGTCCCACGTTGTCCAAAGATGTCCAACGGTGTCCCACGTTGCCCACGTTGTCCCACGATGTCCCACGTTGTCCCACGTTGTCCCACGGTGTCCAACGGTGTCCCACGTTGTCCCACGTTGTCCCACGGTGTCCAACGATGTCCAACGGTGTCCCACGTTGTCCCACGTTGTCCCACGTTGTCCCACGTTGTCCCACGTTGTCCCACGTTGTCCCTCGTTGTCCTACGTTGTCCCACGTTGTTCCACGTTGTCCCACGTTGTCCCACGTTGTCCCACGTTGTCCCACGGTGTCCAACGGTGTCCCACGTTGTCCCACGGTGTCCCACGTTGTCCCACGTTGTCCCACGTTGTCCCACGTTGTCCCACGTTGTCCCACGTTGTCCCACGTTGTCCCACGTTGTCCCACGTTGTCCCACGTTGTCCCACGTTGTCCCACGTTGTCCCACGGTGTCCAACGATGTCCAGCGGTGTCCAACGGTGTCCAACGGTGTCCCACGGTGTCCAACGGTGTCCAACGGTGTCCCACGGTGTCCAACGGTGTCCCACGTTGTCCCACGTTGTCCCACGTTGTCCCACGTTGTCCCACGATGTCCCACGTTGTCCAACGATGTCCAACGGTGTCCCACGTTGTCCCACGTTGTCCTACGTTGTCCCACGTTGTCCCACGTTGTCCCACGTTGTCCCACGTTGTCCCACGTTGTCCCACGGTGTCCAACGGTGTCCCACGTTGTCCCACGTTGTCCCACGGTGTCCAACGATGTCCAACGGTGTCCAACGATGTCCAACGGTGTCCAACGGTGTCCCACGTTGTCCCACGTTGTCCCACGTTGTCCCACGGTGTCCAACGATGTCCAACGGTGTCCCACGTTGTCCCACGTTGTCCCACGTTGTCCCACGTTGTCCCACGTTGTCCCACGGTGTCCAACGATGTCCAACGGTGTCCAACGATGTCCAACGATGTCCAACGGTGTCCCACGATGTCCAACGATGTCCAACAATGTCCAACGGTGTCCAACGGTGTCCCACGTTGTCCCACGATGTCCAACGGTGTCCAACGGTGTCCCACGTTGTCCCACGTTGACCCACGTTGTCCCACGTTGTCCCACGTTGTTCCATGGTTTCCCACGTTGTCCCACGGTGTCCAACGATGTCCAACGGTGTCCAACGGTGTCCCACGGTGTCCAACGGTGTCCCACGTTGTCCCACGTTGTCCCACGTTGTCCCACGTTGTCCCACGTTGTCCAACGGTGTCCCACGGTGTCCAACGGTGTTCCACGTTGTCCCACGTTGTCCCACGTTGTCCCACGTTGTCCCACGTTGTCCCACGTTGTCCCACGTTGTCCCACGTTGTCCCACGTTGTCCAACGGTGTCCCACGGTGTCCAACGGTGTCCCACGTTGTCCCACGTTGTCCCACGTTGTCCCACGGTGTCCAACGATGTCCCACGTTGTCCCACGTTGTCCCACGTTGTCCCACGTTGTCCCACGTTGTCCAACGGTGTCCCACGGTGTCCAACGGTGTCCCACGTTGTCCCACGTTGTCCCACGTTGTCCCACGGTGTCCAACGATGTCCAACGGTGTCCCACGTTGTCCCACGTTGTCCCACGTTGTCCCACGTTGTCCCACGTTGTCCCACGTTGTCCCACGTTGTCCCACGTTGTCCCACGTTGTTCCATGGTTTCCCACGTTGTCCCACGTTGTCCCACGTTGTCCCACGTTGTCCCACGTTGTTCCATGGTTTCCCACGTTGTCCCACGGTGTCCAACGATGTCCAACGGTGTCCAACGGTGTCCCACGGTGTCCCACGGTGTCCCACGTTGTCCCACGTTGTCCCACGTTGTCCCACGTTGTCCCACTGTGTCCAACGATGTCCAACGGTGTCCCACGTTGTCCCACGTTGTCCCACGTTGTCCCACGTTGTCCCACGTTGTCCCACGGTGTCCCACGGTGTCCAACGGTGTCCCACGTTGTCCCACGTTGTCCCACGTTGTCCCACGTTGTCCCACGTTGTCCCACGTTGTCCCACGTTGTCCCACAGTGTCCAACGATGTCCAACGGTGTCCAACGGTGTCCAACGGTGTCCCACGATGTCCACCGATGTCCAACGGTGTCCAACGGTGTCCAACGGTGTCCAACGGTGTCCCACGATGTCCACCGATGTCCAACGGTGTCCAACGGTGTCCAACGGTGTCCAACGGTGTCCAACGATGTCCAACGATGTCCAACGATGTCCAACGGTGTCCAACGATGTCCAACGATGTCCAACGGTGTCCCACGATGTCCAACGATGTCCAACGATGTCCAACGGTGTCCAACGGTGTCCCACGTTGTCCCACGTTGTCCAACGATGTCCAACGGTGTCCAACGATGTCCAACGATGTCCAACGGTGTCCCACGATGTCCAACGATGTCCAACGATGTCCAACGGTGTCCAACGGTGTCCCACGTTGTCCCACGGTGTCCAACGGTGTCCAACGGTGTCCAACGGTGTCCAACGATGTCCAACGGTGTCCAACGGTGTCCCACGTTGTCCCACGTTGTCCCACGTTGTCCCACGTTGTCCCACGTTGTCCCACGTTGTCCCACGTTGTCCCACGTTGTCCCACGGTGTCCAACGGTGTCCAACGATGTCCAACGGTGTCCAACGGTGTCCCACGTTGTCCCACGTTGTCCCACGTTGTCCCACGTTGTCCCGCGTTGTCCCACGTTGTCCCACGTTGTCCCACGTTGTCCCACGTTGTCCCACGTTGTCCCACGTTGTCCCACGTTGTCCCACGGTGTCCAACGATGTCCAGCTGTGTCCAACGGTGTCCAACGGTGTCCCACGGTGTCCAACGGTGTCCAACGGTGTCCCACGGTGTCCAACGGTGTCCCACGTTGTCCCACGTTGTCCCACGTTGTCCCACGTTGTCCCACGATGTCCCACGTTGTCCAACGATGTCCAACGGTGTCCCACGTTGTCCCACGTTGTCCTACGTTGTCCCACGTTGTCCCACGTTGTCCCACGTTGTCCCACGTTGTCCCACGTTGTCCCACGGTGTCCAACGGTGTCCCACGTTGTCCCACGTTGTCCCACGGTGTCCAACGATGTCCAACGGTGTCCAACGATGTCCAACGGTGTCCAACGGTGTCCCACGTTGTCCCACGTTGTCCCACGTTGTCCCACGGTGTCCAACGATGTCCAACGGTGTCCCACGTTGTCCCACGTTGTCCCACGTTGTCCCACGTTGTCCCACGTTGTCCCACGTTGTCCCACGGTGTCCAACGGTGTCCAACGGTGTCCAACGGTGTCCAACGATGTCCAACGGTGTCCAACGGTGTCCCACGTTGTCCCACGTTGTCCCACGTTGTCCCACGTTGTCCCACGTTGTCCCACGTTGTCCCACGTTGTCCCACGTTGTCCCACGGTGTCCAACGGTGTCCAACGATGTCCAACGGTGTCCAACGGTGTCCCACGTTGTCCCACGTTGTCCCACGTTGTCCCACGGTGTCCAACGATGTCCAACGGTGTCCCACGTTGTCCCACGTTGTCCCACGTTGTCCCACGTTGTCCCACGATGTCCCACGTTGTCCCACGTTGTCCCACGTTGTCCCACGTTGTCCCACGTTGTCCCACGTTGTCTCACGTTGTCCCACGGTGTCCAACGATGTCCAACGGTGTCCCACGATGTCCAACGATGTCCAACGATGTCCAACGGTGTCCAACGGTGTCCCACGTTGTCCCACGTTGTCCCACGTTGTCCCACGGTGTCCAACGATGTCCAACGGTGTCCCACGTTGTCCAACGGTGTCCCACGTTGTCCCACGTTGTCCCACGTTGTCCCACGTTGTCCCGCGGTGTCCAACGATGTCCAACGGTGTCCAACGGTGTCCAACGGTGTCCAACGGTGTCCAACGATGTCCAACGATGTCCAACGATGTCCAACGGTGTCCAACGATGTCCAACGATGTCCAACGGTGTCCCACGATGTCCAACGATGTCCAACGGTGTCCCACGTTGTCCCACGTTGTCCCACGTTGTCCCACGTTGTCCCACGGTGTCCAACGGTGTCCAACGGTGTCCAACGGTGTCCAACGGTGTCCAACGGTGTCCAACGATGTCCAACGATGTCCAACGATGTCCAACGGTGTCCAACGATGTCCAACGATGTCCAACGGTGTCCCACGATGTCCAACGATGTCCAACGGTGTCCAACGGTGTCCCACGTTGTCCCACGTTGTCCCACGTTGTCCCACGGTATCCAACGATGTCCAACGGTGTCCAACGGTGTCCCACGGTGTCCAACGGTGTCCCACGTTGTCCCACGTTGTCCCACGTTGTCCCACGTTGTCCCACGTTGTCCCACGGTGTCCAACGGTGTCCCACGTTGTCCCACGTTGTCCCACGTTGTCCCACGTTGTCCCACGTTGTTCCATGGTTTCCCACGTTGTCCCACGTTGTCCCACGTTGTCCCACGGTGTCCAACGATGTCCAACGGTGTCCAACGGTGTCCAACGGTGTCCAACGGTGTCCAACGATGTCCAACGATGTCCAACGATGTCCAACGGTGTCCAACGATGTCCAACGATGTCCAACGATGTCCAACGGTGTCCCACGATGTCCAACGATGTCCAACGGTGTCCAACGGTGTCCCACGTTGTCCCACGTTGTCCCACGTTGTCCCACGGTGTCCAACGATGTCCAACGGTGTCCAACGGTGTCCCACGGTGTCCAACGGTGTCCCACGTTGTCCCACGTTGTCCCACGTTGTCCCACGTTGTCCCACGTTGTCCCACGTTGTCCCACGGTGTCCAACGGTGTCCAACGGTGTCCAACGGTGTCCAACGATGTCCAACGGTGTCCAACGGTGTCCCACGTTGTCCCACGTTGTCCCATGTTGTCCCACGGTGTCCAACGATGTCCAACGGTGTCCCACGTTGTCCCACGTTGTCCCACGTTGTCCCACGTTGTTCCATGGTTTCCCACGTTGTCCCACGTTGTCCCACGTTGTCCCACGGTGTCCAACGATGTCCAACGGTGTCCAACGGTGTCCAACGGTGTCCAACGGTGTCCAACGATGTCCAACGATGTCCAACGATGTCCAACGGTGTCCAACGGTGTCCCACGTTGTCCCACGTTGTCCCACGTTGTCCCACGGTGTCCAACGATGTCCAACGGTGTCCAACGATGTCCAACGATGTCCAACGGTGTCCCACGATGTCCAACGATGTCCAACAATGTCCAACGGTGTCCAACGGGGTCCCACGTTGTCCCACGTTGTCCCACGTTGTCCCACGGTGTCCAACGGTGTCCCACGTTGTCCCACGTTGTCCCACGTTGTCCCACGTTGTCCCACGTTGTCCCACGTTGTCCCACGTTGTCCCACGTTGTCCCACGTTGTCCCACGTTGTCCCACGGTGTCCAACGGTGTCCAACGGTGTCCAACGGTGTCCAACGATGTCCAACGTTGTCCAACGGTGTCCCACGGTGTCCAACGGTGTCCAACGGTGTCCCACGGTGTCCAACGGTGTCCACGTTGTCCCACGTTGTCCCACGTTGTCCCACGTTGTCCCACGTTGTCCCACGGTGTCCAACGGTGTCCAACGGTGTCCAACGGTGTCCAACGGTGTCCCACGTTGTCCCACGTTGTCCCACGTTGTCCCACGTTGTCCCACGTTGTCCCACGTTGTTCCATGGTTTCCCACGTTGTCCCACGTTGTCCCACGTTGTCCCACGGTGTCCAACGATGTCCAACGGTGTCCAACGGTGTCCCACGGTGTCCAACGGTGTCCCACGTTGTCCCACGTTGTCCCACGTTGTCCCACGTTGTCCTACGTTGTCCCACGTTGTTCCACGTTGTCCCACGTTGTCCCACGTTGTCCCACGTTGTCCCACGTTGTCCCACGTTGTCCCACGGTGTCCAACGGTGTCCAACGGTGTCCCACGGTGTCCCACGTTGTCCCACGTGGTCCCACGTTGTCCAACGGTGTCCCACGATGTCCAACGATGTCCAACGATGTCCAACGGTGTCCAACGGTGTCCCACGTTGTCCCACGTTGTCCCACGTTGTCCCACGGTGTCCAACGATGTCCAACGGTGTCCCACGTTGTCCCACGTTGTCCCACGTTGTCCCACGTTGTCCCACGTTGTCCCACGTTGTCCCACGTTGTCCCACGTTGTCCCACGTTGTCCCACAGTGTCCAACGATGTCCAGCGGTGTCCAACGGTGACCCAAGGTGTCCAACGGTGTCCAACGGTGTCCCACGGTGTCCAACGGTGTCCCACGTTGTCCCACGTTGTCCCACGTTGTCCCACGTTGTCCCACGTTGTCCCACGTTGTCCTACATTGTCCCACGTTGTCCCACGTTGTCCCACGTTGTCCCACGTTGTCCCACGTTGTCCAACGGTGTCCAACGGTGTCCCACGTTGTCCCACGTTGTCCCACGTTGTCCCACGGTGTCCAACGATGTCCAACGGTGTCCCACGTTGTCCCACGTTGTCCCACGTTGTCCCACGTTGTCCCACGTTGTCCCACGGTGTCCAACGGTGTCCCACGTTGTCCCACGTTGTCCCACGTTGTCCCACGTTGTCCCACGTTGCCCCACGGTGTCCAACGGTGTCCCACGGTGTCCAACGTTGTCCCACGTTGTCCCACGTTGTCCCACGTTGTCCCACGTTGTCCCACGATGTCCCACGTTGTCCAAAGATGTCCAACGGTGTCCCACGTTGCCCACGTTGTCCCACGATGTCCCACGTTGTCCCACGTTGTCCCACGGTGTCCAACGGTGTCCCACGTTGTCCCACGTTGTCCCACGGTGTCCAACGATGTCCAACGGTGTCCCACGTTGTCCCACGTTGTCCCACGTTGTCCCACGTTGTCCCACGTTGTCCCACGTTGTCCCTCGTTGTCCTACGTTGTCCCACGTTGTTCCACGTTGTCCCACGTTGTCCCACGTTGTCCCACGTTGTCCCACGGTGTCCAACGGTGTCCCACGTTGTCCCACGTTGTCCCACGTTGTCCCACGTTGTCCCACGTTGTCCCACGTTGTCCCACGTTGTCCCACGTTGTCCCACGTTGTCCCACGTTGTCCCCCGTTGTCCCACGTTGTCCCACGGTGTCCAACGATGTCCAGCGGTGTCCAACGGTGTCCAACGGTGTCCCACGGTGTCCAACGGTGTCCAACGGTGTCCCACGGTGTCCAACGGTGTCCCACGTTGTCCCACGTTGTCCCACGTTGTCCCACGTTGTCCCACGATGTCCCACGTTGTCCAACGATGTCCAACGGTGTCCCACGTTGTCCCACGTTGTCCTACGTTGTCCCACGTTGTCCCACGTTGTCCCACGTTGTCCCACGTTGTCCCACGTTGTCCCACGGTGTCCAACGGTGTCCCACGTTGTCCCACGTTGTCCCACGGTGTCCAACGATGTCCAACGGTGTCCAACGATGTCCAACGGTGTCCAACGGTGTCCCACGTTGTCCCACGTTGTCCCACGTTGTCCCACGGTGTCCAACGATGTCCAACGGTGTCCCACGTTGTCCCACGTTGTCCCACGTTGTCCCACGTTGTCCCACGTTGTCCCACGGTGTCCAACGATGTCCAACGGTGTCCAACGATGTCCAACGATGTCCAACGGTGTCCCACGATGTCCAACGGTGTCCAACAATGTCCAACGGTGTCCAACGGTGTCCCACGTTGTCCCACGATGTCCAACGGTGTCCAACGGTGTCCCACGTTGTCCCACGTTGACCCACGTTGTCCCACGTTGTCCCACGTTGTTCCATGGTTTCCCACGTTGTCCCACGGTGTCCAACGATGTCCAACGGTGTCCAACGGTGTCCCACGGTGTCCAACGGTGTCCCACGTTGTCCCACGTTGTCCCACGTTGTCCCACGTTGTCCCACGTTGTCCAACGGTGTCCCACGGTGTCCAACGGTGTTCCACGTTGTCCCACGTTGTCCCACGTTGTCCCACGTTGTCCCACGTTGTCCCACGTTGTCCCACGTTGTCCCACGTTGTCCCACGTTGTCCAACGGTGTCCCACGGTGTCCAACGGTGTCCCACGTTGTCCCACGTTGTCCCACGTTGTCCCACGGTGTCCAACGATGTCCCACGTTGTCCCACGTTGTCCCACGTTGTCCCACGTTGTCCCACGTTGTCCAACGGTGTCCCACGGTGTCCAACGGTGTCCCACGTTGTCCCACGTTGTCCCACGTTGTCCCACGGTGTCCAACGATGTCCAACGGTGTCCCACGTTGTCCCACGTTGTCCCACGTTGTCCCACGTTGTCCCACGTTGTCCCACGTTGTCCCACGTTGTCCCACGTTGTCCCACGTTGTCCCACGTTGTCCCACGTTGTCCCACGTTGTCCCACAGTGTCCAACGATGTCCAACGGTGTCCAACGGTGTCCAACGGTGTCCCACGATGTCCACCGATGTCCAACGGTGTCCAACGGTGTCCAACGGTGTCCAACGGTGTCCCACGATGTCCACCGATGTCCAACGGTGTCCAACGGTGTCCAACGGTGTCCAACGGTGTCCAACGATGTCCAACGATGTCCAACGATGTCCAACGGTGTCCAACGATGTCCAACGATGTCCAACGGTGTCCCACGATGTCCAACGATGTCCAACGATGTCCAACGGTGTCCAACGGTGTCCCACGTTGTCCCACGTTGTCCAACGATGTCCAACGGTGTCCAACGATGTCCAACGATGTCCAACGGTGTCCCACGATGTCCAACGATGTCCAACGATGTCCAACGGTGTCCAACGGTGTCCCATGTTGTCCCACGTTGTCCCACGTTGTCCCACGGTGTCCAACGATGTCCAACGGTGTCCCACGTTGTCCAACGGTATCCCACGTTGTCCCACGTTGTCCCACGTTGTCCCACGTTGTCCCACGATGTCCCACGTTGTCCCACGTTGTCCCACGTTGTCCCACGTTGTCCCACGTTGTCCCACGTTGTCCCACGTTGTCCCACGTTGTCCCACGTTGTCCCACGGTGTCCAACGTTGTCCAACGATGTCCCACGTTGTCCAAAGATGTCCAACGGTGTCCCACGTTGCCCACGTTGTCCCACGGTGTCCCACGTTGTCCCACGTTGTCCCACGTTGTCCCACGGTGTCCAACGGTGTCCCACGTTGTCCCACGTTGTCCCACGGTGTCCAACGATGTCCAACGGTGTCCCACGTTGTCCCACGTTGTCCCACGTTGTCCCACGTTGTCCCACGTTGTCCCACGTTGTCCCACGTTGTCCTACGTTGTCCCACGTTGTTCCACGTTGTCCCACGTTGTCCCACGTTGTCCCACGTTGTCCCACGGTGTCCAACGGTGTCCCACGTTGTCCCACGTTGTCCCACGTTGTCCCACGTTGTCCCACGTTGTCCCACGTTGTCCAACGATGTCCAACGGTGTCCAACGGTGTCCAACGGTGTCCAACGATGTCCAACGATGTCCAACGATGTCCAGCGGTGTCCAACGATGTCCAACGATGTCCAACGGTGTCCCACGTTGTCCCACGTTGTCCCACGTTGTCCCACGTTGCCCCACGTTGTCCCACGTTGTCCCACGTTGTCCCACGGTGTCCAACGATGTCCAACGGTGTCCAACGATGTCCCACGTTGTCCCACGTTGTCCCACGATGTCCCACGTTGTCCAACGATGTCCAACGGTGTCCCACGTTGTCCCACGTTGTCCCACGTTGTCCCACGGTGTCCAACGATGTCCAACGATGTCCAACGATGTCCAGCGGTGTCCAACGATGTCCAACGATGTCCAACGGTGTCCCACGTTGTCCCACGTTGTCCCACGTTGTCCCACGTTGCCCCACGTTGTCCCACGTTGTCCCACGTTGTCCCACGGTGTCCAACGATGTCCAACGGTGTCCAACGATGTCCCACGTTGTCCCACGTTGTCCCACGATGTCCCACGTTGTCCAACGATGTCCAACGGTGTCCCACGTTGTCCCACGTTGTCCCACGATGTCCCACGTTGTCCCACGTTGTCCCACGGTGTCCAACGATGTCCAACGGTGTCCAACGGTGTCCCACGGTGTCCAACGGTGTCCCACGTTGTCCCACGTTGTCCCACGTTGTCCCACGTTGTCCCACGTTGTCCTACGTTGTCCCACGTTGTTCCACGTTGTCCCACGTTGTCCCACGTTGTCCCACGTTGTCCCACGTTGTCCCACGTTGTCCCACGTTGTCCCACGTTGTCCCACGGTGTCCAACGATGTCCAACGATGTCCAACGATGTCCAGCGGTGTCCAACGATGTCCAACGATGTCCAACGGTGTCCCACGTTGTCCCACGTTGTCCCACGTTGTCCCACGTTGCCCCACGTTGTCCCACGTTGTCCCACGTTGTCCCACGATGTCCCACGATGTCCAACGGTGTCCAACGATGTCCCACGTTGTCCCACGTTGTCCCACGATGTCCCACGTTGTCCAACGATGTCCAACGGTGTCCCACGTTGTCCCACGTTGTCCCACGATGTCCCACGTTGTCCCACGTTGTCCCACGGTGTCCAACGATGTCCAACGGTGTCCAACGGTGTCCCACGTTGTCCCACGTTGTCCCACGTTGTCCCACGTTGTCCCACGGTGTCCAACGGTGTCCAACGGTGTCCCACGATGTCCACCGATGTCCAACGGTGTCCAACGGTGTCCAACGGTGTCCAACGGTGTCCCACGATGTCCACCGATGTCCAACGGTGTCCAACGGTGTCCAACGGTGTCCAACGGTGTCCAACGATGTCCAACGATGTCCAACGATGTCCAACGGTGTCCAACGATGTCCAACGATGTCCAACGGTGTCCCACGATGTCCAACGATGTCCAACGATGTCCAACGGTGTCCAACGGTGTCCCACGTTGTCCCACGTTGTCCAACGATGTCCAACGGTGTCCAACGATGTCCAACGATGTCCAACGGTGTCCCACGATGTCCAACGATGTCCAACGATGTCCAACGGTGTCCAACGGTGTCCCACGTTGTCCCACGTTGTCCCACGTTGTCCCACGGTGTCCAACGATGTCCAACGGTGTCCCACGTTGTCCAACGGTATCCCACGTTGTCCCACGTTGTCCCACGTTGTCCCACGTTGTCCCACGATGTCCCACGTTGTCCCACGTTGTCCCACGTTGTCCCAAGTTGTCCCACGTTGTCCCACGTTGTCCCACGTTGTCCCACGTTGTCCCACGTTGTCCCACGGTGTCCAACGTTGTCCAACGATGTCCAACGGTGTCCAACGGTGTCCCACGTTGTCCCACGTTGTCCCACGTTGTCCCACGGTGTCCAACGATGTCCAACGGTGTCCCACGTTGTCCCACGTTGTCCCACGTTGTCCCACGTTGTCCCACGTTGTCCCACGATGTCCCACGTTGTCCCACGTTGTCCCACGTTGTCCCACGTTGTCCCACGTTGCCCCACGTTGTCCAACGATGTCCAACGGTGTCCAACGATGTCCCACGTTGTCCCACGTTGTCCCACGTTGTCCCACGTTGTCCAACGATGTCCAACGGTGTCCCACGTTGTCCCACGTTGTCCCACGTTGTCCCACGTGGTCCCACGTTGTCCCACGTTGTCCCACGGTGTCCAACGATGTCCAACGGTGTCCCACGGTGTCCAACGGTGTCCCACGTTGTCCCACGTTGTCCCACGTTGTCCCACGTTGTCCCACGATGTCCCACGTTGTCCAAAGATGTCCAACGGTGTCCCACGTTGCCCACGTTGTCCCACGATGTCCCACGTTGTCCCACGTTGTCCCACGTTGTCCCACGGTGTCCAACGGTGTCCCACGTTGTCCCACGTTGTCCCACGGTGTCCAACGATGTCCAACGGTGTCCCACGTTGTCCCACGTTGTCCCACGTTGTCCCACGTTGTCCCACGTTGTCCCACGTTGTCCCACGTTGTCCTACGTTGTCCCACGTTGTTCCACGTTGTCCCACGTTGTCCCACGTTGTCCCACGTTGTCCCACGGTGTCCAACGGTGTCCCACGTTGTCCCACGTTGTCCCACGTTGTCCCACGTTGTCCCACGTTGTCCCACGTTGTCCAACGATGTCCAACGGTGTCCAACGGTGTCCAACGGTGTCCAACGATGTCCAACGATGTCCAACGATGTCCCGCGGTGTCCAACGATGTCCAACGATGTCCAACGGTGTCCCACGTTGTCCCACGTTGTCCCACGTTGTCCCACGTTGCCCCACGTTGTCCCACGTTGTCCCACGTTGTCCCACGGTGTCCAACGATGTCCAACGGTGTCCAACGATGTCCCACGTTGTCCCACGTTGTCCCACGATGTCCCACGTTGTCCAACGATGTCCAACGGTGTCCCACGTTGTCCCACGTTGTCCCACGATGTCCCACGTTGTCCCACGTTGTCCCACGGTGTCCAACGATGTCCAACGGTGTCCAACGGTGTCCCACGGTGTCCAACGGTGTCCCACGTTGTCCCACGTTGTCCCACGTTGTCCCACGTTGTCCCACGTTGTCCCACGTTGTCCCACGTTGTCCCACGTTGTCCTACGTTGTCCCACGTTGTTCCACGTTGTCCCACGTTGTCCCACGTTGTCCCACGTTGTCCCACGTTGTCCCACGTTGTCCCACGTTGTCCCACGTTGTCCCACGGTGTCCAACGATGTCCAACGGTGTCCCACGTTGTCCCACGTTGTCCTACGTTGTCCCACGTTGTCCCACGTTGTCCCACGTTGTCCCACGTTGTCCCACGTTGTCCCACGGTGTCCAACGGTGTCCCACGTTGTCCCACGTTGTCCCACGGTGTCCAACGATGTCCAACGGTGTCCAACGGTGTCCCACGGTGTCCCACGTTGTCCCACGTGGTCCCACGTTGTCCAACGGTGTCCCACGATGTCCAACGATGTCCAACGATGTCCAACGGTGTCCAACGGTGTCCCACGTTGTCCCACGTTGTCCCACGTTGTCCCACGGTGTCCAACGATGTCCAACGGTGTCCCACGTTGTCCCACGTTGTCCCACGTTGTCCCACGTTGTCCCACGTTGTCCCACGTTGTCCCACGTTGTCCCACGTTGTCCCACGTTGTCCCACGGTGTCCAACGATGTCCAGCGGTGTCCAACGGTGACCCAAGGTGTCCAACGGTGTCCAACGGTGTCCCACGGTGTCCAACGGTGTCCCACGTTGTCCCACGTTGTCCCACGTTGTCCCACGTTGTCCCACGTTGTCCCACGTTGTCCTACATTGTCCCACGTTGTCCCACGTTGTCCCACGTTGTCCCACGTTGTCCAACGGTGTCCAACGGTGTCCCACGTTGTCCCACGTTGTCCCACGTTGTCCCACGGTGTCCAACGATGTCCAACGGTGTCCCACGTTGTCCCACGTTGTCCCACGTTGTCCCACGTTGTCCCACGTTGTCCCACGATGTCCCACGTTGTCCCACGTTGTCCCACGTTGTCCCACGTTGTCCCACGTTGTCCCACGTTGTCCCACGTTGTCCCACGTTGTCCCACGTTGTCCCACGTTGTCCCACGTTGTCCCACGTTGTCCCACGTTGTCCCACGTTGTCCCACGTTGTCCAACGATGTCCAACGGTGTCCCACGTTGTCCCACGTTGTCCCACGTTGTCCCACGTTGTCCCACGTTGTCCCACGTTGCCCCACGGTGTCCAACGATGTCCAACGGTGTCCCACGGTGTCCAACGGTGTCCCACTTTGTCCCACGTTGTCCCACGTTGTCCCACGTTGTCCCACGATGTCCCACGTTGTCCAAAGATGTCCAACGGTGTCCCACGTTGCCCACGTTGTCCCACGATGTCCCACGTTGTCCCACGTTGTCCCACGTTGTCCCACGGTGTCCAACGGTGTCCCACGTTGTCCCACGTTGTCCCACGGTGTCCAACGATGTCCAACGGTGTCCCACGTTGTCCCACGTTGTCCCACGTTGTCCCACGTTGTCCCACGTTGTCCCACGTTGTCCCTCGTTGTCCTACGTTGTCCCACGTTGTTCCACGTTGTCCCACGTTGTCCCACGTTGTCCCACGTTGTCCCACGGTGTCCAACGGTGTCCCACGTTGTCCCACGTTGTCCCACGTTGTCCCACGTTGTCCCACGTTGTCCCACGTTGTCCCACGTTGTCCCACGTTGTCCCACGTTGTCCCACGTTGTCCCACTTTGTCCCACGTTGTCCCACGTTGTCCCACGTTGTCCCACGTTGTCCCACGGTGTCCAACGATGTCCAGCGGTGTCCAACGGTGTCCAACGGTGTCCCACGGTGTCCAACGGTGTCCAACGGTGTCCCACGGTGTCCAACGGTGTCCCACGTTGTCCCACGTTGTCCCACGTTGTCCCACGTTGTCCCACGATGTCCCACGTTGTCCAACGATGTCCAACGGTGTCCCACGGTGTCCAACGGTGTCCAACGGTGTCCCACGTTGTCCCACGTTGTCCCACGTTGTTCCACGTTGTCCCACGTTGTCCCACGTTGTCCCACGTTGTCCCACGGTGTCCAACGATGTCCAACGGTGTCCCACGTTGTCCCACGTTGTCCCACGTTGTCCCACGTTGTCCCACGTTGTCCCACGTTGTCCCTCGTTGTCCTACGTTGTCCCACGTTGTTCCACGTTGTCCCACGTTGTCCCACGTTGTCCCACGTTGTCCCACGGTGTCCAACGGTGTCCCACGTTGTCCCACGTTGTCCCACGTTGTCCCACGTTGTCCCACGTTGTCCCACGTTGTCCCACGTTGTCCCACGTTGTCCCACGTTGTCCCACGGTGTCCAACGGTGTCCAACGGTGTCCAACGATGTCCAACGGTGTCCAACGGTGTCCCACGTTGTCCCACGTTGTCCCACGTTGTCCCACGTTGTCCCACGTTGTCCCACGTTGTCCCACGTTGTCCCACGTTGTCCCACGGTGTCCAACGGTGTCCAACGATGTCCAACGGTGTCCAACGGTGTCCCACGTTGTCCCACGTTGTCCCACGTTGTCCCACGGTGTCCAACGATGTCCAACGGTGTCCCACGTTGTCCCACGTTGTCCCACGTTGTCCCACGTTGTCCCACGTTGTCCCACGATGTCCCACGTTGTCCCACGTTGTCCCACGTTGTCCCACGTTGTCCCACGTTGTCCCACGTTGTCTCACGTTGTCCCACGGTGTCCAACGATGTCCAACGGTGTCCAACGATGTCCAACGGTGTCCCACGATGTCCAACGATGTCCAACGATGTCCAACGGTGTCCAACGGTGTCCCACGTTGTCCCACGTTGTCCCACGTTGTCCCACGGTGTCCAACGATGTCCAACGGTGTCCCACGTTGTCCAACGGTGTCCCACGTTGTCCCATGTTGTCCCACGTTGTCCCACGTTGTCCCAAGTTGTCCCACGATGTCCCACGTTGTCCCACGTTGTCCCACGTTGTCCCACGTTGTCCCACGTTGTCCCACGATGTCCCACGTTGTCCCACGTTGTCCCACGTTGTCCCACGGTGTCCAACGGTGTCCCACGTTGTCCCACGTTGTACCACGGTGTCCAACGATGTCCAACGGTGTCCCACGTTGTCCCACGTTGTCCCACGTTGTCCCACGTTGTCCCACGTTGTCCCACGTTGTCCCACGTTGTCCCACGTTGTCCCACGTTGTCCCACGTTGTCCCACGTTGTCCCACGTTGTCCCACGGTGTCCAACGATGTCCAGCGGTGTCCAACGGTGTCCAACGGTGTCCCACGGTGTCCAACGGTGTCCAACGGTGTCCCACGGTGTCCAACGGTGTCCCACGTTGTCCCACGTTGTCCCACGTTGTCCCACGTTGTCCCACGATGTCCCACGTTGTCCAACGATGTCCAACGGTGTCCCACGTTGTCCCACGTTGTCCCACGTTGTCTCACGTTGTCCCACGATGTCCCACGTTGTCCCACGTTGTCCCACGTTGTCCCACGTTGTCCCACGTTGTCCCACGTTGTCCCACGTTGTCCCACGGTGTCCAACGGTGTCCCACGTTGTCCCACGTTGTCCCACGTTGTCCCACGTTGTCCCACGTTGTCCCACGTTGTCCCACGTTGTCCCACGTTGTCCCACGTTGTCCCACGTTGTCCCACTTTGTCCCACGTTGTCCCACGTTGTCCCACGTTGTCCCACGTTGTCCCACGGTGTCCAACGATGTCCAGCGGTGTCCAACGGTGTCCAACGGTGTCCCACGGTGTCCAACGGTGTCCAACGGTGTCCCACGGTGTCCAACGGTGTCCCACGTTGTCCCACGTTGTCCCACGTTGTCCCACGTTGTCCCACGATGTCCCACGTTGTCCAACGATGTCCAACGGTGTCCCACGTTGTCCCACGTTGTCCTACGTTGTCCCACGTTGTCCCACGTTGTCCCACGTTGTCCCACGTTGTCCCACGTTGTCCCACGGTGTCCAACGGTGTCCCACGTTGTCCCACGTTGTCCCACGGTGTCCAACGATGTCCAACGGTGTCCAACGATGTCCAACGGTGTCCAACGGTGTCCCACGTTGTCCCACGTTGTCCCACGTTGTCCCACGGTGTCCAACGATGTCCAACGGTGTCCCACGTTGTCCCACGTTGTCCCACGTTGTCCCACGTTGTCCCACGTTGTCCCACGTTGTCCCACGGTGTCCAACGGTGTCCAACGGTGTCCAACGGTGTCCAACGATGTCCAACGGTGTCCAACGGTGTCCCACGTTGTCCCACGTTGTCCCACGTTGTCCCACGTTGTCCCACGTTGTCCCACGTTGTCCCACGTTGTCCCACGTTGTCCCACGGTGTCCAACGGTGTCCAACGATGTCCAACGGTGTCCAACGGTGTCCCACGTTGTCCCACGTTGTCCCACGTTGTCCCACGGTGTCCAACGATGTCCAACGGTGTCCCACGTTGTCCCACGTTGTCCCACGTTGTCCCACGTTGTCCCACGTTGTCCCACGATGTCCCACGTTGTCCCACGTTGTCCCACGTTGTCCCACGTTGTCCCACGTTGTCCCACGTTGTCCCACGTTGTCCCACGGTGTCCAACGATGTCCAACGGTGTCCAACGATGTCCAACGGTGTCCCACGATGTCCAACGATGTCCAACGATGTCCAACGGTGTCCAACGGTGTCCCACGTTGTCCCACGTTGTCCCACGTTGTCCCACGGTGTCCAACGATGTCCAACGGTGTCCCACGTTGTCCAACGGTGTCCCACGTTGTCCCATGTTGTCCCACGTTGTCCCACGTTGTCCCAAGTTGTCCCACGATGTCCCACGTTGTCCCACGTTGTCCCACGTTGTCCCACGTTGTCCCACGTTGTCCCACGATGTCCCACGTTGTCCCACGTTGTCCCACGTTGTCCCACGGTGTCCAACGGTGTCCCACGTTGTCCCACGTTGGACCACGGTGTCCAACGATGTCCAACGGTGTCCCACGTTGTCCCACGTTGTCCCACGTTGTCCCACGTTGTCCCACGTTGTCCCACGTTGTCCCTCGTTGTCCTACGTTGTCCCACGTTGTTCCACGTTGTCCCACGTTGTCCCACGTTGTCCCACGTTGTCCCACGGTGTCCAACGGTGTCCCACGTTGTCCCACGTTGTCCCACGTTGTCCCACGTTGTCCCACGTTGTCCCACGTTGTCCCACGTTGTCCCACGTTGTCCCACGTTGTCCCACGTTGTCCCACGTTGTCCCACGTTGTCCCACGTTGTCCCACGTTGTCCCACGTTGTCCCACGGTGTCCAACGGTGTCCAACGGTGTCCCACGTTGTCCCACGTTGTCCCACGTTGTCCCACGGTGTCCAACGATGTCCAACGGTGTCCCACGTTGTCCCACGTTGTCCCACGTTGTCCCACGTTGTCCCACGTTGTCCCACGTTGTCCCACGGTGTCCAACGGTGTCCAACGGTGTCCAACGGTGTCCAACGATGTCCAACGGTGTCCAACGGTGTCCCACGTTGTCCCACGTTGTCCCACGTTGTCCCACGTTGTCCCACGTTGTCCCACGTTGTCCCACGTTGTCCCACGTTGTCCCACGGTGTCCAACGGTGCCCAACGATGTCCAACGGTGTCCAACGGTGTCCCACGTTGTCCCACGTTGTCCCACGTTGTCCCACGGTGTCCAACGATGTCCAACGGTGTCCCACGTTGTCCCACGTTGTCCCACGTTGTCCCACGTTGTCCCACGTTGTCCCACGATGTCCCACGTTGTCCCACGTTGTCCCACGTTGTCCCACGTTGTCCCACGTTGTCCCACGTTGTCTCACGTTGTCCCACGGTGTCCAACGATGTCCAACGGTGTCCAACGATGTCCAACGGTGTCCCACGATGTCCAACGATGTCCAACGATGTCCAACGGTGTCCAACGGTGTCCCACGTTGTCCCACGTTGTCCCACGTTGTCCCACGGTGTCCAACGATGTCCAACGGTGTCCCACGTTGTCCAACGGTGTCCCACGTTGTCCCATGTTGTCCCACGTTGTCCCACGTTGTCCCAAGTTGTCCCACGATGTCCCACGTTGTCCCACGTTGTCCCACGTTGTCCCACGTTGTCCCACGTTGTCCCACGTTGTCCCACGTTGTCCCACGTTGTCCCACGGTGTCCAACGATGTCCAACGGTGTCCAACGGTGTCCCACGGTGTCCAACGGTGTCCCACGTTGTCCCACGTTGTCCCACGTTGTCCCACGTTGTCCCACGTTGTCCCACGTTGTCCAACGATGTCCAACGGTGTCCCACGTTGTCCCACGTTGTCCCACGTTGTCCCACGTTGTCCCACGTTGTTCCATGGTCTCCCACGTTGTCCCACGCTGTCCCACGTTGTCCCACGGTGTCCAACGATGTCCAACGGTGTCCAACGGTGTCCCACGATGTCCACCGATGTCCAACGGTGTCCAACGGTGTCCAACGGTGTCCAACGGTGTCCAACGATGTCCAACGATGTCCAACGATGTTCAACGGTGTCCAACGATGTCCAACGATGTCCAACGGTGTCCCACGATGTCCAACGATGTCCAACGATGTCCAACGGTGTCCAACGGTGTCCCACGTTGTCCCACGTTGTCCCACGTTGTCCCACGGTGTCCAACGGTGTCCCACGTTGTCCCACGTTGTCCCACGTTGTCCCACGTTGTCCCACGTTGTTCCATGGTTTACCACGTTGTCCCACGTTGTCCCACGTTGTCCCGCGGTGTCCAACGATGTCCAACGGTGTCCAACGGTGTCCAACGGTGTCCAACGGTGTCCAACGATGTCCAACGATGTCCAACGATGTCCAACGGTGTCCAACGATGTCCAACGATGTCCAACGGTGTCCCACGATGTCCAACGATGTCCAACGGTGTCCAACGGTGTCCCACGTTGTCCCACGTTGTCCCACGTTGTCCCACGGTGTCCAACGATGTCCAACGGTGTCCAACGGTGTCCAACGGTGTCCCACGGTGTCCAACGGTGTCCCACGTTGTCCCACGTTGTCCCACGTTGTCCCACGTTGTCCCACGTTGTCCAACGGTGTCCCACGGTGTCCAACGGTGTCCCACGGTGTCCAACGGTGTCCCACGTTGTCCCACGTTGTCCCACGTTGTCCCACGTTGTCCCACGTTGTCCCACGTTGTCCCACGGTGTCCAACGGTGTCCAACGATGTCCAACGGTGTCCAACGGTGTCCAACGGTGTCCAACGATGTCCAACGATGTCCAACGATGTCCAACGGTGTCCAACGATGTCCAACGATGTCCAACGGTGTCCCACGATGTCCAACGATGTCCAACGGTGTCCAACGGTGTCCCACGTTGTCCCACGTTGTCCCACGGTGTCCAACGGTGTCCCACGTTGTCCCACGTTGTCCCACGTTGTCCCACGTTGTCCCACGTTGTCCCACGTTGTCCCACGTTGTCCCACGTTGTCCCACGTTGTCCCACGTTGTCCCACGTTGTCCCACGTTGTCCCACGTTGTCCCACGTTGTCCCACGTTGTCCCACGGTGTCCAACGGTGTCCAACGGTGTCCCACGTTGTCCCACGTTGTCCCACGTTGTCCCACGGTGTCCAACGATGTCCAACGGTGTCCCACGTTGTCCCACGTTGTCCCACGTTGTCCCACGTTGTCCCACGTTGTCCCACGTTGTCCCACGGTGTCCAACGGTGTCCAACGGTGTCCAACGGTGTCCAACGATGTCCAACGGTGTCCAACGGTGTCCCACGTTGTCCCACGTTGTCCCACGTTGTCCCACGTTGTCCCACGTTGTCCCACGTTGTCCCACGTTGTCCCACGTTGTCCCACGGTGTCCAACGGTGCCCAACGATGTCCAACGGTGTCCAACGGTGTCCCACGTTGTCCCACGTTGTCCCACGTTGTCCCACGGTGTCCAACGATGTCCAACGGTGTCCCACGTTGTCCCACGTTGTCCCACGTTGTCCCACGTTGTCCCACGTTGTCCCACGATGTCCCACGTTGTCCCACGTTGTCCCACGTTGTCCCACGTTGTCCCACGTTGTCCCACGTTGTCTCACGTTGTCCCACGGTGTCCAACGATGTCCAACGGTGTCCAACGATGTCCAACGGTGTCCCACGATGTCCAACGATGTCCAACGATGTCCAACGGTGTCCAACGGTGTCCCACGTTGTCCCACGTTGTCCCACGTTGTCCCACGGTGTCCAACGATGTCCAACGGTGTCCCACGTTGTCCAACGGTGTCCCACGTTGTCCCTTGTTGTCCCACGTTGTCCCACGTTGTCCCAAGTTGTCCCACGATGTCCCACGTTGTCCCACGTTGTCCCACGTTGTCCCACGTTGTCCCACGTTGTCCCACGTTGTCCCACGTTGTCCCACGTTGTCCCACGGTGTCCAACGATGTCCAACGGTGTCCAACGGTGTCCCACGGTGTCCAACGGTGTCCCACGTTGTCCCACGTTGTCCCACGTTGTCCCACGTTGTCCCACGTTGTCCCACGTTGTCCAACGATGTCCCACGGTGTCCCACGTTGTCCCACGTTGTCCCACGTTGTCCCACGTTGTCCCACGTTGTTCCACGGTCTCCCACGTTGTCCCACGCTGTCCCACGGTGTCCCACGGTGTCCAACGATGTCCAACGGTGTCCAACGGTGTCCCACGATGTCCACCGATGTCCAACGGTGTCCAACGGTGTCCAACGGTGTCCAACGGTGTCCAACGATGTCCAACGATGTCCAACGATGTTCAACGGTGTCCAACGATGTCCAACGATGTCCAACGGTGTCCCACGATGTCCAACGATGTCCAACGATGTCCAACGGTGTCCAACGGTGTCCCACGTTGTCCCACGTTGTCCCACGTTGTCCCACGTTGTCCAACGGTGTCCCACGTTGTCCCACGTTGTCCCACGTTGTCCCACGTTGTCCCACGTTGTTCCATGGTTTACCACGTTGTCCCACGTTGTCCCACGTTGTCCCGCGGTGTCCAACGATGTCCAACGGTGTCCAACGGTGTCCAACGGTGTCCAACGGTGTCCAACGATGTCCAACGATGTCCAACGATGTCCAACGGTGTCCAACGATGTCCAACGATGTCCAACGGTGTCCCACGATGTCCAACGATGTCCAACGGTGTCCAACGGTGTCCCACGTTGTCCCACGTTGTCCCACGTTGTCCCACGGTGTCCAACGATGTCCAACGGTGTCCAACGGTGTCCAACGGTGCCCCACGGTGTCCAACGGTGTCCCACGTTGTCCCACGTTGTCCCACGTTGTCCCACGTTGTCCCACGTTGTCCAACGGTGTCCCACGGTGTCCAACGGTGTCCCACGGTGTCCAACGGTGTCCCACGTTGTCCCACGTTGTCCCACGTTGTCCCACGTTGTCCCACGTTGTCCCACGTTGTCCCACGGTGTCCAACGGTGTCCAACGATGTCCAACGGTGTCCAACGGTGTCCAACGGTGTCCAACGATGTCCAACGATGTCCAACGATGTCCAACGGTGTCCAACGATGTCCAACGATGTCCAACGGTGTCCCACGATGTCCAACGATGTCCAACGGTGTCCAACGGTGTCCCACGGTGTCCAACGGTGTCCCACGTTGTCCCACGGTATCCAACGATGTCCAACGGTGTCCAACGGTGTCCCACGGTGTCCAACGGTGTCCCACGTTGTCCCACGTTGTCCCACGTTGTCCCACGTTGTCCCACGTTGTCCCACGGTGTCCAACGGTGTCCCACGTTGTCCCACGTTGTCCCACGTTGTCCCACGTTGTTCCATGGTTTCCCACGTTGTCCCACGTTGTCCCACGTTGTCCCACGGTGTCCAACGATGTCCAACGGTGTCCAACGGTGTCCAACGGTGTCCAACGGTGTCCAACGATGTCCAACGATGTCCAACGATGTCCAACGGTGTCCAACGATGTCCAACGATGTCCAACGGTGTCCCACGATGTCCAACGATGTCCAACGGTGTCCAACGGTGTCCCACGTTGTCCCACGTTGTCCCACGTTGTCCCACGGTGTCCAACGATGTCCAACGGTGTCCAACGGTGTCCCACGGTGTCCAACGGTGTCCCACGTTGTCCCACGTTGTCCCACGTTGTCCCACGTTGTCCCACGTTGTCCCACGTTGTCCCACGGTGTCCAACGGTGTCCAACGATGTCCAACGGTGTCCAACGGTGTCCCACGATGTCCACCGATATCCAATGGTGTCCAACGGTGTCGAACGATGTCCAACGATGTCCAACGATGTCCAACGGTGTCCAACGATGTCCAACGATGTCCAACGGTGTCCCACGATGTCCAACGATGTCCAACGATGTCCAACGGTGTCCAACGGTGTCCCACGTTGTCCCACGTTGTCCCATGTTGTCCCACGGTGTCCAACGATGTCCAACGGTGTCCCACGTTGTCCCACGTTGTCCCACGTTGTCCCACGTTGTTCCATGGTTTCCCACATTGTCCCACGTTGTCCAACGTTGTCCCACGGTGTCCAACGATGTCCAACGGTGTCCAACGGTGTCCAACGGTGTCCAACGGTGTCCAACGATGTCCAACGATGTCCAACGATGTCCAACGGTGTCCAACGGTGTCCCACGTTGTCCCACGTTGTCCCACGTTGTCCCACGGTGTCCAACGATGTCCAACGGTGTCCAACGATGTCCAACGATGTCCAACGGTGTCCCACGATGTCCAACGATGTCCAACAATGTCCAACGGTGTCCAACGGGGTCCCACGTTGTCCCACGTTGTCCCACGTTGTCCCACGGTGTCCAACGGTGTCCCACGTTGTCCCACGTTGTCCCACGTTGTCCCACGTTGTCCCACGTTGTCCCACGTTGTCCCACGTTGTCCCACGTTGTCCCACGTTGTCCCACGTTGTCCCACGGTGTCCAACGGTGTCCAACGGTGTCCAACGGTGTCCAACGATGTCCAACGTTGTCCAACGGTGTCCCACGGTGTCCAACGGTGTCCCACGGTGTCCCACGGTGTCCAACGGTGTCCACGTTGTCCCACGTTGTCCCACGTTGTCCCACGTTGTCCCACGTTGTCCCACGGTGTCCAACGGTGTCCAACGATGTCCAACGGTGTCCAACGGTGTCCCACGTTGTCCCACGTTGTCCCACGTTGTCCCACGTTGTCCCACGTTGTCCCACGTTGTCCCACGTTGTTCCATGGTTTCCCACGTTGTCCCACGTTGTCCCACGTTGTCCCACGGTGTCCAACGATGTCCAACGGTGTCCCACGTTGTCCCACGTTGTCCCACGTTGTCCCACGTTGTCCCACGTTGTCCCACGTTGTCCCACGTTGTCCCACGTTGTCCCACGTTGTCCCACGGTGTCCAACGATGTCCAGCGGTGTCCAACGGTGACCCAAGGTGTCCAACGGTGTCCAACGGTGTCCCACGGTGTCCAACGGTGTCCCACGTTGTCCCACGTTGTCCCACGTTGTCCCACGTTGTCCCACGTTGTCCCACGTTGTCCTACATTGTCCCACGTTGTCCCACGTTGTCCCACGTTGTCCCACGTTGTCCCACGTTGTCCAACGGTGTCCAACGGTGTCCCACGTTGTCCCACGTTGTCCCACGTTGTCCCACGGTGTCCAACGATGTCCAACGGTGTCCCACGTTGTCCCACGTTGTCCCACGTTGTCCCACGTTGTCCCACGTTGTCCCACGGTGTCCAACGGTGTCCCACGTTGTCCCACGTTGTCCCACGTTGTCCCACGTTGTCCCACGTTGCCCCACGGTGTCCAACGATGTCCAACGGTGTCCCACGGTGTCCAACGGTGTCCCACGTTGTCCCACGTTGTCCCACGTTGTCCCACGTTGTCCCACGATGTCCCACGTTGTCCAAAGATGTCCAACGGTGTCCCACGTTGCCCACGTTGTCCCACGATGTCCCACGTTGTCCCACGTTGTCCCACGTTGTCCCACGGTGTCCAACGGTGTCCCACGTTGTCCCACGTTGTCCCACGGTGTCCAACGATGTCCAACGGTGTCCCACGTTGTCCCACGTTGTCCCACGTTGTCCCACGTTGTCCCACGTTGTCCCACGTTGTCCCTCGTTGTCCTACGTTGTCCCACGTTGTTCCACGTTGTCCCACGTTGTCCCACGTTGTCCCACGTTGTCCCACGGTGTCCAACGGTGTCCCACGTTGTCCCACGTTGTCCCACGTTGTCCCACGTTGTCCCACGTTGTCCCACGTTGTCCCACGTTGTCCCACGTTGTCCCACGTTGTCCCACGTTGTCCCACGTTGTCCCACGTTGTCCCACGTTGTCCCACGTTGTCCCACGTTGTCCCACGGTGTCCAACGATGTCCAGCGGTGTCCAACGGTGTCCAACGGTGTCCCACGGTGTCCAACGGTGTCCAACGGTGTCCCACGGTGTCCAACGGTGTCCCACGTTGTCCCACGTTGTCCCACGTTGTCCCACGTTGTCCCACGATGTCCCACGTTGTCCAACGATGTCCAACGGTGTCCCACGTTGTCCCACGTTGTCCTACGTTGTCCCACGTTGTCCCACGTTGTCCCACGTTGTCCCACGTTGTCCCACGTTGTCCCACGGTGTCCAACGGTGTCCCACGTTGTCCCACGTTGTCCCACGGTGTCCAACGATGTCCAACGGTGTCCAACGATGTCCAACGGTGTCCAACGGTGTCCCACGTTGTCCCACGTTGTCCCACGTTGTCCCACGGTGTCCAACGATGTCCAACGGTGTCCCACGTTGTCCCACGTTGTCCCACGTTGTCCCACGTTGTCCCACGTTGTCCCACGGTGTCCAACGGTGTCCAACGGTGTCCAACGGTGTCCAACGATGTCCAACGGTGTCCAACGGTGTCCCACGTTGTCCCACGTTGTCCCACGTTGTCCCACGTTGTCCCACGTTGTCCCACGTTGTCCCACGTTGTCCCACGTTGTCCCACGGTGTCCAACGGTGTCCAACGATGTCCAACGGTGTCCAACGGTGTCCCACGTTGTCCCACGTTGTCCCACGTTGTCCCACGGTGTCCAACGATGTCCAACGGTGTCCCACGTTGTCCCACGTTGTCCCACGTTGTCCCACGTTGTCCCACGTTGTCCCACGATGTCCCACGTTGTCCCACGTTGTCCCACGTTGTCCCACGTTGTCCCACGTTGTCCCACGTTGTCCCACGTTGTCTCACGTTGTCCCACGGTGTCCAACGATGTCCAACGGTGTCCAACGATGTCCAACGGTGTCCCACGATGTCCAACGATGTCCAACGATGTCCAACGGTGTCCAACGGTGTCCCACGTTGTCCCACGTTGTCCCACGTTGTCCCACGGTGTCCAACGATGTCCAACGGTGTCCCACGTTGTCCAACGGTGTCCCACGTTGTCCCATGTTGTCCCACGTTGTCCCACGTTGTCCCAAGTTGTCCCACGATGTCCCACGTTGTCCCACGTTGTCCCACGTTGTCCCACGTTGTCCCACGTTGTCCCACGTTGTCCCACGTTGTCCCACGTTTTCCCACGGTGTCCAACGATGTCCAACGGTGTCCAACGGTGTCCCACGGTGTCCAACGGTGTCCCACGTTGTCCCACGTTGTCCCACGTTGTCCCACGTTGTCCCACGTTGTCCCACGTTGTCCCACGTTTTCCCACGGTGTCCAACGATGTCCAACGGTGTCCCACGTTGTCCCACGTTGTCCCACGTTGTCCCACGTTGTCCCACGTTTTCCCACGGTGTCCAACGATGTCCAACGGTGTCCAACGGTGTCCCACGGTGTCCAACGGTGTCCCACGTTGTCCCATGTTGTCCCACGTTGTCCCACGTTGTCCCAAGTTGTCCCATGTTGTCCCACGTTGTCCCACGTTGTCCCACGTTGTCCCACGTTGTCCCACGTTGTCCCACGTTGTTCCATGGTTTCCCACGTTGTCCCACGCTGTCCCACGTTGTCCCACGGTGTCCAACGATGTCCAACGGTGTCCAACGGTGTCCCACGATGTCCACCGATGTCCAACGGTGTCCAACGGTGTCCAACGGTGTCCAACGGTGTCCAACGATGTCCAACGATGTCCAACGATGTTCAACGGTGTCCAACGATGTCCAACGATGTCCAACGGTGTCCCACGATGTCCAACGATGTCCAACGATGTCCAACGGTGTCCAACGGTGTCCCACGTTGTCCCACGTTGTCCCACGTTGTCCCACGGTGTCCAACGGTGTCCCACGTTGTCCCACGTTGTCCCACGTTGTCCCACGTTGTCCCACGTTGTTCCATGGTTTCCCACGTTGTCCCACGTTGTCCCACGTTGTCCCGCGGTGTCCAACGATGTCCAACGGTGTCCAACGGTGTCCAACGGTGTCCAACGGTGTCCAACGATGTCCAACGATGTCCAACGATGTCCAACGGTGTCCAACGATGTCCAACGATGTCCAACGGTGTCCCACGATGTCCAACGATGTCCAACGGTGTCCAACGGTGTCCCACGTTGTCCCACGTTGTCCCACGTTGTCCCACGGTGTCCAACGATGTCCAACGGTGTCCAACGGTGTCCAACGGTATCCCACGGTGTCCAACGGTGTCCCACGTTGTCCCACGTTGTCCCACGTTGTCCCACGTTGTCCCACGTTGTCCAACGGTGTCCCACGGTGTCCAACGGTGTCCCACGGTGTCCAACGGTGTCCCACGATGTCCACCGATGTCCAACGGTGTCCAACGGTGTCCAACGGTGTCCAACGGTGTCCAACGATGTCCAACGATGTCCAACGATGTCCAACGGTGTCCAACGATGTCCAACGATGTCCAACGGTGTCCCACGATGTCCAACGATGTCCAACGATGTCCAACTGTGTCCAACGGTGTCCCACGTTGTCCCACGTTGTCCCACGGTGTCCAACGATGTCCAACGGTGTCCCACGTTGTCCAACGGTGTCCCACGTTGTCCCACGTTGTCCCACGTTGTCCCACGTTGTCCCACGATGTCCCACGTTGTCCCACGTTGTCCCACGTTGTCCCACGTTGTCCCACGTTGTCCCACGTTGTCCCACGTTGTCCCACGTTGTCCCACGTTGTCCCACGGTGTCCAACGATGTCCAACGGTGTCCAACGATGTCCAACAGTGTCCCACGATGTCCAACGGTGTCCCACGATGTCCAACGATGTCCAACGATGTCCAACGGTGTCCAACGGTGTCCCACGTTGTCCCACGTTGTCCCACGTTGTCCCACGGTGTCCAACGATGTCCAACGGTGTCCCACGTTGTCCAACGGTGTCCCACGTTGTCCCACGTTGTCCCACGTTGTCCCACGTTGTCCGACGTTGTCCCACGATGTCCCACGTTGTCCCACGTTGTCCCACGTTGTCCCACGTTGTCCCACGTTGTCCAACGGTGTCCCACGGTGTCCAACGGTGTCCCACGTTGTCCCACGTTGTCCCACGTTGTCCCACGTTGTCCCACGTTGTCCCACGTTGTCCCACGTTGTCCCACGGTGTCCAACGGTGTCCAACGATGTCCAACGGTGTCCAACGGTGTCCCACGATGTCCACCGATGTCCAACGGTGTCCAACGGTGTCCAACGGTGTCCAACGGTGTCCAACGATGTCCAACGATGTCCAACGATGTCCAACGGTGTCCAACGATGTCCAACGATGTCCAACGGTGTCCCACGATGTCCAACGATGTCCAACGATGTCCAACGGTGTCCAGCGGTGTCCCACGTTGTCCCACGTTGTCCCACGTTGTCCCACGGTGTCCAACGATGTTCAACGGTGTCCAACGGTGTCCCACGTTGTCCCACGTTGTCCCACGTTGTCCCACGTTGTCCCACGATGTCCCACGTTGTCCCGCGTTGTCCCACGTTGTCCCACGTTGTCCCACGTTGTCCCACGTTGTCCCACGTTGTCCCACGTTGTCCCACGTTGTCCCACGGTGTCCAACGATGTCCAACGGTGTCCAACGATGTCCAACGGTGTCCCACGATGTCCAACGGTGTCCCACGATGTCCAACGATGTCCAACGATGTCCAACGGTGTCCAACGGTGTCCCACGTTGTCCCACGTTGTCCCACGTTGTCCCACGGTGTCCAACGATGTCCAACGGTGTCCCACGTTGTCCAACGGTGTCCCACGTTGTCCCACGTTGTCCCACGTTGTCCCACGTTGTCCCACGTTGTCCCACGATGTCCCACGTTGTCCCACGTCGTCCCACGTTGTCCCACGTTGTCCCACGTTGTCCAACGGTGTCCCACGGTGTCCAACGGTGTCCCACGTTGTCCCACGTTGTCCCACGTTGTCCCACGTTGTCCCACGTTGTCCCACGTTGTCCCACGTTGTCCCACGGTGTCCAACGGTGTCCAACGATGTCCAACGGTGTCCAACGGTGTCCCACGATGTCCACCGATGTCCAACGGTGTCCAACGGTGTCCAACGGTGTCCAACGGTGTCCAACGATGTCCAACGATGTCCAACGATGTCCAACGGTGTCCAACGATGTCCAACGATGTCCAACGGTGTCCCACGATGTCCAACGATGTCCAACGATGTCCAACGGTGTCCAGCGGTGTCCCACGTTGTCCCACGTTGTCCCACGTTGTCCCACGGTGTCCAACGATGTTCAACGGTGTCCCACGTTGTCCAACGGTGTCCCACGTTGTCCCACGTTGTCCCACGTTGTCCCACGTTGTCCCACGATGTCCCACGTTGTCCCACGTTGTCCCACGTTGTCCCAAGTTGTCCCACGTTGTCCCACGTTGTCCCACGTTGTCCCACGTTGTCCCACGTTGTCCCACGGTGTCCAACGGTGTCCAACGATGTCCAACGGTGTCCAACGGTGTCCCACGTTGTCCCACGTTGTCCCACGTTGTCCCACGGTGTCCAACGATGTCCAACGGTGTCCCACGTTGTCCCACGTTGTCCCACGTTGTCCCACGTTGTCCCACGTTGTCCCACGATGTCCCACGTTGTCCCACGTTGTCCCACGTTGTCCCACGTTGTCCCACGTTGCCCCACGTTGTCCCACGTTGTCCCACGTTGTCCCACGGTGTCCAACGATGTCCAACGGTGTCCAACGATGTCCAACGGTGTCCCACGATGTCCAACGATGTCCAACGATGTCCAACGGTGTCCAACGGTGTCCCACGTTGTCCCACGTTGTCCCACGTTGTCCCACGGTGTCCAACGATGTCCAACGGTGTCCCACGTTGTCCAACGGTGTCCCACGTTGTCCCACGTTGTCCCACGTTGTCCCACGTTGTCCCACGTTGTCCCACGATGTCCCACGTTGTCCCACGTTGTCCCACGTTGTCCCACGTTGTCCCACGTTGTCCCACGTTGTCCCACGTTGTCCCACGTTGTCCCACGTTGTCCCACGTTGTCCCACGTTGTCCAACAATGTCCAACGGTGTCCCACGTTGTCCCACGTTGTCCCACGTTGTCCCATGTTGTCCCACGTTGTTCCATGGTTTCCCACGTTGTCCCACGTTGTCCCACGTTGTCCCACGGTGTCCCACGTTGTCCCACGTTGTCCCACGTTGTCCAACGATGTCCAACGATGTCCAACGGTGTCCAACGGTGTCCCACGGTGTCCAACGGTGTCCCACGGTGTCCAACGGTGTCCCACGTTGTCCACGTTGTCCCACGTTGTCCCACGTTGTCCCACGTTGCCCCACGTTGTCTAACGATGTCCAACGGTGTCCCACGTTGTCCCACGTTGTCCCACGTTGTCCCACGTTGTCCCACGTTGTTCCATGGTTTCCCACGTTGTCCCACGTTGTCCCACGTTGTCCCACGGTGTCCAACGATGTCCAACGATGTCCAACGATGTCCAACGGTGTCCAACGATGTCCAACGATGTCCAACGGTGTCCCACGATGTCCAACGATGTCCAACGATGTCCAACGGTGTCCAGCGGTGTCCCACGTTGTCCCACGTTGTCCCACGTTGTCCCACGGTGTCCAACGATGTTCAACGGTGTCCAACGGTGTCCCACGTTGTCCCACGTTGTCCCACGTTGTCCCACGTTGTCCCACGATGTCCCACGTTGTCCCACGTTGTCCCACGTTGTCCCACGTTGTCCCACGTTGTCCCACGTTGTCCCACGTTGTCCCACGTTGTCCCACGGTGTCCCACGGTGTCCAACGATGTCCAACGGTGTCCAACGGTGTCCAACGGTGTCCCACGATGTCCAACGGTGTCCCACGATGTCCAACGATGTCCAACGATGTCCAACGGTGTCCAACGGTGTCCCACGTTGTCCCACGTTGTCCCACGTTGTCCCACGGTGTCCAACGATGTCCAACGGTGTCCCACGTTGTCCAACGGTGTCCCACGTTGTCCCACGTTGTCCCACGTTGTCCCACGTTGTCCCACGTTGTCCCACGATGTCCCACGTTGTCCCACGTCGTCCCACGTTGTCCCACGTTGTCCCACGTTGTCCAACGGTGTCCCACGGTGTCCAACGGTGTCCCACGTTGTCCCACGTTGTCCCACGTTGTCCCACGTTGTCCCACGTTGTCCCACGTTGTCCCACGTTGTCCCACGGTGTCCAACGGTGTCCAACGATGTCCAACGGTGTCCAACGGTGTCCCACGATGTCCACCGATGTCCAACGGTGTCCAACGGTGTCCAACGGTGTCCAACGGTGTCCAACGATGTCCAACGATGTCCAACGATGTCCAACGGTGTCCAACGATGTCCAACGATGTCCAACGGTGTCCCACGATGTCCAACGATGTCCAACGATGTCCAACGGTGTCCAGCGGTGTCCCACGTTGTCCCACGTTGTCCCACGTTGTCCCACGGTGTCCAACGATGTTCAACGGTGTCCCACGTTGTCCAACGGTGTCCCACGTTGTCCCACGTTGTCCCACGTTGTCCCACGTTGTCCCACGATGTCCCACGTTGTCCCACGTTGTCCCACGTTGTCCCAAGTTGTCCCACGTTGTCCCACGTTGTCCCACGTTGTCCCACGTTGTCCCACGTTGTCCCACGGTGTCCAACGGTGTCCAACGATGTCCAACGGTGTCCAACGGTGTCCCACGTTGTCCCACGTTGTCCCACGTTGTCCCACGGTGTCCAACGATGTCCAACGGTGTCCCACGTTGTCCCACGTTGTCCCACGTTGTCCCACGTTGTCCCACGTTGTCCCACGATGTCCCACGTTGTCCCACGTTGTCCCACGTTGTCCCACGTTGTCCCACGTTGCCCCACGTTGTCCCACGTTGTCCCACGTTGTCCCACGGTGTCCAACGATGTCCAACGGTGTCCAACGATGTCCAACGGTGTCCCACGATGTCCAACGATGTCCAACGATGTCCAACGGTGTCCAACGGTGTCCCACGTTGTCCCACGTTGTCCCACGTTGTCCCACGGTGTCCAACGATGTCCAACGGTGTCCCACGTTGTCCAACGGTGTCCCACGTTGTCCCACGTTGTCCCACGTTGTCCCACGTTGTCCCACGTTGTCCCACGATGTCCCACGTTGTCCCACGTTGTCCCACGTTGTCCCACGTTGTCCCACGTTGTCCCACGTTGTCCCACGTTGTCCCACGTTGTCCCACGTTGTCCCACGTTGTCCCACGTTGTCCAACGATGTCCAACGGTGTCCCACGTTGTCCCACGTTGTCCCACGTTGTCCCATGTTGTCCCACGTTGTTCCATGGTTTCCCACGTTGTCCCACGTTGTCCCACGTTGTCCCACGGTGTCCCACGTTGTCCCACGTTGTCCCACGTTGTCCAACGATGTCCAACGATGTCCAACGGTGTCCAACGGTGTCCCACGGTGTCCAACGGTGTCCCACGGTGTCCAACGGTGTCCCACGTTGTCCACGTTGTCCCACGTTGTCCCACGTTGTCCCACGTTGCCCCACGTTGTCCAACGATGTCCAACGGTGTCCCACGTTGTCCCACGTTGTCCCACGTTGTCCCACGTTGTCCCACGTTGTTCCATGGTTTCCCACGTTGTCCCACGTTGTCCCACGTTGTCCCACGGTGTCCAACGATGTCCAACGGTGTCCAACGGTGTCCAACGGTGTCCAACGATGTCCAACGATGTCCAACGATGTCCAGCGGTGTCCAACGATGTCCAACGATGTCCAACGGTGTCCCACGATGTCCAACGATGTCCAACGATGTCCAACGGTGTCCAACGATGTCCAACGGTGTCCAACGGTGTCCAACGACGTCCAACGATGTCCAACGATGTCCAACGATGTCCAACGGTGTCCAACGATGTCCAACGATGTCCAACGGTGTCCCACGTTGTCCCACGTTGTCCCACGTTGTCCCACGTTGTCCCACGGTGTCCAACGATGTCCAACGATGTCCAACGATGTCCCACGTTGTCCCACGTTGTCCCACGTTGTCCCACGTTGTCCCACGTTGTCCCACGTTGTCCCACGTTGTCCCACGGTGTCCCACGTTGTCCCACGTTGTCCCACGTTGTCCCACGTTGTCCCACGTTGTCCCACGTTGTCCCACGGTGTCCAACGATGTCCAACGGTGTCCAACGATGTCCAACGGTGTCCCACGATGTCCAAAGATGTCCAACGATGTCCAACGGTGTCCAACGGTGTCCCACGTTGTCCCACGTTGTCCCACGTTGTCCCACGGTGTCCAACGATGTCCAACGGTGTCCCACGTTGTCCAACGGTGTCCCACGTTGTCCCACGTTGTCCCACGTTGTCCCACGTTGTCCCACGTTGTCCCACGGTGTCCAACGGTGTCCAACGATGTCCAACGGTGTCCAACGGTGTCCCACGATGTCCACCGATGTCCAACGGTGTCCAACGGTGTCCAACGGTGTCCAACGGTGTCCAACGATGTCCAACGATGTCCAACGATGTCCAACGGTGTCCAACGATGTCCAACGATGTCCAACGGTGTCCCACGATGTCCAACGATGTCCAACGATGTCCAACGGTGTCCAACGGTGTCCCACGTTGTCCCACGTTGTCCCACGTTGTCCCACGGTGTCCAACGATGTCCAACGGTGTCCCACGTTGTCCAACGGTGTCCCACGTTGTCCCACGTTGTCCCACGTTGTCCCACGTTGTCCCACGATGTCCCACGTTGTCCCACGTTGTCCCACGTTGTCCCAAGTTGTCCCACGTTGTCCCACGTTGTCCCACGTTGTCCCACGTTGTCCCACGTTGTCCCACGGTGTCCAACGGTGTCCAACGATGTCCAACGGTGTCCAACGGTGTCCCACGTTGTCCCACGTTGTCCCACGTTGTCCCACGGTGTCCAACGATGTCCAACGGTGTCCCACGTTGTCCCACGTTGTCCCACGTTGTCCCACGTTGTCCCACGTTGTCCCACGATGTCCCACGTTGTCCCACGTTGTCCCACGTTGTCCCACGTTGTCCCACGTTGCCCCACGTTGTCCCACGTTGTCCCACGTTGTCCCACGGTGTCCAACGATGTCCAACGGTGTCCAACGATGTCCAACGGTGTCCCACGATGTCCAACGATGTCCAACGATGTCCAACGGTGTCCAACGGTGTCCCACGTTGTCCCACGTTGTCCCACGTTGTCCCACGGTGTCCAACGATGTCCAACGGTGTCCCACGTTGTCCAACGGTGTCCCACGTTGTCCCACGTTGTCCCACGTTGTCCCACGTTGTCCCACGTTGTCCCACGTTGTCCCACGTTGTCCCACGTTGTCCCACGTTGTCCCACGTTGTCCCACGTTGTCCCACGTTGTCCCACGTTGTCCCACGTTGTCCCACGTTGTCCCACGTTGTCCAACGATGTCCAACGGTGTCCCACGTTGTCCCACGTTGTCCCACGTTGTCCCACGTTGTCCCACGTTGTTCCATGGTTTCCCACGTTGTCCCACGTTGTCCCACGTTGTCCCACGGTGTCCCACGTTGTCCGACGTCGCCCCACGTTGTCCAACGATGTCCAGCGATGTCCAACGGTGTCCAACGGTGTCCCACGGTGTCCAACGGTGTCCCACGGTGTCCAACGGTGTCCCACGTTGTCCACGTTGTCCCACGTTGTCCCACGTTGTCCCACGTTGCCCCACGTTGTCCAACGATGTCGAACGGTGTCCCACGTTGTCCCACGTTGTCCCACGTTGTCCCACGTTGTCCCACGTTGTTCCATGGTTTCCCACGTTGTCCCACGTTGTCCCACGTTGTCCCACGGTGTCCAACGATGTCCAACGGTGTCCAACGGTGTCCAACGGTGTCCAACGATGTCCAACGATGTCCAACGATGTCCAGCGGTGTCCAACGATGTCCAACGATGTCCAACGGTGTCCCACGATGTCCAACGATGTCCAACGATGTCCAACGGTGTCCAACGATGTCCAACGGTGTCCAACGGTGTCCAACGATGTCCAACGATGTCCAACGATGTCCCACGTTGTCCCACGTTGTCCCACGTTGTCCCACGATGTCCCACGTTGTCCCACGTTGTCCCACGTTGTCCCACGTTGTCCCACGTTGTCCCACGATGTCCCACGTTGTCCCACGTTGTCCCACGTTGTCCCAAGTTGTCCCACGTTGTCCCACGTTGTCCCACGTTGTCCCACGTTGTCCCACGGTGCCCAACGATGTCCAACGGTGTCCAACGATGTCCAACGATGTCCAATGGTGTCCAACGGTGTCCAACGGTGTCCAACGATGTCCCACGTTGTCCCACGTTGTCCCACGTTGTCCCACGATGTCCCACGTTGTCCCACGTTGTCCCACGTTGTCCCACGTTGTCCCACGTTGTCCCACGATGTCCCACGTTGTCCCACGTTGTCCCACGTTGTCCCAAGTTGTCCCACGTTGTCCCACGTTGTCCCACGTTGTCCCACGTTGTCCCACGTTGTCCCACGGTGTCCAACGGTGTCCAACGATGTCCAACGGTGTCCAACGGTGTCCCACGTTGTCCCACGTTGTCCCACGTTGTCCCACGGTGTCCAACGATGTCCAACGGTGTCCCACGTTGTCCCACGTTGTCCCACGTTGTCCCACGGTGTCCAACGATGTCCAACGGTGTCCCACGTTGTCCCACGTTGTCCCACGTTGTCCCACGTTGTCCCACGTTGTCCCACGTTGTTCCATGGTTTCCCACGTTGTCCCACGTTGTCCCACGTTGTCCCACGGTGTCCCACGTTGTCCCACGTCGTCCCACGTTGTCCAACGATGTCCAACGATGTCCAACGGTGTCCAACGGTGTCCCACGGTGTCCAACGGTGTCCCACGGTGTCCAACGGTGTCCCACGTTGTCCACGTTGTCCCACGTTGTCCCACGTTGTCCCACGTTGCCCCACGTTGTCCAACGATGTCGAACGGTGTCCCACGTTGTCCCACGTTGTCCCACGTTGTCCCACGTTGTCCCACGTTGTTCCATGGTTTCCCACGTTGTCCCACGTTGTCCCACGTTGTCCCACGGTGTCCAACGATGTCCAACGGTGTCCAACGGTGTCCAACGGTGTCCAACGATGTCCAACGATGTCCAACGATGTCCAGCGGTGTCCAACGATGTCCAACGATGTCCAACGGTGTCCCACGATGTCCAACGATGTCCAACGATGTCCAACGGTGTCCAACGATGTCCAACGGTGTCCAACGGTGTCCAACGATGTCCAACGATGTCCAACGATGTCCAACGATGTCCAACGGTGTCCAACGATGTCCAACGATGTCCAACGGTGTCCCACGTTGTCCCACGTTGTCCCACGTTGTCCCACGGTGTCCAACGATGTCCAACGATGTCCAACGATGTCCAACGGTGTCCAACGGTGTCCCACGTTGTCCCACGTTGTCCCACGTTGTCCCACGTTGTCCCACGGTGCCCAACGATGTCCAACGGTGTCCAACGATGTCCAACGATGTCCAATGGTGTCCAACGGTGTCCAACGGTGTCCAACGATGTCCCACGTTGTCCCACGTTGTCCCACGTTGTCCCACGATGTCCCACGTTGTCCCACGTTGTCCCACGTTGTCCCACGTTGTCCCACGTTGTCCCACGTTGTCCCACGTTGCCCCACGTTGTCCAACGATGTCCAACGGTGTCCCACGTTGTCCCACGTTGTCCCACGTTGTCCCACGTTGTCCCACGGTGTCCAACGATGTCCAACGATGTCCAACGATGTCCAACGGTGTCCAACGGTGTCCCACGTTGTCCCACGTTGTCCCACGTTGTCCCACGTTGTCCCACGGTGCCCAACGATGTCCAACGGTGTCCAACGATGTCCAACGATGTCCAATGGTGTCCAACGGTGTCCAACGGTGTCCAACGATGTCCCACGTTGTCCCACGTTGTCCCACGTTGTCCCACGATGTCCCACGTTGTCCCACGTTGTCCCACGGTGCCCAACGATGTCCAACGGTGTCCAACGATGTCCAACGATGTCCAATGGTGTCCAACGGTGTCCAACGGTGTCCAACGATGTCCCACGTTGTCCCACGTTGTCCCACGTTGTCCCACGATGTCCCACGTTGTCCCACGTTGTCCCACGTTGTCCCACGTTGTCCCACGTTGTCCCACGTTGTCCCACGTTGCCCCACGTTGTCCAACGATGTCCAACGGTGTCCCACGTTGTCCCACGTTGTCCCACGTTGTCCCACGTTGTCCCACGTTGTTCCATGGTTTCCCACGTTGTCCCACGTTGTCCCACGTTGTCCCACGGTGTCCAACGATGTCCAACGGTGTCCAACGGTGTCCAACGGTGTCCAACGATGTCCAACGATGTCCAACGATGTCCAGCGGTGTCCAACGATGTCCAACGATGTCCAACGGTGTCCCACGATGTCCAACGATGTCCAACGATGTCCAACGGTGTCCAACGATGTCCAACGGTGTCCAACGGTGTCCAACGATGTCCAACGATGTCCAACGATGTCCAACGATGTCCAACGGTGTCCAACGATGTCCAACGATGTCCAACGGTGTCCCACGTTGTCCCACGTTGTCCCACGTTGTCCCACGTTGTCCCACGGTGTCCAACGATGTCCAACGATGTCCAACGATGTCCAACGGTGTCCAACGGTGTCCCACGTTGTCCCACGTTGTCCCACGTTGTCCCACGTTGTCCCACGGTGCCCAACGATGTCCAACGGTGTCCAACGATGTCCAACGATGTCCAATGGTGTCCAACGGTGTCCAACGGTGTCCAACGATGTCCAACGGTGTCCAACGATGTCCAACGGTGTCCAACGGTGTCCCACGTTGTCCCACGTTTTCCCACGATGTCCCACGTTGTCCAACGATGTCCAACGGTGTCCCACGTTGTCCCACGTTGTCCTACGTTGTCCCACGTTGTCCCACGTTGTTCCATGGTTTCCCACGTTGTCCCACGTTGTCCCACGTTGTCCCACGTTGTCCCACGGTGTGCAACGATGTCCAACGGTGTCCAACGGTGTCCCACGGTGTCCAACGGTGTCCCACGTTGTCCCACGTTGTCCCACGTTGTCCCACGTTGTCCAACGGTGTCCACCGATGTCCAACGGTGTCCAACGGTGTCCAACGGTGTCCAACGATGTCCAACGATGTCCAACGATGTCCAACGATGTCCAACGGTGTCCAACGATGTCCAACGATGTCCAACGGTGTCCCACGTTGTCCCACGTTGTCCCACGTTGTCCCACGTTGCCCCACGGTGTCCAACGATGTCCAACGGTGTCCCACGTTGTCCCACGGTGTCCCACGTTGTCCCACGTTGTCCCACGTTGTCCCACGATGTCCCACGTTGTCCCACGTTGTCCCACGTTGTCCCACGTTGTCCCACGTTGTCCCACGTTGTCCCACGTTGTCCCACGTTGTCCCACGTTGTCCCACGTTGTCCCACGGTGTCCAACGATGTCCAACGGTGTCCAACGATGTCCAACGGTGTCCCACGATGTCCAACGATGTCCAACGATGTCCAACGGTGTCCAACGGTGTCCAACGTTGTCCAACGTTGTCCCACGTTGTCACACGGTGTCCAACGATGTCCAACGGTGTCCCACGTTGTCCAACGGTGTCCCACGTTGTCCCACGTTGTCCCACGTTGTCCCACGTTGTCCCACGTTGTCCCACGATGTCCCACGTTGTCCCACGTTGTCCCACGTTGTCCCACGTTGTCCCACGTTGTCCCACGTTGTCCCACGTTGTCCCACGTTGTCCCACGGTGTCCAACGATGTCCAACGGTGTCCAACGGTGTCCCACGGTGTCCAACGGTGTCCCACGTTGTCCCACGTTGTCCCACGTTGTCCCACGTTGTCCCACGTTGTCCCACGTTGTCCAACGATGTCCAACGGTGTCCCACGTTGTCCCACGTTGTCCCACGTTGTTCCGCGTTGTTCCATGGTTTCCCACGTTGTCCCACGTTGTCCCACGTTGTCCCACGGTGTCCAACGATGTCCAACGGTGTCCAACGGTGTCCAACGATGTCCAACGATGTCCAACGATGTCCAACGGTGTCCAACGATGTCCAACGATGTCCAACGGTGTCCCACGATGTCCAACGATGTCCAACGATGTCCAACGGTGTCCAACGATGTCCAACGGTGCCCAACGATGTCCAACGATGTCCAACGGTGTCCCACGATGTCCAACGATGTCCAACGATGTCCAACGGTGTCCAACGGTGTCCCACGTTGTCCCACGTTGTCCCACGTTGTCCCACGGTGTCCAACGGTGTCCAACGATGTCCAACGGTGTCCCACGATGTCCAACGATGTCCAACGATGTCCAACGGTGTCCAACGGTGTCCCACGTTGTCCCACGTTGTCCCACGTTGTCCCACGGTGTCCAACGATGTCCAACGGTGTCCCACGTTGTCCAACGGTGTCCCACGTTGTCCCACGTTGTCCCACGTTGTCCCACGTTGTCCCACGTTGTCCCACGATGTCCCACGTTGTCCCACGTCGTCCCACGTTGTCCCACGTTGTCCCACGTTGTCCAACGGTGTCCCACGGTGTCCAACGGTGTCCCACGTTGTCCCACGTTGTCCCACGTTGTCCCACGTTGTCCCACGTTGTCCCACGTTGTCCCACGTTGTCCCACGGTGTCCAACGGTGTCCAACGATGTCCAACGGTGTCCAACGGTGTCCCACGATGTCCACCGATGTCCAACGGTGTCCAACGGTGTCCAACGGTGTCCAACGGTGTCCAACGATGTCCAACGATGTCCAACGATGTCCAACGGTGTCCAACGATGTCCAACGATGTCCAACGGTGTCCCACGATGTCCAACGATGTCCAACGATGTCCAACGGTGTCCAGCGGTGTCCCACGTTGTCCCACGTTGTCCCACGTTGTCCCACGGTGTCCAACGATGTTCAACGGTGTCCCACGTTGTCCAACGGTGTCCCACGTTGTCCCACGTTGTCCCACGTTGTCCCACGTTGTCCCACGTTGTCCCACGTTGTCCCACGTTGTCCCACGTTGTCCCACGTTGTCCCACGTTGTCCCACGTTGTCCCACGTTGTCCCACGTTGTCCCACGTTGTCCCACGGTGTCCAACGGTGTCCAACGATGTCCAACGGTGTCCAACGGTGTCCCACGTTGTCCCACGTTGTCCCACGTTGTCCCACGGTGTCCAACGATGTCCAACGGTGTCCCACGTTGTCCCACGTTGTCCCACGTTGTCCCACGTTGTCCCACGTTGTCCCACGATGTCCCACGTTGTCCCACGTTGTCCCACGTTGTCCCACGTTGTCCCACGTTGCCCCACGTTGTCCCACGTTGTCCCACGTTGTCCCACGGTGTCCAACGATGTCCAACGGTGTCCAACGATGTCCAACGGTGTCCCACGATGTCCAACGATGTCCAACGATGTCCAACGGTGTCCAACGGTGTCCCACGTTGTCCCACGTTGTCCCACGTTGTCCCACGGTGTCCAACGATGTCCAACGGTGTCCCACGTTGTCCAACGGTGTCCCACGTTGTCCCACGTTGTCCCACGTTGTCCCACGTTGTCCCACGTTGTCCCACGATGTCCCACGTTGTCCCACGTTGTCCCACGTTGTCCCACGTTGTCCCACGTTGTCCCACGTTGTCCCACGTTGTCCCACGTTGTCCCACGTTGTCCCACGTTGTCCCACGTTGTCCAACGATGTCCAACGGTGTCCCACGTTGTCCCACGTTGTCCCACGTTGTCCCATGTTGTCCCACGTTGTTCCATGGTTTCCCACGTTGTCCCACGTTGTCCCACGTTGTCCCACGGTGTCCCACGTTGTCCCACGTTGTCCCACGTTGTCCAACGATGTCCAACGATGTCCAACGGTGTCCAACGGTGTCCCACGGTGTCCAACGGTGTCCCCCGGTGTCCAACGGTGTCCCACGTTGTCCACGTTGTCCCACGTTGTCCCACGTTGTCCCACGTTGCCCCACGTTGTCCAACGATGTCCAACGGTGTCCCACGTTGTCCCACGTTGTCCCACGTTGTCCCACGTTGTCCCACGTTGTTCCATGGTTTCCCACGTTGTCCCACGTTGTCCCACGTTGTCCCACGGTGTCCAACGATGTCCAACGGTGTCCAACGGTGTCCAACGGTGTCCAACGATGTCCAACGATGTCCAACGATGTCCAGCGGTGTCCAACGGTGTCCCACGATGTCCAACGGTGTCCCACGATGTCCAACGATGTCCAACGATGTCCAACGGTGTCCAACGATGTCCAACGGTGTCCAACGGTGTCCAACGACGTCCAACGATGTCCAACGATGTCCAACGATGTCCAACGGTGTCCAACGATGTCCAACGATGTCCAACGGTGTCCCACGTTGTCCCACGTTGTCCCACGTTGTCCCACGTTGTCCCACGGTGTCCAACGATGTCCAACGATGTCCAACGATGTCCCACGTTGTCCCACGTTGTCCCACGTTGTCCCACGTTGTCCCACGATGTCCCACGTTGTCCCACGTTGTCCCACGTTGTCCCACGTTGTCCCACGTTGTCCCACGTTGTCCCACGTTGTCCCACGTTGTCCCACGTTGTCCCACGGTGTCCAACGATGTCCAACGGTGTCCAACGATGTCCAACGGTGTCCCACGATGTCCAAAGATGTCCAACGATGTCCAACGGTGTCCAACGGTGTCCCACGTTGTCCCACGTTGTCCCACGTTGTCCCACGGTGTCCAACGATGTCCAACGGTGTCCCACGTTGTCCAACGGTGTCCCACGTTGTCCCACGTTGTCCCACGGTGTCCCACGTTGTCCCACGTTGTCCCACGGTGTCCAACGGTGTCCAACGATGTCCAACGGTGTCCAACGGTGTCCCACGATGTCCACCGATGTCCAACGGTGTCCAACGGTGTCCAACGGTGTCCAACGGTGTCCAACGATGTCCAACGATGTCCAACGATGTCCAACGGTGTCCAACGATGTCCAACGATGTCCAACGGTGTCCCACGATGTCCAACGATGTCCAACGATGTCCAACGGTGTCCAACGGTGTCCCACGTTGTCCCACGTTGTCCCACGTTGTCCCACGGTGTCCAACGATGTCCAACGGTGTCCCACGTTGTCCAACGGTGTCCCACGTTGTCCCACGTTGTCCCACGTTGTCCCACGTTGTCCCACGATGTCCCACGTTGTCCCACGTTGTCCCACGTTGTCCCAAGTTGTCCCACGTTGTCCCACGTTGTCCCACGTTGTCCCACGTTGTCCCACGTTGTCCCACGGTGTCCAACGGTGTCCAACGATGTCCAACGGTGTCCAACGGTGTCCCACGTTGTCCCACGTTGTCCCACGTTGTCCCACGGTGTCCAACGATGTCCAACGGTGTCCCACGTTGTCCCACGTTGTCCCACGTTGTCCCACGTTGTCCCACGTTGTCCCACGATGTCCCACGTTGTCCCACGTTGTCCCACGTTGTCCCACGTTGTCCCACGTTGCCCCACGTTGTCCCACGTTGTCCCACGTTGTCCCACGGTGTCCAACGATGTCCAACGGTGTCCAACGATGTCCAACGGTGTCCCACGATGTCCAACGATGTCCAACGATGTCCAACGGTGTCCAACGGTGTCCCACGTTGTCCCACGTTGTCCCACGTTGTCCCACGGTGTCCAACGATGTCCAACGGTGTCCCACGTTGTCCAACGGTGTCCCACGTTGTCCCACGTTGTCCCACGTTGTCCCACGTTGTCCCACGTTGTCCCACGATGTCCCACGTTGTCCCACGGTGTCCCACGTTGTCCCACGTTGTCCCACGTTGTCCCACGTTGTCCCACGTTGTCCCACGTTGTCCCACGTTGTCCCACGTTGTCCAACGATGTCCAACGGTGTCCCACGTTGTCCCACGTTGTCCCACGTTGTCCCACGTTGTCCCACGTTGTTCCATGGTTTCCCACGTTGTCCCACGTTGTCCCACGTTGTCCCACGGTGTCCCACGTTGTCCCACGTCGTCCCACGTTGTCCAACGATGTCCAGCGATGTCCAACGGTGTCCAACGGTGTCCCACGGTGTCCAACGGTGTCCCACGGTGTCCAACGGTGTCCCACGTTGTCCACGTTGTCCCACGTTGTCCCACGTTGTCCCACGTTGCCCCACGTTGTCCAACGATGTCGAACGGTGTCCCACGTTGTCCCACGTTGTCCCACGTTGTCCCACGTTGTCCCACGTTGTTCCATGGTTTCCCACGTTGTCCCACGTTGTCCCACGTTGTCCCACGGTGTCCAACGATGTCCAACGGTGTCCAACGGTGTCCAACGGTGTCCAACGATGTCCAACGATGTCCAACGATGTCCAGCGGTGTCCAACGATGTCCAACGATGTCCAACGGTGTCCCACGATGTCCAACGATGTCCAACGATGTCCAACGGTGTCCAACGATGTCCAACGGTGTCCAACGGTGTCCAACGATGTCCAACGATGTCCAACGATGTCCCACGTTGTCCCACGTTGTCCCACGTTGTCCCACGATGTCCCACGTTGTCCCACGTTGTCCCACGTTGTCCCACGTTGTCCCACGTTGTCCCACGATGTCCCACGTTGTCCCACGTTGTCCCACGTTGTCCCAAGTTGTCCCACGTTGTCCCACGTTGTCCCACGTTGTCCCACGTTGTCCCACGGTGCCCAACGATGTCCAACGGTGTCCAACGATGTCCAACGATGTCCAATGGTGTCCAACGGTGTCCAACGGTGTCCAACGATGTCCCACGTTGTCCCACGTTGTCCCACGTTGTCCCACGATGTCCCACGTTGTCCCACGTTGTCCCACGTTGTCCCACGTTGTCCCACGTTGTCCCACGATGTCCCACGTTGTCCCACGTTGTCCCACGTTGTCCCAAGTTGTCCCACGTTGTCCCACGTTGTCCCACGTTGTCCCACGTTGTCCCACGTTGTCCCACGGTGTCCAACGGTGTCCAACGATGTCCAACGGTGTCCAACGGTGTCCCACGTTGTCCCACGTTGTCCCACGTTGTCCCACGGTGTCCAACGATGTCCAACGGTGTCCCACGTTGTCCCACGTTGTCCCACGTTGTCCCACGGTGTCCAACGATGTCCAACGGTGTCCCACGTTGTCCCACGTTGTCCCACGTTGTCCCACGTTGTCCCACGTTGTCCCACGTTGTCCCATGGTTTCCCACGTTGTCCCACGTTGTCCCACGTTGTCCCACGGTGTCCCACGTTGTCCCACGTCGTCCCACGTTGTCCAACGATGTCCAACGATGTCCAACGGTGTCCAACGGTGTCCCACGGTGTCCAACGGTGTCCCACGGTGTCCAACGGTGTCCCACGTTGTCCACGTTGTCCCACGTTGTCCCACGTTGTCCCACGTTGCCCCACGTTGTCCAACGATGTCGAACGGTGTCCCACGTTGTCCCACGTTGTCCCACGTTGTCCCACGTTGTCCCACGTTGTTCCATGGTTTCCCACGTTGTCCCACGTTGTCCCACGTTGTCCCACGGTGTCCAACGATGTCCAACGGTGTCCAACGGTGTCCAACGGTGTCCAACGATGTCCAACGATGTCCAACGATGTCCACCGGTGTCCAACGATGTCCAACGATGTCCAACGGTGTCCCACGATGTCCAACGATGTCCAACGATGTCCAACGGTGTCCAACGATGTCCAACGGTGTCCAACGGTGTCCAACGATGTCCAACGATGTCCAACGATGTCCAACGATGTCCAACGGTGTCCAACGATGTCCAACGATGTCCAACGGTGTCCCACGTTGTCCCACGTTGTCCCACGTTGTCCCACGGTGTCCAACGATGTCCAACGATGTCCAACGATGTCCAACGGTGTCCAACGGTGTCCCACGTTGTCCCACGTTGTCCCACGTTGTCCCACGTTGTCCCACGGTGCCCAACGATGTCCAACGGTGTCCAACGATGTCCAACGATGTCCAACGGTGTCCAACGGTGTCCAACGGTGTCCAACGATGTCCCACGTTGTCCCACGTTGTCCCACGTTGTCCCACGATGTCCCACGTTGTCCCACGTTGTCCCACGTTGTCCCACGTTGTCCCACGTTGTCCCACGTTGTCCCACGTTGCCCCACGTTGTCCAACGATGTCCAACGGTGTCCCACGTTGTCCCACGTTGTCCCACGTTGTCCCACGTTGTCCCACGGTGTCCAACGATGTCCAACGATGTCCAACGATGTCCAACGGTGTCCAACGGTGTCCCACGTTGTCCCACGTTGTCCCACGTTGTCCCACGTTGTCCCACGGTGCCCAACGATGTCCAACGGTGTCCAACGATGTCCAACGATGTCCAATGGTGTCCAACGGTGTCCAACGGTGTCCAACGATGTCCCACGTTGTCCCACGTTGTCCCACGTTGTCCCACGATGTCCCACGTTGTCCCACGTTGTCCCACGGTGCCCAACGATGTCCAACGGTGTCCAACGATGTCCAACGATGTCCAATGGTGTCCAACGGTGTCCAACGGTGTCCAACGATGTCCCACGTTGTCCCACGTTGTCCCACGTTGTCCCACGATGTCCCACGTTGTCCCACGTTGTCCCACGTTGTCCCACGTTGTCCCACGCTGCCCCACGTTGTCCCACGTTGCCCCACGTTGTCCAACGATGTCCAACGGTGTCCCACGTTGTCCCACGTTGTCCCACGTTGTCCCACGTTGTCCCACGTTGTTCCATGGTTTCCCACGTTGTCCCACGTTGTCCCACGTTGTCCCACGGTGTCCAACGATGTCCAACGGTGTCCAACGGTGTCCAACGGTGTCCAACGATGTCCAACGATGTCCAACGATGTCCAGCGGTGTCCAACGATGTCCAACGATGTCCAACGGTGTCCCACGATGTCCAACGATGTCCAACGATGTCCAACGGTGTCCAACGATGTCCAACGGTGTCCAACGGTGTCCAACGATGTCCAACGATGTCCAACGATGTCCAACGATGTCCAACGGTGTCCAACGATGTCCAACGATGTCCAACGGTGTCCCACGTTGTCCCACGTTGTCCCACGTTGTCCCACGTTGTCCCACGGTGTCCAACGATGTCCAACGATGTCCAACGATGTCCAACGGTGTCCAACGGTGTCCCACGTTGTCCCACGTTGTCCCACGTTGTCCCACGTTGTCCCACGGTGCCCAACGATGTCCAACGGTGTCCAACGATGTCCAACGATGTCCAATGGTGTCCAACGGTGTCCAACGGTGTCCAACGATGTCCAACGGTGTCCAACGATGTCCAACGGTGTCCAACGGTGTCCCACGTTGTCCCACGTTTTCCCACGATGTCCCACGTTGTCCAACGATGTCCAACGGTGTCCCACGTTGTCCCACGTTGTCCTACGTTGTCCCACGTTGTCCCACGTTGTTCCATGGTTTCCCACGTTGTCCCACGTTGTCCCACGTTGTCCCACGTTGTCCCACGGTGTCCAACGATGTCCAACGGTGTCCAACGGTGTCCCACGGTGTCCAACGGTGTCCCACGTTGTCCCACGTTGTCCCACGTTGTCCCACGTTGTCCAACGGTGTCCACCGATGTCCAACGGTGTCCAACGGTGTCCAACGGTGTCCAACGATGTCCAACGATGTCCAACGATGTCCAACGATGTCCAACGGTGTCCAACGATGTCCAACGATGTCCAACGGTGTCCCACGTTGTCCCACGTTGTCCCACGTTGTCCCACGTTGCCCCACGGTGTCCAACGATGTCCAACGGTGTCCCACGTTGTCCCACGTTGTCCCACGTTGTCCCACGTTGTCCCACGTTGTCCCACGATGTCCCACGTTGTCCCACGTTGTCCCACGTTGTCCCACGTTGTCCCACGTTGTCCCACGTTGTCCCACGTTGTCCCACGTTGTCCCACGTTGTCCCACGTTGTCCCACGGTGTCCAACGATGTCCAACGGTGTCCAACGATGTCCAACGGTGTCCCACGATGTCCAACGATGTCCAACGATGTCCAACGGTGTCCAACGGTGTCCCACGTTGTCCCACGTTGTCCCACGTTGTCACACGGTGTCCAACGATGTCCAACGGTGTCCCACGTTGTCCAACGGTGTCCCACGTTGTCCCACGTTGTCCCACGTTGTCCCACGTTGTCCCACGTTGTCCCACGATGTCCCACGTTGTCCCACGTTGTCCCACGTTGTCCCACGTTGTCCCACGTTGTCCCACGTTGTCCCACGTTGTCCCACGTTGTCCCACGGTGTCCAACGATGTCCAACGGTGTCCAACGGTGTCCCACGGTGTCCAACGGTGTCCCACGTTGTCCCACGTTGTCCCACGTTGTCCCACGTTGTCCCACGTTGTCCCACGTTGTCCAACGATGTGCAACGGTGTCCCACGTTGTCCCACGTTGTCCCACGTTGTTCCACGTTGTTCCATGGTTTCCCACGTTGTCCCACGTTGTCCCACGTTGTCCCACGGTGTCCAACGATGTCCAACGGTGTCCAACGGTGTCCAACGATGTCCAACGATGTCCAACGATGTCCAACGGTGTCCAACGATGTCCAACGATGTCCAACGGTGTCCCACGATGTCCAACGATGTCCAACGATGTCCAACGGTGTCCAACGATGTCCAACGGTGCCCAACGATGTCCAACGATGTCCAACGGTGTCCCACGATGTCCAACGATGTCCAACGATGTCCAACGGTGTCCAACGGTGTCCCACGTTGTCCCACGTTGTCCCACGTTGTCCCACGGTGTCCAACGGTGTCCAACGGTGTCCAACGGTGTCCCACGTTGTCCAACGTTGTCCCACGTTGTCCCACGATGTCCCACGTTGTCCCACGTTGTCCCACGTTGTCCCACGTTGTCCCACGTTGTCCCACGTTGTCCCACGTTGTCCCACGTTGTCCCACGTTGTCCCACGTTGTCCCACGTTGTCCAACGGTGTCCAACGATGTCCAACGGTGTCCCACGTTGTCCCACGTTGTCCCACGTTGTCCCACGTTGTCCCACGTTGTTCCATGGTTTCCCACGTTGTCCCACGTTGTCCCACGTTGTCCCACGGTGTCCAACGATGTCCAACGGTGTCCAACGGTGTCCAACGGTGTCCCACGATGTCCACCGATGTCCAACAGTGTCCAACGGTGTCCAACGGTGTCCCACGTTGTCCCACGTTGTCCCACGTTGTCCCACGGTGTCCAACGGTGTCCAACGATGTCCAACGGTGTCCCACGTTGTCCAACGGTGTCCCACGTTGTCCCACGGTGTCCCACGGTGTCCAACGGTGTCCCACGTTGTCCCACGTTGTCCCACGGTGTTCAACGGTGTCCCACGTTGTCCCACGTTGTCCCACGTTGTCCCACGTTGTCCCACGTTGACCCACGTTGTCCCACGGTGTCCAACCGTGTCCAACGATGTCCAACGGTGTCCAACGGTGTCCCACGATGTCCACCGATGTCCAACAGTGTCCAACGGTGTCCAACGGTGTCCAACGGTGTCCAACGATGTCCAGCGATGTCCAACGATGTCCAACGGTGCCCAACGATGTCCAACGATGTCTAACGGTGTCCCACGATGTCCAACGATGTCCAACGATGTCCAACGGTGTCCAACGGTGTCCCACGTTGTCCCACGTTGTCCCACGTTGTCCCACGGTGTCCAACGGTGTCCAACGATGTCCAACGGTGTCCCACGTTGTCCAACGGTGTCCCACGTTGTCCCACGTTGTCCCACGTTCTCCCACGATGTCCCACGTTGTCCCACGTTGTCCCACGTTGTCCCACGTTGTCCCACGTTGTCCCACGTTGTCCCACGTTGTCCCACGTTGTCCCACGTTGTCCCACGTTGTCCCACGTTGTTCCACGTTGTCCCACGTTGTCCCACGTTGTCCCACGGTGTCCAACGGTGTCCAACGGTATCCAACGGTGTCCAACGATGTCCAACGATGTCCAACGGTGTCCAACGGTGTCCCACGTTGTCCCACGTTGTCCCACGGTGTCCAACGATGTCCAACGGTGTCCCACGTTGTCCCACGTTGTCCCACGTTGTCCCACGTTGTCCCACGTTGTTCCATGGTTTCCCACGTTGTCCCACGTTGTCCCACGTTGTCCCACGGTGTCCAACGATGTCCAACGGTGTCCAACGGTGTCCCACGGTGTCCAACGGTGTCCCACGTTGTCCCACGTTGTCCCACGTTGTCCCACGTTGTCCCACGTTGTCCAACGGTGTCCCACGGTGTCCAACGGTGTCCCACGTTGTCCCACGTTGTCCCACGTTGTCCCACGTTGTCCCACGTTGTCCCACGTTGTCCCACGTTGTCCCACGTTGTCCCACGTTGTCCCACGGTGTCCAACGGTGTCCAACGATGTCCAACGGTGTCCAACGGTGTCCCACGATGTCCACCGATGTCCAACGGTGTCCAACGGTGTCCAACGGTGTCCAACGGTGTCCAACGGTGTCCAACGATGTCCAACGATGTCCAACGATGTCCAACGGTGTCCAACGATGTCCAACGATGTCCAACGGTGTCCCACGTTGTCCCACGGTGTCCAACGATGTCCAACGGTGTCCAACGATGCCCAACGGTGTCCCACGTTGTCCCACGTTGTCCCACGTTGTCCCACGTTGTCCCACGTTGTCCCACGTTGTCCCACGGTGTCCAACGATGTCCAGCGGTGTCCAACGGTGTCCCACGTTGTCCCACGTTGTCCCACGTTGTCCCACGTTGTCCCACGTTGTCCCACGTTGTCCCACGTTGTCCCACGGTGTCCAACGATGTCCAACGGTGTCCAACGGTGTCCCACGGTGTCCAACGGTGTCCCACGTTGTCCCACGTTGTCCCACGTTGTCCCACGTTGTCCCACGTTGTCCAACGGTGTCCCACGGTGTTCAACGGTGTCCCACGTTGTCCCACGTTGTCCCACGATGTCCCACGTTGTCCCACGTTGTCCCACGTTGTCCCACGTTGTCCCACGGTGTCCAACCGTGTCCAACGATGTCCAACGGTGTCCAACGGTGTCCCACGATGTCCACCGATGTCCAACGGTGTCCAACGGTGTCCAACGGTGTCCAACGGTGTCCAACGATGTCCAACGATGTCCAACGATGTCCAACGGTGCCCAACGATGTCCCACGATGTCCAACGGTGTCCCACGATGTCCAACGATGTCCAACGATGTCCAACGGTGTCCAACGGTGCCCCACGTTGTCCCACGTTGTCCCACGTTGTCCCACGGTGTCCAACGATGTCCAACGGTGTCCCACGTTGTCCAACGGTGTCCCACGTTGTCCCACGTTGTCCCACGTTGTCCCACGTTGTCCAACGATGTCCAACGGTGTCCAACGGTGTCCCACGTTGTCCCACGTTGTCCCACGTTGTCCCACGGTGTCCCACGATGTCCAACGGTGTCCCACGTTGTCCCACGTTGTCCCACGGTGTCCAACGGTGTCCCACGTTGTCCCACGTTGTCCCACGTTTTTCCGACGTTGTCCCACGATGTCCCACGTTGTCCAACGATGTCCAACGGTGTCCCACGTTGTCCCACGTTGTTCTACGTTGTCCCACGTTGTCCAACGGTGTCCGACGATGTCCAACGGTGTCCAACGGTGTCCCACGATGTCCACCGATGTCCAACGGTGTCCAACGGTGTCCAACGGTGTCCAACGGTGTCCCACGTTGTCCCACGTTGTCCCACGTTGTCCCACGTTGTCCCACGTTGTCCAACGGTGTCCCACGTTGTCCCACGTTGTCCCACGTTGTCCCACGGTGTCCAACGGTGTCCAACGATGTCCAACGGTGTCCAACGGTGTCCCACGATGTCCACCGATGTCCAACGGTGTCCAACGGTGTCCAACGGTGTCCAACGGTGTCCAACGATGTCCAACGATGTCCAACGATGTCCAACGGTGTCCAACGATGTCCAACGATGTCCAACGGTGTCCCACGTTGTCCCACGGTGTCCAACGATGTCCAACGGTGTCCAACGATGCCCAACGGTGTCCCACGTTGTCCCACGTTGTTCCACGTTGTCCCACGTTGTCCCACGTTGTCCCACGTTGTCCCACGGTGTCCAACGATGTCCAGCGGTGTCCAACGGTGTCCCACGTTGTCCCACGTTGTCCCACGTTGTCCCACGTTGTCCCACGTTGTCCCACGTTGTCCCACGTTGTCCCACGGTGTCCAACGATGTCCAACGGTGTCCAACGGTGTCCCACGGTGTCCAACGGTGTCCCACGTTGTCCCACGTTGTCCCACGTTGTCCCACGTTGTCCCACGTTGTCCAACGGTGTCCCACGGTGTTCAACGGTGTCCCACGTTGTCCCACGTTGTCCCACGTTGTCCCACGTTGTCCCACGTTGTCCCACGTTGACCCACGTTGTCCCACGGTGTCCAACCGTGTCCAACGATGTCCAACGGTGTCCCACGATGTCCACCGATGTCCAACGGTGTCCAACGGTGTCCAACGGTGTCCAACGGTGTCCAACGATGTCCAACGATGTCCAACGATGTCCAACGGTGCCCAACGATGTCCAACGATGTCCAACGGTGTCCCACGATGTCCAACGATGTCCAACGATGTCCAACGGTGTCCAACGGTGTCCCACGTTGTCCCACGTTGTCCCACGTTGTCCCACGGTGTCCAACGGTGTCCAACGATGTCCAACGGTGTCCCACGTTGTCCAACGGTGTCCCACGTTGTCCCACGTTGTCCCACGTTGTCCCACGATGTCCCACGTTGTCCCACGTTGTCCCACGTTGTCCCACGGTGTCCCACGTTGTCCCACGTTGTCCCACGTTGTCCCACGTTGTCCCACGTTGTCCCACGTTGTCCCACGTTGTCCCACGTTGTCCCACGTTGTCCCACGTTGTCCCACGTTGTCCCACGTTGTCCCACGGTGTCCAACGGTGTCCAACGGTATCCAACGGTGTCCAACGGTGTCCAACGATGTCCAACGGTGTCCAACGGTGTCCCACGTTGTCCCACGTTGTCCCACGGTGTCCAACGATGTCCAACGGTGTCCCACGTTGTCCCACGTTGTCCCACGTTGTCCCACGTTGTCCCACGTTGTTCCATGGTTTCCCACGTTGTCCCACGTTGTCCCACGTTGTCCCACGGTGTCCAACGATGTCCAACGGTGTCCAACGGTGTCCCACGGTGTCCAACGGTGTCCCACGTTGTCCCACGTTGTCCCACGTTGTCCCACGTTGTCCCACGTTGTCCCACGTTGTCCCACGTTGTCCAACGGTGTCCCACGGTGTCCAACGGTGTCCCACGTTGTCCCACGTTGTCCCACGTTGTCCCACGTTGTCCCACGTTGTCCCACGTTGTCCCACGTTGTCCCACGGTGTCCAACGGTGTCCAACGATGTCCAACGGTGTCCAACGGTGTCCCACGATGTCCACCGATGTCCAACGGTGTCCAACGGTGTCCAACGGTGTCCAACGGTGTCCAACGATGTCCAACGATGTCCAACGATGTCCAACGGTGTCCAACGATGTCCAACGATGTCCAACGGTGTCCCACGTTGTCCCACGGTGTCCAACGATGTCCAACGGTGTCCAACGATGCCCAACGGTGTCCCACGTTGTCCCACGTTGTCCCACGTTGTCCCACGTTGTCCCACGTTGTCCCACGGTGTCCAACGATGTCCAGCGGTGTCCAACGGTGTCCCACGTTGTCCCACGTTGTCCCACGTTGTCCCACGTTGTCCCACGTTGTCCCACGTTGCCCCACGTTGTCCCACGGTGTCCAACGATGTCCAACGGTGTCCAACGGTGTCCCACGGTGTCCAACGGTGTCCCACGTTGTCCCACGTTGTCCCACGTTGTCCCACGTTGTCCCACGTTGTCCAACGGTGTCCCACGGTGTTCAACGGTGTCCCACGTTGTCCCACGTTGTCCCACGTTGTCCCACGTTGTCCCACGTTGTCCCACGTTGTCCCACGTTGTCCCACGGTGTCCAACCGTGTCCAACGATGTCCAACGGTGTCCCACGGTGTCCCACGATGTCCACAGATGTCCCACGGTGTCCAACGGTGTCCCACGTTGTCCCACGTTGTCCCACGTTGTCCCACGGTGTCCAACGATGTCCAACGGTGTCCCACGTTGTCCAACGGTGTCCCACGTTGTCCCACGTTGTCCCACGTTGTCCCACGTTGTCCCACGATGTCCCACGTTGTCCCACGTTGTCCCACGTTGTCCCACGTTGTTCCACGTTGTCCCACGTTGTCCCACGTTGTCCCACGTTGTCCCACGGTGTCCAACGATGTCCAGCGGTGTCCAACGGTGTCCCACGTTGTCCCACGTTGTCCCACGTTGTCCCACGTTGTCCCACGTTGTCCCACGTTGTCCCACGTTGTCCCACGGTGTCCAACGATGTCCAACGGTGTCCAACGGTGTCCCACGGTGTCCAACGGTGTCCCACGTTGTCCCACGTTGTCCCACGTTGTCCCACGTTGTCCCACGTTGTCCAACGGTGTCCCACGGTGTTCAACGGTGTCCCACGTTGTCCCACGTTGTCCCACGTTGTCCCACGTTGACCCACGTTGTCCCACGGTGTCCAACGGTGTCCAACGATGTCCAACGGTGTCCAACGGTGTCCCACGATGTCCACCGATGTCCAACGGTGTCCAACGGTGTCCAACGGTGTCCAACGGTGTCCAACGATGTCCAGCGATGTCCAACGATGTCCAACGGTGCCCAACGATGCCCAACGATGTCCAACGGTGTCCCACGATGTCCAACGATGTCCAACGATGTCCAACGGTGTCCAACGGTGTCCCACGTTGTCCCACGTTGTCCCACGTTGTCCCACGGTGTCCAACGGTGTCCAACGATGTCCAACGGTGTCCCACGTTGTCCAACGGTGTCCCACGTTGTCCCACGTTGTCCCACGTTCTCCCACGATGTCCCACGTTGTCCCACGTTGTCCCACGTTGTCCCACGTTGTCCCACGTTGTCCCACGTTGTCCCACGTTGTCCCACGTTGTCCCACGTTGTCCCACGTTGTCCCACGTTGTTCCACGTTGTCCCACGTTGTCCCACGTTGTCCCACGGTGTCCAACGGTGTCCAACGGTATCCAACGGTGTCCAACGATGTCCAACGATGTCCAACGGTGTCCAACGGTGTCCCACGTTGTCCCACGTTGTCCCACGGTGTCCAACGATGTCCAACGGTGTCCCACGTTGTCCCACGGTGTCCAACGATGTCCAACGGTGTCCCACGTTGTCCCACGTTGTCCCACGTTGTCCCACGTTGTCCCACGTTGTCCAACGGTGTCCCACGGTGTCCAACGGTGTCCCACGTTGTCCCACGTTGTCCCACGTTGTCCCACGTTGTCCCACGTTGTCCCACGTTGTCCCACGTTGTCCCACGGTGTCCAACGGTGTCCAACGATGTCCAACGGTGTCCAACGGTGTCCCACGATGTCCACCGATGTCCAACGGTGTCCAACGGTGTCCAACGGTGTCCAACGGTGTCCAACGATGTCCAACGATGTCCAACGATGTCCAACGGTGTCCAACGATGTCCAACGATGTCCAACGGTGTCCCACGTTGTCCCACGGTGTCCAACGATGTCCAACGGTGTCCAACGGTGTCCCACGTTGTCCCACGTTGTCCCACGTTGTCCCACGTTGTCCCACGTTGTCCCACGTTGCCCCACGTTGTCCCACGGTGTCCAACGATGTCCAACGGTGTCCAACGGTGTCCCACGGTGTCCAACGGTGTCCCACGTTGTCCCACGTTGTCCCACGTTGTCCCACGTTGTCCCACGTTGTCCAACGGTGTCCCACGGTGTTCAACGGTGTCCCACGTTGTCCCACGTTGTCCCACGTTGTCCCACGTTGTCCCACGTTGTCCCACGGTGTCCCACGTTGTCCCACGGTGTCCAACCGTGTCCAACGATGTCCAACGGTGTCCAACGGTGTCCCACGATGTCCACCGATGTCCCACAGTGTCCAACGGTGTCCCACGTTGTCCCACGTTGTCCCACGTTGTCCCACGGTGTCCAACGATGTCCAACGGTGTCCCACGTTGTCCAACGGTGTCCCACGTTGTCCCACGTTGTCCCACGTTGTCCCACGTTGTCCCACGATGTCCCACGTTGTCCCACGTTGTCCCACGTTGTCCCACGTTGTTCCACGTTGTCCCACGTTGTCCCACGTTGTCCCACGTTGTCCGACGGTGTCCAACGATGTCCAGCGGTGTCCAACGGTGTCCCACGTTGTCCCACGTTGTCCCACGTTGTCCCACGTTGTCCCACGTTGTCCCACGTTGTCCCACGTTGTCCCACGGTGTGCAACGATGTCCAACGGTGTCCAACGGTGTCCCACGGTGTCCAACGGTGTCCCACGTTGTCCCACGTTGTCCCACGTTGTCCCACGTTGTCCCACGTTGTCCAACGGTGTCCCACGGTGTTCAACGGTGTCCCACGTTGTCCCACGTTGTCCCACGTTGTCCCACGTTGACCCACGTTGTCCCACGGTGTCCAACCGTGTCCAACGATGTCCAACGGTGTCCAACGGTGTGCCACGATGTCCACCGATGTCCAACAGTGTCCAACGGTGTCCAACGGTGTCTAACGGTGTCCAACGATGTCCAGCGATGTCCAACGATGTCCAACGGTGCCCAACGATGTCCAACGATGTCCAACGGTGTCCCACGATGTCCAACGATGTCCAACGATGTCCAACGGTGTCCAACGGTGTCCCACGTTGTCCCACGTTGTCCCACGTTGTCCCACGGTGTCCAACGGTGTCCAACGATGTCCAACGGTGTCCCACGTTGTCCAACGGTGTCCCACGTTGTCCCACGTTGTCCCACGTTCTCCCACGATGTCCCACGTTGTCCCACGTTGTCCCACGTTGTCCCACGTTGTCCCACGTTGTCCCACGTTGTCCCACGTTGTCCCACGTTGTCCCACGTTGTCCCACGTTGTCCCACGTTGTTCCACGTTGTCCCACGTTGTCCCACGTTGTCCCACGGTGTCCAACGGTGTCCAACGGTATCCAACGGTGTCCAACGATGTCCAACGATGTCCAACGGTGTCCAACGGTGTCCCACGTTGTCCCACGTTGTCCCACGGTGTCCAACGATGTCCAACGGTGTCCCACGTTGTCCCACGTTGTCCCACGTTGTCCCACGTTGTCCCACGTTGTTCCATGGTTTCCCACGTTGTCCCACGTTGTCCCACGTTGTCCCACGGTGTCCAACGATGTCCAACGGTGTCCAACGGTGTCCCACGGTGTCCAACGGTGTCCCACGTTGTCCCACGTTGTCCCACGTTGTCCCACGTTGTCCCACGTTGTCCAACGGTGTCCCACGGTGTCCAACGGTGTCCCACGTTGTCCCACGTTGTCCCACGTTGTCCCACGTTGTCCCACGTTGTCCCACGTTGTCCCACGTTGTCCCACGTTGTCCCACGTTGTCCCACGGTGTCCAACGGTGTCCAACGATGTCCAACGGTGTCCAACGGTGTCCCACGATGTCCACCGATGTCCAACGGTGTCCAACGGTGTCCAACGGTGTCCAACGGTGTCCAACGGTGTCCAACGATGTCCAACGATGTCCAACGATGTCCAACGGTGTCCAACGATGTCCAACGATGTCCAACGGTGTCCCACGTTGTCCCGCGGTGTCCAACGATGTCCAACGGTGTCCAACGATGCCCAACGGTGTCCCACGTTGTCCCACGTTGTCCCACGTTGTCCCACGTTGTCCCACGTTGTCCCACGTTGTCCCACGGTGTCCAACGATGTCCAGCGGTGTCCAACGGTGTCCCACGTTGTCCCACGTTGTCCCACGTTGTCCCACGTTGTCCCACGTTGTCCCACGTTGTCCCACGTTGTCCCACGGTGTCCAACGATGTCCAACGGTGTCCAACGGTGTCCCACGGTGTCCAACGGTGTCCCACGTTGTCCCACGTTGTCCCACGTTGTCCCACGTTGTCCCACGTTGTCCAACGGTGTCCCACGGTGTTCAACGGTGTCCCACGTTGTCCCACGTTGTCCCACGATGTCCCACGTTGTCCCACGTTGTCCCACGTTGTCCCACGTTGTCCCACGTTGTTCCATGGTTTCCCACGTTGTCCCACGTTGTCCCACGTTGTCCCACGGTGTCCAACGATGTCCAACGGTGTCCAACGGTGTCCCACGGTGTCCAACGGTGTCCCACGTTGTCCCACGTTGTCCCACGTTGTCCCACGTTGTCCCACGTTGTCCAACGGTGTCCCACGGTGTCCAACGGTGTCCCACGTTGTCCCACGTTGTCCCACGTTGTCCCACGTTGTCCCACGTTGTCCCACGTTGTCCCACGTTGTCCCACGTTGTCCCACGTTGTCCCACGGTGTCCAACGGTGTCCAACGATGTCCAACGGTGTCCAACGGTGTCCCACGATGTCCACCGATGTCCAACGGTGTCCAACGGTGTCCAACGGTGTCCAACGGTGTCCAACGGTGTCCAACGATGTCCAACGATGTCCAACGGTGTCCAACGGTGTCCAACGGTGTCCAACGATGTCCAACGGTGTCCCACGTTGTCCCGCGGTGTCCAACGATGTCCAACGGTGTCCAACGATGCCCAACGGTGTCCCACGTTGTCCCACGTTGTCCCACGTTGTCCCACGTTGTCCCACGTTGTCCCACGTTGTCCCACGGTGTCCAACGATGTCCAGCGGTGTCCAACGGTGTCCCACGTTGTCCCACGTTGTCCCACGTTGTCCCACGTTGTCCCACGTTGTCCCACGTTGTCCCACGTTGTCCCACGGTGTCCAACGATGTCCAACGGTGTCCAACGGTGTCCCACGGTGTCCAACGGTGTCCCACGTTGTCCCACGTTGTCCCACGTTGTCCCACGTTGTCCCACGTTGTCCAACGGTGTCCCACGGTGTTCAACGGTGTCCCACGTTGTCCCACGTTGTCCCACGATGTCCCACGTTGTCCCACGTTGTCCCACGTTGTCCCACGTTGTCCCACGGTGTCCAACGGTGTCCAACGGTGTCCAACGGTGTCCAACGGTGTCCAACGATGTCCAACGATGTCCAACGATGTCCAACGGTGTCCAACGATGTCCAACGATGTCCAACGGTGTCCCACGTTGTCCCGCGGTGTCCAACGATGTCCAACGGTGTCCAACGATGCCCAACGGTGTCCCACGTTGTCCCACGTTGTCCCACGTTGTCCCACGTTGTCCCACGTTGTCCCACGTTGTCCCACGGTGTCCAACGATGTCCAGCGGTGTCCAACGGTGTCCCACGTTGTCCCACGTTGTCCCACGTTGTCCCACGTTGTCCCACGTTGTCCCACGTTGTCCCACGTTGTCCCACGGTGTCCAACGATGTCCAACGGTGTCCAACGGTGTCCCACGGTGTCCAACGGTGTCCCACGTTGTCCCACGTTGTCCCACGTTGTCCCACGTTGTCCCACGTTGTCCAACGGTGTCCCACGGTGTTCAACGGTGTCCCACGTTGTCCCACGTTGTCCCACGATGTCCCACGTTGTCCCACGTTGTCCCACGTTGTCCCACGGTGTCCAACCGTGTCCAACGATGTCCAACGGTGTCCAACGGTGTCCCACGATGTCCACCGATGTCCAACGGTGTCCAACGGTGTCCAACGGTGTCCAAAGGTGTCCAACGATGTCCAACGATGTCCAACGATGTCCAACGGTGCCCAACGATGTCCAACGATGTCCAACGGTGTCCCACGATGTCCAACGATGTCCAACGATGTCCAACGGTGTCCAACGGTGTCCAACGGTGTCCCACGTTGTCCCACGTTGTCCCACGTTGTCCCACGGTGTCCAACGATGTCCAACGGTGTCCCACGTTGTCCCACGTTGTCCAACGGTGTCCAACGGTGTCCCACGTTGTCCCACGTTGTCCCACGTTGTCCGACGTTGTCCCACGATGTCCCACTATGTCCACCGATGTCCAACGGTGTCCAACGGTGTCCAACGGTGTCCAACGGTGTCCAACGATGCCCAACGGTGTCCCACGTTGTCCCACGTTGTCCCACGTTGTCCCACGTTGTCCCACGTTGTCCCACGTTGTCCCACGGTGTCCAACGATGTCCAGCGGTGTCCAACGGTGTCCCACGTTGTCCCACGTTGTCCCACGTTGTCCCACGTTGTCCCACGTTGTCCCACGTTGTCCCACGTTGTCCAACGGTGCCCAACGATGTCCAACGATGTCCAACGATGTCCAACGATGTCCAACGGTGTCCAACGGTGTCCCACGTTGTCCCACGTTGTCCCACGTTGTCCCACGGTGTCCAACGGTGTCCAACGATGTCCAACGGTGTCCCACGTTGTCCAACGGTGTCCCACGTTGTCCCACGTTGTCCCACGTTGTCCCACGATGTCCCACGTTGTCCCACGTTGTCCCACGTTGTCCCACGTTGTCCCACGTTGTCCCACGTTGTCCCACGTTGTCCCACGTTGTCCCACGTTGTCCCACGTTGTCCCACGTTGTCCCACGTTGTCCCACGGTGTCCAACGGTGTCCAACGGTATCCAACGGTGTCCAACGATGTCCAACGATGTCCAACGGTGTCCAACGGTGTCCCACGTTGTCCCACGTTGTCCCACGGTGTCCAACGATGTCCAACGGTGTCCCACGTTGTCCCACGTTGTCCCACGTTGTCCCACGTTGTCCCACGTTGTTCCATGGTTTCCCACGTTGTTCCACGTTGTCCCACGTTGTCCCACGTTGTCCCACGGTGTCCAACGATGTCCAACGGTGTCCAACGGTGTCCCACGGTGTCCAACGGTGTCCCACGTTGTCCCACGTTGTCCCACGTTGTCCCGCGTTGTCCCACGTTGTCCAACGGTGTCCCACGGTGTCCAACGGTGTCCCACGTTGTCCCACGTTGTCCCACGTTGTCCCACGTTGTCCCACGTTGTCCCACGTTGTCCCACGTTGTCCCACGGTGTCCAACGGTGTCCAACGATGTCCAACGGTGTCCAACGGTGTCCCACGATGTCCACCGATGTCCAACGGTGTCCAACGGTGTCCAACGGTGTCCAACGGTGTCCAACGATGTCCAACGATGTCCAACGATGTCCAACGGTGTCCAACGATGTCCAACGATGTCCAACGGTGTCCCACGTTGTCCCACGGTGTCCAACGATGTCCAACGGTGTCCAACGATGCCCAACGGTGTCCCACGTTGTCCCACGTTGTCCCACGTTGTCCCACGTTGTCCCACGTTGTCCCACGTTGTCCCACGTTGTCCCACGTTGTCCCACGTTGTCCCACGTTGTCCCACGGTGTCCAACGATGTCCAACGGTGTCCAACGGTGTCCCACGGTGTCCAACGGTGTCCCACGTTGTCCCACGTTGTCCCACGTTGTCCCACGTTGTCCCACGTTGTCCAACGGTGTCCCACGGTGTTCAACGGTGTCCCACGTTGTCCCACGTTGTCCCACGTTGTCCCACGTTGTCCCACGTTGTCCCACGTTGTCCCACGTTGTCCCACGGTGTCCAACCGTGTCCAACGATGTCCAACGGTGTCCAACGGTGTCCCACGGTGTCCACCGATGTCCCACGGTGTCCCACGGTGTCCCCCGTTGTCCCACGTTGTCCCACGTTGTCCCACGGTGTCCAACGATGTCCAACGGTGTCCCACGTTGTCCAACGGTGTCCCACGTTGTCCCACGTTGTCCCACGTTGTCCCACGTTGTCCCACGATGTCCCACGTTGTCCCACGATGTCCCACGTTGTCCCACGTTGTTCCACGTTGTCCCACGTTGTCCCACGTTGTCCCACGTTGTCCCACGGTGTCCAACGATGTCCAGCGGTGTCCAACGGTGTCCCACGTTGTCCCACGTTGTCCCACGTTGTCCCACGTTGTCCCACGTTGTCCCACGTTGTCCCACGTTGTCCCACGTTGTCCCACGGTGTCCCACGATGTCCAACGGTGTCCAACGGTGTCCCACGGTGTCCAACGGTGTCCCACGTTGTCCCACGTTGTCCCACGTTGTCCCACGTTGTCCCACGTTGTCCCACGTTGTCCCACGTTGTCCAACGGTGTCCCACGGTGTTCAACGGTGTCCCACGTTGTCCCACGTTGTCCCACGTTGTCCCACGTTGTCCCACGTTGACCCACGTTGTCCCACGGTGTCCAACCGTGTCCAACGATGTCCAACGGTGTCCAACGGTGTCCCACGATGTCCACCGATGTCCAACAGTGTCCAACGGTGTCCAACGGTGTCCAACGGTGTCCAACGATGTCCAGCGATGTCCAACGATGTCCAACGGTGCCCAACGATGTCCAACGATGTCCAACGGTGTCCCACGATGTCCAACGATGTCCAACGATGTCCAACGGTGTCCAACGGTGTCCCACGTTGTCCCACGTTGTCCCACGTTGTCCCACGGTGTCCAACGGTGTCCAACGATGTCCAACGGTGTCCCACGTTGTCCAACGGTGTCCCACGTTGTCCCACGTTGTCCCACGTTCTCCCACGATGTCCCACGTTGTCCCACGTTGTCCCACGTTGTCCCACGTTGTCCCACGTTGTCCCACGTTGTCCCACGTTGTCCCACGTTGTCCCACGTTGTCCCACGGTGTCCAACGGTATCCAACGGTGTCCAACGATGTCCAACGATGTCCAACGGTGTCCAACGGTGTCCCACGTTGTCCCACGTTGTCCCACGGTGTCCAACGATGTCCAACGGTGTTCCACGTTGTCCCACGTTGTCCCACGTTGTCCCACGTTGTCCCACGTTGTCCCACGTTGTCCCACGTTGTCCCACGGTGTCCAACGGTGTCCAACGATGTCCCACGGTGTCCAACGGTGTCCCACGTTGTCCCACGTTGTCCCACGTTGTCCCACGTTGTCCCACGTTGTCCAACGGTGTCCCACGGTGTCCAACGGTGTCCCACGTTGTCCCACGTTGTCCCACGTTGTCCCACGTTGTCCCACGTTGTCCCACGTTGTCCCACGGTGTCCAACGGTGTCCAACGATGTCCAACGGTGTCCAACGGTGTCCCACGATGTCCACCGATGTCCAACGGTGTCCAACGGTGTCCAACGGTGTCCAACGGTGTCCAACGGTGTCCAACGATGTCCAACGATGTCCAACGATGTCCAACGGTGTCCAACGATGTCCAACGATGTCCAACGGTGTCCCACGTTGTCCCACGGTGTCCAACGATGTCCAACGGTGTCCAACGATGCCCAACGGTGTCCCACGTTGTCCCACGTTGTCCCACGTTGTCCCACGTTGTCCCACGTTGTCCCACGTTGTCCCACGGTGTCCAACGATGTCCAGCGGTGTCCAACGGTGTCCCACGTTGTCCCACGTTGTCCCACGTTGTCCCACGTTGTCCCACGTTGTCCCACGTTGTCCCACGTTGTCCCACGGTGTCCAACGATGTCCAACGGTGTCCAACGGTGTCCCACGGTGTCCAACGGTGTCCCACGTTGTCCCACGTTGTCCCACGTTGTCCCACGTTGTCCCACGTTGTCCAACGGTGTCCCACGGTGTTCAACGGTGTCCCACGTTGTCCCACGTTGTCCCACGATGTCCCACGTTGTCCCACGTTGTCCCACGTTGTCCCACGTTGTCCCACGGTGTCCAACCGTGTCCAACGATGTCCAACGGTGTCCAACGGTGTCCCACGATGTCCACCGATGTCCAACGGTATCCAACGGTGTCCAACGGTGTCCAACGGTGTCCAACGATGTCCAACGATGTCCAACGATGTCCAACGGTGCCCAACGATGTCCAACGATGTCCAACGGTGTCCCACGTTGTCCCACGTTGTCCCACGTTGTCCCACGGTGTCCAACGATGTCCAACGGTGTCCCACGTTGTCCCACGTTGTCCAACGGTGTCCAACGGTGTCCCACGTTGTCCCACGTTGTCCCACGTTGTCCCACGTTGTCCCACGATGTCCCACGTTGTCCAACGATGTCCAACGGTGTCCCACGTTGTCCCACGTTGTCCTACGTTGTCCCACGTTGTCCCACGTTGTCCCACGTTGTCCCACGTTGTCCCACGTTGTCCCACGGTGTCCAACGATGTCCAACGATGTCCAACGGTGTCCAACGGTGTCCCACGGTGTCCAACGGTGTCCCACGTTGTCCCACGTTGTCCCACGTTGTCCCACGTTGTCCCACGGTGTCCAACGGTGTCCAACGATGTCCAACGGTGTCCAACGGTGTCCCACTATGTCCACCGATGTCCAACGGTGTCCAACGGTGTCCAACGGTGTCCAACGGTGTCCAACGATGCCCAACGGTGTCCCACGTTGTCCCACGTTGTCCCACGTTGTCCCACGTTGTCCCACGTTGTCCCACGGTGTCCAACGATGTCCAGCGGTGTCCAACGGTGTCCCACGTTGTCCCACGTTGTCCCACGTTGTCCCACGTTGTCCCACGTTGTCCCACGTTGTCCCACGTTGTCCCACGTTGTCCCACGTTGTCCCACGTTGTCCCACGTTGTCCCACGGTGTCCAACGGTGTCCAACGATGTCCAACGGTGTCCAACGGTGTCCCACGTTGTCCCACGTTGTCCCACGTTGTCCCACGGTGTCCAACGATGTCCAACGGTGTCCCACGTTGTCCCACGTTGTCCAACGGTGTCCAACGGTGTCCCACGTTGTCCCACGTTGTCCCACGTTGTCCCACGTTGTCCCACGATGTCCCACGTTGTCCAACGATGTCCAACGGTGTCCCACGTTGTCCCACGTTGTATTACGTTGTCCCACGTTGTCCCACGTTGTCCCACGTTGTCCCACGTTGTCCCACGTTGTCCCATGGTGTCCAACGATGTCCAACGATGTCCAACGGTGTCCAACGGTGTCCCACGGTGTCCAACGGTGTCCCACGTTGTCCCACGTTGTCCCACGTTGTCCCACGTTGTCCCACGTTGTCCCACGTTGTCCCACGTTGTCCCACGATGTCCCACGTTGTCCAACGATGTCTAACGGTGTCCCACGTTGTCCCACGTTGTCCCACGTTGTCCCACGTTGTCCCACGTTGTCCCACGTTGTCCCACGGTGTCCAACCGTGTCCAACGATGTCCAACGGTGTCCAACGGTGTCCAACGGTGTCCCACGTTGTCCCACGTTGTCCCACGGTGTCCAACGATGTCCAACGGTGTCCAACGGTGTCCCACGGTGTCCAACGGTGTCCCACGTTGTCCCACGTTGTCCCACGTTGTCCCACGTTGTCCCACGTTGTCCAACGGTGTCCCACGGTGTTCAACGGTGTCCCACGTTGTCCCACGTTGTCCCACGTTGTCCCACGGTGTCCAACCGTGTCCAACGATGTCCAACGGTGTCCAACGGTGTCCAACGGTGTCCCACGTTGTCCCACGTTGTCCCACGGTGTCCAACGATGTCCAACGGTGTCCAACGGTGTCCCACGTTGTCCCACGTTGTCCCACGGTGTCCAACGATGTCCAACGGTGTCCCACGTTGTCCCACGTTGTCCCACGGTGTCCAACCGTGTCCAACGATGTCCAACGGTGTCCCACGTTGTCCCACGTTGTCCCACGTTGTCCCACGTTGTCCCACGGTGTCCAACCGTGTCCAACGATGTCCAACGGTGTCCAACGGTGTCCAACGGTGTCCCACGTTGTCCCACGTTGTCCCACGGTGTCCAACGATGTCCAACGGTGTCCAACGGTGTCCCACGGTGTCCAACGGTGTCCCACGTTGTCCCACGTTGTCCCACGTTGTCCCACGTTGTCCCACGTTGTCCAACGGTGTCCCACGGTGTTCAACGGTGCCCCACGTTGTCCCACGTTGTCCCACGTTGTCCCACGTTGTCCCACGTTGTCCCACGTTGTCCCACGGTGTCCAACCGTGTCCAACGATGTCCAACGGTGTCCAACGGTGTCCCACGATGTCCACCGATGTCCAACGGTGTCCAACGGTGTCCAACGGTGTCCAACGATGTCCAACGATGTCCAACGATGTCCAACGGTGCCCAACGATGTCCAACGGTGTCCCACGATGTCCCACGTTGTCCAACGGTGTCCCACGTTGTCCCACGTTGTCCCACGTTGTCCCACGTTGTCCCACGATGTCCCACGTTGTCCCACGTTGTCCCACGTTGTCCCACGTTGTCCCACGTTGTCCCACGTTGTCCGACGTTGTCCCACGGTGTCCAACGGTGTCCAACGATGTCCAACGGTGTCCAACGGTGTCCCACGTTGTCCCACGTTGTCCCACGTTGTCCCACGGTGTCCAACGATGTCCAACGGTGTCCCACGTTGTCCCACGTTGTCCCACGTTGTCCCACGGTGTCCAACGGTGTCCAACGATGTCCAACGGTGTCTAACGGTGTCCCACGTTGTCCCACGTTGTCCCACGTTGTCCCACGTTGTCCCACGTTGTCCCACGTTGTCCCACGTTGTCCCACGGTGTCCAACCGTGTCCAACGATGTCCAACGGTGTCCAACGGTGTCCAACGGTGTCCCACGGTGTCCAACGGTGTCCCACGTTGTCCCACGTTGTCCCACGTTGTCCCACGTTGTCCCACGTTGTCCAACGGTGTCCCACGGTGTTCAACGGTGTCCCACGTTGTCCCACGTTGTCCGACGGTGTCCAACGATGTCCAGCGGTGTCCCACGTTGTCCCACGTTGTCCAACGGTGTCCAACGGTGTCCCACGTTGTCCCACGTTGTCCCACGTTGTCCCACGTTGTCCCACGATGTCCCACGTTGTCCAACGATGTCCAACGGTGTCCCACGTTGTCCCACGTTGTCCTACGTTGTCCCACGTTGTCCCACGTTGTCCCACGGTGTCCAACGATGTCCAACGGTGTCCCACGTTGTCCCACGTTGTCCAACGATGTCCAACGGTGTCCCACGTTGTCCCACGTTGTCCAACGGTGTCCAACGGTGTCCCACGTTGTCCCACGTTGTCCCACGTTGTCCCACGTTGTCCCACGATGTCCAACGATGTCCAACGGTGTCCCACGTTGTCCCACGTTGTCCCACGTTGTCCCACGGTGTCCAACGATGTCCCACGTTGTCCCACGTTGTCCCACGTTGTCCAACGGTGTCCAACGGTGTCCCACGTTGTCCCACGTTGTCCCACGTTGTCCCACGTTGTCCCACGATGTCCCACGTTGTCCAACGATGTCCAACGGTGTCCCACGTTGTCCCACGTTGTCCTACGTTGTCCCACGTTGTCCCACGTTGTCCCACGTTGTCCCACGTTGTCCCACGTTGTCCCACGGTGTCCAACGATGTCCAACGATGTCCAACGGTGTCCAACGGTGTCCCACGGTGTCCAACGGTGTCCCACGTTGTCCCACGTTGTCCCACGTTGTCCCACGTTGTCCCACGGTGTCCAACGGTGTCCAACGATGTCCAACGGTGTCCAACGGTGTCCCACTATGTCCACCGATGTCCAACGGTGTCCAACGGTGTCCAACGGTGTCCAACGGTGTCCAACGATGCCCAACGGTGTCCCACGTTGTCCCACGTTGTCCCACGTTGTCCCACGTTGTCCCACGTTGTCCCACGGTGTCCAACGATGTCCAGCGGTGTCCAACGGTGTCCCACGTTGTCCCACGTTGTCCCACGTTGTCCCACGTTGTCCCACGTTGTCCCACGTTGTCCCACGTTGTCCCACGTTGTCCCACGTTGTCCCACGTTGTCCCACGTTGTCCCACGGTGTCCAACGGTGTCCAACGATGTCCAACGGTGTCCAACGGTGTCCCACGTTGTCCCACGTTGTCCCACGTTGTCCCACGGTGTCCAACGATGTCCAACGGTGTCCCACGTTGTCCCACGTTGTCCAACGGTGTCCAACGGTGTCCCACGTTGTCCCACGTTGTCCCACGTTGTCCCACGTTGTCCCACGATGTCCCACGTTGTCCAACGATGTCCAACGGTGTCCCACGTTGTCCCACGTTGTATTACGTTGTCCCACGTTGTCCCACGTTGTCCCACGTTGTCCCACGTTGTCCCACGTTGTCCCATGGTGTCCAACGATGTCCAACGATGTCCAACGGTGTCCAACGGTGTCCCACGGTGTCCAACGGTGTCCCACGTTGTCCCACGTTGTCCCACGTTGTCCCACGTTGTCCCACGTTGTCCCACGTTGTCCCACGTTGTCCCACGATGTCCCACGTTGTCCAACGATGTCTAACGGTGTCCCACGTTGTCCCACGTTGTCCCACGTTGTCCCACGTTGTCCCACGTTGTCCCACGTTGTCCCACGGTGTCCAACCGTGTCCAACGATGTCCAACGGTGTCCAACGGTGTCCAACGGTGTCCCACGTTGTCCCACGTTGTCCCACGGTGTCCAACGGTGTCCCACGGTGTCCAACGGTGTCCCACGGTGTCCAACGGTGTCCCACGTTGTCCCACGTTGTCCCACGTTGTCCCACGTTGTCCCACGTTGTCCAACGGTGTCCCACGGTGTTCAACGGTGTCCCACGTTGTCCCACGTTGTCCCACGTTGTCCCACGGTGTCCAACCGTGTCCAACGATGTCCAACGGTGTCCAACGGTGTCCAACGGTGTCCCACGTTGTCCCACGTTGTCCCACGGTGTCCAACGATGTCCAACGGTGTCCAACGGTGTCCCACGTTGTCCCACGTTGTCCCACGGTGTCCAACGATGTCCAACGGTGTCCCACGTTGTCCCACGTTGTCCCACGGTGTCCAACCGTGTCCAACGATGTCCAACGGTGTCCCACGTTGTCCCACGTTGTCCCACGTTGTCCCACGTTGTCCCACGGTGTCCAACCGTGTCCAACGATGTCCAACGGTGTCCAACGGTGTCCAACGATGTCCCACGTTGTCCCACGTTGTCCCACGGTGTCCAACGATGTCCAACGGTGTCCAACGGTGTCCAACGATGTCCAACGGTGTCTAACGGTGTCCCACGTTGTCCCACGTTGTCCCACGTTGTCCCACGTTGTCCCACGTTGTCCCACGTTGTCCCACGTTGTCCCACGGTGTCCAACCGTGTCCAACGATGTCCAACGGTGTCCAACGGTGTCCAACGGTGTCCCACGGTGTCCAACGGTGTCCCACGTTGTCCCACGTTGTCCCACGTTGTCCCACGTTGTCCCACGTTGTCCAACGGTGTCCCACGGTGTTCAACGGTGCCCCACGTTGTCCCACGTTGTCCCACGTTGTCCCACGTTGTCCCACGTTGTCCCACGTTGTCCCACGGTGTCCAACCGTGTCCAACGATGTCCAACGGTGTCCAACGGTGTCCCACGATGTCCACCGATGTCCAACGGTGTCCAACGGTGTCCAACGGTGTCCAACGATGTCCAACGATGTCCAACGATGTCCAACGGTGCCCAACGATGTCCAACGGTGTCCCACGATGTCCCACGTTGTCCAACGGTGTCCCACGTTGTCCCACGTTGTCCCACGTTGTCCCACGTTGTCCCACGGTGTCCAACGATGTCCAACGATGTCCAACGGTGTCCAACGGTGTCCCACGGTGTCCAACGGTGTCCCACGTTGTCCCACGTTGTCCCACGTTGTCCCACGTTGTCCCACGGTGTCCAACGGTGTCCAACGATGTCCAACGGTGTCCAACGGTGTCCCACTATGTCCACCGATGTCCAACGGTGTCCAACGGTGTCCAACGGTGTCCAACGGTGTCCAACGATGCCCAACGGTGTCCCACGTTGTCCCACGTTGTCCCACGTTGTCCCACGTTGTCCCACGTTGTCCCACGGTGTCCAACGATGTCCAGCGGTGTCCAACGGTGTCCCACGTTGTCCCACGTTGTCCCACGTTGTCCCACGTTGTCCCACGTTGTCCCACGTTGTCCCACGTTGTCCCACGTTGTCCCACGTTGTCCCACGTTGTCCCACGTTGTCCCACGGTGTCCAACGGTGTCCAACGATGTCCAACGGTGTCCAACGGTGTCCCACGTTGTCCCACGTTGTCCCACGTTGTCCCACGGTGTCCAACGATGTCCAACGGTGTCCCACGTTGTACCACGTTGTCCAACGGTGTCCAACGGTGTCCCACGTTGTCCCACGTTGTCCCACGTTGTCCCACGTTGTCCCACGATGTCCCACGTTGTCCAACGATGTCCAACGGTGTCCCACGTTGTCCCACGTTGTATTACGTTGTCCCACGTTGTCCCACGTTGTCCCACGTTGTCCCACGTTGTCCCACGTTGTCCCATGGTGTCCAACGATGTCCAACGATGTCCAACGGTGTCCAACGGTGTCCCACGGTGTCCAACGGTGTCCCACGTTGTCCCACGTTGTCCCACGTTGTCCCACGTTGTCCCACGTTGTCCCACGTTGTCCCACGTTGTCCCACGATGTCCCACGTTGTCCAACGATGTCTAACGGTGTCCCACGTTGTCCCACGTTGTCCCACGTTGTCCCACGTTGTCCCACGTTGTCCCACGTTGTCCCACGGTGTCCAACCGTGTCCAACGATGTCCAACGGTGTCCAACGGTGTCCAACGGTGTCCCACGTTGTCCCACGTTGTCCCACGGTGTCCAACGATGTCCAACGGTGTCCAACGGTGTCCCACGGTGTCCAACGGTGTCCCACGTTGTCCCACGTTGTCCCACGTTGTCCCACGTTGTCCCACGTTGTCCAACGGTGTCCCACGGTGTTCAACGGTGTCCCACGTTGTCCCACGTTGTCCCACGTTGTCCCACGGTGTCCAACCGTGTCCAACGATGTCCAACGGTGTCCAACGGTGTCCAACGGTGTCCCACGTTGTCCCACGTTGTCCCACGGTGTCCAACGATGTCCAACGGTGTCCAACGGTGTCCCACGTTGTCCCACGTTGTCCCACGGTGTCCAACGATGTCCAACGGTGTCCCACGTTGTCCCACGTTGTCCCACGGTGTCCAACCGTGTCCAACGATGTCCAACGGTGTCCCACGTTGTCCCACGTTGTCCCACGTTGTCCCACGTTGTCCCACGGTGTCCAACCGTGTCCAACGATGTCCAACGGTGTCCAACGGTGTCCAACGGTGTCCCACGTTGTCCCACGTTGTCCCACGGTGTCCAACGATGTCCAACGGTGTCCAACGGTGTCCCACGGTGTCCAACGGTGTCCCACGTTGTCCCACGTTGTCCCACGTTGTCCCACGTTGTCCCACGTTGTCCAACGGTGTCCCACGGTGTTCAACGGTGCCCCACGTTGTCCCACGTTGTCCCACGTTGTCCCACGTTGTCCCACGTTGTCCCACGTTGTCCCACGGTGTCCAACCGTGTCCAACGATGTCCAACGGTGTCCAACGGTGTCCCACGATGTCCACCGATGTCCAACGGTGTCCAACGGTGTCCAACGGTGTCCAACGATGTCCAACGATGTCCAACGATGTCCAACGGTGCCCAACGATGTCCAACGGTGTCCCACGATGTCCCACGTTGTCCAACGGTGTCCCACGTTGTCCCACGTTGTCCCACGTTGTCCCACGTTGTCCCACGATGTCCCACGTTGTCCCACGTTGTCCCACGTTGTCCCACGTTGTCCCACGTTGTCCCACGTTGTCCGACGTTGTCCCACGGTGTCCAACGGTGTCCAACGATGTCCAACGGTGTCCAACGGTGTCCCACGTTGTCCCACGTTGTCCCACGTTGTCCCACGGTGTCCAACGATGTCCAACGGTGTCCCACGTTGTCCCACGTTGTCCCACGTTGTCCCACGGTGTCCAACGGTGTCCAACGATGTCCAACGGTGTCTAACGGTGTCCCACGTTGTCCCACGTTGTCCCACGTTGTCCCACGTTGTCCCACGTTGTCCCACGTTGTCCCACGTTGTCCCACGGTGTCCAACCGTGTCCAACGATGTCCAACGGTGTCCAACGGTGTCCAACGGTGTCCCACGGTGTCCAACGGTGTCCCACGTTGTCCCACGTTGTCCCACGTTGTCCCACGTTGTCCCACGTTGTCCAACGGTGTCCCACGGTGTTCAACGGTGCCCCACGTTGTCCCACGTTGTCCCACGTTGTCCCACGTTGTCCCACGTTGTCCCACGTTGTCCCACGGTGTCCAACCGTGTCCAACGATGTCCAACGGTGTCCAACGGTGTCCCACGATGTCCACCGATGTCCAACGGTGTCCAACGGTGTCCAACGGTGTCCAACGATGTCCAACGATGTCCAACGATGTCCAACGGTGCCCAACGATGTCCAACGGTGTCCCACGATGTCCCACGTTGTCCAACGGTGTCCCACGTTGTCCCACGTTGTCCCACGTTGTCCCACGTTGTCCCACGATGTCCCACGTTGTCCCACGTTGTCCCACGTTGTCCCACGTTGTCCCACGTTGTCCCACGTTGTCCGACGTTGTCCCACGGTGTCCAACGGTGTCCAACGATGTCCAACGGTGTCCAACGGTGTCCCACGTTGTCCCACGTTGTCCCACGTTGTCCCACGGTGTCCAACGATGTCCAACGGTGTCCCACGTTGTCCCACGTTGTCCCACGTTGTCCCACGGTGTCCAACGGTGTCCAACGATGTCCAACGGTGTCTAACGGTGTCCCACGTTGTCCCACGTTGTCCCACGGTGTCCCACGTTGTCCCACGTTGTCCCACGTTGTCCCACGTTGTCCCACGGTGTCCAACCGTGTCCAACGATGTCCAACGGTGTCCAACGGTGTCCAACGGTGTCCCACGGTGTCCAACGGTGTCCCACGTTGTCCCACGTTGTCCCACGTTGTCCCACGTTGTCCCACGTTGTCCAACGGTGTCCCACGGTGTTCAACGGTGTCCCACGTTGTCCCACGTTGTCCCACGTTGTCCCACGATGTCCCACGTTGTCCAACGATGTCTAACGGTGTCCCACGTTGTCCCACGTTGTCCCACGTTGTCCCACGTTGTCCCACGTTGTCCCACGTTGTCCCACGTTGTCCCACGGTGTCCAACCGTGTCCAACGATGTCCAACGGTGTCCAACGGTGTCCAACGGTGTCCCACGTTGTCCCACGTTGTCCCACGGTGTCCAACGATGTCCAACGGTGTCCAACGGTGTCCCACGGTGTCCAACGGTGTCCCACGTTGTCCCACGTTGTCCCACGTTGTCCCACGTTGTCCCACGTTGTCCAACGGTGTCCCACGGTGTTCAACGGTGTCCCACGTTGTCCCACGTTGTCCCACGTTGTCCCACGTTGTCCCACGTTGTCCCACGTTGTCCCACGATGTCCCACGTTGTCCCACGTTGTCCCACGTTGTCCCACGTTGTCCCACGTTGTCCCACGTTGTCCCACGGTGTCCAACGATGTCCAACGGTGTCCCACGTTGTCCCACGTTGTCCCACGGTGTCCAACCGTGTCCAACGATGTCCAACGGTGTCCCACGTTGTCCCACGTTGTCCCACGTTGTCCCACGTTGTCCCACGGTGTCCAACCGTGTCCAACGATGTCCAACGGTGTCCAACGGTGTCCAACGGTGTCCAACGGTGTCCCACGGTGTCCAACGGTGTCCCACGTTGTCCCACGTTGTCCCACGTTGTCCCACGTTGTCCCACGTTGTCCAACGGTGTCCCACGGTGTTCAACGGTGCCCCACGTTGTCCCACGTTGTCCCACGTTGTCCCACGTTGTCCCACGTTGTCCCACGTTGTCCCACGTTGTCCCACGTTGTCCCACGTTGTCCCACCATGTCCCACGTTGTCCAACGATGTCCAACGGTGTCCCACGTTGTCCCACGTTGTCCTACGTTGTCCCACGTTGTCCCACGTTGTCCCACGTTGTCCCACGTTGTCCCACGTTGTCCCACGTTGTCCCACGTTGTCCAACGATGTCCAACGGTGTCCCACGTTGTCCCACGTTGTCCCACGTTGTCCCACGTTGTCCCACGATGTCCCACGTTGTCCCACGTTGTCCCACGTTGTCCCACGTTGTCCCACGTTGTCCCACGTTGTCCCACGTTGTCCCACGGTGTCCAACGGTGTCCAACGATGTCCAACGGTGTCCAACGGTGTCCCACGTTGTCCCACGTTGTCCCACGTTGTCCCACGTTGTCCCACGGTGTCCAACGATGTCAAACGGTGTCCAACGATGTCCAACGGTGTCCCACGATGTCCAACGATGTCCAACGATGTCCAACGGTGTCCCACGATGTCCAACGATGTCCAACAATGTCCAACGGTGTCCAACGGTGTCCCACGTTGTCCCACGTTGTCCCACGTTGTCCCACGGTGTCCAACGATGCCCAACGGTGTCCCACGTTGTCCCACGTTGTCCCACGGTGTCCAACGATGCCCAACGGTGTCCCACGTTGTCCCACGTTGTCCCACGTTGTCCCACGTTGTCCCACGTTGTCCCACGTTGTCCCACGTTGTCCCACGTTGTCCCACGTTGTCCCACGTTGTCCCACGATGTCCCACGTTGTCCAACGTTGTCCCACGTTGTCCCACGTTGTCCCACGTTGTCCCACGGTGTCCAACGGTGTCCAACGGTGTCCAACGATGTCCAACGGTGTCCAACGGTGTCCCACGGTGTCCAACGGTGTCCAACGGTGTCCCACGGTGTCCAACGGTGTCCCACGTTGTCCCACGTTGTCCCACGTTGTCCCACGTTGTCCCACGATGTCCCACGTTGTCCAACGATGTCCAACGGTGTCCCACGTTGTCCCACGTTGTCCTACGTTGTCCCACGTTGTCCCACGTTGTCCCACGTTGTCCCACGTTGTCCCACGGTGTCCAACGGTGTCCAACGATGTCCAACGGTGTCCAACGGTGTCCCACGTTGTCCCACGTTGTCCCACGGTGTCCAACGATGTCCAACGGTGTCCCACGTTGTCCCACGTTGTCCCACGTTGTCCCACGTTGTCCCACGTTGTTCCATGGTTTCCCACGTTGTCCCACGTTGTCCCACGTTGTCCCACGGTGTCCAACGATGTCCAACGGTGTCCAACGGTGTCCCACGGTGTCCCACGTTGTCCCACGTTGTCCCACGTTGTCCCACGTTGTTCCATGGTTTCCCACGTTGTCCCACGTTGTCCCACGTTGTCCCACGTTGTCCCACGTTGTCCCACGGTGTCCAACGGTGTCCAACGATGTCCAACGGTGTCCAACGGTGTCCCACGGTGTCCAACGGTGTCCCACGTTGTCCCACGTTGTCCCACGTTGTCCCACGTTGTCCCACGTTGTCCAACGGTGTCCCACGGTGTCCAACGGTGTCCCACGTTGTCCCACGTTGTCCCACGTTGTCCCACGTTGTCCCACGTTGTCCCACGGTGTCCAACGGTGTCCAACGATGTCCAACGGTGTCCAACGGTGTCCCACGATGTCCACCGATGTCCAACGGTGTCCAACGGTGTCCAACGGTGTCCAACGGTGTCCAAGGATGTCCAACGATGTCCAACGATGTCCAACGGCGTCCAACGATGTCCAACGATGTCCAACGGTGTCCCACGATGTCCAACGATGTCCAACGATGTCCAACGGTGTCCAACGGTGTCCCACGTTGTCCCACGTTGTCCCACGTTGTCCCACGGTGTCCAACGATGTCCAACGGTGTCCCACGTTGTCCCACGTTGTCCCACGTTGTCGCACGTTGTCCCACGTTGTCCCACGATGTCCCACGTTGTCCCACGTTGTCCCACGTTGTCCCACGTTGTCCCACGTTGTCCCACGTTGTCCCACGTTGTCCCACGTTGTCCCACGGTGTCCAACGATGTCCAACGATGTCCAACGGTGTCCCACGATGTCCAACGATGTACAACGATGTCCAACGGTGTCCAACGGTGTCCCACGTTGTCCCACGTTGTCCCACGTTGTCCCACGGTGTCCAACGATGTACAACGGTGTCCCACGTTGTCCCACGTTGTCCCACGTTGTCCCACGTTGTCCCACGTTGTCCCACGTTGTCCCACGTTGTCCCACGTTGTCCCACGTTGTCCCACGTTGTCCCACGTTGTCCCACGTTGTCCCACGGTGTCCAACGATGTCCAACGGTGTCCAACGGTGTCCCACGGTGTCCAACGGTGTCCCACGTTGTACCACGTTGTCCCACGTTGTCCCACGTTGTCCCACGTTGTCCCACGTTGTCCAACGATGTCCAACGGTGTCCCACGTTGTCCCACGTTGTCCCACGTTGTCCCACGTTGTCCCACGTTGTTCCATGGTTTTCCACGTTGTCCCACGTTGTCCCACGTTGTCCCACGGTGTCCAACGATGTCCAACGGTGTCCAACGGTGTCCCACGTTGTCCAACGGTGTCCCACGGTGTCCAACGGTGTCCCACGTTGTCCCACGTTGTCCCACGTTGTCCCACGTTGTCCCACGTTGTCCCACGGTGTCCAACGGTGTCCAACGATGTCCAACGGTGTCCAACGGTGTCCCACGATGTCCACCGATGTCCAACGGTGTCCAACGGTGTCCAACGGTGTCCAACGGTGTCCAACGGTGTCCCACGGTGTCCAACGATGTCCAACGGTGTCCCACGTTGTCCCACGTTGTCCCACGTTGTCCCACGTTGTCCCACGTTGTCCCACGTTGTCCCACGTTGTCCCACGTTGTCCCACGTTGCCCCACGGTGTCCAACGGTGTCCCACGGTGTCCCACGTTGTCCCACGGTGTCCAACGATGTCCAGCGGTGTCCAACGGTGTCCCACGGTGTCCCACGGTGTCCAACGGTGTCCCACGTTGTCCCACGTTGTCCCACGTTGTCCCACCATGTCCCACGTTGTCCCACGTTGTCCCACGTTGTCCCACGTTGTCCCACGTTGTCCCACGTTGTCCCACGTTGTCCCACGTTGTTCCATGGTTTCCCACGTTGTCCCACGTTGTCCCACGTTGTCCCACGGTGTCCAACGATGTCCAACGATGTCCAACGGTGTCCCACGATGTCCAACGATGTACAACGATGTCCAACGGTGTCCAACGGTGTCCCACGTTGTCCCACGTTGTCCCACGTTGTCCCACGGTGTCCAACGATGTACAACGGTGTCCCACGTTGTCCCACGTTGTCCCACGTTGTCCCACGTTGTCCCACGTTGTCCCACGTTGTCCCACGTTGTCCCACGTTGTCCCACGTTGTCCCACGTTGTCCCACGTTGTCCCACGTTGTCCCACGGTGTCCAACGATGTCCAACGGTGTCCAACGGTGTCCCACGGTGTCCAACGGTGTCCCACGTTGTACCACGTTGTCCCACGTTGTCCCACGTTGTCCCACGTTGTCCCACGTTGTCCAACGATGTCCAACGGTGTCCCACGTTGTCCCACGTTGTCCCACGTTGTCCCACGTTGTCCAACGGTGTCCCACGGTGTCCCACGTTGTCCCACGTTGTCCCACGTTGTTCCATGGTTTCCCACGTTGTCCCACGTTGTCCCACGTTGTCCCACGGTGTCCAACGATGTCCAACGGTGTCCAACGGTGTCCAACGGTGTCCCACGGTGTCCAACGGTGTCCCACGGTGTCCCACGTTGTCCCACGGTGTCCAACGATGTCCCACGTTGTCCCACGTTGTCCCACGTTGTCCCACGGTGTCCAACGATGTCCAACGGTGTCCCACGTTGTCCCACGTTGTCCCACGTTGTCCCACGTTGTCCCACGTTGTCCCACGTTGTCCCACGTTGTTCCATGGTTTCCCACGTTGTCCCACGTTGTCCCACGTTGTCCCACGGTGTCCAACGATGTCCAACGGTGTCCAACGGTGTCCAACGGTGTCCCACGGTGTCCAACGGCGTCCCACGGTGTCCCACGTTGTCCCACGGTGTCCAACGATGTCCCACGTTGTCCCACGTTGTCCCACGGTGTCCAACGATGTCCAGCGGTGTCCAACGGTGTCCCACGGTGTCCCACGGTGTCCAACGGTGTCCCACGTTGTCCTACGTTGTCCCACGTTGTCCCACCATGTCCCACGTTGTCCAACGATGTCCAACGGTGTCCCACGTTGTCCCACGTTGTCCTACGTTGTCCCACGTTGTCCCACGTTGTCCCACGTTGTCCCACGTTGTCCCACGTTGTCCCACGTTGTCCCACGGTGTCCAACGGTGTCCCACGTTGTCCCACGGTGTCCAACGGTGTCCCACGGTGTCCCACGTTGTCCCACGGTGTCCAACGATGTCCCACGTTGTCCCACGTTGTCCCACGTTGTCCCACGGTGTCCAACGATGTCCAACGGTGTCCCACGTTGTCCCACGTTGTCCCACGTTGTCCCACGTTGTCCCACGTTGTCCCACGTTGTCCCACGTTGTCCCACGTTGTCCCACGTTGTCCAACGGTGTCCCACGTTGTCCCACGTTGTCCCACGTTGTCCCACGTTGTCCCACGTTGTCCCACGTTGTCCCACGGTGTCCAACGATGTCCAACGGTGTCCAACGGTGTCCCACGGTGTCCAACGGTGTCCCACGTTGTACCACGTTGTCCCACGTTGTCCCACGTTGTCCCACGTTGTCCCACGTTGTCCAACGATGTCCAACGGTGTCCCACGTTGTCCCACGTTGTCCCACGTTGTCCCACGTTGTCCCACGTTGTTCCATGGTTTTCCACGTTGTCCCACGTTGTCCCACGTTGTCCCACGGTGTCCAACGATGTCCAACGGTGTCCAACGGTGTCCCACGGTGTCCAACGGTGTCCCACGTTGTCCCACGTTGTCCCACGTTGTCCCACGTTGTCCCACGGTGTCCAACGGTGTCCAACGATGTCCAACGGTGTCCAACGGTGTCCCACGATGTCCACCGATGTCCAACGGTGTCCAACGGTGTCCAACGGTGTCCAACGGTGTCCAACGGTGTCCCACGGTGTCCAACGATGTCCAACGGTGTCCCACGTTGTCCCACGTTGTCCCACGTTGTCCCACGTTGTCCCACGTTGTCCCACGTTGTCCCACGTTGTCCCACGTTGTCCCACGTTGCCCCACGGTGTCCAACGGTGTCCCACGGTGTCCCACATTGTCCCACGGTGTCCAACGATGTCCAGCGGTGTCCAACGGTGTCCCACGGTGTCCCACGGTGTCCAACGATGTCCAACGGTGTCCAACGGTGTCCCACGATGTCCACCGATGTCCAACGGTGTCCAACGGTGTCCCACGATGTCCAACGGTGTCCAACGATGTCCAACGATGTCCAACGGTGTACCACGATGTCCAACGATGTACAACGATGTCCAACGGTGTCCAACGGTGTCCCACGGTGTCCCACGGTGTCCAACGGTGTCCCACGATGTCCAACGATGTACAACGATGTCCAACGGTGTCCAACGGTGTCCCACGTTGTCCCACGTTGTCCCACGTTGTCCCACGGTGTCCAACGATGTCCAACGGTGTCCCACGTTGTCCCACGTTGTCCCACGTTGTCCCACGTTGTTCCATGGTTTCCCACGTTGTCCCACGTTGTCCCACGTTGTCCCACGGTGTCCAACGATGTCCAACGATGTCCAACGGTGTCCAACGGTGTCCCACGGTGTCCAACGGTGTCCCACGTTGTCCCACGTTGTCCCACGTTGTCCCACGTTGTCCCACGTTGTCCCACGTTGTCCCACGTTGTCCCACGATGTCCCACGTTGTCCAACGATGTCTAACGGTGTCCCACGTTGTCCCACGTTGTCCCACGTTGTCCCACGTTGTCCCACGTTGTCCCACGTTGTCCCACGGTGTCCAACCGTGTCCAACGATGTCCAACGGTGTCCAACGGTGTCCCACGTTGTCCCACGTTGTCCCACGTTGTCCCACGGTGTCCAACGATGTCCAACGGTGTCCCACGTTGTCCCACGTTGTCCCACGTTGTCCCACGTTGTCCCACGTTGTCCCACGTTGTCCCACGTTGTCCCACGTTGTCCCACGTTGTCCCACGTTGTCCAACGATGTCCAACCCTGTCCCACGTTGTCCCACGTTGTCCCACGTTGTCCCACGTTGTCCCACGTTGTCCCACGTTGTCCCACGTTGTCCCACGTTGTCCCACGTTGTCCCACGTTGTCCCACGTTGTCCCACGGTGTCCAACGGTGTCCAACGATGTCCAACGGTGTCCAACGGTGTCCCACGTTGTCCCACGTTGTCCCACGGTGTCCAACGATGTCCAACGGTGTCCGACGTTGTCCCACGTTGTCCCACGTTGTCCCACGTTGTCCCACGTTGTTCCATGGTTTCCCACGTTGTCCCACGTTGTCCCACGTTGTCCCACGGTGTCCAACGATGTCCAACTGTGTCCAACGGTGTCCCACGTTGTCCAACGATGTCCAACGGTGTCCCACGTTGTCCCACGTTGTCCTACGTTGTCCCACGTTGTCCCACGTTGTCCCACGTTGTCCCACGTTGTCCCACGTTGTCCCACGGTGTCCAACGGTGTCCCACGTTGTCCCACGTTGTCCCACGGTGTCCAACGATGTCCAACGGTGTCCAACGGTGTCCCACGTTGTCCCACGTTGTCCCACGTTGTCCCACGTTGTCCCACGTTGTCCCACGTTGTCCCACGTTGTCCCACGTTGTCCCACGTTGTCCCACGTTGTCCCACGTTGTCCCACGTTGTCCCACGGTGTCCAACGGTGTCCAACGGTGTCCAACGGTGTCCAACGATGTCCAACGGTATCCAACGGTGTCCCACGGTGTCCAACGGTGTCCAACGGTGTCCCACGGTGTCCAACGGTGTCCCACGTTGTCCCACGTTGTCCCACGTTGTCCCACGTTGTCCCACGATGTCCCACGTTGTCCAACGATGTCCAACGGTGTCCCACGTTGTCCCACGTTGTCCCACGTTGTCCCACGTTGTCCCACGTTGTCCCACGTTGTCCCACGTTGTCCCACGTTGTCCCACGGTGTCCAACGGTGTCCCACGTTGTCCCACGTTGTCCCACGGTGTCCAACGATGTCCAACGGTGTCCAACGGTGTCCCACGGTGTCCCACGTTGTCCCACGTTGTCCCACGTTGTCCAACGGTGTCCCACGATGTCCAACTATGTCCAACGATGTCCAACGGTGTCCAACGGTGTCCCACGTTGTCCCACGTTGTCCCACGTTGTCCCACGTTGTCCCACGTTGTCCCACGTTGTCCCACGTTGTCCCACGTTGTCCCACGTTGTCCCACGGTGTCCAACGATGTCCAGCGGTGTCCAACGGTGACCCACGGTGTCCAACGGTGTCCAACGATGTCCCACGTTGTCCCACGTTGTCCCACGTTGTCCCACGTTGTCCCACGGTGTCCAACGGTGTCCAACGATGTCCAACGGTGTCCAACGGTGTCCCACGTTGTCCCACGTTGTCCCACGGTGTCCAACGATGTCCAACGGTGTCCCACGTTGTCCCACGTTGTCCCACGGTGTCCCACGTTGTCCCACGTTGTCCCACGTTGTCCCACGGTGTCCCACGTTGTCCCACGTTGTCCCACGTTGTCCCACGTTGTCCCACGTTGTCCCACGTTGTCCCACGTTGTCCCACGTTGTCCCACGTTGTCCCACGTTGTCCCACGGTGTCCAACGGTGTCCAACGATGTCCAACGGTGTCCAACGGTGTCCCACGTTGTCCCACGTTGTCCCACGGTGTCCAACGATGTCCAACGGTGTCCCACGTTGTCCCACGTTGTCCCACGTTGTCCCACGTTGTCCCACGTTGTTCCATGGTTTCCCACGTTGTCCCACGTTGTCCCACGTTGTCCCACGGTGTCCAACGATGTCCAACGGTGTCCAACGGTGTCCCACGGTGTCCAACGCTGTCCCACGTTGTCCCACGTTGTCCCACGTTGTCCCACGTTGTCCCACGTTGTCCAACGGTGTCCCACGTTGTCCCACGTTGTCCCACGTTGTCCCACGTTGTCCCACGTTGTTCCATGGTTTCCCACGTTGTCCCACGTTGTCCCACGTTGTCCCACGGTGTCCAACGATGTCCAACGGTGTCCCACGTTGTCCCACGTTGTCCCACGGTGTCCCACGGTGTCCAACGGTGTCCCACGTTGTCCCACGTTGTCCCACGGTGTCCCACGTTGTCCCACGTTGTCCCACGTTGTCCCACGTTGTCCCACGTTGTTCCATGGTTTCCCACGTTGTCCCACGTTGTCCCACGTTGTCCCACGGTGTCCAACGATGTCCAACGGTGTCCAACGGTGTCCCACGGTGTCCAACGGTGTCCCACGTTGTCCCACGTTGTCCCACGTTGTCCCACGTTGTCCAACGGTGTCCCACGTTGTCCCACGTTGTCCCACGTTGTCCCACGTTGTCCCACGTTGTCCCACGTTGTCCCACGTTGTCCCACGTTGTCCCACGTTGTCCCACGTTGTCCCACGTTGTCCAAAGGTGTCCCACGGTGTCCAACGGTGTCCCACGTTGTCCCACGTTGTCCCACGTTGTCCCACGGTGTCCAACGATGTCCAACGGTGTCCCACGTTGTCCCACGTTGTCCCACGTTGTCCCACGTTGTCCCACGTTGTCCAACGGTGTCCCACGGTGTCCAACGGTGTCCCACGTTGTCCCACGTTGTCCCACGTTGTCCCACGTTGTCCCACGTTGTCCCACGTTGTCCCACGTTGTCCCACAGTGTCCAACGGTGTCCAACGATGTCCAACGGTGTCCAACGGTGTCCCACGATGTCCACCGATGTCCAACGGTGTCCAACGGTGTCCCACGATGTCCACCGATGTCCAACGGTGTCCAACGGTGTCCAACGGTGTCCAACGGTGTCCAACGATGTCCAACGATGTCCAACGATGTCCAACGGTGTCCAACGATGTCCAACGATGTCCAACGGTGTCCCACGATGTCCAACGATGTCCAACGATGTCCAACGGTGTCCAACGGTGTCCCACGTTGTCCCACGTTGTCCCACGTTGTCCCACGGTGTCCAACGATGTCCAACGGTGTCCCACGTTGTCCAACGGTGTCCCACGTTGTCCCACGTTGTCCCACGTTGTCCCACGTTGTCCCACGATGTCCCACGTTGTCCCACGTTGTCCCACGTTGTCCCACGTTGTCCCACGTTGTCCCACGTCGTCCAACGATGTCCAACGGTGTCCCACGATGTCCAACGATGTCGAACGATGTCCAACGGTGTCCAACGGTGTCCAACGGTGTCCCACGTTGTCCCACGGTGTCCCACGTTGTCCCACGTTGTCCCACGGTGTCCAACGATGTCCAACGATGTCCAACGGTGTCCCACGGTGTCCAACGGTGTCCCACGTTGTCCCACGTTGTCCCACGTTGTCCCACGTTGTCCCACGTTGTCCCACGTTGTCCAACGATGTCCAACCCTGTCCCACGTTGTCCCACGTTGTCCCACGTTGTCCCACGTTGTCCCACGTTGTCCCACGTTGTCCCACGGTGTCCAACGGTGTCCAACGATGTCCAACGGTGTCCAACGGTGTCCCACGTTGTCCCACGTTGTCCCACGGTGTCCAACGATGTCCAACGGTGTCCCACGTTGTCCCACGTTGTCCCACGTTGTCCCACGTTGTCCCACGTTGTTCCATGGTTTCCCACGTTGTCCCCCGTTGTCCCACGTTGTCCCACGGTGTCCAACGATGTCCAACGGTGTCCAACGGTGTCCCACGGTGTCCAACGGTGTCCCACGTTGTCCCACGTTGTCCCACGTTGTCCCACGTTGTCCCACGTTGTCCAACGGTGTCCCACGTTGTCCCACGTTGTCCCACGTTGTCCCACGTTGTCCCACGTTGTTCCATGGTTTCCCACGTTGTCCCACGTTGTCCCACGTTGTCCCACGGTGTCCAACGATGTCCAACGGTGTCCCACGTTGTCCCACGTTGTCCCACGGTGTCCCACGGTGTCCAACGGTGTCCCACGTTGTCCCACGTTGTCCCACGGTGTCCCACGTTGTCCCACGTTGTCCCACGTTGTCCCACGTTGTCCCACGTTGTTCCATGGTTTCCCACGTTGTCCCACGTTGTCCCACGTTGTCCCACGGTGTCCAACGATGTCCAACGGTGTCCAACGGTGTCCCACGGTGTCCAACGGTGTCCCACGTTGTCCCACGTTGTCCCACGTTGTCCCACGTTGTCCCACGTTGTCCCACGTTGTCCCACGTTGTCCAACGTTGTCCCACGTTGTCCCACGTTGTCCCACGTTGTCCCACGTTGTCCCACGTTGTCCAACGGTGTCCCACGGTGTCCAACGGTGTCCCACGTTGTCCCACGTTGTCCCACGTTGTCCCACGGTGTCCAACGATGTCCAACGGTGTCCCACGTTGTCCCACGTTGTCCCACGTTGTCCCACGTTGTCCCACGTTGTCCAACGGTGTCCCACGGTGTCCAACGGTGTCCCACGTTGTCCCACGTTGTCCCACGTTGTCCCACGTTGTCCCACGTTGTCCCACGTTGTCCCACGTTGTCCCACAGTGTCCAACGGTGTCCAACGATGTCCAACGGTGTCCAACGGTGTCCCACGATGTCCACCGATGTCCAACGGTGTCCAACGGTGTCCAACGGTGTCCAACGGTGTCCAACGATGTCCAACGATGTCCAACGATGTCCAACGGTGTCCAACGATGTCCAACGATGTCCAACGGTGTCCCACGATGTCCAACGATGTCCAACGATGTCCAACGGTGTCCAACGGTGTCCCACGTTGTCCCACGTTGTCCCACGTTGTCCCACGGTGTCCAACGATGTCCAACGGTGTCCCACGTTGTCCAACGGTGTCCCACGTTGTCCCACGTTGTCCCACGTTGTCCCACGTTGTCCCACGATGTCCCACGTTGTCCCACGTTGTCCCACGTTGTCCCACGTTGTCCCACGTTGTCCCACGTTGTCCCACGTTGTCCCACGTTGTCCCACGTTGTCCCACGTTGTCCCACGGTGTCCCACGATGTCCAACGATGTCCAACGGTGTCCAACGGTGTCCAACGGTGTCCAACGGTGTCCAACGATGTCCAACGATGTCCAACGATGTCCAACGGTGTCCAACGATGTCCAACGATGTCCAACGGTGTCCCACGATGTCCAACGATGTCCAACGATGTCCAACGGTGTCCAACGGTGTCCCACGTTGTCCCACGTTGTCCCACGTTGTCCAACGATGTCCAACGGTGTCCCACGTTGTCCCACGTTGTTCCATGGTTTCCCACGTTGTCCCACGTTGTCCCACGTTGTCCCACGGTGTCCAACGATGTCCAACGGTGTCCAACGGTGTCCAACGGTGTCCAACGGTGTCCCACGTTGTCCCACGTTGTCCAACGGTGTCCCACGGTGTCCAACGGTGTCCCACGTTGTCCCACGTTGTCCCACGTTGTCCCACGGTGTCCAACGGTGTCCAACGGTGTCCAACGGTGTCCAACGATGTCCAACGGTGTCCAACGGTGTCCCACGGTGTCCCACGTTGTCCCACGTTGTCCCACGTTGTCCCACGTTGTCCCACGTTGTCCCACGTTGTCCCACGTTGTCCCACGTTGTCCAACGGTGTCCCACGGTGTCCAACGGTGTCCCACGTTGTCCCACGTTGTCCCACGGTGTCCAACGATGTCCAACGATGTCCAACGGTGTCCAACGGTGTCCCACGTTGTCCCACGTTGTCCCACGTTGTCCAACGATGTCCAACGGTGTCCCACGTTGTCCCACGTTGTTCCATGGTTTCCCACGTTGTCCCACGTTGTCCCACGTTGTCCCACGTTGTCCCACGGTGTCCAACGATGTCCAACGGTGTCCCACGGTGTCCAACGGTGTCCCACGTTGTCCCACGTTGTCCCACGGTGTCCCACGGTGTCCAACGATGTCCAACGGTGTCCCACGTTGTCCCACGTTGTCCCACGTTGTCCCACGTTGTCCCACGTTGTCCAACGGTGTCCCACGGTGTCCAACGGTGTCCCACGTTGTCCCACGTTGTCCCACGTTGTCCCACGTTGTCCCACGTTGTCCCACGTTGTCCCACGTTGTCCCACGTTGTCCCACGTTGTCCCACGTTGTCCCACGTTGTCCCACGTTGTCCCACGTTGTCCCACGTTGTCCCACGTTGTCCCACGTTGTCCAACGGTGTCCCACGGTGTCCAACGGTGTCCCACGTTGTCCCACGTTGTCCCACGGTGTCCAACGATGTCCAACGATGTCCAACGGTGTCCAACGGTGTCCCACGTTGTCCCACGTTGTCCCACGTTGTCCCACGGTGTCCAACGATGTCCAACGGTGTCCCACGGTGTCCAACGGTGTCCCACGTTGTCCCACGTTGTCCCACGGTGTCCCACGGTGTCCAACGATGTCCAACGGTGTCCCACGTTGTCCCACGTTGTCCCACGTTGTCCCACGTTGTCCCACGTTGTCCAACGGTGTCCCACGGTGTCCAACGGTGTCCCACGTTGTCCCACGTTGTCCCACGTTGTCCCACGTTGTCCCACGTTGTCCCACGTTGTCCCACGTTGTCCCACGTTGTCCCACGTTGTCCCACGTTGTCCCACGTTGTCCCACGATGTCCCACGTTGTCCCACGTTGTCCCACGTTGTCCCACGTTGTCCCACGTTGTCCCACGTTGTCCCACGTTGTCCCACGGTGTCCAACGATGTCCAACGGTGTCCAACGGTGTCCCACGGTGTCCAACGGTGTCCCACGTTGTCCCACGTTGTCCCACGTTGTCCCACGTTGTCCCACGTTGTCCCACGTTGTCCAACGATGTCCAACGGTGTCCCACGTTGTCCCACGTTGTCCCACGTTGTCCCACGTTGTCCCACGTTGTTCCATGGTATCCCACGTTGTCCCACGTTGTCCCACGTTGTCCCACGGTGTCCAACGATGTCCAACGGTGTCCAACGGTGTCCAACGGTGTCCAACGATGTCCAACGATGTCCAACGATGTCCAACGGTGTCCAACGATGTCCAACGATGTCCAACGGTGTCCCACGATGTCCAACGATGTCCAACGATGTCCAACGGTGTCCAACGATGTCCAACGGTGTCCAACGATGTCCAACGATGTCCAACGGTGTCCCACGTTGTCCCACGTTGTCCCACGTTGTCCCACGTTGTCCCACGATGTCCCACGTTGTCCCACGTTGTCCCACGTTGTCCCACGTTGTCCCACGTTGTCCCACGTTGTCCCACGTTGTCCCACGTTGTCCCACGTTGTCCCACGTTGTCCCACGTTGTCCCACGTTGTCCCACGTTGTCCCACGTTGTCCCACGTTGTCCCACGTTGTCCCACGTTGTCCCACGGTGTCCAACGATGTCCAACGGTGTCCAACGGTGTCCCACGGTGTCCAACGGTGTCCCACGTTGTCCCACGTTGTCCCACGTTGTCCCACGTTGTCCCACGTTGTCCCACGTTGTCCCACGTTGTCCAACGATGTCCAACCCTGTCCCACGTTGTCCCACGTTGTCCCACGTTGTCCCACGTTGTCCCACGTTGTTCCATGGTTTCCCACGTTGTCCCACGTTGTCCCACGTTGTCCCACGGTGTCCAACGATGTCCAACGGTGTCCAACGGTGTCCAACGGTGTCCAACGATGTCCAACGATGTCCAACGATGTCCAACGGTGTCCAACGATGTCCAACGATGTCCAACGGTGTCCCACGATGTCCAACGATGTCCAACGATGTCCAACGGTGTCCAACGATGTCCAACGGTGTCCAACGATGTCCAACGATGTCCAACGGTGTCCCACGATGTCCAACGATGTCCAACGATGTCCAACGGTGTCCAACGGTGTCCCACGTTGTCCCACGTTGTCCCACGTTGTCCCACGGTGTCCAACGATGTCCAACGGTGTCCCACGTTGTCCAACGGTGTCCCACGTTGTCCCACGTTGTCCCACGTTGTCCCACGTTGTCCCACGATGTCCCACGTTGTCCCACGTTGTCCCACGTTGTCCCACGTTGTCCCACGTTGTCCCACGTTGTCCCACGTTGTCCCACGTTGTCCCACGTTGTCCCACGTTGTCCCACGTTGTCCCACGTTGTCCCACGGTGTCCAACGATGTCCAACGGTGCCCAACGGTGTCCCACGGTGTCCAACGGTGTCCCACGTTGTCCCACGTTGTCCCACGTTGTTCCATGGTTTCCCACGTTGTCCCACGTTGTCCCACGTTGTCCCACGGTGTCCAACGATGTCCAACGGTGTCCAACGGTGTCCAACGGTGTCCAACGGTGTCCAACGATGTCCAACGATGTCCAACGGTGTCCAACGATGTCCAACGATGTCCAACGGTGTCCCACGATGTCCAACGATGTCCAACGGTGTCCAACGGTGTCCCACGTTGTCCCACGTTGTCCCACGATGTCCAACAATGTCCAACGGTGTCCAACGGTGTCCCACGTTGTCCCACGTTGTCCCACGTTGTCCCACGGTGTCCCACGTTGTCCCACGTTGTCCCACGTTGTCCCACGTTGTCCCACGTTGTCCCACGTTGTCCCACGTTGTCCCACGTTGTCCCACGTTGTCCCACGTTGTCCCACGTTGTCCCACGTTGTCCCACGTTGTCCCACGGTGTCCAACGGTGTCCAACGATGTCCAACGGTGTCCCACGTTGTCCCACGTTGTTCCATGGTTTCCCACGTTGTCCCACGTTGTCCCACGTTGTCCCACGGTGTCCAACGATGTCCAACGGTGTCCAACGGTGTCCCACGGTGTCCAACGGTGTCCCACGTTGTCCCACGTTGTCCCACGTTGTCCCACGTTGTCCAACGGTGTCCCACGTTGTCCCACGTTGTCCCACGTTGTCCCACGTTGTCCCACGTTGTTCCATGGTTTCCCACGTTGTCCCACGTTGTCCCACGTTGTCCCACGGTGTCCAACGATGTCCAACGGTGTCCAACGGTGTCCCACGGTGTCTAACGGTGTCCCACGTTGTCCCACGTTGTCCCACGTTGTCCCACGTTGTCCAACGGTGTCCCACGTTGTCCCACGTTGTCCCACGTTGTCCCACGTTGTCCCACGTTGTCCAAAGGTGTCCCACGGTGTCCAACGGTATCCCACGTTGTCCCACGTTGTCCCACGTTGTCCCACGGTGTCCAACGATGTCCAACGGTGTCCCACGTTGTCCCACGTTGTCCCACGTTGTCCCACGTTGTCCCACGGTGTCCAACGATGTCCAACGGTGTCCAACGGTGTGCCACGGTGTCCAACGGTGTCCCACGTTGTCCCACGTTGTCCCACGTTGTCCCACGTTGTCCCACGTTGTCCCACGTTGTCCCACGTTGTCCCACGTTGTCCCACGTTGTCCCACGTTGTCCCACGTTGTCCCACGTTGTCCCACGTTGTCCCACGTTGTCCCACGTTGTCCCACGTTGTCCCACGTGGTCCCACGTTGTCCCACGTTGTCCCACGGTGTCCAACGATGTCCAACGGTGTCCCACGGTGTCCAACGGTGTCCCACGTTGTCCCACGTTATCCCACGTTGTCCCACGTTGTCCCACGATGTCCCACGTTGTCCAACGATGTCCAACGGTGTCCCACGTTGTCCCACGATGTCCCACGTTGTCCCACGTTGTCCCACGGTGTCCAACGATGTCCAACGGTGTCCAACGGTGTGCCACGGTGTCCAACGGTGTCCCACGTTGTCCCACGTTGTCCCACGTTGTCCCACGTTGTCCCACGTTGTCCCACGTTGTCCCACGTTGTCCCACGTTGTCCCACGGTGTCCAACGGTGTCCAACGGTGTCCAACGGTGTGCCACGGTGTCCAACGGTGTCCCACGTTGTCCCACGTTGTCCCACGTTGTCCCACGTTGTCCCACATTGTCCCACGTTGTCCCACGTTGTCCCACGTTGTCCCACGTTGTCCCACGATGTCCCACGTTGTCCCACGTTGTCCCACGTTGTCCCACGGTGTCCAACGGTGTCCAACGGTGTCCAACGGTGTCCAACGATGTCCAACGGTGTCCAACGGTGTCCCACGGTGTCCAACGTTGTCCCACGTTGTCCCACGTTGTCCCACGTTGTCCCACGTTGTCCAACGGTGTCCCACGGTGTCCAACGGTGTCCCACGGTGTCCAACGGTGTCCCACGTTGTCCCACGTTATCCCACGTTGTCCCACGTTGTCCCACGATGTCCCACGTTGTCCAACGATGTCCAACGGTGTCCCACGTTGTCCCACGTTGTCCCACGTTGTCCCACGTTGTCCCACGATGTCCCACGTTGTCCCACGTTGTCCCACGGTGTCCAACGATGTCCAACGGTGTCCAACGGTGTGCCACGGTGTCCAACGGTGTCCCACGTTGTCCCACGTTGTCCCACGTTGTCCCACGTTGTCCCACGTTGTCCCACGTTGTCCCACGTTGTCCCACGTTGTCCCACGTTGTCCCACGATGTCCCAGGTTGTCCCACGTTGTCCCACGTTGTCCCACGGTGTCCAACGGTGTCCAACGGTGTCCAACGGTGTCCAACGATGTCCAACGGTGTCCAACGGTGTCCCACGGTGTCCAACGGTGTCCAACGGTGTCCCACGGTGTCCAACGATGTCCAACGGTGTCCAACGTTGTCCCACGTTGTCCCACGTTGTCCCACGTTGTCCCACGTTGTCCCACGTTGTCCCACGGTGTCCAACGATGTCCAACGGTGTCCCACGGTGTCCAACGGTGTCCAACGGTGTCCCACGTTGTCCCACGTTGTCCCACGTTGTCCCACGTTGTCCCACGTTGTCCCACGTTGTCCCACGTTGTCCCACGTTGTCCCACGTTGTCCCACGTTGTCCCACGTTGTCCAACGGTGTCCCACGGTGTCCAACGGTGTCCCACGTTGTCCCACGTTGTCCCACGGTGTCCAACGATGTCCAACGGTGTCCCACGTTGTCCCACGTTGTCCCACGTTGTCCCACGTTGTCCCACGTTGTTCCATGGTTTCCCACGTTGTCCCACGTTGTCCCACGTTGTCCCACGGTGTCCAACGATGTCCAACGGTGTCCAACGGTGTCCAACGGTGTCCCACGGTGTCCCACGTTGTCCCACGTTGTCCCACGTTGTCCCACGTTGTCCCACGTTGTCCAACGGTGTCCCACGGTGTCCAACGGTGTCCCACGTTGTCCCACGTTGTCCCACGTTGTCCCACGTTGTCCCACGTTGTCCCACGTTGTCCCACGTTGTCCCACGGTGTCCAACGGTGTCCAACGATGTCCAACGGTGTCCAACGGTGTCCCACGATGTCCACCGATGTCCAACTGTGTCCAACGGTGTCCAACGGTGTCCCACGTTGTCCCACGTTGTCCCACGTTGTCCCACGTTGTCCCACGTTGTCCCACGGTGTCCAACGATGTCCAACGGTGTCCCACGTTGTCCCACGTTGTCCCACGTTGTCCCACGTTGTCCCACGGTGTCCCACGGTGTCCCACGTTGTCCCACGTTGTCCCACGTTGTCCCACGTTGTTCCATGGTTTCCCACGTTGTCCCACGTTGTCCCACGGTGTCCCACGGTGTCCCACGTTGTCCCACGTTGTCCCACGTTGTCCCACGTTGTTCCATGGTTTCCCACGTTGTCCCACGTTGTCCCACGTTGTCCCACGGTGTCCAACGATGTCCAACGGTGTCCAACGGTGTCCCACGGTGTCCAACGGTGTCCCACGTTGTCCCACGTTGTCCCACGGTGTCCAACGATGTCCAACGGTGTCCAACGGTGTCCCACGGTGTCCAACGGTGTCCCACGTTGTCCCACGTTGTCCCACGTTGTCCCACGTTGTCCCACGTTGTCCCACGTTGTCCCACGGTGTCCAACGATGTCCAACGGTGTCCCACGTTGTCCCACGTTGTCCCACGTTGTCCCACGTTGTCCCACGTTGTCGCACGTTGTCCCACGTTGTCCCACGTTGTCCCACGTTGTCCCACGTTGTCCCACGTTGTCCCATGTTGTCCCACGGTGTCCAACGGTGTCCAACGATGTCCAACGGTGTCCCACGTTGTCCCACGTTGTCCCACGTTGTCCCACGATGTCCCACGTTGTCCCACGTTGTCCCACGTTGTCCCACGTTGTCCCACGTTGTCCCACGTTGTCCCACGTTGTCCCACGTTGTCCCACGTTGTCCCACGTTGTCCCACGGTGTCCAACGGTGTCCAACGATGTCCAACGGTGTCCAACGGTGTCCCACGATGTCCACCGATGTCCAACAGTGTCCCACGTTGTCCCACGTTGTCCCACGTTGTCCCACGTTGTCCCACGATGTCCCACGGTGTCCAACGATGTCCAACGATGTCCAACGGTGTCCCACGATGTCCAACGTTGTCCAACGATGTCCAACGGTGTCCAACGGTGTCCCACGTTGTCCCACGTTGTCCCACGTTGTCCCACGGTGTCCAACGATGTCCAACGGTGTCCCACGTTGTCCAACGGTGCCCCACGTTGTCCCACGTTGTCCCACGTTGTCCCACGTTGTCCCACGATGTCCCACGTTGTCCCACGTTGTCCCACGTTGTCCCACGTTGTCCCACGTTGTCCCACGTTGTCCCACGTTGTCCCACGTTGTCCCACGTTGTCCCACGTTGTCCCACGTTGTCCCACGTTGTCCCACGTTGTCCCACGGTGTCCAACGATGTCCAACGGTGTCCAACGATGTCCAACGGTGTCCCACGATGTCCAACGATGTCCAACGATGTCCAACGGTGTCCAACGGTGTCCCACGTTGTCCCACGTTGTCCCACGTTGTCCCACGGTGTCCAGCGATGTCCAACGGTGTCCCACGTTGTCCAACGGTGTCCCACGTTGTCCCACGTTGTCCCACGTTGTCCCACGGTGTCCAACGATGTCCAACGGTGTCCAACGGTGTCCCACGGTGTCCAACGGTGTCCCACGTTGTCCCACGTTGTCCCACGTTGTCCCACGTTGTCCCACGTTGTCCAACGATGTCCAACGGTGTCCCACGTTGTCCCACGTTGTCCCACGTTGTCCCACGTTGTTCCATGGTTTCCCACGTTGTCCTACGTTGTCCCACGTTGTCCCACGGTGTCCAACGATGTCCAACGGTGTCCAACGGTGTCCAACGGTGTCCAACGATGTCCAACGATGTCCAACGATGTCCAACGGTGTCCAACGATGTCCAACGATGTCCCACGTTGTCCCACGTTGTCCCACGTTGTCCCACGTTGTCCCACGTTGTCCCACGTTGTCCAACGATGTCCAACGGTGTCCCACGTTGTCCCACGTTGTCCCACGTAGTCCCACGTTGTTCCATGGTTTCCCACGTTGTTTCCCCCGTTGTCCCACGTTGTCCCACGGTGTCCAACGATGTCCAACGGTGTCCCACGTTGTCCCACGTTGTCCCACGTTGTCCCACGTTGTCCCACGTTGTCCCACGTCGTCCCACGGTGTCCAACGATGCCCAGCGGTGTCCCACGTTGTCCCACGTTGTCCCACGTTGTCCCACGTTGTCCCACGTTGTCCCACGTTGTCCCACGGTGTCCCACGGTGTCCCACGTTGTCCCACGTTGTCCCACGTTGTCCCACGTTGTCCCACGTTGTCCCACGTCGTCCCACGGTGTCCAACGGTGTCCAACGGTGTCCAACGATGTCCAACGGTGTCCAACGGTGTCCCACGGTGTCCAACGGTGTCCAACGGTGTCCCACGGTGTCCAACGGTGTCCCACGTTGTCCCACGTTGTCCCACGTTGTCCCACGTTGTCCCACGATGTCCCACGTTGTCCAACGATGTCCAACGGTGTCCCACGTTGTCCCACGTTGTCCTACATTGTCCCACGTTGTCCCACGTTGTCCCACGTTGTCCCACGCTGTCCCACGTTGTCCCACGGTGTCCAACGGTGTCCCACGTTGTCCCACGTTGTCCCACGGTGTCCAACGATGTCCAACGGTGTCCAACGGTGTCCCACGGTGTCCCACGTTGTCCCACGTGGTCCCACGTTGTCCAACGGTGTCCCACGATGTCCAACGATGTCCAACGATGTCCAACGGTGTCCAACGGTGTCCCACGTTGTCCCACGTTGTCCCATGTTGTCCCACGGTGTCCAACGATGTCCAACGGTGTCCCACTTTGTCCCACGTTGTCCCACGTTGTCCCACGTTGTCCCACGTTGTCCCACGTTGTCCCACGTTGTCCCACGTTGTCCCACGTTGTCCCACGTTGTCCCACGTTGTCCCACGTTGTCCCACGGTGTCCAACGATGTCCAGCGGTGTCCAACGGTGACCCAAGGTGTCCAACGGTGTCCAACGGTGTCCCACGGTGTCCAACGGTGTCCCACGTTGTCCCACGTTGTCCCACGTTGTCCCACGATGTCCCACGTTGTCCAAAGATGTCCAACGTTGTCCCACGTTGTCCCACGTTGTCCTACGTTGTCCCACGTTGTCCCACGTTGTCCCACGTTGTCCCACGTTGTCCCACGTTGTCCCACGGTGTCCAACGGTGTCCAACGGTGTCCCACGATGTCCACCGATGTCCAACGGTGTCCAACGGTGTCCAACGGTGTCCAACGGTGTCCAACGATGTCCAACGGTGTCCAACGGTGTCCCACGTTGTCCCACGTTGTCCCACGTTGTCTCACGGTGTCCAACGATGTCCAACTGTGTCCCACGTTGTCCCACGTTGTCCCACGTTGTCCCACGTTGTCCCACGTTGTCCCACGATGTCCCACGTTGTCCCACGTTGTCCCACGTTGTCCCACGTTGTCCCACGTTGTCCCACGTTGTCTCACGTTGTCCCTCGGTGTCCAACGATGTCCAACGGTGTCCAACGATGTCCAACGGTGTCCCACGATGTCCAACGATGTCCAACGATGTCCAACGGTGTCCAACGGTGTCCCACGTTGTCCCACGTTGCCCCACGTTGTCCCGCGGTGTACAACGATGTCCAACGGTGTCCCACGTTGTCCAACGGTGTCCCACGTTGTCCCACGTTGTCCCACGTTGTCCCACGTTGTCCCAAGTTGTCCCACGATGTCCCACGTTGTCCCACGTTGTCCCACGTTGTCCCACGGTGTCCCACGTTGTCCCACGTTGTCCCACGTTGTCCCACGTTGTCCCACGGTGTCCAACGATGTCCAACGGTGTCCAACGGTGTCCCACGGTGTCCAACGGTGTCCCACGTTGTCCCACGTTGTCCCACGTTGTCCCACGTTGTCCCACGTTGTCCCACGTTGTCCAACGATGTCCAACGGTGTCCCACGTTGTCCCACGTTGTCCCACGTTGTCCCACGTTGTCCCACGTTGTTCCATGGTTTCCCACGTTGTCCCACGTTGTCCCACGTTGTCCCACGGTGTCCAACGATGTCCAACGGTGTCCAACGGTGTCCAACGGTGTCCAACGATGTCCAACGATGTCCAACGATGTCCAACGGTGTCCAACGATGTCCAACGATGTCCAACGGTGTCCCACGATGTCCAACGATGTCCAACGATGTCCAACGGTGTCCAACGATGTCCAACGGTGTCCAACGATGTCCAACGATGTCCAACGGTGTCCCACGATGTCCAACGATGTCCAACGATGTCCAACGGTGTCCAACGGTGTCCCACGTTGTCCCACGTTGTCCCACGTTGTCCCACGGTGTCCAACGATGTCCAACGGTGTCCCACGTTGTCCAACGGTGTCCCACGTTGTCCCACGTTGTCCCACGGTGTCCAACGGTGTCCAACGATGTCCAAGGGTGTCCAACGGTGTCCCACGTTGTCCCACGTTGTCCCACGTTGTCCCACGGTGTCCAACGATGTCCAACGGTGTCCAACGGTGTCCCACGGTGTCCAACGGTGTCCCACGTTGTCCCACGCTGTCCCACGTTGTCCCACGTTGTCCCACGTTGTCCCACGGTGTCCCACGGTGTCCAACGGTGTCCCACGGTGTCCAACGGTGTCCCACGTTGTCCCACGTTGTCCCACGTTGTCCCACGTTGTCCCACGTTGTCCCACGTTGTCCCACGGTGTCCAACGGTGTCCAACGATGTCCAACGGTGTCCAACGGTGTCCCACGATGTCCACCGATGTCCAACGGTGTCCAACGGTGTCCAACGGTGTCCAACGGTGTCCAACGATGTCCAACGATGTCCAACGATGTCCAACGGTGTCCAACGATGTCCAACGATGTCCAACGGTGTCCCACGATGTCCAACGATGTCCAACGATGTCCAACGGTGTCCAACGGTGTCCCACGTTGTCCCACGTTGTCCCACGTTGTCCCACGGTGTCCAACGATGTCCAACGGTGTCCCACGATGTCCAACGATGTCCAACGATGTCCAACGGTGTCCAACGGTGTCCCACGTTGTCCCACGTTGTCCCACGTTGTCCCACGGTGTCCAACGATGTCCAACGGTGTCCCACGTTGTCCAACGGTGTCCCACGTTGTCCCACGTTGTCCCACGTTGTCCCACGTTGTCCCACGATGTCCCACGTTGTCCCACGTTGTCCCACGTTGTCCCACGTTGTCCCACGGTGTCCAACGATGTCCAACGGTGTCCCACGTTGTCCCACGTTGTCCCACGTTGTCCCACGTTGTCCCACGTTGTCCCACGTTGTCCCACGATGTTCCACGTTGTCCCACGTTGTCCCACGTTGTCCCACGTTGTCCCACGTTGTCCCACGTTGTCCCACGTTGTCCCACGTTGTCCCACGGTGTCCAACGATGTCCAACGGTGTCCAACGATGTCCAACGGTGTCCCACGATGTCCAACGATGTCCAACGATGTCCAACGGAGTCCAACGGTGTCCCACGTTGTCCCACGTTGTCCCACGTTGTCCCACGGTGTCCAACGATGTCCAACGGTGTCCCACGTTGTCCAACGGTGTCCCACGTTGTCCCACGTTATCCCACGTTGTCCCACGTTGTCCCACGTTGTCCCACGTTGTCCCACGATGTCCCACGTTGTCCCACGTTGTCCCACGTTGTCCCACGTTGTCCCACGGTGTCCAACGATGTCCAACGGTGTCCCACGTTGTCCCACGTTGTCCCACGTTGTCCCACGTTGTCCCACGTTGTCCCACGTTGTCCCACGATGTTCCACGTTGTCCCACGTTGTCCCACGTTGTCCCACGTTGTCCCACGTTGTCCCACGTTGTCCCACGTTGTCCCACGTTGTCCCACGGTGTCCAACGATGTCCAACGGTGTCCAACGATGTCCAACGGTGTCCCACGATGTCCACCGATGTCCAACGGTGTCCAACGGTGTCCAACGGTGTCCAACGGTGTCCAACGGTGTCCAACGGTGTCCAACGGTGTCCCCCGTTGTCCCACGTTGTCCCACGTTGTCCCACGGTGTCCCACGATGTCCCACGGTGTCCCACGTTGTCCCACGTTGTCCCACGTTGTCCCACGTTGTCCCACGTTGTCCCACGATGTCCCACGTTGTCCCACGTTGTCCCACGTTGTCCCACGTTGTCCCACTTTGTCCCACGTTGTCCCACGTTGTCTCACGTTGTCCCTCGGTGTCCAACGATGTCCAACGGTGTCCAACGATGTCCAACAGTGTCCCACGATGTCCAACGATGTCCAACGATGTCCAACGGTGTCCAACGGTGTCCCACGTTGTCCCACGTTGCCCCACGTTGTCCCGCGGTGTACAACGATGTCCAACGGTGTCCCACGTTGTCCAACGGTGTCCCACGTTGTCCCACGTTGTCCCACGTTGTCCCACGTTGTCCCACGTTGTCCCACGATGTCCCACGTTGTCCCACGTTGTCCCACGTTGTCCCACGGTGTCCCACGTTGTCCCACGTTGTCCCACGTTGTCCCACGTTGTCCCACGGTGTCCAACGATGTCCAACGGTGTCCAACGGTGTCCCACGGTGTCCAACGGTGTCCCACGTTGTCCCACGTTGTCCCACGTTGTCCCACGTTGTCCCACGTTGTCCCACGTTGTCCAACGATGTCCAACGGTGTCCCACGTTGTCCCACGTTGTCCCACGCTGTCCCACGTTGTCCCACGTTGTTCCATGGTTTCCCACGTTGTCCCACGTTGTCCCACGTTGTCCCACGGTGTCCAACGATGTCCAACGGTGTCCAACGGTGTCCAACGGTGTCCAACGATGTCCAACGATGTCCAACGATGTCCAACGGTGTCCAACGATGTCCAACGATGTCCAACGGTGTCCCACGATGTCCAACGATGTCCAACGATGTCCAACGGTGTCCAACGATGTCCAACGGTGTCCAACGATGCCCAACGATGTCCAACGGTGTCCCACGATGTCCAACGATGTCCAACGATGTCCAACGGTGTCCAACGGTGTCCCACGTTGTCCCACGTTGTCCCACGTTGTCCCACGGTGTCCAACGATGTCCAACGGTGTCCCACGTTGTCCAACGGTGTCCCACGTTGTCCCACGTTGTCCCACGGTGTCCAACGGTGTCCAACGATGTCCAAGGGTGTCCAACGGTGTCCCACGATGTCCACCGATGTCCAACGGTGTCCAACGGTGTCCAACGGTGTCCAACGGTGTCCAACGATGTCCAACGATGTCCAACGATGTCCAGCGGTGTCCAACGATGTCCAACGGTGTCCCACGATGTCCAACGATGTCCAACGATGTCCAACGGTGTCCAACGGTGTCCCACGTTGTCCCACGTTGTCCCACGTTGTCCCACGGTGTCCAACGATGTCCAACGGTGTCCAACGGTGTCCCACGGTGTCCAACGGTGTCCCACGTTGTCCCACGTTGTCCCACGTTGTCCCACGTTGTCCCACGTTGTCCAACGGTGTCCCACGGTGTCCAACGGTGTCCCACGGTGTCCAACGGTGTCCCACGTTGTCCCACGTTGTCCCACGTTGTCCCACGTTGTCCCACGTTGTCCCACGTTGTCCCACGGTGTCCAACGGTGTCCAACGATGTCCAACGGTGTCCAACGGTGTCCCACGATGTCCACCGATGTCCAACGGTGTCCAACGGTGTCCAACGGTGTCCAACGGTGTCCAACGATGTCCAACGATGTCCAACGATGTCCAACGGTGTCCAACGATGTCCAACGATGTCCAACGGTGTCCCACGATGTCCAACGATGTCCAACGATGTCCAACGGTGTCCAACGGTGTCCCACGTTGTCCCACGTTGTCCCACGTTGTCCCACGGTGTCCAACGATGTCCAACGGTGTCCCACGATGTCCCACGATGTCCAACGATGTCCAACGGTGTCCAACGGTGTCCCACGTTGTCCCACGTTGTCCCACGTTGTCCCACGGTGTCCAACGATGTCCAACGGTGTCCCACGTTGTCCTACGGTGTCCCACGTTGTCCCACGTTGTCCCACGTTGTCCCACGTTGTCCCACGGTGTCCCACGTTGTCCCACGTTGTCCCACGTTGTCCCACGTTGTCCCACGGTGTCCAACGATGTCCAACGGTGTCCCACGTTGTCCCACGTTGTCCCACGTTGTCCCACGTTGTCCCACGTTGTCCCACGATGTTCCACGTTGTCCCACGTTGTCCCACGTTGTCCCACGTTGTCCCACGTTGTCCCACGTTGTCCCACGTTGTCCCACGTTGTCCCACGGTGTCCAACGATGTCCAACGGTGTCCAACGATGTCCAACGGTGTCCCACGATGTCCAACGATGTCCAACGATGTCCAACGGAGTCCAACGGTGTCCCACGTTGTCCCACGTTGTCCCACGTTGTCCCACGGTGTCCAACGATGTCCAACGGTGTCCCACGTTGTCCAACGGTGTCCCACGTTGTCCCACGTTATCCCACGTTGTCCCACGTTGTCCCACGTTGTTCCACGATGTCCCACGTTGTCCCACGTTGTCCCACGTTGTCCCACGTTGTCCCACGTTGTCCCACGTTGTCCCACGTTGTCCCACGTTGTCCCACGGTGTCCAACGATGTCCAACGGTGTCCAACGGTGTCCCACGGTGTCCAACGGTGTCCCACGTTGTCCCACGTTGTCCCACGTTGTCCCACGTTGTCCCACGTTGTCCCACGTTGTCCCACGTTGTTCCATGGTTTCCCACGTTGTCCCACGTTGTCCCACGTTGTCCCACGGTGTCCAACGATGTCCAACGGTGTCCAACGGTGTCCCACGGTGTCCAACGGTGTCCCACGTTGTCCCACGTTGTCCCACGTTGTCCCACGTTGTCCCACGTTGTCCAACGGTGTCCCACGGTGTCCAACGGTGTCCCACGTTGTCCCACGTTGTCCCACGTTGTCCCACGTTGTCCCACGTTGTCCCACGTTGTCCCACGGTGTCCAACGGTGTCCAACGATGTCCAACGGTGTCCAACGGTGTCCCACGATGTCCAACGATGTCCAACGGTGTCCCACGTTGTCCCACGTTGTCCCACGTTGTCCCACGTTGTCCCACGTTGTCCCACGTTGTCCCACGTTGTCCCACTTTGTCCCACGTTGTCCCACGTTGTCCCACGGTGGCCAACGATGCCCAACGGTGTCCCACGTTGTCCCACGTTGTCCCACGTTGTCCCACGTTGTCCCACGTTGTCCCACGTTGTCCCACGGTGTCCCACGGTGTCCCACGTTGTCCCACGTTGTCCCACGTTGTCCCACGTTGTTCCATGGTTTCCCACGTTGTCCCACGATGTCCCACGTTGTCCCACGGTGTCCAACGATGTCCAACGGTGTCCAACGGTGTCCCACGGTGTCCCACGTTGTCCCACGTTGTCCCACGTTGTCCCACGTTGTCCCACGTTGTCCAACGGTGTCCCACGCTGTCCAACGGTGTCCCACGTTGTCCCACGTTGTCCCACGTTGTCCCACGTTGTCCCACGTTGTCCCACGTTGTCCCACGTTGTCCCACGGTGTCCAACGGTGTCCAACGATGTCCAACGGTGTCCAACGGTGTCCCACGATGTCCACCGATGTCCAACGGTGTCCAACGGTGTCCAACGGTGTCCAACGGTGTCCAACGATGTCCAACGATGTCCAACGATGTCCAACGGTGTCCAACGATGTCCAACGATGTCCAACGGTGTCCCACGATGTCCAACGATGTCCAACGATGTCCAACGATGTCCAACGATGTCCAACGATGTCCAACGGTGTCCAACGGTGTCCCACGTTGTCCCACGTTGTCCCACGTTGTCCCACGGTGTCCAGCGATGTCCAACGGTGTCCCACGTTGTCCAACGGTGTCCCACGTTGTCCCACGTTGTCCCACGTTGTCCCACGTTGTCCCACGTTGTCCAACGGTGTCCCACGGTGTCCAACGGTGTCCCACGTTGTCCCACGTTGTCCCACGTTGTCCCACGTTGTCCCACGGTGTCCCACGTTGTCCCACGGTGTCCAACGGTGTCCAACGATGTCCCACGGTGTCCAACGGTGTCCCACGATGTCCACCGATGTCCAACGGTGTCCCACGTTGTCCCACTTTGTCCCACGTTGTCCCACGTTGTCCCACGTTGTCCCACGTTGTCCCACGTTGTCCCACGTTGTCCCACGTTGTCCCACGTTGTCCCACGGTGTCCAACGATGCCCAACGGTGTCCCACGTTGTCCCACGTTGTCCCACGTTGTTCCACGTTGTCCCACGTTGTCCCACGTTGTCCCACGGTGTCCCACGGTGTCCCACGTTGTCCCACGTTGTCCCACGTTGTCCCACGTTGTTCCATGGTTTCCCACTTTGTCCAACGATGTCCAACGTTGTCCCACGTTGTCCCACGTTGTCCTACGTTGTCCCACGTTGTCCCACGTTGTCCCACGTTGTCCCACGTTGTCCCACGTTGTCCCACGGTGTCCAACGGTGTCCAACGGTGTCCCACGATGTCCACCGATGTCCAACGGTGTCCAACGGTGTCCAACGGTGTCCAACGGTGTCCAACGATGTCCAACGGTGTCCAACGGTGTCCCACGTTGTCCCACGTTGTCCCACGTTGTCTCACGGTGTCCAACGATGTCCAACTGTGTCCCACGTTGTCCCACGTTGTCCCACGTTGTCCCACGTTGTCCCACGTTGTCCCACGATGTCCCACGTTGTCCCACGTTGTCCCACGTTGTCCCACGTTGTCCCACTTTGTCCCACGTTGTCCCACGTTGTCTCACGTTGTCCCTCGGTGTCCAACGATGTCCAACGGTGTCCAACGATGTCCAACGGTGTCCCACGATGTCCAACGATGTCCAACGATGTCCAACGGTGTCCAACGGTGTCCCACGTTGTCCCACGTTGCCCCACGTTGTCCCGCGGTGTACAACGATGTCCAACGGTGTCCCACGTTGTCCAACGGTGTCCCACGTTGTCCCACGTTGTCCCACGTTGTCCCACGTTGTCCCACGTTGTCCCACGATGTCCCACGTTGTCCCACGTTGTCCCACGTTGTCCCACGGTGTCCCACGTTGTCCCACGTTGTCCCACGTTGTCCCACGTTGTCCCACGGTGTCCAACGATGTCCAACGGTGTCCAACGGTGTCCCACGGTGTCCAACGGTGTCCCACGTTGTCCCACGTTGTCCCACGTTGTCCCACGTTGTCCCACGTTGTCCCACGTTGTCCAACGATGTCCAACGGTGTCCCACGTTGTCCCACGTTGTCCCACGTTGTCCCACGTTGTCCCACGTTGTTCCATGGTTTCCCACGTTGTCCCACGTTGTCCCACGTTGTCCCACGGTGTCCAACGATGTCCAACGGTGTCCAACGGTGTCCAACGGTGTCCAACGATGTCCAACGATGTCCAACGATGTCCAACGGTGTCCAACGATGTCCAACGATGTCCAACGGTGTCCCACGATGTCCAACGATGTCCAACGATGTCCAACGGTGTCCAACGATGTCCAACGGTGTCCAACGATGTCCAACGATGTCCAACGGTGTCCCACGATGTCCAACGATGTCCAACGATGTCCAACGGTGTCCAACGGTGTCCCACGTTGTCCCACGTTGTCCCACGTTGTCCCACGGTGTCCAACGATGTCCAACGGTGTCCCACGTTGTCCAACGGTGTCCCACGTTGTCCCACGTTGTCCCACGGTGTCCAACGGTGTCCAACGATGTCCAAGGGTGTCCAACGGTGTCCCACGATGTCCACCGATGTCCAACGGTGTCCAACGGTGTCCAACGGTGTCCAACGGTGTCCAACGATGTCCAACGATGTCCAACGATGTCCAGCGGTGTCCAACGCTGTCCAACGGTGTCCCACGATGTCCAACGATGTCCAACGATGTCCAACGGTGTCCAACGGTGTCCCACGTTGTCCCACGTTGTCCCACGTTGTCCCACGGTGTCCAACGATGTCCAACGGTGTCCAACGGTGTCCCACGGTGTCCAACGGTGTCCCACGTTGTCCCACGTTGTCCCACGTTGTCCCACGTTGTCCCACGTTGTCCAACGGTGTCCCACGGTGTCCAACGGTGTCCCACGGTGTCCAACGGTGTCCCACGTTGTCCCACGTTGTCCCACGTTGTCCCACGTTGTCCCACGTTGTCCCACGTTGTCCCACGGTGTCCAACGGTGTCCAACGATGTCCAACGGTGTCCAACGGTGTCCCACGATGTCCACCGATGTCCAACGGTGTCCAACGGTGTCCAACGGTGTCCAACGGTGTCCAACGATGTCCAACGATGTCCAACGATGTCCAACGGTGTCCAACGATGTCCAACGATGTCCAACGGTGTCCCACGATGTCCAACGATGTCCAACGATGTCCAACGGTGTCCAACGGTGTCCCACGTTGTCCCACGTTGTCCCACGTTGTCCCACGGTGTCCAACGATGTCCAACGGTGTCCCACGATGTCCAACGATGTCCAACGATGTCCAACGGTGTCCAACGGTGTCCCACGTTGTCCCACGTTGTCCCACGTTGTCCCACGGTGTCCAACGATGTCCAACGGTGTCCCACGTTGTCCAACGGTGTCCCACGTTGTCCCACGTAGTCCCACGTTGTCCCACGTTGTCCCACGATGTCCCACGTTGTCCCACGTTGTCCCACGTTGTCCCACGTTGTCCCACGGTGTCCAACGATGTCCAACGGTGTCCCACGTTGTCCCACGTTGTCCCACGTTGTCCCACGTTGTCCCACGTTGTCCCACGATGTTCCACGTTGTCCCACGTTGTCCCACGTTGTCCCACGTTGTCCCACGTTGTCCCACGTTGTCCCACGTTGTCCCACGTTGTCCCACGGTGTCCAACGATGTCCAACGGTGTCCAACGATGTCCAACGGTGTCCCACGATGTCCAACGATGTCCAACGATGTCCAACGGAGTCCAACGGTGTCCCACGTTGTCCCACGTTGTCCCACGTTGTCCCACGGTGTCCAACGATGTCCAACGGTGTCCCACGTTGTCCAACGGTGTCCCACGTTGTCCCACGTTATCCCACGTTGTCCCACGTTGTCCCACGTTGTTCCACGATGTCCCACGTTGTCCCACGTTGTCCCACGTTGTCCCACGTTGTCCCACGTTGTCCCACGTTGTCCCACGTTGTCCCACGTTGTCCCACGGTGTCCAACGATGTCCAACGGTGTCCAACGGTGTCCCACGGTGTCCAACGGTGTCCCACGTTGTCCCACGTTGTCCCACGTTGTCCCACGTTGTCCCACGTTGTCCCACGTTGTCCCACGTTGTTCCATGGTTTCCCACGTTGTCCCACGTTGTCCCACGTTGTCCCACGGTGTCCAACGATGTCCAACGGTGTCCAACGGTGTCCCACGGTGTCCAACGGTGTCCCACGTTGTCCCACGTTGTCCCACGTTGTCCCACGTTGTCCCACGTTGTCCAACGGTGTCCCACGGTGTCCAACGGTGTCCCACGTTGTCCCACGTTGTCCCACGTTGTCCCACGTTGTCCCACGTTGTCCCACGTTGTCCCACGTTGTCCAACGGTGTCCAACGATGTCCAACGGTGTCCAACGGTGTCCCACGATGTCCACCGATGTCCAACGGTGTCCCACGTTGTCCCACGTTGTCCCACGTTGTCCCACGTTGTCCCACGTTGTCCCACGTTGTCCCACGTTGTCCCACGTTGTCCCACGTTGTCTCACGGTGTCCAACGATGTCCAACTGTGTCCCACGTTGTCCCACGTTGTCCCACGTTGTCCCACGTTGTCCCACGTTGTCCCACGATGTCCCACGTTGTCCCACGTTGTCCCACGGTGTCCCACGGTGTCCCACGTTGTCCCACGTTGTCCCACGTTGTCCCACGTTGTTCCATGGTTTCCCACGTTGTCCAACGATGTCCAACGGTGTCCCACGTTGTCCCACGTTGTCCTACGTTGTCCCACGTTGTCCCACGTTGTCCCACGTTGTCCCACGTTGTCCCACGTTGTCCCACGGTGTCCAACGGTGTCCAACGGTGTCCCACGATGTCCCCCGATGTCCAACGGTGTCCAACGGTGTCCAACGGTGTCCAACGGTGTCCAACGATGTCCAACGGTGTCCAACGGTGTCCCACGTTGTCCCACGTTGTCCCACGTTGTCCCACGGTGTCCAACGATGTCCAACGGTGTCCCACGTTGTCCCACGTTGTCCCACGTTGTCCCACGTTGTCCCACGTTGTCCCACGATGTCCCACGTTGTCCCACGTTGTCCCACGTTGTCCCACGTTGTCCCACTTTGTCCCACGTTGTCCCACGTTGTCTCACGTTGTCCCTCGGTGTCCAACGATGTCCAACGGTGTCCAACGATGTCCAACGGTGTCCCACGATGTCCAACGATGTCCAACGATGTCCAACGGTGTCCAACGGTGTCCCACGTTGTCCCACGTTGCCCCACGTTGTCCCGCGGTGTACAACGATGTCCAACGGTGTCCCACGTTGTCCAACGGTGTCCCACGTTGTCCCACGTTGTCCCACGTTGTCCCACGTTGTCCCACGTTGTCCCACGATGTCCCACGTTGTCCCACGTTGTCCCACGTTGTCCCACGGTGTCCCACGTTGTCCCACGTTGTCCCACGTTGTCCCACGTTGTCCCACGGTGTCCAACGATGTCCAACGGTGTCCAACGGTGTCCCACGGTGTCCAACGGTGTCCCACGTTGTCCCACGTTGTCCCACGTTGTCCCACGTTGTCCCACGTTGTCCCACGTTGTCCAACGATGTCCAACGGTGTCCCACGTTGTCCCACGTTGTCCCACGTTGTCCCACGTTGTCCCACGTTGTTCCATGGTTTCCCACGTTGTCCCACGTTGTCCCACGTTGTCCCACGGTGTCCAACGATGTCCAACGGTGTCCAACGGTGTCCAACGGTGTCCAACGATGTCCAACGATGTCCAACGATGTCCAACGGTGTCCAACGATGTCCAACGATGTCCAACGGTGTCCCACGATGTCCAACGATGTCCAACGATGTCCAACGGTGTCCAACGATGTCCAACGGTGTCCAACGATGTCCAACGATGTCCAACGGTGTCCCACGATGTCCAACGATGTCCAACGATGTCCAACGGTGTCCAACGGTGTCCCACGTTGTCCCACGTTGTCCCACGTTGTCCCACGGTGTCCAACGATGTCCAACGGTGTCCCACGTTGTCCAACGGTGTCCCACGTTGTCCCACGTTGTCCCACGGTGTCCAACGGTGTCCAACGATGTCCAAGGGTGTCCAACGGTGTCCCACGATGTCCACCGATGTCCAACGGTGTCCAACGGTGTCCAACGGTGTCCAACGGTGTCCAACGATGTCCAACGATGTCCAACGATGTCCAGCGGTGTCCAACGATGTCCAACGGTGTCCCACGATGTCCAACGATGTCCAACGATGTCCAACGGTGTCCAACGGTGTCCCACGTTGTCCCACGTTGTCCCACGTTGTCCCACGGTGTCCAACGATGTCCAACGGTGTCCAACGGTGTCCCACGGTGTCCAACGGTGTCCCACGTTGTCCCACGTTGTCCCACGTTGTCCCACGTTGTCCCACGTTGTCCAACGGTGTCCCACGGTGTCCAACGGTGTCCCACGGTGTCCAACGGTGTCCCACGTTGTCCCACGTTGTCCCACGTTGTCCCACGTTGTCCCACGTTGTCCCACGTTGTCCCACGGTGTCCAACGGTGTCCAACGATGTCCAACGGTGTCCAACGGTGTCCCACGATGTCCACCGATGTCCAACGGTGTCCAACGGTGTCCAACGGTGTCCAACGGTGTCCAACGATGTCCAACGATGTCCAACGATGTCCAACGGTGTCCAACGATGTCCAACGATGTCCAACGGTGTCCCACGGTGTCCAACGATGTCCAACGATGTCCAACGGTGTCCAACGGTGTCCCACGTTGTCCCACGTTGTCCCACGTTGTCCCACGGTGTCCAACGATGTCCAACGGTGTCCCACGATGTCCAACGATGTCCAACGATGTCCAACGGTGTCCAACGGTGTCCCACGTTGTCCCACGTTGTCCCACGTTGTCCCACGGTGTCCAACGATGTCCAACGGTGTCCCACGTTGTCCAACGGTGTCCCACGTTGTCCCACGTAGTCCCACGTTGTCCCACGTTGTCCCACGATGTCCCACGTTGTCCCACGTTGTCCCACGTTGTCCCACGTTGTCCCACGGTGTCCAACGATGTCCAACGATGTCCCACGTTGTCCCACGTTGTCCCACGTTGTCCCACGTTGTCCCACGTTGTCCCACGATGTTCCACGTTGTCCCACGTTGTCCCACGTTGTCCCACGTTGTCCCACGTTGTCCCACGTTGTCCCACGTTGTCCCACGTTGTCCCACGGTGTCCAACGATGTCCAACGGTGTCCAACGATGTCCAACGGTGTCCCACGATGTCCAACGATGTCCAACGATGTCCAACGGAGTCCAACGGTGTCCCACGTTGTCCCACGTTGTCCCACGTTGTCCCACGGTGTCCAACGATGTCCAACGGTGTCCCACGTTGTCCAACGGTGTCCCACGTTGTCCCACGTTATCCCACGTTGTCCCACGTTGTCCCACGTTGTTCCACGATGTCCCACGTTGTCCCACGTTGTCCCACGTTGTCCCACGTTGTCCCACGTTGTCCCACGTTGTCCCACGTTGTCCCACGTTGTCCCACGGTGTCCAACGATGTCCAACGGTGTCCAACGGTGTCCCACGGTGTCCAACGGTGTCCCACGTTGTCCCACGTTGTCCCACGTTGTCCCACGTTGTCCCACGTTGTCCCACGTTGTCCCACGTTGTTCCATGGTTTCCCACGTTGTCCCACGTTGTCCCACGTTGTCCCACGGTGTCCAACGATGTCCAACGGTGTCCAACGGTGTCCCACGGTGTCCAACGGTGTCCCACGTTGTCCCACGTTGTCCCACGTTGTCCCACGTTGTCCCACGTTGTCCAACGGTGTCCCACGGTGTCCAACGGTGTCCCACGTTGTCCCACGTTGTCCCACGTTGTCCCACGTTGTCCCACGTTGTCCCACGTTGTCCCACGGTGTCCAACGGTGTCCAACGATGTCCAACGGTGTCCAACGGTGTCCCACGATGTCCACCGATGTCCAACGGTGTCCCACGTTGTCCCACGTTGTCCCACGTTGTCCCACGTTGTCCCACGTTGTCCCACGTTGTCCCACGTTGTCCCACGTTGTCCCACGTTGTCCCACGTTGTCCCACGGTGTCCAACGATGCCCAACGGTGTCCCACGTTGTCCCACGTTGTCCCACGTTGTTCCACGTTGTCCCACGTTGTCCCACGTTGTCCCACGGTGTCCCACGGTGTCCCACGTTGTCCCACGTTGTCCCACGTTGTCCCACGTTGTTCCATGGTTTCCCACGTTGTCCCACGATGTCCCACGTTGTCCCACGGTGTCCAACGATGTCCAACGGTGTCCAACGGTGTCCCACGGTGTCCCACGTTGTCCCACGTTGTCCCACGTTGTCCCACGTTGTCCCACGTTGTCCAACGGTGTCCCACGCTGTCCAACGGTGTCCCACGTTGTCCCACGTTGTCCCACGTTGTCCCACGTTGTCCCACGTTGTCCCACGTTGTCCCACGTTGTCCCACGGTGTCCAACGGTGTCCAACGATGTCCAACGGTGTCCAACGGTGTCCCACGATGTCCACCGATGTCCAACGGTGTCCAACGGTGTCCAACGGTGTCCAACGGTGTCCAACGATGTCCAACGATGTCCAACGATGTCCAACGGTGTCCAACGATGTCCAACGATGTCCAACGGTGTCCCACGATGTCCAACGATGTCCAACGATGTCCAACGATGTCCAACGATGTCCAACGATGTCCAACGGTGTCCAACGGTGTCCCACGTTGTCCCACGTTGTCCCACGTTGTCCCACGGTGTCCAGCGATGTCCAACGGTGTCCCACGTTGTCCAACGGTGTCCCACGTTGTCCCACGTTGTCCCACGTTGTCCCACGGTGTCCAACGATGTCCAACGGTGTCCAACGGTGTCCCACGGTGTCCAACGGTGTCCCACGTTGTCCCACGTTGTCCCACGTTGTCCCACGTTGTCCCACGTTGTCCCACGTTGTCCAACGATGTCCAACGGTGTCCCACGTTGTCCCACGTTGTCCCACGTTGTTCCACGTTGTTCCATGGTTTCCCACGTTGTCCCACGTTGTCCCACGTTGTCCCACGGTGTCCAACGATGTCCAACGGTGTCCAACGGTGTCCAACGGTGTCCAACGATGTCCAACGATGTCCAACGGTGTCCAACGGTGTCCAACGATGTCCAACGATGTCCCACGTTGTCCCACGTTGTCCCACGTTGTCCCACGTTGTCCCACGTTGTCCCACGTTGTCCAACGATGTCCAACGGTGTCCCACGTTGTCCCACGTTGTCCCACGTTGTCCCACGTTGTTCCATGGTTTCCCACGTTGTCCCACGTTGTCCCACGTTGTCCCACGGTGTCCAACGATGTCCAACGGTGTCCCACGTTGTCCCACGTTGTCCCACGTTGTCCCACGTTGTCCCACGTTGTCCCACGTCGTCCCACGGTGTCCAACGATGCCCAACGGTGTCCCACGTTGTCCCACGTTGTCCCACGTTGTCCCACGTTGTCCCACGTTGTCCCACGTTGTCCCACGGTGTCCCACGGTGTCCCACGTTGTCCCACGTTGTCCCACGTTGTCCCACGTTGTTCCATGGTTTCCCACGTTGTCCCACGTTGTCCCACGTTGTCCCACGGTGTCCAACGATGTCCAACGGTGTCCAACGGTGTCCCACGGTGTCCAACGGTGTCCAACGGTGTCCAACGGTGTCCAACGATGTCCAACGATGTCCAACGATGTCCAACGATGTCCAACGGTGTCCAACGATGTCCAACGATGTCCAACGGTGTCCCACGATGTCCAACGATGTCCAACGATGTCCAACGGTGTCCAACGGTGTCCCACGTTGTCCCACGTTGTCCCACGTTGTCCCACGGTGTCCAACGATGTCCAACGGTGTCCCACGTTGTCCAACGGTGTCCCACGTTGTCCCACGTTGTCCCACGTTGTCCCACGTTGTCCCACGCTGTCCCACGTTGTCCCACGTTGTCCCACGTTGTCCCACGTTGTCCCACGTTGTCCCACGTTGTCCCACGATGTCCCACGTTGTCCCACGTTGTCCCACGTTGTCCCACGTTGTCCCACGGTGTCCAACGATGTCCAACGGTGTCCCACGTTGTCCCACGTTGTCCCACGTTGTCCCACGTTGTCCCACGTTGTCCCACGATGTTCCACGTTGTCCCACGTTGTCCCACGTTGTCCCACGTTGTCCCACGTTGTCCCACGTTGTCCCACGTTGTCCCACGTTGTCCCACGGTGTCCAACGATGTCCAACGGTGTCCAACGATGTCCAACGGTGTTCCACGATGTCCAACGATGTCCAACGATGTCCAACGGAGTCCAACGGTGTCCCACGTTGTCCCACGTTGTCCCACGTTGTCCAACGGTGTCCAACGGTGTCCCACGGTGTCCAACGGTGTCCCACGTTGTCCCACGTTGTCCCACGTTGTCCCACGTTGTCCCACGTTGTCCCACGTTGTCCCACGTTGTTCCATGGTTTCCCACGTTGTCCCACGTTGTCCCACGTTGTCCCACGGTGTCCAACGATGTCCAACGGTGTCCAACGGTGTCCCACGGTGTCCAACGGTGTCCCACGTTGTCCCACGTTGTCCCACGTTGTCCCACGTTGTCCCACGTTGTCCAACGGTGTCCCACGGTGTCCAACGGTGTCCCACGTTGTCCCACGTTGTCCCACGTTGTCCCACGTTGTCCCACGTTGTCCCACGTTGTCCCACGGTGTCCAACGGTGTCCAACGATGTCCAACGGTGTCCAACGGTGTCCCACGATGTCCACCGATGTCCAACGGTGTCCCACGTTGTCCCACGTTGTCCCACGTTGTCCCACGTTGTCCCACGTTGTCCCACGTTGTCCCACGTTGTCCCACGGTGTCCCACGTTGTCCCACGTTGTCCCACGGTGTCCAACGATGCCCAACGGTGTCCCACGTTGTCCCACGTTGTCCCACGTTGTTCCACGTTGTCCCACGTTGTCCCACGTTGTCCCACGGTGTCCCACGGTGTCCCACGTTGTCCCACGTTGTCCCACGTTGTCCCACGTTGTTCCATGGGTTCCCACGTTGTCCCACGATGTCCCACGTTGTCCCACGGTGTCCAACGATGTCCAACGGTGTCCAACGGTGTCCCACGGTGTCCCACGTTGTCCCACGTTGTCCCACGTTGTCCCACGTTGTCCCACGTTGTCCAACGGTGTCCCACGCTGTCCAACGGTGTCCCACGTTGTCCCACGTTGTCCCACGTTGTCCCACGTTGTCCCACGTTGTCCCACGTTGTCCCACGTTGTCCCACGGTGTCCAACGGTGTCCAACGATGTCCAACGGTGTCCAACGGTGTCCCACGATGTCCACCGATGTCCAACGGTGTCCAACGGTGTCCAACGGTGTCCAACGGTGTCCAACGATGTCCAACGATGTCCAACGATGTCCAACGGTGTCCAACGATGTCCAACGATGTCCAACGGTGTCCCACGATGTCCAACGATGTCCAACGATGTCCAACGATGTCCAACGATGTCCAACGATGTCCAACGGTGTCCAACGGTGTCCCACGTTGTCCCACGTTGTCCCACGTTGTCCCACGGTGTCCAGCGATGTCCAACGGTGTCCCACGTTGTCCAACGGTGTCCCACGTTGTCCCACGTTGTCCCACGTTGTCCCACGGTGTCCAACGATGTCCAACGGTGTCCAACGGTGTCCCACGGTGTCCAACGGTGTCCCACGTTGTCCCACGTTGTCCCACGTTGTCCCACGTTGTCCCACGTTGTCCAACGATGTCCAACGGTGTCCCACGTTGTCCCACGTTGTCCCACGTTGTTCCACGTTGTTCCATGGTTTCCCACGTTGTCCCACGTTGTCCCACGTTGTCCCACGGTGTCCAACGATGTCCAACGGTGTCCAACGGTGTCCAACGGTGTCCAACGATGTCCAACGATGTCCAACGATGTCCAACGGTGTCCAACGATGTCCAACGATGTCCCACGTTGTCCCACGTTGTCCCACGTTGTCCCACGTTGTCCCACGGTGTCCCACGGTGTCCCACGTTGTCCCACGTTGTCCCACGTTGTCCCACGTTGTCCCACGGTGTCCAACGATGTCCAACGGTGTCCAACGGTGTCCCACGGTGTCCAACGGTGTCCCACGATGTCCCACGATGTCCCACGTTGTCCCACGGTGTCCAACGATGTCCAACGGTGTCCAACGGTGTCCCACGGTGTCCCACGTTGTCCCACGTTGTCCCACGTTGTCCCACGTTGTCCCACGTTGTCCCACGGTGTCCCACGCTGTCCAACGGTGTCCCACGTTGTCCCACGTTGTCCCACGTTGTCCCACGTTGTCCCACGTTGTCCCACGTTGTCCCACGTTGTCCCACGGTGTCCAACGGTGTCCAACGATGTCCAACGGTGTCCAACGGTGTCCCACGATGTCCACCGATGTCCAACGGTGTCCAACGGTGTCCAACGGTGTCCAACGGTGTCCAACGATGTCCAACGATGTCCAACGATGTCCAACGGTGTCCAACGATGTCCAACGATGTCCAACGGTGTCCCACGATGTCCAACGATGTCCAACGATGTCCAACGATGTCCAACGATGTCCAACGATGTCCAACGGTGTCCAACGGTGTCCCACGTTGTCCCACGTTGTCCCACGTTGTCCCACGGTGTCCAGCGATGTCCAACGGTGTCCCACGTTGTCCAACGGTGTCCCACGTTGTCCCACGTTGTCCCACGTTGTCCCACGGTGTCCAACGATGTCCAACGGTGTCCAACGGTGTCCCACGGTGTCCAACGGTGTCCCACGTTGTCCCACGTTGTCCCACGTTGTCCCACGTTGTCCCACGTTGTCCCACGTTGTCCAACGATGTCCAACGGTGTCCCACGTTGTCCCACGTTGTCCCACGTTGTTCCACGTTGTTCCATGGTTTCCCACGTTGTCCCACGTTGTCCCACGTTGTCCCACGGTGTCCAACGATGTCCAACGGTGTCCAACGGTGTCCAACGGTGTCCAACGATGTCCAACGATGTCCAACGATGTCCAACGGTGTCCAACGATGTCCAACGATGTCCCACGTTGTCCCACGTTGTCCCACGTTGTCCCACGTTGTCCCACGTTGTCCCACGTTGTCCAACGATGTCCAACGGTGTCCCACGTTGTCCCACGTTGTCCCACGTTGTCCCACGTTGTTCCATGGTTTCCCACGTTGTCCCACGTTGTCCCACGTTGTCCCACGGTGTCCAACGATGTCCAACGGTGTCCCACGTTGTCCCACGTTGTCCCACGTTGTCCCACGTTGTCCCACGTTGTCCCACGTCGTCCCACGGTGTCCAACGATGCCCAACGGTGTCCCACGTTGTCCCACGTTGTCCCACGTTGTCCCACGTTGTCCCACGTTGTCCCACGTTGTCCCACGGTGTCCCACGGTGTCCCACGTTGTCCCACGTTGTCCCACGTTGTCCCACGTTGTTCCATGGTTTCCCACGTTGTCCCACGTTGTCCCACGTTGTCCCACGGTGTCCAACGATGTCCAACGGTGTCCAACGGTGTCCCACGGTGTCCAACGGTGTCCAACGGTGTCCAACGGTGTCCAACGATGTCCAACGATGTCCAACGATGTCCAACGATGTCCAACGGTGTCCAACGATGTCCAACGATGTCCAACGGTGTCCCACGATGTCCAACGATGTCCAACGATGTCCAACGGTGTCCAACGGTGTCCCACGTTGTCCCACGTTGTCCCACGTTGTCCCACGGTGTCCAACGATGTCCAACGGTGTCCCACGTTGTCCAACGGTGTCCCACGTTGTCCCACGTTGTCCCACGTTGTCCCACGTTGTCCCACGCTGTCCCACGTTGTCCCACGTTGTCCCACGTTGTCCCACGTTGTCCCACGTTGTCCCACGTTGTCCCACGATGTCCCACGTTGTCCCACGTTGTCCCACGTTGTCCCACGTTGTCCCACGGTGTCCAACGATGTCCAACGGTGTCCCACGTTGTCCCACGTTGTCCCACGTTGTCCCACGTTGTCCCACGTTGTCCCACGATGTTCCACGTTGTCCCACGTTGTCCCACGTTGTCCCACGTTGTCCCACGTTGTCCCACGTTGTCCCACGTTGTCCCACGTTGTCCCACGGTGTCCAACGATGTCCAACGGTGTCCAACGATGTCCAACGGTGTTCCACGATGTCCAACGATGTCCAACGATGTCCAACGGAGTCCAACGGTGTCCCACGTTGTCCCACGTTGTCCCACGTTGTCCCACGGTGTCCAACGATGTCCAACGGTGTCCCACGTTGTCCAACGGTGTCCCACGTTGTCCCACGTTATCCCACGTTGTCCCACGTTGTCCCACGTTGTTCCACGATGTCCCACGTTGTCCCACGTTGTCCCACGTTGTCCCACGTTGTCCCACGTTGTCCCACGTTGTCCCACGTTGTCCCACGTTGTCCCACGGTGTCCAACGATGTCCAACGGTGTCCAACGGTGTCCCACGGTGTCCAACGGTGTCCCACGTTGTCCCACGTTGTCCCACGTTGTCCCACGTTGTCCCACGTTGTCCCACGTTGTCCCACGTTGTTCCATGGTTTCCCACGTTGTCCCACGTTGTCCCACGTTGTCCCACGGTGTCCAACGATGTCCAACGGTGTCCAACGGTGTCCCACGGTGTCCAACGGTGTCCCACGTTGTCCCACGTTGTCCCACGTTGTCCCACGTTGTCCCACGTTGTCCAACGGTGTCCCACGGTGTCCAACGGTGTCCCACGTTGTCCCACGTTGTCCCACGTTGTCCCACGTTGTCCCACGTTGTCCCACGTTGTCCCACGGTGTCCAACGGTGTCCAACGATGTCCAACGGTGTCCAACGGTGTCCCACGATGTCCACCGATGTCCAACGGTGTCCCACGTTGTCCCACGTTGTCCCACGTTGTCCCACGTTGTCCCACGTTGTCCCACGTTGTCCCACGTTGTCCCACGTTGTCCCACGGTGTCCAACGATGCCCAACGGTGTCCCACGTTGTCCCACGTTGTCCCACGTTGTTCCACGTTGTCCCACGTTGTCCCACGTTGTCCCACGGTGTCCCACGGTGTCCCACGTTGTCCCACGTTGTCCCACGTTGTCCCACGTTGTTCCATGGTTTCCCACGTTGTCCCACGATGTCCCACGTTGTCCCACGGTGTCCAACGATGTCCAACGGTGTCCAACGGTGTCCCACGTTGTCCCACGTTGTCCCACGTTGTCCCACGTTGTCCCACGTTGTCCCACGTTGTCCAACGGTGTCCCACGCTGTCCAACGGTGTCCCACGTTGTCCCACGTTGTCCCACGTTGTCCCACGTTGTCCCACGTTGTCCCACGTTGTCCCACGTTGTCCCACGGTGTCCAACGATGTCCAACGATGTCCAACGGTGTCCAACGGTGTCCCACGATGTCCACCGATGTCCAACGGTGTCCAACGGTGTCCAACGGTGTCCAACGGTGTCCAACGATGTCCAACGATGTCCAACGATGTCCAACGGTGTCCAACGTTGTCCAACGATGTCCAACGGTGTCCCACGATGTCCAACGATGTCCAACGATGTCCAACGATGTCCAACGATGTCCAACGATGTCCAACGGTGTCCAACGGTGTCCCACGTTGTCCCACGTTGTCCCACGTTGTCCCACGGTGTCCAGCGATGTCCAACGGTGTCCCACGTTGTCCAACGGTGTCCCACGTTGTCCCACGTTGTCCCACGTTGTCCCACGGTGTCCAACGATGTCCAACGGTGTCCAACGGTGTCCCACGGTGTCCAACGGTGTCCCACGTTGTCCCACGTTGTCCCACGTTGTCCCACGGTGTCCCACGTTGTCCAACGATGTCCAACGGTGTCCCACGTTGTCCCACGTTGTCCCACGTTGTTCCACGTTGTTCCATGGTTTCCCACGTTGTCCCACGTTGTCCCACGTTGTCCCACGGTGTCCAACGATGTCCAACGGTGTCCAACGGTGTCCAACGGTGTCCAACGATGTCCAACGATGTCCAACGATGTCCAACGGTGTCCAACGATGTCCAACGATGTCCCACGTTGTCCCACGTTGTCCCACGTTGTCCCACGTTGTCCCACGTTGTCCCACGTTGTCCAACGATGTCCAACGGTGTCCCACGTTGTCCCACGTTGTCCCACGTTGTCCCACGTTGTTCCATGGTTTCCCACGTTGTCCCACGTTGTCCCACGTTGTCCCACGGTGTCCAACGATGTCCAACGGTGTCCCACGTTGTCCCACGTTGTCCCACGTTGTCCCACGTTGTCCCACGTTGTCCCACGTCGTCCCACGGTGTCCAACGATGCCCAACGGTGTCCCACGTTGTCCCACGTTGTCCCACGTTGTCCCACGTTGTCCCACGTTGTCCCACGTTGTCCCACGGTGTCCCACGGTGTCCCACGTTGTCCCACGTTGTCCCACGTTGTCCCACGTTGTTCCATGGTTTCCCACGTTGTCCCACGTTGTCCCACGTTGTCCCACGGTGTCCAACGATGTCCAACGGTGTCCAACGGTGTCCCACGGTGTCCAACGGTGTCCCACGTTGTCCCACGTTGTCCCACGTTGTCCCACGTTGTCCCACGTTGTCCAACGGTGTCCCACGCTGTCCAACGGTGTCCCACGTTGTCCCACGTTGTCCCACGTTGTCCCACGTTGTCCCACGTTGTCCCACGTTGTCCCACGTTGTCCCACGGTGTCCAACGGTGTCCAACGATGTCCAACGGTGTCCAACGGTGTCCCACGATGTCCACCGATGTCCAACGGTGTCCAACGGTGTCCAACGGTGTCCAACGGTGTCCAACGATGTCCAACGATGTCCAACGATGTCCAACGGTGTCCAACGATGTCCAACGATGTCCAACGGTGTCCCACGATGTCCAACGATGTCCAACGATGTCCAACGGTGTCCAACGGTGTCCCACGTTGTCCCACGTTGTCCCACGTTGTCCCACGGTGTCCAACGATGTCCAACGGTGTCCCACGTTGTCCAACGGTGTCCCACGTTGTCCCACGTTGTCCCACGTTGTCCCACGTTGTCCCACGCTGTCCCACGTTGTCCCACGTTGTCCCACGTTGTCCCACGTTGTCCCACGTTGTCCCACGTTGTCCCACGTTGTCCCACGTTGTCCCACGTTGTCCCACGTTGTCCCACGTTGTCCCACGGTGTCCAACGGTGTCCAACGATGTCCAACGGTGTCCAACGGTGTCCCACGTTGTCCCACGTTGTCCCACGTTGTCCCACGGTGTCCAACGATGTCCAACGGTGTCCCACGTTGTCCCACGTTGTCCCACGTTGTCCCACGTTGTCCCACGTTGTCCCACGATGTCCCACGTTGTCCCACGTTGTCCCACGTTGTCCCACGTTGTCCCACGTTGTCCCACGGTGTCCAACGGTGTCCAACGGTGTCCCACGATGTCCACCGATGTCCAACGGTGTCCAACGGTGTCCAACGGTGTCCAACGGTGTCCAACGATGTCCCACGTTGTCCCACGGTGTCCAACGATGTCCAACGGTGTCCCACGTTGTCCCACGTTGTCCCACGTTGTCCCACGTTGTCCCACGTTGTCCCACGTTGTCCCACGTTGTCCCACGTTGTCCCACGGTGTCCAACGATGTCCAACGGTGTCCAACGGTGTCCCACGGTGTCCAACGGTGTCCCACGTTGTCCCACGTTGTCCCACGTTGTCCCACGTTGTCCCACGTTGTCCCACGTTGTCCAACGATGTCCAACGGTGTCCCACGTTGTCCCACGTTGTCCCACGTTGTCCCACGTTGTCCCACGTTGTTCCATGGTTTCCCACGTTGTCCCACGTTGTCCCACGTTGTCCCACGGTGTCCAACGATGTCCAACGGTGTCCAACGGTGTCCAACGGTGTCCCACGGTGTCCAACGGTGTCCCACGTTGTCCCACGTTGTCCCACGTTGTCCCACGTTGTCCCACGTTGTCCAACGGTGTCCCACGGTGTCCAACGGTGTCCCACGTTGTCCCACGTTGTCCCACGTTGTCCCACGTTGTCCCACGTTGTCCCACGTTGTCCCACGGTGTCCAACGGTGTCCAACGATGTCCAACGGTGTCCAACGGTGTCCCACGATGTCCACCGATGTCCAACGGTGTCCAACGGTGTCCAACGGTGTCCAACGGTGTCCAACGATGTCCAACGATGTCCAACGATGTCCAACGGTGTCCCACGGTGTCCCACGGTGTCCCACGGTGTCCCACGTTGTCCCACGTTGTCCCACGTTGTCCCACGTTGTCCCACGATGTCCCACGTTGTCCAACGATGTCCAACGGTGTCCCACGTTGTCCCACGTTGTCCTACGTTGTCCCACGTTGTCCCACGTTGTCCCACGTTGTCCCACGTTGTCCCACGTTGTCCCACGGTGTCCAACGGTGTCCAACGGTGTCCCACGATGTCCACCGATGTCCAACGGTGTCCAACGGTGTCCAACGGTGTCCAACGGTGTCCAACGATGTCCCACGTTGTCCCACGTTGTCCCACGTTGTCCCACGGTGTCCAACGATGTCCAACGGTGTCCCACGTTGTCCCACGTTGTCCCACGTTGTCCCACGTTGTCCCACGTTGTCCCACGTTGTCGCACGTTGTCCCACGTTGTCCCACGTTGTCCCACGTTGTCCCACGTTGTCCCACGTTGTCCCACGGTGTCCAACGGTGTCCAACGATGTCCAACGGTGTCCCACGTTGTCCCACGTTGTCCCACGTTGTCCCACGATGTCCCACGTTGTCCCACGTTGTCCCACGTTGTCCCACGTTGTCCCACGGTGTTCAACGATGTCCAACGGTGTCCAACGGTGTCCAACGGTGTCCAACGGTGTCCCACGTTGTCCCACGTTGTCCCACGTTGTCCCACGGTGTCCAACGATGTCCAACGGTGTCCCACGTTGTCCCACGTTGTCCCACGTTGTCCCACGTTGTCCCACGTTGTCCCACGTTGTCCCACGTTGTCCCACGTTGTCCCACGTTGTCCCACGTTGTCCCACGTTGTCCCACGTTGTCCCACGTTGTCCCACGTTGTCCCACGTTGTCCCACGTTGTCCCACGTTGTCCCACGTTGTCCAACGATGTCCAACGGTGTCCCACGTTGTCCCACGTTGTTCCATGGTTTCCCACGTTGTCCCACGTGGTCCCACGTTGTCCCACGTTGTCCCACGGTGTCCAACGATGTCCAACGGTGTCCCACGGTGTCCAACGGTGTCCCACGTTGTCCCACGTTGTCCCACGTTGTCCCACGTTGTCCCACGTTGTCCCACGGTGTCCAACGGTGTCCAACGATGTCCAACGGTGTCCAACGGTGTCCCACGATGTCCACCGATGTCCAACTGTGTCCAACGGTGTCCAACGGTGTCCAACGGTGTCCAACGATGTCCAACGATGTCCAACGATGTCCAACGGTGTCCCACGGTGTCCCACGGTGTCCAACGGTGTCCCACGTTGTCCCACGTTGTCCCACGTTGTCCCACGTTGTCCCACGATGTCCCACGTTGTCCAACGATGTCCAACGGTGTCCCACGTTGTCCCACGTTGTCCTACGTTGTCCCACGTTGTCCCACGTTGTCCCACGTTGTCCCACGTTGTCCCACGTTGTCCCACGGTGTCCAACGGTGTCCAACGGTGTCCCACGATGTCCACCGATGTCCAACGGTGTCCAACGGTGTCCAACGGTGTCCAACGGTGTCCAACGATGTCCCACGTTGTCCCACGTTGTCCCACGTTGTCCCACGGTGTCCAACGATGTCCAACGGTGTCCCACGTTGTCCCACGTTGTCCCACGTTGTCCCACGTTGTCCCACGTTGTCCCACGTTGTCGCACGTTGTCCCACGTTGTCCCACGTTGTCCCACGTTGTCCCACGTTGTCCCACGTTGTCCCACGGTGTCCAACGGTGTCCAACGATGTCCAACGGTGTCCCACGTTGTCCCACGTTGTCCCACGTTGTCCCACGATGTCCCACGTTGTCCCACGTTGTCCCACGTTGTCCCACGTTGTCCCACGTTGTCCCACGTTGTCCCACGTTGTCCCACGTTGTCCCACGTTGTCCCACGTTGTCCCACGTTGTCCCACGTTGTCCCACGGTGTCCAACGGTGTCCAACGATGTCCAACGGTGTCCAACGGTGTCCCACGATGTCCACCGATGTCCAACGGTGTCCAACGGTGTCCAACGGTGTCCAACGATGTCCAACGATGTCCAACGATGTCCAACGGTGTCCAACGATGTCCAACGATGTCCAACGGTGTCCCACGATGTCCCACGTTGTCCCACGATGTCCCACGTTGTCCCACGTTGTCCCACGTTGTCCCACGTTGTCCCACGTTGTCCCACGTTGTCCCACGTGGTCCCACGTTGTCCCACGTTGTCCCACGGTGTCCAACGATGTCCAACGGTGTCCCACGTTGTCCAACGGTGTCCCACGTTGTCCCACGTTGTCCGACGTTGTCCCACGTTGTCCCACGATGTCCCACGTTGTCCCACGTTGTCCCACGTTGTCCCACGTTGTCCCACGTTGTCCCACGTTGTCCCACGTTGTCCCACGTTGTCCCACGTTGTCCCACGTTGTCCCACGTTGTCCCACGGTGTTCAACGATGTCCAACGGTGTCCAACGGTGTCCCACGGTGTCCAACGGTGTCCCACGTTGTCCCACGTTGTCCCACGTTGTCCCACGTTGTCCCACGTTGTCCCACGTTGTCCCACGTTGTCCAACGATGTCCAACGGTGTCCCACGTTGTCCCACGTTGTTCCATGGTTTCCCACGTTGTCCCACGTTGTCCCACGTTGTCCCACGGTGTCCAACGATGTCCAACGGTGTCCAACGGTGTCCAACGGTGTCCAACGGTGTCCCACGTTGTCCCACGTTGTCCCACGTTGTCCCACGGTGTCCAACGATGTCCAACGGTGTCCCACGTTGTCCCACGTTGTCCCACGTTGTCCCACGTTGTCCCACGTTGTCCCACGTTGTCCCACGTTGTCCCACGTTGTCCCACGTTGTCCCACGTTGTCCCACGTTGTCCCACGTTGTCCCACGTTGTCCCACGTTGTCCCACGTTGTCCCACGTTGTCCCACGTTGTCCCACGTTGTCCAACGATGTCCAACGGTGTCCCACGTTGTCCCACGCTGTTCCATGGTTTCCCACGTTGTCCCACGTGGTCCCACGTTGTCCCACGTTGTCCCACGGTGTCCAACGATGTCCAACGGTGTCCCACGGTGTCCAACGGTGTCCCACGTTGTCCCACGTTGTCCCACGTTGTCCCACGTTGTCCCACGATGTCCCACGTTGTCCAACGATGTCCAACGGTGTCCCACGTTGTCCCACGTTGTCCCACGATGTCCCACGTTGTCCCACGTTGTCCCACGGTTTCCAACGATGTCCAACGGTGTCCAACGGTGTCCCACGGTGTCCAACGGTGTCCCACGTTGTCCCACGTTGTCCCACGTTGTCCCACGTTGTCCCACGTTGTCCCACGTTGTCCCACGTTGTCCCACGTTGTCCTACGTTGTCCCACGTTGTTCCACGTTGTCCCACGTTGTCCCACGTTGTCCCACGTTGTCCCACGGTGTCCAACGATGTCCACCGGTGTCCCACGTTGTCCCACGTTGTCCTACGTTGTCCCACGTTGTCCCACGTTGTCCCACGTTGTCCCACGTTGTCCCGCGTTGTCCCACGGTGTCCAACGGTGTCCCACGTTGTCCCACGTTGTCCCACGGTGTCCAACGATGTCCAACGGTGTCCAACGGTGTCCCACGGTGTCCCACGTTGTCCCACGTGGTCCCACGTTGTCCAACGGTGTCCCACGATGTCCAACGATGTCCAACGATGTCCAACGGTGTCCAACGGTGTCCCACGTTGTCCCACGTTGTCCCACGTTGTCCCACGGTGTCCAACGATGTCCAACGGTGTCCCACGTTGTCCCACGTTGTCCCACGTTGTCCCACGTTGTCCCACGTTGTCCCACGTTGTCCCACGTTGTCCCACGTTGTCCCACGTTGTCCCACGTTGTCCCACGTTGTCCCACGTTGTCCCACGTTGTCCCACGTTGTCCCACGTTGTCCCACGTTGTCCAACGATGTCCAACGGTGTCCCACGTTGTCCCACGGTGTCCCACGTTGTCCCACGTGGTCCCACGTTGTCCCACGTTGTCCCACGGTGTCCAACGATGTCCAACGGTGTCCCACGGTGTCCAACGGTGTCCCACGTTGTCCCACGTTGTCCCACGTTGTCCCACGTTGTCCCACGATGTCCCACGTTGTCCAACGATGTCCAACGGTGTCCCACGTTGTCCCACGTTGTCCCACGTTGTCCCACGTTGTCCCACGTTGTCCCACGTTGTCCCACGGTGTCCAACGGTGTCCAACGATGTCCAACGGTGTCCAACGGTGTCCCACGTTGTCCCACGTTGTCCCACGTTGTCCCACGGTGTCCAACGATGTCCAACGGTGTCCCACGTTGTCCCACGTTGTCCCACGTTGTCCCACGTTGTCCCACGTTGTCCCACGATGTCCCACGTTGTCCCACGTTGTCCCACGTTGTCCCACGTTGTCCCACGTTGTCCCACGGTGTCCAACGGTGTCCAACGGTGTCCCACGATGTCCACCGATGTCCAACGGTGTCCAACGGTGTCCAACGGTGTCCAACGGTGTCCAGCGATGTCCCACGTTGTCCCACGGTGTCCAACGATGTCCAACGGTGTCCCACGTTGTCCCACGTTGTCCCACGTTGTCCCACGTTGTCCCACGTTGTCCCACGTTGTCCCACGTTGTCCCACGTTGTCCCACGGTGTCCAACGATGTCCAACGGTGTCCAACGGTGTCCCACGGTGTCCAACGGTGTCCCACGTTGTCCCACGTTGTCCCACGTTGTCCCACGTTGTCCCACGTTGTCCCACGTTGTCCAACGATGTCCAACGGTGTCCCACGTTGTCCCACGTTGTCCCACGTTGTCCCACGTTGTCCCACGTTGTTCCATGGTTTCCCACGTTGTCCCACGTTGTCCCACGTTGTCCCACGGTGTCCAACGATGTCCAACGGTGTCCAACGGTGTCCAACGGTGTCCCACGGTGTCCAACGGTGTCCCACGTTGTCCCACGTTGTCCCACGTTGTCCCACGTTGTCCCACGTTGTCCAACGGTGTCCCACGGTGTCCAACGGTGTCCCACGTTGTCCCACGTTGTCCCACGTTGTCCCACGTTGTCCCACGTTGTCCCACGTTGTCCCACGGTGTCCAACGGTGTCCAACGATGTCCAACGGTGTCCAACGGTGTCCCACGATGTCCACCGATGTCCAACGGTGTCCAACGGTGTCCAACGGTGTCCAACGGTGTCCAACGATGTCCAACGATGTCCAACGATGTCCAACGGTGTCCCACGGTGTCCCACGGTGTCCAACGGTGTCCCACGTTGTCCCACGTTGTCCCACGTTGTCCCACGTTGTCCCACGATGTCCCACGTTGTCCAGCGATGTCCAACGGTGTCCCACGTTGTCCCACGTTGTCCTACGTTGTCCCACGTTGTCCCACGTTGTCCCACGTTGTCCCACGTTGTCCCACGTTGTCCCACGGTGTCCAACGGTGTCCAACGGTGTCCCACGATGTCCACCGATGTCCAACGGTGTCCAGCGGTGTCCAACGGTGTCCAACGGTGTCCAACGATGTCCCACGTTGTCCCACGTTGTCCCACGTTGTCCCACGGTGTCCAACGATGTCCAACGGTGTCCCACGTTGTCCCACGTTGTCCCACGTTGTCCCACGTTGTCCCACGTTGTCGCACGTTGTCCCACGTTGTCCCACGTTGTCCCACGTTGTCCCACGTTGTCCCACGTTGTCCCACGGTGTCCAACGGTGTCCAACGATGTCCAACGGTGTCCCACGTTGTCCCACGTTGTCCCACGTTGTCCAACGATGTCCCACGTTGTCCCACGTTGTCCCACGTTGTCCCACGTTGTCCCACGTTGTCCCACGTTGTCCCACGTTGTCCCACGTTGTCCCACGTTGTCCCACGTTGTCCCACGGTGTCCAACGGTGTCCAACGATGTCCAACGGTGTCCAACGGTGTCCCACGATGTCCACCGATGTCCAACGGTGTCCAACGGTGTCCAACGGTGTCCCACGATGTCCACCGATGTCCAACTGTGTCCAACGGTGTCCAACGGTGTCCAACGGTGTCCAACGATGTCCAACGATGTCCAACGATGTCCAACGGTGTCCCACGGTGTCCCACGGTGTCCAACGGTGTCCCACGTTGTCCCACGTTGTCCCACGTTGTCCCACGTTGTCCCACGATGTCCCACGTTGTCCAGCGATGTCCAACGGTGTCCCACGTTGTCCCACGTTGTCCTACGTTGTCCCACGTTGTCCCACGTTGTCCCACGTTGTCCCACGTTGTCCCACGTTGTCCCACGGTGTCCAACGGTGTCCAACGGTGTCCCACGATGTCCACCGATGTCCAACGGTGTCCAGCGGTGTCCAACGGTGTCCAACGGTGTCCAACGATGTCCCACGTTGTCCCACGTTGTCCCACGTTGTCCCACGGTGTCCAACGATGTCCAACGGTGTCCCACGTTGTCCCACGTTGTCCCACGTTGTCCCACGTTGTCCCACGTTGTCGCACGTTGTCCCACGTTGTCCCACGTTGTCCCACGTTGTCCCACGTTGTCCCACGTTGTCCCACGGTGTCCAACGGTGTCCAACGATGTCCAACGGTGTCCCACGTTGTCCCACGTTGTCCCACGTTGTCCCACGATGTCCCACGTTGTCCCACGTTGTCCCACGTTGTCCCACGTTGTCCCACGTTGTCCCACGTTGTCCCACGTTGTCCCACGTTGTCCCACGTTGTCCCACGTTGTCCCACGGTGTCCAACGGTGTCCAACGATGTCCAACGGTGTCCAACGGTGTCCCACGATGTCCACCGATGTCCAACGGTGTCCAACGGTGTCCAACGGTGTCCAACGATGTCCAACGATGTCCAACGATGTCCAACGGTGTCCAACGATGTCCAACGATGTCCAACGGTGTCCCACGATGTCCCACGTTGTCCCACGATGTCCCACGTTGTCCCACGTTGTCCCACGTTGTCCCACGTTGTCCCACGTTGTCCCACGTTGTCCCACGTGGTCCCACGTTGTCCCACGTTGTCCCACGGTGTCCAACGATGTCCAACGGTGTCCCACGTTGTCCAACGGTGTCCCACGTTGTCCCACGTTGTCCGACGTTGTCCCACGTTGTCCCACGATGTCCCACGTTGTCCCACGTTGTCCCACGTTGTCCCACGTTGTCCCACGTTGTCCCACGTTGTCCCACGTTGTCCCACGTTGTCCCACGTTGTCCCACGTTGTCCCACGGTGTTCAACGATGTCCAACGGTGTCCAACGGTGTCCCACGGTGTCCAACGGTGTCCCACGTTGTCCCACGTTGTCCCACGTTGTCCCACGTTGTCCCACGTTGTCCCACGTTGTCCCACGTTGTCCCACGTTGTCCAACGATGTCCAACGGTGTCCCACGTTGTCCCACGTTGTCCCACGTTGTCCCACGTTGTCCCACGTTGTCCCACGTTGTCCCACGTTGTCCCACGATGTCCCACGTTGTCCCACGTTGTCCCACGTTGTCCAACGATGTCCAACGGTGTCCCACGTTGTCCCACGTTGTTCCATGGTTTCCCACGTTGTCCCACGTTGTCCCACGTTGTCCCACGGTGTCCAACGATGTCCAACGGTGTCCAACGGTGTCCAACGGTGTCCAACGGTGTCCCACGTTGTCCCACGTTGTCCCACGTTGTCCCACGGTGTCCAACGATGTCCAACGGTGTCCCACGCTGTCCCACGTTGTCCCACGTTGTCCCACGTTGTCCCACGTTGTCCCACGTTGTCCCACGTTGTCCCACGTTGTCCCACGTTGTCCCACGTTGTCCCACGTTGTCCCACGTTGTCCCACGTTGTCCCACGTTGTCCCACGTTGTCCCACGTTGTCCCACGTTGTCCCACGTTGTCCCACGTTGTCCCACGTTGTCCCACGTTGTCCAACGATGTCCAACGGTGTCCCACGTTGTCCCACGTTGTTCCATGGTTTCCCACGTTGTCCCACGTGGTCCCACGTTGTCCCACGTTGTCCCACGGTGTCCAACGGTGTCCAACGGTGTCCCACGGTGTCCAACGGTGTCCCACGTTGTCCCACGTTGTCCCACGTTGTCCCACGTTGTCCCACGATGTCCCACGTTGTCCAACGATGTCCAACGGTGTCCCACGTTGTCCCACGTTGTCCCACGATGTCCCACGTTGTCCCACGTTGTCCCACGGTGTCCAACGATGTCCAACGGTGTCCAACGGTGTCCCACGGTGTCCAACGGTGTCCCACGTTGTCCCACGTTGTCCCACGTTGTCCCACGTTGTCCCACGTTGTCCCACGTTGTCCCACGTTGTCCTACGTTGTCCCACGTTGTTCCACGTTGTCCCACGTTGTCCCACGTTGTCCCACGTTGTCCCACGGTGTCCAACGATGTCCAACGGTGTCCCACGTTGTCCCACGTTGTCCTACGTTGTCCCACGTTGTCCCACGTTGTCCCACGTTGTCCCACGTTGTCCCACGTTGTCCCACGGTGTCCAACGGTGTCCCACGTTGTCCCACGTTGTCCCACGGTGTCCAACGATGTCCAACGGTGTCCAACGGTGTCCCACGGTGTCCCACGTTGTCCCACGTGGTCCCACGTTGTCCAACGGTGTCCCACGATGTCCAACGATGTCCAACGATGTCCAACGGTGTCCAACGGTGTCCCACCTTGTCCCACGTTGTCCCACGTTGTCCCACGGTGTCCAACGATGTCCAACGGTGTCCCACGTTGTCCCACGTTGTCCCACGTTGTCCCACGTTGTCCCACGTTGTCCCACGTTGTCCCACGTTGTCCCACGTTGTCCCACGTTGTCCCACGTTGTCCCACGTTGTCCCACGTTGTCCCACGTTGTCCCACGTTGTCCCACGTTGTCCAACGATGTCCAACGGTGTCCCACGTTGTCCCACGTTGTCCCACGTTGTCCCACGTTGTCCCACGTTGTCCCACGTTGTCCCACGTTGTCCCACGGTGTCCAACGGTGTCCAACGGTGTCCAACGGTGTCCAACGATGTCCAACGGTGTCCAACGGTGTCCCACGGTGTCCAACGGTGTCCAACGGTGTCCCACGGTGTCCAACGGTGTCCCACGTTGTCCCACGTTGTCCCACGTTGTCCCACGTTGTCCCACGATGTCCCACGTTGTCCAACGATGTCCAACGGTGTCCCACGTTGTCCCACGTTGCCCTACGTTGTCCCACGTTGTCCCACGTTGTCCCACGTTGTCCCACGGTGTCCAACGATGTCCAACGGTGTCCAACGGTGTCCCACGGTGTCCCACGTTGTCCCACGTGGTCCCACATTGTCCAACGGTGTCCCACGATGTCCAACGATGTCCAACGATGTCCAACGGTGTCCAACGGTGTCCCACGTTGTCCCACGTTGTCCCACGTTGTCCCACGGTGTCCAACGATGTCCAACGGTGTCCCACGTTGTCCCACGTTGTCCCACGTTGTCCCACGTTGTCCCACGTTGTCCCACGTTGTCCCACGTTGTCCCACGTTGTCCCACGTTGTCCCACGTTGTCCCACGTTGTCCCACGTTGTCCCACGGTGTCCAACGATGTCCAGCGGTGTCCAACGGTGACCCAAGGTGTCCAACGGTGTCCAACGGTGTCCCACGGTGTCCAACGGTGTCCCACGTTGTCCCACGTTGTCCCACGTTGTCCCACGTTGTCCCACGTTGTCCCACGTTGTCCCACGTTGTCCCACGTTGTCCCACGGTGTCCAACGGTGTCCAACGATGTCCAACGGTGTCCAACGGTGTCCCACGTTGTCCCACGTTGTCCCACGTTGTCCCACGGTGTCCAACGATGTCCAACGGTGTCCCACGTTGTCCCACGTTGTCCCACGTTGTCCCACGTTGTCCCACGTTGTCCCACGATGTCCCACGTTGTCCCACGTTGTCCCACGTTGTCCCACGTTGTCCCACGTTGTCCCACGTTGTCCCACGTTGTCTCACGTTGTCCCACGGTGTCCAACGATGTCCAACGGTGTCCAACGATGTCCAACGGTGTCCCACGATGTCCAACGATGTCCAACGATGTCCAACGGTGTCCAACGGTGTCCCACGTTGTCCCACGTTGTCCCACGTTGTCCCACGGTGTCCAACGATGTCCAACGGTGTCCCACGTTGTCCAACGGTGTCCCACGTTGTCCCACGTTGTCCCACGTTGTCCCACGTTGTCCCAAGTTGTCCCACGATGTCCCACGTTGTCCCACGTTGTCCCACGTTGTCCCACGTTGTCCCACGTTGTCCCACGTTGTCCCACGTTGTCCCACGTTGTCCCACGGTGTCCAACGATGTCCAACGGTGTCCAACGGTGTCCCACGGTGTCCAACGGTGTCCCACGTTGTCCCACGTTGTCCCACGTTGTCCCACGTTGTCCCACGTTGTCCCACGTTGTCCAACGATGTCCAACGGTGTCCCACGTTGTCCCACGTTGTCCCACGTTGTCCCACGTTGTCCCACGTTGTTCCATGGTTTCCCACGTTGTCCCACGTTGTCCCACGTTGTCCCACGGTGTCCAACGATGTCCAACGGTGTCCAACGGTGTCCCACGATGTCCACCGATGTCCAACGGTGTCCAACGGTGTCCAACGGTGTCCAACGGTGTCCAACGATGTCCAACGATGTCCAACGATGTTCAACGGTGTCCAACGATGTCCAACGATGTCCAACGGTGTCCCACGATGTCCAACGATGTCCAACGATGTCCAACGGTGTCCAACGGTGTCCAACGGTGTCCCACGGTGTCCAACGGTGTCCCACGTTGTCCCACGTTGTCCCACGTTGTCCCACGTTGTCCCACGTTGTCCCACGTTGTCCCACGTTGTCCTACGTTGTCCCACGTTGTTCCACGTTGTCCCACGTTGTCCCACGTTGTCCCACGTTGTCCCACGGTGTCCAACGGTGTCCCACGTTGTCCCACGTTGTCCCACGTTGTCCCACGTTGTCCCACGTTGTCCCACGTTGTCCCACGTTGTCCCACGTTGTCCCACGTTGTCCCACGGTGTCCAACGGTGTCCAACGGTGTCCAACGGTGTCCAACGATGTCCAACGGTGTCCAACGGTGTCCCACGGTGTCCAACGGTGTCCAACGGTGTCCCACGGTGTCCAACGGTGTCCCACGTTGTCCCACGTTGTCCCACGTTGTCCCACGTTGTCCCACGATGTCCCACGTTGTCCAACGATGTCCAACGGTGTCCCACGTTGTCCCACGTTGTCCTACGTTGTCCCACGTTGTCCCACGTTGTCCCACGTTGTCCCACGTTGTCCCACGTTGTCCCACGGTGTCCAACGGTGTCCCACGTTGTCCCACGTTGTCCCACGGTGTCCAACGATGTCCAACGGTGTCCAACGGTGTCCCACGGTGTCCCACGTTGTCCCACGTGGTCCCACATTGTCCAACGGTGTCCCACGATGTCCAACGATGTCCAACGATGTCCAACGGTGTCCAACGGTGTCCCACGTTGTCCCACGTTGTCCCACGTTGTCCCACGGTGTCCAAAGATGTCCAACGGTGTCCCACGTTGTCCCACGTTGTCCCACGTTGTCCCACGTTGTCCCACGTTGTCCCACGTTGTCCCACGGTGTCCAACGTTGTCCCACGTTGTCCCACGTTGTCCCACGTTGTCCCACGTTGTCCCACGGTGTCCAACGGTGTCCAGCGGTGTCCAACGGTGACCCAAGGTGTCCAACGGTGTCCAACGGTGTCCCACGGTGTCCAACGGTGTCCCACGTTGTCCCACGTTGTCCCACGTTGTCCCACGTTGTCCCACGTTGTCCCACGTTGTCCCACGTTGTCCCACGGTGTCCAACGGTGTCCAACGATGTCCAACGGTGTCCAACGGTGTCCCACGTTGTCCCACGTTGTCCCACGTTGTCCCACGGTGTCCAACGATGTCCAACGGTGTCCCACGTTGTCCCACGTTGTCCCACGTTGTCCCACGTTGTCCCACGTTGTCCCACGATGTCCCACGTTGTCCCACGTTGTCCCACGTTGTCCCGCGTTGTCCCACGTTGTCCCACGTTGTCCCACGTTGTCTCACGTTGTCCCACGGTGTCCAACGATGTCCAACGGTGTCCAACGATGTCCAACGGTGTCCCACGATGTCCAACGATGTCCAACGATGTCCAACGGTGTCCAACGGTGTCCCACGTTGTCCCACGTTGTCCCACGTTGTCCCACGGTGTCCAACGATGTCCAACGGTGTCCCACGTTGTCCAACGGTGTCCCACGTTGTCCCACGTTGTCCCACGTTGTCCCACGTTGTCCCAAGTTGTCCCACGATGTCCCACGTTGTCCCACGTTGTCCCACGTTGTCCCACGTTGTCCCACGTTGTCCCACGTTGTCCCACGTTGTCCCACATTGTCCCACGGTGTCCAACGATGTCCAACGGTGTCCAACGGTGTCCCACGGTGTCCAACGGTGTCCCACGTTGTCCCACGTTGTCCCACGTTGTCCCACGTTGTCCCACGTTGTCCCACGTTGTCCAACGATGTCCAACGGTGTCCCACGTTGTCCCACGTTGTCCCACGTTGTCCCACGTTGTCCCACGTTGTTCCATGGTTTCCCACGTTGTCCCACGTTGTCCCACGTTGTCCCACGGTGTCCAACGATGTCCAACGGTGTCCAACGGTGTCCCACGATGTCCACCGATGTCCAACGGTGTCCAACGGTGTCCAACGGTGTCCAACGGTGTCCAACGATGTCCAACGATGTCCAACGATGTTCAACGGTGTCCAACGATGTCCAACGATGTCCAACGGTGTCCCACGATGTCCAACGATGTCCAACGATGTCCAACGGTGTCCAACGGTGTCCCACGTTGTCCCACGTTGTCCCACGTTGTCCCACGGTGTCCAACGGTGTCCCACGTTGTCCCACGTTGTCCCACGTTGTTCCATGGTTTCCCACGTTGTCCCACGTTGTCCCACGTTGTCCCACGGTGTCCAACGATGTCCAACGGTGTCCAACGGTGTCCAACGGTGTCCAACGGTGTCCAACGATGTCCAACGATGTCCAACGTTGTCCAACGGTGTCCAACGATGTCCAACGATGTCCAACGGTGTCCCACGATGTCCAACGATGTCCAACGGTGTCCAACGGTGTCCCACGTTGTCCCACGTTGTCCCACGTTGTCCCACGGTGTCCAACGATGTCCAACGGTGTCCAACGGTGTCCCACGGTGTCCAACGGTGTCCCACGTTGTCCCACGTTGTCCCACGTTGTCCCACGTTGTCCCACGTTGTCCAACGGTGTCCCACGGTGTCCAACGGTGTACCACGGTGTCCAACGGTGTCCCACGTTGTCCCACGTTGTCCCACGTTGTCCCACGTTGTCCCACGTTGTCCCACGTTGTCCCACGGTGTCCCACGGTGTCCAACGATGTCCAACGGTGTCCAACGGTGTCCAACGGTGTCCAACGATGTCCAACGATGTCCAACGATGTCCAACGGTGTCAAACGATGTCCAACGATGTCCAACGGTGTCCCACGATGTCCAACGATGTCCAACGGTGTCCAACGGTGTCCCACGTTGTCCCACGTTGTCCCACGTTGTCCCACGGTGTCCAACGATGTCCAACGGTGTCCAACGGTGTCCCACGGTGTCCAACGGTTTCCCACGTTGTCCCACGTTGTCCCACGTTGTCCCACGTTGTCCCACGTTGTCCCACGGTGTCCAACGGTGTCCCACGTTGTCCCACGTTGTCCCACGTTGTCCCACGTTGTCCCACGTTGTTCCATGGTTTCCCACGTTGTCCCACGTTGTCCCACGTTGTCCCACGGTGTCCAACGATGTCCAACGGTGTCCAACGGTGTCCAACGGTGTCCAACGGTGTCCAACGATGTCCAACGATGTCCAACGATGTCCAACGGTGTCCAACGATGTCCAACGATGTCCAACGGTGTCCCACGATGTCCAACGATGTCCAACGGTGTCCAACGGTGTCCCACGTTGTCCCACGTTGTCCCACGTTGTCCCACGGTGTCCAACGGTGTCCAACGGTGTCCAACGGTGTCTCACGGTGTCCAACGGTGTCCCACGTTGTCCCACGTTGTCCCACGTTGTCCCACGTTGTCCCACGTTGTCCAACGGTGTCCCACGGTGTCCAACGGTGTCCCACGGTGTCCAACGGTGTCCCACGTTGTCCCACGTTGTCCCACGTTGTCCCACGTTGTCCCACGTTGTCCCACGGTGTCCAACGGTGTCCAACGATGTCCAACGGTGTCCAACGGTGTCCCACGATGTCCACCGATGTCCAACGGTGTCCAACGGTGTCCAACGGTGTCCAACGGTGTCCAACGATGTCCAACGATGTCCAACGATGTCCAACGGTGTCCAACGATGTCCAACGATGTCCAACGGTGTCCCACGATGTCCAACGATGTCCAACGATGTCCAACGGTGTCCAACGGTGTCCCACGTTGTCCCACGTTGTCCCACGTTGTCCCACGGTGTCCAACGATGTGCAACGGTGTCCCACGTTGTCCCACGTTGTCCCACGTTGTCCCACGTTGTTCCATGGTTTCCCACGTTGTCCCACGTTGTCCCACGTTGTCCCACGGTGTCCAACGATGTCCAACGGTGTCCAACGGTGTCCAACGGTGTCCAACGATGTCCAACGATGTCCAACGATGTCCAACGGTGTCCAACGGTGTCCCACGTTGTCCCACGTTGTCCCACGTTGTCCCACGGTGTCCAACGATGTCCAACGGTGTCCAACGATGTCCAACGATGTCTAACGGTGTCCCACGATGTCCAACGATGTCCAACAATGTCCAACGGTGTCCAACGGTGTCCCACGTTGTCCCACGTTGTCCCACGTTGTCCCACGGTGTCCAACGGTGTCCCACGTTGTCCCACGTTGTCCCACGTTGTCCCACGTTGTCCCACGTTGTCCCACGTTGTCCCACGTTGTCCCACGTTGTCCCACGTTGTCCCACGTTGTCCAACGGTGTCCAACGGTGTCCAACGGTGTCCAACGATGTCCAACGGTGTCCAACGGTGTCCCACGGTGTCCAACGGTGTCCAACGGTGTCCAACGGTGTCCCACGTTGTCCCACGTTGTCCCACGTTGTCCAACGATGTCCAACGGTGTCCAACGGTGTCCCACGGTGTCCAACGGTGTCCCACGTTGTCCCACGTTGTCCCACGTTGTCCCACGTTGTCCCAAGTTGTCCCACGATGTCCCACGTTGTCCCACGTTGTCCCACGTTGTCCCACGTTGTCCCACGTTGTCCCACGTTGTCCCACGTTGTCCCACGTTGTCCCACGGTGTCCAACGATGTCCAACGGTGTCCAACGGTGTCCCACGGTGTCCAACGGTGTCCCACGTTGTCCCACGTTGTCCCACGTTGTCCCACGTTGTCCCACGTTGTCCCACGTTGTCCAACGATGTCCAACGTTGTCCCACGTTGTCCCACGTTGTCCCACGTTGTCCCACGTTGTCCCACGTTGTTCCATGGTTTCCCACGTTGTCCCACGTTGTCCCACGTTGTCCCACGTTGTCCCACGTTGTCCCACGTTGTCCTACGTTGTCCCACGTTGTCCCACGTTGTCCCACGTTGTCCCACGTTGTCCCACGTTGTCCCACGGTGTCCAACGGTGTCCCACGTTGTCCCACGTTGTCCCACGTTGTCCCACGTTGTCCCACGTTGTCCCACGTTGTCCCACGTTGTCCCACGTTGTCCCACGTTGTCCCACGTTGTCCCACATTGTCCCACGTTGTCCCACGTTGTCCCACGTTGTCCCACGTTGTCCCACGTTGTCCCACGTTGTCCCACGGTGTCCAACGGTGTCCAACGGTGTCCAACGGTGTCCAACGATGTCCAACGGTGTCCAACGGTGTCCCACGGTGTCCAACGGTGTCCAACGGGGTCCCACGGTGTCCAACGGTGTCCCACGTTGTCCCACGTTGTCCCACGTTGTCCCACGTTGTCCCACGATGTCCCACGTTGTCCAACGATGTCCAACGGTGTCCCACGTTGTCCCACGTTGTCCTACGTTGTCCCACGTTGTCCCACGTTGTCCCACGTTGTCCCACGGTGTCCAACGATGTCCAACGGTGTCCAACGGTGTCCCACGGTGTCCCACGTTGTCCCACGTGGTCCCACATTGTCCAACGGTGTCCCACGATGTCCAACGATGTCCAACGATGTCCAACGGTGTCCAACGGTGTCCCACGTTGTCCCACGTTGTCCCACGTTGTCCCACGGTGTCCAACGATGTCCAACGGTGTCCCACGTTGTCCCACGTTGTCCCACGTTGTCCCACGTTGTCCCACGTTGTCCCACGTTGTCCCACGTTGTCCCACGTTGTCCCACGTTGTCCCACGTTGTCCCACGTTGTCCCACGTTGTCCCACGGTGTCCAACGATGTCCAGTGGTGTCCAACGGTGACCCAAGGTGTCCAACGGTGTCCAACGGTGTCCCACGGTGTCCAACGGTGTCCCACGTTGTCCCACGTTGTCCCACGTTGTCCCACGTTGTCCCACGTTGTCCCACGTTGTCCCACGTTGTCCCACGTTGTCCCACGTTGTCCCACGGTGTCCAACGGTGTCCAACGATGTCCAACGGTGTCCAACGGTGTCCCACGTTGTCCCACGTTGTCCCACGTTGTCCCACGGTGTCCAACGATGTCCAACGGTGTCCCACGTTGTCCCACGTTGTCCCACGTTGTCCCACGTTGTCCCACGTTGTCCCACGATGTCCCACGTTGTCCCACGTTGTCCCACGTTGTCCCACGTTGTCCCACGTTGTCCCACGTTGTCCCACGTTGTCTCACGTTGTCCCACGGTGTCCAACGATGTCCAACGGTGTCCAACGATGTCCAACGGTGTCCCACGATGTCCAACGATGTCCAACGATGTCCAACGGTGTCCAACGGTGTCCCACGTTGTCCCACGTTGTCCCACGTTGTCCCACGGTGTCCAACGATGTCCAACGGTGTCCCACGTTGTCCAACGGTGTCCCACGTTGTCCCACGTTGTCCCACGTTGTCCCACGTTGTCCCAAGTTGTCCCACGATGTCCCACGTTGTCCCACGTTGTCCCACGTTGTCCCACGTTGTCCCACGTTGTCCCACGTTGTCCCACGTTGTCCCACGTTGTCCCACGGTGTCCAACGATGTCCAACGGTGTCCAACGGTGTCCCACGGTGTCCAACGGTGTCCCACGTTGTCCCACGTTGTCCCACGTTGTCCCACGTTGTCCCACGTTGTCCCACGTTGTCCAACGATGTCCAACGGTGTCCCACGTTGTCCCACGTTGTCCCACGTTGTCCCACGTTGTTCCATGGTTTCCCACGTTGTCCCACGTTGTCCCACGTTGTCCCACGGTGTCCAACGATGTCCAACGGTGTCCAACGGTGTCCCACGATGTCCACCGATGTCCAACGGTGTCCAACGATGTCCAACGGTGTCCAACGGTGTCCCACGTTGTCCCACGTTGTCCCACGGTGTCCAACGATGTCCAACGGTGTCCAACGGTGTCCCACGGTGTCCCACGATGTCCAACGATGTCCAACGATGTCCAACGGTGTCCAACGGTGTCCCACGTTGTCCCACGTTGTCCCACGGTGTCCAACGATGTCCAACGGTGTCCAACGGTGTCCCACGGTGTCCCACGATGTCCAACGATGTCCAACGATGTCCAACGGTGTCCAACGGTGTCCCACGTTGTCCCACGTTGTCCCACGTTGTCCCACGGTGTCCAACGGTGTCCAACGGTGTCCCACGGTGTCCAACGGTGTCCCACGTTGTCCCACGTTGTCCCACGTTGTCCCACGTTGTCCCACGATGTCCCACGGTGTCCAACGATGTCCAACGGTGTCCCACGTTGTCCCACGTTGTCCAACGTTGCCCACGTTGTCCCACGTTGTCCCACGTTGTCCCACGTTGTCCCACGTTGTCCCACGGTGTCCAACGGTGTCCCACGTTGTCCCACGTTGTCCCACGGTGTCCAACGATGTCCAACGGTGTCCAACGGTGTCCCACGGTGTCCCACGTTGTCCCACGTGGTCCCACATTGTCCAACGGTGTCCCACGATGTCCAACGATGTCCAACGATGTCCAACGGTGTCCAACGGTGTCCCACGTTGTCCCACGTTGTCCCACGTTGTCCCACGGTGTCCAACGATGTCCAACGGTGTCCCACGTTGTCCCACGTTGTCCCACGTTGTCCCACGTTGTCCCACGTTGTCCCACGTTGTCCCACGTTGTCCCACGTTGTCCCACGTTGTCCCACGTTGTCCCACGTTGTCCCACGGTGTCCAACGATGTCCAGCGGTGTCCAACGGTGACCCAAGGTGTCCAACGGTGTCCAACGGTGTCCCACGGTGTCCAACGGTGTCCCACGTTGTCCCACGTTGTCCCACGTTGTCCCACGTTGTCCCACGTTGTCCCACGTTGTCCCACGTTGTCCCACGTTGTCCCACGTTGTCCCACGGTGTCCAACGGTGTCCAACGATGTCCAACGGTGTCCAACGGTGTCCCACGTTGTCCCACGTTGTCCCACGTTGTCCCACGGTGTCCAACGATGTCCAACGGTGTCCCACGTTGTCCCACGTTGTCCCACGTTGTCCCACGTTGTCCCACGTTGTCCCACGATGTCCCACGGTGTCCAACGATGTCCAACGGTGTCCAACGATGTCCAACGGTGTCCCACGATGTCCAACGATGTCCAACGATGTCCAACGGTGTCCAACGGTGTCCCACGTTGTCCCACGTTGTCCCACGTTGTCCCACGGTGTCCAACGATGTCCAACGGTGTCCCACGTTGTCCAACGGTGTCCCACGTTGTCCCACGTTGTCCCACGTTGTCCCACGTTGTCCCAAGTTGTCCCACGATGTCCCACGTTGTCCCACGTTGTCCCACGTTGTCCCACGTTGTCCCACGTTGTCCCACGTTGTCCCACGTTGTCCCACGTTGTCCCACGGTGTCCAACGATGTCCAACGGTGTCCACCGGTTTCCCACGGTGTCCAACGGTGTCCCACGTTGTCCCACGTTGTCCCACGTTGTCCCACGTTGTCCCACGTTGTCCCACGTTGTCCAACGATGTCCAACGGTGTCCCACGTTGTCCCACGTTGTCCCACGTTGTCCCACGTTGTTCCATGGTTTCCCACGTTGTCCCACGTTGTCCCACGTTGTCCCACGTTGTCCCACGTTGTCCCACGTTGTCCCACGTTGTCCCACGTTGTTCCATGGTTTCCCACGTTGTCCCACGTTGTCCCACGTTGTCCCACGGTGTCCAACGATGTCCAACGGTGTCCAACGGTGTCCCACGATGTCCACCGATGTCCAACGGTGTCCAACGGTGTCCAACGGTGTCCAACGGTGTCCAACGATGTCCAACGATGTCCAACGATGTCCAACGGTGTCCAACGGTGTCCCACGTTGTCCCACGTTGTCCCACGTTGTCCCACGGTGTCCAACGGTGTCCAACGGTGTCCCACGGTGTCCAACGGTGTCCCACGTTGTCCCACGTTGTCCCACGTTGTCCCACGTTGTCCCACGATGTCCCACGTTGTCCAACGATGTCCAACGGTGTCCCACGTTGTCCCACGTTGTCCTACGTTGCCCACGTTGTCCCACGTTGTCCCACGTTGTCCCACGTTGTCCCACGTTGTCCCACGGTGTCCAACGGTGTCCCACGTTGTCCCACGTTGTCCCACGGTGTCCAACGATGTCCAACGGTGTCCAACGGTGTCCCACGGTGTCCCACGTTGTCCCACGTGGTCCCACATTGTCCAACGGTGTCCCACGATGTCCAACGATGTCCAACGATGTCCAACGGTGTCCAACGGTGTCCCACGTTGTCCCACGTTGTCCCACGTTGTCCCACGGTGTCCAACGATGTCCAACGGTGTCCCACGTTGTCCCACGTTGTCCCACGTTGTCCCACGTTGTCCCACGTTGTCCCACGTTGTCCCACGTTGTCCCACGTTGTCCCACGTTGTCCCACGTTGTCCCACGTTGTCCCACGTTGTCCCACGGTGTCCAACGATGTCCAGCGGTGTCCAACGGTGACCCAAGGTGTCCAACGGTGTCCAACGGTGTCCCACGGTGTCCAACGGTGTCCCACGTTGTCCCACGTTGTCCCACGTTGTCCCACGTTGTCCCACGTTGTCCCACGTTGTCCCACGTTGTCCCACGTTGTCCCACGTTGTCCCACGGTGTCCAACGGTGTCCAACGATGTCCAACGGTGTCCAACGGTGTCCCACGTTGTCCCACGTTGTCCCACGTTGTCCCACGGTGTCCAACGCTGTCCAACGGTGTCCCACGTTGTCCCACGTTGTCCCACGTTGTCCCACGTTGTCCCACGTTGTCCCACGATGTCCCACGTTGTCCCACGTTGTCCCACGTTGTCTCACGTTGTCCCACGGTGTCCAACGATGTCCAACGGTGTCCAACGATGTCCAACGGTGTCCCACGATGTCCAACGATGTCCAACGATGTCCAACGGTGTCCAACGGTGTCCCACGTTGTCCCACGTTGTCCCACGTTGTCCCACGGTGTCCAACGATGTCCAACGGTGTCCCACGTTGTCCAACGGTGTCCCACGTTGTCCCACGTTGTCCCACGTTGTCCCACGTTGTCCCAAGTTGTCCCACGATGTCCCACGTTGTCCCACGTTGTCCCACGTTGTCCCACGTTGTCCCACGTTGTCCCACGTTGTCCCACGTTGTCCCACGTTGTCCCACGGTGTCCAACGATGTCCAACGGTGTCCAACGGTGTCCCACGGTGTCCAACGGTGTCCCACGTTGTCCCACGTTGTCCCACGTTGTCCCACGTTGTCCCACGTTGTCCCACGTTGTCCAACGATGTCCAACGGTGTCCCACGTTGTCCCACGTTGTCCCACGTTGTCCCACGTTGTCCCACGTTGTTCCATGGTTTCCCACGCTGTCCCACGTTGTCCCACGTTGTCCCACGGTGTCCAACGATGTCCAACGGTGTCCAACGGTGTCCCACGATGTCCACCGATGTCCAACGGTGTCCAACGGTGTCCAACGGTGTCCAACGGTGTCCAACGATGTCCAACGATGTCCAACGATGTTCAACGGTGTCCAACGATGTCCAACGATGTCCAACGGTGTCCCACGATGTCCAACGATGTCCAACGATGTCCAACGGTGTCCAACGGTGTCCCACGTTGTCCCACGTTGTCCCACGTTGTCCCACGGTGTCCAACGGTGTCCCACGTTGTCCCACGTTGTCCCACGTTGTTCCATGGTTTCCCACGTTGTCCCACGTTGTCCCACGTTGTCCCACGGTGTCCAACGATGTCCAACGGTGTCCAACGGTGTCCAACGGTGTCCAACGGTGTCCAACGATGTCCAACGATGTCCAACGATGTCCAACGGTGTCCAACGATGTCCAACGATGTCCAACGGTGTCCCACGATGTCCAACGATGTCCAACGGTGTCCAACGGTGTCCCACGTTGTCCCACGTTGTCCCACGTTGTCCCGCGGTGTCCAACGATGTCCAACGGTGTCCAACGGTGTCCCACGGTGTCCAACGGTGTCCCACGTTGTCCCACGTTGTCCCACGTTGTCCCACGTTGTCCCACGTTGTCCAACGGTGTCCCACGGTGTCCAACGGTGTCCCACGGTGTCCAACGGTGTCCCACGTTGTCCCACGTTGTCCCACGTTGTCCCACGTTGTCCCACGTTGTCCCACGTTGTCCCACGGTGTCCAACGGTGTCCAACGATGTCCAACGGTGTCCAACGGTGTCCAACGGTGTCCAACGATGTCCAACGATGTCCAACGATGTCCAACGGTGTCCAACGATGTCCAACGATGTCCAACGGTGTCCCACGATGTCCAACGATGTCCAACGGTGTCCAACGGTGTCCCACGTTGTCCCACGTTGTCCCACGTTGTCCCACGTTGTCCCACGGTGTCCAACGATGTCCAACGGTGTCCAACGGTGTCCCACGGTGTCCAACGGTGTCCCACGTTGTCCCACGTTGTCCCACGTTGTCCCACGTTGTCCCACGTTGTCCCACGGTGTCCAACGGTGTCCCACGTTGTCCCACGTTGTCCCACGTTGTCCCACGTTGTCCCACGTTGTTCCATGGTTTCCCACGTTGTCCCACATTGTCCCACGTTGTCCCACGGTGTCCAACGATGTCCAACGGTGTCCAACGGTGTCCAACGGTGTCCAACGGTGTCCAACGATGTCCAACGATGTCCAACGATGTCCAACGGTGTCCAACGATGTCCAACGATGTCCAACGGTGTCCCACGATGTCCAACGATGTCCAACGGTGTCCAACGGTGTCCCACGTTGTCCCACGTTGTCCCACGTTGTCCCACGGTGTCCAACGATGTCCAACGGTGTCCAACGGTGTCTCACGGTGTCCAACGGTGTCCCACGTTGTCCCACGTTGTCCCACGTTGTCCCACGTTGTCCCACGTTGTCCAACGGTGTCCCACGGTGTCCAACGGTGTCCCACGGTGTCCAACGGTGTCCCACGTTGTCCCACGTTGTCCCACGTTGTCCCACGTTGTCCCACGTTGTCCCACGTTGTCCCACGGTGTCCAACGGTGTCCAACGATGTCCAACGGTGTCCAACGGTGTCCCACGATGTCCACCGATGTCCAACGGTGTCCAACGGTGTCCAACGGTGTCCAACGGTGTCCAACGATGTCCAACGATGTCCAACGATGTCCAACGGTGTCCAACGATGTCCAACGATGTCCAACGGTGTCCCACGATGTCCAACGATGTCCAACGGTGTCCAACGGTGTCCCACGTTGTCCCACGTTGTCCCACGTTGTCCCACGGTGTCCAACGATGTCCAACGGTGTCCCACGTTGTCCCACGTTGTCCCACGTTGTCCCACGTTGTTCCATGGTTTCCCACGTTGTCCCACGTTGTCCCACGTTGTCCCACGATGTCCAACGATGTCCAACGGTGTCCAACGGTGTCCAACGGTGTCCAACGATGTCCAACGATGTCCAACGATGTCCAACGGTGTCCAACGGTGTCCCACGTTGTCCCACGTTGTCCCACGTTGTCCCACGGTGTCCAACGTTGTCCAACGGTGTCCAACGATGTCCAACGATGTCTAACGGTGTCCCACGATGTCCAACGATGTCCAACAATGTCCAACGGTGTCCAACGGTGTCCCACGTTGTCCCACGTTGTCCCACGTTGTCCCACGGTGTCCAACGGTGTCCCACGTTGTCCCACGTTGTCCCACGTTGTCCCACGTAGTCCCACGTTGTCCCACGTTGTCCCACGTTCTCCCACGTTGTCCCACGTTGTCCCACGTTGTCCAACGGTGTCCAACGGTGTCCAACGGTGTCCAACGATGTCCAACGGTGTCCAACGGTGTCCCACGGTGTCCAACGGTGTCCAACGGTGTCCAACGGTGTCCCACGTTGTCCCACGTTGTCCCACGTTGTCCAACGATGTCCAACGGTGTCCAACGGTGTCCCACGGTGTCCAACGGTGTCCCACGTTGTCCCACGTTGTCCCACGTTGTCCCACGTTGTCCCAAGTTGTCCCACGATGTCCCACGTTGTCCCACGTTGTCCCACGTTGTCCCACGTTGTCCCACGTTGTCCCACGTTGTCCCACGTTGTCCCACGTTGTCCCACGGTGTCCAACGATGTCCAACGGTGTCCAACGGTGTCCCACGGTGTCCAACGGTGTCCCACGTTGTCCCACGTTGTTCCATGGTTTCCCACGTTGTCCCACGTTGTCCCACGTTGTCCCACGGTGTCCAACGATGTCCAACGGTGTCCAACGGTGTCCAACGGTGTCCAACGGTGTCCAACGATGTCCAACGATGTCCAACGATGTCCAACGGTGTCCAACGATGTCCAACGATGTCCAACGGTGTCCCACGATGTCCAACGATGTCCAACGGTGTCCCACGGTGTCCCACGTTGTCCCACGTTGTCCCACGTTGTCCCGCGGTGTCCAACGATGTCCAACGGTGTCCAACGGTGTCCCACGGTGTCCAACGGTGTCCCACGTTGTCCCACGTTGTCCCACGTTGTCCCACGTTGTCCCACGTTGTCCAACGGTGTCCCACGGTGTCCAACGGTGTCCCACGGTGTCCAACGGTGTCCCACGTTGTCCCACGTTGTCCCACGTTGTCCCACGTTGTCCCACGTTGTCCCACGGTGTCCAACGGTGTCCAACGATGTCCAACGGTGTCCAACGGTGTCCAACGGTGTCCAACGATGTCCAACGATGTCCAACGATGTCCAACGGTGTCCAACGATGTCCAACGATGTCCAACGGTGTCCCACGATGTCCAACGATGTCCAACGGTGTCCAACGGTGTCCCACGTTGTCCCACGTTGTCCCACGTTGTCCCACGTTGTCCCACGGTGTCCAACGATGTCCAACGGTGTCCAACGGTGTCCCACGGTGTCCAACGGTGTCCCACGTTGTCCCACGTTGTCCCACGTTGTCCCACGTTGTCCCACGTTGTCCCACGTTGTCCCACGGTGTCCCACGTTGTCCCACGTTGTCCCACGTTGTCCCACGTTGTCCCACGTTGTTCCATGGTTTCCCACGTTGTCCCACATTGTCCCACGTTGTCCCACGGTGTCCAACGATGTCCAACGGTGTCCAACGGTGTCCAACGGTGTCCAACGGTGTCCAACGATGTCCAACGATGTCCAACGATGTCCAACGGTGTCCAACGATGTCCAACGATGTCCAACGGTGTCCCACGATGTCCAACGATGTCCAACGGTGTCCAACGGTGTCCCACGTTGTCCCACGTTGTCCCACGTTGTCCCACGGTGTCCAACGATGTCCAACGGTGTCCAACGGTGTCTCACGGTGTCCAACGGTGTCCCACGTTGTCCCACGTTGTCCCACGTTGTCCCACGTTGTCCCACGTTGTCCCACGGTGTCCCACGGTGTCCAACGGTGTCCCACGGTGTCCAACGGTGTCCCACGTTGTCCCACGTTGTCCCACGTTGTCCCACGTTGTCCCACGTTGTCCCACGTTGTCCCACGGTGTCCAACGGTGTCCAACGATGTCCAACGGTGTCCAACGGTGTCCCACGATGTCCACCGATGTCCAACGGTGTCCAACGGTGTCCAACGGTGTCCAACGGTGTCCAACGATGTCCAACGATGTCCAACGATGTCCAACGGTGTCCAACGATGTCCAACGGTGTCCAACGGTGTCCCACGATGTCCAACGATGTCCAACGGTGTCCAACGGTGTCCCACGTTGTCCCACGTTGTCCCACGTTGTCCCACGGTGTCCAACGATGTCCAACGGTGTCCCACGTTGTCCCACGTTGTCCCACGTTGTCCCACGTTGTTCCATGGTTTCCCACGTTGTCCCACGTTGTCCCACGTTGTCCCACGGTGTCCAACGATGTCCAACGGTGTCCAACGGTGTCCAACGATGTCCAACGATGTCCAACGATGTCCAACGATGTCCAACGGTGTCCAACGGTGTCCCACGTTGTCCCACGTTGTCCCACGTTGTCCCACGTTGTCCCACGGTGTCCAACGATGTCCAACGGTGTCCAACGATGTCCAACGATGTCCAACGGTGTCCCACGATGTCCAACGATGTCCAACAATGTCCAACGGTGTCCAACGGTGTCCCACGTTGTCCCACGTTGTCCCACGTTGTCCCACGGTGTCCAACGGTGTCCCACGTTGTCCCACGTTGTCCCACGTTGTCCCACGTAGTCCCACGTTGTCCCACGTTGTCCCACGTTGTCCCACGTTGTCCCACGTTGTCCCACGTTGTCCAACGGTGTCCAACGGTGTCCAACGGTGTCCAACGATGTCCAACGGTGTCCAACGGTGTCCCACGGTGTCCAACGGTGTCCAACGGTGTCCAACGGTGTCCCACGTTGTCCCACGTTGTCCCACGTTGTCCAACGATGTCCAACGGTGTCCAACGGTGTCCCACGGTGTCCAACGGTGTCCCACGTTGTCCCACGTTGTCCCACGTTGTCCCACGTTGTCCCTAGTTGTCCCACGATGTCCCACGTTGTCCCACGTTGTCCCACGTTGTCCCACGTTGTCCCACGTTGTCCCACGTTGTCCCACGTTGTCCCACGTTGTCCCACGGTGTCCAACGATGTCCAACGGTGTCCAACGGTGTCCCACGGTGTCCAACGGTGTCCCACGTTGTCCCACGTTGTCCCACGTTGTCCCACGTTGTCCCACGTTGTCCCACGTTGTCCAACGATGTCCAACGGTGTCCCACGTTGTCCCACGTTGTCCCACGTTGTCCCACGTTGTCCCACGTTGTCCCATGGTTTCCCACGTTGTCCCACGTTGTCCCACGTTGTCCCACGTTGTCCCACGTTGTCCCACGGTGTCCAACGGTGTCCCACGTTGTACCACGTTGTCCCACGTTGTCCCACGTTGTTCCATGGTTTCCCACGTTGTCCCACGTTGTCCCACGTTGTCCCACGGTGTCCAACGATGTCCAACGGTGTCCAACGGTGTCCAACGGTGTCCAACGGTGTCCAACGATGTCCAACGATGTCCAACGATGTCCCACGGTGTCCAACGATGTCCAACGATGTCCAACGGTGTCCCACGATGTCCAACGATGTCCAACGGTGTCCAACGGTGTCCCACGTTGTCCCACGTTGTCCCACGTTGTCCCACGGTGTCCAACGATGTCCAACGGTGTCCAACGGTGTCCCACGGTGTCCAACGGTGTCCCACGTTGTCCCACGTTGTCCCACGTTGTCCCACGTTGTCCCACGTTGTCCAACGGTGTCCCACGGTGTCCAACGGTGTCCCACGGTGTCCAACGGTGTCCCACGGTGTCCCACGTTGTCCCACGTTGTCCCACGTTGTCCCACGTTGTCCCACGTTGTCCCACGGTGTCCAACGGTGTCCAACGATGTCCAACGGTGTCCAACGGTGTCCAACGGTGTCCAACGATGTCCAACGATGTCCAACGATGTCCAACGGTGTCCAACGATGTCCAACGATGTCCAACGGTGTCCCACGATGTCCAACGATGTCCAACGGTGTCCAACGGTGTCCCACGTTGTCCCACGTTGTCCCACGTTGTCCCACGGTGTCCAACGATGTCCAACGGTGTCCAACGGTGTCCCACGGTGTCCAACGGTGTCCCACGTTGTCCCACGTTGTCCCACGTTGTCCCACGTTGTCCCACGTTGTCCCACGGTGTCCAACGGTGTCCCACGGTGTCCAACGGTGTCCCACGTTGTCCCACGTTGTCCCACGTTGTCCCACGTTGTCCCACGTTGTCCAACGGTGTCCCACGGTGTCCAACGGTGTCCCACGGTGTCCAACGGTGTCCCACGTTGTCCCACGTTGTCCCACGTTGTCCCACGTTGTCCCACGTTGTCCCACGTTGTCCCACGGTGTCCAACGGTGTCCAACGATGTCCAACGGTGTCCAACGGTGTCCCACGATGTCCACCGATGTCCAACGGTGTCCAACGGTGTCCAACGGTGTCCAACGGTGTCCAACGATGTCCAACGATGTCCAACGATGTCCAACGGTGTCCAACGATGTCCAACGATGTCCAACGGTGTCCCACGATGTCCAACGATGTCCAACGATGTCCAACGGTGTCCAACGGTGTCCCACGTTGTCCCACGTTGTCCCACGTTGTCCCACGGTGTCCAACGATGTCCAACGGTGTCCCACGTTGTCCCACGTTGTCCCACGTTGTCCCACGTTGTTCCATGGTTTCCCACGTTGTCCCACGTTGTCCCACGTTGTCCCACGGTGTCCAACGATGTCCAACGGTGTCCAACGGTGTCCAACGGTGTCCAACGATGTCCAACGATGTCCAACGATGTCCAACGGTGTCCAACGGTGTCCCACGTTGTCCCACGTTGTCCCACGTTGTCCCACGGTGTCCAACGATGTCCAACGGTGTCCAACGATGTCCAACGATGTCCAACGGTGTCCCACGATGTCCAACGATGTCCAACAATGTCCAACGGTGTCCAACGGTGTCCCACGTTGTCCCACGATGTCCAACGGTGTCCAACGGTGTCCCACGTTGTCCCACGTTGTCCCACGTTGTCCCACGTTGTCCCACGTTGTTCCATGGTTTCCCACGTTGTCCCACGGTGTCCAACGATGTCCAACGGTGTCCAACGGTGTCCCACGGTGTCCAACGGTGTCCCACGTTGTCCCACGTTGTCCCACGTTGTCCCACGTTGTCCCACGTTGTCCAACGGTGTCCCACGGTGTCCAACGGTGTTCCACGTTGTCCCACGTTGTCCCACGTTGTCCCACGTTGTCCCACGTTGTCCCACGTTGTCCCACGTTGTCCCACGTTGTCCCACGTTGTCCAACGGTGTCCCACGGTGTCCAACGGTGTCCCACGTTGTCCCACGTTGTCCCACGTTGTCCCACGGTGTCCAACGATGTCCAACGGTGTCCCACGTTGTCCCACGTTGTCCCACGTTGTCCCACGTTGTCCCACGTTGTCCAACGGTGTCCCACGGTGTCCAACGGAGTCCCACGTTGTCCCACGTTGTCCCACGTTGTCCCACGTTGTCCCACGTTGTCCCACGTTGTCCCACGTTGTCCCACAGTGTCCAACGATGTCCAACGGTGTCCAACGGTGTCCCACGATGTCCACCGATGTCCAACGGTGTCCAACGGTGTCCCACGTTGTCCCACGTTGTCCCACGTTGTCCCACGTTGTTCCATGGTTTCCCACGTTGTCCCACGTTGTCCCACGTTGTCCCACGGTGTCCAACGATGTCCAACGGTGTCCAACGGTGTCCAACGGTGTCCAACGGTGTCCAACGATGTCCAACGATGTCCAACGATGTCCAACGGTGTCCAACGATGTCCAACGATGTCCAACGGTGTCCCACGATGTCCAACGATGTCCAACGGTGTCCAACGGTGTCCCACGTTGTCCCACGTTGTCCCACGTTGTCCCACGGTGTCCAACGATGTCCAACGGTGTCCAACGGTGTCCCACGGTGTCCAACGGTGTCCCACGTTGTCCCACGTTGTCCCACGTTGTCCCACGTTGTCCCACGTTGTCCAACGGTGTCCCACGGTGTCCAACGGTGTCCCACGGTGTCCAACGGTGTCCCACGTTGTCCCACGTTGTCCCACGTTGTCCCACGTTGTCCCACGTTGTCCCACGTTGTCCCACGGTGTCCAACGGTGTCCAACGATGTCCAACGGTGTCCAACGGTGTCCCACGATGTCCACCGATGTCCAACGGTGTCCAACGGTGTCCAACGGTGTCCAACGGTGTCCAACGATGTCCAACGATGTCCAACGATGTCCAACGGTGTCCAACGATGTCCAACGATGTCCAACGGTGTCCCACGATGTCCAACGATGTCCAACGATGTCCAACGGTGTCCAACGGTGTCCCACGTTGTCCCACGTTGTCCCACGTTGTCCCACGGTGTCCAACGATGTCCAACGGTGTCCCACGTTGTCCCACGTTGTCCCACGTTGTCCCACGTTGTTCCATGGTTTCCCACGTTGTCCCACGGTGTCCAACGATGTCCAACGGTGTCCAGCGGTGTCCCACGGTGTCCAACGGTGTCCCACGTTGTCCCACGTTGTCCCACGTTGTCCCACGTTGTCCCACGTTGTCCCACGGTGTCCCACGGTGTCCAACGGTGTTCCACGTTGTCCCACGTTGTCCCACGTTGTCCCACGTTGTCCCACGTTGTCCCACGTTGTCCCACGTTGTCCCACGTTGTCCCACGTTGTCCAACGGTGTCCCACGGTGTCCAACGGTGTCCCACGTTGTCCCACGTTGTCCCACGTTGTCCCACGGTGTCCAACGATGTCCAACGGTGTCCCACGTTGTCCCACGTTGTCCCACGTTGTCCCACGTTGTCCCACGTTGTCCAACGGTGTCCCACGGTGTCCAACGGAGTCCCACGTTGTCCCACGTTGTCCCACGTTGTCCCACGTTGTCCCACGTTGTCCCACGTTGTCCCACGTTGTCCCACAGTGTCCAACGATGTCCAACGGTGTCCAACGGTGTCCCACGATGTCCACCGATGTCCAACGGTGTCCAACGGTGTCCAACGGTGTCCAACGGTGTCCCACGATGTCCACCGATGTCCAACGGTGTCCAACGGTGTCCAACGGTGTCCAACGGTGTCCAACGATGTCCAACGATGTCCAACGATGTCCAACGGTGTCCAACGATGTCCAACGATGTCCAACGGTGTCCCACGATGTCCAACGATGTCCAACGATGTCCAACGGTGTCCAACGGTGTCCCACGTTGTCCCACGTTGTCCAACGATGTCCAACGGTGTCCAACGATGTCCAACGATGTCCAACGGTGTCCCACGATGTCCAACGATGTCCAACGATGTCCAACGGTGTCCAACGGTGTCCCACGTTGTCCCACGTTGTCCCACGTTGTCCCACGGTGTCCAACGATGTCCAACGGTGTCCCACGTTGTCCAACGGTGTCCCACGTTGTCCCACGTTGTCCCACGTTGTCCCACGTTGTCCCACGATGTCCCACGTTGTCCCACGTTGTCCCACGTTGTCCCAAGTTGTCCCACGTTGTCCCACGTTGTCCCACGTTGTCCCACGTTGTCCCACGTTGTCCCACGGTGTCCAACGTTGTCCAACGATGTCCAACGGTGTCCAACGGTGTCCCACGTTGTCCCACGTTGTCCCACGTTGTCCCACGGTGTCCAACGATGTCCAACGGTGTCCCACGTTGTCCCACGTTGTCCCACGTTGTCCCACGTTGTCCCACGTTGTCCCACGATGTCCCACGTTGTCCCACGTTGTCCCACGTTGTCCCACGTTGTCCCACGTTGCCCCACGTTGTCCAACGATGTCCAACGGTGTCCAACGATGTCCCACGTTGTCCCACGTTGTCCCACGTTGTCCCACGTTGTCCAACGATGTCCAACGGTGTCCCACGTTGTCCCACGTTGTCCCACGTTGTCCCACGTGGTCCCACGTTGTCCCACGTTGTCCCACGGTGTCCAACGATGTCCAGCGGTGTCCAACGGTGTCCAACGGTGTCCAACGTTGTCCCACGTTGTCCCACGTTGTCCCACGTTGTCCCACGATGTCCCACGTTGTCCAAAGATGTCCAACGGTGTCCCACGTTGCCCACGTTGTCCCACGATGTCCCACGTTGTCCCACGTTGTCCCACGTTGTCCCACGGTGTCCAACGGTGTCCCACGTTGTCCCACGTTGTCCCACGGTGTCCAACGATGTCCAACGGTGTCCCACGTTGTCCCACGTTGTCCCACGTTGTCCCACGTTGTCCCACGTTGTCCCACGTTGTCCCACGTTGTCCTACGTTGTCCCACGTTGTTCCACGTTGTCCCACGTTGTCCCACGTTGTCCCACGTTGTCCCACGGTGTCCAACGGTGTCCCACGTTGTCCCACGTTGTCCCACGTTGTCCCACGTTGTCCCACGTTGTCCAGCGATGTCCAACGGTGTCCCACGTTGTCCCACGTTGTCCCACGATGTCCCACGTTGTCCCACGTTGTCCCACGGTGTCCCACGTTGTCCCACGTTGTCCCACGGTGTCCAACGAAGTCCAACGGTGTCCAACGGTGTCCAACGGTGTCCCACGGTGTCCCACGTTGTCCCACGTGGTCCCACGTTGTCCAACGGTGTCCCACGATGTCCAACGATGTCCAACGATGTCCAACGGTGTCCAACGGTGTCCCACGTTGTCCCACGTTGTCCCACGTTGTCCCACGGTGTCCAACGATGTCCAACGGTGTCCCACGTTGTCCCACGTTGTCCCACGTTGTCCCACGTTGTCCCACGTTGTCCCACGTTGTCCCACGTTGTCCCACGTTGTCCCACGTTGTCCCACGTTGTCCCACGGTGTCCAACGATGTCCAGCGGTGTCCAACGGTGACCCAAGGTGTCCAACGGTGTCCAACGGTGTCCCACGGTGTCCAACGGTGTCCCACGTTGTCCCACGTTGTCCCACGTTGTCCCACGTTGTCCCACGTTGTCCCACGTTGTCCTACATTGTCCCACGTTGTCCCACGTTGTCCCACGTTGTCCCACGTTGTCCCACGTTGTCCAACGGTGTCCAACGGTGTCCCACGTTGTCCCACGTTGTCCCACGTTGTCCCACGGTGTCCAACGTTGTCCAACGGTGTCCCACGTTGTCCCACGTTGTCCCACGTTGTCCCACGTTGTCCCACGTTGTCCCACGATGTCCCACGTTGTCCCACGTTGTCCCACGTTGTCCCACGTTGTCCCACGTTGTCCCACGTTGTCCCACGTTGTCCCACGTTGTCCCACGTTGTCCCACGTTGTCCCACGTTGTCCCACGTTGTCCCACGTTGTCCCACGTTGTCCCACGTTGTCCAACGATGTCCAACGGTGTCCCACGTTGTCCCACGTTGTCCCACGTTGTCCCACGTGGTCCCACGTTGTCCCACGTTGCCCCACGGTGTCCAACGATGTCCAACGGTGTCCCACGGTGTCCAACGGTGTCCCACGTTGTCCCGCGTTGTCCCACGTTGTCCCACGTTGTCCCACGATGTCCCACGTTGTCCAAAGATGTCCAACGGTGTCCCACGTTGCCCACGTTGTCCCACGATGTCCCACGTTGTCCCACGTTGTCCCACGTTGTCCCACGGTGTCCAACGGTGTCCCACGTTGTCCCACGTTGTCCCACGGTGTCCAACGATGTCCAACGGTGTCCCACGTTGTCCCACGTTGTCCCACGTTGTCCCACGTTGTCCCACGTTGTCCCACGTTGTCCCTCGTTGTCCTACGTTGTCCCACGTTGTTCCACGTTGTCCCACGTTGTCCCACGTTGTCCCACGTTGTCCAACGGTGTCCCACGGTGTCCAACGGTGTCCCACGTTGTCCCACGTTGTCCCACGTTGTCCCACGTTGTCCCACGTTGTCCCACGTTGTCCCACGTTGTCCCACGTTGTCCCACGTTGTCCAACGGTGTCCCACGGTGTCCAACGGTGTCCCACGTTGTCCCACGTTGTCCCACGTTGTCCCACGGTGTCCAACGATGTCCAACGGTGTCCCACGTTGTCCCACGTTGTCCCACGTTGTCCCACGTTGTCCCACGTTGTCCAACGGTGTCCCACGGTGTCCAACGGAGTCCCACGTTGTCCCACGTTGTCCCACGTTGTCCCACGTTGTCCCACGTTGTCCCACGTTGTCCCACGTTGTCCCACAGTGTCCAACGATGTCCAACGGTGTCCAACGGTGTCCCACGATGTCCACCGATGTCCAACGGTGTCCAACGGTGTCCCACGTTGTCCCACGTTGTCCCACGTTGTCCCACGTTGTTCCATGGTTTCCCACGTTGTCCCACGTTGTCCCACGGTGTCCAACGATGTCCAACGGTGTCCAACGGTGTCCAACGGTGTCCAACGGTGTCCAACGTTGTCCAACGATGTCCAACGATGTCCAACGGTGTCCAACGATGTCCAACGATGTCCAACGGTGTCCCACGATGTCCAACGATGTCCAACGGTGTCCCACGGTGTCCCACGTTGTCCCACGTTGTCCCACGTTGTCCCACGGTGTCCAACGATGTCCAACGGTGTCCAACGGTGTCCCACGGTGTCCAACGGTGTCCCACGTTGTCCCACGTTGTCCCACGTTGTCCCACGTTGTCCCACGTTGTCCAACGGTGTCCCACGGTGTCCAACGGTGTCCCACGGTGTCCAACGGTGTCCCACGTTGTCCCACGTTGTCCCACGTTGTCCCACGTTGTCCCACGTTGTCCCACGTTGTCCCACGGTGTCCAACGGTGTCCAACGATGTCCAACGGTGTCCAACGGTGTCCCACGATGTCCACCGATGTCCAACGGTGTCCAACGGTGTCCAACGGTGTCCAACGGTGTCCAACGATGTCCAACGATGTCCAACGATGTCCAACGGTGTCCAACGATGTCCAACGATGTCCAACGGTGTCCCACGATGTCCAACGATGTCCAACGATGTCCAACGGTGTCCAACGGTGTCCCACGTTGTCCCACGTTGTCCCACGTTGTCCCACGGTGTCCAACGATGTCCAACGGTGTCCCACGTTGTCCCACGTTGTCCCACGTTGTCCCACGTTGTTCCATGGTTTCCCACGTTGTCCCACGTTGTCCCACGTTGTCCCACGGTGTCCAACGGTGTCCAACGGTGTCCAACGGTGTCCAACGGTGTCCAACGATGTCCAACGGTGTCCAACGATGTCCAACGATGTCCAACGGTGTCCCACGATGTCCAACGATGTCCAACAATGTCCAACGGTGTCCAACGGTGTCCCACGTTGTCCCACGATGTCCAACGGTGTCCAACGGTGTCCCACGTTGTCCCACGTTGTCCCACGTTGTCCCACGTTGTCCCACGTTGTTCCATGGTTTCCCACGTTGTCCCACGGTGTCCAACGATGTCCAACGGTGTCCAACGGTGTCCCACGGTGTCCAACGGTGTCCCACGTTGTCCCACGTTGTCCCACGTTGTCCCACGTTGTCCCACGTTGTCCAACGGTGTCCCACGGTGTCCAACGGTGTTCCACGTTGTCCCACGTTGTCCCACGTTGTCCCACGTTGTCCCACGTTGTCCCACGTTGTCCCACGTTGTCCCACGTTGTCCCACGTTGTCCCACGTTGTCCCACGTTGTCCAACGGTGTCCCACGGTGTCCAACGGTGTCCCACGTTGTCCCACGTTGTCCCACGTTGTCCCACGGTGTCCAACGATGTCCAACGGTGTCCCACGTTGTCCCACGTTGTCCCACGTTGTCCCACGTTGTCCCACGTTGTCCAACGGTGTCCCACGGTGTCCAACGGAGTCCCACGTTGTCCCACGTTGTCCCACGTTGTCCCACGTTGTCCCACGTTGTCCCACGTTGTCCCACGTTGTCCCACGTTGTCCCACAGTGTCCAACGATGTCCAACGGTGTCCAACGGTGTCCCACGAGATCCACCGATGTCCAACGGTGTCCAACGGTGTCCAACGGTGTCCAACGGTGTCCCACGATGTCCACCGATGTCCAACGGTGTCCAACGGTGTCCAACGGTGTCCAACGGTGTCCAACGATGTCCAACGATGTCCAACGATGTCCAACGGTGTCCAACGATGTCCAACGATGTCCAACGGTGTCCCACGATGTCCAACGATGTCCAACGATGTCCAACGGTGTCCAACGGTGTCCCACGTTGTCCCACGTTGTCCAACGATGTCCAACGGTGTCCAACGATGTCCAACGATGTCCAACGGTGTCCCACGATGTCCAACGATGTCCAACGATGTCCAACGGTGTCCAACGGTGTCCCACGTTGTCCCACGTTGTCCCACGTTGTCCCACGGTGTCCAACGATGTCCAACGGTGTCCCACGTTGTCCAACGGTGTCCCACGTTGTCCCACGTTGTCCCACGTTGTCCCACGTTGTCCCACGATGTCCCACGTTGTCCCACGTTGTCCCACGTTGTCCCAAGTTGTCCCACGTTGTCCCACGTTGTCCCACGTTGTCCCACGTTGTCCCACGTTGTCCCACGGTGTCCAACGTTGTCCAACGATGTCCAACGGTGTCCAACGTTGTCCCACGTTGTCCCACGTTGTCCCACGTTGTCCCACGGTGTCCAACGATGTCCAACGGTGTCCCACGTTGTCCCACGTTGTCCCACGTTGTCCCACGTTGTCCCACGTTGTCCCACGATGTCCCACGTTGTCCCACGTTGTCCCACGTTGTCCCACGTTGTCCCACGTTGCCCCACGTTGTCCAACGATGTCCAACGGTGTCCAACGATGTCCCACGTTGTCCCACGTTGTCCCACGTTGTCCCACGTTGTCCAACGATGTCCAACGGTGTCCCACGTTGTCCCACGTTGTCCCACGTGGTCCCACGTTGTCCCACGTTGTCCCACGGTGTCCAACGATGTCCAACGGTGTCCCACGTTGTCCAACGGTGTCCCACGTTGTCCCACGTTGTCCCACGTTGTCCCACGTTGTCCCACGATGTCCCACGTTGTCCAAAGATGTCCAACGGTGTCCCACGTTGCCCACGTTGTCCCACGATGTCCCACGTTGTCCCACGTTGTCCCACGTTGTCCCACGGTGTCCAACGGTGTCCCACGGTGTCCCACGTTGTCCCACGGTGTCCAACGATGTCCAACGGTGTCCCACGTTGTCCCACGTTGTCCCACGTTGTCCCACGTTGTCCCACGTTGTCCCACGTTGTCCCACGTTGTCCTACGGTGTCCCACGTTGTCCCACGTTGTCCCACGTTGTCCCACGTTGTCCCACGTTGTCCCACGGTGTCCAACGGTGTCCCACGTTGTCCCACGTTGTTCCACGTTGTCCCACGTTGTCCCACGTTGTCCCACGTTGTCCAACGATGTCCAACGGTGTCCAACGGTGTCCAACGGTGTCCAACAATGTCCAACGATGTCCAACGATGTCCAGCGGTGTCCAACGATGTCCAACGATGTCCAACGGTGTCCCACGTTGTCCCACGTTGTCCCACGTTGTCCCACGTTGCCCCACGTTGTCCCACGTTGTCCCACGTTGTCCCACGGTGTCCAACGATGTCCAACGGTGTCCAACGATGTCCCACGTTGTCCCACGTTGTCCCACGTTGTCCCACGTTGTCCAACGATGTCCAACGGTGTCCCACGTTGTCCCACGTTGTCCCACGATGTCCCACGTTGTCCCACGTTGTCCCACGGTGTCCAACGATGTCCAACGATGTCCAACGGTGTCCAACGATGTCCCACGTTGTCCCACGTTGTCCCACGTTGTCCCACGTTGTCCCACGGTGTCCAACGGTGTCCCACGTTGTCCCACGTTGTCCCACGGTGTCCAACGATGTCCAACGGTGTCCAACGGCGTCCCACGGTGTCCCACGTTGTCCCACGTGGTCCCACGTTGTCCAACGGTGTCCCACGATGTCCAACGATGTCCAACGATGTCCAACGGTGTCCAACGGTGTCCCACGTTGTCCCACGTTGTCCCACGTTGTCCCACGGTGTCCAACGATGTCCAACGGTGTCCCACGTTGTCCCACGTTGTCCCACGTTGTCCCACGTTGTCCCACGTTGTCCCACGTTGTCCCACGTTGTCCCACGTTGTCCCACGTTGTCCCACGGTGTCCAACGATGTCCAGCGGTGTCCAACGGTGACCCAAGGTGTCCAACGGTGTCCAACGGTGTCCCACGGTGTCCAACGGTGTCCCACGTTGTCCCACGTTGTCCCACGTTGTCCCACGTTGTCCCACGTTGTCCCACGTTGTCCCACGTTGTCCCACGTTGTCCCACGTTGTCCCACGTTGTCCCACGTTGTCCCACGTTGTCCAACGGTGTCCAGCGGTGTCCCACGTTGTCCCACGTTGTCCCACGTTGTCCCACGGTGTCCAACGATGTCCAACGGTGTCCCACGTTGTCCCACGTTGTCCCACGTTGTCCCACGTTGTCCCACGTTGTCCCACGATGTCCCACGTTGTCCCACGTTGTCCCACGTTGTCCCACGTTGTCCCACGTTGTCCCACGTTGTCCCACGTTGTCCCACGTTGTCCCACGTTGTCCCACGTTGTCCCACGTTGTCCCACGTTGTCCCACGTTGTCCCACGTTGTCCCACGTTGTCCAACGATGTCCAACGGTGTCCCACGTTGTCCCACGTTGTCCCACGTTGTCCCACGTGGTCCCACGTTGTCCCACGTTGCCCCACGGTGTCCAACGATGTCCAACGGTGTCCCACGGTGTCCAACGGTGTCCCACGTTGTCCCACGTTGTCCCACGTTGTCCCACGTTGTCCCACGATGTCCCACGTTGTCCAAAGATGTCCAACGGTGTCCCACGTTGCCCACGATGTCCCACGATGTCCCACGTTGTCCCACGTTGTCCCACGTTGTCCCACGGTGTCCAACGGTGTCCCACGTTGTCCCACGTTGTCCCACGGTGTCCAACGATGTCCAACGGTGTCCCACGTTGTCCCACGTTGTCCCACGTTGTCCCACGTTGTCCCACGTTGTCCCACGTTGTCCCTCGTTGTCCTACGTTGTCCCACGTTGTTCCACGTTGTCCCACGTTGTCCCACGTTGTCCCACGTTGTCCCACGGTGTCCAACGGTGTCCCACGTTGTCCCACGTTGTCCCACGTTGTCCCACGTTGTCCCACGTTGTCCCACGTTGTCCCACGTTGTCCCACGTTGTCCCACGTTGTCCCACGTTGTCCCACGTTGTCCCACGTTGTCCCACGTTGTCCCACGTTGTCCCACGGTGTCCAACGATGTCCAGCGGTGTCCAACGGTGTCCAACGGTGTCCCACGGTGTCCAACGGTGTCCAACGGTGTCCCACGGTGTCCAACGGTGTCCCACGTTGTCCCACGTTGTCCCACGTTGTCCCACGTTGTCCCACGATGTCCCACGTTGTCCAACGATGTCCAACGGTGTCCCACGTTGTCCCACGTTGTCCTACGTTGTCCCACGTTGTCCCACGTTGTCCCACGTTGTCCCACGTTGTCCCACGTTGTCCCACGGTGTCCAACGGTGTCCCACGTTGTCCCACGTTGTCCCACGGTGTCCAACGATGTCCAACGGTGTCCAACGATGTCCAACGGTGTCCAACGGTGTCCCACGTTGTCCCACGTTGTCCCACGTTGTCCCACGGTGTCCAACGATGTCCAACGGTGTCCCACGTTGTCCCACGTTGTCCCACGTTGTCCCACGTTGTCCCACGTTGTCCCACGTTGTCCCACGGTGTCCAACGGTGTCCAACGGTGTCCAACGGTGTCCAACGATGTCCAACGGTGTCCAACGGTGTCCCACGTTGTCCCACGTTGTCCCACGTTGTCCCACGTTGTCCCACGTTGTCCCACGTTGTCCCACGTTGTCCCACGTTGTCCCACGGTGTCCAACGGTGTCCAACGATGTCCAACGGTGTCCAACGGTGTCCCACGTTCTCCCACGTTGTCCCACGTTGTCCCACGGTGTCCAACGATGTCCAACGGTGTCCCACGTTGTCCCACGTTGTCCCACGTTGTCCCACGTTGTCCCACGTTGTCCCACGATGTCCCACGTTGTCCCACGTTGTCCCACGTTGTCCCACGTTGTCCCACGTTGTCCCACGTTGTCTCACGTTGTCCCACGGTGTCCAACGATGTCCAACGGTGTCCAACGATGTCCAACGGTGTCCCACGATGTCCAACGATGTCCAACGATGTCCAACGGTGTCCAACGGTGTCCCACGTTGTCCCACGTTGTCCCACGTTGTCCCACGGTGTCCAACGATGTCCAACGGTGTCCCACGTTGTCCAACGGTGTCCCACGTTGTCCCATGTTGTCCCACGTTGTCCCACGTTGTCCCAAGTTGTCCCACGATGTCCCACGTTGTCCCACGTTGTCCCACGTTGTCCCACGTTGTCCCACGTTGTCCCACGTTGTCCCACGTTGTCCCACGTTGTCCCACGGTGTCCAACGATGTCCAACGGTGTCCAACGGTGTCCCACGGTGTCCAACGGTGTCCCACGTTGTCCCACGTTGTCCCACGTTGTCCCACGTTGTCCCACGTTGTCCCACGTTGTCCCACGATGTCCCACGTTGTCCAAAGATGTCCAACGGTGTCCCACGTTGCCCACGTTGTTCCACGATGTCCCACGTTGTCCCACGTTGTCCCACGTTGTCCCACGGTGTCCAACGGTGTCCCACGTTGTCCCACGTTGTCCCACGGTGTCCAACGATGTCCAACGGTGTCCCACGTTGTCCCACGTTGTCCCACGTTGTCCCACGTTGTCCCACGTTGTCCCACGTTGTCCCACGTTGTCCCACGTTGTCCCACGTTGTCCTACGTTGTCCCACGTTGTTCCACGTTGTCCCACGTTGTCCCACGTTGTCCCACGTTGTCCCACGGTGTCCAACGGTGTCCCACGTTGTCCCACGTTGTCCCACGTTGTCCCACGTTGTCCCACGTTGTCCCACGTTGTCCAACGATGTCCAACGGTGTCCAACGGTGTCCAACGGTGTCCCACGTTGTCCCACGTTGTCCCACGTTGTCCCACGTTGTCCCACGGTGTCCAACGATGTCCAGCGGTGTCCAACGGTGTCCAACGGTGTCCCACGGTGTCCAACGGTGTCCAACGGTGTCCCACGGTGTCCAACGGTGTCCCACGTTGTCCCACGTTGTCCCACGTTGCCCCACGTTGTCCCACGATGTCCCACGTTGTCCAACGATGTCCAACGGTGTCCCACGTTGTCCCACGTTGTCCTACGTTGTCCCACGTTGTCCCACGTTGTCCCACGTTGTCCCACGTTGTCCCACGTTGTCCCACGGTGTCCAACGGTGTCCCACGTTGTCCCACGTTGTCCCACGGTGTCCAACGATGTCCAACGGTGTCCAACGATGTCCAACGGTGTCCAACGGTGTCCCACGTTGTCCCACGTTGTCCCACGTTGTCCCACGGTGTCCAACGATGTCCCACGGTGTCCCACGTTGTCCCACGTTGTCCCACGTTGTCCCACGTTGTCCCACGTTGTCCCACGTTGTCCCACGGTGTCCAACGGTGTCCAACGGTGTCCAACGGTGTCCAACGATGTCCAACGGTGTCCAACGGTGTCCCACGTTGTCCCACGTTGTCCCACGTTGTCCCACGTTGTCCCACGTTGTCCCACGTTGTCCCACGTTGTCCCACGTTGTCCCACGGTGTCCAACGGTGTCCAACGATGTCCAACGGTGTCCAACGGTGTCCCACGTTGTCCCACGTTGTCCCACGTTGTCCCACGGTGTCCAACGATGTCCAACGGTGTCCCACGTTGTCCCACGTTGTCCCACGTTGTCCCACGTTGTCCCACGTTGTCCCACGATGCCCCACGTTGTCCCACGTTGTCCCACGTTGTCCCACGTTGTCCCACGTTGTCCCACGTTGTCCCACGTTGTCCCACGGTGTCCAACGATGTCCAACGGTGTCCAACGATGTCCAACGGTGTCCCACGATGTCCAACGATGTCCAACGATGTCCAACGGTGTCCAACGGTGTCCCACGTTGTCCCACGTTGTCCCACGTTGTCCCACGGTGTCCAACGATGTCCAACGGTGTCCCACGTTGTCCAACGGTGTCCCACGTTGTCCCATGTTGTCCCACGTTGTCCCACGTTGTCCCAAGTTGTCCCACGATGTCCCACGTTGTCCCACGTTGTCCCACGTTGTCCCACGTTGTCCCACGTTGTCCCACGTTGTCCCACGTTGTCCCACGGTGTCCAACGATGTCCAACGGTGTCCAACGGTGTCCCACGGTGTCCAACGGTGTCCCACGTTGTCCCACGTTGTCCCACGTTGTCCCACGTTGTCCCACGTTGTCCCACGTTGTCCCACGATGTCCCACGTTGTCCAAAGATGTCCAACGGTGTCCCACGTTGCCCACGTTGTCCCACGATGTCCCACGTTGTCCCACGTTGTCCCACGTTGTCCCACGTTGTCCAACGGTGTCCAACGGTGTCCAACGATGTCCAACGGTGTCCCACGATGTCCAACGATGTCCAACGATGTCCAACGGTGTCCAACGGTGTCCCACGTTGTCCCACGTTGTCCCACGTTGTCCCACGGTGTCCAACGATGTCCAACGGTGTCCCACGTTGTCCCACGTTGTCCCACGTTGTCCCACGTTGTCCTACATTGTCCCACGTTGTCCCACGTTGTCCCACGTTGTCCCACGTTGTCCCACGTTGTCCAACGGTGTCCAACGGTGTCCCACGTTGTCCCACGTTGTCCCACGTTGTCCCACGGTGTCCAACGATGTCCAACGGTGTCCCACGTTGTCCCACGTTGTCCCACGTTGTCCCACGTTGTCCCACGTTGTCCCACGTTGTCCCACGGTGTCCAACGGTGTCCAACGATGTCCAACGGTGTCCAACGGTGTCCCACGTTGTCCCACGTTGTCCCACGTTGTCCAACGGTGTCCAACGGTGTCCCACGTTGTCCCACGTTGTCCCACGTTGTCCCACGGTGTCCAACGATGTCCAACGGTGTCCCACGTTGTCCAACGGTGTCCCACGTTGTCCCATGTTGTCCCACGTTGTCCCACGTTGTCCCAAGTTGTCCCACGATGTCCCACGTTGTCCCACGTTGTCCCACGTTGTCCCACGTTGTCCCACGTTGTCCCACGTTGTCCCACGTTGTCCCACGGTGTCCAACGATGTCCAACGGTGTCCAACGGTGTCCCACGGTGTCCAACGGTGTCCCACGTTGTCCCACGTTGTCCCACGTTGTCCCACGTTGTCCCACGTTGTCCCACGTTGTCCCACGATGTCCCACGTTGTCCAAAGATGTCCAACGGTGTCCCACGTTGCCCACGTTGTCCCACGATGTCCCACGTTGTCCCACGTTGTCCCACGTTGTCCCACGTTGTCCAACGGTGTCCAACGGTGTCCAACGATGTCCAACGGTGTCCCACGATGTCCAACGATGTCCAACGATGTCCAACGGTGTCCAACGGTGTCCCACGTTGTCCCACGTTGTCCCACGTTGTCCCACGGTGTCCCACGATGTCCAACGGTGTCCCACGTTGTCCCACGTTGTCCCACGTTGTCCCACGTTGTCCTACATTGTCCCACGTTGTCCCACGTTGTCCCACGTTGTCCCACGTTGTCCCACGTTGTCCAACGGTGTCCAACGGTGTCCCACGTTGTCCCACGTTGTCCCACGTTGTCCCACGGTGTCCAACGATGTCCAACGGTGTCCCACGTTGTCCCACGTTGTCCCACGGTGTCCCACGTTGTCCCACGTTGTCCCACGATGTCCCACGTTGTCCCACGTTGTCCCACGTTGTCCCACGTTGTCCCACGTTGTCCCACGTTGTCCCACGTTGTCCCACGTTGTCCCACGTTGTCCCACGTTGTCCCACGTTGTCCCACGTTGTCCCACGTTGTCCCACGTTGTCCCACGTTGTCCAACGGTGTCCAACGGTGTCCCACGTTGTCCCACGTTGTCCCACGTTGTCCCACGATGTCCCACGTTGTCCAAAGATGTCCAACGGTGTCCCACGTTGCCCACGTTGTCCCACGATGTCCCACGTTGTCCCACGTTGTCCCACGTTGTCCCACGGTGTCCAACGGTGTCCCACGTTGTCCCACGTTGTCCCACGGTGTCCAACGATGTCCAACGGTGTCCCACGTTGTCCCACGTTGTCCCACGTTGTCCCACGTTGTCCCACGTTGTCCCACGTTGTCCCACGTTGTCCTACGTTGTCCCACGTTGTTCCACGTTGTCCCACGTTGTCCCACGTTGTCCCACGTTGTCCCACGGTGTCCAACGGTGTCCCACGTTGTCCCACGTTGTCCCACGTTGTCCCACGTTGTCCCACGTTGTCCCACGTTGTCCAACGATGTCCAACGGTGTCCAACGGTGTCCAACGGTGTCCAACAATGTCCCACGTTGTCCCACGTTGTCCCACGTTGTCCCACGTTGTCCCACGTTGTCCCACGTTGTCCCACGGTGTCCAACGATGTCCAGCGGTGTCCAACGGTGTCCAACGGTGTCCCACGGTGTCCAACGGTGTCCAACGGTGTCCCACGGTGTCCAACGGTGTCCCACGTTGTCCCACGTTGTCCCACGTTGTCCCACGTTGTCCCACGATGTCCCACGTTGTCCAACGATGTCCAACGGTGTCCCACGTTGTCCCACGTTGTCCTACGTTGTCCCACGTTGTCCCACGTTGTCCCACGTTGTCCCACGTTGTCCCACGTTGTCCCACGGTGTCCAACGGTGTCCCACGTTGTCCCACGTTGTCCCACGGTGTCCAACGATGTCCAACGGTGTCCAACGATGTCCAACGGTGTCCAACGGTGTCCCACGTTGTCCCACGTTGTCCCACGTTGTCCCACGGTGTCCAACGATGTCCAACGGTGTCCCACGTTGTCCCACGTTGTCCCACGTTGTCCCACGTTGTCCCACGTTGTCCCACGTTGTCCCACGGTGTCCAACGGTGTCCAACGGTGTCCAACGGTGTCCAACGATGTCCAACGGTGTCCAACGGTGTCCCACGTTGTCCCACGTTGTCCCACGTTGTCCCACGTTGTCCCACGTTGTCCCACGTTGTCCCACGTTGTCCCACGTTGTCCCACGGTGTCCAACGGTGTCCAACGATGTCCAACGGTGTCCAACGGTGTCCCACGTTGTCCCACGTTGTCCCACGTTGTCCCACGGTGTCCAACGATGTCCAACGGTGTCCCACGTTGTCCCACGTTGTCCCACGTTGTCCCACGTTGTCCCACGTTGTCCCACGATGTCCCACGTTGTCCCACGTTGTCCCACGTTGTCCCACGTTGTCCCACGTTGTCCCACGTTGTCTCACGTTGTCCCACGGTGTCCAACGATGTCCAACGGTGTCCAACGATGTCCAACGGTGTCCCACGATGTCCAACGATGTCCAACGATGTCCAACGGTGTCCAACGGTGTCCCACGTTGTCCCACGTTGTCCCACGTTGTCCCACGGTGTCCAACGATGTCCAACGGTGTCCCACGTTGTCCAACGGTGTCCCACGTTGTCCCATGTTGTCCCACGTTGTCCCACGTTGTCCCAAGTTGTCCCACGATGTCCCACGTTGTCCCACGTTGTCCCACGTTGTCCCACGTTGTCCCACGTTGTCCCACGTTGTCCCACGTTGTCCCACGTTGTCCCACGGTGTCCAACGATGTCCAACGGTGTCCAACGGTGTCCCACGGTGTCCAACGGTGTCCCACGTTGTCCCACGTTGTCCCACGTTGTCCCACGTTGTCCCACGTTGTCCCACGTTGTCCCACGATGTCCCACGTTGTCCAAAGATGTCCAACGGTGTCCCACGTTGCCCACGTTGTCCCACGATGTCCCACGTTGTCCCACGTTGTCCCACGTTGTCCCACGGTGTCCAACGGTGTCCCACGTTGTCCCACGTTGTCCCACGGTGTCCAACGATGTCCACCGGTGTCCCACGTTGTCCCACGTTGTCCCACGTTGTCCCACGTTGTCCCACGTTGTCCCACGTTGTCCCACGTTGTCCTACGTTGTCCCACGTTGTTCCACGTTGTCCCACGTTGTCCCACGTTGTCCCACGTTGTCCCACGGTGTCCAACGGTGTCCCACGTTGTCCCACGTTGTCCCACGTTGTCCCACGTTGTCCCACGTTGTCCCACGTTGTCCAACGATGTCCAACGGTGTCCAACGGTGTCCAACGGTGTCCAACAATGTCCAACGATGTCCAACGATGTCCAGCGGTGTCCAACGATGTCCAACGATGTCCAACGGTGTCCCACGTTGTCCCACGTTGTCCCACGTTGTCCCACGTTGCCCCACGTTGTCCCACGTTGTCCCACGTTGTCCCACGGTGTCCAACGATGTCCAACGGTGTCCAACGATGTCCCACGTTGTCCCACGTTGTCCCACGATGTCCCACGTTGTCCAACGATGTCCAACGGTGTCCCACGTTGTCCCACGTTGTCCCACGATGTCCCACGTTGTCCCACGTTGTCCCACGGTGTCCAACGATGTCCAACGGTGTCCAACGGTGTCCCACGGTGTCCAACGGTGTCCCACGTTGTCCCACGTTGTCCCACGTTGTCCCACGTTGTCCCACGTTGTCCCACGTTGTCCCACGTTGTCCCACGTTGTCCTACGTTGTCCCACGTTGTTCCACGTTGTCCCACGTTGTCCCACGTTGTCCCACGTTGTCCCACGTTGTCCCACGTTGTCCCACGTTGTCCCACGTTGTCCCACGGTGTCCAACGATGTCCAACGGTGTCCCACGTTGTCCCACGTTGTCCTACGTTGTCCCACGTTGTCCCACGTTGTCCCACGTTGTCCCACGTTGTCCCACGTTGTCCCACGGTGTCCAACGGTGTCCCACGTTGTCCCACGTTGTCCCACGGTGTCCAACGATGTCCAACGGTGTCCAACGGTGTCCCACGGTGTCCCACGTTGTCCCACGTGGTCCCACGTTGTCCAACGGTGTCCCACGATGTCCAACGATGTCCAACGATGTCCAACGGTGTCCAACGGTGTCCCACGTTGTCCCACGTTGTCCCACGTTGTCCCACGGTGTCCAACGATGTCCAACGGTGTCCCACGTTGTCCCACGTTGTCCCACGTTGTCCCACGTTGTCCCACGTTGTCCCACGTTGTCCCACGTTGTCCCACGTTGTCCCACGTTGTCCCACGGTGTCCAACGATGTCCAGCGGTGTCCAACGGTGACCCAAGGTGTCCAACGGTGTCCAACGGTGTCCCACGGTGTCCAACGGTGTCCCACGTTGTCCCACGTTGTCCCACGTTGTCCCACGTTGTCCCACGTTGTCCCACGTTGTCCTACATTGTCCCACGTTGTCCCACGTTGTCCCACGTTGTCCCACGTTGTCCCACGTTGTCCAACGGTGTCCAACGGTGTCCCACGTTGTCCCACGTTGTCCCACGTTGTCCCACGGTGTCCAACGATGTCCAACGGTGTCCCACGTTGTCCCACGTTGTCCCACGTTGTCCCACGTTGTCCCACGTTGTCCCACGATGTCCCACGTTGTCCCACGTTGTCCCACGTTGTCCCACGTTGTCCCACGTTGTCCCACGTTGTCCCACGTTGTCCCACGTTGTCCCACGTTGTCCCACGTTGTCCCACGTTGTCCCACGTTGTCCCACGTTGTCCCACGTTGTCCCACGTTGTCCAACGATGTCCAACGGTGTCCCACGTTGTCCCACGTTGTCCCACGTTGTCCCACGTGGTCCCACGTTGTCCCACGTTGCCCCACGGTGTCCAACGATGTCCAACGGTGTCCCACGGTGTCCAACGGTGTCCCACGTTGTCCCACGTTGTCCCACGTTGTCCCACGTTGTCCCACGATGTCCCACGTTGTCCAAAGATGTCCAACGGTGTCCCACGTTGCCCACGTTGTCCCACGATGTCCCACGTTGTCCCACGTTGTCCCACGTTGTCCCACGGTGTCCAACGGAGTCCCACGTTGTCCCACGTTGTCCCACGGTGTCCAACGATGTCCAACGGTGTCCCACGTTGTCCCACGTTGTCCCACGTTGTCCCACGTTGTCCCACGTTGTCCCACGTTGTCCCACGTTGTCCCACGTTGTCCCACGGTGTCCAACGGTGTCCCACGTTGTCCCACGTTGTCCCACGTTGTCCCACGTTGTCCCACGTTGTCCCACGTTGTCCCACGTTGTCCCACGTTGTCCCACGTTGTCCCACGTTGTCCCACGTTGTCCCACGTTGTCCCACGTTGTCCCACGTTGTCCCACGGTGTCCAACGATGTCCAGCGGTGTCCAACGGTGTCCAACGGTGTCCCACGGTGTCCAACGGTGTCCAACGGTGTCCCACGGTGTCCAACGGTGTCCCACGTTGTCCCACGTTGTCCCACGTTGTCCCACGTTGTCCCACGATGTCCCACGTTGTCCAACGATGTCCAACGGTGTCCCACGTTGTCCCACGTTGTCCTACGTTGTCCCACGTTGTCCCACGTTGTCCCACGTTGTCCCACGTTGTCCCACGTTGTCCCACGGTGTCCAACGGTGTCCCACGTTGTCCCACGTTGTCCCACGGTGTCCAACGATGTCCAACGGTGTCCAACGATGTCCAACGGTGTCCAACGGTGTCCCACGTTGTCCCACGTTGTCCCACGTTGTCCCACGGTGTCCAACGATGTCCAACGGTGTCCCACGTTGTCCCACGTTGTCCCACGTTGTCCCACGTTGTCCCACGTTGTCCCACGTTGTCCCACGGTGTCCAACGGTGTCCAACGGTGTCCAACGGTGTCCAACGATGTCCAACGGTGTCCAACGGTGTCCCACGTTGTCCCACGTTGTCCCACGTTGTCCCACGTTGTCCCACGTTGTCCCACGTTGTCCCACGTTGTCCCACGTTGTCCCACGGTGTCCAACGGTGTCCAACGATGTCCAACGGTGTCCAACGGTGTCCCACGTTGTCCCACGTTGTCCCACGTTGTCCCACGGTGTCCAACGATGTCCAACGGTGTCCCACGTTGTCCCACGTTGTCCCACGTTGTCCCACGTTGTCCCACGTTGTCCCACGATGTCCCACGTTGTCCCACGTTGTCCCACGTTGTCCCACGTTGTCCCACGTTGTCCCACGTTGTCTCACGTTGTCCCACGGTGTCCAACGATGTCCAACGGTGTCCAACGATGTCCAACGGTGTCCCACGTTGTCCCACGTTGTCCCACGTTGTCCCACGTTGTCCCAAGTTGTCCCACGATGTCCCACGTTGTCCCACGTTGTCCCACGTTGTCCCACGTTGTCCCACGTTGTCCCACGTTGTCCCACGTTGTCCCACGTTGTCCCACGGTGTCCAACGATGTCCAACGGTGTCCAACGGTGTCCCACGGTGTCCAACGGTGTCCCACGTTGTCCCACGTTGTCCCACGTTGTCCCACGTTGTCCCACGTTGTCCCACGTTGTCCAACGATGTCCAACGGTGTCCCACGTTGTCCCACGTTGTCCCACGTTGTCCCACGTTGTCCCACGTTGTTCCATGGTTTCCCACGTTGTCCCACGCTGTCCCACGTTGTCCCACGGTGTCCAACGATGTCCAACGGTGTCCAACGGTGTCCCACGATGTCCACCGATGTCCAACGGTGTCCAACGGTGTCCAACGGTGTCCAACGGTGTCCAACGGTGTCCCACGTTGTCCCACGTTGTCCCACGTTGTCCCACGTTGTCCCACGGTGTCCAACGATGTCCAACGGTGTCCCACGTTGTCCCACGTTGTCCCACGTTGTCCCACGTTGTCCCACGTTGTCCCACGATGTCCCACGTTGTCCCACGTTGTCCCACGTTGTCCCACGTTGTCCCACGTTGTCCCACGTTGTCCCACGTTGTCCCACGGTGTCCAACGATGTCCAACGGTGTCCAACGGTGTCCCACGTTGTCCCACGTTGTCCCACGTTGTCCCACGGTGTCCAACGATGTCCAACGGTGTCCCACGTTGTCCCACGTTGTCCCACGTTGTCCCACGTTGTCCCACGTTGTCCCACGTTGTCCCACGGTGTCCAACGGTGTCCAACGGTGTCCAACGGTGTCCAACGATGTCCAACGGTGTCCAACGGTGTCCCACGTTGTCCCACGTTGTCCCACGTTGTCCCACGTTGTCCCACGTTGTCCCACGTTGTCCCACGTTGTCCCACGTTGTCCCACGGTGTCCAACGGTGTCCAACGATGTCCAACGGTGTCCAACGGTGTCCCACGTTGTCCCACGTTGTCCCACGTTGTCCCACGTTGTCCCACGTTGTCCCACGTTGTCCCACGTTGTCCCACGTTGTCCCACGTTGTCCCACGTTGTCCCACGTTGTCCCACGTTGTCCCACGGTGTCCAACGATGTCCAGCTGTGTCCAACGGTGTCCAACGGTGTCCCACGGTGTCCAACGGTGTCCAACGGTGTCCCACGGTGTCCAACGGTGTCCCACGTTGTCCCACGTTGTCCCACGTTGTCCCACGTTGTCCCACGATGTCCCACGTTGTCCAACGATGTCCAACGGTGTCCCACGTTGTCCCACGTTGTCCTACGTTGTCCCACGTTGTCCCACGTTGTCCCACGTTGTCCCACGTTGTCCCACGTTGTCCCACGGTGTCCAACGGTGTCCCACGTTGTCCCACGTTGTCCCACGGTGTCCAACGATGTCCAACGGTGTCCAACGATGTCCAACGGTGTCCAACGGTGTCCCACGTTGTCCCACGTTGTCCCACGTTGTCCCACGGTGTCCAACGATGTCGAACGGTGTCCCACGTTGTCCCACGTTGTCCCACGTTGTCCCACGTTGTCCCACGTTGTCCCACGTTGTCCCACGGTGTCCAACGGTGTCCAACGGTGTCCAACGGTGTCCAACGATGTCCAACGGTGTCCAACGGTGTCCCACGTTGTCCCACGTTGTCCCACGTTGTCCCACGTTGTCTCACGTTGTCCCACGGTGTCCAACGATGTCCAACGGTGTCCAACGATGTCCAACGGTGTCCCACGTTGTCCCATGTTGTCCCACGTTGTCCCACGTTGTCCCACGTTGTCCCACGATGTCCCACGTTGTCCCACGTTGTCCCACGTTGTCCCACGTTGTCCCACGTTGTCCCACGTTGTCCCACGTTGTCCCACGTTGTCCCACGGTGTCCAACGATGTCCAACGGTGCCCAACGGTGTCCCACGGTGTCCAACGGTGTCCCACGTTGTCCCACGTTGTCCCACGTTGTCCCACGTTGTCCCACGTTGTCCCACGTTGTCCAACGATGTCCAACGGTGTCCCACGTTGTCCCACGTTGTCCCACGTTGTCCCACGTTGTCCCACGTTGTTCCATGGTTTCCCACGTTGTCCCACGCTGTCCCACGTTGTCCCACGGTGTCCAACGATGTCCAACGGTGTCCAACGGTGTCCCACGATGTCCACCGATGTCCAACGGTGTCCAACGGTGTCCAACGGTGTCCAACGGTGTCCAACGGTGTCCCACGTTGTCCCACGTTGTCCCACGTTGTCCCACGTTGTCCCACGGTGTCCAACGATGTCCAACGGTGTCCCACGTTGTCCCACGTTGTCCCACGTTGTCCCACGTTGTCCCACGTTGTCCCACGATGTCCCACGTTGTCCCACGTTGTCCCACGTTGTCCCACGTTGTCCCACGTTGTCCCACGTTGTCCCACGTTGTCCCACGGTGTCCAACGATGTCCAACGGTGTCCAACGGTGTCCCACGTTGTCCCACGTTGTCCCACGTTGTCCCACGGTGTCCAACGATGTCCAACGGTGTCCCACGTTGTCCCACGTTGTCCCACGTTGTCCCACGTTGTCCCACGTTGTCCCACGTTGTCCCACGGTGTCCAACGGTGTCCAACGGTGTCCAACGGTGTCCAACGATGTCCAACGGTGTCCAACGGTGTCCCACGTTGTCCCACGTTGTCCCACGTTGTCCCACGTTGTCCCACGTTGTCCCACGTTGTCCCACGTTGTCCCACGTTGTCCCACGGTGTCCAACGGTGTCCAACGATGTCCGACGGTGTCCAACGGTGTCCCACGTTGTCCCACGTTGTCCCACGTTGTCCCACGTTGTCCCACGTTGTCCCACGTTGTCCCACGTTGTCCCACGTTGTCCCACGTTGTCCCACGTTGTCCCACGTTGTCCCACGTTGTCCCACGGTGTCCCACGATGTCCAGCTGTGTCCAACGGTGTCCAACGGTGTCCCACGGTGTCCAACGGTGTCCAACGGTGTCCCACGGTGTCCAACGGTGTCCCACGTTGTCCCACGTTGTCCCACGTTGTCCCACGTTGTCCCACGATGTCCCACGTTGTCCAACGATGTCCAACGGTGTCCCACGTTGTCCCACGTTGTCCTACGTTGTCCCACGTTGTCCCACGTTGTCCCACGTTGTCCCACGTTGTCCCACGTTGTCCCACGGTGTCCAACGGTGTCCCACGTTGTCCCACGTTGTCCCACGGTGTCCAACGATGTCCAACGGTGTCCCACGATGTCCAACGGTGTCCAACGGTGTCCCACGTTGTCCCACGTTGTCCCACGTTGTCCCACGGTGTCCAACGATGTCCAACGGTGTCCCACGTTGTCCCACGTTGTCCCACGTTGTCCCACGTTGTCCCACGTTGTCCCACGTTGTCCCACGGTGTCCAACGGTGTCCAACGGTGTCCAACGATGTCCAACGATGTCCAACGGTGTCCAACGGTGTCCCACGTTGTCCCACGTTGTCCCACGTTGTCCCACGTTGTCCCACGTTGTCCCACGTTGTCCCACGTTGTCCCACGTTGTCCCACGGTGTCCAACGGTGTCCAACGGTGTCCAACGGTGTCCAACGGTGTCCCACGTTGTCCCACGTTGTCCCACGTTGTCCCACGGTGTCCAACGATGTCCAACGGTGTCCCACGTTGTCCCACGTTGTCCCACGTTGTCCCACGTTGTCCCACGATGTCCCACGTTGTCCCACGTTGTCCCACGTTGTCCCACGTTGTCCCACGTTGTCCCACGTTGTCTCACGTTGTCCCACGGTGTCCAACGATGTCCAACGGTGTCCCACGATGTCCAACGATGTCCAACGATGTCCAACGGTGTCCAACGGTGTCCCACGTTGTCCCACGTTGTCCCACGTTGTCCCACGGTGTCCAACGATGTCCAACGGTGTCCCACGTTGTCCAACGGTGTCCCACGTTGTCCCACGTTGTCCCACGTTGTCCCACGTTGTCCCGCGGTGTCCAACGATGTCCAACGGTGTCCAACGGTGTCCAACGGTGTCCAACGGTGTCCAACGATGTCCAACGATGTCCAACGATGTCCAACGGTGTCCAACGATGTCCAACGATGTCCAACGGTGTCCCACGATGTCCAACGATGTCCAACGGTGTCCAACGGTGTCCCACGTTGTCCCACGTTGTCCCACGTTGTCCCACGGTGTCCAACGATGTCCAACGGTGTCCAACGGTGTCCAACGGTGTCCCACGGTGTCCAACGGTGTCCCACGTTGTCCCACGTTGTCCCACGTTGTCCCACGTTGTCCCACGTTGTCCAACGGTGTCCCACGGTGTCCAACGGTGTCCCACGGTGTCCAACGGTGTCCCACGTTGTCCCACGTTGTCCCACGTTGTCCCACGTTGTCCCACGTTGTCCCACGTTGTCCCACGGTGTCCAACGGTGTCCAACGATGTCCAACGGTGTCCAACGGTGTCCAACGGTGTCCAACGATGTCCAACGATGTCCAACGGTGTCCAACGGTGTCCAACGATGTCCAACGATGTCCAACGGTGTCCCACGATGTCCAACGATGTCCAACGGTGTCCAACGGTGTCCCACGTTGTCCCACGTTGTCCCACGTTGTCCCACGGTATCCAACGATGTCCAACGGTGTCCAACGGTGTCCCACGGTGTCCAACGGTGTCCCACGTTGTCCCACGTTGTCCCACGTTGTCCCACGTTGTCCCACGTTGTCCCACGGTGTCCAACGGTGTCCCACGTTGTCCCACGTTGTCCCACGTTGTCCCACGTTGTCCCACGTTGTTCCATGGTTTCCCACGTTGTCCCACGTTGTCCCACGTTGTCCCACGGTGTCCAACGATGTCCAACGGTGTCCAACGGTGTCCAACGGTGTCCAACGGTGTCCAACGATGTCCAACGATGTCCAACGATGTCCAACGGTGTCCAACGATGTCCAACGATGTCCAACGATGTCCAACGGTGTCCCACGATGTCCAACGATGTCCAACGGTGTCCAACGGTGTCCCACGTTGTCCCACGTTGTCCCACGTTGTCCCACGGTGTCCAACGATGTCCAACGGTGTCCAACGGTGTCCCACGGTGTCCAACGGTGTCCCACGTTGTCCCACGTTGTCCCACGTTGTCCCACGTTGTCCCACGTTGTCCCACGTTGTCCCACGGTGTCCAACGGTGTCCCACGATGTCCAACGATGTCCAACGATGTCCAACGGTGTCCAACGGTGTCCCACGTTGTCCCACGTTGTCCCATGTTGTCCCACGGTGTCCAACGATGTCCAACGGTGTCCCACGTTGTCCCACGTTGTCCCACGTTGTCCCACGTTGTTCCATGGTTTCCCACGTTGTCCCACGTTGTCCCACGTTGTCCCACGGTGTCCAACGATGTCCAACGGTGTCCAACGGTGTCCAACGGTGTCCAACGGTGTCCAACGATGTCCAACGATGTCCAACGATGTCCAACGGTGTCCAACGGTGTCCCACGTTGTCCCACGTTGTCCCACGTTGTCCCACGGTGTCCAACGATGTCCAACGGTGTCCAACGATGTCCAACGATGTCCAACGGTGTCCCACGATGTCCAACGATGTCCAACAATGTCCAACGGTGTCCAACGGGGTCCCACGTTGTCCCACGTTGTCCCACGTTGTCCCACGGTGTCCAACGGTGTCCCACGTTGTCCCACGTTGTCCCACGTTGTCCCACGTTGTCCCACGTTGTCCCACGTTGTCCCACGTTGTCCCACGTTGTCCCACGTTGTCCCACGTTGTCCCACGGTGTCCAACGGTGTCCAACGGTGTCCAACGGTGTCCAACGATGTCCAACGTTGTCCAACGGGGTCCCACGGTGTCCAACGGTGTCCAACGGTGTCCCACGGTGTCCAACGGTGTCCACGTTGTCCCACGTTGTCCCACGTTGTCCCACGTTGTCCCACGTTGTCCCACGGTGTCCAACGGTGTCCAACGATGTCCAACGGTGTCCAACGGTGTCCCACGTTGTCCCACGTTGTCCCACGTTGTCCCACGTTGTCCCACGTTGTCCCACGTTGTTCCATGGTTTCCCACGTTGTCCCACGTTGTCCCACGTTGTCCCACGGTGTCCAACGATGTCCAACGGTGTCCAACGGTGTCCCACGGTGTCCAACGGTGTCCCACGTTGTCCCACGTTGTCCCACGTTGTCCCACGTTGTCCTACGTTGTCCCACGTTGTCCCACGTTGTCCCACGTTGTCCCACGTTGTCCCACGTTGTCCCACGTTGTCCCACGTTGTCCCACGGTGTCCAACGGTGTCCAACGGTGTCCCACGGTGTCCCACGTTGTCCCACGTGGTCCCACGTTGTCCAACGGTGTCCCACGATGTCCAACGATGTCCAACGATGTCCAACGGTGTCCAACGGTGTCCCACGTTGTCCCACGTTGTCCCACGTTGTCCCACGGTGTCCAACGATGTCCCACGGTGTCCCACGTTGTCCCACGTTGTCCCACGTTGTCCCACGTTGTCCCACGTTGTCCCACGTTGTCCCACGTTGTCCCACGTTGTCCCACGTTGTCCCACGGTGTCCAACGATGTCCAGCGGTGTCCAACGGTGACCCAAGGTGTCCAACGGTGTCCAACGGTGTCCCACGGTGTCCAACGGTGTCCCACGTTGTCCCACGTTGTCCCACGTTGTCCCACGTTGTCCCACGTTGTCCCACGTTGTCCTACATTGTCCCACGTTGTCCCACGTTGTCCCACGTTGTCCCACGTTGTCCCACGTTGTCCAACGGTGTCCAACGGTGTCCCACGTTGTCCCACGTTGTCCCACGTTGTCCCACGGTGTCCAACGATGTCCAACGGTGTCCCACGTTGTCCCACGTTGTCCCACGTTGTCCCACGTTGTCCCACGTTGTCCCACGGTGTCCAACGGTGTCCCACGTTGTCCCACGTTGTCCCACGTTGTCCCACGTTGTCCCACGTTGCCCCACGGTGTCCAACGGTGTCCCACGGTGTCCAACGGTGTCCCACGTTGTCCCACGTTGTCCCACGTTGTCCCACGTTGTCCCACGATGTCCCACGTTGTCCAAAGATGTCCAACGGTGTCCCACGTTGCCCACGTTGTCCCACGATGTCCCACGTTGTCCCACGTTGTCCCACGGTGTCCAACGGTGTCCCACGTTGTCCCACGTTGTCCCACGGTGTCCAACGATGTCCAACGGTGTCCCACGTTGTCCCACGTTGTCCCACGTTGTCCCACGTTGTCCCACGTTGTCCCACGTTGTCCCTCGTTGTCCTACGTTGTCCCACGTTGTTCCACGTTGTCCCACGTTGTCCCACGTTGTCCCACGTTGTCCCACGGTGTCCAACGGTGTCCCACGTTGTCCCACGTTGTCCCACGTTGTCCCACGTTGTCCCACGTTGTCCCACGTTGTCCCACGTTGTCCCACGTTGTCCCACGTTGTCCCACGTTGTCCCACGTTGTCCCACGTTGTCCCACGGTGTCCAACGATGTCCAGCGGTGTCCAACGGTGTCCAACGGTGTCCCACGGTGTCCAACGGTGTCCAACGGTGTCCCACGGTGTCCAACGGTGTCCCACGTTGTCCCACGTTGTCCCACGTTGTCCCACGTTGTCCCACGATGTCCCACGTTGTCCAACGATGTCCAACGGTGTCCCACGTTGTCCCACGTTGTCCTACGTTGTCCCACGTTGTCCCACGTTGTCCCACGTTGTCCCACGTTGTCCCACGTTGTCCCACGGTGTCCAACGGTGTCCCACGTTGTCCCACGTTGTCCCACGGTGTCCAACGATGTCCAACGGTGTCCAACGATGTCCAACGGTGTCCAACGGTGTCCCACGTTGTCCCACGTTGTCCCACGTTGTCCCACGGTGTCCAACGATGTCCAACGGTGTCCCACGTTGTCCCACGTTGTCCCACGTTGTCCCACGTTGTCCCACGTTGTCCCACGGTGTCCAACGATGTCCAACGGTGTCCAACGATGTCCAACGATGTCCAACGGTGTCCCACGATGTCCAACGATGTCCAACAATGTCCAACGGTGTCCAACGGTGTCCCACGTTGTCCCACGATGTCCAACGGTGTCCAACGGTGTCCCACGTTGTCCCACGTTGACCCACGTTGTCCCACGTTGTCCCACGTTGTTCCATGGTTTCCCACGTTGTCCCACGGTGTCCAACGATGTCCAACGGTGTCCAACGGTGTCCCACGGTGTCCAACGGTGTCCCACGTTGTCCCCCGTTGTCCCACGTTGTCCCACGTTGTCCCACGTTGTCCAACGGTGTCCCACGGTGTCCAACGGTGTTCCACGTTGTCCCACGTTGTCCCACGTTGTCCCACGTTGTCCCACGTTGTCCCACGTTGTCCCACGTTGTCCCACGTTGTCCCACGTTGTCCAACGGTGTCCCACGGTGTCCAACGGTGTCCCACGTTGTCCCACGTTGTCCCACGTTGTCCCACGGTGTCCAACGATGTCCCACGTTGTCCCACGTTGTCCCACGTTGTCCCACGTTGTCCCACGTTGTCCAACGGTGTCCCACGGTGTCCAACGGTGTCCCACGTTGTCCCACGTTGTCCCACGTTGTCCCACGTTGTCCAACGATGTCCAACGGTGTCCCACGTTGTCCCACGTTGTCCCACGTTGTCCCACGTTGTCCCACGTTGTCCCACGTTGTCCCACGTTGTCCCACGTTGTCCCACGTTGTTCCATGGTTTCCCACGTTGTCCCACGTTGTCCCACGTTGTCCCACGTTGTCCCACGTTGTTCCATGGTTTCCCACGTTGTCCCACGGTGTCCAACGATGTCCAACGGTGTCCAACGGTGTCCCACGGTGTCCAACGGTGTCCCACGTTGTCCCACGTTGTCCCACGTTGTCCCACGTTGTCCCACTGTGTCCAACGATGTCCAACGGTGTCCCACGTTGTCCCACGTTGTCCCACGTTGTCCCACGTTGTCCCACGTTGTCCAACGGTGTCCCACGGTGTCCAACGGAGTCCCACGTTGTCCCACGTTGTCCCACGTTGTCCCACGTTGTCCCACGTTGTCCCACGTTGTCCCACGTTGTCCCACGTTGTCCAACGATGTCCAACGGTGTCCAACGGTGTCCAACGGTGTCCCACGATGTCCACCGATGTCCAACGGTGTCCAACGGTGTCCAACGGTGTCCAACGGTGTCCCACGATGTCCACCGATGTCCAACGGTGTCCAACGGTGTCCAACGGTGTCCAACGGTGTCCAACGATGTCCAACGATGTCCAACGATGTCCAACGGTGTCCAACGATGTCCAACGATGTCCAACGGTGTCCCACGATGTCCAACGATGTCCAACGATGTCCAACGGTGTCCAACGGTGTCCCACGTTGTCCCACGTTGTCCAACGATGTCCAACGGTGTCCAACGATGTCCAACGATGTCCAACGGTGTCCCACGATGTCCAACGATGTCCAACGATGTCCAACGGTGTCCAACGGTGTCCCACGTTGTCCCACGGTGTCCAACGGTGTCCAACGGTGTCCAACGGTGTCCAACGATGTCCAACGGTGTCCAACGGTGTCCCACGTTGTCCCACGTTGTCCCACGTTGTCCCACGTTGTCCCACGTTGTCCCACGTTGTCCCACGTTGTCCCACGTTGTCCCACGGTGTCCAACGGTGTCCAACGATGTCCAACGGTGTCCAACGGTGTCCCACGTTGTCCCACGTTGTCCCACGTTGTCCCACGTTGTCCCACGTTGTCCCACGTTGTCCCACGTTGTCCCACGTTGTCCCACGTTGTCCCACGTTGTCCCACGTTGTCCCACGTTGTCCCACGGTGTCCAACGATGTCCAGCTGTGTCCAACGGTGTCCAACGGTGTCCCACGGTGTCCAACGGTGTCCAACGGTGTCCCACGGTGTCCAACGGTGTCCCACGTTGTCCCACGTTGTCCCACGTTGTCCCACGTTGTCCCACGATGTCCCACGTTGTCCAACGATGTCCAACGGTGTCCCACGTTGTCCCACGTTGTCCTACGTTGTCCCACGTTGTCCCACGTTGTCCCACGTTGTCCCACGTTGTCCCACGTTGTCCCACGGTGTCCAACGGTGTCCCACGTTGTCCCACGTTGTCCCACGGTGTCCAACGATGTCCAACGGTGTCCAACGATGTCCAACGGTGTCCCACGGTGTCCCACGTTGTCCCACGTTGTCCCACGTTGTCCCACGGTGTCCAACGATGTCCAACGGTGTCCCACGTTGTCCCACGTTGTCCCACGTTGTCCCACGTTGTCCCACGTTGTCCCACGTTGTCCCACGGTGTCCAACGGTGTCCAACGGTGTCCAACGGTGTCCAACGATGTCCAACGGTGTCCAACGGTGTCCCACGTTGTCCCACGTTGTCCCACGTTGTCCCACGTTGTCCCACGTTGTCCCACGTTGTCCCACGTTGTCCCACGTTGTCCCACGGTGTCCAACGGTGTCCAACGATGTCCAACGGTGTCCAACGGTGTCCCACGTTGTCCCACGTTGTCCCACGTTGTCCCACGGTGTCCAACGATGTCCAACGGTGTCCCACGTTGTCCCACGTTGTCCCACGTTGTCCCACGTTGTCCCACGATGTCCCACGTTGTCCCACGTTGTCCCACGTTGTCCCACGTTGTCCCACGTTGTCCCACGTTGTCCCACGTTGTCCCACGGTGTCCAACGATGTCCAACGGTGTCCCACGATGTCCAACGATGTCCAACGATGTCCAACGGTGTCCAACGGTGTCCCACGTTGTCCCACGTTGTCCCACGTTGTCCCACGGTGTCCAACGATGTCCAACGGTGTCCCACGTTGTCCAACGGTGTCCCACGTTGTCCCACGTTGTCCCACGTTGTCCCACGTTGTCCCGCGGTGTCCAACGATGTCCAACGGTGTCCAACGGTGTCCAACGGTGTCCAACGGTGTCCAACGATGTCCAACGATGTCCAACGATGTCCAACGGTGTCCAACGATGTCCAACGATGTCCAACGGTGTCCCACGATGTCCAACGATGTCCAACGGTGTCCCACGTTGTCCCACGTTGTCCCACGTTGTCCCACGTTGTCCCACGGTGTCCAACGGTGTCCAACGATGTCCAACGGTGTCCAACGGTGTCCAACGGTGTCCAACGATGTCCAACGATGTCCAACGATGTCCAACGGTGTCCAACGATGTCCAACGATGTCCAACGGTGTCCCACGGTGTCCAACGATGTCCAACGGTGTCCAACGGTGTCCCACGTTGTCCCACGTTGTCCCACGTTGTCCCACGGTATCCAACGATGTCCAACGGTGTCCAACGGTGTCCCACGGTGTCCAACGGTGTCCCACGTTGTCCCACGTTGTCCCACGTTGTCCCACGTTGTCCCACGTTGTCCCACGGTGTCCAACGGTGTCCCACGTTGTCCCACGTTGTCCCACGTTGTCCCACGTTGTCCCACGTTGTTCCATGGTTTCCCACGTTGTCCCACGTTGTCCCACGTTGTCCCACGGTGTCCAACGATGTCCAACGGTGTCCAACGGTGTCCAACGGTGTCCAACGGTGTCCAACGATGTCCAACGATGTCCAACGATGTCCAACGGTGTCCAACGATGTCCAACGATGTCCAACGATGTCCAACGGTGTCCCACGATGTCCAACGATGTCCAACGGTGTCCAACGGTGTCCCACGTTGTCCCACGTTGTCCCACGTTGTCCCACGGTGTCCAACGATGTCCAACGGTGTCCAACGGTGTCCCACGGTGTCCAACGGTGTCCCACGTTGTCCCACGTTGTCCCACGTTGTCCCACGTTGTCCCACGTTGTCCCACGTTGTCCCACGGTGTCCAACGGTGTCCCACGATGTCCAACGATGTCCAACGGTGTCCAACGGTGTCCAACGGTGTCCCACGTTGTCCCACGTTGTCCCATGTTGTCCCACGGTGTCCAACGATGTCCAACGGTGTCCCACGTTGTCCCACGTTGTCCCACGTTGTCCCACGTTGTTCCATGGTTTCCCACGTTGTCCCACGTTGTCCCACGTTGTCCCACGGTGTCCAACGATGTCCAACGGTGTCCAACGGTGTCCAACGGTGTCCAACGGTGTCCAACGATGTCCAACGATGTCCAACGATGTCCAACGGTGTCCAACGGTGTCCCACGTTGTCCCACGTTGTCCCACGTTGTCCCACGGTGTCCAACGATGTCCAACGGTGTCCAACGATGTCCAACGATGTCCAACGGTGTCCCACGATGTCCAACGATGTCCAACAATGTCCAACGGTGTCCAACGGGGTCCCACGTTGTCCCACGTTGTCCCACGTTGTCCCACGGTGTCCAACGGTGTCCCACGTTGTCCCACGTTGTCCCACGTTGTCCCACGTTGTCCCACGTTGTCCCACGTTGTCCCACGTTGTCCCACGTTGTCCCACGTTGTCCCACGTTGTCCCACGGTGTCCAACGGTGTCCAACGGTGTCCAACGGTGTCCAACGATGTCCAACGTTGTCCAACGGTGTCCCACGGTGTCCAACGGTGTCCAACGGTGTCCCACGGTGTCCAACGGTGTCCACGTTGTCCCACGTTGTCCCACGTTGTCCCACGTTGTCCCACGTTGTCCCACGGTGTCCCACGGTGTCCAACGATGTCCAACGGTGTCCAACGGTGTCCCACGTTGTCCCACGTTGTCCCACGTTGTCCCACGTTGTCCCACGTTGTCCCACGTTGTTCCATGGTTTCCCACGTTGTCCCACGTTGTCCCACGTTGTCCCACGGTGTCCAACGATGTCCAACGGTGTCCAACGGTGTCCCACGGTGTCCAACGGTGTCCCACGTTGTCCCACGTTGTCCCACGTTGTCCCACGTTGTCCTACGTTGTCCCACGTTGTTCCACGTTGTCCCACGTTGTCCCACGTTGTCCCACGTTGTCCCACGTTGTCCCACGTTGTCCCACGGTGTCCAACGGTGTCCAACGGTGTCCCACGGTGTCCCACGTTGTCCCACGTGGTCCCACGTTGTCCCACGGTGTCCCACGATGTCCAACGATGTCCAACGATGTCCAACGGTGTCCAACGGTGTCCCACGTTGTCCCACGTTGTCCCACGTTGTCCCACGGTGTCCAACGATGTCCAACGGTGTCCCACGTTGTCCCACGTTGTCCCACGTTGTCCCACGTTGTCCCACGTTGTCCCACGTTGTCCCACGTTGTCCCACGTTGTCCCACGTTGTCCCACGGTGTCCAACGATGTCCAGCGGTGTCCAACGGTGACCCAAGGTGTCCAACGGTGTCCAACGGTGTCCCACGGTGTCCAACGGTGTCCCACGTTGTCCCACGTTGTCCCACGTTGTCCCACGTTGTCCCACGTTGTCCCACGTTGTCCTACATTGTCCCACGTTGTCCCACGTTGTCCCACGTTGTCCCACGTTGTCCCACGTTGTCCAACGGTGTCCAACGGTGTCCCACGTTGTCCCACGTTGTCCCACGTTGTCCCACGGTGTCCAACGATGTCCAACGGTGTCCCACGTTGTCCCACGTTGTCCCACGTTGTCCCACGTTGTCCCACGTTGTCCCACGTTGTCCCACGGTGTCCCACGTTGTCCCACGTTGTCCCACGTTGTCCCACGTTGTCCCACGTTGCCCCACGGTGTCCAACGGTGTCCCACGGTGTCCAACGGTGTCCCACGTTGTCCCACGTTGTCCCACGTTGTCCCACGTTGTCCCACGATGTCCCACGTTGTCCAAAGATGTCCAACGGTGTCCCACGTTGCCCACGTTGTCCCACGATGTCCCACGTTGTCCCACGTTGTCCCACGGTGTCCAACGGTGTCCCACGTTGTCCCACGTTGTCCCACGGTGTCCAACGATGTCCAACGGTGTCCCACGTTGTCCCACGTTGTCCCACGTTGTCCCACGTTGTCCCACGTTGTCCCACGTTGTCCCTCGTTGTCCTACGTTGTCCCACGTTGTTCCACGTTGTCCCACGTTGTCCCACGTTGTCCCACGTTGTCCCACGGTGTCCAACGGTGTCCCACGTTGTCCCACGTTGTCCCACGTTGTCCCACGTTGTCCCACGTTGTCCCACGTTGTCCCACGTTGTCCCACGTTGTCCCACGTTGTCCCACGCTGTCCCACGTTGTCCCACGTTGTCCCACGGTGTCCAACGATGTCCAGCGGTGTCCAACGGTGTCCAACGGTGTCCCACGGTGTCCAACGGTGTCCAACGGTGTCCCACGGTGTCCAACGGTGTCCCACGTTGTCCCACGTTGTCCCACGTTGTCCCACGTTGTCCCACGATGTCCCACGTTGTCCAACGATGTCCAACGGTGTCCCACGTTGTCCCACGTTGTCCTACGTTGTCCCACGTTGTCCCACGTTGTCCCACGTTGTCCCACGTTGTCCCACGTTGTCCCACGGTGTCCAACGGTGTCCCACGTTGTCCCACGTTGTCCCACGGTGTCCAACGATGTCCAACGGTGTCCAACGATGTCCAACGGTGTCCAACGGTGTCCCACGTTGTCCCACGTTGTCCCACGTTGTCCCACGGTGTCCAACGTTGTCCCACGGTGTCCCACGTTGTCCCACGTTGTCCCACGTTGTCCCACGTTGTCCCACGTTGTCCCACGGTGTCCAACGATGTCCAACGGTGTCCAACGATGTCCAACGATGTCCAACGGTGTCCCACGATGTCCAACGATGTCCAACAATGTCCAACGGTGTCCAACGGTGTCCCACGTTGTCCCACGATGTCCAACGGTGTCCAACGGTGTCCCACGTTGTCCCACGTTGACCCACGTTGTCCCACGTTGTCCCACGTTGTTCCATGGTTTCCCACGTTGTCCCACGGTGTCCAACGATGTCCAACGGTGTCCAACGGTGTCCCACGGTGTCCAACGGTGTCCCACGTTGTCCCACGTTGTCCCACGTTGTCCCACGTTGTCCCACGTTGTCCAACGGTGTCCCACGGTGTCCAACGGTGTTCCACGTTGTCCCACGTTGTCCCACGTTGTCCCACGTTGTCCCACGTTGTCCCACGTTGTCCCACGTTGTCCCACGTTGTCCCACGTTGTCCAACGGTGTCCCACGGTGTCCAACGGTGTCCCACGTTGTCCCACGTTGTCCCACGTTGTCCCACGGTGTCCAACGATGTCCCACGTTGTCCCACGTTGTCCCACGTTGTCCCACGTTGTCCCACGTTGTCCAACGGTGTCCCACGGTGTCCAACGGTGTCCCACGTTGTCCCACGTTGTCCCACGTTGTCCCACGGTGTCCAACGATGTCCCACGGTGTCCCACGTTGTCCCACGTTGTCCCACGTTGTCCCACGTTGTCCCACGTTGTCCCACGTTGTCCCACGTTGTCCCACGTTGTCCCACGTTGTTCCATGGTTTCCCACGTTGTCCCACGTTGTCCCACGTTGTCCCACGTTGTCCCACGTTGTTCCATGGTTTCCCACGTTGTCCCACGGTGTCCAACGATGTCCAACGGTGTCCAACGGTGTCCCACGGTGTCCAACGGTGTCCCACGTTGTCCCACGTTGTCCCACGTTGTCCCACGTTGTCCCACTGTGTCCAACGATGTCCAACGGTTTCCCACGTTGTCCCACGTTGTCCCACGTTGTCCCACGTTGTCCCACGTTGTCCAACGGTGTCCCACGGTGTCCAACGGAGTCCCACGTTGTCCCACGTTGTCCCACGTTGTCCCACGTTGTCCCACGTTGTCCCACGTTGTCCCACGTTGTCCCACAGTGTCCAACGATGTCCAACGGTGTCCAACGGTGTCCAACGGTGTCCCACGATGTCCACCGATGTCCAACGGTGTCCAACGGTGTCCAACGGTGTCCAGCGGTGTCCCACGATGTCCACCGATGTCCAACGGTGTCCAACGGTGTCCAACGGTGTCCAACGGTGTCCAACGATGTCCAACGATGTCCAACGATGTCCAACGGTGTCCAACGATGTCCAACGATGTCCAACGGTGTCCCACGATGTCCAACGATGTCCAACGATGTCCAACGGTGTCCAACGGTGTCCCACGTTGTCCCACGTTGTCCAACGATGTCCAACGGTGTCCAACGATGTCCAACGATGTCCAACGGTGTCCCACGATGTCCAACGATGTCCAACGATGTCCAACGGTGTCCAACGGTGTCCCACGTTGTCCCACGTTGTCCCACGTTGTCCCACGGTGTCCAACGATGTCCAACGGTGTCCCACGTTGTCCAACGGTATCCCACGTTGTCCCACGTTGTCCCACGTTGTCCCACGTTGTCCCACGATGTCCCACGTTGTCCCACGTTGTCCCACGTTGTCCCACGTTGTCCCACGTTGTCCCACGTTGTCCCACGTTGTCCCACGTTGTCCCACGTTGTCCCACGGTGTCCAACGTTGTCCAACGATGTCCCACGTTGTCCAAAGATGTCCAACGGTGTCCCACGTTGCCCACGTTGTCCCACGATGTCCCACGTTGTCCCACGTTGTCCCACGTTGTCCCACGGTGTCCAACGGTGTCCCACGTTGTCCCACGTTGTCCCACGGTGTCCAACGATGTCCAACGGTGTCCCACGTTGTCCCACGTTGTCCCACGTTGTCCCACGTTGTCCCACGTTGTCCCACGTTGTCCCACGTTGTCCTACGTTGTCCCACGTTGTTCCACGTTGTCCCACGTTGTCCCACGTTGTCCCACGTTGTCCCACGGTGTCCAACGGTGTCCCACGTTGTCCCACGTTGTCCCACGTTGTCCCACGTTGTCCCACGTTGTCCCACGTTGTCCAACGATGTCCAACGGTGTCCAACGGTGTCCAACGGTGTCCAACGATGTCCAACGATGTCCAACGATGTCCAGCGGTGTCCAACGATGTCCAACGATGTCCAACGGTGTCCCACGTTGTCCCACGTTGTCCCACGTTGTCCCACGTTGCCCCACGTTGTCCCACGTTGTCCCACGTTGTCCCACGGTGTCCAACGATGTCCAACGGTGTCCAACGATGTCCCACGTTGTCCCACGTTGTCCCACGATGTCCCACGTTGTCCAACGATGTCCAACGGTGTCCCACGTTGTCCCACGTTGTCCCACGATGTCCCACGTTGTCCCACGTTGTCCCACGGTGTCCAACTATGTCCAACGGTGTCCAACGGTGTCCCACGGTGTCCAACGGTGTCCCACGTTGTCCCACGTTGTCCCACGTTGTCCCACGTTGTCCCACGTTGTCCCACGTTGTCCCACGTTGTCCCACGTTGTCCTACGTTGTCCCACGTTGTTCCACGTTGTCCCACGTTGTCCCACGTTGTCCCACGTTGTCCCACGTTGTCCCACGTTGTCCCACGTTGTCCCACGTTGTCCCACGGTGTCCAACGATGTCCAACGGTGTCCCACGTTGTCCCACGTTGTCCTACGTTGTCCCACGTTGTCCCACGTTGTCCCACGTTGTCCCACGTTGTCTCACGTTGTCCCACGGTGTCCAACGGTGTCCCACGTTGTCCCACGTTGTCCCACGGTGTCCAACGATGTCCAACGGTGTCCAACGGTGTCCCACGGTGTCCCACGTTGTCCCACGTGGTCCCACGTTGTCCAACGGTGTCCCACGATGTCCAACGATGTCCAACGATGTCCAACGGTGTCCAACGGTGTCCCACGTTGTTCCACGTTGTCCCACGTTGTCCCACGTTGTCCCACGTTGTCCCACGTTGTCCCACGTTGTCCCACGTTGTCCCACGTTGTCCCACGGTGTCCAACGATGTCCAACGGTGTCCCACGTTGTCCCACGTTGTCCTACGTTGTCCCACGTTGTCCCACGTTGTCCCACGTTGTCCCACGTTGTCCCACGTTGTCCCACGGTGTCCAACGATGTCCAACGATGTCCAACGATGTCCAGCGGTGTCCAACGATGTCCAACGATGTCCAACGGTGTCCCACGTTGTCCCACGTTGTCCCACGTTGTCCCACGTTGCCCCACGTTGTCCCACGTTGTCCCACGTTGTCCCACGGTGTCCAACGATGTCCAACGGTGTCCAACGATGTCCCACGTTGTCCCACGTTGTCCCACGATGTCCCACGTTGTCCAACGATGTCCAACGGTGTCCCACGTTGTCCCACGTTGTCCCACGATGTCCCACGTTGTCCCACGTTGTCCCACGGTGTCCAACGATGTCCAACGGTGTCCAACGGTGTCCCACGGTGTCCAACGGTGTCCCACGTTGTCCCACGTTGTCCCACGTTGTCCCACGTTGTCCCACGTTGTCCTACGTTGTCCCACGTTGTTCCACGTTGTCCCACGTTGTCCCACGTTGTCCCACGTTGTCCCACGTTGTCCCACGTTGTCCCACGTTGTCCCACGTTGTCCCACGGTGTCCAACGATGTCCAACGATGTCCAACGATGTCCAGCGGTGTCCAACGATGTCCAACGATGTCCAACGGTGTCCCACGTTGTCCCACGTTGTCCCACGTTGTCCCACGTTGCCCCACGTTGTCCCACGTTGTCCCACGTTGTCCCACGGTGTCCAACGATGTCCAACGGTGTCCAACGATGTCCCACGTTGTCCCACGTTGTCCCACGATGTCCCACGTTGTCCAACGATGTCCAACGGTGTCCCACGTTGTCCCACGTTGTCCCACGATGTCCCACGTTGTCCCACGTTGTCCCACGGTGTCCAACGATGTCCAACGGTGTCCAACGGTGTCCCACGTTGTCCCACGTTGTCCCACGTTGTCCCACGTTGTCCCACGGTGTCCAACGGTGTCCAACGGTGTCCCACGATGTCCACCGATGTCCAACGGTGTCCAACGGTGTCCAACGGTGTCCAACGGTGTCCCACGATGTCCACCGATGTCCAACGGTGTCCAACGGTGTCCAACGGTGTCCAACGGTGTCCAACGATGTCCAACGATGTCCAACGATGTCCAACGGTGTCCAACGATGTCCAACGATGTCCAACGGTGTCCCACGATGTCCAACGATGTCCAACGATGTCCAACGGTGTCCAACGGTGTCCCACGTTGTCCCACGTTGTCCAACGATGTCCAACGGTGTCCAACGATGTCCAACGATGTCCAACGGTGTCCCACGATGTCCAACGATGTCCAACGATGTCCAACGGTGTCCAACGGTGTCCCACGTTGTCCCACGTTGTCCCACGTTGTCCCACGGTGTCCAACGATGTCCAACGGTGTCCCACGTTGTCCAACGGTATCCCACGTTGTCCCACGTTGTCCCACGTTGTCCCACGTTGTCCCACGATGTCCCACGTTGTCCCACGTTGTCCCACGTTGTCCCACGTTGTCCCACGTTGTCCCACGTTGTCCCACGTTGTCCCACGTTGTCCCACGTTGTCCCACGGTGTCCAACGTTGTCCAACGATGTCCAACGGTGTCCAACGGTGTCCCACGTTGTCCCACGTTGTCCCACGTTGTCCCACGGTGTCCAACGATGTCCAACGGTGTCCCACGTTGTCCCACGTTGTCCCACGTTGTCCCACGTTGTCCCACGTTGTCCCACGTTGTCCCACGTTGTCCCACGTTGTCCCACGTTGTCCCACGTTGTCCCACGTTGCCCCACGTTGTCCAACGATGTCCAACGGTGTCCAACGATGTCCCACGTTGTCCCACGTTGTCCCACGTTGTCCCACGTTGTCCAACGATGTCCAACGGTGTCCCACGTTGTCCCACGTTGTCCCACGTTGTCCCACGTGGTCCCACGTTGTCCCACGTTGTCCCACGGTGTCCAACGATGTCCAACGGTGTCCCACGGTGTCCAACGGTGTCCCACGTTGTCCCACGTTGTCCCACGTTGTCCCACGTTGTCCCACGTTGTCCCACGGTGTCCAACGTTGTCCAACGATGTCCAACGGTGTCCAACGGTGTCCCACGTTGTCCCACGTTGTCCCACGGTGTCCAACGATGTCCAACGGTGTCCCACGTTGTCCCACGTTGTCCCACGTTGTCCCACGTTGTCCCACGTTGTCCCACGTTGTCCCACGTTGTCCTACGTTGTCCCACGTTGTTCCACGTTGTCCCACGTTGTCCCACGTTGTCCCACGTTGTCCCACGGTGTCCAACGGTGTCCCACGTTGTCCCACGTTGTCCCACGTTGTCCCACGTTGTCCCACGTTGTCCCACGTTGTCCAACGATGTCCAACGGTGTCCAACGGTGTCCAACGGTGTCCAACGATGTCCAACGATGTCCAACGATGTCCAGCGGTGTCCAACGATGTCCAACGATGTCCAACGGTGTCCCACGTTGTCCCACGTTGTCCCACGTTGTCCCACGTTGTCCCACGTTGTCCCACGTTGTCCCACGTTGTCCCACGGTGTCCAACGATGTCCAACGGTGTCCAACGATGTCCCACGTTGTCCCACGTTGTCCCACGATGTCCCACGGTGTCCAACGGTGTCCAACGGTGTCCCACGTTGTCCCACGTTGTCCCACGATGTCCCACGTTGTCCCACGTTGTCCCACGGTGTCCAACGATGTCCAACGGTGTCCAACGGTGTCCCACGGTGTCCAACGGTGTCCCACGTTGTCCCACGTTGTCCCACGTTGTCCCACGTTGTCCCACGTTGTCCCACGTTGTCCCACGTTGTCCCACGTTGTCCTACGTTGTCCCACGTTGTTCCACGTTGTCCCACGTTGTCCCACGTTGTCCCACGTTGTCCCACGTTGTCCCACGTTGTCCCACGTTGTCCCACGTTGTCCCACGGTGTCCAACGATGTCCAACGGTGTCCCACGTTGTCCCACGTTGTCCTACGTTGTCCCACGTTGTCCCACGTTGTCCCACGTTGTCCCACGTTGTCCCACGTTGTCCCACGGTGTCCAACGGTGTCCCACGTTGTCCCACGTTGTCCCACGGTGTCCAACGATGTCCAACGGTGTCCAACGGTGTCCCACGGTGTCCCACGTTGTCCCACGTGGTCCCACGTTGTCCAACGGTGTCCCACGATGTCCAACGATGTCCAACGATGTCCAACGGTGTCCAACGGTGTCCCACGTTGTCCCACGTTGTCCCACGTTGTCCCACGGTGTCCAACGATGTCCAACGGTGTCCCACGTTGTCCCACGTTGTCCCACGTTGTCCCACGTTGTCCCACGTTGTCCCACGTTGTCCCACGTTGTCCCACGTTGTCCCACGTTGTCCCACGGTGTCCAACGATGTCCAGCGGTGTCCAACGGTGACCCAAGGTGTCCAACGGTGTCCAACGGTGTCCCACGGTGTCCAACGGTGTCCCACGTTGTCCCACGTTGTCCCACGTTGTCCCACGTTGTCCCACGTTGTCCCACGTTGTCCTACATTGTCCCACGTTGTCCCACGTTGTCCCACGTTGTCCCACGTTGTCCAACGGTGTCCAACGGTGTCCCACGTTGTCCCACGTTGTCCCACGTTGTCCCACGGTGTCCAACGATGTCCAACGGTGTCCCACGTTGTCCCACGTTGTCCCACGTTGTCCCACGTTGTCCCACGTTGTCCCACGATGTCCCACGTTGTCCCACGTTGTTCCACGTTGTCCCACGTTGTCCCACGTTGTCCCACGTTGTCCCACGTTGTCCCACGTTGTCCCACGTTGTCCCACGTTGTCCCACGTTGTCCCACGTTGTCCCACGTTGTCCCACGTTGTCCCACGTTGTCCAACGATGTCCAACGGTGTCCCACGTTGTCCCACGTTGTCCCACGTTGTCCCACGTGGTCCCACGTTGTCCCACGTTGCCCCACGGTGTCCAACGATTTCCAACGGTGTCCCACGGTGTCCAACGGTGTCCCACGTTGTCCCACGTTGTCCCACGTTGTCCCACGTTGTCCCACGATGTCCCACGTTGTCCAAAGATGTCCAACGGTGTCCCACGTTGCCCACGTTGTCCCACGATGTCCCACGTTGTCCCACGTTGTCCCACGTTGTCCCACGGTGTCCAACGGTGTCCCACGTTGTCCCACGTTGTCCCACGGTGTCCAACGATGTCCAACGGTGTCCCACGTTGTCCCACGTTGTCCCACGTTGTCCCACGTTGTCCCACGTTGTCCCACGTTGTCCCTCGTTGTCCTACGTTGTCCCACGTTGTTCCACGTTGTCCCACGTTGTCCCACGTTGTCCCACGTTGTCCCACGGTGTCCAACGGTGTCCCACGTTGTCCCACGTTGTCCCACGTTGTCCCACGTTGTCCCACGTTGTCCCACGTTGTCCCACGTTGTCCCACGTTGTCCCACGTTGTCCCACGTTGTCCCACTTTGTCCCACGTTGTCCCACGTTGTCCCACGTTGTCCCACGTTGTCCCACGGTGTCCAACGATGTCCAGCGGTGTCCAACGGTGTCCAACGGTGTCCCACGGTGTCCAACGGTGTCCAACGGTGTCCCACGGTGTCCAACGGTGTCCCACGTTGTCCCACGTTGTCCCACGTTGTCCCACGTTGTCCCACGATGTCCCACGTTGTCCAACGATGTCCAACGGTGTCCCACGGTGTCCAACGGTGTCCAACGGTGTCCCACGGTGTCCAACGGTGTCCCACGTTGTCCCACGTTGTCCCACGTTGTCCCACGTTGTCCCACGATGTCCCACGTTGTCCAACGATGTCCAACGGTGTCCCACGTTGTCCCACGTTGTCCTACGTTGTCCCACGTTGTCCCACGTTGTCCCACGTTGTCCCACGTTGTCCCACGTTGTCCCACGGTGTCCAACGATGTCCAACGGTGTCCCACGTTGTCCCACGTTGTCCCACGTTGTCCCACGTTGTCCCACGTTGTCCCACGTTGTCCCTCGTTGTCCTACGTTGTCCCACGTTGTTCCACGTTGTCCCACGTTGTCCCACGTTGTCCCACGTTGTCCCACGGTGTCCAACGATGTCCAACGGTGTCCCACGTTGTCCCACGTTGTCCCACGTTGTCCCACGTTGTCCCACGTTGTCCCACGTTGTCCCTCGTTGTCCTACGTTGTCCCACGTTGTTCCACGTTGTCCCACGTTGTCCCACGTTGTCCCACGTTGTCCCACGGTGTCCCACGGTGTCCCACGTTGTCCCACGTTGTCCCACGTTGTCCCACGTTGTCCCACGTTGTCCCACGTTGTCCCACGTTGTCCCACGTTGTCCCACGTTGTCCCACGGTGTCCAACGGTGTCCAACGGTGTCCAACGATGTCCAACGGTGTCCAACGGTGTCCCACGTTGTCCCACGTTGTCCCACGTTGTCCCACGTTGTCCCACGTTGTCCCACGTTGTCCCACGTTGTCCCACGTTGTCCCACGGTGTCCAACGGTGTCCAACGATGTCCAACGGTGTCCAACGGTGTCCCACGTTGTCCCACGTTGTCCCACGTTGTCCCACGGTGTCCAACGATGTCCAACGGTGTCCCACGTTGTCCCACGTTGTCCCACGTTGTCCCACGTTGTCCCACGTTGTCCCACGATGTCCCACGTTGTCCCACGTTGTCCCACGTTGTCCCACGTTGTCCCACGTTGTCCCACGTTGTCTCACGTTGTCCCACGGTGTCCAACGATGTCCAACGGTGTCCAACGATGTCCAACGGTGTCCCACGATGTCCAACGATGTCCAACGATGTCCAACGGTGTCCAACGGTGTCCCACGTTGTCCCACGTTGTCCCACGTTGTCCCACGGTGTCCAACGATGTCCAACGGTGTCCCACGTTGTCCAACGGTGTCCCACGTTGTCCCATGTTGTCCCACGTTGTCCCACGTTGTCCCAAGTTGTCCCACGATGTCCCACGTTGTCCCACGTTGTCCCACGTTGTCCCACGTTGTCCCACGTTGTCCCACGATGTCCCACGTTGTCCCACGTTGTCCCACGTTGTCCCACGGTGTCCAACGGTGTCCCACGTTGTCCCACGTTGTACCACGGTGTCCAACGATGTCCAACGGTGTCCCACGTTGTCCCACGTTGTCCCACGTTGTCCCACGTTGTCCCACGTTGTCCCACGTTGTCCCACGTTGTCCCACGTTGTCCCACGTTGTCCCACGTTGTCCCACGTTGTCCCACGTTGTCCCACGTTGTCCCACGTTGTCCCACGGTGTCCAACGATGTCCAGCGGTGTCCAACGGTGTCCAACGGTGTCCCACGGTGTCCAACGGTGTCCAACGGTGTCCCACGGTGTCCAACGGTGTCCCACGTTGTCCCACGTTGTCCCACGTTGTCCCACGTTGTCCCACGATGTCCCACGTTGTCCAACGATGTCCAACGGTGTCCCACGTTGTCCCACGTTGTCCCACGTTGTCTCACGTTGTCCCACGATGTCCCACGTTGTCCCATGTTGTCCCACGTTGTCCCACGTTGTCCCACGTTGTCCCACGTTGTCCCACGTTGTCCCACGGTGTCCAACGGTGTCCCACGTTGTCCCACGTTGTCCCACGTTGTCCCACGTTGTCCCACGTTGTCCCACGTTGTCCCACGTTGTCCCACGTTGTCCCACGTTGTCCCACGTTGTCCCACTTTGTCCCACGTTGTCCCACGTTGTCCCACGTTGTCCCACGTTGTCCCACGGTGTCCAACGATGTCCAGCGGTGTCCAACGGTGTCCAACGGTGTCCCACGGTGTCCAACGGTGTCCAACGGTGTCCCACGGTGTCCAACGGTGTCCCACGTTGTCCCACGTTGTCCCACGTTGTCCCACGTTGTCCCACGATGTCCCACGTTGTCCAACGATGTCCAACGGTGTCCCACGTTGTCCCACGTTGTCCTACGTTGTCCCACGTTGTCCCACGTTGTCCCACGTTGTCCCACGTTGTCCCACGTTGTCCCACGGTGTCCAACGGTGTCCCACGTTGTCCCACGTTGTCCCACGGTGTCCAACGATGTCCAACGGTGTCCAACGGTGTCCAACGGTGTCCAACGGTGTCCCACGTTGTCCCACGTTGTCCCACGTTGTCCCACGGTGTCCAACGATGTCCAACGGTGTCCCACGTTGTCCCACGTTGTCCCACGTTGTCCCACGTTGTCCCACGTTGTCCCACGTTGTCCCACGGTGTCCAACGGTGTCCAACGGTGTCCAACGGTGTCCAACGATGTCCAACGGTGTCCAACGGTGTCCCACGTTGTCCCACGTTGTCCCACGTTGTCCCACGTTGTCCCACGTTGTCCCACGTTGTCCCACGTTGTCCCACGTTGTCCCACGGTGTCCAACGGTGTCCAACGATGTCCAACGGTGTCCAACGGTGTCCCACGTTGTCCCACGTTGTCCCACGTTGTCCCACGGTGTCCAACGATGTCCAACGGTGTCCCACGTTGTCCCACGTTGTCCCACGTTGTCCCACGTTGTCCCACGTTGTCCCACGATGTCCCACGTTGTCCCACGTTGTCCCACGTTGTCCCACGTTGTCCCACGTTGTCCCACGTTGTCTCACGTTGTCCCACGGTGTCCAACGATGTCCAACGGTGTCCAACGATGTCCAACGGTGTCCCACGATGTCCAACGATGTCCAACGATGTCCAACGGTGTCCAACGGTGTCCCACGTTGTCCCACGTTGTCCCACGTTGTCCCACGGTGTCCAACGATGTCCAACGGTGTCCCACGTTGTCCAACGGTGTCCCACGTTGTCCCATGTTGTCCCACGTTGTCCCACGTTGTCCCAAGTTGTCCCACGATGTCCCACGTTGTCCCACGTTGTCCCACGTTGTCCCACGTTGTCCCACGTTGTCCCACGTTGTCCCACGTTGTCCCACGTTGTCCCACGTTGTCCCACGGTGTCCAACGGTGTCCCACGTTGTCCCACGTTGTACCACGGTGTCCAACGATGTCCAACGGTGTCCCACGTTGTCCCACGTTGTCCCACGTTGTCCCACGTTGTCCCACGTTGTCCCACGTTGTCCCTCGTTGTCCTACGTTGTCCCACGTTGTTCCACGTTGTCCCACGTTGTCCCACGTTGTCCCACGTTGTCCCACGGTGTCCAACGGTGTCCCACGTTGTCCCACGTTGTCCCACGTTGTCCCACGTTGTCCCACGTTGTCCCACGTTGTCCCACGTTGTCCCACGTTGTCCCACGTTGTCCCACGTTGTCCCACGTTGTCCCACGTTGTCCCACGTTGTCCCACGTTGTCCCACGTTGTCCCACGGTGTCCAACGGTGTCCAACGGTGTCCCACGTTGTCCCACGTTGTCCCACGTTGTCCCACGGTGTCCAACGATGTCCAACGGTGTCCCACGTTGTCCCACGTTGTCCCACGTTGTCCCACGTTGTCCCACGTTGTCCCACGTTGTCCCACGGTGTCCAACGGTGTCCAACGGTGTCCAACGGTGTCCAACGATGTCCAACGGTGTCCAACGGTGTCCCACGTTGTCCAACGTTGTCCCACGTTGTCCCACGTTGTCCCACGTTGTCCCACGTTGTCCCACGTTGTCCCACGTTGTCCCACGGTGTCCAACGGTGCCCAACGATGTCCAACGGTGTCCAACGGTGTCCCACGTTGTCCCACGTTGTCCCACGTTGTCCCACGGTGTCCAACGATGTCCAACGGTGTCCCACGTTGTCCCACGTTGTCCCACGTTGTCCCACGTTGTCCCACGTTGTCCCACGATGTCCCACGTTGTCCCACGTTGTCCCACGTTGTCCCACGTTGTCCCACGTTGTCCCACGTTGTCTCACGTTGTCCCACGGTGTCCAACGATGTCCAACGGTGTCCAACGATGTCCAACGGTGTCCCACGATGTCCAACGATGTCCAACGATGTCCAACGGTGTCCAACGGTGTCCCACGTTGTCCCACGTTGTCCCACGTTGTCCCACGGTGTCCAACGATGTCCAACGGTGTCCCACGTTGTCCAACGGTGTCCCACGTTGTCCCATGTTGTCCCACGTTGTCCCACGTTGTCCCAAGTTGTCCCACGATGTCCCACGTTGTCCCACGTTGTCCCACGTTGTCCCACGTTGTCCCACGTTGTCCCACGTTGTCCCACGTTGTCCCACGTTGTCCCACGGTGTCCAACGATGTCCAACGGTGTCCAACGGTGTCCCACGGTGTCCAACGGTGTCCCACGTTGTCCCACGTTGTCCCACGTTGTCCCACGTTGTCCCACGTTGTCCCACGTTGTCCAACGATGTCCAACGGTGTCCCACGTTGTCCCACGTTGTCCCACGTTGTCCCACGTTGTCCCACGTTGTTCCATGGTCTCCCACGTTGTCCCACGCTGTCCCACGTTGTCCCACGGTGTCCAACGATGTCCAACGGTGTCCAACGGTGTCCCACGATGTCCACCGATGTCCAACGGTGTCCAACGGTGTCCAACGGTGTCCAACGGTGTCCAACGATGTCCAACGATGTCCAACGATGTTCAACGGTGTCCAACGATGTCCAACGATGTCCAACGGTGTCCCACGATGTCCAACGATGTCCAACGATGTCCAACGGTGTCCAACGGTGTCCCACGTTGTCCCACGTTGTCCCACGTTGTCCCACGGTGTCCAACGGTGTCCCACGTTGTCCCACGTTGTCCCACGTTGTCCCACGTTGTCCCACGTTGTTCCATGGTTTACCACGTTGTCCCACGTTGTCCCACGTTGTCCCGCGGTGTCCAACGATGTCCAACGGTGTCCAACGGTGTCCAACGGTGTCCAACGGTGTCCAACGATGTCCAACGATGTCCAACGATGTCCAACGGTGTCCAACGATGTCCAACGATGTCCAACGGTGTCCCACGATGTCCAACGATGTCCCACGGTGTCCAACGGTGTCCCACGTTGTCCCACGTTGTCCCACGTTGTCCCACGGTGTCCAACGATGTCCAACGGTGTCCAACGGTGTCCAACGGTGTCCCACGGTGTCCAACGGTGTCCCACGTTGTCCCACGTTGTCCCACGTTGTCCCACGTTGTCCCACGTTGTCCAACGGTGTCCCACGGTGTCCAACGGTGTCCCACGGTGTCCAACGGTGTCCCACGTTGTCCCACGTTGTCCCACGTTGTCCCACGTTGTCCCACGTTGTCCCACGTTGTCCCACGGTGTCCAACGGTGTCCAACGATGTCCAACGGTGTCCAACGGTGTCCAACGGTGTCCAACGATGTCCAACGATGTCCAACGATGTCCAACGGTGTCCAACGATGTCCAACGATGTCCAACGGTGTCCCACGATGTCCAACGATGTCCAACGGTGTCCAACGGTGTCCCACGTTGTCCCACGTTGTCCCACGGTGTCCAACGGTGTCCCACGTTGTCCCACGTTGTCCCACGTTGTCCCACGTTGTCCCACGTTGTCCCACGTTGTCCCACGTTGTCCCACGTTGTCCCACGTTGTCCCACGTTGTCCCACGTTGTCCCACGTTGTCCCACGTTGTCCCACGTTGTCCCACGTTGTCCCACGGTGTCCAACGGTGTCCAACGGTGTCCCACGTTGTCCCACGTTGTCCCACGTTGTCCCACGGTGTCCAACGATGTCCAACGGTGTCCCACGTTGTCCCACGTTGTCCCACGTTGTCCCACGTTGTCCCACGTTGTCCCACGTTGTCCCACGGTGTCCAACGGTGTCCAACGGTGTCCAACGGTGTCCAACGATGTCCAACGGTGTCCAACGGTGTCCCACGTTGTCCCACGTTGTCCCACGTTGTCCCACGTTGTCCCACGTTGTCCCACGTTGTCCCACGTTGTCCCACGTTGTCCCACGGTGTCCAACGGTGCCCAACGATGTCCAACGGTGTCCAACGGTGTCCCACGTTGTCCCACGTTGTCCCACGTTGTCCCACGGTGTCCAACGATGTCCAACGGTGTCCCACGTTGTCCCACGTTGTCCCACGTTGTCCCACGTTGTCCCACGTTGTCCCACGATGTCCCACGTTGTCCCACGTTGTCCCACGTTGTCCCACGTTGTCCCACGTTGTCCCACGTTGTCTCACGTTGTCCCACGGTGTCCAACGATGTCCAACGGTGTCCAACGATGTCCAACGGTGTCCCACGATGTCCAACGATGTCCAACGATGTCCAACGGTGTCCAACGGTGTCCCACGTTGTCCCACGTTGTCCCACGTTGTCCCACGGTGTCCAACGATGTCCAACGGTGTCCCACGTTGTCCAACGGTGTCCCACGTTGTCCCATGTTGTCCCACGTTGTCCCACGTTGTCCCAAGTTGTCCCACGATGTCCCACGTTGTCCCACGTTGTCCCACGTTGTCCCACGTTGTCCCACGTTGTCCCACGTTGTCCCACGTTGTCCCACGTTGTCCCACGGTGTCCAACGATGTCCAACGGTGTCCAACGGTGTCCCACGGTGTCCAACGGTGTCCCACGTTGTCCCACGTTGTCCCACGTTGTCCCACGTTGTCCCACGTTGTCCCACGTTGTCCCACGTTGTCCAACGATGTCCAACGGTGTCCCACGTTGTCCCACGTTGTCCCACGTTGTCCCACGTTGTCCCACGTTGTTCCATGGTCTCCCACGTTGTCCCACGCTGTCCCACGTTGTCCCACGGTGTCCAACGATGTCCAACGGTGTCCAACGGTGTCCCACGATGTCCACCGATGTCCAACGGTGTCCAACGGTGTCCAACGGTGTCCAACGGTGTCCAACGATGTCCAACGATGTCCAACGATGTTCAACGGTGTCCAACGATGTCCAACGATGTCCAACGGTGTCCCACGATGTCCAACGATGTCCAACGATGTCCAACGGTGTCCAACGGTGTCCCACGTTGTCCCACGTTGTCCCACGTTGTCCCACGGTGTCCAACGGTGTCCCACGTTGTCCCACGTTGTCCCACGTTGTCCCACGTTGTCCCACGTTGTTCCATGGTTTACCACGTTGTCCCACGTTGTCCCACGTTGTCCCGCGGTGTCCAACGATGTCCAACGGTGTCCAACGGTGTCCAACGGTGTCCAACGGTGTCCAACGATGTCCAACGATGTCCAACGATGTCCAACGGTGTCCAACGGTGTCCAACGTTGTCCAACGGTGTCCCACGATGTCCAACGATGTCCAACGGTGTCCAACGGTGTCCCACGTTGTCCCACGTTGTCCCACGTTGTCCCACGGTGTCCAACGATGTCCAACGGTGTCCAACGGTGTCCAACGGTGTCCCACGGTGTCCAACGGTGTCCCACGTTGTCCCACGGTGTCCCACGGTGTCCCACGTTGTCCCACGTTGTCCAACGGTGTCCCACGGTGTCCAACGGTGTCCCACGGTGTCCAACGGTGTCCCACGTTGTCCCACGTTGTCCCACGTTGTCCCACGTTGTCCCACGTTGTCCCACGTTGTCCCACGGTGTCCAACGGTGTCCAACGATGTCCAACGGTGTCCAACGGTGTCCAACGGTGTCCAACGATGTCCAACGATGTCCAACGATGTCCAACGGTGTCCAACGATGTCCAACGATGTCCAACGGTGTCCCACGATGTCCAACGATGTCCAACGGTGTCCAACGGTGTCCCACGGTGTCCAACGGTGTCCCACGTTGTCCCACGGTATCCAACGATGTCCAACGGTGTCCAACGGTGTCCCACGGTGTCCAACGGTGTCCCACGTTGTCCCACGTTGTCCCACGTTGTCCCACGTTGTCCCACGTTGTCCCACGGTGTCCAACGGTGTCCCACGTTGTCCCACGTTGTCCCACGTTGTCCCACGTTGTTCCATGGTTTCCCACGTTGTCCCACGTTGTCCCACGTTGTCCCACGGTGTCCAACGATGTCCAACGGTGTCCAACGGTGTCCAACGGTGTCCAACGGTGTCCAACGATGTCCAACGATGTCCAACGATGTCCAACGGTGTCCAACGATGTCCAACGATGTCCAACGGTGTCCCACGATGTCCAACGATGTCCAACGGTGTCCAACGGTGTCCCACGTTGTCCCACGTTGTCCCACGTTGTCCCACGGTGTCCAACGATGTCCAACGGTGTCCAACGGTGTCCCACGGTGTCCAACGGTGTCCCACGTTGTCCCACGTTGTCCCACGTTGTCCCACGTTGTCCCACGTTGTCCCACGTTGTCCCACGGTGTCCAACGGTGTCCAACGATGTCCAACGGTGTCCAACGGTGTCCCACGATGTCCACCGATATCCAATGGTGTCCAACGGTGTCGAACGATGTCCAACGATGTCCAACGATGTCCAACGGTGTCCAACGATGTCCAACGATGTCCAACGGTGTCCCACGATGTCCAACGATGTCCAACGATGTCCAACGGTGTCCAACGGTGTCCCACGTTGTCCCACGTTGTCCCATGTTGTCCCACGGTGTCCAACGATGTCCAACGGTGTCCCACGTTGTCCCACGTTGTCCCACGTTGTCCCACGTTGTTCCATGGTTTCCCACATTGTCCCACGTTGTCCAACGTTGTCCCACGGTGTCCAACGATGTCCAACGGTGTCCAACGGTGTCCAACGGTGTCCAACGGTGTCCAACGATGTCCAACGATGTCCAACGATGTCCAACGGTGTCCAACGGTGTCCCACGTTGTCCCACGTTGTCCCACGTTGTCCCACGGTGTCCAACGATGTCCAACGGTGTCCAACGATGTCCAACGATGTCCAACGGTGTCCCACGATGTCCAACGATGTCCAACAATGTCCAACGGTGTCCAACGGGGTCCCACGTTGTCCCACGTTGTCCCACGTTGTCCCACGGTGTCCAACGGTGTCCCACGTTGTCCCACGTTGTCCCACGTTGTCCCACGTTGTCCCACGTTGTCCCACGTTGTCCCACGTTGTCCCACGTTGTCCCACGTTGTCCCACGTTGTCCCACGTTGTCCCACGGTGTCCAACGGTGTCCAACGGTGTCCAACGGTGTCCAACGATGTCCAACGTTGTCCAACGGTGTCCCACGGTGTCCAACGGTGTCCAACGGTGTCCCACGGTGTCCAACGGTGTCCACGTTGTCCCACGTTGTCCCACGTTGTCCCACGTTGTCCCACGTTGTCCCACGGTGTCCAACGGTGTCCAACGATGTCCAACGGTGTCCAACGGTGTCCCACGTTGTCCCACGTTGTCCCACGTTGTCCCACGTTGTCCCACGTTGTCCCACGTTGTCCCACGTTGTTCCATGGTTTCCCACGTTGTCCCACGTTGTCCCACGTTGTCCCACGGTGTCCAACGATGTCCAACGGTGTCCCACGTTGTCCCACGTTGTCCCACGTTGTCCCACGTTGTCCCACGTTGTCCAACGTTGTCCCACGTTGTCCCACGTTGTCCCACGTTGTCCCACGGTGTCCAACGATGTCCAGCGGTGTCCAACGGTGACCCACGGTGTCCAACGGTGTCCAACGGTGTCCCACGGTGTCCAACGGTGTCCCACGTTGTCCCACGTTGTCCCACGTTGTCCCACGTTGTCCCACGTTGTCCCACGTTGTCCTACATTGTCCCACGTTGTCCCACGTTGTCCCACGTTGTCCCACGTTGTCCCACGTTGTCCAACGGTGTCCAACGGTGTCCCACGTTGTCCCACGTTGTCCCACGTTGTCCCACGGTGTCCAACGATGTCCAACGGTGTCCCACGTTGTCCCACGTTGTCCCACGTTGTCCCACGTTGTCCCACGTTGTCCCACGGTGTCCAACGGTGTCCCACGTTGTCCCACGTTGTCCCACGTTGTCCCACGTTGTCCCACGTTGCCCCACGGTGTCCAACGATGTCCAACGGTGTCCCACGGTGTCCAACGGTGTCCCACGTTGTCCCACGTTGTCCCACGTTGTCCCACGTTGTCCCACGATGTCCCACGTTGTCCAAAGATGTCCAACGGTGTCCCACGTTGCCCACGTTGTCCCACGATGTCCCACGTTGTCCCACGTTGTCCCACGTTGTCCCACGGTGTCCAACGGTGTCCCACGTTGTCCCACGTTGTCCCACGGTGTCCAACGATGTCCAACGGTGTCCCACGTTGTCCCACGTTGTCCCACGTTGTCCCACGTTGTCCCACGTTGTCCCACGTTGTCCCTCGTTGTCCTACGTTGTCCCACGTTGTTCCACGTTGTCCCACGTTGTCCCACGTTGTCCCACGTTGTCCCACGGTGTCCAACGGTGTCCCACGTTGTCCCACGTTGTCCCACGTTGTCCCACGTTGTCCCACGTTGTCCCACGTTGTCCCACGTTGTCCCACGTTGTCCCACGTTGTCCCACGTTGTCCCACGTTGTCCCACGTTGTCCCACGTTGTCCCACGTTGTCCCACGTTGTCCCACGGTGTCCAACGATGTCCAGCGGTGTCCAACGGTGTCCAACGGTGTCCCACGGTGTCCAACGGTGTCCAACGGTGTCCCACGGTGTCCAACGGTGTCCCACGTTGTCCCACGTTGTCCCACGTTGTCCCACGTTGTCCCACGATGTCCCACGTTGTCCAACGATGTCCAACGGTGTCCCACGTTGTCCCACGTTGTCCTACGTTGTCCCACGTTGTCCCACGTTGTCCCACGTTGTCCCACGTTGTCCCACGTTGTCCCACGGTGTCCAACGGTGTCCCACGTTGTCCCACGTTGTCCCACGGTGTCCAACGATGTCCAACGGTGTCCAACGATGTCCAACGGTGTCCAACGGTGTCCCACGTTGTCCCACGTTGTCCCACGTTGTCCCACGGTGTCCAACGATGTCCAACGGTGTCCCACGTTGTCCCACGTTGTCCCACGTTGTCCCACGTTGTCCCACGTTGTCCCACGGTGTCCAACGGTGTCCAACGGTGTCCAACGGTGTCCAACGATGTCCAACGGTGTCCAACGGTGTCCCACGTTGTCCCACGTTGTCCCACGTTGTCCCACGTTGTCCCACGTTGTCCCACGTTGTCCCACGTTGTCCCACGTTGTCCCACGGTGTCCAACGGTGTCCAACGATGTCCAACGGTGTCCCACGGTGTCCCACGTTGTCCCACGTTGTCCCACGTTGTCCCACGGTGTCCAACGATGTCCAACGGTGTCCCACGTTGTCCCACGTTGTCCCACGTTGTCCCACGTTGTCCCACGTTGTCCCACGTTGTCCCACGTTGTCCCACGTTGTCCCACGTTGTCCCACGTTGTCCCACGGTGTCCCACGTTGTCCCACGTTGTCCCACGTTGTCCCACGGTGTCCAACGATGTCCAACGGTGTCCAACGATGTCCAACGGTGTCCCACGATGTCCAACGATGTCCAACGATGTCCAACGGTGTCCAACGGTGTCCCACGTTGTCCCACGTTGTCCCACGTTGTCCCACGGTGTCCAACGATGTCCAACGGTGTCCCACGTTGTCCAACGGTGTCCCACGTTGTCCCATGTTGTCCCACGTTGTCCCACGTTGTCCCAAGTTGTCCCACGATGTCCCACGTTGTCCCACGTTGTCCCACGTTGTCCCACGTTGTCCCACGTTGTCCCACGTTGTCCCACGTTGTCCCACGTTTTCCCACGGTGTCCAACGATGTCCAACGGTGTCCAACGGTGTCCCACGGTGTCCAACGGTGTCCCACGTTGTCCCACGTTGTCCCACGTTGTCCCACGTTGTCCCACGTTGTCCCACGTTGTCCCACGTTTTCCCACGGTGTCCAACGATGTCCAACGGTGTCCCACGTTGTCCCACGTTGTCCCACGTTGTCCCACGTTGTCCCACGTTGTCCCACGGTGTCCAACGATGTCCAACGGTGTCCAACGGTGTCCCACGGTGTCCAACGGTGTCCCACGTTGTCCCATGTTGTCCCACGTTGTCCCACGTTGTCCCAAGTTGTCCCATGTTGTCCCACGTTGTCCCACGTTGTCCCACGTTGTCCCACGTTGTCCCACGTTGTCCCACGTTGTTCCATGGTTTCCCACGTTGTCCCACGCTGTCCCACGTTGTCCCACGGTGTCCAACGATGTCCAACGGTGTCCAACGGTGTCCCACGATGTCCACCGATGTCCAACGGTGTCCAACGGTGTCCAACGGTGTCCAACGGTGTCCAACGATGTCCAACGATGTCCAACGATGTTCAACGGTGTCCAACGATGTCCAACGATGTCCAACGGTGTCCCACGATGTCCAACGATGTCCAACGATGTCCGACGGTGTCCAACGGTGTCCCACGTTGTCCCACGTTGTCCCACGTTGTCCCACGGTGTCCAACGGTGTCCCACGTTGTCCCACGTTGTCCCACGTTGTCCCACGTTGTCCCACGTTGTTCCATGGTTTCCCACGTTGTCCCACGTTGTCCCACGTTGTCCCGCGGTGTCCAACGATGTCCAACGGTGTCCAACGGTGTCCAACGGTGTCCAACGGTGTCCAACGATGTCCAACGATGTCCAACGATGTCCAACGGTGTCCAACGATGTCCAACGATGTCCAACGGTGTCCCACGATGTCCAACGATGTCCAACGGTGTCCAACGGTGTCCCACGTTGTCCCACGTTGTCCCACGTTGTCCCACGGTGTCCAACGATGTCCAACGGTGTCCAACGGTGTCCAACGGTATCCCACGGTGTCCAACGGTGTCCCACGTTGTCCCACGTTGTCCCACGTTGTCCCACGTTGTCCCACGTTGTCCAACGGTGTCCCACGGTGTCCAACGGTGTCCCACGGTGTCCAACGGTGTCCCACGATGTCCACCGATGTCCAACGGTGTCCAACGGTGTCCAACGGTGTCCAACGGTGTCCAACGATGTCCAACGATGTCCAACGATGTCCAACGGTGTCCAACGATGTCCAACGATGTCCAACGGTGTCCCACGATGTCCAACGATGTCCAACGATGTCCAACTGTGTCCAACGGTGTCCCACGTTGTCCCACGTTGTCCCACGTTGTCCAACGTTGTCCAACGGTGTCCCACGTTGTCCAACGGTGTCCCACGTTGTCCCACGTTGTCCCACGTTGTCCCACGTTGTCCCACGATGTCCCACGTTGTCCCACGTTGTCCCACGTTGTCCCACGTTGTCCCACGTTGTCCCACGTTGTCCCACGTTGTCCCACGTTGTCCCACGTTGTCCCACGGTGTCCAACGATGTCCAACGGTGTCCAACGATGTCCAACAGTGTCCCACGATGTCCAACGGTGTCCCACGATGTCCAACGATGTCCAACGATGTCCAACGGTGTCCAACGGTGTCCCACGTTGTCCCACGTTGTCCCACGTTGTCCCACGGTGTCCAACGATGTCCAACGGTGTCCCACGTTGTCCAACGGTGTCCCACGTTGTCCCACGTTGTCCCACGTTGTCCCACGTTGTCCGACGTTGTCCCACGATGTCCCACGTTGTCCCACGTTGTCCCACGTTGTCCCACGTTGTCCCACGTTGTCCAACGGTGTCCCACGGTGTCCAACGGTGTCCCACGTTGTCCCACGTTGTCCCACGTTGTCCCACGTTGTCCCACGTTGTCCCACGTTGTCCCACGTTGTCCCACGGTGTCCAACGGTGTCCAACGATGTCCAACGGTGTCCAACGGTGTCCCACGATGTCCACCGATGTCCAACGGTGTCCAACGGTGTCCAACGGTGTCCAACGGTGTCCAACGATGTCCAACGATGTCCAACGATGTCCAACGGTGTCCAACGATGTCCAACGATGTCCAACGGTGTCCCACGATGTCCAACGATGTCCAACGATGTCCAACGGTGTCCAGCGGTGTCCCACGTTGTCCCACGTTGTCCCACGTTGTCCCACGGTGTCCAACGATGTTCAACGGTGTCCAACGGTGTCCCACGTTGTCCCACGTTGTCCCACGTTGTCCCACGTTGTCCCACGATGTCCCACGTTGTCCCGCGTTGTCCCACGTTGTCCCACGTTGTCCCACGTTGTCCCACGTTGTCCCACGTTGTCCCACGTTGTCCCACGTTGTCCCACGGTGTCCAACGATGTCCAACGGTGTCCAACGATGTCCAACGGTGTCCCACGATGTCCAACGGTGTCCCACGATGTCCAACGATGTCCAACGATGTCCAACGGTGTCCAACGGTGTCCCACGTTGTCCCACGTTGTCCCACGTTGTCCCACGGTGTCCAACGATGTCCAACGGTGTCCCACGTTGTCCAACGGTGTCCCACGTTGTCCCACGTTGTCCCACGTTGTCCCACGTTGTCCCACGTTGTCCCACGATGTCCCACGTTGTCCCACGTCGTCCCACGTTGTCCCACGTTGTCCCACGTTGTCCAACGGTGTCCCACGGTGTCCAACGGTGTCCCACGTTGTCCCACGTTGTCCCACGTTGTCCCACGTTGTCCCACGTTGTCCCACGTTGTCCCACGTTGTCCCACGGTGTCCAACGGTGTCCAACGATGTCCAACGGTGTCCAACGGTGTCCCACGATGTCCACCGATGTCCAACGGTGTCCAACGGTGTCCAACGGTGTCCAACGGTGTCCAACGATGTCCAACGATGTCCAACGATGTCCAACGGTGTCCAACGATGTCCAACGATGTCCAACGGTGTCCCACGATGTCCAACGATGTCCAACGATGTCCAACGGTGTCCAGCGGTGTCCCACGTTGTCCCACGTTGTCCCACGTTGTCCCACGGTGTCCAACGATGTTCAACGGTGTCCCACGTTGTCCAACGGTGTCCCACGTTGTCCCACGTTGTCCCACGTTGTCCCACGTTGTCCCACGATGTCCCACGTTGTCCCACGTTGTCCCACGTTGTCCCAAGTTGTCCCACGTTGTCCCACGTTGTCCCACGTTGTCCCACGTTGTCCCACGTTGTCCCACGGTGTCCAACGGTGTCCAACGATGTCCAACGGTGTCCAACGGTGTCCCACGTTGTCCCACGTTGTCCCACGTTGTCCCACGGTGTCCAACGATGTCCAACGGTGTCCCACGTTGTCCCACGTTGTCCCACGTTGTCCCACGTTGTCCCACGTTGTCCCACGATGTCCCACGTTGTCCCACGTTGTCCCACGTTGTCCCACGTTGTCCCACGTTGCCCCACGTTGTCCCACGTTGTCCCACGTTGTCCCACGGTGTCCAACGATGTCCAACGGTGTCCAACGATGTCCAACGGTGTCCCACGATGTCCAACGATGTCCAACGATGTCCAACGGTGTCCAACGGTGTCCCACGTTGTCCCACGTTGTCCCACGTTGTCCCACGGTGTCCAACGATGTCCAACGGTGTCCCACGTTGTCCAACGGTGTCCCACGTTGTCCCACGTTGTCCCACGTTGTCCCACGTTGTCCCACGTTGTCCCACGATGTCCCACGTTGTCCCACGTTGTCCCACGTTGTCCCACGTTGTCCCACGTTGTCCCACGTTGTCCCACGTTGTCCCACGTTGTCCCACGTTGTCCCACGTTGTCCCACGTTGTCCAACGATGTCCAACGGTGTCCCACGTTGTCCCACGTTGTCCCACGTTGTCCCATGTTGTCCCACGTTGTTCCATGGTTTCCCACGTTGTCCCACGTTGTCCCACGTTGTCCCACGGTGTCCCACGTTGTCCCACGTTGTCCCACGTTGTCCAACGATGTCCAACGATGTCCAACGGTGTCCAACGGTGTCCCACGGTGTCCAACGGTGTCCCACGGTGTCCAACGGTGTCCCACGTTGTCCACGTTGTCCCACGTTGTCCCACGTTGTCCCACGTTGCCCCACGTTGTCCAACGATGTCCAACGGTGTCCCACGTTGTCCCACGTTGTCCCACGTTGTCCCACGTTGTCCCACGTTGTTCCATGGTTTCCCACGTTGTCCCACGTTGTCCCACGTTGTCCCACGGTGTCCAACGATGTCCAACGATGTCCAACGATGTCCAACGGTGTCCAACGATGTCCAACGATGTCCAACGGTGTCCCACGATGTCCAACGATGTCCAACGATGTCCAACGGTGTCCAGCGGTGTCCCACGTTGTCCCACGTTGTCCCACGTTGTCCCACGGTGTCCAACGATGTTCAACGGTGTCCAACGGTGTCCCACGTTGTCCCACGTTGTCCCACGTTGTCCCACGTTGTCCCACGTTGTCCCACGTTGTCCCACGTTGTCCCACGTTGTCCCACGTTGTCCCACGTTGTCCCACGTTGTCCCACGTTGTCCCACGTTGTCCCACGTTGTCCCACGGTGTCCAACGATGTCCAACGGTGTCCAACGATGTCCAACGGTGTCCCACGATGTCCAACGGTGTCCCACGATGTCCAACGATGTCCAACGATGTCCAACGGTGTCCAACGGTGTCCCACGTTGTCCCACGTTGTCCCACGTTGTCCCACGGTGTCCAACGATGTCCAACGGTGTCCCACGTTGTCCAACGGTGTCCCACGTTGTCCCACGTTGTCCCACGTTGTCCCACGTTGTCCCACGTTGTCCCACGTTGTCCCACGTTGTCCCACGTCGTCCCACGTTGTCCCACGTTGTCCCACGTTGTCCAACGGTGTCCCACGGTGTCCAACGGTGTCCCACGTTGTCCCACGTTGTCCCACGTTGTCCCACGTTGTCCCACGTTGTCCCACGTTGTCCCACGTTGTCCCACGGTGTCCAACGGTGTCCAACGATGTCCAACGGTGTCCAACGGTGTCCCACGATGTCCACCGATGTCCAACGGTGTCCAACGGTGTCCAACGGTGTCCAACGGTGTCCAACGATGTCCAACGATGTCCAACGATGTCCAACGGTGTCCAACGATGTCCAACGATGTCCAACGGTGTCCCACGATGTCCAACGATGTCCAACGATGTCCAACGGTGTCCAGCGGTGTCCCACGTTGTCCCACGTTGTCCCACGTTGTCCCACGGTGTCCAACGATGTTCAACGGTGTCCCACGTTGTCCAACGGTGTCCCACGTTGTCCCACGTTGTCCCACGTTGTCCCACGTTGTCCCACGATGTCCCACGTTGTCCCACGTTGTCCCACGTTGTCCCAAGTTGTCCCACGTTGTCCCACGTTGTCCCACGTTGTCCCACGTTGTCCCACGTTGTCCCACGGTGTCCAACGGTGTCCAACGATGTCCAACGGTGTCCAACGGTGTCCCACGTTGTCCCACGTTGTCCCACGTTGTCCCACGGTGTCCAACGATGTCCAACGGTGTCCCACGTTGTCCCACGTTGTCCCACGTTGTCCCACGTTGTCCCACGTTGTCCCACGATGTCCCACGTTGTCCCACGTTGTCCCACGTTGTCCCACGTTGTCCCACGTTGCCCCACGTTGTCCCACGTTGTCCCACGTTGTCCCACGGTGTCCAACGATGTCCAACGGTGTCCAACGATGTCCAACGGTGTCCCACGATGTCCAACGATGTCCAACGATGTCCAACGGTGTCCAACGGTGTCCCACGTTGTCCCACGTTGTCCCACGTTGTCCCACGGTGTCCAACGATGTCCAACGGTGTCCCACGTTGTCCAACGGTGTCCCACGTTGTCCCACGTTGTCCCACGTTGTCCCACGTTGTCCCACGTTGTCCCACGATGTCCCACGTTGTCCCACGTTGTCCCACGTTGTCCCACGTTGTCCCACGTTGTCCCACGTTGTCCCACGTTGTCCCACGTTGTCCCACGTTGTCCCACGTTGTCCCACGTTGTCCAACGATGTCCAACGGTGTCCCACGTTGTCCCACGTTGTCCCACGTTGTCCCATGTTGTCCCACGTTGTTCCATGGTTTCCCACGTTGTCCCACGTTGTCCCACGTTGTCCCACGGTGTCCCACGTTGTCCCACGTTGTCCCACGTTGTCCAACGATGTCCAACGATGTCCAACGGTGTCCAACGGTGTCCCACGGTGTCCAACGGTGTCCCACGGTGTCCAACGGTGTCCCACGTTGTCCACGTTGTCCCACGTTGTCCCACGTTGTCCCACGTTGCCCCACGTTGTCCAACGATGTCCAACGGTGTCCCACGTTGTCCCACGTTGTCCCACGTTGTCCCACGTTGTCCCACGTTGTTCCATGGTTTCCCACGTTGTCCCACGTTGTCCCACGTTGTCCCACGGTGTCCAACGATGTCCAACGGTGTCCAACGGTGTCCAACGGTGTCCAACGATGTCCAACGATGTCCAACGATGTCCAGCGGTGTCCAACGATGTCCAACGATGTCCAACGGTGTCCCACGATGTCCAACGATGTCCAACGATGTCCAACGGTGTCCAACGATGTCCAACGGTGTCCAACGGTGTCCAACGATGTCCAACGATGTCCAACGATGTCCAACGATGTCCAACGGTGTCCAACGATGTCCAACGATGTCCAACGGTGTCCCACGTTGTCCCACGTTGTCCCACGTTGTCCCACGTTGTCCCACGGTGTCCAACGATGTCCAACGATGTCCAACGATGTCCCACGTTGTCCCACGTTGTCCCACGTTGTCCCACGTTGTCCCACGATGTCCCACGTTGTCCCACGTTGTCCCACGTTGTCCCACGTTGTCCCACGTTGTCCCACGTTGTCCCACGTTGTCCCACGTTGTCCCACGTTGTCCCACGGTGTCCAACGATGTCCAACGGTGTCCAACGATGTCCAACGGTGTCCCACGATGTCCAAAGATGTCCAACGATGTCCAACGGTGTCCAACGGTGTCCCACGTTGTCCCACGTTGTCCCACGTTGTCCCACGGTGTCCAACGATGTCCAACGGTGTCCCACGTTGTCCAACGGTGTCCCACGTTGTCCCACGTTGTCCCACGTTGTCCCACGTTGTCCCACGTTGTCCCACGGTGTCCAACGGTGTCCAACGATGTCCAACGGTGTCCAACGGTGTCCCACGATGTCCACCGATGTCCAACGGTGTCCAACGGTGTCCAACGGTGTCCAACGGTGTCCAACGATGTCCAACGATGTCCAACGATGTCCAACGGTGTCCAACGATGTCCAACGATGTCCAACGGTGTCCCACGATGTCCAACGATGTCCAACGATGTCCAACGGTGTCCAACGGTGTCCCACGTTGTCCCACGTTGTCCCACGTTGTCCCACGGTGTCCAACGATGTCCAACGGTGTCCCACGTTGTCCAACGGTGTCCCACGTTGTCCCACGTTGTCCCACGTTGTCCCACGTTGTCCCACGATGTCCCACGTTGTCCCACGTTGTCCCACGTTGTCCCAAGTTGTCCCACGTTGTCCCACGTTGTCCCACGTTGTCCCACGTTGTCCCACGTTGTCCCACGGTGTCCAACGGTGTCCAACGATGTCCAACGGTGTCCAACGGTGTCCCACGTTGTCCCACGTTGTCCCACGTTGTCCCACGGTGTCCAACGATGTCCAACGGTGTCCCACGTTGTCCCACGTTGTCCCACGTTGTCCCACGTTGTCCCACGTTGTCCCACGATGTCCCACGTTGTCCCACGTTGTCCCACGTTGTCCCACGTTGTCCCACGTTGCCCCACGTTGTCCCACGTTGTCCCACGTTGTCCCACGGTGTCCAACGATGTCCAACGGTGTCCAACGATGTCCAACGGTGTCCCACGATGTCCAACGATGTCCAACGATGTCCAACGGTGTCCAACGGTGTCCCACGTTGTCCCACGTTGTCCCACGTTGTCCCACGGTGTCCAACGATGTCCAACGGTGTCCCACGTTGTCCAACGGTGTCCCACGTTGTCCCACGTTGTCCCACGTTGTCCCACGTTGTCCCACGTTGTCCCACGATGTCCCACGTTGTCCCACGTTGTCCCACGTTGTCCCACGTTGTCCCACGTTGTCCCACGTTGTCCCACGTTGTCCCACGTTGTCCCACGTTGTCCCACGTTGTCCAACGATGTCCAACGGTGTCCCACGTTGTCCCACGTTGTCCCACGTTGTCCCACGTTGTCCCACGTTGTTCCATGGTTTCCCACGTTGTCCCACGTTGTCCCACGTTGTCCCACGGTGTCCCACGTTGTCCCACGTCGTCCCACGTTGTCCAACGATGTCCAGCGATGTCCAACGGTGTCCAACGGTGTCCCACGGTGTCCAACGGTGTCCCACGGTGTCCAACGGTGTCCCACGTTGTCCACGTTGTCCCACGTTGTCCCACGTTGTCCCACGTTGCCCCACGTTGTCCAACGATGTCGAACGGTGTCCCACGTTGTCCCACGTTGTCCCACGTTGTCCCACGTTGTCCCACGTTGTTCCATGGTTTCCCACGTTGTCCCACGTTGTCCCACGTTGTCCCACGGTGTCCAACGATGTCCAACGGTGTCCAACGGTGTCCAACGGTGTCCAACGATGTCCAACGATGTCCAACGATGTCCAGCGGTGTCCAACGATGTCCAACGATGTCCAACGGTGTCCCACGATGTCCAACGATGTCCAACGATGTCCAACGGTGTCCAACGATGTCCAACGGTGTCCAACGGTGTCCAACGATGTCCAACGGTGTCCAACGATGTCCCACGTTGTCCCACGTTGTCCCACGTTGTCCCACGATGTCCCACGTTGTCCCACGTTGTCCCACGTTGTCCCACGTTGTCCCACGTTGTCCCACGATGTCCCACGTTGTCCCACGTTGTCCCACGTTGTCCCAAGTTGTCCCACGTTGTCCCACGTTGTCCCACGTTGTCCCACGTTGTCCCACGGTGCCCAACGATGTCCAACGGTGTCCAACGATGTCCAACGATGTCCAATGGTGTCCAACGGTGTCCAACGGTGTCCAACGATGTCCCACGTTGTCCCACGTTGTCCCACGTTGTCCCACGATGTCCCACGTTGTCCCACGTTGTCCCACGTTGTCCCACGTTGTCCCACGTTGTCCCACGATGTCCCACGTTGTCCAACGTTGTCCCACGTTGTCCCAAGTTGTCCCACGTTGTCCCACGTTGTCCCACGTTGTCCCACGTTGTCCCACGTTGTCCCACGGTGTCCAACGGTGTCCAACGATGTCCAACGGTGTCCAACGGTGTCCCACGTTGTCCCACGTTGTCCCACGTTGTCCCACGGTGTCCAACGATGTCCAACGGTGTCCCACGTTGTCCCACGTTGTCCCACGTTGTCCCACGGTGTCCAACGATGTCCAACGGTGTCCCACGTTGTCCCACGTTGTCCCACGTTGTCCCACGTTGTCCCACGTTGTCCCACGTTGTTCCATGGTTTCCCACGTTGTCCCACGTTGTCCCACGTTGTCCCACGGTGTCCCACGTTGTCCCACGTCGTCCCACGTTGTCCAACGATGTCCAACGATGTCCAACGGTGTCCAACGGTGTCCCACGGTGTCCAACGGTGTCCCACGGTGTCCAACGGTGTCCCACGTTGTCCACGTTGTCCCACGTTGTCCCACGTTGTCCCACGTTGCCCCACGTTGTCCAACGATGTCGAACGGTGTCCCACGTTGTCCCACGTTGTCCCACGTTGTCCCACGTTGTCCCACGTTGTTCCATGGTTTCCCACGTTGTCCCACGTTGTCCCACGTTGTCCCACGGTGTCCAACGATGTCCAACGGTGTCCAACGGTGTCCAACGGTGTCCAACGATGTCCAACGATGTCCAACGATGTCCAGCGGTGTCCAACGATGTCCAACGATGTCCAACGGTGTCCCACGATGTCCAACGATGTCCAACGATGTCCAACGGTGTCCAACGATGTCCAACGGTGTCCAACGGTGTCCAACGATGTCCAACGATGTCCAACGATGTCCAACGATGTCCAACGGTGTCCAACGATGTCCAACGATGTCCAACGGTGTCCCACGTTGTCCCACGTTGTCCCACGTTGTCCAACGGTGTCCAACGATGTCCAACGATGTCCAACGATGTCCAACGGTGTCCAACGGTGTCCCACGTTGTCCCACGTTGTCCCACGTTGTCCCACGTTGTCCCACGGTGCCCAACGATGTCCAACGGTGTCCAACGATGTCCAACGATGTCCAATGGTGTCCAACGGTGTCCAACGGTGTCCAACGATGTCCCACGTTGTCCCACGTTGTCCCACGTTGTCCCACGATGTCCCACGTTGTCCCACGTTGTCCCACGTTGTCCCACGTTGTCCCACGTTGTCCCACGTTGTCCCACGTTGTCCCACGTTGTCCAACGATGTCCAACGGTGTCCCACGTTGTCCCACGTTGTCCCACGTTGTCCCACGTTGTCCCACGGTGTCCAACGATGTCCAACGATGTCCAACGATGTCCAACGGTGTCCAACGGTGTCCCACGTTGTCCCACGTTGTCCCACGTTGTCCCACGTTGTCCCACGGTGCCCAACGATGTCCAACGGTGTCCAACGATGTCCAACGATGTCCAATGGTGTCCAACGGTGTCCAACGGTGTCCAACGATGTCCCACGTTGTCCCACGTTGTCCCACGTTGTCCCACGATGTCCCACGTTGTCCCACGTTGTCCCACGGTGCCCAACGATGTCCAACGGTGTCCAACGATGTCCAACGATGTCCAATGGTGTCCAACGGTGTCCAACGGTGTCCAACGATGTCCCACGTTGTCCCACGTTGTCCCACGTTGTCCCACGATGTCCCACGTTGTCCCACGTTGTCCCACGTTGTCCCACGTTGTCCCACGTTGTCCCACGTTGTCCCACGTTGCCCCACGTTGTCCAACGATGTCCAACGGTGTCCCACGTTGTCCCACGTTGTCCCACGTTGTCCCACGTTGTCCCACGTTGTTCCATGGTTTCCCACGTTGTCCCACGTTGTCCCACGTTGTCCCACGGTGTCCAACGATGTCCAACGGTGTCCAACGGTGTCCAACGGTGTCCAACGATGTCCAACGATGTCCAACGATGTCCAGCGGTGTCCAACGATGTCCAACGATGTCCAACGGTGTCCCACGATGTCCAACGATGTCCAACGATGTCCAACGGTGTCCAACGATGTCCAACGGTGTCCAACGGTGTCCAACGATGTCCAACGATGTCCAACGATGTCCAACGATGTCCAACGGTGTCCAACGATGTCCAACGATGTCCAACGGTGTCCCACGTTGTCCCACGTTGTCCCACGTTGTCCCACGTTGTCCCACGGTGTCCAACGATGTCCAACGATGTCCAACGATGTCCAACGGTGTCCAACGGTGTCCCACGTTGTCCCACGTTGTCCCACGTTGTCCCACGTTGTCCCACGGTGCCCAACGATGTCCAACGGTGTCCAACGATGTCCAACGATGTCCAATGGTGTCCAACGGTGTCCAACGGTGTCCAACGATGTCCAACGGTGTCCAACGATGTCCAACGGTGTCCAACGGTGTCCCACGTTGTCCCACGTTTTCCCACGATGTCCCACGTTGTCCAACGATGTCCAACGGTGTCCCACGTTGTCCCACGTTGTCCTACGTTGTCCCACGTTGTCCCACGTTGTTCCATGGTTTCCCACGTTGTCCCACGTTGTCCCACGTTGTCCCACGTTGTCCCACGGTGTGCAACGATGTCCAACGGTGTCCAACGGTGTCCCACGGTGTCCAACGGTGTCCCACGTTGTCCCACGTTGTCCCACGTTGTCCCACGTTGTCCAACGGTGTCCACCGATGTCCAACGGTGTCCAACGGTGTCCAACGGTGTCCAACGATGTCCAACGATGTCCAACGATGTCCAACGATGTCCAACGGTGTCCAACGATGTCCAACGATGTCAAACGGTGTCCCACGTTGTCCCACGTTGTCCCACGTTGTCCCACGTTGCCCCACGGTGTCCAACGATGTCCAACGGTGTCCCACGTTGTCCCACGTTGTCCCACGTTGTCCCACGTTGTCCCACGTTGTCCCACGATGTCCCACGTTGTCCCACGTTGTCCCACGTTGTCCCACGTTGTCCCACGTTGTCCCACGTTGTCCCACGTTGTCCCACGTTGTCCCACGTTGTCCCACGTTGTCCCACGGTGTCCAACGATGTCCAACGGTGTCCAACGATGTCCAACGGTGTCCCACGATGTCCAACGATGTCCAACGATGTCCAACGGTGTCCAACGGTGTCCCACGTTGTCCCACGTTGTCCCACGTTGTCACACGGTGTCCAACGATGTCCAACGGTGTCCCACGTTGTCCAACGGTGTCCCACGTTGTCCCACGTTGTCCCACGTTGTCCCACGTTGTCCCACGTTGTCCCACGATGTCCCACGTTGTCCCACGTTGTCCCACGTTGTCCCACGTTGTCCCACGTTGTCCCACGTTGTCCCACGTTGTCCCACGTTGTCCCACGGTGTCCAACGATGTCCAACGGTGTCCAACGGTGTCCCACGGTGTCCAACGGTGTCCCACGTTGTCCCACGTTGTCCCACGTTGTCCCACGTTGTCCCACGTTGTCCCACGTTGTCCAACGATGTCCAACGGTGTCCCACGTTGTCCCACGTTGTCCCACGATGTCCCACGTTGTCCCACGTTGTCCCACGTTGTCCCACGTTGTCCCACGTTGTCCCACGTTGTCCCACGTTGTCCCACGTTGTCCCACGTTGTCCCACGTTGTCCCACGGTGTCCAACGATGTCCAACGGTGTCCAACGATGTCCAACGGTGTCCCACGATGTCCAACGATGTCCAACGATGTCCAACGGTGTCCAACGGTGTCCCACGTTGTCCCACGTTGTCCCACGGTGTCCAACGATGTCCAACGGTGTCCAACGGTGTCCAACGATGTCCAACGATGTCCAACGATGTCCAACGGTGTCCAACGATGTCCAACGATGTCCAACGGTGTCCCACGATGTCCAACGATGTCCAACGATGTCCAACGGTGTCCAACGATGTCCAACGGTGCCCAACGATGTCCAACGATGTCCAACGGTGTCCCACGATGTCCAACGATGTCCAACGATGTCCAACGGTGTCCAACGGTGTCCCACGTTGTCCCACGTTGTCCCACGTTGTCCCACGGTGTCCAACGGTGTCCAACGATGTCCAACGGTGTCCCACGTTGTCCAACGTTGTCCCACGTTGTCCCACGATGTCCCACGTTGTCCCACGTTGTCCCACGTTGTCCCACGTTGTCCCACGTTGTCCCACGTTGTCCCACGTTGTCCCACGTTGTCCCACGTTGTCCCACGTTGTCCAACGGTGTCCAACGATGTCCAACGGTGTCCCACGTTGTCCCACGTTGTCCCACGTTGTCCCACGTTGTCCCACGTTGTTCCATGGTTTCCCACGTTGTCCCACGTTGTCCCACGTTGTCCCACGGTGTCCAACGATGTCCAACGGTGTCCAACGGTGTCCAACGGTGTCCCACGATGTCCACCGATGTCCAACAGTGTCCAACGGTGTCCAACGGTGTCCCACGTTGTCCCACGTTGTCCCACGTTGTCCCACGGTGTCCAACGGTGTCCAACGATGTCCAACGGTGTCCCACGTTGTCCAACGGTGTCCCACGTTGTCCCACGTTGTCCCACGTTGTCCAACGGTGTCCCACGTTGTCCCACGTTGTCCCACGGTGTTCAACGGTGTCCCACGTTGTCCCACGTTGTCCCACGTTGTCCCACGTTGTCCCACGTTGACCCACGTTGTCCCACGGTGTCCAACCGTGTCCAACGATGTCCAACGGTGTCCAACGGTGTCCCACGATGTCCACCGATGTCCAACAGTGTCCAACGGTGTCCAACGGTGTCCAACGGTGTCCAACGATGTCCAGCGATGTCCAACGATGTCCAACGGTGCCCAACGATGTCCAACGATGTCTAACGGTGTCCCACGATGTCCAACGATGTCCAACGATGTCCAACGGTGTCCAACGGTGTCCCACGTTGTCCCACGTTGTCCCACGTTGTCCCACGGTGTCCAACGGTGTCCAACGATGTCCAACGGTGTCCCACGTTGTCCAACGGTGTCCCACGTTGTCCCACGTTGTCCCACGTTCTCCCACGATGTCCCACGTTGTCCCACGTTGTCCCACGTTGTCCCACGTTGTCCCACGTTGTCCCACGTTGTCCCACGTTGTCCCACGTTGTCCCACGTTGTCCCACGTTGTCCCACGTTGTTCCACGTTGTCCCACGTTGTCCCACGTTGTCCCACGGTGTCCAACGGTGTCCAACGGTATCCAACGGTGTCCAACGATGTCCAACGATGTCCAACGGTGTCCAACGGTGTCCCACGTTGTCCCACGTTGTCCCACGGTGTCCAACGATGTCCAACGGTGTCCCACGTTGTCCCACGTTGTCCCACGTTGTCCCACGTTGTCCCACGTTGTTCCATGGTTTCCCACGTTGTCCCACGTTGTCCCACGTTGTCCCACGGTGTCCAACGATGTCCAACGGTGTCCAACGGTGTCCCACGGTGTCCAACGGTGTCCCACGTTGTCCCACGTTGTCCCACGTTGTCCCACGTTGTCCCACGTTGTCCAACGGTGTCCCACGGTGTCCAACGGTGTCCCACGTTGTCCCACGTTGTCCCACGTTGTCCCACGTTGTCCCACGTTGTCCCACGTTGTCCCACGTTGTCCCACGTTGTCCCACGTTGTCCCACGGTGTCCAACGGTGTCCAACGATGTCCAACGGTGTCCAACGGTGTCCCACGATGTCCACCGATGTCCAACGGTGTCCAACGGTGTCCAACGGTGTCCAACGGTGTCCAACGGTGTCCAACGATGTCCAACGATGTCCAACGATGTCCAACGGTGTCCAACGATGTCCAACGATGTCCAACGGTGTCCCACGTTGTCCCACGGTGTCCAACGATGTCCAACGGTGTCCAACGATGCCCAACGGTGTCCCACGTTGTCCCACGTTGTCCCACGTTGTCCCACGTTGTCCCACGTTGTCCCACGTTGTCCCACGGTGTCCAACGATGTCCAGCGGTGTCCAACGGTGTCCCACGTTGTCCCACGTTGTCCCACGTTGTCCCACGTTGTCCCACGTTGTCCCACGTTGTCCCACGTTGTCCCACGGTGTCCAACGATGTCCAACGGTGTCCAACGGTGTCCCACGGTGTCCAACGGTGTCCCACGTTGTCCCACGTTGTCCCACGTTGTCCCACGTTGTCCCACGTTGTCCAACGGTGTCCCACGGTGTTCAACGGTGTCCCACGTTGTCCCACGTTGTCCCACGATGTCCCACGTTGTCCCACGTTGTCCCACGTTGTCCCACGTTGTCCCACGGTGTCCAACCGTGTCCAACGATGTCCAACGGTGTCCAACGGTGTCCCACGATGTCCACCGATGTCCAACGGTGTCCAACGGTGTCCAACGGTGTCCAACGGTGTCCAACGATGTCCAACGATGTCCAACGATGTCCAACGGTGCCCAACGATGTCCAACGATGTCCAACGGTGTCCCACGATGTCCAACGATGTCCAACGATGTCCAACGGTGTCCAACGGTGCCCCACGTTGTCCCACGTTGTCCCACGTTGTCCCACGGTGTCCAACGATGTCCAACGGTGTCCCACGTTGTCCAACGGTGTCCCACGTTGTCCCACGTTGTCCCACGTTGTCCCACGTTGTCCAACGATGTCCAACGGTGTCCAACGGTGTCCCACGTTGTCCCACGTTGTCCCACGTTGTCCCACGGTGTCCCACGATGTCCAACGGTGTCCCACGTTGTCCCACGTTGTCCAACGGTGTCCAACGGTGTCCCACGTTGTCCCACGTTGTCCCACGTTTTTCCGACGTTGTCCCACGATGTCCCACGTTGTCCAACGATGTCCAACGGTGTCCCACGTTGTCCCACGTTGTTCTACGTTGTCCCACGTTGTCCAACGGTGTCCGACGATGTCCAACGGTGTCCAACGGTGTCCCACGATGTCCACCGATGTCCAACGGTGTCCAACGGTGTCCAACGGTGTCCAACGGTGTCCCACGTTGTCCCACGTTGTCCCACGTTGTCCCACGTTGTCCCACGTTGTCCAACGGTGTCCCACGTTGTCCCACGTTGTCCCACGTTGTCCCACGGTGTCCAACGGTGTCCAACGATGTCCAACGGTGTCCAACGGTGTCCCACGATGTCCACCGATGTCCAACGGTGTCCAACGGTGTCCAACGGTGTCCAACGGTGTCCAACGATGTCCAACGATGTCCAACGATGTCCAACGGTGTCCAACGATGTCCAACGATGTCCAACGGTGTCCCACATTGTCCCACGGTGTCCAACGATGTCCAACGGTGTCCAACGATGCCCAACGGTGTCCCACGTTGTCCCACGTTGTTCCACGTTGTCCCACGTTGTCCCACGTTGTCCCACGTTGTCCCACGGTGTCCAACGATGTCCAGCGGTGTCCAACGGTGTCCCACGTTGTCCCACGTTGTCCCACGTTGTCCCACGTTGTCCCACGTTGTCCCACGTTGTCCCACGTTGTCCCACGGTGTCCAACGATGTCCAACGGTGTCCAACGGTGTCCCACGGTGTCCAACGGTGTCCCACGTTGTCCCACGTTGTCCCACGTTGTCCCACGTTGTCCCACGTTGTCCAACGGTGTCCCACGGTGTTCAACGGTGTCCCACGTTGTCCCACGTTGTCCCACGTTGTCCCACGTTGTCCCACGTTGTCCCACGTTGACCCACGTTGTCCCACGGTGTCCAACCGTGTCCAACGATGTCCAACGGTGTCCCACGATGTCCACCGATGTCCAACGGTGTCCAACGGTGTCCAACGGTGTCCAACGGTGTCCAACGATGTCCAACGATGTCCAACGATGTCCAACGGTGCCCAACGATGTCCAACGATGTCCAACGGTGTCCCACGATGTCCAACGATGTCCAACGATGTCCAACGGTGTCCAACGGTGTCCCACGTTGTCCCACGTTGTCCCACGTTGTCCCACGGTGTCCCACGGTGTCCAACGATGTCCAACGGTGTCCCACGTTGTCCAACGGTGTCCCACGTTGTCCCACGTTGTCCCACGTTGTCCCACGATGTCCCACGTTGTCCCACGTTGTCCCACGTTGTCCCACGGTGTCCCACGTTGTCCCACGTTGTCCCACGTTGTCCCACGTTGTCCCACGTTGTCCCACGTTGTCCCACGTTGTCCCACGTTGTCCCACGTTGTCCCACGTTGTCCCACGTTGTCCCACGTTGTCCCACGGTGTCCAACGGTGTCCAACGGTATCCAACGGTGTCCAACGGTGTCCAACGATGTCCAACGGTGTCCAACGGTGTCCCACGTTGTCCCACGTTGTCCCACGGTGTCCAACGATGTCCAACGGTGTCCCACGTTGTCCCACGTTGTCCCACGTTGTCCCACGTTGTCCCACGTTGTTCCATGGTTTCCCACGTTGTCCCACGTTGTCCCACGTTGTCCCACGGTGTCCAACGATGTCCAACGGTGTCCAACGGTGTCCCACGGTGTCCAACGGTGTCCCACGTTGTCCCACGTTGTCCCACGTTGTCCCACGTTGTCCAACGTTGTCCAACGGTGTCCCACGGTGTCCAACGGTGTCCAACGGTGTCCCACGGTGTCCAACGGTGTCCACGTTGTCCCACGTTGTCCCACGTTGTCCCACGTTGTCCCACGTTGTCCCACGGTGTCCAACGGTGTCCAACGATGTCCAACGGTGTCCAACGGTGTCCCACGTTGTCCCACGTTGTCCCACGTTGTCCCACGTTGTCCCACGTTGTCCCACGTTGTCCCACGTTGTTCCATGGTTTCCCACGTTGTCCCACGTTGTCCCACGTTGTCCCACGGTGTCCAACGATGTCCAACGGTGTCCCACGTTGTCCCACGTTGTCCCACGTTGTCCCACGTTGTCCCACGTTGTCCCACGTTGTCCCACGTTGTCCCACGTTGTCCCACGTTGTCCCACGGTGTCCAACGATGTCCAGCGGTGTCCAACGGTGACCCAAGGTGTCCAACGGTGTCCAACGGTGTCCCACGGTGTCCAACGGTGTCCCACGTTGTCCCACGTTGTCCCACGTTGTCCCACGTTGTCCCACGTTGTCCCACGTTGTCCTACATTGTCCCACGTTGTCCCACGTTGTCCCACGTTGTCCCACGTTGTCCCACGTTGTCCAACGGTGTCCAACGGTGTCCCACGTTGTCCCACGTTGTCCCACGTTGTCCCACGGTGTCCAACGATGTCCAACGGTGTCCCACGTTGTCCCACGTTGTCCCACGTTGTCCCACGTTGTCCCACGTTGTCCCACGGTGTCCAACGGTGTCCCACGTTGTCCCACGTTGTCCCACGTTGTCCCACGTTGTCCCACGTTGCCCCACGGTGTCCAACGATGTCCAACGGTGTCCCACGGTGTCCAACGGTGTCCCACGTTGTCCCACGTTGTCCCACGTTGTCCCACGTTGTCCCACGATGTCCCACGTTGTCCAAAGATGTCCAACGGTGTCCCACGTTGCCCACGTTGTCCCACGATGTCCCACGTTGTCCCACGTTGTCCCACGTTGTCCCACGGTGTCCAACGGTGTCCCACGTTGTCCCACGTTGTCCCACGGTGTCCAACGTTGTCCAACGGTGTCCCACGTTGTCCCACGTTGTCCCACGTTGTCCCACGTTGTCCCACGTTGTCCCACGTTGTCCCTCGTTGTCCTACGTTGTCCCACGTTGTTCCACGTTGTCCCACGTTGTCCCACGTTGTCCCACGTTGTCCCACGGTGTCCAACGGTGTCCCACGTTGTCCCACGTTGTCCCACGTTGTCCCACGTTGTCCCACGTTGTCCCACGGTGTCCCACGTTGTCCCACGTTGTCCCACGTTGTCCCACGTTGTCCCACGTTGTCCCACGTTGTCCCACGTTGTCCCACGTTGTCCCACGTTGTCCCACGGTGTCCAACGATGTCCAGCGGTGTCCAACGGTGTCCAACGGTGTCCCACGGTGTCCAACGGTGTCCAACGGTGTCCCACGGTGTCCAACGGTGTCCCACGTTGTCCCACGTTGTCCCACGTTGTCCCACGTTGTCCCACGATGTCCCACGTTGTCCAACGATGTCCAACGGTGTCCCACGTTGTCCCACGTTGTCCTACGTTGTCCCACGTTGTCCCACGTTGTCCCACGTTGTCCCACGTTGTCCCACGTTGTCCCACGGTGTCCAACGGTGTCCCACGTTGTCCCACGTTGTCCCACGGTGTCCAACGATGTCCAACGGTGTCCAACGATGTCCAACGGTGTCCAACGGTGTCCCACGTTGTCCCACGTTGTCCCACGTTGTCCCACGGTGTCCAACGATGTCCAACGGTGTCCCACGTTGTCCCACGTTGTCCCACGTTGTCCCACGTTGTCCCACGTTGTCCCACGGTGTCCAACGGTGTCCAACGGTGTCCAACGGTGTCCAACGATGTCCAACGGTGTCCAACGGTGTCCCACGTTGTCCCACGTTGTCCCACGTTGTCCCACGTTGTCCCACGTTGTCCCACGTTGTCCCACGTTGTCCCACGTTGTCCCACGGTGTCCAACGGTGTCCAACGATGTCCAACGGTGTCCCACGGTGTCCCACGTTGTCCCACGTTGTCCCACGTTGTCCCACGGTGTCCAACGATGTCCAACGGTGTCCCACGTTGTCCCACGTTGTCCCACGTTGTCCCACGTTGTCCCACGTTGTCCCACGATGTCCCACGTTGTCCCACGTTGTCCCACGTTGTCCCACGTTGTCCCACGTTGTCCCACGTTGTCCCACGTTGTCCCACGTTGTCCCACGGTGTCCAACGATGTCCAACGGTGTCCAACGATGTCCAACGGTGTCCCACGATGTCCAACGATGTCCAACGATGTCCAACGGTGTCCAACGGTGTCCCACGTTGTCCCACGTTGTCCCACGTTGTCCCACGGTGTCCAACGATGTCCAACGGTGTCCCACGTTGTCCAACGGTGTCCCACGTTGTCCCATTTTGTCCCACGTTGTCCCACGTTGTCCCACGTTGTCCCACGATGTCCCACGTTGTCCCACGTTGTCCCACGTTGTCCCACGTTGTCCCACGTTGTCCCACGTTGTCCCACGTTGTCCCACGTTTTCCCACGGTGTCCAACGATGTCCAACGGTGTCCAACGGTGTCCCACGGTGTCCAACGGTGTCCCACGTTGTCCCACGTTGTCCCACGTTGTCCCACGTTGTCCCACGTTGTCCCACGTTGTCCCACGTTTTCCCACGGTGTCCAACGATGTCCAACGGTGTCCCACGTTGTCCCACGTTGTCCCACGTTGTCCCACGTTGTCCCACGTTGTCCCACGGTGTCCAACGATGTCCAACGGTGTCCAACGGTGTCCCACGGTGTCCAACGGTGTCCCACGTTGTCCCATGTTGTCCCACGTTGTCCCACGTTGTCCCAAGTTGTCCCATGTTGTCCCACGTTGTCCCACGTTGTCCCACGTTGTCCCACGTTGTCCCACGTTGTCCCACGTTGTTCCATGGTTTCCCACGTTGTCCCACGCTGTCCCACGTTGTCCCACGGTGTCCAACGATGTCCAACGGTGTCCAACGGTGTCCCACGATGTCCACCGATGTCCAACGGTGTCCAACGGTGTCCAACGGTGTCCAACGGTGTCCAACGATGTCCAACGATGTCCAACGATGTTCAACGGTGTCCAACGATGTCCAACGATGTCCAACGGTGTCCCACGATGTCCAACGATGTCCAACGATGTCCAACGGTGTCCAACGGTGTCCCACGTTGTCCCACGTTGTCCCACGTTGTCCCACGGTGTCCAACGGTGTCCCACGTTGTCCCACGTTGTCCCACGTTGTCCCACGTTGTCCCACGTTGTTCCATGGTTTCCCACGTTGTCCCACGTTGTCCCACGTTGTCCCGCGGTGTCCAACGATGTCCAACGGTGTCCAACGGTGTCCAACGGTGTCCAACGGTGTCCAACGATGTCCAACGATGTCCAACGATGTCCAACGGTGTCCAACGATGTCCAACGATGTCCAACGGTGTCCCACGATGTCCCACGATGTCCAACGGTGTCCAACGGTGTCCCACGTTGTCCCACGTTGTCCCACGTTGTCCAACGGTGTCCAACGATGTCCAACGGTGTCCCACGGTGTCCAACGGTATCCCACGGTGTCCAACGGTGTCCCACGTTGTCCCACGTTGTCCCACGTTGTCCCACGTTGTCCCACGTTGTCCCACGGTGTCCCACGGTGTCCAACGGTGTCCCACGGTGTCCAACGGTGTCCCACGATGTCCACCGATGTCCAACGGTGTCCAACGGTGTCCAACGGTGTCCAACGGTGTCCAACGATGTCCAACGATGTCCAACGATGTCCAACGGTGTCCAACGATGTCCAACGATGTCCAACGGTGTCCCACGATGTCCAACGATGTCCAACGATGTCCAACTGTGTCCAACGGTGTCCCACGTTGTCCCACGTTGTCCCACGTTGTCCAACGATGTCCAACGGTGTCCCACGTTGTCCAACGGTGTCCCACGTTGTCCCACGTTGTCCCACGTTGTCCCACGTTGTCCCACGATGTCCCACGTTGTCCCACGTTGTCCCACGTTGTCCCACGTTGTCCCACGTTGTCCCACGTTGTCCCACGTTGTCCCACGTTGTCCCACGTTGTCCCACGGTGTCCAACGATGTCCAACGGTGTCCAACGATGTCCAACAGTGTCCCACGATGTCCAACGGTGTCCCACGATGTCCAACGATGTCCAACGATGTCCAACGGTGTCCAACGGTGTCCCACGTTGTCCCACGTTGTCCCACGTTGTCCCACGGTGTCCAACGATGTCCAACGGTGTCCCACGTTGTCCAACGGTGTCCCACGTTGTCCCACGTTGTCCCACGTTGTCCCACGTTGTCCGACGTTGTCCCACGATGTCCCACGTTGTCCCACGTTGTCCCACGTTGTCCCACGTTGTCCCACGTTGTCCCACGGTGTCCCACGGTGTCCAACGGTGTCCCACGTTGTCCCACGTTGTCCCACGTTGTCCCACGTTGTCCCACGTTGTCCCACGTTGTCCCACGTTGTCCCACGGTGTCCAACGGTGTCCAACGATGTCCAACGGTGTCCAACGGTGTCCCACGATGTCCACCGATGTCCAACGGTGTCCAACGGTGTCCAACGGTGTCCAACGGTGTCCAACGATGTCCAACGATGTCCAACGATGTCCAACGGTGTCCAACGATGTCCAACGATGTCCAACGGTGTCCCACGTTGTCCAACGATGTCCAACGATGTCCAACGGTGTCCAACGGTGTCCCACGTTGTCCCACGTTGTCCCACGTTGTCCCACGGTGTCCAACGATGTTCAACGGTGTCCAACGGTGTCCCACGTTGTCCCACGTTGTCCCACGTTGTCCCACGTTGTCCCACGATGTCCCACGTTGTCCCGCGTTGTCCCACGTTGTCCCACGTTGTCCCACGTTGTCCCACGTTGTCCCACGTTGTCCCACGTTGTCCCACGTTGTCCCACGGTGTCCAACGATGTCCAACGGTGTCCAACGATGTCCAACGGTGTCCCACGATGTCCAACGGTGTCCCACGATGTCCAACGATGTCCAACGATGTCCAACGGTGTCCAACGGTGTCCCACGTTGTCCCACGTTGTCCCACGTTGTCCCACGGTGTCCAACGATGTCCAACGGTGTCCCACGTTGTCCAACGGTGTCCCACGTTGTCCCACGTTGTCCCACGTTGTCCCACGTTGTCCCACGTTGTCCCACGATGTCCCACGTTGTCCCACGTCGTCCCACGTTGTCCCACGTTGTCCCACGTTGTCCCACGGTGTCCCACGGTGTCCAACGGTGTCCCACGTTGTCCCACGTTGTCCCACGGTGTCCCACGTTGTCCCACGTTGTCCCACGTTGTCCCACGTTGTCCCACGGTGTCCAACGGTGTCCAACGATGTCCAACGGTGTCCAACGGTGTCCCACGATGTCCACCGATGTCCAACGGTGTCCAACGGTGTCCAACGGTGTCCAACGGTGTCCAACGATGTCCAACGATGTCCAACGATGTCCAACGGTGTCCAACGATGTCCAACGATGTCCAACGGTGTCCCACGATGTCCAACGATGTCCAACGATGTCCAACGGTGTCCAGCGGTGTCCCACGTTGTCCCACGTTGTCCCACGTTGTCCCACGGTGTCCAACGATGTTCAACGGTGTCCCACGTTGTCCAACGGTGTCCCACGTTGTCCCACGTTGTCCCACGTTGTCCCACGTTGTCCCACGATGTCCCACGTTGTCCCACGTTGTCCCACGTTGTCCCAAGTTGTCCCACGTTGTCCCACGTTGTCCCACGTTGTCCCACGTTGTCCCACGTTGTCCCACGGTGTCCAACGGTGTCCAACGATGTCCAACGGTGTCCAACGGTGTCCCACGTTGTCCCACGTTGTCCCACGTTGTCCCACGGTGTCCAACGATGTCCAACGGTGTCCCACGTTGTCCCACGTTGTCCCACGTTGTCCCACGTTGTCCCACGTTGTCCCACGATGTCCCACGTTGTCCCACGTTGTCCCCCGTTGTCCCACGTTGTCCCACGTTGCCCCACGTTGTCCCACGTTGTCCCACGTTGTCCCACGGTGTCCAACGATGTCCAACGGTGTCCAACGATGTCCAACGGTGTCCCACGATGTCCAACGATGTCCAACGATGTCCAACGGTGTCCAACGGTGTCCCACGTTGTCCCACGTTGTCCCACGTTGTCCCACGGTGTCCAACGATGTCCAACGGTGTCCCACGTTGTCCAACGGTGTCCCACGTTGTCCCACGTTGTCCCACGTTGTCCCACGTTGTCCCACGTTGTCCCACGATGTCCCACGTTGTCCCACGTTGTCCCACGTTGTCCCACGTTGTCCCACGTTGTCCCACGTTGTCCCACGTTGTCCCACGTTGTCCCACGTTGTCCCACGTTGTCCCACGTTGTCCAACGATGTCCAACGGTGTCCCACGTTGTCCCACGTTGTCCCACGTTGTCCCATGTTGTCCCACGTTGTTCCATGGTTTCCCACGTTGTCCCACGTTGTCCCACGTTGTCCCACGGTGTCCCACGTTGTCCCACGTTGTCCCACGTTGTCCAACGATGTCCAACGATGTCCAACGGTGTCCAACGGTGTCCCACGGTGTCCAACGGTGTCCCACGGTGTCCAACGGTGTCCCACGTTGTCCACGTTGTCCCACGTTGTCCCACGTTGTCCCACGTTGCCCCACGTTGTCCAACGATGTCCAACGGTGTCCCACGTTGTCCCACGTTGTCCCACGTTGTCCCACGTTGTCCCACGTTGTTCCATGGTTTCCCACGTTGTCCCACGTTGTCCCACGTTGTCCCACGGTGTCCAACGATGTCCAACGGTGTCCAACGGTGTCCAACGGTGTCCAACGATGTCCAACGCTGTCCAACGATGTCCAGCGGTGTCCAACGATGTCCAACGATGTCCAACGGTGTCCCACGATGTCCAACGATGTCCAACGATGTCCAACGGTGTCCAACGATGTCCAACGGTGTCCAACGGTGTCCAACGATGTCCAACGATGTCCAACGATGTCCAACGATGTCCAACGGTGTCCAACGATGTCCAACGATGTCCAACGGTGTCCCACGTTGTCCCACGTTGTCCCACGTTGTCCCACGTTGTCCCACGGTGTCCAACGATGTCCAACGATGTCCAACGATGTCCCACGTTGTCCCACGTTGTCCCACGTTGTCCCACGTTGTCCCACGTTGTCCCACGTTGTCCCACGTTGTCCCACGTTGTCCCACGTTGTCCCACGTTGTCCCACGTTGTCCCACGTTGTCCCACGTTGTCCCACGTTGTCCCACGGTGTCCAACGATGTCCAACGGTGTCCAACGATGTCCAACGGTGTCCCACGATGTCCAAAGATGTCCAACGATGTCCAACGGTGTCCAACGGTGTCCCACGTTGTCCCACGTTGTCCCACGTTGTCCCACGGTGTCCAACGATGTCCAACGGTGTCCCACGTTGTCCAACGGTGTCCCACGTTGTCCCACGTTGTCCCACGTTGTCCCACGTTGTCCCACGTTGTCCCACGGTGTCCAACGGTGTCCAACGATGTCCAACGGTGTCCAACGGTGTCCCACGATGTCCACCGATGTCCAACGGTGTCCAACGGTGTCCAACGGTGTCCAACGGTGTCCAACGATGTCCAACGATGTCCAACGATGTCCAACGGTGTCCAACGATGTCCAACGATGTCCAACGGTGTCCCACGATGTCCAACGATGTCCAACGATGTCCAACGGTGTCCAACGGTGTCCCACGTTGTCCCACGTTGTCCCACGTTGTCCCACGGTGTCCAACGATGTCCAACGGTGTCCCACGTTGTCCAACGGTGTCCCACGTTGTCCCACGTTGTCCCACGTTGTCCCACGTTGTCCCACGATGTCCCACGTTGTCCCACGTTGTCCCACGTTGTCCCAAGTTGTCCCACGTTGTCCCACGTTGTCCCACGTTGTCCCACGTTGTCCCACGTTGTCCCACGGTGTCCAACGGTGTCCAACGATGTCCAACGGTGTCCAACGGTGTCCCACGTTGTCCCACGTTGTCCCACGTTGTCCCACGGTGTCCAACGATGTCCAACGGTGTCCCACGTTGTCCCACGTTGTCCCACGTTGTCCCACGTTGTCCCACGTTGTCCCACGATGTCCCACGTTGTCCCACGTTGTCCCACGTTGTCCCACGTTGTCCCACGTTGCCCCACGTTGTCCCACGTTGTCCCACGTTGTCCCACGGTGTCCAACGATGTCCAACGGTGTCCAACGATGTCCAACGGTGTCCCACGATGTCCAACGATGTCCAACGATGTCCAACGGTGTCCAACGGTGTCCCACGTTGTCCCACGTTGTCCCACGTTGTCCCACGGTGTCCAACGATGTCCAACGGTGTCCCACGTTGTCCAACGGTGTCCCACGTTGTCCCACGTTGTCCCACGTTGTCCCACGTTGTCCCACGTTGTCCCACGATGTCCCACGTTGTCCCACGTTGTCCCACGTTGTCCCACGTTGTCCCACGTTGTCCCACGTTGTCCCACGTTGTCCCACGTTGTCCCACGTTGTCCCACGTTGTCCAACGATGTCCAACGGTGTCCCACGTTGTCCCACGTTGTCCCACGTTGTCCCACGTTGTCCCACGTTGTTCCATGGTTTCCCACGTTGTCCCACGTTGTCCCACGTTGTCCCACGGTGTCCCACGTTGTCCCACGTCGTCCCACGTTGTCCAACGATGTCCAGCGATGTCCAACGGTGTCCAACGGTGTCCCACGGTGTCCAACGGTGTCCCACGGTGTCCAACGGTGTCCCACGTTGTCCACGTTGTCCCACGTTGTCCCACGTTGTCCCACGTTGCCCCACGTTGTCCAACGATGTCGAACGGTGTCCCACGTTGTCCCACGTTGTCCCACGTTGTCCCACGTTGTCCCACGTTGTTCCATGGTTTCCCACGTTGTCCCACGTTGTCCCACGTTGTCCCACGGTGTCCAACGATGTCCAACGGTGTCCAACGGTGTCCAACGGTGTCCAACGATGTCCAACGATGTCCAACGATGTCCAGCGGTGTCCAACGATGTCCAACGATGTCCAACGGTGTCCCACGATGTCCAACGATGTCCAACGATGTCCAACGGTGTCCAACGATGTCCAACGGTGTCCAACGGTGTCCAACGATGTCCAACGATGTCCAACGATGTCCCACGTTGTCCCACGTTGTCCCACGTTGTCCCACGATGTCCCACGTTGTCCCACGTTGTCCCACGTTGTCCCACGTTGTCCCACGTTGTCCCACGATGTCCCACGTTGTCCCACGTTGTCCCACGTTGTCCCAAGTTGTCCCACGTTGTCCCACGTTGTCCCACGTTGTCCCACGTTGTCCCACGGTGCCCAACGATGTCCAACGGTGTCCAACGATGTCCAACGATGTCCAATGGTGTCCAACGGTGTCCAACGGTGTCCAACGATGTCCCACGTTGTCCCACGTTGTCCCACGTTGTCCCACGATGTCCCACGTTGTCCCACGTTGTCCCACGTTGTCCCACGTTGTCCCACGTTGTCCCACGATGTCCCACGTTGTCCCACGTTGTCCCACGTTGTCCCAAGTTGTCCCACGTTGTCCCACGTTGTCCCACGTTGTCCCACGTTGTCCCACGTTGTCCCACGGTGTCCAACGGTGTCCAACGATGTCCAACGGTGTCCAACGGTGTCCCACGTTGTCCCACGTTGTCCCACGTTGTCCCACGGTGTCCAACGATGTCCAACGGTGTCCCACGTTGTCCCACGTTGTCCCACGTTGTCCCACGGTGTCCAACGATGTCCCACGGTGTCCCACGTTGTCCCACGGTGTCCCACGTTGTCCCACGTTGTCCCACGTTGTCCCACGTTGTTCCATGGTTTCCCACGTTGTCCCACGTTGTCCCACGTTGTCCCACGGTGTCCCACGTTGTCCCACGTCGTCCCACGTTGTCCAACGATGTCCAACGATGTCCAACGGTGTCCAACGGTGTCCCACGGTGTCCAACGGTGTCCCACGGTGTCCAACGGTGTCCCACGTTGTCCACGTTGTCCCACGTTGTCCCACGTTGTCCCACGTTGCCCCACGTTGTCCAACGATGTCGAACGGTGTCCCACGTTGTCCCACGTTGTCCCACGTTGTCCCACGTTGTCCCACGTTGTTCCATGGTTTCCCACGTTGTCCCACGTTGTCCCACGTTGTCCCACGGTGTCCAACGATGTCCAACGGTGTCCAACGGTGTCCAACGGTGTCCAACGATGTCCAACGATGTCCAACGATGTCCAGCGGTGTCCAACGATGTCCAACGATGTCCAACGGTGTCCCACGATGTCCAACGATGTCCAACGATGTCCAACGGTGTCCAACGATGTCCAACGGTGTCCAACGGTGTCCAACGATGTCCAACGATGTCCAACGATGTCCAACGATGTCCAACGGTGTCCAACGATGTCCAACGATGTCCAACGGTGTCCCACGTTGTCCCACGTTGTCCCACGTTGTCCCACGGTGTCCAACGATGTCCAACGATGTCCAACGATGTCCAACGGTGTCCAACGGTGTCCCACGTTGTCCCACGTTGTCCCACGTTGTCCCACGTTGTCCCACGGTGCCCAACGATGTCCAACGGTGTCCAACGATGTCCAACGATGTCCAATGGTGTCCAACGGTGTCCAACGGTGTCCAACGATGTCCCACGTTGTCCCACGTTGTCCCACGTTGTCCCACGATGTCCCACGTTGTCCCACGTTGTCCCACGTTGTCCCACGTTGTCCCACGTTGTCCCACGTTGTCCCACGTTGCCCCACGTTGTCCAACGTTGTCCAACGGTGTCCCACGTTGTCCCACGTTGTCCCACGTTGTCCCACGTTGTCCCACGGTGTCCAACGATGTCCAACGATGTCCAACGATGTCCAACGGTGTCCAACGGTGTCCCACGTTGTCCCACGTTGTCCCACGTTGTCCCACGTTGTCCCACGGTGCCCAACGATGTCCAACGGTGTCCAACGATGTCCAACGATGTCCAATGGTGTCCAACGGTGTCCAACGGTGTCCAACGATGTCCCACGTTGTCCCACGTTGTCCCACGTTGTCCCACGTTGTCCCACGTTGTCCCACGTTGTCCCACGGTGCCCAACGATGTCCAACGGTGTCCAACGATGTCCAACGATGTCCAATGGTGTCCAACGGTGTCCAACGGTGTCCAACGATGTCCCACGTTGTCCCACGTTGTCCCACGTTGTCCCACGATGTCCCACGTTGTCCCACGTTGTCCCACGTTGTCCCACGTTGTCCCACGTTGTCCCACGTTGTCCCACGTTGCCCCACGTTGTCCAACGATGTCCAACGGTGTCCCACGTTGTCCCACGTTGTCCCACGTTGTCCCACGTTGTCCCACGTTGTTCCATGGTTTCCCACGTTGTCCCACGTTGTCCCACGTTGTCCCACGGTGTCCAACGATGTCCAACGGTGTCCAACGGTGTCCAACGGTGTCCAACGCTGTCCAACGATGTCCAACGATGTCCAGCGGTGTCCAACGATGTCCAACGATGTCCAACGGTGTCCCACGATGTCCAACGATGTCCAACGATGTCCAACGGTGTCCAACGATGTCCAACGGTGTCCAACGGTGTCCAACGATGTCCAACGATGTCCAACGATGTCCAACGATGTCCAACGGTGTCCAACGATGTCCAACGATGTCCAACGGTGTCCCACGTTGTCCCACGTTGTCCCACGTTGTCCCACGTTGTCCCACGGTGTCCAACGATGTCCAACGATGTCCAACGATGTCCAACGGTGTCCAACGGTGTCCCACGTTGTCCCACGTTGTCCCACGTTGTCCCACGTTGTCCCACGGTGCCCAACGATGTCCAACGGTGTCCAACGATGTCCAACGATGTCCAATGGTGTCCAACGGTGTCCAACGGTGTCCAACGATGTCCAACGGTGTCCAACGATGTCCAACGGTGTCCAACGGTGTCCCACGTTGTCCCACGTTTTCCCACGATGTCCCACGTTGTCCAACGATGTCCAACGGTGTCCCACGTTGTCCCACGTTGTCCTACGTTGTCCCACGTTGTCCCACGTTGTTCCATGGTTTCCCACGTTGTCCCACGTTGTCCCACGTTGTCCCACGTTGTCCCACGGTGTCCAACGATGTCCAACGGTGTCCAACGGTGTCCCACGGTGTCCAACGGTGTCCCACGTTGTCCCACGTTGTCCCACGTTGTCCCACGTTGTCCAACGGTGTCCACCGATGTCCAACGGTGTCCAACGGTGTCCAACGGTGTCCAACGATGTCCAACGATGTCCAACGATGTCCAACGATGTCCAACGGTGTCCAACGATGTCCAACGATGTCCAACGGTGTCCCACGTTGTCCCACGTTGTCCCACGTTGTCCCACGTTGCCCCACGGTGTCCAACGATGTCCAACGGTGTCCCACGTTGTCCCACGTTGTCCCACGTTGTCCCACGTTGTCCCACGTTGTCCCACGTTGTCCCACGTTGTCCCACGTTGTCCCACGTTGTCCCACGTTGTCCCACGTTGTCCCACGTTGTCCCACGTTGTCCCACGTTGTCCCACGTTGTCCCACGTTGTCCCACGGTGTCCAACGATGTCCAACGGTGTCCAACGATGTCCAACGGTGTCCCACGATGTCCAACGATGTCCAACGATGTCCAACGGTGTCCAACGGTGTCCCACGTTGTCCCACGTTGTCCCACGTTGTCACACGGTGTCCAACGATGTCCAACGGTGTCCCACGTTGTCCAACGGTGTCCCACGTTGTCCCACGTTGTCCCACGTTGTCCCACGTTGTCCCACGTTGTCCCACGTTGTCCCACGTTGTCCCACGTTGTCCCACGTTGTCCCACGTTGTCCCACGTTGTCCCACGTTGTCCCACGTTGTCCCACGTTGTCCCACGGTGTCCAACGATGTCCAACGGTGTCCAACGGTGTCCCACGGTGTCCAACGGTGTCCCACGTTGTCCCACGTTGTCCCACGTTGTCCCACGTTGTCCCACGTTGTCCCACGTTGTCCAACGATGTCCAACGGTGTCCCACGTTGTCCCACGTTGTCCCACGTTGTTCCACGTTGTTCCATGGTTTCCCACGTTGTCCCACGTTGTCCCACGTTGTCCCACGGTGTCCAACGATGTCCAACGGTGTCCAACGGTGTCCAACGATGTCCAACGATGTCCAACGATGTCCAACGGTGTCCAACGATGTCCAACGATGTCCAACGGTGTCCCACGATGTCCAACGATGTCCAACGATGTCCAACGGTGTCCAACGATGTCCAACGGTGCCCAACGATGTCCAACGATGTCCAACGGTGTCCCACGATGTCCAACGATGTCCAACGATGTCCAACGGTGTCCAACGTTGTCCCACGTTGTCCCACGTTGTCCCACGTTGTCCCACGGTGTCCAACGGTGTCCAACGATGTCCAACGGTGTCCCACGTTGTCCAACGTTGTCCCACGTTGTCCCACGATGTCCCACGTTGTCCCACGTTGTCCCACGTTGTCCCACGTTGTCCCACGTTGTCCCACGTTGTCCCACGTTGTCCCACGTTGTCCCACGTTGTCCCACGTTGTCCAACGGTGTCCAACGATGTCCAACGGTGTCCCACGTTGTCCCACGTTGTCCCACGTTGTCCCACGTTGTCCCACGTTGTTCCATGGTTTCCCACGTTGTCCCACGTTGTCCCACGTTGTCCCACGGTGTCCAACGATGTCCAACGGTGTCCAACGGTGTCCAACGGTGTCCCACGATGTCCACCGATGTCCAACAGTGTCCAACGGTGTCCAACGGTGTCCCACGTTGTCCCACGTTGTCCCACGTTGTCCCACGGTGTCCAACGGTGTCCAACGATGTCCAACGGTGTCCCACGTTGTCCAACGGTGTCCCACGTTGTCCCACGTTGTCCCACGTTGTCCAACGGTGTCCCACGTTGTCCCACGTTGTCCCACGGTGTTCAACGGTGTCCCACGTTGTCCCACGTTGTCCCACGTTGTCCCACGTTGTCCCACGTTGACCCACGTTGTCCCACGGTGTCCAACCGTGTCCAACGATGTCCAACGGTGTCCAACGGTGTCCCACGATGTCCACCGATGTCCAACAGTGTCCAACGGTGTCCAACGGTGTCCAACGGTGTCCAACGATGTCCAGCGATGTCCAACGATGTCCAACGGTGCCCAACGATGTCCAACGATGTCTAACGGTGTCCCACGATGTCCAACGATGTCCAACGATGTCCAACGGTGTCCAACGGTGTCCCACGTTGTCCCACGTTGTCCCACGTTGTCCCACGGTGTCCAACGGTGTCCCACGATGTCCAACGGTGTCCCACGTTGTCCAACGGTGTCCCACGTTGTCCCACGTTGTCCCACGTTCTCCCACGATGTCCCACGTTGTCCCACGTTGTCCCACGTTGTCCCACGTTGTCCCACGTTGTCCCACGTTGTCCCACGTTGTCCCACGTTGTCCCACGTTGTCCCACGTTGTCCCACGTTGTTCCACGTTGTCCCACGTTGTCCCACGTTGTCCCACGGTGTCCAACGGTGTCCAACGGTATCCAACGGTGTCCAACGATGTCCAACGATGTCCAACGGTGTCCAACGGTGTCCCACGTTGTCCCACGTTGTCCCACGGTGTCCAACGATGTCCAACGGTGTCCCACGTTGTCCCACGTTGTCCCACGTTGTCCCACGTTGTCCCACGTTGTTCCATGGTTTCCCACGTTGTCCCACGTTGTCCCACGTTGTCCCACGGTGTCCAACGATGTCCAACGGTGTCCAACGGTGTCCCACGGTGTCCAACGGTGTCCCACGTTGTCCCACGTTGTCCCACGTTGTCCCACGTTGTCCCACGTTGTCCAACGGTGTCCCACGGTGTCCAACGGTGTCCCACGTTGTCCCACGTTGTCCCACGTTGTCCCACGTTGTCCCACGTTGTCCCACGTTGTCCCACGTTGTCTCACGTTGTCCCACGTTGTCCCACGGTGTCCAACGGTGTCCAACGATGTCCAACGGTGTCCAACGGTGTCCCACGATGTCCACCGATGTCCAACGGTGTCCAACGGTGTCCAACGGTGTCCAACGGTGTCCAACGGTGTCCAACGATGTCCAACGATGTCCAACGATGTCCAACGGTGTCCAACGATGTCCAACGATGTCCAACGGTGTCCCACGTTGTCCCACGGTGTCCAACGATGTCCAACGGTGTCCAACGATGCCCAACGGTGTCCCACGTTGTCCCACGTTGTCCCACGTTGTCCCACGTTGTCCCACGTTGTCCCACGTTGTCCCACGGTGTCCAACGATGTCCAGCGGTGTCCAACGGTGTCCCACGTTGTCCCACGTTGTCCCACGTTGTCCCACGTTGTCCCACGTTGTCCCACGTTGTCCCACGTTGTCCCACGGTGTCCAACGATGTCCAACGGTGTCCAACGGTGTCCCACGGTGTCCAACGGTGTCCCACGTTGTCCCACGTTGTCCCACGTTGTCCCACGTTGTCCCACGTTGTCCAACGGTGTCCCACGGTGTTCAACGGTGTCCCACGTTGTCCCACGTTGTCCCACGATGTCCCACGTTGTCCCACGTTGTCCCACGTTGTCCCACGTTGTCCCACGGTGTCCAACCGTGTCCAACCATGTCCAACGGTGTCCAACGGTGTCCCACGATGTCCACCGATGTCCAACGGTGTCCAACGGTGTCCAACGGTGTCCAACGGTGTCCAACGATGTCCAACGATGTCCAACGATGTCCAACGGTGCCCAACGATGTCCAACGATGTCCAACGGTGTCCCACGATGTCCAACGATGTCCAACGATGTCCAACGGTGTCCAACGGTGCCCCACGTTGTCCCACGTTGTCCCACGTTGTCCCACGGTGTCCAACGATGTCCAACGGTGTCCCACGTTGTCCAACGGTGTCCCACGTTGTCCCACGTTGTCCCACGTTGTCCCACGTTGTCCAACGATGTCCAACGGTGTCCAACGGTGTCCCACGTTGTCCCACGTTGTCCCACGTTGTCCCACGGTGTCCCACGATGTCCAACGGTGTCCCACGTTGTCCCACGTTGTCCAACGGTGTCCAACGGTGTCCCACGTTGTCCCACGTTGTCCCACGTTTTTCCGACGTTGTCCCACGATGTCCCACGTTGTCCAACGATGTCCAACGGTGTCCCACGTTGTCCCACGTTGTTCTACGTTGTCCCACGTTGTCCAACGGTGTCCGACGATGTCCAACGGTGTCCAACGGTGTCCCACGATGTCCACCGATGTCCAACGGTGTCCAACGGTGTCCAACGGTGTCCAACGGTGTCCCACGTTGTCCCACGTTGTCCCACGTTGTCCCACGTTGTCCCACGTTGTCCAACGGTGTCCCACGTTGTCCCACGTTGTCCCACGTTGTCCCACGGTGTCCAACGGTGTCCAACGATGTCCAACGGTGTCCAACGGTGTCCCACGATGTCCACCGATGTCCAACGGTGTCCAACGGTGTCCAACGGTGTCCAACGGTGTCCAACGATGTCCAACGATGTCCAACGATGTCCAACGGTGTCCAACGATGTCCAACGATGTCCAACGGTGTCCCACGTTGTCCCACGGTGTCCAACGATGTCCCACGGTGTCCAACGATGCCCAACGGTGTCCCACGTTGTCCCACGTTGTTCCACGTTGTCCCACGTTGTCCCACGTTGTCCCACGTTGTCCCACGGTGTCCAACGATGTCCAGCGGTGTCCAACGGTGTCCCACGTTGTCCCACGTTGTCCCACGTTGTCCCACGTTGTCCCACGTTGTCCCACGTTGTCCCACGTTGTCCCACGGTGTCCAACGATGTCCAACGGTGTCCAACGGTGTCCCACGGTGTCCAACGGTGTCCCACGTTGTCCCACGTTGTCCCACGTTGTCCCACGTTGTCCCACGTTGTCCAACGGTGTCCCACGGTGTTCAACGGTGTCCCACGTTGTCCCACGTTGTCCCACGTTGTCCCACGTTGTCCCACGTTGTCCCACGTTGACCCACGTTGTCCCACGGTGTCCAACCGTGTCCAACGATGTCCAACGGTGTCCCACGATGTCCACCGATGTCCAACGGTGTCCAACGGTGTCCAACGGTGTCCAACGGTGTCCAACGATGTCCAACGATGTCCAACGATGTCCAACGGTGCCCAACGATGTCCAACGATGTCCAACGGTGTCCCACGATGTCCAACGATGTCCAACGATGTCCAACGGTGTCCAACGGTGTCCCACGTTGTCCCACGTTGTCCCACGTTGTCCCACGGTGTCCAACGGTGTCCAACGATGTCCAACGGTGTCCCACGTTGTCCAACGGTGTCCCACGTTGTCCCACGTTGTCCCACGTTGTCCCACGATGTCCCACGTTGTCCCACGTTGTCCCACGTTGTCCCACGGTGTCCCACGTTGTCCCACGTTGTCCCACGTTGTCCCACGTTGTCCCACGTTGTCCCACGTTGTCCCACGTTGTCCCACGTTGTCCCACGTTGTCCCACGTTGTCCCACGTTGTCCCACGTTGTCCCACGGTGTCCAACGGTGTCCAACGGTATCCAACGGTGTCCAACGGTGTCCAACGATGTCCAACGGTGTCCAACGGTGTCCCACGTTGTCCCACGTTGTCCCACGGTGTCCAACGATGTCCAACGGTGTCCCACGTTGTCCCACGTTGTCCCACGTTGTCCCACGTTGTCCCACGTTGTTCCATGGTTTCCCACGTTGTCCCACGTTGTCCCACGTTGTCCCACGGTGTCCAACGATGTCCAACGGTGTCCAACGGTGTCCCACGGTGTCCAACGGTGTCCCACGTTGTCCCACGTTGTCCCACGTTGTCCCACGTTGTCCCACGTTGTCCCACGTTGTCCCACGTTGTCCAACGGTGTCCCACGGTGTCCAACGGTGTCCAACGATGTCCAACGGTGTCCAACGGTGTCCCACGATGTCCACCGATGTCCAACGGTGTCCAACGGTGTCCAACGGTGTCCAACGGTGTCCAACGATGTCCAACGATGTCCAACGATGTCCAACGGTGTCCAACGATGTCCAACGATGTCCAACGGTGTCCCACGTTGTCCCACGGTGTCCAACGATGTCCAACGGTGTCCAACGATGCCCAACGGTGTCCCACGTTGTCCCACGTTGTCCCACGTTGTCCCACGTTGTCCCACGTTGTCCCACGGTGTCCAACGATGTCCAGCGGTGTCCAACGGTGTCCCACGTTGTCCCACGTTGTCCCACGTTGTCCCACGTTGTCCCACGTTGTCCCACGTTGCCCCACGTTGTCCCACGGTGTCCAACGATGTCCAACGGTGTCCAACGGTGTCCCACGGTGTCCAACGGTGTCCCACGTTGTCCCACGTTGTCCCACGTTGTCCCACGTTGTCCCACGTTGTCCAACGGTGTCCCACGGTGTTCAACGGTGTCCCACGTTGTCCCACGTTGTCCCACGTTGTCCCACGTTGTCCCACGTTGTCCCACGTTGTCCCACGTTGTCCCACGGTGTCCAACCGTGTCCAACGATGTCCAACGGTGTCCAACGGTGTCCCACGATGTCCAACGATGTCCCACGGTGTCCAACGGTGTCCCACGTTGTCCCACGTTGTCCCACGTTGTCCCACGGTGTCCAACGATGTCCAACGGTGTCCCACGTTGTCCAACGGTGTCCCACGTTGTCCCACGTTGTCCCACGTTGTCCCACGTTGTCCCACGATGTCCCACGTTGTCCCACGTTGTCCCACGTTGTCCCACGTTGTTCCACGTTGTCCCACGTTGTCCCACGTTGTCCCACGTTGTCCCACGGTGTCCAACGATGTCCAGCGGTGTCCAACGGTGTCCCACGTTGTCCCACGTTGTCCCACGTTGTCCCACGTTGTCCCACGTTGTCCCACGTTGTCCCACGTTGTCCCACGGTGTCCAACGATGTCCAACGGTGTCCAACGGTGTCCCACGGTGTCCAACGGTGTCCCACGTTGTCCCACGTTGTCCCACGTTGTCCCACGTTGTCCCACGTTGTCCAACGGTGTCCCACGGTGTTCAACGGTGTCCCACGTTGTCCCACGTTGTCCCACGTTGTCCCACGTTGACCCACGTTGTCCCACGGTGTCCAACCGTGTCCAACGATGTCCAACGGTGTCCAACGGTGTCCCACGATGTCCACCGATGTCCAACAGTGTCCAACGGTGTCCAACGGTGTCCAACGGTGTCCAACGATGTCCAGCGATGTCCAACGATGTCCAACGGTGCCCAACGATGCCCAACGATGTCCAACGGTGTCCCACGATGTCCAACGATGTCCAACGATGTCCAACGGTGTCCAACGGTGTCCCACGTTGTCCCACGTTGTCCCACGTTGTCCCACGGTGTCCAACGGTGTCCAACGATGTCCAACGGTGTCCCACGTTGTCCCACGGTGTCCCACGTTGTCCCACGTTGTCCCACGTTCTCCCACGATGTCCCACGTTGTCCCACGTTGTCCCACGTTGTCCCACGTTGTCCCACGTTGTCCCACGTTGTCCCACGTTGTCCCACGTTGTCCCACGTTGTCCCACGTTGTCCCACGTTGTCCCACGTTGTCCCACGTTGTTCCACGTTGTCCCACGTTGTCCCACGTTGTCCCACGGTGTCCAACGGTGTCCAACGGTATCCAACGGTGTCCAACGATGTCCAACGATGTCCAACGGTGTCCAACGGTGTCCCACGTTGTCCCACGTTGTCCCACGGTGTCCAACGATGTCCAACGGTGTCCCACGTTGTCCCACGGTGTCCAACGATGTCCAACGGTGTCCCACGTTGTCCCACGTTGTCCCACGTTGTCCCACGTTGTCCCACGTTGTCCAACGGTGTCCCACGGTGTCCAACGGTGTCCCACGTTGTCCCACGTTGTCCCACGTTGTCCCACGTTGTCCCACGTTGTCCCACGTTGTCCCACGTTGTCCCACGGTGTCCAACGGTGTCCAACGATGTCCAACGGTGTCCAACGGTGTCCCACGATGTCCACCGATGTCCAACGGTGTCCAACGGTGTCCAACGGTGTCCAACGGTGTCCAACGATGTCCAACGATGTCCAACGATGTCCAACGGTGTCCAACGATGTCCAACGATGTCCAACGGTGTCCCACGTTGTCCCACGGTGTCCAACGATGTCCAACGGTGTCCAACGGTGTCCCACGTTGTCCCACGTTGTCCCACGTTGTCCCACGTTGTCCCACGTTGTCCCACGTTGCCCCACGTTGTCCCACGGTGTCCAACGATGTCCAACGGTGTCCAACGGTGTCCCACGGTGTCCAACGGTGTCCCACGTTGTCCCACGTTGTCCCACGTTGTCCCACGTTGTCCCACGTTGTCCCACGGTGTCCCACGGTGTTCAACGGTGTCCCACGTTGTCCCACGTTGTCCCACGTTGTCCCACGTTGTCCCACGTTGTCCCACGTTGTCCCACGTTGTCCCACGGTGTCCAACCGTGTCCAACGATGTCCAACGGTGTCCAACGGTGTCCCACGATGTCCACCGATGTCCCACAGTGTCCAACGGTGTCCCACGTTGTCCCACGTTGTCCCACGTTGTCCCACGGTGTCCAACGATGTCCAACGGTGTCCCACGTTGTCCAACGGTGTCCCACGTTGTCCCACGTTGTCCCACGTTGTCCCACGTTGTCCCACGATGTCCCACGTTGTCCCACGTTGTCCCACGTTGTCCCACGTTGTTCCACGTTGTCCCACGTTGTCCCACGTTGTCCCACGTTGTCCGACGGTGTCCAACGATGTCCAGCGGTGTCCAACGGTGTCCCACGTTGTCCCACGTTGTCCCACGTTGTCCCACGTTGTCCCACGTTGTCCCACGTTGTCCCACGTTGTCCCACGGTGTCCAACGATGTCCAACGGTGTCCAACGGTGTCCCACGGTGTCCAACGGTGTCCCACGTTGTCCCACGTTGTCCCACGTTGTCCCACGTTGTCCCACGTTGTCCAACGGTGTCCCACGGTGTTCAACGGTGTCCCACGTTGTCCCACGTTGTCCCACGTTGTCCCACGTTGACCCACGTTGTCCCACGGTGTCCAACCGTGTCCAACGATGTCCAACGGTGTCCAACGGTGTGCCACGATGTCCACCGATGTCCAACAGTGTCCAACGGTGTCCAACGGTGTCTAACGGTGTCCAACGATGTCCAGCGATGTCCAACGATGTCCAACGGTGCCCAACGATGTCCAACGATGTCCAACGGTGTCCCACGATGTCCAACGATGTCCAACGATGTCCAACGGTGTCCAACGGTGTCCCACGTTGTCCCACGTTGTCCCACGTTGTCCCACGGTGTCCAACGGTGTCCAACGATGTCCAACGGTGTCCCACGTTGTCCAACGGTGTCCCACGTTGTCCCACGTTGTCCCACGTTCTCCCACGATGTCCCACGTTGTCCCACGTTGTCCCACGTTGTCCCACGTTGTCCCACGTTGTCCCACGTTGTCCCACGTTGTCCCACGTTGTCCCACGTTGTCCCACGTTGTCCCACGTTGTTCCACGTTGTCCCACGTTGTCCCACGTTGTCCCACGGTGTCCAACGGTGTCCAACGGTATCCAACGGTGTCCAACGATGTCCAACGATGTCCAACGGTGTCCAACGGTGTCCCACGTTGTCCCACGTTGTCCCACGGTGTCCAACGATGTCCAACGGTGTCCCACGTTGTCCCACGTTGTCCCACGTTGTCCCACGTTGTCCCACGTTGTTCCATGGTTTCCCACGTTGTCCCACGTTGTCCCACGTTGTCCCACGGTGTCCAACGATGTCCAACGGTGTCCAACGGTGTCCCACGGTGTCCAACGGTGTCCCACGTTGTCCCACGTTGTCCCACGTTGTCCCACGTTGTCCCACGTTGTCCAACGGTGTCCCACGGTGTCCAACGGTGTCCCACGTTGTCCCACGTTGTCCCACGTTGTCCCACGTTGTCCCACGTTGTCCCACGTTGTCCCACGTTGTCCCACGTTGTCCCACGTTGTCCCACGGTGTCCAACGGTGTCCAACGATGTCCAACGGTGTCCAACGGTGTCCCACGATGTCCACCGATGTCCAACGGTGTCCAACGGTGTCCAACGGTGTCCAACGGTGTCCAACGGTGTCCAACGATGTCCAACGATGTCCAACGATGTCCAACGGTGTCCAACGATGTCCAACGATGTCCAACGGTGTCCCACGTTGTCCCGCGGTGTCCAACGATGTCCAACGGTGTCCAACGATGCCCAACGGTGTCCCACGTTGTCCCACGTTGTCCCACGTTGTCCCACGTTGTCCCACGTTGTCCCACGTTGTCCCACGGTGTCCAACGATGTCCAGCGGTGTCCAACGGTGTCCCACGTTGTCCCACGTTGTCCCACGTTGTCCCACGTTGTCCCACGTTGTCCCACGTTGTCCCACGTTGTCCCACGGTGTCCAACGATGTCCAACGGTGTCCAACGGTGTCCCACGGTGTCCAACGGTGTCCCACGTTGTCCCACGTTGTCCCACGTTGTCCCACGTTGTCCCACGTTGTCCAACGGTGTCCCACGGTGTCCAACGGTGTCCCACGGTGTCCCACGTTGTCCCACGATGTCCCACGTTGTCCCACGTTGTCCCACGTTGTCCCACGTTGTCCCACGTTGTTCCATGGTTTCCCACGTTGTCCCACGTTGTCCCACGTTGTCCCACGGTGTCCAACGATGTCCAACGGTGTCCAACGGTGTCCCACGGTGTCCAACGGTGTCCCACGTTGTCCCACGTTGTCCCACGTTGTCCCACGTTGTCCCACGTTGTCCAACGGTGTCCCACGGTGTCCAACGGTGTCCCACGTTGTCCCACGTTGTCCCACGTTGTCCCACGTTGTCCCACGTTGTCCCACGTTGTCCCACGTTGTCCCACGTTGTCCCACGTTGTCCCACGGTGTCCAACGGTGTCCAACGATGTCCAACGGTGTCCAACGGTGTCCCACGATGTCCACCGATGTCCAACGGTGTCCAACGGTGTCCAACGGTGTCCAACGGTGTCCAACGGTGTCCAACGATGTCCAACGATGTCCAACGATGTCCAACGGTGTCCAACGATGTCCAACGATGTCCAACGGTGTCCCACGTTGTCCCGCGGTGTCCAACGATGTCCAACGGTGTCCAACGATGCCCAACGGTGTCCCACGTTGTCCCACGTTGTCCCACGTTGTCCCACGTTGTCCCACGTTGTCCCACGTTGTCCCACGGTGTCCAACGATGTCCAGCGGTGTCCAACGGTGTCCCACGTTGTCCCACGTTGTCCCACGTTGTCCCACGTTGTCCCACGTTGTCCCACGTTGTCCCACGTTGTCCCACGGTGTCCAACGATGTCCAACGGTGTCCAACGGTGTCCCACGGTGTCCAACGGTGTCCCACGTTGTCCCACGTTGTCCCACGTTGTCCCACGTTGTCCCACGTTGTCCAACGGTGTCCCACGGTGTCCAACGGTGTCCCACGTTGTCCCACGTTGTCCCACGATGTCCCACGTTGTCCCACGTTGTCCCACGTTGTCCCACGTTGTCCCACGGTGTCCAACGGTGTCCAACGGTGTCCAACGGTGTCCAACGGTGTCCAACGATGTCCAACGATGTCCAACGATGTCCAACGGTGTCCAACGATGTCCAACGATGTCCAACGGTGTCCCACGTTGTCCCGCGGTGTCCAACGATGTCCAACGGTGTCCAACGATGCCCAACGGTGTCCCACGTTGTCCCACGTTGTCCCACGTTGTCCCACGTTGTCCCACGTTGTCCCACGTTGTCCCACGGTGTCCAACGATGTCCAGCGGTGTCCAACGGTGTCCCACGTTGTCCCACGTTGTCCCACGTTGTCCCACGTTGTCCCACGTTGTCCCACGTTGTCCCACGTTGTCCCACGGTGTCCAACGATGTCCAACGGTGTCCAACGGTGTCCCACGGTGTCCAACGGTGTCCCACGTTGTCCCACGTTGTCCCACGTTGTCCCACGTTGTCCCACGTTGTCCAACGGTGTCCCACGGTGTTCAACGGTGTCCCACGTTGTCCCACGTTGTCCCACGATGTCCCACGTTGTCCCACGTTGTCCCACGTTGTCCCACGGTGTCCAACCGTGTCCAACGATGTCCAACGGTGTCCAACGGTGTCCCACGATGTCCACCGATGTCCAACGGTGTCCAACGGTGTCCAACGGTGTCCAAAGGTGTCCAACGATGTCCAACGATGTCCAACGATGTCCAACGGTGCCCAACGATGTCCAACGATGTCCAACGGTGTCCCACGATGTCCAACGATGTCCAACGATGTCCAACGGTGTCCAACGGTGTCCAACGGTGTCCCACGTTGTCCCACGTTGTCCCACGTTGTCCCACGGTGTCCAACGATGTCCAACGGTGTCCCACGTTGTCCCACGTTGTCCAACGGTGTCCAACGGTGTCCCACGTTGTCCCACGTTGTCCCACGTTGTCCGACGTTGTCCCACGATGTCCCACTATGTCCACCGATGTCCAACGGTGTCCAACGGTGTCCAACGGTGTCCAACGGTGTCCAACGATGTCCAACGGTGTCCCACGTTGTCCCACGTTGTCCCACGTTGTCCCACGTTGTCCCACGTTGTCCCACGTTGTCCCACGGTGTCCAACGATGTCCAGCGGTGTCCAACGGTGTCCCACGTTGTCCCACGTTGTCCCACGTTGTCCCACGTTGTCCCACGTTGTCCCACGTTGTCCCACGTTGTCCAACGGTGCCCAACGATGTCCAACGATGTCCAACGATGTCCAACGATGTCCAACGGTGTCCAACGGTGTCCCACGTTGTCCCACGTTGTCCCACGTTGTCCCACGGTGTCCAACGGTGTCCAACGATGTCCAACGGTGTCCCACGTTGTCCAACGGTGTCCCACGTTGTCCCACGTTGTCCCACGTTGTCCCACGATGTCCCACGTTGTCCCACGTTGTCCCACGTTGTCCCACGTTGTCCCACGTTGTCCCACGTTGTCCCACGTTGTCCCACGTTGTCCCACGTTGTCCCACGTTGTCCCACGTTGTCCCACGTTGACCCACGGTGTCCAACGGTGTCCAACGGTATCCAACGGTGTCCAACGATGTCCAACGATGTCCAACGGTGTCCAACGGTGTCCCACGTTGTCCCACGTTGTCCCACGGTGTCCAACGATGTCCAACGGTGTCCCACGTTGTCCCACGTTGTCCCACGTTGTCCCACGTTGTCCCACGTTGTTCCATGGTTTCCCACGTTGTTCCACGTTGTCCCACGTTGTCCCACGTTGTCCCACGGTGTCCAACGATGTCCAACGGTGTCCAACGGTGTCCCACGGTGTCCAACGGTGTCCCACGTTGTCCCACGTTGTCCCACGTTGTCCCACGTTGTCCCACGTTGTCCAACGGTGTCCCACGGTGTCCAACGGTGTCCCACGTTGTCCCACGTTGTCCCACGTTGTCCCACGTTGTCCCACGTTGTCCCACGTTGTCCCACGGTGTCCCACGGTGTCCAACGGTGTCCAACGATGTCCCACGGTGTCCAACGGTGTCCCACGATGTCCACCGATGTCCAACGGTGTCCAACGGTGTCCAACGGTGTCCAACGGTGTCCAACGATGTCCAACGATGTCCAACGATGTCCAACGGTGTCCAACGATGTCCAACGATGTCCAACGGTGTCCCACGTTGTCCCACGGTGTCCAACGATGTCCAACGGTGTCCAACGATGCCCAACGGTGTCCCACGTTGTCCCACGTTGTCCCACGTTGTCCCACGTTGTCCCACGTTGTCCCACGTTGTCCCACGTTGTCCCACGTTGTCCCACGTTGTCCCACGTTGTCCCACGGTGTCCAACGATGTCCAACGGTGTCCAACGGTGTCCCACGGTGTCCCACGGTGTCCCACGTTGTCCCACGTTGTCCCACGTTGTCCCACGTTGTCCCACGTTGTCCAACGGTGTCCCACGTTGTCCCACGGTGTCCCACGTTGTCCCACGTTGTCCCACGTTGTCCCACGTTGTCCCACGTTGTCCCACGTTGTCCCACGTTGTCCCACGGTGTCCAACGGTGTCCAACGATGTCCAACGGTGTCCAACGGTGTCCCACGATGTCCACCGATGTCCCACGGTGTCCAACGGTGTCCCACGTTGTCCCACGTTGTCCCACGTTGTCCCACGGTGTCCAACGATGTCCAACGGTGTCCCACGTTGTCCAACGGTGTCCCACGTTGTCCCACGTTGTCCCACGTTGTCCCACGTTGTCCCACGATGTCCCACGTTGTCCCACGATGTCCCACGTTGTTCCACGTTGTTCCACGTTGTCCCACGTTGTCCCACGTTGTCCCACGTTGTCCCACGGTGTCCAACGATGTCCAGCGGTGTCCAACGGTGTCCCACGTTGTCCCACGTTGTCCCACGTTGTCCCACGTTGTCCCACGTTGTCCCACGTTGTCCCACGTTGTCCCACGTTGTCCCACGGTGTCCAACGATGTCCAACGGTGTCCAACGGTGTCCCACGGTGTCCAACGGTGTCCCACGTTGTCCCACGTTGTCCCACGTTGTCCCACGTTGTCCCACGTTGTCCCACGTTGTCCCACGTTGTCCAACGGTGTCCCACGGTGTTCAACGGTGTCCCACGTTGTCCCACGTTGTCCCACGTTGTCCCACGTTGTCCCACGTTGACCCACGTTGTCCCACGGTGTCCAACCGTGTCCAACGATGTCCAACGGTGTCCAACGGTGTCCCACGATGTCCACCGATGTCCAACAGTGTCCAACGGTGTCCAACGGTGTCCAACGGTGTCCAACGATGTCCAGCGATGTCCAACGATGTCCAACGGTGCCCAACGATGTCCAACGATGTCCAACGGTGTCCCACGATGTCCAACGATGTCCAACGATGTCCAACGGTGTCCAACGGTGTCCCACGTTGTCCCACGTTGTCCCACGTTGTCCCACGGTGTCCAACGGTGTCCAACGATGTCCAACGGTGTCCCACGTTGTCCAACGGTGTCCCACGTTGTCCCACGTTGTCCCACGTTCTCCCACGATGTCCCACGTTGTCCCACGTTGTCCCACGTTGTCCCACGTTGTCCCACGTTGTCCCACGTTGTCCCACGTTGTCCCACGTTGTCCCACGTTGTCCCACGGTGTCCAACGGTGTCCAACGGTGTCCAACGATGTCCAACGATGTCCAACGGTGTCCAACGGTGTCCCACGTTGTCCCACGTTGTCCCACGGTGTCCAACGATGTCCAACGGTGTTCCACGTTGTCCCACGTTGTCCCACGTTGTCCCACGTTGTCCCACGTTGTCCCACGTTGTCCCACGTTGTCCCACGGTGTCCAACGGTGTCCAACGATGTCCCACGGTGTCCAACGGTGTCCCACGTTGTCCCACGTTGTCCCACGTTGTCCCACGTTGTCCCACGTTGTCCAACGGTGTCCCACGGTGTCCAACGGTGTCCCACGTTGTCCCACGTTGTCCCACGTTGTCCCACGTTGTCCCACGTTGTCCCACGTTGTCCCACGGTGTCCAACGGTGTCCAACGATGTCCAACGGTGTCCAACGGTGTCCCACGATGTCCACCGATGTCCAACGGTGTCCAACGGTGTCCAACGGTGTCCAACGGTGTCCAACGGTGTCCAACGATGTCCAACGATGTCCAACGATGTCCAACGGTGTCCAACGATGTCCAACGATGTCCAACGGTGTCCCACGTTGTCCCACGGTGTCCAACGATGTCCAACGGTGTCCAACGATGCCCAACGGTGTCCCACGTTGTCCCACGTTGTCCCACGTTGTCCCACGTTGTCCCACGTTGTCCCACGTTGTCCCACGGTGTCCAACGATGTCCAGCGGTGTCCAACGGTGTCCCACGTTGTCCCACGTTGTCCCACGTTGTCCCACGTTGTCCCACGTTGTCCCACGTTGTCCCACGTTGTCCCACGGTGTCCAACGATGTCCAACGGTGTCCAACGGTGTCCCACGGTGTCCAACGGTGTCCCACGTTGTCCCACGTTGTCCCACGTTGTCCCACGTTGTCCCACGTTGTCCAACGGTGTCCCACGGTGTTCAACGGTGTCCCACGTTGTCCCACGTTGTCCCACGATGTCCCACGTTGTCCCACGTTGTCCCACGTTGTCCCACGTTGTCCCACGGTGTCCAACCGTGTCCAACGATGTCCAACGGTGTCCAACGGTGTCCCACGATGTCCACCGATGTCCAACGGTATCCAACGGTGTCCAACGGTGTCCAACGGTGTCCAACGATGTCCAACGATGTCCAACGATGTCCAACGGTGCCCAACGATGTCCAACGATGTCCAACGGTGTCCCACGTTGTCCCACGTTGTCCCACGTTGTCCCACGGTGTCCAACGATGTCCAACGGTGTCCCACGTTGTCCCACGTTGTCCAACGGTGTCCAACGGTGTCCCACGTTGTCCCACGTTGTCCCACGTTGTCCCACGTTGTCCCACGATGTCCCACGTTGTCCAACGATGTCCAACGGTGTCCCACGTTGTCCCACGTTGTCCTACGTTGTCCCACGTTGTCCCACGTTGTCCCACGTTGTCCCACGTTGTCCCACGTTGTCCCACGGTGTCCAACGATGTCCAACGATGTCCAACGGTGTCCAACGGTGTCCCACGGTGTCCAACGGTGTCCCACGTTGTCCCACGTTGTCCCACGTTGTCCCACGTTGTCCCACGGTGTCCAACGGTGTCCAACGATGTCCAACGGTGTCCAACGGTGTCCCACTATGTCCACCGATGTCCAACGGTGTCCAACGGTGTCCAACGGTGTCCAACGGTGTCCAACGATGCCCAACGGTGTCCCACGTTGTCCCACGTTGTCCCACGTTGTCCCACGTTGTCCCACGTTGTCCCACGGTGTCCAACGATGTCCAGCGGTGTCCAACGGTGTCCCACGTTGTCCCACGTTGTCCCACGTTGTCCCACGTTGTCCCACGTTGTCCCACGTTGTCCCACGTTGTCCCACGTTGTCCCACGTTGTCCCACGTTGTCCCACGTTGTCCCACGGTGTCCAACGGTGTCCAACGATGTCCAACGGTGTCCAACGGTGTCCCACGTTGTCCCACGTTGTCCCACGTTGTCCCACGGTGTCCAACGATGTCCAACGGTGTCCCACGTTGTCCCACGTTGTCCAACGGTGTCCAACGGTGTCCCACGTTGTCCCACGTTGTCCCACGTTGTCCCACGTTGTCCCACGATGTCCCACGTTGTCCAACGATGTCCAACGGTGTCCCACGTTGTCCCACGTTGTATTACGTTGTCCCACGTTGTCCCACGTTGTCCCACGTTGTCCCACGTTGTCCCACGTTGTCCCATGGTGTCCAACGATGTCCAACGATGTCCAACGGTGTCCAACGGTGTCCCACGGTGTCCAACGGTGTCCCACGTTGTCCCACGTTGTCCCACGTTGTCCCACGTTGTCCCACGTTGTCCCACGTTGTCCCACGTTGTCCCACGATGTCCCACGTTGTCCAACGATGTCTAACGGTGTCCCACGTTGTCCCACGTTGTCCCACGTTGTCCCACGTTGTCCCACGTTGTCCCACGTTGTCCCACGGTGTCCAACCGTGTCCAACGATGTCCAACGGTGTCCAACGGTGTCCAACGGTGTCCCACGTTGTCCCACGTTGTCCCACGGTGTCCAACGATGTCCAACGGTGTCCAACGGTGTCCCACGGTGTCCAACGGTGTCCCACGTTGTCCCACGTTGTCCCACGTTGTCCCACGTTGTCCCACGTTGTCCAACGGTGTCCCACGGTGTTCAACGGTGTCCCACGTTGTCCCACGTTGTCCCACGTTGTCCCACGGTGTCCAACCGTGTCCAACGATGTCCAACGGTGTCCAACGGTGTCCAACGGTGTCCCACGTTGTCCCACGTTGTCCCACGGTGTCCAACGATGTCCAACGGTGTCCAACGGTGTCCCACGTTGTCCCACGTTGTCCCACGGTGTCCAACGATGTCCAACGGTGTCCCACGTTGTCCCACGTTGTCCCACGGTGTCCAACCGTGTCCAACGATGTCCAACGGTGTCCCACGTTGTCCCACGTTGTCCCACGTTGTCCCACGTTGTCCCACGGTGTCCAACCGTGTCCAACGATGTCCAACGGTGTCCAACGGTGTCCAACGGTGTCCCACGTTGTCCCACGTTGTCCCACGGTGTCCAACGATGTCCAACGGTGTCCAACGGTGTCCCACGGTGTCCAACGGTGTCCCACGTTGTCCCACGTTGTCCCACGTTGTCCCACGTTGTCCCACGTTGTCCAACGGTGTCCCACGGTGTTCAACGGTGCCCCACGTTGTCCCACGTTGTCCCACGTTGTCCCACGTTGTCCCACGTTGTCCCACGTTGTCCCACGGTGTCCAACCGTGTCCAACGATGTCCAACGGTGTCCAACGGTGTCCCACGATGTCCACCGATGTCCAACGGTGTCCAACGGTGTCCAACGGTGTCCAACGATGTCCAACGATGTCCAACGATGTCCAACGGTGCCCAACGATGTCCAACGGTGTCCCACGATGTCCCACGTTGTCCAACGGTGTCCCACGTTGTCCCACGTTGTCCCACGTTGTCCCACGTTGTCCCACGATGTCCCACGTTGTCCCACGTTGTCCCACGTTGTCCCACGTTGTCCCACGTTGTCCCACGTTGTCCGACGTTGTCCCACGGTGTCCAACGGTGTCCAACGATGTCCAACGGTGTCCAACGGTGTCCCACGTTGTCCCACGTTGTCCCACGTTGTCCCACGGTGTCCAACGATGTCCAACGGTGTCCCACGTTGTCCCACGTTGTCCCACGTTGTCCCACGGTGTCCAACGGTGTCCAACGATGTCCAACGGTGTCTAACGGTGTCCCACGTTGTCCCACGTTGTCCCACGTTGTCCCACGTTGTCCCACGTTGTCCCACGTTGTCCCACGTTGTCCCACGGTGTCCAACCGTGTCCAACGATGTCCAACGGTGTCCAACGGTGTCCAACGGTGTCCCACGGTGTCCAACGGTGTCCCACGTTGTCCCACGTTGTCCCACGTTGTCCCACGTTGTCCCACGTTGTCCAACGGTGTCCCACGGTGTTCAACGGTGTCCCACGTTGTCCCACGTTGTCCCACGGTGTCCAACGATGTCCAACGGTGTCCCACGTTGTCCCACGTTGTCCAACGGTGTCCAACGGTGTCCCACGTTGTCCCACGTTGTCCCACGTTGTCCCACGTTGTCCCACGATGTCCCACGTTGTCCAACGATGTCCAACGGTGTCCCACGTTGTCCCACGTTGTCCTACGTTGTCCCACGTTGTCCCACGTTGTCCCACGGTGTCCAACGATGTCCAACGGTGTCCCACGTTGTCCCACGTTGTCCAACGATGTCCAACGGTGTCCCACGTTGTCCCACGTTGTCCAACGGTGTCCAACGGTGTCCCACGTTGTCCCACGTTGTCCCACGTTGTCCCACGTTGTCCCACGATGTCCAACGATGTCCAACGGTGTCCCACGTTGTCCCACGTTGTCCCACGTTGTCCCACGGTGTCCAACGATGTCCAACGGTGTCCCACGTTGTCCCACGTTGTCCAACGGTGTCCAACGGTGTCCCACGTTGTCCCACGTTGTCCCACGTTGTCCCACGTTGTCCCACGATGTCCCACGTTGTCCAACGATGTCCAACGGTGTCCCACGTTGTCCCACGTTGTCCTACGTTGTCCCACGTTGTCCCACGTTGTCCCACGTTGTCCCACGTTGTCCCACGTTGTCCCACGGTGTCCAACGATGTCCAACGATGTCCAACGGTGTCCAACGGTGTCCCACGGTGTCCCACGGTGTCCCACGTTGTCCCACGTTGTCCCACGTTGTCCCACGTTGTCCCACGGTGTCCAACGGTGTCCAACGATGTCCAACGGTGTCCAACGGTGTCCCACTATGTCCACCGATGTCCAACGGTGTCCAACGGTGTCCAACGGTGTCCAACGGTGTCCAACGATGCCCAACGGTGTCCCACGTTGTCCCACGTTGTCCCACGTTGTCCCACGTTGTCCCACGTTGTCCCACGGTGTCCAACGATGTCCAGCGGTGTCCAACGGTGTCCCACGTTGTCCCACGTTGTCCCACGTTGTCCCACGTTGTCCCACGTTGTCCCACGTTGTCCCACGTTGTCCCACGTTGTCCCACGTTGTCCCACGTTGTCCCACGTTGTCCCACGGTGTCCAACGGTGTCCAACGATGTCCAACGGTGTCCAACGGTGTCCCACGTTGTCCCACGTTGTCCCACGTTGTCCCACGGTGTCCAACGATGTCCAACGGTGTCCCACGTTGTCCCACGTTGTCCAACGGTGTCCAACGGTGTCCCACGTTGTCCCACGTTGTCCCACGTTGTCCCACGTTGTCCCACGATGTCCCACGTTGTCCAACGATGTCCAACGGTGTCCCACGTTGTCCCACGTTGTATTACGTTGTCCCACGTTGTCCCACGTTGTCCCACGTTGTCCCACGTTGTCCCACGTTGTCCCATGGTGTCCAACGATGTCCAACGATGTCCAACGGTGTCCAACGGTGTCCCACGGTGTCCAACGGTGTCCCACGTTGTCCCACGTTGTCCCACGTTGTCCCACGTTGTCCCACGTTGTCCCACGTTGTCCCCCGTTGTCCCACGATGTCCCACGTTGTCCAACGATGTCTAACGGTGTCCCACGTTGTCCCACGTTGTCCCACGTTGTCCCACGTTGTCCCACGTTGTCCCACGTTGTCCCACGGTGTCCAACCGTGTCCAACGATGTCCAACGGTGTCCAACGGTGTCCAACGGTGTCCCACGTTGTCCCACGTTGTCCCACGGTGTCCAACGATGTCCAACGGTGTCCAACGGTGTCCCACGGTGTCCAACGGTGTCCCACGTTGTCCCACGTTGTCCCACGTTGTCCCACGTTGTCCCACGTTGTCCAACGGTGTCCCACGGTGTTCAACGGTGTCCCACGTTGTCCCACGTTGTCCCACGTTGTCCCACGGTGTCCAACCGTGTCCAACGATGTCCAACGGTGTCCAACGGTGTCCAACGGTGTCCCACGTTGTCCCACGTTGTCCCACGGTGTCCAACGATGTCCAACGGTGTCCAACGGTGTCCCACGTTGTCCCACGTTGTCCCACGGTGTCCAACGATGTCCAACGGTGTCCCACGTTGTCCCACGTTGTCCCACGGTGTCCAACCGTGTCCAACGATGTCCAACGGTGTCCCACGTTGTCCCACGTTGTCCCACGTTGTCCCACGTTGTCCCACGGTGTCCAACCGTGTCCAACGATGTCCAACGGTGTCCAACGGTGTCCAACGGTGTCCCACGTTGTCCCACGTTGTCCCACGGTGTCCAACGATGTCCAACGGTGTCCAACGGTGTCCCACGGTGTCCAACGGTGTCCCACGTTGTCCCACGTTGTCCCACGTTGTCCCACGTTGTCCCACGTTGTCCAACGGTGTCCCACGGTGTTCAACGGTGCCCCACGTTGTCCCACGTTGTCCCACGTTGTCCCACGTTGTCCCACGTTGTCCCACGTTGTCCCACGGTGTCCAACCGTGTCCAACGATGTCCAACGGTGTCCAACGGTGTCCCACGATGTCCACCGATGTCCAACGGTGTCCAACGGTGTCCAACGGTGTCCAACGATGTCCAACGATGTCCAACGATGTCCAACGGTGCCCAACGATGTCCAACGGTGTCCCACGATGTCCCACGTTGTCCAACGGTGTCCCACGTTGTCCCACGTTGTCCCACGTTGTCCCACGTTGTCCCACGATGTCCCACGTTGTCCCACGTTGTCCCACGTTGTCCCACGTTGTCCCACGTTGTCCCACGTTGTCCGACGTTGTCCCACGGTGTCCAACGGTGTCCAACGATGTCCAACGGTGTCCAACGGTGTCCCACGTTGTCCCACGTTGTCCCACGTTGTCCCACGGTGTCCAACGATGTCCAACGGTGTCCCACGTTGTCCCACGTTGTCCCACGTTGTCCCACGGTGTCCAACGGTGTCCAACGATGTCCAACGGTGTCTAACGGTGTCCCACGTTGTCCCACGTTGTCCCACGTTGTCCCACGTTGTCCCACGTTGTCCCACGTTGTCCCACGTTGTCCCACGGTGTCCAACCGTGTCCAACGATGTCCAACGGTGTCCAACGGTGTCCAACGGTGTCCCACGGTGTCCAACGGTGTCCCACGTTGTCCCACGTTGTCCCACGTTGTCCCACGTTGTCCCACGTTGTCCAACGGTGTCCCACGGTGTTCAACGGTGCCCCACGTTGTCCCACGTTGTCCCACGTTGTCCCACGTTGTCCCACGTTGTCCCACGTTGTCCCACGGTGTCCAACCGTGTCCAACGATGTCCAACGGTGTCCAACGGTGTCCCACGATGTCCACCGATGTCCAACGGTGTCCAACGATGTCCAACGGTGTCCAACGATGTCCAACGATGTCCAACGATGTCCAACGGTGCCCAACGATGTCCAACGGTGTCCCACGATGTCCCACGTTGTCCAACGGTGTCCCACGTTGTCCCACGTTGTCCCACGTTGTCCCACGTTGTCCCACGGTGTCCAACGATGTCCAACGATGTCCAACGGTGTCCAACGGTGTCCCACGGTGTCCAACGGTGTCCCACGTTGTCCCACGTTGTCCCACGTTGTCCCACGTTGTCCCACGGTGTCCAACGGTGTCCAACGATGTCCAACGGTGTCCAACGGTGTCCCACTATGTCCACCGATGTCCAACGGTGTCCAACGGTGTCCAACGGTGTCCAACGGTGTCCAACGATGCCCAACGGTGTCCCACGTTGTCCCACGTTGTCCCACGTTGTCCCACGTTGTCCCACGTTGTCCCACGGTGTCCAACGATGTCCAGCGGTGTCCAACGGTGTCCCACGTTGTCCCACGTTGTCCCACGTTGTCCCACGTTGTCCCACGTTGTCCCACGTTGTCCCACGTTGTCCCACGTTGTCCCACGTTGTCCCACGTTGTCCCACGTTGTCCCACGGTGTCCAACGGTGTCCAACGATGTCCAACGGTGTCCAACGGTGTCCCACGTTGTCCCACGTTGTCCCACGTTGTCCCACGGTGTCCAACGATGTCCAACGGTGTCCCACGTTGTCCCACGTTGTCCAACGGTGTCCAACGGTGTCCCACGTTGTCCCACGTTGTCCCACGTTGTCCCACGTTGTCCCACGATGTCCCACGTTGTCCAACGATGTCCAACGGTGTCCCACGTTGTCCCACGTTGTATTACGTTGTCCCACGTTGTCCCACGTTGTCCCACGTTGTCCCACGTTGTCCCACGTTGTCCCATGGTGTCCAACGATGTCCAACGATGTCCAACGGTGTCCAACGGTGTCCCACGGTGTCCAACGGTGTCCCACGTTGTCCCACGTTGTCCCACGTTGTCCCACGTTGTCCCACGTTGTCCCACGTTGTCCCACGTTGTCCCACGATGTCCCACGTTGTCCAACGATGTCTAACGGTGTCCCACGTTGTCCCACGTTGTCCCACGTTGTCCCACGTTGTCCCACGTTGTCCCACGTTGTCCCACGGTGTCCAACCGTGTCCAACGATGTCCAACGGTGTCCAACGGTGTCCAACGGTGTCCCACGTTGTCCCACGTTGTCCCACGGTGTCCAACGATGTCCAACGGTGTCCAACGGTGTCCCACGGTGTCCAACGGTGTCCCACGTTGTCCCACGTTGTCCCACGTTGTCCCACGTTGTCCCACGTTGTCCAACGGTGTCCCACGGTGTTCAACGGTGTCCCACGTTGTCCCACGTTGTCCCACGTTGTCCCACGGTGTCCAACCGTGTCCAACGATGTCCAACGGTGTCCAACGGTGTCCAACGGTGTCCCACGTTGTCCCACGTTGTCCCACGGTGTCCAACGATGTCCAACGGTGTCCAACGGTGTCCCACGTTGTCCCACGTTGTCCCACGGTGTCCAACGATGTCCAACGGTGTCCCACGTTGTCCCACGTTGTCCCACGGTGTCCAACCGTGTCCAACGATGTCCAACGGTGTCCCACGTTGTCCCACGTTGTCCCACGTTGTCCCACGTTGTCCCACGGTGTCCAACCGTGTCCAACGATGTCCAACGGTGTCCAACGGTGTCCAACGGTGTCCCACGTTGTCCCACGTTGTCCCACGGTGTCCAACGATGTCCAACGGTGTCCAACGGTGTCCCACGGTGTCCAACGGTGTCCCACGTTGTCCCACGTTGTCCCACGTTGTCCCACGTTGTCCCACGTTGTCCAACGGTGTCCCACGGTGTTCAACGGTGCCCCACGTTGTCCCACGTTGTCCCACGTTGTCCCACGTTGTCCCACGTTGTCCCACGTTGTCCCACGGTGTCCAACCGTGTCCAACGATGTCCAACGGTGTCCAACGGTGTCCCACGATGTCCACCGATGTCCAACGGTGTCCAACGGTGTCCAACGGTGTCCAACGATGTCCAACGATGTCCAACGATGTCCAACGGTGCCCAACGATGTCCAACGGTGTCCCACGATGTCCCACGTTGTCCAACGGTGTCCCACGTTGTCCCACGTTGTCCCACGTTGTCCCACGTTGTCCCACGATGTCCCACGTTGTCCCACGTTGTCCCACGTTGTCCCACGTTGTCCCACGTTGTCCCACGTTGTCCGACGTTGTCCCACGGTGTCCAACGGTGTCCAACGATGTCCAACGGTGTCCAACGGTGTCCCACGTTGTCCCACGTTGTCCCACGTTGTCCCACGGTGTCCAACGATGTCCAACGGTGTCCCACGTTGTCCCACGTTGTCCCACGTTGTCCCACGGTGTCCAACGGTGTCCAACGATGTCCAACGGTGTCTAACGGTGTCCCACGTTGTCCCACGTTGTCCCACGTTGTCCCACGTTGTCCCACGTTGTCCCACGTTGTCCCACGTTGTCCCACGGTGTCCAACCGTGTCCAACGATGTCCAACGGTGTCCAACGGTGTCCAACGGTGTCCCACGGTGTCCAACGGTGTCCCACGTTGTCCCACGTTGTCCCACGTTGTCCCACGTTGTCCCACGTTGTCCAACGGTGTCCCACGGTGTTCAACGGTGCCCCACGTTGTCCCACGTTGTCCCACGTTGTCCCACGTTGTCCCACGTTGTCCCACGTTGTCCCACGGTGTCCAACGGTGTCCAACGATGTCCAACGGTGTCCAACGGTGTCCCACGATGTCCAACGATGTCCAACGGTGTCCAACGGTGTCCAACGGTGTCCAACGATGTCCAACGATGTCCAACGATGTCCAACGGTGCCCAACGATGTCCAACGGTGTCCCACGATGTCCCACGTTGTCCAACGGTGTCCCACGTTGTCCCACGTTGTCCCACGTTGTCCCACGTTGTCCCACGATGTCCCACGTTGTCCCACGTTGTCCCACGTTGTCCCACGTTGTCCCACGTTGTCCCACGTTGTCCGACGTTGTCCCACGGTGTCCAACGGTGTCCAACGATGTCCAACGGTGTCCAACGGTGTCCCACGTTGTCCCACGTTGTCCCACGTTGTCCCACGGTGTCCAACGATGTCCAACGGTGTCCCACGTTGTCCCACGTTGTCCCACGTTGTCCCACGGTGTCCAACGGTGTCCAACGATGTCCAACGGTGTCTAACGGTGTCCCACGTTGTCCCACGTTGTCCCACGTTGTCCCACGTTGTCCCACGTTGTCCCACGTTGTCCCACGTTGTCCCACGGTGTCCAACCGTGTCCAACGGTGTCCAACGGTGTCCAACGGTGTCCAACGGTGTCCCACGGTGTCCAACGGTGTCCCACGTTGTCCCACGTTGTCCCACGTTGTCCCACGTTGTCCCACGTTGTCCAACGGTGTCCCACGGTGTTCAACGGTGTCCCACGTTGTCCCACGTTGTCCCACGTTGTCCCACGATGTCCCACGTTGTCCAACGATGTCTAACGGTGTCCCACGTTGTCCCACGTTGTCCCACGTTGTCCCACGTTGTCCCACGTTGTCCCACGTTGTCCCACGTTGTCCCACGGTGTCCAACCGTGTCCAACGATGTCCAACGGTGTCCAACGGTGTCCAACGGTGTCCCACGTTGTCCCACGTTGTCCCACGGTGTCCAACGATGTCCAACGGTGTCCAACGGTGTCCCACGGTGTCCAACGGTGTCCCACGGTGTCCCACGTTGTCCCACGTTGTCCCACGTTGTCCCACGTTGTCCAACGGTGTCCCACGGTGTTCAACGGTGTCCCACGTTGTCCCACGTTGTCCCACGTTGTCCCACGTTGTCCCACGTTGTCCCACGTTGTCCCACGATGTCCCACGTTGTCCCACGTTGTCCCACGTTGTCCCACGTTGTCCCACGTTGTCCCACGGTGTCCAACGATGTCCAACGGTGTCCCACGTTGTCCCACGTTGTCCCACGGTGTCCAACCGTGTCCAACGATGTCCAACGGTGTCCCACGTTGTCCCACGTTGTCCCACGTTGTCCCACGTTGTCCCACGGTGTCCAACCGTGTCCAACGATGTCCAACGGTGTCCAACGGTGTCCAACGGTGTCCAACGGTGTCCCACGGTGTCCAACGGTGTCCCACGTTGTCCCACGTTGTCCCACGTTGTCCCACGTTGTCCCACGTTGTCCAACGGTGTCCCACGGTGTTCAACGGTGTCCCACGTTGTCCCACGTTGTCCCACGTTGTCCCACGTTGTCCCACGTTGTCCCACGTTGTCCCACGTTGTCCCACGTTGTCCCACGTTGTCCCACCATGTCCCACGTTGTCCAACGATGTCCAACGGTGTCCCACGTTGTCCCACGTTGTCCTACGTTGTCCCACGTTGTCCCACGTTGTCCCACGTTGTCCCACGTTGTCCCACGTTGTCCCACGTTGTCCCACGTTGTCCAACGATGTCCAACGGTGTCCCACGTTGTCCCACGTTGTCCCACGTTGTCCCACGTTGTCCCACGATGTCCCACGTTGTCCCACGTTGTCCCACGTTGTCCCACGTTGTCCCACGTTGTCCCACGTTGTCCCACGTTGTCCCACGGTGTCCAACGGTGTCCAACGATGTCCAACGGTGTCCAACGGTGTCCCACGTTGTCCCACGTTGTCCCACGTTGTCCCACGTTGTCCCACGGTGTCCAACGATGTCAAACGGTGTCCAACGATGTCCAACGGTGTCCCACGATGTCCAACGATGTCCAACGATGTCCAACGGTGTCCCACGATGTCCAACGATGTCCAACAATGTCCAACGGTGTCCAACGGTGTCCCACGTTGTCCCACGTTGTCCCACGTTGTCCCACGGTGTCCAACGATGCCCAACGGTGTCCCACGTTGTCCCACGTTGTCCCACGGTGTCCAACGATGCCCAACGGTGTCCCACGTTGTCCCACGTTGTCCCACGTTGTCCCACGTTGTCCCACGTTGTCCCACGTTGTCCCACGTTGTCCCACGTTGTCCCACGTTGTCCCACGTTGTCCCACGATGTCCCACGTTGTCCAACGTTGTCCCACGTTGTCCCACGTTGTCCCACGTTGTCCCACGGTGTCCAACGGTGTCCAACGGTGTCCAACGATGTCCAACGGTGTCCAACGGTGTCCCACGGTGTCCAACGGTGTCCAACGGTGTCCCACGGTGTCCAACGGTGTCCCACGTTGTCCCACGTTGTCCCACGTTGTCCCACGTTGTCCCACGATGTCCCACGTTGTCCAACGATGTCCAACGGTGTCCCACGTTGTCCCACGTTGTCCTACGTTGTCCCACGTTGTCCCACGTTGTCCCACGTTGTCCCACGTTGTCCCACGGTGTCCAACGGTGTCCAACGATGTCCAACGGTGTCCAACGGTGTCCCACGTTGTCCCACGTTGTCCCACGGTGTCCAACGATGTCCAACGGTGTCCCACGTTGTCCCACGTTGTCCCACGTTGTCCCACGTTGTCCCACGTTGTTCCATGGTTTCCCACGTTGTCCCACGTTGTCCCACGTTGTCCCACGGTGTCCAACGATGTCCAACGGTGTCCAACGGTGTCCCACGGTGTCCCACGTTGTCCCACGTTGTCCCACGTTGTCCCACGTTGTTCCATGGTTTCCCACGTTGTCCCACGTTGTCCCACGTTGTCCCACGTTGTCCCACGTTGTCCCACGGTGTCCAACGGTGTCCAACGATGTCCAACGGTGTCCAACGGTGTCCCACGGTGTCCAACGGTGTCCCACGTTGTCCCACGTTGTCCCACGTTGTCCCACGTTGTCCCACGTTGTCCAACGGTGTCCCACGGTGTCCAACGGTGTCCCACGTTGTCCCACGTTGTCCCACGTTGTCCCACGTTGTCCCACGTTGTCCCACGGTGTCCAACGGTGTCCAACGATGTCCAACGGTGTCCAACGGTGTCCCACGATGTCCACCGATGTCCAACGGTGTCCAACGGTGTCCAACGGTGTCCAACGGTGTCCAAGGATGTCCAACGATGTCCAACGATGTCCAACGGCGTCCAACGATGTCCAACGATGTCCAACGGTGTCCCACGATGTCCAACGATGTCCAACGATGTCCAACGGTGTCCAACGGTGTCCCACGTTGTCCCACGTTGTCCCACGTTGTCCCACGGTGTCCAACGATGTCCAACGGTGTCCCACGTTGTCCCACGTTGTCCCACGTTGTCCCACGTTGTCCCACGTTGTCCCACGATGTCCCACGTTGTCCCACGTTGTCCCACGTTGTCCCACGTTGTCCCACGTTGTCCCACGTTGTCCCACGTTGTCCCACGTTGTCCCACGGTGTCCAACGATGTCCAACGATGTCCAACGGTGTCCCACGATGTCCAACGATGTACAACGATGTCCAACGGTGTCCAACGGTGTCCCACGTTGTCCCACGTTGTCCCACGTTGTCCCACGGTGTCCAACGATGTACAACGGTGTCCCACGTTGTCCCACGTTGTCCCACGTTGTCCCACGTTGTCCCACGTTGTCCCACGTTGTCCCACGTTGTCCCACGTTGTCCCACGTTGTCCCACGTTGTCCCACGTTGTCCCACGTTGTCCCACGGTGTCCAACGATGTCCAACGGTGTCCAACGGTGTCCCACGGTGTCCAACGGTGTCCCACGTTGTACCACGTTGTCCCACGTTGTCCCACGTTGTCCCACGTTGTCCCACGTTGTCCAACGATGTCCAACGGTGTCCCACGTTGTCCCACGTTGTCCCACGTTGTCCCACGTTGTCCCACGTTGTTCCATGGTTTTCCACGTTGTCCCACGTTGTCCCACGTTGTCCCACGGTGTCCAACGATGTCCAACGGTGTCCAACGGTGTCCCACGTTGTCCAACGGTGTCCCACGGTGTCCAACGGTGTCCCACGTTGTCCCACGTTGTCCCACGTTGTCCCACGTTGTCCCACGTTGTCCCACGGTGTCCAACGGTGTCCAACGATGTCCAACGGTGTCCAACGGTGTCCCACGATGTCCACCGATGTCCAACGGTGTCCAACGGTGTCCAACGGTGTCCAACGGTGTCCAACGGTGTCCCACGGTGTCCAACGATGTCCAACGGTGTCCCACGTTGTCCCACGTTGTCCCACGTTGTCCCACGTTGTCCCACGTTGTCCCACGTTGTCCCACGTTGTCCCACGTTGTCCCACGTTGCCCCACGGTGTCCAACGGTGTCCCACGGTGTCCCACGTTGTCCCACGGTGTCCAACGATGTCCAGCGGTGTCCAACGGTGTCCCACGGTGTCCCACGGTGTCCAACGGTGTCCCACGTTGTCCCACGTTGTCCCACGTTGTCCCACCATGTCCCACGTTGTCCCACGTTGTCCCACGTTGTCCCACGTTGTCCCACGTTGTCCCACGTTGTCCCACGTTGTCCCACGTTGTTCCATGGTTTCCCACGTTGTCCCACGTTGTCCCACGTTGTCCCACGGTGTCCAACGATGTCCAACGATGTCCAACGGTGTCCCACGATGTCCAACGATGTACAACGATGTCCAACGGTGTCCAACGGTGTCCCACGTTGTCCCACGTTGTCCCACGTTGTCCCACGGTGTCCAACGATGTACAACGGTGTCCCACGTTGTCCCACGTTGTCCCACGTTGTCCCACGTTGTCCCACGTTGTCCCACGTTGTCCCACGTTGTCCCACGTTGTCCCACGTTGTCCCACGTTGTCCCACGTTGTCCCACGTTGTCCCACGGTGTCCAACGATGTCCAACGGTGTCCAACGGTGTCCCACGGTGTCCAACGGTGTCCCTCGTTGTACCACGTTGTCCCACGTTGTCCCACGTTGTCCCACGTTGTCCCACGTTGTCCAACGATGTCCAACGGTGTCCCACGTTGTCCCACGTTGTCCCACGTTGTCCCACGTTGTCCCACGTTGTTCCATGGTTTTCCACGTTGTCCCACGTTGTCCCACGTTGTCCCACGGTGTCCAACGATGTCCAACGGTGTCCAACGGTGTCCCACGTTGTCCAACGGTGTCCCACGGTGTCCAACGGTGTCCCACGTTGTCCCACGTTGTCCCACGTTGTCCCACGGTGTCCAACGGTGTCCAACGATGTCCAACGGTGTCCAACGGTGTCCCACGATGTCCACCGATGTCCAACGGTGTCCAACGGTGTCCAACGGTGTCCAACGGTGTCCAACGGTGTCCCACGGTGTCCAACGATGTCCAACGGTGTCCCACGTTGTCCCACGTTGTCCCACGTTGTCCCACGTTGTCCCACGTTGTCCCACGTTGTCCCACGTTGTCCCACGTTGTCCCACGTTGCCCCACGGTGTCCAACGGTGTCCCACGGTGTCCCACGTTGTCCCACGGTGTCCAACGATGTCCAGCGGTGTCCAACGGTGTCCCACGGTGTCCCACGGTGTCCAACGGTGTCCCACGTTGTCCCACGTTGTCCCACGTTGTCCCACGATGTCCCACGTTGTCCCACGTTGTCCCACGTTGTCCCACGTTGTCCCACGTTGTCCCACGTTGTCCCACGTTGTCCCACGTTGTTCCATGGTTTCCCACGTTGTCCCACGTTGTCCCACGTTGTCCCACGGTGTCCAACGATGTCCAACGGTGTCCAACGGTGTCCAACGGTGTCCCACGGTGTCCAACGGTGTCCCACGGTGTCCCACGTTGTCCCACGGTGTCCAACGATGTCCCACGTTGTCCCACGTTGTCCCACGTTGTCCCACGGTGTCCAACGATGTCCAACGGTGTCCCACGTTGTCCCACGTTGTCCCACGTTGTCCCACGTTGTCCCACGTTGTCCCACGTTGTCCCACGTTGTTCCATGGTTTCCCACGTTGTCCCACGTTGTCCCACGTTGTCCCACGGTGTCCAACGATGTCCAACGGTGTCCAACGGTGTCCAACGGTGTCCCACGGTGTCCAACGGTGTCCCACGGTGTCCCACGTTGTCCCACGGTGTCCAACGATGTCCCACGTTGTCCCACGTTGTCCCACGGTGTCCAACGATGTCCAGCGGTGTCCAACGGTGTCCCACGGTGTCCCACGGTGTCCAACGGTGTCCCACGTTGTCCTACGTTGTCCCACGTTGTCCCACCATGTCCCACGTTGTCCAACGATGTCCAACGGTGTCCCACGTTGTCCCACGTTGTCCTACGTTGTCCCACGTTGTCCCACGTTGTCCCACGTTGTCCCACGTTGTCCCACGTTGTCCCACGTTGTCCCACGGTGTCCAACGGTGTCCCACGTTGTCCCACGGTGTCCAACGGTGTCCCACGGTGTCCCACGTTGTCCCACGGTGTCCAACGATGTCCCACGTTGTCCCACGTTGTCCCACGTTGTCCCACGGTGTCCAACGATGTCCAACGGTGTCCCACGTTGTCCCACGTTGTCCCACGTTGTCCCACGTTGTCCCACGTTGTCCCACGTTGTCCCACGTTGTCCCACGTTGTCCCACGTTGTCCAACGGTGTCCCACGTTGTCCCACGTTGTCCCACGTTGTCCCACGTTGTCCCACGTTGTCCCACGTTGTCCCACGGTGTCCAACGATGTCCAACGGTGTCCAACGGTGTCCCACGGTGTCCAACGGTGTCCCACGTTGTACCACGTTGTCCCACGTTGTCCCACGTTGTCCCACGTTGTCCCACGTTGTCCAACGATGTCCAACGGTGTCCCACGTTGTCCCACGTTGTCCCACGTTGTCCCACGCTGTCCCACGTTGTTCCATGGTTTTCCACGTTGTCCCACGTTGTCCCACGTTGTCCCACGGTGTCCAACGATGTCCAACGGTGTCCAACGGTGTCCCACGGTGTCCAACGGTGTCCCACGTTGTCCCACGTTGTCCCACGTTGTCCCACGTTGTCCCACGGTGTCCCACGGTGTCCAACGATGTCCAACGGTGTCCAACGGTGTCCCACGATGTCCACCGATGTCCAACGGTGTCCAACGGTGTCCAACGGTGTCCAACGGTGTCCAACGGTGTCCCACGGTGTCCAACGATGTCCAACGGTGTCCCACGTTGTCCCACGTTGTCCCACGTTGTCCCACGTTGTCCCACGTTGTCCCACGTTGTCCCACGTTGTCCCACGTTGTCCCACGTTGCCCCACGGTGTCCAACGGTGTCCCACGGTGTCCCACATTGTCCCACGGTGTCCAACGATGTCCAGCGGTGTCCAACGGTGTCCCACGGTGTCCCACGGTGTCCAACGATGTCCAACGGTGTCCAACGGTGTCCCACGATGTCCACCGATGTCCAACGGTGTCCAACGGTGTCCCACGATGTCCAACGGTGTCCAACGATGTCCAACGATGTCCAACGGTGTACCACGATGTCCAACGATGTACAACGATGTCCAACGGTGTCCAACGGTGTCCCACGGTGTCCCACGGTGTCCAACGGTGTCCCACGATGTCCAACGATGTACAACGATGTCCAACGGTGTCCAACGGTGTCCCACGTTGTCCCACGTTGTCCCACGTTGTCCCACGGTGTCCAACGATGTCCAACGGTGTCCCACGTTGTCCCACGTTGTCCCACGTTGTCCCACGTTGTTCCATGGTTTCCCACGTTGTCCCACGTTGTCCCACGTTGTCCCACGGTGTCCAACGATGTCCAACGATGTCCAACGGTGTCCCACGATGTCCACCGATGTCCAACGGTGTCCAACGGTGTCCAACGGTGTCCAACGGTGTCCAACGGTGTCCCACGGTGTCCAACGATGTCCAACGGTGTCCCACGTTGTCCCACGTTGTCCCACGTTGTCCCACGTTGTCCCACGTTGTCCCACGTTGTCCCACGTTGTCCCACGTTGTCCCACGTTGTCCCACGGTGTCCAACGGTGTCCCACGGTGTCCCACATTGTCCCACGGTGTCCAACGATGTCCAGCGGTGTCCAACGGTGTCCCACGGTGTCCCACGGTGTCCAACGATGTCCAACGGTGTCCAACGGTGTCCCACGATGTCCACCGATGTCCAACGGTGTCCAACGGTGTCCAACGGTGTCCAACGGTGTCCAACGATGTCCAACGATGTCCAACGATGTCCAACGGTGTCCAACGATGTCCAACGATGTCCAACGGTGTCCCACGATGTCCAACGATGTACAACGATGTCCAACGGTGTCCAGCGGTGTCCCACGTTGTCCCACGTTGTCCCACGTTGTCCCACGGTGTCCAACGATGTCCAACGGTGTCCCACGTTGTCCCACGTTGTCCCACGTTGTCCCACGTTGTCCCACGTTGTCCCACGTTGTCCCACGTTGTCCCACGTTGTCCCACGTTGTCCCACGTTGTCCCACGTTGTCCCACGTTGTCCCACGTTGTCCCACGGTGTCCAACGATGTCCAGCGGTGTCCAACGGTGTCCCACGGTGTCCCACGGTGTCCAACGGTGTCCCACGATGTCCAACGATGTACAACGATGTCCAACGGTGTCCAACGGTGTCCCACGTTGTCCCACGTTGTCCCACGTTGTCCCACGGTGTCCAACGATGTCCAACGGTGTCCCACGTTGTCCCACGTTGTCCCACGTTGTCCCACGTTGTTCCATGGTTTCCCACGTTGTCCCACGTTGTCCCACGTTGTCCCACGGTGTCCAACGATGTCCAACGGTGTCCAACGGTGTCCAACGGTGTCCCACGGTGTCCAACGGTGTCCCACGTTGTCCCACGTTGTCCCACGTTGTCCCACGTTGTCCCACGTTGTCCAACGGTGTCCAACGATGTCCAACGGTGTCCAACGGTGTCCCACGATGTCCACCGATGTCCAACGGTGTCCAACGGTGTCCAACGATGTCCAACGATGTCCAACGATGTCCAACGGTGTCCAACGATGTCCAACGATGTCCAACGGTGTCCCACGATGTCCAACGATGTACAACGATGTCCAACGGTGTCCAACGGTGTCCCACGTTGTCCCACGTTGTCCCACGTTGTCCCACGGTGTCCAACGATGTCCAACGGTGTCCCACGTTGTCCCACGTTGTCCCACGTTGTCCCACGTTGTCCCACGTTGTCCCACGTTGTCCCACGTTGTCCCACGTTGTCCCACGTTGTCCCACGTTGTCCCACGTTGTCCCACGTTGTCCCACGTTGTCCCACGGTGTCCAACGATGTCCAACGGTGTCCAACGGTGTCCCACGGTGTCCCACGGTGTCCAACGGTGTCCCACGATGTCCAACGATGTACAACGATGTCCAACGGTGTCCAACGGTGTCCCACGTTGTCCCACGTTGTCCCACGTTGTCCCACGGTGTCCAACGATGTCCAACGGTGTCCCACGTTGTCCCACGTTGTCCAACGGTGTCCCACGGTGTCCAACGGTGTCCCACGTTGTCCCACGTTGTCCCACGTTGTCCCACGTTGTCCCACGGTGTCCAACGGTGTCCAACGATGTCCAACGGTGTCCAACGGTGTCCCACGATGTCCACCGATGTCCAACGGTGTCCAACGGTGTCCAACGGTGTCCAACGGTGTCCAACGATGTCCAACGATGTCCAACGATGTCCAACGGTGTCCAACGATGTCCAACGATGTCCAACGGTGTCCCACGATGTCCAACGATGTACAACGATGTCCAACGGTGTCCAACGGTGTCCCACGTTGTCCCACGTTGTCCCACGTTGTCCCACGGTGTCCAACGATGTACAACGGTGTCCCACGTTGTCCCACGTTGTCCCACGTTGTCCCACGTTGTCCCACGTTGTCCCACGTTGTCCCACGGTGTCCCACGTTGTCCCACGTTGTCCCACGTTGTCCAACGTTGTCCCACGTTGTCCCACGGTGTCCCACGGTGTCCAACGATGTCCAACGGTGTCCAACGGTGTCCCACGGTGTCCAACGGTGTCCCACGTTGTACCACGTTGTCCCACGTTGTCCCACGTTGTCCCACGTTGTCCCACGTTGTCCAACGATGTCCAACGGTGTCCCACGTTGTCCCACGTTGTCCCACGTTGTCCCACGTTGTCCCACGTTGTTCCATGGTTTTCCACGTTGTCCCACGTTGTCCCACGTTGTCCCACGGTGTCCAACGATGTCCAACGGTGTCCAACGGTGTCCCACGTTGTCCAACGGTGTCCCACGGTGTCCAACGGTGTCCCACGTTGTCCCACGTTGTCCCACGTTGTCCCACGTTGTCCCACGTTGTCCCACGGTGTCCAACGGTGTCCCACGATGTCCACCGATGTCCAACGGTGTCCAACGGTGTCCAACGGTGTCCAACGGTGTCCAACGGTGTCCCACGGTGTCCAACGATGTCCAACGGTGTCCCACGTTGTCCCACGTTGTCCCACGTTGTCCCACGTTGTCCCACGTTATCCCACGTTGTCCCACGTTGTCCCACGTTGTCCCACGTTGCCCCACGGTGTCCAACGGTGTCCCACGGTGTCCCACGTTGTCCCACGGTGTCCAACGATGTCCAGCGGTGTCCCACGGTGTCCCACGGTGTCCAACGGTGTCCCACGTTGTCCCACGTTGTCCCACGTTGTCCCACCATGTCCCACGTTGTCCCACGTTGTCCCACGTTGTCCCACGTTGTCCCACGTTGTCCCACGTTGTCCCACGTTGTCCCACGTTGTTCCATGGTTTCCCACGTTGTCCCACGTTGTCCCACGTTGTCCCACGGTGTCCAACGATGTCCAACGATGTCCAACGGTGTCCCACGATGTCCAACGATGTACAACGATGTCCAACGGTGTCCAACGGTGTCCCACGTTGTCCCACGTTGTCCCACGTTGTCCCACGGTGTCCAACGATGTACAACGGTGTCCCACGTTGTCCCACGTTGTCCCACGTTGTCCCACGTTGTCCCACGTTGTCCCACGTTGTCCCACGTTGTCCCACGTTGTCCCACGTTGTCCCACGTTGTCCCACGTTGTCCCACGTTGTCCCACGGTGTCCAACGATGTCCAACGGTGTCCAACGGTGTCCCACGGTGTCCAACGGTGTCCCACGTTGTACCACGTTGTCCCACGTTGTCCCACGTTGTCCCACGTTGTCCCACGTTGTCCAACGATGTCCAACGGTGTCCCACGTTGTCCCACGTTGTCCCACGTTGTCCCACGTTGTCCCACGTTGTTCCATGGTTTTCCACGTTGTCCCACGTTGTCCCACGTTGTCCCACGGTGTCCAACGATGTCCAACGGTGTCCAACGGTGTCCCACGTTGTCCAACGGTGTCCCACGGTGTCCAACGGTGTCCCACGTTGTCCCACGTTGTCCCACGTTGTCCCACGTTGTCCCACGTTGTCCCACGGTGTCCAACGGTGTCCAACGATGTCCAACGGTGTCCAACGGTGTCCCACGATGTCCACCGATGTCCAACGGTGTCCAACGGTGTCCAACGGTGTCCAACGGTGTCCAACGGTGTCCCACGGTGTCCAACGATGTCCAACGGTGTCCCACGTTGTCCCACGTTGTCCCACGTTGTCCCACGTTGTCCCACGTTGTCCCACGTTGTCCCACGTTGTCCCACGTTGTCCCACGTTGCCCCACGGTGTCCAACGGTGTCCCACGGTGTCCCACGTTGTCCCACGGTGTCCAACGATGTCCAGCGGTGTCCAACGGTGTCCCACGGTGTCCCACGGTGTCCAACGGTGTCCCACGTTGTCCCACGTTGTCCCACGTTGTCCCACCTTGTCCCACGTTGTCCCACGTTGTCCCACGTTGTCCCACGTTGTCCCACGTTGTCCCACGTTGTCCCACGTTGTCCCACGTTGTCCCACGTTGTTCCATGGTTTCCCACGTTGTCCCACGTTGTCCCACGTTGTCCCACGGTGTCCAACGATGTCCAACGGTGTCCAACGGTGTCCAACGGTGTCCCACGGTGTCCAACGGTGTCCCACGTTGTCCCACGTTGTCCCACGTTGTCCCACGTTGTCCAACGGTGTCCCACGGTGTCCAACGGTGTCCCACGTTGTCCCACGTTGTCCCACGTTGTCCCACGTTGTCCCACGGTGTCCAACGGTGTCCAACGATGTCCAACGGTGTCCAACGGTGTCCCACGATGTCCACCGATGTCCAACGGTGTCCAACGGTGTCCAACGGTGTCCAACGGTGTCCAACGATGTCCAACGATGTCCAACGGTGTCCCACGGTGTCCAACGGTGTCCCACGTTGTCCCACGTTGTCCCACGTTGTCCCACGTTGTCCCACGTTGTCCCACGGTGTCCAACGGTGTCCAACGATGTCCAACGGTGTCCAACGGTGTCCCACGATGTCCACCGATGTCCAACGGTGTCCAACGGTGTCCAACGGTGTCCAACGGTGTCCAACGGTGTCCAACGATGTCCAACGATGTCCAACGATGTCCAACGGTGTCCAACGATGTCCAACGATGTCCAACGGTGTCCCACGATGTCCAACGATGTACAACGATGTCCAACGGTGTCCAACGGTGTCCCACGTTGTCCCACGTTGTCCCACGTTGTCCCACGGTGTCCAACGATGTCCAACGGTGTCCCACGGTGTCCCACGGTGTCCCACGGTGTCCAACGGTGTCCCACGTTGTCCCACGGTGTCCCACGTTGTCCCACCATGTCCCACGTTGTCCAACGATGTCCAACGGTGTCCCACGTTGTCCCACGTTGTCCTACGTTGTCCCACGTTGTCCCACGTTGTCCCACGTTGTCCCACGTTGTCCCACGTTGTCCCACGTTGTCCCACGATGTCCACCGATGTCCAACGGTGTCCAACGGTGTCCAACGATGTCCAACGATGTCCAACGATGTCCAACGGTGTCCAACGATGTCCAACGATGTCCAACGGTGTCCCACGATGTCCAACGATGTACAACGATGTCCAACGGTGCCCAACGGTGTCCCACGTTGTCCCACGTTGTCCCACGTTGTCCCACGGTGTCCAACGATGTCCAACGGTGTCCCACGTTGTCCCACGTTGTCCCACGTTGTCCCACGTTGTCCCACGTTGTCCCACGTTGTCCCACGTTGTCCCACGTTGTCCCACGTTGTCCCACGTTGTCCCACGTTGTCCCACGTTGTCCCACGTTGTCCCACGGTGTCCAACGATGTCCAGCGGTGTCCAACGGTGTCCCACGGTGTCCCACGGTGTCCAACGGTGTCCCACGATGTCCAACGATGTACAACGATGTCCAACGGTGTCCAACGGTGTCCCACGTTGTCCCACGTTGTCCCACGTTGTCCCACGGTGTCCAACGATGTCCAACGGTGTCCCACGTTGTCCCACGTTGTCCAACGGTGTCCCACGGTGTCCAACGGTGTCCCACGTTGTCCCACGTTGTCCCACGTTGTCCCACGTTGTCCCACGGTGTCCAACGGTGTCCAACGATGTCCAACGGTGTCCAACGGTGTCCCACGATGTCCACCGATGTCCAACGGTGTCCAACGGTGTCCAACGGTGTCCAACGGTGTCCAACGATGTCCAACGATGTCCAACGATGTCCAACGGTGTCCAACGATGTCCAACGATGTCCAACGGTGTCCCACGATGTCCAACGATGTACAACGATGTCCAACGGTGTCCAACGGTGTCCCACGTTGTCCCACGTTGTCCCACGTTGTCCCACGGTGTCCAACGATGTACAACGGTGTCCCACGTTGTCCCACGTTGTCCCACGTTGTCCCACGTTGTCCCACGTTGTCCCACGTTGTCCCACGTTGTCCCACGTTGTCCCACGTTGTCCCACGTTGTCCCACGTTGTCCCACGTTGTCCCACGTTGTCCCACGGTGTCCAACGATGTCCAACGGTGTCCAACGGTGTCCCACGGTGTCCAACGGTGTCCCACGTTGTACCACGTTGTCCCACGTTGTCCCACGTTGTCCCACGTTGTCCCACGTTGTCCAACGATGTCCGACGGTGTCCCACGTTGTCCCACGTTGTCCCACGTTGTCCCACGTTGTCCCACGTTGTTCCATGGTTTTCCACGTTGTCCCACGTTGTCCCACGTTGTCCCACGGTGTCCAACGATGTCCAACGGTGTCCAACGGTGTCCCACGTTGTCCAACGGTGTCCCACGGTGTCCCACGGTGTCCCACGTTGTCCCACGTTGTCCCACGTTGTCCCACGTTGTCCCACGTTGTCCCACGGTGTCCAACGGTGTCCCACGATGTCCACCGATGTCCAACGGTGTCCAACGGTGTCCAACGGTGTCCAACGGTGTCCAACGGTGTCCCACGGTGTCCAACGATGTCCAACGGTGTCCCACGTTGTCCCACGTTGTCCCACGTTGTCCCACGTTGTCCCACGTTATCCCACGTTGTCCCACGTTGTCCCACGTTGTCCCACGTTGCCCCACGGTGTCCAACGGTGTCCCACGGTGTCCCACGTTGTCCCACGGTGTCCAACGATGTCCAGCGGTGTCCCACGGTGTCCCACGGTGTCCAACGGTGTCCCACGTTGTCCCACGTTGTCCCACGTTGTCCCACCATGTCCCACGTTGTCCCACGTTGTCCCACGGTGTCCCACGTTGTCCCACGTTGTCCCACGTTGTCCCACGTTGTCCCACGTTGTTCCATGGTTTCCCACGTTGTCCCACGTTGTCCCACGTTGTCCCACGGTGTCCAACGATGTCCAACGATGTCCAACGGTGTCCCACGATGTCCAACGATGTACAACGATGTCCAACGGTGTCCAACGGTGTCCCACGTTGTCCCACGTTGTCCCACGTTGTCCCACGGTGTCCAACGATGTACAACGGTGTCCCACGTTGTCCCACGTTGTCCCACGTTGTCCCACGTTGTCCCACGTTGTCCCACGTTGTCCGACGTTGTCCCACGTTGTCCCACGTTGTCCCACGTTGTCCCACGTTGTCCCACGTTGTCCCACGGTGTCCAACGTTGTCCAACGGTGTCCAACGGTGTCCCACGGTGTCCAACGGTGTCCCACGTTGTACCACGTTGTCCCACGTTGTCCCACGTTGTCCCACGTTGTCCCACGTTGTCCAACGTTGTCCAACGGTGTCCCACGTTGTCCCACGTTGTCCCAGGTTGTCCCACGTTGTCCCACGTTGTTCCATGGTTTTCCACGTTGTCCCACGTTGTCCCACGTTGTCCCACGGTGTCCAACGATGTCCAACGGTGTCCAACGGTGTCCCACGGTGTCCAACGATGTCCAACGGTGTCCCACGTTGTCCCACGTTGTCCCACGTTGTCCCACGTTGTCCCACGTTATCCCACGTTGTCCCACGTTGTCCCACGTTGTCCCACGTTGTCCCACGGTGTCCAACGGTGTCCCACGGTGTCCCACGTTGTCCCACGGTGTCCAACGATGTCCAGCGGTGTCCCACGGTGTCCCACGGTGTCCAACGGTGTCCCACGTTGTCCCACGTTGTCCCACGTTGTCCCACCATGTCCCACGTTGTCCCACGTTGTCCCACGTTGTCCCACGTTGTCCCACGTTGTCCCACGTTGTCCCACGTTGTCCCACGTTGTTCCATGGTTTCCCACGTTGTCCCACGTTGTCCCACGTTGTCCCACGGTGTCCAACGATGTCAAACGATGTCCAACGGTGTCCCACGATGTCCAACGATGTACAACGATGTCCAACGGTGTCCAACGGTGTCCCACGTTGTCCCACGTTGTCCCACGTTGTCCCACGGTGTCCAACGATGTACAACGGTGTCCCACGTTGTCCCACGTTGTCCCACGTTGTCCCACGTTGTCCCACGTTGTCCCACGTTGTCCCACGTTGTCCCACGTTGTCCCACGTTGTCCCACGTTGTCCCACGTTGTCCCACGTTGTCCCACGGTGTCCAACGATGTCCAACGGTGTCCAACGGTGTCCCACGGTGTCCAACGGTGTCCCACGTTGTACCACGTTGTCCCACGTTGTCCCACGTTGTCCCACGTTGTCCCACGTTGTCCAACGATGTCCAACGGTGTCCCACGTTGTCCCACGTTGTCCCACGTTGTCCCACGTTGTCCCACGTTGTTCCATGGTTTTCCACGTTGTCCCACGTTGTCCCACGTTGTCCCACGGTGTCCAACGATGTCCAACGGTGTCCAACGGTGTCCCACGTTGTCCAACGGTGTCCCACGGTGTCCAACGGTGTCCCACGTTGTCCCACGTTGTCCCACGTTGTCCCACGTTGTCCCACGTTGTCCCACGGTGTCCAACGGTGTCCAACGATGTCCAACGGTGTCCAACGGTGTCCCACGATGTCCACCGATGTCCAACGGTGTCCAACGGTGTCCAACGGTGTCCAACGGTGTCCAACGGTGTCCCACGGTGTCCAACGATGTCCAACGGTGTCCCACGTTGTCCCACGTTGTCCCACGTTGTCCCACGTTGTCCCACGTTGTCCCACGTTGTCCCACGTTGTCCCACGTTGTCCCACGTTGCCCCACGGTGTCCAACGGTGTCCCACGGTGTCCCACGTTGTCCCACGGTGTCCAACGATGTCCAGCGGTGTCCAACGGTGTCCCACGGTGTCCCACGGTGTCCAACGGTGTCCCACGTTGTCCCACGTTGTCCCACGTTGTCCCACCATGTCCCACGTTGTCCCACGTTGTCCCACGTTGTCCCACGTTGTCCCACGTTGTCCCACGTTGTCCCACGTTGTCCCACGTTGTTCCATGGTTTCCCACGTTGTCCCACGTTGTCCCACGTTGTCCCACGGTGTCCAACGATGTCCAACGGTGTCCAACGGTGTCCAACGGTGTCCCACGGTGTCCAACGGTGTCCCACGTTGTCCCACGTTGTCCCACGTTGTCCCACGTTGTCCAACGGTGTCCCACGGTGTCCAACGGTGTCCCACGTTGTCCCACGTTGTCCCACGTTGTCCCACGTTGTCCCACGGTGTCCAACGGTGTCCAACGATGTCCAACGGTGTCCAACGGTGTCCCACGATGTCCACCGATGTCCAACGGTGTCCAACGGTGTCCAACGGTGTCCAACGGTGTCCAACGATGTCCAACGATGTCCAACGGTGTCCCACGGTGTCCAACGGTGTCCCACGTTGTCCCACGTTGTCCCACGTTGTCCCACGTTGTCCCACGTTGTCCCACGGTGTCCAACGGTGTCCAACGATGTCCAACGGTGTCCAACGGTGTCCCACGATGTCCACCGATGTCCAACGGTGTCCAACGGTGTCCAACGGTGTCCAACGGTGTCCAACGGTGTCCAACGATGTCCAACGATGTCCAACGATGTCCAACGGTGTCCAACGATGTCCAACGATGTCCAACGGTGTCCCACGATGTCCAACGATGTCCAACGATGTCCAACGGTGTCCAACGGTGTCCCACGTTGTCCCACGTTGTCCCACGTTGTCCCACGGTGTCCAACGATGTCCAACGGTGTCCCACGGTGTCCCACGGTGTCCCACGGTGTCCAACGGTGTCCCACGTTGTCCTACGTTGTCCCACGTTGTCCCACCATGTCCCACGTTGTCCAACGATGTCCAACGGTGTCCCACGTTGTCCCACGTTGTCCTACGTTGTCCCACGTTGTCCCACGTTGTCCCACGTTGTCCCACGTTGTCCCACGTTGTCCCACGTTGTCCCACGGTGTCCCACGGTGTCCAACGGTGTCCCACGTTGTCCCACGTTGTCCCACGTTGTCCCACGTTGTTCCATGGTTTCCCACGTTGTCCCACGTTGTCCCACGTTGTCCCACGGTGTCCAACGATGTCCAACGGTGTCCAACGGTGTCCCACGTTGTCCAACGGTGTCCCACGGTGTCCAACGGTGTCCCACGTTGTCCCACGTTGTCCCACGTTGTCCCACGTTGTCCCACGGTGTCCAACGGTGTCCAACGATGTCCAACGGTGTCCAACGGTGTCCCACGATGTCCACCGATGTCCAACGGTGTCCAACGGTGTCCAACGGTGTCCAACGGTGTCCAACGGTGTCCCACGGTGTCCAACGATGTCCAACGGTGTCCCACGTTGTCCCACGTTGTCCCACGTTGTCCCACGTTGTCCCACGTTGTCCCACGTTGTCCCACGTTGTCCCACGTTGCCCCACGGTGTCCAACGGTGTCCCACGGTGTCCCACGTTGTCCCACGGTGTCCAACGATGTCCAACGGTGTCCAACGGTGTCCCACGGTGTCCCACGGTGTCCAACGATGTCCAACGGTGTCCAACGGTGTCCCACGGTGTCCACCGATGTCCAACGGTGTACAACGGTGTCCAACGGTGTCCAACGGTGTCCAACGATGTCCAACGATGTCCAACGATGTCCAACGATGTCCAACGGTGTCCAACGATGTCCAACGATGTCCAACGGTGTCCCACGATGTCCAACGATGTACAACGATGTCCAACGGTGTCCAACGGTGTCCCACGTTGTCCCACGTTGTCCCACGTTGTCCCACGGTGTCCAACGATGTCCAACGGTGTCCCACGTTGTCCCACGTTGTCCCACGTTGTCCCACGTTGTCCCACGTTGTCCCACGTTGTCCCACGTTGTCCCACGTTGTCCCACGTTGTCCCACGTTGTCCCACGTTGTCCCACGTTGTCCCACGTTGTCCCACGGTGTCCAACGATGTCCAGCGGTGTCCAACGGTGTCCCACGGTGTCCCACGGTGTCCAACGGTGTCCCACGATGTCCAACGATGTACAACGATGTCCAACGGTGTCCAACGGTGTCCCACGTTGTCCCACGTTGTCCCACGTTGTCCCACGGTGTCCAACGATGTCCAACGGTGTCCCACGTTGTCCCACGTTGTCCCACGTTGTCCCACGTTGTTCCATGGTTTCCCACGTTGTCCCACGTTGTCCCACGTTGTCCCACGGTGTCCAACGATGTCCAACGGTGTCCAACGGTGTCCAACGGTGTCCCACGGTGTCCAACGGTGTCCCACGTTGTCCCACGTTGTCCCACGTTGTCCCACGTTGTCCCACGTTGTCCAACGGTGTCCAACGATGTCCAACGGTGTCCAACGGTGTCCCACGATGTCCACCGATGTCCAACGGTGTCCAACGGTGTCCAACGATGTCCAACGATGTCCAACGATGTCCAACGGTGTCCAACGATGTCCAACGATGTCCAACGGTGTCCCACGATGTCCAACGATGTACAACGATGTCCAACGGTGTCCAACGGTGTCCCACGTTGTCCCACGTTGTCCCACGTTGTCCCACGGTGTCCAACGATGTCCAACGGTGTCCCACGTTGTCCCACGTTGTCCCACGTTGTCCCACGTTGTCCCACGTTGTCCCACGTTGTCCCACGTTGTCCCACGCTGTCCCACGTTGTCCCACGTTGTCCCACGTTGTCCCACGTTGTCCCACGTTGTCCCACGGTGTCCAACGATGTCCAGCGGTGTCCAACGGTGTCCCACGGTGTCCCACGGTGTCCAACGGTGTCCCACGATGTCCAACGATGTACAACGATGTCCAACGGTGTCCAACGGTGTCCCACGTTGTCCCACGTTGTCCCACGTTGTCCCACGGTGTCCAACGATGTCCAACGGTGTCCCACGTTGTCCCACGTTGTCCCACGTTGTCCCACGTTGTTCCATGGTTTCCCACGTTGTCCCACGTTGTCCCACGTTGTCCCACGGTGTCCAACGATGTCCAACGGTGTCCAACGGTGTCCAACGGTGTCCCACGGTGTCCAACGGTGTCCCACGTTGTCCCACGTTGTCCCACGTTGTCCCACGTTGTCCCACGTTGTCCAACGGTGTCCCACGGTGTCCAACGGTGTCCCACGTTGTCCCACGTTGTCCCACGTTGTCCCACGTTGTCCCACGTTGTCCCACGTTGTCCCACGGTGTCCAACGGTGTCCAACGATGTCCAACGGTGTCCAACGGTGTCCCACGATGTCCACCGATGTCCAACGGTGTCCAACGGTGTCCAACGGTGTCCAACGGTGTCCAACGGTGTCCAACGATGTCCAACGATGTCCAACGATGTCCAACGGTGTCCAACGATGTCCAACGATGTCCAACGGTGTCCCACGATGTCCAACGATGTACAACGATGTCCAACGGTGTCCAACGGTGTCCCACGTTGTCCCACGTTGTCCCACGTTGTCCCACGGTGTCCAACGATGTCCAACGGTGTCCCACGTTGTCCCACGTTGTCCCACGTTGTCCCACGTTGTCCCACGTTGTCCCACGTTGTCCCACGTTGTCCCACGTTGTCCCACGTTGTCCCACGTTGTCCCACGTTGTCCCACGTTGTCCCACGGTGTCCAACGATGTCCAGCGGTGTCCAACGGTGTCCCACGGTGTCCCACGGTGTCCAACGGTGTCCCACGTTGTCCTACGTTGTCCCACGTTGTCCCACCATGTCCCACGTTGTCCAACGATGTCCAACGGTGTCCCACGTTGTCCCACGTTGTCCTACGTTGTCCCACGTTGTCCCACGTTGTCCCACGTTGTCCCACGTTGTCCCACGTTGTCCCACGTTGTCCCACGGTGTCCAACGGTGTCCCACGGTGTCCCACGTTGTCCCACGGTGTCCAACGATGTCCAGCGGTGTCCAACGGTGTCCCACGATGTCCCACTGTGTCCAACGGTGTCCCACGTTGTCCCACGTTGTCCCACCATGTCCCACGTTGTCCCACGTTGTCCCACGTTGTCCCACGTTGTCCCACGTTGTCCCACGTTGTCCCACGTTGTCCCACGTTGTCCCACGTTGTCCCACGTTGTCCCACGGTGTCCAACGATGTCCAGCGGTGTCCAACGGTGTCCCACGGTGTCCCACGGTGTCCAACGGTGTCCCACGTTGTCCCACGTTGTCCCACGTTGTCCCACCATGTCCCACGTTGTCCAACGATGTCCAACGGTGTCCCACGTTGTCCCACGTTGTCCTACGTTGTCCCACGTTGTCCCACGTTGTCCCACGTTGTCCAACGAGGTCCAACGGTGTCCCACGTTGTCCCACGTTGTCCCACGTTGTCCCACGGTGTCCAACGATGTCCAACGGTGTCCAACGGTGTCCAACGGTGTCCAACGATGTCCAACGATGTCCAGCGATGTCCCACGGTGTCCAACGATGTCCAACGGTGTCCCACGGTGTCCCACGTTGTCCCACGGTGTCCAACGATGTCCAGCGGTGTCCAACGGTGTCCCACGGTGTCCCACGGTGTCCAACGGTGTCCCACGTTGTCCCACGTTGTCCCACGTTGTCCCACCATGTCCCACGTTGTCCCACGTTGTCCCACGTTGTCCCACGTTGTCCCACGTTGTCCCACGTTGTCCCACGTTGTCCCACGTTGTCCCACGGTGTCCCACGGTGTCCAACGATGTCCAACGGTGTCCCACGTTGTCCCACGTTGTCCCACGTTGTCCCACGTTGTCCCACGTTGTCCCACGTTGTCCCACGTTGTCCCACGTTGTCCCACGTTGCCCCACGGTGTCCAACGGTGTCCCACGGTGTCCCACGTTGTCCCACGGTGTCCAACGATGTCCAGCGGTGTCCAACGGTGTCCCACGGTGTCCCACGGTGTCCAACGGTGTCCCACGTTGTCCCACGTTGTCCCACGTTGTCCCACCATGTCCCACGTTGTCCCACGTTGTCCCACGTTGTCCCACGTTGTCCCACGTTGTCCCACGTTGTCCCACGTTGTCCCACGTTGTCCCACGTTGTTCCATGGTTTCCCACGTTGTCCCACGTTGTCCCACGTTGTCCCACGGTGTCCAACGATGTCCAACGGTGTCCAACGGTGTCCAACGGTGTCCCACGGTGTCCAACGGTGTCCCACGTTGTCCCACGTTGTCCCACGTTGTCCCACGTTGTCCAACGGTGTCCCACGGTGTCCAACGGTGTCCCACGTTGTCCCACGTTGTCCCACGTTGTCCCACGTTGTCCCACGGTGTCCAACGGTGTCCAACGATGTCCAACGGTGTCCAACGGTGTCCCACGATGTCCACCGATGTCCAACGGTGTCCAACGGTGTCCAACGGTGTCCAACGGTGTCCAACGATGTCCAACGATGTCCAACGGTGTCCCACGGTGTCCAACGGTGTCCCACGTTGTCCCACGTTGTCCCACGTTGTCCCACGTTGTCCCACGTTGTCCCACGGTGTCCAACGGTGTCCAACGATGTCCAACGGTGTCCAACGGTGTCCCACGATGTCCACCGATGTCCAACGGTGTCCAACGGTGTCCAACGGTGTCCAACGGTGTCCAACGGTGTCCAACGATGTCCAACGATGTCCAACGATGTCCAACGGTGTCCAACGATGTCCAACGATGTCCAACGGTGTCCCACGATGTCCAACGATGTACAACGATGTCCAACGGTGTCCAACGGTGTCCCACGTTGTCCCACGTTGTCCCACGTTGTCCCACGGTGTCCAACGATGTCCAACGGTGTCCCACGGTGTCCCACGGTGTCCCACGGTGTCCAACGGTGTCCCACGTTGTCCCACGTTGTCCCACGTTGTCCCACCATGTCCCACGTTGTCCAACGATGTCCAACGGTGTCCCACGTTGTCCCACGTTGTCCTACGTTGTCCCACGTTGTCCCACGTTGTCCCACGTTGTCCCACGTTGTCCCACGTTGTCCCACGTTGTCCCACGATGTCCACCGATGTCCAACGGTGTCCAACGGTGTCCAACGATGTCCAACGATGTCCAACGATGTCCAACGGTGTCCAACGATGTCCAACGATGTCCAACGGTGTCCCACGATGTCCAACGATGTACAACGATGTCCAACGGTGCCCAACGGTGTCCCACGTTGTCCCACGTTGTCCCACGTTGTCCCACGGTGTCCAACGATGTCCAACGGTGTCCCACGTTGTCCCACGTTGTCCCACGTTGTCCCACGTTGTCCCACGTTGTCCCACGTTGTCCCACGTTGTCCCACGTTGTCCCACGTTGTCCCACGTTGTCCCACGTTGTCCCACGTTGTCCCACGTTGTCCCACGGTGTCCAACGATGTCCAGCGGTGTCCAACGGTGTCCCACGGTGTCCCACGGTGTCCAACGGTGTCCCACGATGTCCAACGATGTACAACGATGTCCAACGGTGTCCAACGGTGTCCCACGTTGTCCCACGTTGTCCCACGTTGTCCCACGGTGTCCAACGATGTCCAACGGTGTCCCACGTTGTCCCACGTTGTCCAACGGTGTCCCACGGTGTCCCACGGTGTCCCACGTTGTCCCACGTTGTCCCACGTTGTCCCACGTTGTCCCACGGTGTCCAACGGTGTCCAACGATGTCCAACGGTGTCCAACGGTGTCCCACGATGTCCACCGATGTCCAACGGTGTCCAACGGTGTCCAACGGTGTCCAACGGTGTCCAACGATGTCCAACGATGTCCAACGATGTCCAACGGTGTCCAACGATGTCCAACGATGTCCAACGGTGTCCCACGATGTCCAACGATGTACAACGATGTCCAACGGTGTCCAACGGTGTCCCACGTTGTCCCACGTTGTCCCACGTTGTCCCACGGTGTCCAACGATGTACAACGGTGTCCCACGTTGTCCCACGTTGTCCCACGTTGTCCCACGTTGTCCCACGTTGTCCCACGTTGTCCCACGTTGTCCCACGTTGTCCCACGTTGTCCCACGTTGTCCCACGTTGTCCCACGTTGTCCCACGTTGTCCCACGGTGTCCAACGATGTCCAACGGTGTCCAACGGTGTCCCACGGTGTCCAACGGTGTCCCACGTTGTCCCACGTTGTCCCACGTTGTCCCACGTTGTCCCACGTTGTCCCACGTTGTCCAACGATGTCCGACGGTGTCCCACGTTGTCCCACGTTGTCCCACGTTGTCCCACGTTGTCCCACGTTGTTCCATGGTTTTCCACGTTGTCCCACGTTGTCCCACGTTGTCCCACGGTGTCCAACGATGTCCAACGGTGTCCAACGGTGTCCCACGGTGTCCAACGGTGTCCCACGGTGTCCAACGGTGTCCCACGTTGTCCCACGTTGTCCCACGTTGTCCCACGTTGTCCCACGTTGTCCCACGGTGTCCAACGGTGTCCCACGATGTCCACCGATGTCCAACGGTGTCCAACGGTGTCCAACGGTGTCCAACGGTGTCCAACGGTGTCCCACGGTGTCCAACGATGTCCAACGGTGTCCCACGTTGTCCCACGTTGTCCCACGTTGTCCCACGTTGTCCCACGTTATCCCACGTTGTCCCACGTTGTCCCACGTTGTCCCACGTTGCCCCACGGTGTCCAACGGTGTCCCACGGTGTCCCACGTTGTCCCACGGTGTCCAACGATGTCCAGCGGTGTCCCACGGTGTCCCACGGTGTCCAACGGTGTCCCACGTTGTCCCACGTTGTCCCACGTTGTCCCACCTTGTCCCACGTTGTCCCACGTTGTCCCACGTTGTCCCACGTTGTCCCACGTTGTCCCACGTTGTCCCACGTTGTCCCACGTTGTTCCATGGTTTCCCACGTTGTCCCACGTTGTCCCACGTTGTCCCACGGTGTCCAACGATGTCCAACGATGTCCAACGGTGTCCCACGATGTCCAACGATGTACAACGATGTCCAACGGTGTCCAACGGTGTCCCACGTTGTCCCACGTTGTCCCACGTTGTCCCACGGTGTCCAACGATGTACAACGGTGTCCCACGTTGTCCCACGTTGTCCCACGTTGTCCCACGTTGTCCCACGTTGTCCCACGTTGTCCCACGTTGTCCCACGTTGTCCCACGTTGTCCCACGTTGTCCCACGTTGTCCCACGTTGTCCCACGGTGTCCAACGATGTCCAACGGTGTCCAACGGTGTCCCACGGTGTCCAACGGTGTCCCACGTTGTCCCACGTTGTCCCACGTTGTCCCACGTTGTCCCACGTTGTCCCACGTTGTCCAACGATGTCCAACGGTGTCCCACGTTGTCCCACGTTGTCCCAGGTTGTCCCACGTTGTCCCACGTTGTTCCATGGTTTTCCACGTTGTCCCACGTTGTCCCACGTTGTCCCACGGTGTCCAACGATGTCCAACGGTGTCCAACGGTGTCCCACGGTGTCCAACGATGTCCAACGGTGTCCCACGATGTCCCACGTTGTCCCACGTTGTCCCACGTTGTCCCACGTTATCCCACGTTGTCCCACGTTGTCCCACGTTGTCCCACGTTGCCCCACGGTGTCCAACGGTGTCCCACGGTGTCCCACGTTGTCCCACGGTGTCCAACGATGTCCAGCGGTGTCCCACGGTGTCCCACGGTGTCCAACGGTGTCCCACGTTGTCCCACGTTGTCCCACGTTGTCCCACCATGTCCCACGTTGTCCCACGTTGTCCCACGTTGTCCCACGTTGTCCCACGTTGTCCCACGTTGTCCCACGTTGTCCCACGTTGTTCCATGGTTTCCCACGTTGTCCCACGTTGTCCCACGTTGTCCCACGGTGTCCAACGATGTCCAACGATGTCCAACGGTGTCCCACGATGTCCAACGATGTACAACGATGTCCAACGGTGTCCAACGGTGTCCCACGTTGTCCCACGTTGTCCCACGTTGTCCCACGGTGTCCAACGATGTACAACGGTGTCCCACGTTGTCCCACGTTGTCCCACGTTGTCCCACGTTGTCCCACGTTGTCCCACGTTGTCCCACGTTGTCCCACGTTGTCCCACGTTGTCCCACGTTGTCCCACGTTGTCCCACGTTGTCCCACGGTGTCCAACGATGTCCAACGGTGTCCAACGGTGTCCCACGGTGTCCAACGGTGTCCCACGTTGTACCACGTTGTCCCACGTTGTCCCACGTTGTCCCACGTTGTCCCACGTTGTCCAACGATGTCCAACGGTGTCCCACGTTGTCCCACGTTGTCCCACGTTGTCCCACGTTGTCCCACGTTGTTCCATGGTTTTCCACGTTGTCCCACGTTGTCCCACGTTGTCCCACGGTGTCCAACGATGTCCAACGGTGTCCAACGGTGTCCCACGTTGTCCAACGGTGTCCCACGGTGTCCAACGGTGTCCCACGTTGTCCCACGTTGTCCCACGTTGTCCCACGTTGTCCCACGTTGTCCCACGGTGTCCAACGGTGTCCAACGATGTCCAACGGTGTCCAACGGTGTCCCACGATGTCCACCGATGTCCAACGGTGTCCAACGGTGTCCAACGGTGTCCAACGGTGTCCAACGGTGTCCCACGGTGTCCAACGATGTCCAACGGTGTCCCACGTTGTCCCACGTTGTCCCACGTTGTCCCACGTTGTCCCACGTTGTCCCACGTTGTCCCACGTTGTCCCACGTTGTCCCACGTTGCCCCACGGTGTCCAACGGTGTCCCACGGTGTCCCACGTTGTCCCACGGTGTCCAACGATGTCCAGCGGTGTCCAACGGTGTCCCACGGTGTCCCACGGTGTCCAACGGTGTCCCACGTTGTCCCACGTTGTCCCACGTTGTCCCACCATGTCCCACGTTGTCCCACGTTGTCCCACGTTGTCCCACGTTGTCCCACGTTGTCCCACGTTGTCCCACGTTGTCCCACGTTGTTCCATGGTTTCCCACGTTGTCCCACGTTGTCCCACGTTGTCCCACGGTGTCCAACGATGTCCAACGGTGTCCAACGGTGTCCAACGGTGTCCCACGGTGTCCAACGGTGTCCCACGTTGTCCCACGTTGTCCCACGTTGTCCCACGTTGTCCAACGGTGTCCCACGGTGTCCAACGGTGTCCCACGTTGTCCCACGTTGTCCCACGTTGTCCCACGTTGTCCCACGGTGTCCAACGGTGTCCAACGATGTCCAACGGTGTCCAACGGTGTCCCACGATGTCCACCGATGTCCAACGGTGTCCAACGGTGTCCAACGGTGTCCAACGGTGTCCAACGATGTCCAACGATGTCCAACGGTGTCCCACGGTGTCCAACGGTGTCCCACGTTGTCCCACGTTGTCCCACGTTGTCCCACGTTGTCCCACGTTGTCCCACGGTGTCCAACGGTGTCCAACGATGTCCAACGGTGTCCAACGGTGTCCCACGATGTCCACCGATGTCCAACGGTGTCCAACGGTGTCCAACGGTGTCCAACGGTGTCCAACGGTGTCCAACGATGTCCAACGATGTCCAACGATGTCCAACGGTGTCCAACGATTTCCAACGATGTCCAACGGTGTCCCACGATGTCCAACGATGTACAACGATGTCCAACGGTGTCCAACGGTGTCCCACGTTGTCCCACGTTGTCCCACGTTGTCCCACGGTGTCCAACGATGTCCAACGGTGTCCCACGGTGTCCCACGGTGTCCCACGGTGTCCAACGGTGTCCCACGTTGTCCCACGTTGTCCCACGTTGTCCCACGGTGTCCCACGTTGTCCAACGATGTCCAACGGTGTCCCACGTTGTCCCACGTTGTCCTACGTTGTCCCACGTTGTCCCACGTTGTCCCACGTTGTCCCACGTTGTCCCACGTTGTCCCACGTTGTCCCACGGTGTCCCACGGTGTCCAACGGTGTCCCACGTTGTCCCACGTTGTCCCACGTTGTCCCACGTTGTTCCATGGTTTTCCACGTTGTCCCACGTTGTCCCACGTTGTCCCACGGTGTCCAACGATGTCCAACGGTGTCCAACGGTGTCCCACGTTGTCCAACGGTGTCCCACGGTGTCCAACGGTGTCCCACGTTGTCCCACGTTGTCCCACGTTGTCCCACGTTGTCCCACGGTGTCCAACGGTGTCCAACGATGTCCAACGGTGTCCAACGGTGTCCCACGATGTCCACCGATGTCCAACGGTGTCCAACGGTGTCCAACGGTGTCCAACGGTGTCCAACGGTGTCCCACGGTGTCCAACGATGTCCAACGGTGTCCCACGTTGTCCCACGTTGTCCCACGTTGTCCCACGTTGTCCCACGTTGTCCCACGTTGTCCCACGTTGTCCCACGTTGCCCCACGGTGTCCAACGGTGTCCCACGGTGTCCCACGTTGTCCCACGGTGTCCAACGATGTCCAGCGGTGTCCAACGGTGTCCCACGGTGTCCCACGGTGTCCAACGATGTCCAACGGTGTCCAACGGTGTCCCACGGTGTCCACCGATGTCCAACGGTGTACAACGGTGTCCAACGGTGTCCAACGGTGTCCAACGATGTCCAACGATGTCCAACGATGTCCAACGATGTCCAACGGTGTCCAACGATGTCCAACGATGTCCAACGGTGTCCCACGATGTCCAACGATGTACAACGATGTCCAACGGTGTCCAACGGTGTCCCACGTTGTCCCACGTTGTCCCACGTTGTCCCACGGTGTCCAACGATGTCCAACGGTGTCCCACGTTGTCCCACGTTGTCCCACGTTGTCCCACGTTGTCCCACGTTGTCCCACGTTGTCCCACGTTGTCCCACGTTGTCCCACGTTGTCCCACGTTGTCCCACGGTGTCCCACGTTGTCCCACGTTGTCCCACGGTGTCCAACGATGTCCAGCGGTGTCCAACGGTGTCCCACGGTGTCCCACGGTGTCCAACGGTGTCCCACGATGTCCAACGATGTACAACGATGTCCAACGGTGTCCAACGGTGTCCCACGTTGTCCCACGTTGTCCCACGTTGTCCCACGGTGTCCAACGATGTCCAACGGTGTCCCACGTTGTCCCACGTTGTCCCACGTTGTCCCACGTTGTTCCATGGTTTCCCACGTTGTCCCACGTTGTCCCACGTTGTCCCACGGTGTCCAACGATGTCCAACGGTGTCCAACGGTGTCCAACGGTGTCCCACGGTGTCCAACGGTGTCCCACGTTGTCCCACGTTGTCCCACGTTGTCCCACGTTGTCCCACGTTGTCCAACGGTGTCCAACGATGTCCAACGGTGTCCAACGGTGTCCCACGATGTCCACCGATGTCCAACGGTGTCCAACGGTGTCCAACGATGTCCAACGATGTCCAACGATGTCCAACGGTGTCCAACGATGTCCAACGATGTCCAACGGTGTCCCACGATGTCCAACGATGTACAACGATGTCCAACGGTGTCCAACGGTGTCCCACGTTGTCCCACGTTGTCCCACGTTGTCCCACGGTGTCCAACGATGTCCAACGGTGTCCCACGTTGTCCCACGTTGTCCCACGTTGTCCCACGTTGTCCCACGTTGTCCCACGTTGTCCCACGTTGTCCCACGTTGTCCCACGTTGTCCCACGTTGTCCCACGTTGTCCCACGTTGTCCCACGTTGTCCCACGGTGTCCAACGATGTCCAGCGGTGTCCAACGGTGTCCCACGGTGTCCCACGGTGTCCAACGGTGTCCCACGATGTCCAACGATGTACAACGATGTCCAACGGTGTCCAACGGTGTCCCACGTTGTCCCACGTTGTCCCACGTTGTCCCACGGTGTCCAACGATGTCCAACGGTGTCCCACGTTGTCCCACGTTGTCCCACGTTGTCCCACGTTGTTCCATGGTTTCCCACGTTGTCCCACGTTGTCCCACGTTGTCCCACGGTGTCCAACGATGTCCAACGGTGTCCAACGGTGTCCAACGGTGTCCCACGGTGTCCAACGGTGTCCCACGTTGTCCCACGTTGTCCCACGTTGTCCCACGTTGTCCCACGTTGTCCAACGGTGTCCCACGGTGTCCAACGGTGTCCCACGTTGTCCCACGTTGTCCCACGTTGTCCCACGTTGTCCCACGTTGTCCCACGTTGTCCCACGGTGTCCAACGGTGTCCAACGATGTCCAACGGTGTCCAACGGTGTCCCACGATGTCCACCGATGTCCAACGGTGTCCAACGGTGTCCAACGGTGTCCAACGGTGTCCAACGGTGTCCAACGATGTCCAACGATGTCCAACGATGTCCAACGGTGTCCAACGATGTCCAACGATGTCCAACGGTGTCCCACGATGTCCAACGATGTACAACGATGTCCAACGGTGTCCAACGGTGTCCCACGTTGTCCCACGTTGTCCCACGTTGTCCCACGGTGTCCAACGATGTCCAACGGTGTCCCACGTTGTCCCACGTTGTCCCACGTTGTCCCACGTTGTCCCACGTTGTCCCACGTTGTCCCACGTTGTCCCACGTTGTCCCACGTTGTCCCACGTTGTCCCACGTTGTCCCACGTTGTCCCACGGTGTCCAACGATGTCCAGCGGTGTCCAACGGTGTCCCACGGTGTCCCACGGTGTCCAACGGTGTCCCACGTTGTCCTACGTTGTCCCACGTTGTCCCACCATGTCCCACGTTGTCCAACGATGTCCAACGGTGTCCCACGTTGTCCCACGTTGTCCCACGGTGTCCAACGATGTCCAACGGTGTCCCACGTTGTCCAACGTTGTCCCACGTTGTCCCACGTTGTCCCACGTTGTCCCACGTTGTCCCACGTTGTCCCACGTTGTCCCACGTTGTCCCACGTTGTCCCACGTTGTCCCACGTTGTCCCACGTTGTCCCACGTTGTCGCACGTTGTCCCACGTTGTCCCACGTTGTCCCACGTTGTCCCACGTTGTCCCACGTTGTCCCACGTTGTCCCACGTTGTCCCACGTTGTCCCACGTTGTCCCACGTTGTCCCACGTTGTCCCACGTTGTCCCACGTTGTCCCACGTTGTCCCACGGTGTCCCACGGTGTCCAACGGTGTCCAACGATGTCCAACGGTGTCCAACGGTGTCCCACGATGTCCACCGATGTCCAACGGTGTCCAACGGTGTCCAACGGTGTCCAACGGTGTCCAACGGTGTCCAACGATGTCCAACGATGTCCAACGATGTCCAACGGTGTCCAACGATGTCCAACGATGTCCAACGGTGTCCCACGATGTCCAACGATGTACAACGATGTCCAACGGTGTCCAACGGTGTCCCACGTTGTCCCACGTTGTCCCACGTTGTCCCACGGTGTCCAACGATGTCCAACGGTGTCCCACGTTGTCCCACGTTGTCCCACGTTGTCCCACGTTGTTCCACGTTGTCCCACGTTGTCCCACGTTGTCCCACGTTGTCCCACGTTGTCCCACGTTGTCCCACGTTGTCCCACGTTGTCCCACGGTGTCCAACGATGTCCAGCGGTGTCCAACGGTGTCCCACGGTGTCCCACGGTGTCCAACGGTGTCCCACGTTGTCCTACGTTGTCCCACGTTGTCCCACCATGTCCCACGTTGTCCAACGATGTCCAACGGTGTCCCACGTTGTCCCACGTTGTCCTACGTTGTCCCACGTTGTCCCACGTTGTCCCACGTTGTCCCACGTTGTCCCACGTTGTCCCACGTTGTCCCACGGTGTCCAACGGTGTCCCACGGTGTCCCACGTTGTCCCACGGTGTCCAACGATGTCCAGCGGTGTCCAACGGTGTCCCACGATGTCCCACGGTGTCCAACGGTGTCCCACGTTGTCCCACGTTGTCCCACCATGTCCCACGTTGTCCCACGTTGTCCCACGTTGTCCCACGTTGTCCCACGTTGTCCTACGTTGTCCCACGTTGTCCCACGTTGTCCCACGTTGTCCCACGTTGTCCCACGTTGTCCCACGTTGTCCCACGTTGTCCAACGATGTCCAACGGTGTCCCACGTTGTCCCACGTTGTCCCACGTTGTCCCACGGTGTCCAACGATGTCCAACGGTGTCCAACGGTGTCCAACGGTGTCCAACGATGTCCAACGATGTCCAGCGATGTCCAACGGTGTCCAACGATGTCCAACGATGTCCAACGGTGTCCCACGTTGTCCCACGTTGTCCCACGTTGTCCCCCGGTGTCCAACGATGTCCAACGGTGTCCCACGGTGTCCCACGTTGTCCCACGGTGTCCAACGATGTCCAGCGGTGTCCAACGGTGTCCCACGGTGTCCCACGGTGTCCAACGGTGTCCCACGTTGTCCCACGTTGTCCCACGTTGTCCCACCATGTCCCACGTTGTCCCACGTTGTCCCACGTTGTCCCACGTTGTCCCACGTTGTCCCACGTTGTCCCACGTTGTCCCACGTTGTCCCACGTTGTCCCACGGTGTCCAACGATGTCCAGCGGTGTCCAACGGTGTCCCACGGTGTCCCACGGTGTCCAACGGTGTCCCACGTTGTCCCACGTTGTCCCACGTTGTCCCACCATGTCCCACGTTGTCCAACGATGTCCAACGGTGTCCCACGTTGTCCCACGTTGTCCCACGTTGTCCCACGTTGTCCCACGTTGTCCCACGTTGTCCCACGTTGTCCCACGTTGTCCCACGTTGTCCCACGTTGTCCCACGTTGTCCCACGTTGTCCCACGTTGTCCCACGTTGTCCCACGTTGTCCCACGTTGTCCCACGTTGTCCCACGGTGTCCAACGGTGTCCAACGGTGTCCAACGATGTCCAACGGTGTCCAACGGTGTCCCACGGTGTCCAACGGTGTCCAACGGTGTCCCACGGTGTCCAACGGTGTCCCACGTTGTCCCACGTTGTCCCACGTTGTCCCACGTTGTCCCACGATGTCCCACGTTGTCCAACGATGTCCAACGGTGTCCCACGTTGTCCCACGTTGTCCTACGTTGTCCCACGTTGTCCCACGTTGTCCCACGTTGTCCCACGTTGTCCCACGGTGTCCAACGATGTCCAACGATGTCCAACGGTGTCCAACGGTGTCCCACGTTGTCCCACGTTGTCCCACGGTGTCCAACGATGTCCAACGGTGTCCCACGTTGTCCCACGTTGTCCCACGTTGTCCCACGTTGTCCCACGTTGTCCCACGTTGTCCCACGTTGTCCCACGTTGTCCCACGGTGTCCAACGGTGTCCAACGATGTCCAACGGTGTCCAACGGTGTCCCACGTTGTCCCACGTTGTCCCACGTTGTCCCACGTTGTCCCACGTTGTCCCACGTTGTCCCACGTTGTCCCACGGTGTCCAACGATGTCCAGCGGTGTCCAACGGTGTCCCACGGTGTCCCACGGTGTCCAACGGTGTCCCACGTTGTCCCACGGTGTCCAACGATGTCCAACGGTGTCCCACGGTGTCCCACGTTGTCCCACGGTGTCCAACGATGTCCAGCGGTGTCCAACGGTGTCCCACGGTGTCCCACGGTGTCCAACGGTGTCCCACGGTGTCCCACGGTGTCCAACGGTGTCCCACGTTGTCCCACGTTGTCCCACGTTGTCCCACCATGTCCCACGTTGTCCCACGTTGTCCCACGTTGTCCCACGTTGTCCCACGTTGTCCCACGTTGTCCCACGTTGTCCCACGTTGTCCCACGTTGTCCCACGTTGTCCCACGTTGTCCCACGTTGTCCCACGTTGTCCCACGTTGTCCCACGTTGTCCCACGTTGTCCCACGTTGTCCCACGTTGTCCCACGTTGTCCCACGTTGTCCCACGGTGTCCAACGATGTCCAACGGTGTCCCACGTTGTCCCACGTTGTCCCACGTTGTCCCACGTTGTCCCACGTTGTCCCACGTTGTCCCACGTTGTCCCACGTTGTCCCACGTTGTCCCACGTTGTCCCACGTTGTCCCACGTTGTCCCACGTTGTCCCACGTTGTCCCACGTTGTCCAACGGTGTCCCACGTTGTCCCACGTTGTCCCACGTTGTCCCACGTTGTCCCACGTTGTCCCACGTTGTCCCACGTTGTCCCACGTTGTCCAACGATGTCCAACGGTGTCCCACGTTGTCCCACGTTGTCCCACGTTGTCCCACGTTGTCCCACGTTGTTCCATGGTTTCCCACGTTGTCCCACGTTGTCCCACGTTGTCCCACGGTGTCCAACGATGTCCAACGGTGTCCAACGGTGTCCAACGGTGTCCCACGGTGTCCAACGGTGTCCCACGTTGTCCCACGTTGTCCCACGTTGTCCCACGTTGTCCCACGTTGTCCAACGGTGTCCCACGGTGTCCAACGGTGTCCCACGTTGTCCCACGTTGTCCCACGTTGTCCCACGTTGTCCCACGTTGTCCCACGGTGTCCAACGGTGTGCAACGATGTCCAACGGTGTCCAACGGTGTCCCACGATGTCCACCGATGTCCAACGGTGTCCAACGGTGTCCAACGGTGTCCAACGGTGTCCAACGATGTCCAACGATGTCCAACGATGTCCAACGGTGTCCAACGATGTCCAACGATGTCCAACGGTGTCCCACGATGTCCAACGATGTACAACGATGTGCAACGGTGTCCAACGGTGTCCCACGTTGTCCCACGTTGTCCCACGTTGTCCCACGGTGTCCAACGATGTCCAACGGTGTCCCACGTTGTCCAACGTTGTCCCACGTTGTCCCACGTTGTCCCACGTTGTCCCACGTTGTCCCACGTTGTCCCACGGTGTCCAACGATGTCCAACGGTGTCCAACGGTGTCCAACGGTGTCCCACGTTGTCCCACGTTGTCCCACGTTGTCCCACGATGTCCCACGTTGTCCAACGATGTCCAACGGTGTCCCACGTTGTCCCACGTTGTCCTACGTTGTCCCACGTTGTCCCACGTTGTCCCACGTTGTCCCACGGTGTCCAACGGTGTCCAACGATGTCCAACGGTGTCCAACGGTGTCCCACGATGTCCACCGATGTCCAACGGTGTCCAACGGTGTCCAACGGTGTCCAACGGTGTCCAACGATGTCCAACGATGTCCCACGTTGTCCCACGTTGTCCCACGTTGTCCAACGGTGTCCAACGGTGTCCCACGATGTCCACCGATGTCCAACGGTGTCCAACGGTGTCCAACGGTGTCCAACGGTGTCCAACGATGTCCAACGATGTCCAACGATGTCCAACGGTGTCCAACGATGTCCAACGATGTCCAACGGTGTCCCACGATGTCCCACGTTGTCCCACGATGTCCCACGTAGTCCCACGTTGTCCCACGTTGTCCCACGTTGTCCCACGTTGTCCCACGTTGTCCCACGTGGTCCCACGTTGTCCCACGTTGTCCCACGGTGTCCAACGATGTCCAACGGTGTCCCACGTTGTCCAACGGTGTCCCACGTTGTCCAACGGTGTCCCACGTTGTCCCACGTTGTCCCACGTTGTCCCACGTTGTCCCACGATGTCCCACGTTGTCCCACGTTGTCCCACGTTGTCCCACATTGTCCCACGTTGTCCCACGTTGTCCCACGTTGTCCCACGTTGTCCCACGTTGTCCCACGTTGTCCCACGTGTCCCACGTTGTCCCACGGTGTCCAACGATGTCCAACGGTGTCCAACGGTGTCCCACGGTGTCCAACGGTGTCCCACGTTGTCCCACGTTGTCCCACGTTGTCCCACGTTGTCCCACGTTGTCCCACGTTGTCCCACGTTGTCCCACGTTGTCCCACGTTGTCCCACGTTGTCCCACGTTGTCCCACGTTGTCCCACGTTGTCCCACGTTGTCCCACGGTGTCCAACGGTGTCCAACGGTGTCCAACGGTGTCCAACGATGTCCAACGGTGTCCAACGGTGTCCCACGGTGTCCAACGGTGTCCAACGGTGTCCCACGGTGTCCAACGGTGTCCCACGTTGTCCCACGTTGTCCCACGTTGTCCCACGTTGTCCCACGATGTCCCACGTTGTCCAACGATGTCCAACGGTGTCCCACGTTGTCCCACGTTGTCCTACGTTGTCCCACGTTGTCCCACGTTGTCGCACGTTGTCCCACGTTGTCCCACGTTGTCCCACGTTGTCCCACGTTGTCCCACGTTGTCCCACGTTGTCCCACGGTGTCCAACGATGTCCAGCGGTGTCCAACGGTGACCCACGGTGTCCAACGGTGTCCAACGATGTCCCACGTTGTCCCACGTTGTCCCACGTTGTCCCACGGTGTCCAACTATGTCCAACGGTGTCCCACGTTGTCCCACGTTGTCCCACGTTGTCCCACGTTGTCCCACGTTGTCCCACGTTGTCCCACGTTGTCCCACGTTGTCCCACGTTGTCCCACGTTGTCCCACGTTGTCCCACGGTGTCCAACGGTGTCCAACGATGTCCAACGGTGTCCAACGGTGTCCCACGTTGTCCAACGGTGTCCCACGTTGTCCAACGGTGTCCCACGTTGTCCCACGTTGTCCCACGTTGTCCCACGTTGTCCCACGATGTCCCACGTTGTCCCACGTTGTCCCACGTTGTCCCACGTTATCCCACGGTGTCCAACGATGTCCAACGGTGTCCAACGGTGTCCCACGGTGTCCAACGGTGTCCCACGTTGTCCCACGTTGTCCCACGTTGTCCCACGTTGTCCCACGTTGTCCCACGTTGTCCAACGATGTCCAACGGTGTCCCACGTTGTCCCACGTTGTCCCACGTTGTCCCACGTTGTCCCACGTTGTTCCATGGTTTCCCACGTTGTCCCACGTTGTCCCACGTTGTCCCACGTTGTCCCACGGTGTCCAACGGTGTCCAACGGTGTCCAACGATGTCCAACGATGTCCAACGATGTCCAACGGTGTCCAACGATGTCCAACGATGTCCAACGGTGTCCCACGATGTCCCACGTTGTCCCACGATGTCCCACGTTGTCCCACGTTGTCCCACGGTGTCCAACGGTGTCCCACGTTGTCCCACGTTGTCCCACGGTGTCCAACGATGTCCAACGGTGTCCAACGGTGTCCCACGGTGTCCCACGTTGTCCCACGTTGTCCCACGTTGTCCAACGGTGTCCCACGATGTCCAACGATGTCCAACGATGTCCAACGGTGTCCAACGGTGTCCCACGTTGTCCCACGTTGTCCCACGTTGTCCCACGGTGTCCAACGATGTCCAACGGTGTCCCACGTTGTCCCACGTTGTCCCACGTTGTCCCACGTTGTCCCACGTTGTCCCACGTTGTCCCACGTTGTCCCACGTTGTCCCACGTTGTCCCACGTTGTCCCACGGTGTCCAACGATGTCCAGCGGTGTCCAACGGTGACCCACGGTGTCCAACGGTGTCCAACGATGTCCCACGTTGTCCCACGTTGTCCCACGTTGTCCCACGGTGTCCAACTATGTCCAACGGTGTCCCACGTTGTCCCACGTTGTCCCACGTTGTCCCACGTTGTCCCACGTTGTCCCACGTTGTCCCACGTTGTCCCACGTTGTCCCACGTTGTCCCACGTTGTCCCACGTTGTCCCACGGTGTCCAACGGTGTCCAACGATGTCCAACGGTGTCCAACGGTGTCCCACGTTGTCCAACGGTGTCCCACGTTGTCCAACGGTGTCCCACGTTGTCCCACGTTGTCCCACGTTGTCCCACGTTGTCCCACGATGTCCCACGTTGTCCTACGTTGTCCCACGTTGTCCCACGTTGTCCCACGTTGTCCCACGTTGTCCCACGTTGTCCCACGGTGTCCAACGATGTCCAACGGTGTCCAACGGTGTCCCACGGTGTCCAACGGTGTCCCACGTTGTCCCACGTTGTCCCACGTTGTCCCACGTTGTCCCACGTTGTCCAACGATGTCCAACGGTGTCCCACGTTGTCCCACGTTGTCCCACGTTGTCCCACGTTGTCCCACGTTGTTGCATGGTTTCCCACGTTGTCCCACGTTGTCCCACGTTGTCCCACGTTGTCCCACGGTGTCCAACGGTGTCCAACGGTGTCCAACGATGTCCAACGATGTCCAACGATGTCCAACGGTGTCCAACGATGTCAAACGATGTCCAACGGTGTCCCACGATGTCCCACGTTGTCCCACGATGTCCCACGTTGTCCCACGTTGTCCCACGTTGTCCCACGTTGTCCCACGTTGTCCCACGTTGTCCCACGTGGTCCTACGTTGTCCCACGTTGTCCCACGGTGTCCAACGATGTCCAACGGTGTCCCACGTTGTCCCGCGTTGTCCCACGTTGTCCCACGGTGTCCAACGATGTCCAGCGGTGTCCAACGGTGACCCACGGTGTCCAACGGTGTCCAACGATGTCCCACGTTGTCCCACGTTGTCCCACGTTGTCCCACGGTGTCCAACTATGTCCAACGGTGTCCCACGTTGTCCCACGTTGTCCCACGTTGTCCCACGTTGTCCCACGTTGTCCCACGTTGTCCCACGTTGTCCCACGTTGTCCCACGTTGTCCCACGTTGTCCCACGTTGTCCCACGGTGTCCAACGGTGTCCAACGATGTCCAACGGTGTCCAACGGTGTCCCACGGTGTCCAACGGTGTCCCACGTTGTCCCACGTTGTCCCACGTTGTCCCACGTTGTCCCACGTTGTCCCACGTTGTCCAACGATGTCCAACGGTGTCCCACGTTGTCCCACGTTGTCCCACGTTGTCCCACGTTGTCCCACGTTGTCCCACGTTGTCCCACGTTGACCCACGGTGTCCAACGATGTCCAGCGGTGTCCAACGGTGACCCACGGTGTCCAACGGTGTCCAACGATGTCCCACGTTGTCCCACGTTGTCCCACGGTGTCCAACGATGTCCAACGGTGTCCAACGGTGTCCCACGGTGTCCAACGGTGTCCCACGTTGTCCCACGTTGTCCCACGTTGTCCCACGTTGTCCCACGTTGTCCCACGTTGTCCAACGATGTCCAACGGTGTCCCACGTTGTCCCACGTTGTCCCACGTTGTCCCACGTTGTCCCACGTTGTTCCATGGTTTCCCACGTTGTCCCACGTTGTCCCACGTTGTCCCACGTTGTCCCACGGTGTCCAACGGTGTCCAACGGTGTCCAACGATGTCCAACGATGTCCAACGATGTCCAACGGTGTCCAACGATGTCCAACGATGTCCAACGGTGTCCCACGATGTCCCACGTTGTCCCACAATGTCCCACGTTGTCCCACGTTGTCCCACGTTGTCCCACGTTGTCCCACGTTGTCCCACGTTGTCCCACGTGGTCCTACGTTGTCCCACGTTGTCCCACGGTGTCCAACGATGTCCAACGGTGTCCCACGTTGTCCCGCGTTGTCCCACGTTGTCCCACGGTGTCCAACGATGTCCAGCGGTGTCCAACGGTGACCCACGGTGTCCAACGGTGTCCAACGATGTCCCACGTTGTCCCACGTTGTCCCACGTTGTCCCACGGTGTCCAACTATGTCCAACGGTGTCCCACGTTGTCCCACGTTGTCCCACGTTGTCCCACGTTGTCCCACGTTGTCCCACGTTGTCCCACGTTGTCCCACGTTGTCCCACGTTGTCCCACGTTGTCCCACGTTGTCCCACGGTGTCCAACGGTGTCCAACGATGTCCAACGGTGTCCAACGGTGTCCCACGTTGTCCAACGGTGTCCCACGTTGTCCAACGGTGTCCCACGTTGTCCCACGTTGTCCCACGTTGTCCCACGTTGTCCCACGATGTCCCACGTTGTCCCACGTTGTCCCACGTTGTCCCACGTTGTCCCACGTTGTCCCACGTTGTCCCACGTTGTCCCACGTTGTCCCACGGTGTCCAACGATGTCCAACGGTGTCCAACGGTGTCCCACGTTGTCCCACGTTGTCCCACGTTGTCCCACGTTGTCCCACGTTGTCCCACGTTGTCCCACGTTGTCCCACGTTGTCCCACGTTGTCCCACGTTGTCCAACGATGTCCAACGGTGTCCAACGGTGTCCCACGTTGTCCCACGTTGTCCCACGTTGTCCCACGTTGTCCCACGTTGTCCCACGTTGTCCCACGTTGTCCCACGTTGTCCAACGATGTCCAACGGTGTCCCACGTTGTCCCACGTTGTCCCACGTTGTCCCACGTTGTTCCATGGTTTCCCACGTTGTCCCACGTTGTCCCACGTTGTCCCACGTTGTCCCACGTTGTCCCACGTTGTCCCACGGTGTCCAACGGTGTCCAACGGTGTCCAACGATGTCCAACGATGTCCAACGATGTCCAACGGTGTCCAACGATGTCCAACGATGTCCAACGGTGTCCCACGATGTCCCACGTTGTCCCACGATGTCCCACGTTGTCCCACGTTGTCCCACGTTGTCCCACGTTGTCCCACGTTGTCCCACGTTGTCCCACGTGGTCCTACGTTGTCCCACGTTGTCCCACGGTGTCCAACGATGTCCAACGGTGTCCCACGTTGTCCCACGTTGTCCCACGGTGTCCCACGGTGTCCAACGGTGTCCAACGGTGTCCAACGGTGTCCAACGATGTCCAACGGTGTCCAACGGTGTCCCACGGTGTCCAACGGTGTCCAACGGTGTCCCACGGTGTCCAACGGTGTCCCACGTTGTCCCACGTTGTCCCACGTTGTCCCACGATGTCCCACGTTGTCCAACGATGTCCAACGGTGTCCCACGTTGTCCCACGTTGTCCTACGTTGTCCCACGTTGTCCCACGTTGTCCCACGTGGTCCCACGTTGTCCCACGTTGTCCCACGTTGTCCCACGTTGTCCCACGTTGTCCCACGTGGTCCCACGTTGTCCCACGTTGTCCCACGTTGTCCCACGTTGTCCCACGTTGTCCCACGTGTCCCACGTTGTCCCACGGTGTCCAACGATGTCCAACGGTGTCCAACGGTGTCCCACGGTGTCCAACGGTGTCCCACGTTGTCCCACGTTGTCCCACGTTGTCCCACGTTGTCCCACGTTGTCCCACGTTGTCCCACGTTGTCCCACGTTGTCCCACGTTGTCCCACGTTGTCCTACGTTGTCCCACGTTGTCCCACGTTGTCGCACGTTGTCCCACGTTGTCCCACGTTGTCCCACGGTGTCCAACGGTGTCCCACGTTGTCCCACGTTGTCCCACGGTGTCCAACGATGTCCAACGGTGTCCAACGGTGTCCCACGGTGTCCCACGTTGTCCCACGTTGTCCCACGTTGTCCAACGGTGTCCCACGATGTCCAACGATGTCCAACGATGTCCAACGGTGTCCAACGGTGTCCCACGTTGTCCCACGTTGTCCCACGTTGTCCCACGGTGTCCAACGATGTCCAACGGTGTCCCACGTTGTCCCACGTTGTCCCACGTTGTCCCACGTTGTCCCACGTTGTCCCACGTTGTCCCACGTTGTCCCACGTTGTCCCACGTTGTCCCACGGTGTCCAACGATGTCCAGCGGTGTCCAACGGTGACCCACGGTGTCCAACGGTGTCCAACGATGTCCCACGTTGTCCCACGTTGTCCCACGTTGTCCCACGGTGTCCAACTATGTCCAACGGTGTCCCACGTTGTCCCACGTTGTCCCACGTTGTCCCACGTTGTCCCACGTTGTCCCACGTTGTCCCACGTTGTCCCACGTTGTCCCACGTTGACCCACGTTGTCCCACGTTGTCCCACGGTGTCCAACGGTGTCCAACGATGTCCAACGGTGTCCAACGGTGTCCCACGTTGTCCCACGTTGTCCCACGATGTCCCACGTTGTCCTACGTTGTCCCACGTTGTCCCACGTTGTCCCACGTTGTCCCACGTTGTCCCACGTTGTCCCACGGTGTCCAACGATGTCCAACGGTGTCCAACGGTGTCCCACGGTGTCCAACGGTGTCCCACGTTGTCCCACGTTGTCCCACGATGTCCCACGTTGTCCTACGTTGTCCCACGTTGTCCCACGTTGTCCCACGTTGTCCTACGTTGTCCCACGTTGTCCCACGGTGTCCAACGATGTCCAACGGTGTCCCACGTTGTCCCACGTTGTCCCACGTTGTCCCACGGTGTCCAACGATGTCCAGCGGTGTCCAACGGTGACCCACGGTGTCCAACGGTGTCCAACGATGTCCCACGTTGTCCCACGTTGTCCCACGTTGTCCCACGGTGTCCAACTATGTCCAACGGTGTCCCACGTTGTCCCACGTTGTCCCACGTTGTCCCACGTTGTCCCACGTTGTCCCACGTTGTCCCACGTTGTCCCACGTTGTCCCACGTTGTCCCACGTTGTCCCACGTTGTCCCACGGTGTCCAACGGTGTCCAACGATGTCCAACGGTGTCCAACGGTGTCCCACGTTGTCCAACGGTGTCCCACGTTGTCCAACGGTGTCCCACGTTGTCCCACGTTGTCCCACGTTGTCCCACGTTGTCCCACGATGTCCCACGTTGTCCCACGTTGTCCCACGTTGTCCCACGTTGTCCCACGTTGTCCCACGTTGTCCCACGTTGTCCCACGTTGTCCCACGGTGTCCAACGATGTCCAACGGTGTCCAACGGTGTCCCACGGTGTCCAACGGTGTCCCACGTTGTCCCACGTTGTCCCACGTTGTCCCACGTTGTCCCACGCTGTCCCACGTTGTCCCACGTTGTCCCACGTTGTCCAACGATGTCCAACGGTGTCCCACGTTGTCCCACGTTGTCCCACGTTGTCCCACGTTGTCCCACGTTGTTCCATGGTTTCCCACGTTGTCCCACGTTGTCCCACGTTGTCCCACGTTGTCCCACGGTGTCCAACGGTGTCCAACGGTGTCCAACGATGTCCAACGATGTCCAACGATGTCCAACGGTGTCCAACGATGTCCAACGATGTCCAACGGTGTCCAACGATGTCCAACGGTGTCCAACGGTGTCCCACGGTGTCCAACGGTGTCCAACGGTGTCCCACGGTGTCCAACGGTGTCCAACGGTGTCCCACGTTGTCCAACGGTGTCCCACGTTGTCCCACGTTGTCCCACGTTGTCCCACGTTGTCCCACGATGTCCCACGTTGTCCCACGTTGTCCCACGTTGTCCCACGTTGTCCCACGTTGTCCCACGTTGTCCCACGGTGTCCAACGATGTCCAACGGTGTCCAACGGTGTCCCACGGTGTCCAACGGTGTCCAACGGTGTCCAACGGTGTCCAACGATGTCCAACGGTGTCCAACGGTGTCCCACGGTGTCCAACGGTGTCCAACGGTGTCCCACGGTGTCCAACGGTGTCCCACGTTGTCCCACGTTGTCCCACGTTGTCCCACGTTGTCCCACGATGTCCCACGTTGTCCAACGATGTCCAACGGTGTCCCACGTTGTCCCACGGTGTCCAACGATGTCCAACGGTGTCCCACGTTGTCCCACGTTGTCCCACGTTGTCCCACGTTGTCCCACGTTGTCCCACGTTGTCCCACGTTGTCCCACGTTGTCCCACGTTGTCCCACGTTGTCCCACGTTGTCCCACGTTGTCCCACGTTGTCCCACGTTGTCCCACGGTGTCCAACGATGTCCAGCGGTGTCCAACGGTGTCCCACGGTGTCCCACGGTGTCCAACGGTGTCCCACGTTGTCCCACGTTGTCCCACGTTGTCCCACCATGTCCCACGTTGTCCAACGATGTCCAACGGTGTCCCACGTTGTCCCACGTTGTCCTACGTTGTCCCACGTTGTCCCACGTTGTCCCACGTTGTCCAACGGTGTCCCACGTTGTCGCACGTTGTCCCACGTTGTCCCACGTTGTCCCACGTTGTCCCACGATGTCCCACGTTGTCCCACGTTGTCCCACGTTGTTCCATGGTTTCCCACGTTGTCCCACGTTGTCCCACGTTGTCCCACGGTGTCCAACGATGTCCAACGGTGTCCAACGGTGTCCAACGGTGTCCCACGGTGTCCAACGGTGTCCCACGTTGTCCCACGTTGTCCCACGTTGTCCCACGTTGTCCCACGTTGTCCAACGGTGTCCCACGGTGTCCAACGGTGTCCCACGTTGTCCCACGTTGTCCCACGTTGTCCCACGTTGTCCCACGTTGTCCCACGGTGTCCAACGGTGTCCAACGATGTCCAACGGTGTCCAACGGTGTCCCACGATGTCCACCGATGTCCAACGGTGTCCAACGGTGTCCAACGGTGTCCAACGGTGTCCAACGATGTCCAACGATGTCCAACGATGTCCAACGGTGTCCAACGATGTCCAACGATGTCCAACGGTGTCCCACGATGTCCAACGATGTACAACGATGTGCAACGGTGTCCAACGGTGTCCCACGTTGTCCCACGTTGTCCCACGTTGTCCCACGTTGTACCACGGTGTCCAACGGTGTCCAACGATGTCCAACGGTGTCCAACGGTGTCCCACGTTGTCCCACGTTGTCCCACGGTGTCCAACGATGTCCAACGGTGTCCCACGTTGTCCCACGTTGTCCCACGTTGTCCCACGTTGTTCCATGGTTTCCCACGTTGTCCCACGTTGTCCCACGTTGTCCCACGGTGTCCAACGGTGTCCCACGGTGTCCAACGGTGTCCCACGTTGTCCCACGATGTCCAACGATGTCCAACGATGTCCAACGGTGTCCAACGGTGTCCCACGTTTTCCCACGTTGTCCCACGTTGTCCCACGGTGTCCAACGATGTCCAACGGTGTCCCACGTTGTCCAACGGTGTCCCACGTTGTCCCACGTTGTCCCACGTTGTCCCACGTTGTCCCACGATGTCCCAACGTTGTCCCACGTTGTCCCACGTTGTCCCACGTTGTCCCACGTTGTCCCACGTTGTCCCACGGTGTCCAACGATGTCCAACGGTGTCCAACGGTGTCCAACGGTGTCCCACGTTGTCCCACGTTGTCCCACGTTGTCCCACGGTGTCCAACGATGTCCAACGGTGTCCCACGTTGTCCCACGTTGTCCCACGTTGTCCCACGTTGTCCCACGTTGTCCCACGATGTCCCACGTTGTCCCACGTTGTCCCACGTTGTCCCACGTTGTCCCACGTTGTCCCACGTTGTCCCACGTTGTCCCACGTTGTCCCACGTTGTCCCACGGTGTCCAACGATGTCCAACGGTGTCCCACGTTGTCCAACGGTGTCCCACGTTGTCCCACGTTGTCCCACGTTGTCCCACGTTGTCCCACGTTGTCCCACGTTGTCCCACGTTGTCCAACGATGTCCAACGGTGTCCCACGGTGTCCCACGTTGTCCCACGTTGTCCCACGTTGTCCCACGTTGTCCCACGTTGTCCCACGGTGTCCAACGGTGTCCAACGATGTCCAACGGTGTCCAACGGTGTCCCACGTTGTCCCACGTTGTCCCACGTTGTCCCACGGTGTCCAACGATGTCCAGCGGTGTCCCACGTTGTCCCACGTTGTCCCACGTTGTCCCACGTTGTCCCACGTTGTCCCACGATGTCCCACGTTGTCCCACGTTGTCCCACGTTGTCCCACGTTCTCCCACGTTGTCCCACGTTGTCCCACGTTGTCCCACGTTCTCCCACGTTGTCCCACGTTGTCCCACGTTGTCCAACGGTGTCCCACGTTGTCCCACGTTGTCCCACGTTGTCCCACGTTGTCCCACGTTGTCCCACGTTGTCCCACGTTCTCCCACGTTGTCCCACGTTGTCCCACGTTGTCCCACGTTGTCCCACGTTGTCCCACGTTGTCCCACGTTGTCCCACGATGTCCCACGTTGTCCCACGGTGTCCAACGGTGTCCAACGGTGTCCCACGGTGTCCAACGGTGTCCCACGTTGTCCCACGTTGTCCCACGTTGTCCCACGTTGTCCCACGTTGTCCAACGATGTCCAACGGTGTCCCACGTTGTCCCACGTTGTCCCACGTTGTCCCACGTTGTCCCACGTTGTCCAACGATGTCCAACGGTGTCCCACGTTGTCCCACGTTGTCCCACGTTGTCCCACGTTGTCCCACGTTGTCCCACGTTGTCCCACGTTGTTCCATGGTTTCCCACGTTGTCCCACGTTGTCCCACGTTGTCCCACGGTGTCCAACGATGTCCAACGGTGTCCAACGGTGTCCAACGGTGTCCCACGGTGTCCAACGGTGTCCCACGTTGTCCCACGTTGTCCCACGTTGTCCCACGTTGTCCCACGTTGTCCAACGGTGTCCCACGGTGTCCAACGGTGTCCCACGTTGTCCCACGTTGTCCCACGTTGTCCCACGTTGTCCCACGGTGTCCAACGGTGTCCAACGATGTCCAACGGTGTCCAACGGTGTCCCACGATGTCCACCGATGTCCAACGGTGTCCAACGGTGTCCAACGGTGTCCAACGGTGTCCAACGATGTCCAACGATGTCCAACGATGTCCAACGGTGTCCAACGATGTCCAACGATGTCCAACGGTGTCCCACGATGTCCAACGATGTACAACGATGTCCAACGGTGTCCAACGGTGTCCCACGTTGTCCCACGTTGTCCCACGTTGTCCCACGGTGTCCAACGATGTACAACGGTGTCCCACGTTGTCCCACGTTGTCCCACGTTGTCCCACGTTGTCCCACGTTGTCCCACGTTGTCCCACGTTGTCCCACGTTGTCCCACGTTGTCCCACGTTGTCCCACGTTGTCCCACGTTGTCCCACGTTGTCCCACGTTGTCCCACGGTGTCCAACGATGTCCAACGGTGTCCAACGGTGTCCCACGGTGTCCAACGGTGTCCCACGTTGTACCACGTTGTCCCACGTTGTCCCACGTTGTCCCACGTTGTCCCACGTTGTCCAACGATGTCCAACGGTGTCCCACGTTGTCCCACGTTGTCCCACGTTGTCCCACGTTGTCCCACGTTGTTCCATGGTTTTCCACGTTGTCCCACGTTGTCCCACGTTGTCCCACGGTGTCCAACGATGTCCAACGGTGTCCAACGGTGTCCCACGTTGTCCAACGGTGTCCCACGGTGTCCAACGGTGTCCCACGTTGTCCCACGTTGTCCCACGTTGTCCCACGTTGTCCCACGTTGTCCCACGTTGTCCCACGTTGTCCCACGGTGTCCAACGGTGTCCAACGATGTCCAACGGTGTCCAACGGTGTCCCACGATGTCCACCGATGTCCAACGGTGTCCAACGGTGTCCAACGGTGTCCAACGGTGTCCAACGGTGTCCCACGGTGTCCAACGATGTCCAACGGTGTCCCACGTTGTCCCACGTTGTCCCACGTTGTCCCACGTTGTCCCACGTTGTCCCACGTTGTCCCACGTTGTCCCACGTTGTCCCACGTTGCCCCACGGTGTCCAACGGTGTCCAACGGTGTCCAACGGTGTCCCACGATGTCCACCGATGTCCAACGGTGTCCAACGGTGTCCAACGGTGTCCAACGGTGTCCAACGATGTCCAACGATGTCCAACGATGTCCAACGGTGTCCAACGATGTCCAACGATGTCCAACGGTGTCCCACGATGTCCAACGATGTACAACGATGTCCAACGGTGTCCAACGGTGTCCCACGTTGTCCCACGTTGTCCCACGTTGTCCCACGGTGTCCAACGATGTACAACGGTGTCCCACGTTGTCCCACGTTGTCCCACGTTGTCCCACGTTGTCCCACGTTGTCCCACGTTGTCCCACGTTGTCCCACGTTGTCCCACGTTGTCCCACGTTGTCCCACGTTGTCCCACGTTGTCCCACGTTGTCCCACGTTGTCCCACGTTGTCCCACGGTGTCCAACGATGTCCAACGGTGTCCAACGGTGTCCCACGGTGTCCAACGGTGTCCCACGTTGTACCACGTTGTCCCACGTTGTCCCACGTTGTCCCACGTTGTCCCACGTTGTCCAACGATGTCCAACGGTGTCCCACGTTGTCCCACGTTGTCCCACGTTGTCCCACGTTGTCCCACGTTGTTCCATGGTTTTCCACGTTGTCCCACGTTGTCCCACGTTGTCCCACGGTGTCCAACGATGTCCAACGGTGTCCAACGGTGTCCCACGTTGTCCAACGGTGTCCCACGGTGTCCAACGGTGTCCCACGTTGTCCCACGTTGTCCCACGTTGTCCCACGTTGTCCCACGTTGTCCCACGTTGTCCCACGTTGTCCCACGGTGTCCAACGGTGTCCAACGATGTCCAACGGTGTCCAACGGTGTCCCACGATGTCCACCGATGTCCAACGGTGTCCAACGGTGTCCAACGGTGTCCAACGGTGTCCAACGGTGTCCCACGGTGTCCAACGATGTCCAACGGTGTCCCACGTTGTCCCACGTTGTCCCACGTTGTCCCACGTTGTCCCACGTTGTCCCACGTTGTCCCACGTTGTCCCACGTTGTCCCACGTTGCCCCACGGTGTCCAACGGTGTCCCACGGTGTCCCACGTTGTCCCACGGTGTCCAACGATGTCCAGCGGTGTCCAACGGTGTCCCACGGTGTCCCACGGTGTCCAACGGTGTCCAACGGTGTCCCACGGTGTCCAACGGTGTCCCACGTTGTCCCACGTTGTCCCACGTTGTCCCACGTTGTCCAACGGTGTCCCACGGTGTCCAACGGTGTCCCACGTTGTCCCACGTTGTCCCACGTTGTCCCACGTTGTCCCACGGTGTCCAACGGTGTCCAACGATGTCCAACGGTGTCCAACGGTGTCCCACGATGTCCACCGATGTCCAACGGTGTCCAACGGTGTCCAACGGTGTCCAACGGTGTCCAACGATGTCCAACGATGTCCAACGATGTCCAACGGTGTCCAACGATGTCCAACGATGTCCAACGGTGTCCCACGATGTCCAACGATGTACAACGATGTCCAACGGTGTCAACGGTGTCCCACGTTGTCCCACGTTGTCCCACGTTGTCCCACGGTGTCCAACGATGTCCAACGGTGTCCCACGTTGTCCCACGTTGTCCCACGTTGTCCCACGTTGTCCCACGTTGTCCCACGTTGTCCCACGTTGTCCCACGTTGTCCCACGTTGTCCCACGTTGTCCCACGTTGTCCCACGTTGTCCCACGTTGTCCCACGGTGTCCAACGATGTCCAGCGGTGTCCAACGGTGTCCCACGGTGTCCCACGGTGTCCAACGGTGTCCCACGATGTCCAACGATGTACAACGATGTCCAACGGTGTCCAACGGTGTCCCACGTTGTCCCACGTTGTCCCACGTTGTCCCACGGTGTCCAACGATGTCCAACGGTGTCCCACGTTGTCCCACGTTGTCCCACGTTGTCCCACGTTGTCCCACGTTGTCCCACGTTGTTCCATGGTTTCCCACGTTGTCCCACGTTGTCCCACGTTGTCCCACGGTGTCCAACGATGTCCAACGGTGTCCAACGGTGTCCAACGGTGTCCCACGGTGTCCAACGGTGTCCCACGTTGTCCCACGTTGTCCCACGTTGTCCCACGTTGTCCCACGTTGTCCAACGGTGTCCCACGGTGTCCAACGGTGTCCCACGTTGTCCCACGTTGTCCCACGTTGTCCCACGTTGTCCCACGTTGTCCCACGGTGTCCAACGGTGTCCAACGATGTCCAACGGTGTCCAACGGTGTCCCACGATGTCCACCGATGTCCAACGGTGTCCAACGGTGTCCAACGGTGTCCAACGGTGTCCAACGGTGTCCAACGATGTCCAACGATGTCCAACGATGTCCAACGGTGTCCAACGATGTCCAACGATGTCCAACGGTGTCCCACGATGTCCAACGATGTACAACGATGTCCAACGGTGTCCAACGGTGTCCCACGTTGTCCCACGTTGTCCCACGTTGTCCCACGGTGTCCAACGATGTCCAACGGTGTCCCACGTTGTCCCACGTTGTCCCACGTTGTCCCACGTTGTCCCACGTTGTCCCACGTTGTCCCACGTTGTCCCACGTTGTCCCACGTTGTCCCACGTTGTCCCACGTTGTCCCACGTTGTCCCACGGTGTCCAACGATGTCCAGCGGTGTCCAACGGTGTCCCACGGTGTCCCATGGTGTCCAACGGTGTCCCACGTTGTCCTACGTTGTCCCACGTTGTCCCACGTTGTCCCACGGTGTCCAACGGTGTCCCACGTTGTCCCACGTTGTCCCACCATGTCCCACGTTGTCCCACGTTGTCCCACGTTGTCCCACGTTGTCCCACGTTGTCCTACGTTGTCCCACGTTGTCCCACGTTGTCCCACGTTGTCCCACGTTGTCCCACGTTGTCCCACGTTGTCCCACGGTGTCCAACGGTGTCCCACGGTGTCCCACGTTGTCCCACGGTGTCCAACGATGTCCCACGTTGTCCCACGTTGTCCCACGTTGTCCCACGGTGTCCAACGATGTCCAACGGTGTCCCACGTTGTCCCACGTTGTCCCACGTTGTCCCACGTTGTCCCACGTTGTCCCACGTTGTTCCACGTTGTCCCACGTTGTCCCACGTTGTCCAACGGTGTCCCACGTTGTCCCACGTTGTCCCACGTTGTCCCACGTTGTCCCACGTTGTCCCACGTTGTCCCACGGTGTCCAACGATGTCCAACGGTGTCCAACGGTGTCCCACGGTGTCCAACGGTGTCCCACGTTGTACCACGTTGTCCCACGTTGTCCCACGTTGTCCCACGTTGTCCCACGTTGTCCAACGATGTCCAACGGTGTCCCACGTTGTCCCACGTTGTCCCACGTTGTCCCACGTTGTCCCACGTTGTTCCATGGTTTTCCACGTTGTCCCACGTTGTCCCACGTTGTCCCACGGTGTCCAACGATGTCCAACGGTGTCCAACGGTGTCCCACGTTGTCCAACGGTGTCCCACGGTGTCCAACGGTGTCCCACGTTGTCCCACGTTGTCCCACGTTATCCCACGTTGTCCCACGTTGTCCCACGGTGTCCAACGGTGTCCAACGATGTCCAACGGTGTCCAACGGTGTCCCACGATGTCCACCGATGTCCAACGGTGTCCAACGGTGTCCAACGGTGTCCAACGGTGTCCAACGGTGTCCCACGGTGTCCAACGATGTCCAACGGTGTCCCACGTTGTCCCACGTTGTCCCACGTTGTCCCACGTTGTCCCACGTTGTCCCACGTTGTCCCACGTTGTCCCACGTTGTCGCACGTTGCCCCACGGTGTCCAACGGTGTCCCACGGTGTCCCACGTTGTCCCACGGTGTCCAACGATGTCCAGCGGTGTCCAACGGTGTCCCACGGTGTCCCACGGTGTCCAACGGTGTCCCACGTTGTCCCACGTTGTCCCACGTTGTCCCACCATGTCCCACGTTGTCCCACGTTGTCCCACGTTGTCCCACGTTGTCCCACGTTGTCCCACGTTGTCCCACGTTGTCCCACGTTGTTCCATGGTTTCCCACGTTGTCCCACGTTGTCCCACGTTGTACCACGTTGTCCCACGTTGTCCCACGTTGTCCCACGTTGTCCCACGTTGTCCAACGATGTCCAACGGTGTCCCACGTTGTCCCACGTTGTCCCACGTTGTCCCACGTTGTCCCACGTTGTTCCATGGTTTTCCACGTTGTCCCACGTTGTCCCACGTTGTCCCACGGTGTCCAACGATGTCCAACGGTGTCCAACGGTGTCCCACGTTGTCCAACGGTGTCCCACGGTGTCCAACGGTGTCCCACGTTGTCCCACGTTGTCCCACGTTATCCCACGTTGTCCCACGTTGTCCCACGGTGTCCAACGGTGTCCAACGATGTCCAACGGTGTCCAACGGTGTCCCACGATGTCCACCGATGTCCAACGGTGTCCAACGGTGTCCAACGGTGTCCAACGGTGTCCAACGGTGTCCCACGGTGTCCAACGATGTCCAACGGTGTCCCACGTTGTCCCACGTTGTCCCACGTTGTCCCACGTTGTCCCACGTTGTCCCACGTTGTCCCACGTTGTCCCACGTTGTCGCACGTTGTCCCACGGTGTCCAACGGTGTCCCACGGTGTCCCACGTTGTCCCACGGTGTCCAACGATGTCCAGCGGTGTCCAACGGTGTCCCACGGTGTCCCACGGTGTCCAACGGTGTCCCACGTTGTCCCACGTTGTCCCACGTTGTCCCACCATGTCCCACGTTGTCCCACGTTGTCCCACGTTGTCCCACGTTGTCCCACGTTGTCCCACGTTGTCCCACGTTGTCCCACGTTGTTCCATGGTTTCCCACGTTGTCCCACGTTGTCCCACGTTGTCCCACGGTGTCCAACGATGTCCAACGGTGTCCAACGGTGTCCAACGGTGTCCCACGGTGTCCAACGGTGTCCCACGTTGTCCCACGTTGTCCCACGTTGTCCCACGTTGTCCAACGGTGTCCCACGGTGTCCAACGGTGTCCCACGTTGTCCCACGTTGTCCCACGTTGTCCCACGTTGTCCCACGGTGTCCAACGGTGTCCAACGATGTCCAACGGTGTCCAACGGTGTCCCACGATGTCCACCGATGTCCAACGGTGTCCAACGGTGTCCAACGGTGTCCAACGGTGTCCAACGATGTCCAACGATGTCCAACGATGTCCAACGGTGTCCAACGATGTCCAACGATGTCCAACGGTGTCCCACGATGTCCAACGATGTACAACGATGTCCAACGGTGTCCAACGGTGTCCCACGTTGTCCCACGTTGTCCCACGTTGTCCCACGGTGTCCAACGATGTCCAACGGTGTCCCACGTTGTCCCACGTTGTCCCACGTTGTACCACGTTGTCCCACGTTGTCCCACGTTGTCCCACGTTGTCCCACGTTGTCCCACGTTGTCCCACGTTGTCCCACGTTGTCCCACGTTGTCCCACGTTGTCCCACGGTGTCCAACGATGTCCAGCGGTGTCCAACGGTGTCCCACGGTGTCCCACGGTGTCCAACGGTGTCCCACGATGTCCAACGATGTACAACGATGTCCAACGGTGTCCAACGGTGTCCCACGTTGTCCCACGTTGTCCCACGTTGTCCCACGGTGTCCAACGATGTCCAACGGTGTCCCACGTTGTCCCACGTTGTCCCACGTTGTCCCACGTTGTTCCATGGTTTCCCACGTTGTCCAACGGTGTCCCACGTTGTCCCACGTTGTCCCACGTTGTCCCACGTTGTCCCACGATGTCCCACGTTGTCCCACGTTGTCCCACGTTGTCCCACGTTGTCCCACGTTGTCCCACGTTGTCCCACGTTGTCCCACGTTGTCCCACGGTGTCCAACGATGTCCAACGGTGTCCAACGGTGTCCCACGGTGTCCAACGGTGTCCCACGTTGTCCCACGTTGTCCCACGTTGTCCCACGTTGTCCCACGTTGTCCCACGTTGTCCCACGTTGTCCCACGTTGTCCAACGATGTCCAACGGTGTCCCACGTTGTCCCACGTTGTCCCACGTTGTCCCACGTTGTCCCACGTTGTTCCATGGTTTCCCACGTTGTCCCACGTTGTCCCACGTTGTCCCACGTTGTCCCACGGTGTCCAACGGTGTCCAACGGTGTCCAACGATGTCCAACGATGTCCAACGATGTCCAACGGTGTCCAACGATGTCCAACGATGTCCAACGGTGTCCCACGATGTCCCACGTTGTCCCACGATGTCCCACGTTGTCCCACGTTGTCCCACGTTGTCCCACGTTGTCCCACGTTGTCCCACGTTGTCCCACGTGGTCCTACGTTGTCCCACGTTGTCCCACGGTGTCCAACGATGTCCAACGGTGTCCCACGTTGTCCCACGTTGTCCCACGGTGTCCCACGGTGTCCAACGGTGTCCAACGGTGTCCAACGATGTCCAACGGTGTCCCACGTTGTCCCACGTTGTCCCACGTTGTCCCACGATGTCCCACGTTGTCCAACGATGTCCAACGGTGTCCCACGTTGTCCCACGTTGTCCCACGTTGTCCCACGTTGTCCAACGATGTCCAACGGTGTCCCACGTTGTCCCACGTTGTCCCACGTTGTCCCACGTTGTCCCACGTTGTTCCATGGTTTCCCACGTTGTCCCACGTTGTCCCACGTTGTCCCACGTTGTCCCACGGTGTCCAACGGTGTCCAACGGTGTCCAACGATGTCCAACGATGTCCAACGATGTCCAACGATGTCCAACGATGTCCAACGATGTCCAACGGTGTCCAACGATGTCCAACGATGTCCCACGTTGTCCCACGTTTTCCCACGTTGTCCCACGTTGTCCCACGTTGTCCCACGTTGTCCCACGGTGTCCAACGATGTCCAACGGTGTCCAACGGTGTCCCACGGTGTCCAACGGTGTCCAACGGTGTCCAACGGTGTCCAACGATGTCCAACGGTGTCCAACGGTGTCCCACGGTGTCCAACGGTGTCCAACGGTGTCCCACGGTGTCCAACGGTGTCCCACGTTGTCCCACGTTGTCCCACGTTGTCCCACGTCGTCCCACGATGTCCCACGTTGTCCAACGATGTCCAACGGTGTCCCACGTTGTCCCACGTTGTCCTACGTTGTCCCACGTTGTCCCACGTTGTCCCACGTGGTCCCACGTTGTCCCACGTTGTCCCACGGTGTCCAACGATGTCCAACGGTGTCCCACGTTGTCCAACGGTGTCCCACGTTGTCCCACGTTGTCCCACGTTGTCCCACGTTGTCCCACGATGTCCCACGTTGTCCCACGTTGTCCCACGTTGTCCCACGTTGTCCCACGTTGTCCCACGTTGTCCCACGTTGTCCCACGTTGTCCCACGTTGTCCCACGTTGTCCCACGTTGTCCCACGTTGTCCCACGTTGTCCCACGATGTCCCACGTTGTCCAACGATGTCCAACGGTGTCCCACGATGTCCCACGTTGTCCCACGTTGTCCCACGTTGTCCCACGTTGTCCCACGTTGTCCCACGTTGTCCCACGTTGTCCAACGGTGTCCCACGATGTCAGACGATGTCCAACGATGTCCCACGGTGTCCAACGGTGTCCCACGTTGTCCCACGTTGTCCCACGTTGTCCCACGTTGTCCCACGATGTCCCACGTTGTCCAACGATGTCCAACGGTGTCCCACGATGTCCCACGTTGTCCCACGTTGTCCCACGTTGTCCCACGTTGTCCCACGTTGTCCCACGTTGTCCCACGTTGTCCAACGGTGTCCCACGATGTCAGACGATGTCCAACGATGTCCAACGGTGTCCAACGGTGTCCCACGTTGTCCCACGTTGTCCCACGTTGTCCCACGGTGTCCAACGATGTCCAACGGTGTCCCACGTTGTCCCACGTTGTCCCACGTTGTCCCACGTTGTCCCACGTTGTCCCACGTTGTCCCACGTTGTCCCACGTTGTCCCACGTTGTCCCACGTTGTCCCACGTTGTCCCACGGTGTCCAACGGTGTCCAACGATGTCCAACGGTGTCCAACGGTGTCCCACGTTGTCCAACGGTGTCCCACGTTGTCCAACGTTGTCCCACGTTGTCCCACGTTCTCCCACGTTGTCCCACGTTGTCCCACGTTGTCCCACGATGTCCCACGTTGTCCCACGTTGTCCCACGTTGTCCCACGTTGTCCCACGTTGTCCCACGTTGTCCCACGGTGTCCAACGATGTCCAACGGTGTCCAACGGTGTCCCACGGTGTCCAACGGTGTCCCACGTTGTCCCACGTTGTCCCACGTTGTCCCACGTTGTCCCACGTTGTCCCACGTTGTCCCACGTTGTCCCACGTTGTCGCACGTTGCCCCACGGTGTCCAACGGTGTCCCACGGTGTCCCACGTTGTCCCACGGTGTCCAACGATGTCCAGCGGTGTCCAACGGTGTCCCACGGTGTCCCACGGTGTCCAACGGTGTCCCACGTTGTCCCACGTTGTCCCACGTTGTCCCACCATGTCCCACGTTGTCCCACGTTGTCCCACGTTGTCCCACGTTGTCCCACGTTGTCCCACGTTGTCCCACGTTGTCCCACGTTGTTCCATGGTTTCCCACGTTGTCCCACGTTGTCCCACGTTGTCCCACGGTGTCCAACGATGTCCCACGTTGTCCCACGGTGTCCAACGATGTCCAGCGGTGTCCAACGATGTCCAACGATGTCCAACGATGTCCAACGGTGTCCAACGATGTCCAACGATGTCCAACGGTGTCCCACGATGTCCAACGATGTCCAACGATGTCCAACGGTGTCCAACGATGTCCAACGGTGTCCAACGATGTCCAACGATGTCCAACGGTGTCCCACGATGTCCAACGATGTCCAACGATGTCCAACGGTGTCCAACGGTGTCCCACGTTGTCCCACGTTGTCCCACGTTGTCCCACGGTGTCCAACGATGTCCAACGGTGTCCCACGTTGTCCAACGGTGTCCCACGTTGTCCCACGTTGTCCCACGTTGTCCCACGTTGTCCCACGATGTCCCACGTTGTCCCACGTTGTCCCACGTTGTCCCACGTTGTCCCACGTTGTCCCACGTTGTCCCACGTTGTCCCACGTTGTCCCACGTTGTCCCACGTTGTCCCACGTTGTCCCACGTTGTCCCACGGTGTCCAACGATGTCCAACGGTGTCCAACGGTGTCCCACGGTGTCCAACGGTGTCCCACGTTGTCCCACGTTGTCCCACGTTGTCCCACGTTGTCCCACGTTGTCCCACGTTGTCCAACGATGTCCAACCCTGTCCCACGTTGTCCCACGTTGTCCCACGTTGTCCCACGTTGTCCCACGTTGTTCCATGGTTTCCCACGTTGTCCCACGTTGTCCCACGTTGTCCCACGGTGTCCAACGATGTCCAACGGCGTCCAACGGTGTCCAACGGTGTCCAACGGTGTCCAACGGTGTCCAACGATGTCCAACGATGTCCAACGGTGTCCAACGATGTCCAACGATGTCCAACGGTGTCCCACGATGTCCAACGATGTCCAACGATGTCCAACCCTGTCCCACGTTGTCCCACGTTGTCCCACGTTGTCCCACGTTGTCCCACGTTGTTCCATGGTTTCCCACGTTGTCCCACGTTGTCCCACGTTGTCCCACGGTGTCCAACGATGTCCAACGGTGTCCAACGGTGTCCAACGGTGTCCAACGGTGTCCAACGGTGTCCAACGATGTCCAACGATGTCCAACGGTGTCCAACGATGTCCAACGATGTCCAACGGTGTCCCACGATGTCCAACGATGTCCAACGATGTCCAACGGTGTCCAACGATGTCCAACGGTGTCCAACGATGTCCAACGATGTCCAACGGTGTCCCACGATGTCCAACGATGTCCAACGATGTCCAACGGTGTCCAACGGTGTCCCACGTTGTCCCACGTTGTCCCACGTTGTCCCACGGTGTCCAACGATGTCCAACGGTGTCCCACGTTGTCCAACGGTGTCCCACGTTGTCCCACGTTGTCCCACGTTGTCCCACGTTGTCCCACGATGTCCCACGTTGTCCCACGTTGTCCCACGTTGTCCCACGTTGTCCCACGTTGTCCCACGTTGTCCCACGTTGTCCCACGTTGTCCCACGTTGTCCCACGTTGTCCCACGTTGTCCCACGTTGTCCCACGGTGTCCAACGATGTCCAACGGTGTCCAACGGTGTCCCACGGTGTCCTACGGTGTCCCACGTTGTCCCACGTTGTCCCACGTTGTCCCACGTTGTCCCACGTTGTCCCACGTTGTCCAACGATGTCCAACCCTGTCCCACGTTGTCCCACGTTGTCCCACGTTGTCCCACGTTGTCCCACGTTGTTCCATGGTTTCCCACGTTGTCCCACGTTGTCCCACGTTGTCCCACGGTGTCCAACGATGTCCAACGGTGTCCAACGGTGTCCAACGGTGTCCAACGGTGTCCAACGGTGTCCAACGATGTCCAACGATGTCCAACGGTGTCCAACGATGTCCAACGATGTCCAACGGTGTCCCACGATGTCCAACGATGTCCAACGGTGTCCAACGGTGTCCCACGTTGTCCCACGTTGTCCCACGTTGTCCCACGATGTCCAACAATGTCCAACGGTGTCCAACGGTGTCCCGCGTTGTCCCACGTTGTCCCACGTTGTCCCACGGTGTCCCACGTTGTCCCACGTTGTCCCACGTTGTCCCACGTTGTCCCACGTTGTCCCACGTTGTCCCACGTTGTCCCACGTTGTCCCACGTTGTCCCACGTTGTCCCACGGTGTCCAACGGTGTCCAACGATGTCCAACGGTGTCCCACGTTGTCCCACGTTGTCCCACATTGTCCCACGTTGTTCCATGGTTTCCCACGTTGTCCCACGTTGTCCCACGTTGTCCCACGTTGTCCAACGATGTCCAACGGTGTCCAACGGTGTCCCACGGTGTCCCACGTTGTCCCACGTTGTCCCACGTTGTCCCACGTTGTCCCACGTTGTTCCATGGTTTCCCACGTTGTCCCACGTTGTCCCACGTTGTCCCACGGTGTCCAACGATGTCCAACGGTGTCCAACGGTGTCCCACGGTGTCCAACGGTGTCCCACGTTGTCCCACGTTGTTCCACGTTGTCCCACGTTGTCCAACGGTGTCCCACGTTGTCCCACGTTGTCCCACGTTGTCCCACGTTGTCCCACGTTGTCCCACGTTGTCCCACGTTGTCCCACGTTGTCCCACGTTGTCCCACGTTGTCCCACGTTGTCCCACGTTGTCCCACGTTGTCCCACGGTGTCCAACGGTGTCCAACGATGTCCAACGGTGTCCAACGGTGTCCCACGTTGTCCCACGTTGTCCCACGGTGTCCAACGATGTCCAACGGTGTCCCACGTTGTCCCACGTTGTCCCACGATGTCCAACAATGTCCAACGGTGTCCAACGGTGTTCCACGTTGTCCCACGTTGTCCCACGTTGTCCCACGTTGTCCCACGTTGTCCCACGTTGTCCCACGTTGTTCCATGGTTTCCCACGTTGTCCCACGTTGTCCCACGTTGTCCCACGGTGTCCAACGATGTCCAACGGTGTCCAACGGTGTCCAACGGTGTCCAACGGTGTCCAACGGTGTCCAACGATGTCCAACGATGTCCAACGGTGTCCAACGATGTCCAACGATGTCCAACGGTGTCCCACGATGTCCAACGATGTCCAACGGTGTCCAACGGTGTCCCACGTTGTCCCACGTTGTCCCACGTTGTCCCACGATGTCCAACAATGTCCAACGGTGTCCAACGGTGTCCCACGTTGTCCCACGTTGTCCCACGTTGTCCCACGGTGTCCCACGTTGTCCCACGTTGTCCCACGTTGTCCCACGTTGTCCCACGTTGTCCCACGTTGTCCCACGTTGTCCCACGTTGTCCCACGTTGTCCCACGTTGTCCCACGGTGTCCAACGGTGTCCAACGATGTCCAACGGTGTCCCACGTTGTCCCACGTTGTCCCACGTTGTCCCACGTTGTCCCACGTTGTCCCACGTTGTCCCACGTTGTCCAAAGGTGTCCCACGGTGTCCAACGGTGTCCAACGATGTCCAACGATGTCCAACGGTGTCCCACGTTGTCCAACGGTGTCCCACGTTGTCCCACGTTGTCCCACGTTGTCCCACGTTGTCCCACGATGTCCCACGTTGTCCCACGTTGTCCCACGTTGTCCCACGTTGTCCCACGTTGTCCCACGTTGTCCCACGTTGTCCCACGTTGTCCCACGTTGTCCCACGTTGTCCCACGTTGTCCCACGTTGTCCCACGGTGTCCAACGATGTCCAACGGTGTCCAACGGTGTCCCACGGTGTCCAACGGTGTCCCACGTTGTCCCACGTTGTCCCACGTTGTCCCACGTTGTCCCACGTTGTCCCACGTTGTCCAACGATGTCCAACCCTGTCCCACGTTGTCCCACGTTGTCCCACGTTGTCCCACGTTGTCCCACGTTGTTCCATGGTTTCCCACGTTGTCCCACGTTGTCCCACGTTGTCCCACGGTGTCCAACGATGTCCAACGGTGTCCAACGGTGTCCAACGGTGTCCAACGGTGTCCAACGGTGTCCAACGATGTCCAACGATGTCCAACGGTGTCCAACGGTGTCCAACGATGTCCAACGGTGTCCCACGATGTCCAACGATGTCCAACGGTGTCCAACGGTGTCCCACGTTGTCCCACGTTGTCCCACGTTGTCCCACGATGTCCAACAATGTCCAACGGTGTCCCACGGTGTCCCACGTTGTCCCACGTTGTCCCACGTTGTCCCACGGTGTCCCACGTTGTCCCACGTTGTCCCACGTTGTCCCACGTTGTCCCACGTTGTCCCACGTTGTCCCACGTTGTCCCACGTTGTCCCACGTTGTCCCACGTTGTCCCACGGTGTCCAACGGTGTCCAACGATGTCCAACGGTGTCCCACGTTGTCCCACGTTGTCCCACATTGTCCCACGTTGTTCCATGGTTTCCCACGTTGTCCCACGTTGTCCCACGTTGTCCCACGTTGTCCAACGATGTCCAACGGTGTCCAACGGTGTCCCACGGTGTCCCACGTTGTCCCACGTTGTCCCACGTTGTCCCACGTTGTCCCACGTTGTTCCATGGTTTCCCACGTTGTCCCACGTTGTCCCACGTTGTCCCACGGTGTCCAACGATGTCCAACGGTGTCCAACGGTGTCCCACGGTGTCCAACGGTGTCCCACGTTGTCCCACGTTGTTCCACGTTGTCCCACGTTGTCCAACGGTGTCCCACGTTGTCCCACGTTGTCCCACGTTGTCCCACGTTGTCCCACGTTGTCCCACGTTGTCCCACGTTGTCCCACGTTGTCCCACGTTGTCCCACGTTGTCCCACGTTGTCCCACGTTGTCCCACGTTGTCCCACGGTGTCCAAAGGTGTCCAACGATGTCCAACGGTGTCCAACGGTGTCCCACGTTGTCCCACGTTGTCCCACGGTGTCCAACGATGTCCAACGGTGTCCCACGTTGTCCCACGTTGTCCCACGATGTCCAACAATGTCCAACGGTGTCCAACGGTGTTCCACGTTGTCCCACGTTGTCCCACGTTGTCCCACGTTGTCCCACGTTGTCCCACGTTGTCCCACGTTGTTCCATGGTTTCCCACGTTGTCCCACGTTGTCCCACGTTGTCCCACGGTGTCCAACGATGTCCAACGGTGTCCAACGGTGTCCAACGGTGTCCAACGGTGTCCAACGGTGTCCAACGATGTCCAACGATGTCCAACGGTGTCCAACGATGTCCAACGATGTCCAACGGTGTCCCACGATGTCCAACGATGTCCAACGGTGTCCAACGGTGTCCCACGTTGTCCCACGTTGTCCCACGTTGTCCCACGATGTCCAACAATGTCCAACGGTGTCCAACGGTGTCCCACGTTGTCCCACGTTGTCCCACGTTGTCCCACGGTGTCCCACGTTGTCCCACGTTGTCCCACGTTGTCCCACGTTGTCCCACGTTGTCCCACGTTGTCCCACGTTGTCCCACGTTGTCCCACGTTGTCCCACGTTGTCCCACGGTGTCCAACGGTGTCCAACGATGTCCAACGGTGTCCCACGTTGTCCCACGTTGTCCCACGTTGTCCCACGTTGTCCCACGTTGTCCCACGTTGTCCCACGTTGTCCAAAGGTGTCCCACGGTGTCCAACGGTGTCCAACGATGTCCAACGGTGTCCAACGGTGTCCCACGGTGTCCAACGGTGTCCCACGTTGTCCCACGTTGTCCCACGTTGTCCCACGTTGTCCCACGTTGTCCAACGGTGTCCCACGTTGTCCCACGTTGTCCCACGTTGTCCCACGTTGTCCCACGTTGTTCCATGGTTTCCCACGTTGTCCCACGTTGTCCCACGTTGTCCCACGGTGTCCAACGATGTCCAACGGTGTCCAACGGTGTCCCACGGTGTCCAACGGTGTCCCACGTTGTCCCACGTTGTCCCACGTTGTCCCACGTTGTCCAACGGTGTCCCACGTTGTCCCACGTTGTCCCACGTTGTCCCACGTTGTCCCACGTTGTCCCACGTTGTCCCACGTTGTCCCACGTTGTCCCACGTTGTCCAAAGGTGTCCCACGGTGTCCAACGGTGTCCCACGTTGTCCCACGTTGTCCCACGTTGTCCCACGGTGTCCAACGATGTCCAACGGTGTCCCACGTTGTCCCACGTTGTCCCACGTTGTCCCACGTTGTCCCACGTTGTCCAACGGTGTCCCACGGTGTCCAACGGTGTCCCACGGTGTCCAACGGTGTCCCACGTTGTCCCACGTTGTCCCACGTTGTCCCACGTTGTCCCACGTTGTCCCACGTTGTCCCACGTTGTCCCACAGTGTCCAACGGTGTCCAACGATGTCCAACGGTGTCCAACGGTGTCCCACGATGTCCACCGATGTCCAACGGTGTCCAACGGTGTCCAACGGTGTCCAACGGTGTCCAACGATGTCCAACGATGTCCAACGATGTCCAACGGTGTCCAACGATGTCCAACGATGTCCAACGGTGTCCCACGATGTCCAACGATGTCCAACGATGTCCAACGGTGTCCAACGGTGTCCCACGTTGTCCCACGTTGTCCCACGTTGTCCCACGGTGTCCAACGATGTCCAACGGTGTCCCACGTTGTCCAACGGTGTCCCACGTTGTCCCACGTTGTCCCACGTTGTCCCACGTTGTCCCACGATGTCCCACGTTGTCCCACGTTGTCCCACGTTGTCCCACGTTGTCCCACGTTGTCCCACGTTGTCCCACGTTGTCCCACGTTGTCCCACGTTGTCCCACGGTGTCCCACGATGTCCAACGATGTCCAACGGTGTCCAACGGTGTCCAACGGTGTCCAACGGTGTCCAACGATGTCCAACGATGTCCAACGATGTCCAACGGTGTCCAACGATGTCCAACGATGTCCAACGGTGTCCCACGGTGTCCAACGGTGTCCCACGTTGTCCCACGTTGTCCCACGTTGTCCCACGGTGTCCAACGGTGTCCAACGGTGTCCAACGGTGTCCAACGATGTCCAACGGTGTCCAACGGTGTCCCACGGTGTCCCACGTTGTCCCACGTTGTCCCACGTTGTCCCACGTTGTCCCACGTTGTCCCACGTTGTCCCACGTTGTCCCACGTTGTCCCACGTTGTCCAACGGTGTCCCACGGTGTCCAACGGTGTCCCACGTTGTCCCACGTTGTCCCACGGTGTCCCACGGTGTCCAACGATGTCCAACGGTGTCCCACGTTGTCCCACGTTGTCCCACGTTGTCCAACGGTGTCCCACGGTGTCCAACGGTGTCCCACGTTGTCCCACGTTGTCCCACGTTGTCCCACGTTGTCCCACGTTGTACCACGTTGTCCCACGTTGTCCCACAGTGTCCAACGGTGTCCAACGATGTCCAACGGTGTCCAACGGTGTCCCACGATGTCCACCGATATCCAACGGTGTCCAACGGTGTCCAACGGTGTCCAACGGTGTCCAACGATGTCCAACGATGTCCAACGATGTCCAACGGTGTCCAACGATGTCCAACGATGTCCAACGGTGTCCCACGATGTCCAACGATGTCCAACGATGTCCAACGGTGTCCAACGGTGTCCCACGTTGTCCCACGTTGTCCCACGTTGTCCCAGGGTGTCCAACGATGTCCAACGGTGTCCCACGTTGTCCAACGGTGTCCCACGTTGTCCCACGTTGTCCCACGTTGTCCCACGTTGTCCCACGATGTCCCACGTTGTCCCACGTTGTCCCACGTTGTCCCACGTTGTCCCACGTTGTCCCACGTTGTCCCACGTTGTCCCACGTTGTCCCACGTTGTCCGACGGTGTCCAACGGTGTCCAACGGTGTCCAACGGTGTCCAACGGTGTCCCACGTTGTCCCACGTTGTCCCACGTTGTCCCACGGTGTCCAACGATGTCCAACGGTGTCCCACGTTGTCCCACGTTGTCCCACGTTGTCCCACGTTGTCCCACGTTGTCCCACGATGTCCCACGTTGTCCCACGTTGTCCCACGTTGTCCCACGTTGTCCCACGTTGTCCCACGTTGTCCCACGTTGTCCAACGGTGTCCCACGGTGTCCAACGGTGTCCCACGATGTCCAACGATGTCCAACGATGTCCAACGGTGTCCAACGGTGTCCCACGTTGTCCCACGTTGTCCCACGTTGTCCCACGGTGTCCAACGATGTCCAACGGTGTCCCACGTTGTCCAACGGTGTCCCACGTTGTCCCACGTTGTCCCACGTTGTCCCACGTTGTCCCACGATGTCCCACGTTGTCCCACGTTGTCCCACGTTGTCCCACGTTGTCCCACGGTGTCCGACGATGTCCAACGGTGTCCCACGTTGTCCCACGTTGTCCCACGTTGTCCCACGTTGTCCCACGTTGTCCCACGATGTTCCACGTTGTCCCACGTTGTCCCACGTTGTCCCACGTTGTCCCACGTTGTCCCACGTTGTCCCACGTTGTCCCACGTTGTCCCACGGTGTCCAACGATGTCCAACGGTGTCCAACGATGTCCAACGGTGTCCCACGATGTCCAACGATGTCCAACGATGTCCAACGGTGTCCAACGGTGTCCCACGTTGTCCCACGTTGTCCCACGTTGTCCCACGGTGTCCAACGTTGTCCAACGGTGTCCCACGTTGTCCAACGGTGTCCCACGTTGTCCAACGGTGTCCCACGTTGTCCCACGTTGTCCCACGTTGTCCCACGTTGTTCCACGATGTCCCACGTTGTCCCACGTTGTCCCACGTTGTCCCACGTTGTCCCACGATGTCCCACGTTGTCCCACGTTGTCCCACGTTGTCCCACGGTGTCCAACGATGTCCAACGTTGTCCAACGGTGTCCCACGGTGTCCCACGGTGTCCAACGGTGTCCCACGTTGTCCCACGTTGTCCCACGTTGTCCCACGTTGTCCCACGTTATCCCACGTTGTCCCACGTTGTTCCATGGTTTCCCACGTTGTCCCACGTTGTCCCACGTTGTCCCACGGTGTCCAACGATGTCCAACGGTGTCCAACGGTGTCCCACGGTGTCCAACGGTGTCCCACGTTGTCCAACGTTGTCCCACGTTGTCCCACGTTGTCCCACGTTGTCCAACGGTGTCCCACGGTGTCCAACGGTGTCCCACGTTGTCCCACGTTGTCCCACGTTGTCCCACGTTGTCCCACGGTGTCCAACGGTGTCCCACGGTGTCCAACGGTGTCCAACGGTGTCCCACGATGTCCACCGATGTCCAACGGTGTCCAACGGTGTCCAACGGTGTCCAACGATGTTCAACGGTGTCCCACGTTGTCCAACGGTGTCCCACGGTGTCCCACGGTGTCCAACGGTGTCCCACGTTGTCCCACGTTGTCCCACGTTGTCCCACGTTGTCCCACGTTATCCCACGTTGTCCCACGTTGTTCCACGGTGTCCCACGTTGTCCCACGTTGTCCCACGTTGTCCCACGGTGTCCAACGATGTCCAACGGTGTCCAACGGTGTCCCACGGTGTCCAACGGTGTCCCACGTTGTCCCACGTTGTCCCACGTTGTCCCACGTTGTCCCACGTTGTCCAACGGTGTCCCACGGTGTCCAACGGTGTCCCACGTTGTCCCACGTTGTCCCACGGTGTCCCACGGTGTCCAACGATGTCCAACGGTGTCCCACGTTGTCCCACGTTGTCCCACGTTGTCCAACGGTGTCCCACGGTGTCCAACGGTGTCCCACGTTGTCCCACGTTGTCCCACGTTGTCCCACGTTGTCCCACGTTGTACCACGTTGTCCCACGTTGTCCCACAGTGTCCAACGGTGTCCAACGATGTCCAACGGTGTCCAACGGTGTCCCACGATGTCCACCGATATCCAACGGTGTCCAACGGTGTCCAACGGTGTCCAACGGTGTCCAACGATGTCCAACGATGTCCAACGATGTCCAACGGTGTCCAACGATGTCCAACGATGTCCAACGGTGTCCCACGATGTCCAACGATGTCCAACGATGTCCAACGGTGTCCAACGGTGTCCCACGTTGTCCCACGTTGTCCCACGTTGTCCCAGGGTGTCCAACGATGTCCAACGGTGTCCCACGTTGTCCAACGGTGTCCCACGTTGTCCCACGTTGTCCCACGTTGTCCCACGTTGTCCCACGATGTCCCACGTTGTCCCACGTTGTCCCACGTTGTCCCACGTTGTCCCACGTTGTCCCACGTTGTCCCACGTTGTCCCACGTTGTCCCACGTTGTCCGACGGTGTCCAACGGTGTCCAACGATGTCCAACGGTGTCCAACGGTGTCCCACGTTGTCCCACGTTGTCCCACGTTGTCCCACGGTGTCCAACGATGTCCAACGGTGTCCCACGTTGTCCCACGTTGTCCCACGTTGTCCCACGTTGTCCCACGTTGTCCCACGATGTCCCACGTTGTCCCACGTTGTCCCACGTTGTCCCACGTTGTCCCACGTTGTCCCACGTTGTCCCACGTTGTCCAACGGTGTCCCACGGTGTCCAACGGTGTCCCACGATGTCCAACGATGTCCAACGATGTCCAACGGTGTCCAACGGTGTCCCACGTTGTCCCACGTTGTCCCACGTTGTCCCACGGTGTCCAACGATGTCCAACGGTGTCCCACGTTGTCCAACGGTGTCCCACGTTGTCCCACGTTGTCCCACGTTGTCCCACGTTGTCCCACGATGTCCCACGTTGTCCCACGTTGTCCCACGTTGTCCCACGTTGTCCCACGGTGTCCGACGATGTCCAACGGTGTCCCACGTTGTCCCACGTTGTCCCACGTTGTCCCACGTTGTCCCACGTTGTCCCACGATGTCCCACGTTGTCCCACGTTGTCCCACGTTGTCCCACGTTGTCCCACGTTGTCCCACGTTGTCCCACGTTGTCCCACGTTGTCCCACGGTGTCCAACGATGTCCAACGGTGTCCAACGATGTCCAACGGTGTCCCACGATGTCCAACGATGTCCAACGATGTCCAACGGTGTCCAACGGTGTCCCACGTTGTCCCACGTTGTCCCACGTTGTCCCACGGTGTCCAACGATGTCCCACGGTGTCCCACGTTGTCCAACGGTGTCCCACGTTGTCCAACGGTGTCCCACGTTGTCCCACGTTGTCCCACGTTGTCCCACGTTGTTCCACGATGTCCCACGTTGTCCCACGTTGTCCCACGTTGTCCCACGTTGTCCCACGATGTCCCACGTTGTCCCACGTTGTCCCACGTTGTCCCACGGTGTCCAACGATGTCCAACGTTGTCCAACGGTGTCCCACGGTGTCCCACGGTGTCCAACGGTGTCCCACGTTGTCCCACGTTGTCCCACGTTGTCCCACGTTGTCCCACGTTATCCCACGTTGTCCCACGTTGTTCCATGGTTTCCCACGTTGTCCCACGTTGTCCCACGTTGTCCCACGGTGTCCAACGATGTCCAACGGTGTCCAACGGTGTCCCACGGTGTCCAACGGTGTCCCACGTTGTCCCACGTTGTCCCACGTTGTCCCACGTTGTCCCACGTTGTCCAACGGTGTCCCACGGTGTCCAACGGTGTCCCACGTTGTCCCACGTTGTCCCACGTTGTCCCACGTTGTCCCACGGTGTCCAACGGTGTCCCACGGTGTCCAACGGTGTCCAACGGTGTCCCACGATGTCCACCGATGTCCAACGGTGTCCAACGGTGTCCAACGGTGTCCAACGATGTTCAACGGTGTCCCACGTTGTCCAACGGTGTCCCACGGTGTCCCACGGTGTCCAACGGTGTCCCACGTTGTCCCACGTTGTCCCACGTTGTCCCACGTTGTCCCACGTTATCCCACGTTGTCCCACGTTGTTCCATGGTTTCCCACGTTGTCCCACGTTGTCCCACGTTGTCCCACGGTGTCCAACGATGTCCAACGGTGTCCAACGGTGTCCCACGGTGTCCAACGGTGTCCCACGTTGTCCCACGTTGTCCCACGTTGTCCCACGTTGTCCCACGTTGTCCAACGGTGTCCCACGGTGTCCAACGGTGTCCCACGTTGTCCCACGTTGTCCCACGTTGTCCCACGTTGTCCCACGGTGTCCAACGGTGTCCAACGGTGTCCCACGGTGTCCAACGGTGTCCCACGTTGTCCCACGTTGTCCCACGTTGTCCCACGTTGTCCAACGGTGTCCCACGGTGTCCAACGGTGTCCCACGTTGTCCCACGTTGTCCCACGTTGTCCCACGTTGTCCCACGGTGTCCAACGGTGTCCCACGGTGTCCCACGATGTCCAACGATGTCCAACGATGTCCCACGGTGTCCAACGATGTTCAACGGTGTCCCACGTTGTCCAACGGTGTCCCACGTTGTCCCACGTTGTCCCACGTTGTCCCACGTTGTCCCACGATGTCCCACGTTGTCCCACGTTGTCCTACGTTGTCCCACGTTGTCCCACGTTGTCCCACGTTGTCCCACGTTGTCCCACGTTGTCCCACGTTGTCCCACGTTGTCCCACGTTGTCCCACGGTGTCCAACGGTGTCCAACGATGTCCAACGGTGTCCAACGGTGTCCCACGTTGTCCCACGTTGTCCCACGTTGTCCCACGGTGTCCAACGATGTCCAACGGTGTCCCACGTTGTCCCACGTTGTCCCACGTTGTCCCACGATGTCCCACGTTGTCCCACGTTGTCCCACGTTGTCCCACGTTGTCCCACGTTGTCCCACGTTGTCCCACGTTGTCCCACGTTGTCCCACGGCGTCCAACGATGTCCAACGGTGTCCAACGATGTCCAACGGTGTCCCACGATGTCCAACGATGTCCAACGATGTCCAACGGTGTCCAACGGTGTCCCACGTTGTCCCACGTTGTCCCACGTTGTCCCACGGTGTCCAGCGATGTCCAACGGTGTCCCACGTTGTCCAACGGTGTCCCACGTTGTCCCACGTTGTCCCACGTTGTCCCACGGTGTCCCACGATGTCCAACGGTGTCCAACGGTGTCCCACGGTGTCCAACGGTGTCCCACGTTGTCCCACGTTGTCCCACGTTGTCCCACGTTGTCCCACGTTGTCCCACGTTGTCCAACGATGTCCAACGGTGTCCCACGTTGTCCCACGTTGTCCCACGTTGTCCCACGTTGTTCCATGGTTTCCCACGTTGTCCCACGTTGTCCCACGTTGTCCCACGGTGTCCAACGATGTCCAACGGTGTCCAACGGTGTCCAACGGTGTCCAACGATGTCCAACGGTGTCCAACGATGTCCAACGGTGTCCCACGATGTCCAACGATGTCCAACGATGTCCAACGGTGTCCAACGGTGTCCCACGTTGTCCCACGTTGTCCCACGGTGTCCAACGATGTCCAACGGTGTCCAACGATGTCCAACGATGTCCAACGATGTCCAACGGTGTCCAACGATGTCCAACGATGTCCAACGGTGTCCCACGATGTCCAACGATGTCCAACGATGTCCAACGGTGTCCAACGGTGTCCCACGTTGTCCCACGTTGTCCCACGTTGTCCCACGGTGTCCAACGATGTCCAACGGTGTCCCACGTTGTCCAACGGTGTCCCACGTTGTCCCACGTTGTCCCACGTTGTCCCACGTTGTCCCACGATGTCCCACGTTGTCCGACGTTGTCCCACGTTGTCCCACGTTGTCCCACGTTGTCCCACGTTGTCCCACGTTGTCCCACGTTGTCCCACGTTGTCCCACGTTGTCCCACGTTGTCCCACGGTGTCCAACGGTGTCCAACGATGTCCAACGGTGTCCAACGGTGTCCCACGTTGTCCCACGTTGTCCCACGTTGTCCCACGGTGTCCAACGATGTCCAACGGTGTCCCACGTTGTCCCACGTTGTCCCACGTTGTCCCACGATGTCCCACGTTGTCCCACGTTGTCCCACGTTGTCCCACGTTGTCCCACGGTGTCCAGCGATGTCCAACGGTGTCCCACGTTGTCCAACGGTGTCCCACGTTGTCCCACGTTGTCCCACGTTGTCCCACGGTGTCCAACGATGTCCAACGGTGTCCAACGGTGTCCCACGGTGTCCAACGGTGTCCCACGTTGTCCCACGTTGTCCCACGTTGTCCCACGTTGTCCCACGTTGTCCCACGTTGTCCAACGATGTCCAACGGTGTCCCACGTTGTCCCACGTTGTCCCACGTTGTCCCACGTTGTTCCATGGTTTCCCACGTTGTCCCACGTTGTCCCACGTTGTCCCACGGTGTCCAACGATGTCCAACGGTGTCCAACGGTGTCCAACGGTGTCCAACGATGTCCAACGGTGTCCAACGATGTCCAACGGTGTCCCACGATGTCCAACGATGTCCAACGATGTCCAACGGTGTCCAACGGTGTCCCACGTTGTCCCACGTTGTCCCACGTTGTCCCACGGTGTCCAACGATGTCCAACGGTGTCCAACGATGTCCAACGATGTCCAACGGTGTCCCACGATGTCCAACGATGTCCAACAATGTCCAACGGTGTCCAACGGTGTCCCACGTTGTCCCACGTTGTCCCACGTTGTCCCACGGTGTCCAACGATGCCCAACGGTGTCCCACGTTGTCCCACGTTGTCCCACGTTGTCCCACGTTGTCCCACGTTGTCCCACGTTGTCCCACGTTGTCCCACGTTGTCCCACGTTGTCCCACGTTGTCCCACGTTGTCCCACGGTGTCCAACGATGTCCAACGGTGTCCCACGTTGTCCCACGTTGTCCCACGTTGTCCCACGTTGTCCCACGTTGTCCCACGTTGTCCCACGGTGTCCAACGATGTCCAACGGTGTCCCACGTTGTCCAACGGTGTCCCACGTTGTCCCACGTTGTCCCACGTTGTCCCACGTTGTCCCACGATGTCCAACGGTGTCCAACGATGTCCAACGGTGTCCCACGATGTCCAACGATATCCAACGATGTCCAACGGTGTCCAACGGTGTCCCACGTTGTCCCACGTTGTCCCACGTTGTCCCACGGTGTCCAGCGATGTCCAACGGTGTCCCACGTTGTCCAACGGTGTCCCACGTTGTCCCACGTTGTCCCACGTTGTCCCACGGTGTCCAACGATGTCCAACGGTGTCCAACGGTGTCCCACGGTGTCCCACGTTGTCCCACGTTGTCCCACGTTGTCCCACGGTGTCCAGCGATGTCCAACGGTGTCCCACGTTGTCCAACGGTGTCCCACGTTGTCCCACGTTGTCCCACGTTGTCCCACGGTGTCCAACGATGTCCAACGGTGTCCAACGGTGTCCCACGGTGTCCAACGGTGTCGCACGTTGTCCCACGTTGTCCCACGTTGTCCCACGTTGTCCCACGTTGTCCCACGTTGTCCAACGATGTCCAACGGTGTCCCACGTTGTCCCACGTTGTCCCACGTTGTCCCACGTTGTTCCATGGTTTCCCACGTTGTCCCACGTTGTCCCACGTTGTCCCACGGTGTCCAACGATGTCCAACGGTGTCCAACGGTGTCCAACGGTGTCTAACGGTGTCCAACGGTGTCCCACGTTGTCCCACGTTGTCCCACGTTGTCCCACGGTGTCCAACGATGTCCAACGGTGTCCAACGATGTCCAACGATGTCCAACGGTGTCCCACGATGTCCAACGATGTCCAACAATGTCCAACGGTGTCCAACGGTGTCCCACGTTGTCCCACGTTGTCCCACGTTGTCCCACGGTGTCCAACGATGCCCAACGGTGTCCCACGTTGTCCCACGTTGTCCCACGTTGTCCCACGTTGTCCCACGTTGTCCCACGTTGTCCCACGTTGTCCCACGTTGTCCCACGTTGTCCCACGTTGTCCCACGTTGTCCCACGTTGTCCCACGTTGTCCCACGTTGTCCCACGTTGTCCCACGTTGTCCCACGTTGTCCCACGGTGTCCAACGATGTCCAACGGTGTCCCACGATGTCCAACAATGTCCAACGGTGTCCAACGGTGTCCCACGTTGTCCCACGTTGTCCCACGTTGTCCCACGGTGTCCAACGATGCCCAACGGTGTCCCACGTTGTCCCACGTTGTCCCACGTTGTCCCACGTTGTCCCACGTTGTCCCACGTTGTCCCACGTTGTTCCATGGTTTCCCACGTTGTCCCACGTTGTCCCACGTTGTCCCACGGTGTCCAACGATGTCCAACGGTGTCCAACGGTGTCCCACGGTGTCCAACGGTGTCCCACGTTGTCCCACGTTGTCCCACGTTGTCCCACGTTGTCCCACGTTGTCCAACGGTGTCCCACGGTGTCCAACGGTGTCCCACGTTGTCCCACGTTGTCCCACGTTGTCCCACGTTGTCCCACGGTGTCCAACGGTGTCCCACGGTGTCCAACGGTGTCCCACGGTGTCCCACGTTGTCCCACGTTGTCCCACGTTGTCCCACGGTGTCCAGCGATGTCCAACGGTGTCCCACGTTGTCCAACGGTGTCCCACGTTGTCCCACGTTGTCCCACGTTGTCCCACGGTGTCCAACGATGTCCAACGGTGTCCAACGGTGTCCCACGGTGTCCAACGGTGTCGCACGTTGTCCCACGTTGTCCCACGTTGTCCCACGTTGTCCCACGTTGTCCCACGTTGTCCAACGATGTCCAACGGTGTCCCACGTTGTCCCACGTTGTCCCACGTTGTCCCACGTTGTTCCATGGTTTCCCACGTTGTCCCACGTTGTCCCACGTTGTCCCACGGTGTCCAACGATGTCCAACGGTGTCCAACGGTGTCCAACGGTGTCTAACGGTGTCCAACGGTGTCCCACGTTGTCCCACGTTGTCCCACGTTGTCCCACGGTGTCCAACGATGTCCAACGGTGTCCAACGATGTCCAACGATGTCCAACGGTGTCCCACGATGTCCAACGATGTCCAACAATGTCCAACGGTGTCCAACGGTGTCCCACGTTGTCCCACGTTGTCCCACGTTGTCCCACGGTGTCCAACGATGCCCAACGGTGTCCCACGTTGTCCCACGTTGTCCCACGTTGTCCCACGTTGTCCCACGTTGTCCCACGTTGTCCCACGTTGTCCCACGTTGTCCCACGTTGTCCCACGTTGTCCCACGTTGTCCCACGTTGTCCCACGTTGTCCCACGTTGTCCCACGTTGTCCCACGTTGTCCCACGTTGTCCCACGGTGTCCAACGATGTCCAACGGTGTCCCACGATGTCCAACAATGTCCAACGGTGTCCAACGGTGTCCCACGTTGTCCCACGTTGTCCCACGTTGTCCCACGGTGTCCAACGATGCCCAACGGTGTCCCACGTTGTCCCACGTTGTCCCACGTTGTCCCACGTTGTCCCACGTTGTCCCACGTTGTCCCACGTTGTTCCATGGTTTCCCACGTTGTCCCACGTTGTCCCACGTTGTCCCACGGTGTCCAACGATGTCCAACGGTGTCCAACGGTGTCCCACGGTGTCCAACGGTGTCCCACGTTGTCCCACGTTGTCCCACGTTGTCCCACGTTGTCCCACGTTGTCCAACGGTGTCCCACGGTGTCCAACGGTGTCCCACGTTGTCCCACGTTGTCCCACGTTGTCCCACGTTGTCCCACGGTGTCCAACGGTGTCCCACGGTGTCCAACGGTGTCCAACGGTGTCCCACGATGTCCACCGATGTCCAACGGTGTCCAACGGTGTCCAACGGTGTCCAACGGTGTCCAACGATGTCCAACGATGTCCAACGATGTCCAACGGTGTCCAACGATGTCCAACGATGTCCAACGGTGTCCCACGATGTCCAACGATGTCCAACGATGTCCAACGGTGTCCAACGGTGTCCCACGTTGTCCCACGTTGTCCCACGTTGTCCCACGGTGTCCAACGATGTCCAACGGTGTCCCACGTTGTCCAACGGTGTCCCACGTTGTCCCACGTTGTCCCACGTTGTCCCACGTTGTCCCACGATGTCCCACGTTGTCCCACGTTGTCCCACGTTGTCCCACGTTGTCCCACGTTGTCCCACGTTGTCCCACGTTGTCCCACGTTGTCCCACGTTGTCCCACGTTGTCCCACGGTGTCCAACGGTGTCCAACGATGTCCAACGGTGTCCAACGGTGTCCCACGTTGTCCCACGTTGTCCCACGTTGTCCCACGGTGTCCAACGATATCCAACGGTGTCCCACGTTGTCCCACGTTGTCCCACGTTGTCCCACGATGTCCCACGTTGTCCCACGTTGTCCCACGTTGGCCCACGTTGTCCCACGTTGTCCCACGTTGTCCCACGTTGTCCCACGTTGTCCCACGTTGTCCCACGGTGTCCAACGATGTCCAACGGTGTCCAACGATGTCCAACGGTGTCCCACGATGTCCAACGATGTCCAACGATGTCCAACGGTGTCCAACGGTGTCCCACGTTGTCCCACGTTGTCCCACGTTGTCCCACGGTGTCCAGCGATGTCCAACGGTGTCCCACGTTGTCCAACGGTGTCCCACGTTGTCCCACGTTGTCTCACGTTGTCCCACGGTGTCCAACGATGTCCAACGGTGTCCAACGGTGTCCCACGGTGTCCAACGGTGTCCCACGTTGTCCCACGTTGTCCCACGTTGTCCCACGTTGTCCCACGTTGTCCCACGTTGTCCAACGATGTCCAACGGTGTCCCACGTTGTCCCACGTTGTCCCACGTTGTCCCACGTTGTTCCATGGTTTCCCACGTTGTCCCACGTTGTCCCACGTTGTCCCACGGTGTCCAACGATGTCCAACGGTGTCCAACGGTGTCCAACGGTGTCCAACGATGTCCAACGGTGTCCAACGATGTCCAACGGTGTCCCACGATGTCCAACGATGTCCAACGATGTCCAACGGTGTCCAACGGTGTCCCACGTTGTCCCACGTTGTCCCACGTTGTCCCACGTTGTCCCACGTTGTCCCACGTTGTCCCACGTTGTCCCACGGTGTCCAACGATGTCCAACGGTGTCCCACGTTGTCCAACGGTGTCCCACGTTGTCCCACGTTGTCCCACGTTGTCCCACGTTGTCCCACGATGTCCAACGGTGTCCAACGATGTCCAACGGTGTCCCACGATGTCCAACGATGTCCAACGATGTCCAACGGTGTCCAACGGTGTCCCACGTTGTCCCACGTTGTCCCACGTTGTCCCACGTTGTCCAACGATGTCCAACGGTGTCCCACGTTGTCCCACGTTGTCCCACGTTGTCCCACGTTGTTCCATGGTTTCCCACGTTGTCCCACGTTGTCCCACGTTGTCCCACGGTGTCCAACGATGTCCAACGGTGTCCAACGGTGTCCAACGGTGTCCAACGATGTCCAACGGTGTCCAACGATGTCCAACGGTGTCCCACGATGTCCAACGATGTCCAACGATGTCCAACGGTGTCCAACGGTGTCCCACGTTGTCCCACGTTGTCCCACGTTGTCCCACGGTGTCCAACGATGTCCAACGGTGTCCAACAATGTCCAACGATGTCCAACGGTGTCCCACGATGTCCAACGATGTCCAACAATGTCCAACGGTGTCCAACGGTGTCCCACGTTGTCCCACGTTGTCCCACGGTGTCCCACGTTGTCCCACGTTGTCCCACGTTGTCCCACGTTGTCCCACGTTGTCCCACGTTGTCCCACGTTGTCCCACGGTGTCCAACGGTGTCCAACGATGTCCAACGGTGTCCAACGGTGTCCAACGATGTCCAACGGTGTCCAACGGTGTCCAACGGAGTCCAACGATGTCCAACGGTGTCCAACGATGTCCAACGGTGTCCCACGATGTCCAACGATGTCCAACGATGTCTAACGGTGTCCAACGGTGTCCCACGTTGTCCCACGTTGTCCCACGGTGTCCAACGATGTCCAACGGTGTCCAACGATGTCCAACGATGTCCAACGGTGTCCCACGATGTCCAACGATGTCCAACAATGTCCAACGGTGTCCAACGGTGTCCCACGTTGTCCCACGTTGTCCCACGTTGTCCCACGGTGTCCAACGATGCCCAACGGTGTCCCACGTTGTCCCACGTTGTCCCACGTTGTCCCACGTTGTCCCACGTTGTCCCACGTTGTCCCACGTTGTCCCACGTTGTCCCACGTTGTCCCACGTTGTCCCACGTTGTCCCACGTTGTCCCACGTTGTCCCACGTTGTCCCACGTTGTCCCACGTTGTCCCACGGTGTCCAACGATGTCCAACGGTGTCCCACGATGTCCAACAATGTCCAACGGTGTCCAACGGTGTCCCACGTTGTCCCACGTTGTCCCACGTTGTCCCACGGTGTCCAACGATGCCCAACGGTGTCCCACGTTGTCCCACGTTGTCCCACGTTGTCCCACGTTGTCCCACGTTGTCCCACGTTGTCCCACGTTGTTCCATGGTTTCCCACGTTGTCCCACGTTGTCCCACGTTGTCCCACGGTGTCCAACGATGTCCAACGGTGTCCAACGGTGTCCCACGGTGTCCAACGGTGTCCCACGTTGTCCCACGTTGTCCCACGTTGTCCCACGTTGTCCCACGTTGTCCAACGGTGTCCCACGGTGTCCAACGGTGTCCCACGTTGTCCCACGTTGTCCCACGTTGTCCCACGTTGTCCCACGGTGTCCAACGGTGTCCCACGGTGTCCAACGGTGTCCAACGGTGTCCCACGATGTCCACCGATGTCCAACGGTGTCCAACGGTGTCCAACGGTGTCCAACGGTGTCCAACGATGTCCAACGATGTCCAACGATGTCCAACGGTGTCCAACGATGTCCAACGATGTCCAACGGTGTCCCACGATGTCCAACGATGTCCAACGATGTCCAACGGTGTCCAACGGTGTCCCACGTTGTCCCACGTTGTCCCACGTTGTCCCACGGTGTCCAACGATGTCCAACGGTGTCCCACGTTGTCCAACGGTGTCCCACGTTGTCCCACGTTGTCCCACGTTGTCCCACGTTGTCCCACGATGTCCCACGTTGTCCCACGTTGTCCCACGTTGTCCCACGTTGTCCCACGTTGTCCCACGTTGTCCCACGTTGTCCCACGTTGTCCCACGTTGTCCCACGTTGTCCCACGGTGTCCAACGGTGTCCAACGATGTCCAACGGTGTCCAACGGTGTCCCACGTTGTCCCACGTTGTCCCACGTTGTCCCACGGTGTCCAACGATGTCCAACGGTGTCCCACGTTGTCCCACGTTGTCCCACGTTGTCCCACGATGTCCCACGTTGTCCCACGTTGTCCCACGTTGTCCCACGTTGTCCCACGTTGTCCCACGTTGTCCCACGGTGTCCAACGATGTCCAACGGTGTCCAACGATGTCCAACGGTGTCCCACGATGTCCAACGATGTCCAACGATGTCCAACGGTGTCCAACGGTGTCCCACGTTGTCCCACGTTGTCCCACGTTGTCCCACGGTGTCCAACGATGTCCAACGGTGTCCCACGTTGTCCAACGGTGTCCCACGTTGTCCCACGTTGTCTCACGTTGTCCCACGGTGTCCAACGATGTCCAACGGTGTCCAACGGTGTCCCACGGTGTCCAACGGTGTCCCACGTTGTCCCACGTTGTCCCACGTTGTCCCACGTTGTCCCACGTTGTCCCACGTTGTCCAACGATGTCCAACGGTGTCCCACGTTGTCCCACGTTGTCCCACGTTGTCCCACGTTGTTCCATGGTTTCCCACGTTGTCCCACGTTGTCCCACGTTGTCCCACGGTGTCCAACGATGTCCAACGGTGTCCAACGGTGTCCAACGGTGTCCAACGATGTCCAACGGTGTCCAACGATGTCCAACGGTGTCCCACGATGTCCAACGATGTCCAACGATTTCCAACGGTGTCCAACGGTGTCCCACGTTGTCCCACGTTGTCCCACGTTGTCCCACGTTGTCCCACGTTGTCCCACGTTGTCCCACGTTGTCCCACGGTGTCCAACGATGTCCAACGGTGTCCCACGTTGTCCAACGGTGTCCCACGTTGTCCCACGTTGTCCCACGTTGTCCCACGTTGTCCCACGTTGTCCAACGATGTCCAACGGTGTCCCACGTTGTCCCACGTTGTCCCACGTTGTCCCACGTTGTTCCATGGTTTCCCACGTTGTCCCACGTTGTCCCACGTTGTCCCACGGTGTCCAACGATGTCCAACGGTGTCCAACGGTGTCCAACGGTGTCCAACGATGTCCAACGGTGTCCAACGATGTCCAACGGTGTCCCACGATGTCCAACGATGTCCAACGATGTCCAACGGTGTCCAACGGTGTCCCACGTTGTCCCACGTTGTCCCACGTTGTCCCACGTTGTTCCATGGTTTCCCACGTTGTCCCACGTTGTCCCACGTTGTCCCACGGTGTCCAACGATGTCCAACGGTGTCCAACGGTGTCCAACGGTGTCCAACGATGTCCAACGGTGTCCAACGATGTCCAACGGTGTCCCACGATGTCCAACGATGTCCAACGATGTCCAACGGTGTCCAACGGTGTCCCACGTTGTCCCACGTTGTCCCACGTTGTCCCACGTTGTCCCACGTTGTCCCACGTTGTCCCACGTTGTCCCACGGTGTCCAACGATGTCCAACGGTGTCCCACGTTGTCCAACGGTGTCCCACGTTGTCCCACGTTGTCCCACGTTGTCCCACGTTGTCCCACGTTGTCCCACGTTGTCCCACGATGTCCAACGGTGTCCAACGATGTCCAACGGTGTCCCACGATGTCCAACGATGTCCAACGATGTCCAACGGTGTCCAACGGTGTCCCACGTTGTCCCACGTTGTCCCACGTTGTCCCACGTTGTCCCACGTTGTCCCACGTTGTCCCACGTTGTCCAACGATGTCCAACGGTGTCCCACGTTGTCCCACGTTGTCCCACGTTGTCCCACGATGTTCCATGGTTTCCCACGTTGTCCCACGTTGTCCCACGTTGTCCCACGGTGTCCAACGATGTCCAACGGTGTCCAACGGTGTCCAACGGTGTCCAACGATGTCCAACGATGTCCAGCGATGTCCAACGGTGTCCAACGATGTCCAACGATGTCCCACGTTGTCCCACGTTGTCCCACGTTGTCCCACGTTGTCCCACGTTGTCCCACGTTGTCCAACGATGTCCAACGGTGTCCCACGTTGTCCCACGTTGTCCCACGTTGTCCCACGTTGTTCCATGGTTTCCCACGTTGTCCCACGTTGTCCCACGTTGTCCCACGGTGTCCAACGATGTCCAACGGTGTCCAACGGTGTCCAACGGTGTCCAACGATGTCCAACGGTGTCCAACGATGTCCAACGGTGTCCCACGTTGTCCAACGATGTCCAACGATGTCCAACGGTGTCCAACGGTGTCCCACGTTGTCCCACGTTGTCCCACGTTGTCCCACGGTGTCCAACGATGTCCAACGGTGTCCAACAATGTCCAACGATGTCCAACGGTGTCCCACGATGTCCAACGATGTCCAACAATGTCCAACGGTGTCCAACGGTGTCCCACGTTGTCCCACGTTGTCCCACGTTGTCCCACGGTGTCCAACGATGCCCAACGGTGTCCCACGTTGTCCCACGTTGTCCCACGTTGTCCCACGTTGTCCCACGTAGTCCCACGTTGTCCCACGTTGTCCCACGTTGTCCCACGTTGTCCCACGTTGTCCCACGTTGTCCCACGTTGTCCCACGTTGTCCCACGTTGTCCCACGTTGTCCCACGTTGTCCCACGCTGTCCCACGTTGTCCCACGTTGTCCCACGATGTCCCACGGTGTCCAACGATGCCCAACGGTGTCCCACGTTGTCCCACGTTGTCCCACGTTGTCCCACGTTGTCCCACGGTGTCCCACGGTGTCCCACGTTGTCCCACGTTGTCCCACGTTGTCCCACGTTGTTCCATGGTTTCCCACGTTGTCCCACGTTGTCCCACGTTGTCCCACGGTGTCCAACGATGTCCAACGGTGTCCAACGGTGTCCCACGGTGTCCAACGGTGTCCCACGTTGTCCCACGTTGTCCCACGTTGTCCCACGTTGTCCCACGTTGTCCAACGGTGTCCCACGCTGTCCAACGGTGTCCCACGTTGTCCCACGTTGTCCCACGTTGTCCCACGTTGTCCCACGTTGTCCCACGTTGTCCCACGTTGTCCCACGGTGTCCAACGGTGTCCAACGATGTCCAACGGCGTCCAACGGTGTCCCACGATGTCCACCGATGTCCAACGGTGTCCAACGGTGTCCAACGGTGTCCAACGATGTCCAACGATGTCCAACGATGTCCAACGGTGTCCAACGATGTCCAACGATGTCCAACGGTGTCCCACGATGTCCAACGATGTCCAACGATGTCCAACGGTGTCCAACGGTGTCCCACGTTGTCCCACGTTGTCCCACGTTGTCCTACGGTGTCCAACGATGTCCAACGGTGTCCCACGTTGTCCAACGGTGTCCCACGTTGTCCCACGTTGTCCCACGTTGTCCCACGTTGTCCCACGTTGTCCCACGTTGTCCCACGGTGTCCCACGTTGTCCCACGTTGTCCCACGTTGTCCCACGTTGTCCCACGTTGTCCCACGTTGTCCCACGGTGTCCAACGGTGTCCAACGATGTCCAACGGTGTCCCACGTTGTCCCACGATGTCCAACGGTGTCCCACGTTGTCCCACGTTGTCCCACGTTGTCCCACGTTGTCCCACGTTGTCCCACGTTGTCCCACGGTGTCCCACGGTGTCCCACGTTGTCCCACGTTGTCCCACGTTGTCCCACGTTGTTCCATGGTTTCCCACGTTGTCCCACGTTGTCCCACGTTGTCCCACGTTGTCCAACGGTGTCCCACGCTGTCCAACGGTGTCCCACGTTGTCCCACGTTGTCCCACGTTGTCCCACGTTGTCCCACGTTGTCCCACGTTGTCCCACGTTGCCCACGGTGTCCAACGGTGTCCAACGATGTCCAACGGTGTCCAACGGTGTCCCACGTTGTCCCACGTTGTCCCACGTTGTCCCACGGTGTCCAACGATGCCCAACGGTGTCCCACGTTGTCCCACGTTGTCCCACGTTGTCCCACGTTGTCCCACGTTGTCCCACGTTGTCCCACGGTGTCCCACGGTGTCCCACGTTGTCCCACGTTGTCCCACGTTGTCCCACGTTGTTCCATGGTTTCCCACGTTGTCCCACGTTGTCCCACGTTGTCCCACGGTGTCCAACGATGTCCAACGGTGTCCAACGGTGTCCCACGGTGTCCAACGGTGTCCCACGTTGTCCCACGTTGTCCCACGTTGTCCCACGTTGTCCCACGTTGTCCAACGGTGTCCCACGCTGTCCCACGGTGTCCCACGTTGTCCCACGTTGTCCCACGTTGTCCCACGTTGTCCCACGTTGTCCCACGTTGTCCCACGTTGTCCCACGTTGTCCCACGGTGTCCAACGATGTCCAACGGTGTCCAACGGTGTCCAACGGTGTCCAACGATGTCCAACGATGTCCAGCGATGTCCAACGGTGTCCAACGATGTCCAACGATGTCCCACGTTGTCCCACGTTGTCCCACGTTGTCCCACGTTGTCCCACGTTGTCCCACGTTGTCCAACGATGTCCAACGGTGTCCCACGTTGTCCCACGTTGTCCCACGTTGTCCCACGTTGTTCCATGGTTTCCCACGTTGTCCCACGTTGTCCCACGTTGTCCCACGGTGTCCAACGATGTCCAACGGTGTCCAACGGTGTCCAACGGTGTCCAACGATGTCCAACGGTGTCCAACGATGTCCAACGGTGTCCCACGATGTCCAACGATGTCCAACGATGTCTAACGGTGTCCAACGGTGTCCCACGTTGTCCCACGTTGTCCCACGGTGTCCAACGATGTCCAACGGTGTCCAACGATGTCCAACGATGTCCAACGGTGTCCCACGATGTCCAACGATGTCCAACAATGTCCAACGGTGTCCAACGGTGTCCCACGTTGTCCCACGTTGTCCCACGTTGTCCCACGGTGTCCAACGATGCCCAACGGTGTCCCACGTTGTCCCACGTTGTCCCACGTTGTCCCACGTTGTCCCACGTTGTCCCACGTTGTCCCACGTTGTCCCACGTTGTCCCACGTTGTCCCACGTTGTCCCACGTTGTCCCACGTTGTCCCACGTTGTCCCACGTTGTCCCACGTTGTCCCACGTTGTCCCACGGTGTCCAACGATGTCCAACGGTGTCCCACGATGTCCAACAATGTCCAACGGTGTCCAACGGTGTCCCACGTTGTCCCACGTTGTCCCACGTTGTCCCACGGTGTCCAACGATGCCCAACGGTGTCCCACGTTGTCCCACGTTGTCCCACGTTGTCCCACGTTGTCCCACGTTGTCCCACGTTGTCCCACGTTGTTCCATGGTTTCCCACGTTGTCCCACGTTGTCCCACGTTGTCCCACGGTGTCCAACGATGTCCAACGGTGTCCAACGGTGTCCCACGGTGTCCAACGGTGTCCCACGTTGTCCCACGTTGTCCCACGTTGTCCCACGTTGTCCCACGTTGTCCAACGGTGTCCCACGGTGTCCAACGGTGTCCCACGTTGTCCCACGTTGTCCCACGTTGTCCCACGTTGTCCCACGGTGTCCAACGGTGTCCCACGGTGTCCAACGGTGTCCAACGGTGTCCCACGATGTCCACCGATGTCCAACGGTGTCCAACGGTGTCCAACGGTGTCCAACGGTGTCCAACGGTGTCCAACGATGTCCAACGATGTCCAACGATGTCCAACGGTGTCCAACGATGTCCAACGATGTCCAACGGTGTCCCACGATGTCCAACGATGTCCAACGATGTCCAACGGTGTCCAACGGTGTCCCACGTTGTCCCACGTTGTCCCACGTTGTCCCACGGTGTCCAACGATGTCCAACGGTGTCCCACGTTGTCCAACGGTGTCCCACGTTGTCCCACGTTGTCCCACGTTGTCCCACGTTGTCCCACGATGTCCCACGTCGTCCCACGTTGTCCCACGTTGTCCCACGTTGTCCCACGTTGTCCCACGTTGTCCCACGTTGTCCCACGTTGTCCCACGTTGTCCCACGTTGTCCCACGTTGTCCCACGGTGTCCAACGGTGTCCAACGATGTCCAACGGTGTCCAACGGTGTCCCACGTTGTCCCACGTTGTCCCACGTTGTCCCACGGTGTCCAACGATGTCCAACGGTGTCCCACGTTGTCCCACGTTGTCCCACGTTGTCCCACGATGTCCCACGTTGTCCCACGTTGTCCCACGTTGTCCCACGTTGTCCCACGTTGTCCCACGTTGTCCCACGTTGTCCCACGTTGTCCCACGTTGTCCCACGGTGTCCAACGATGTCCAACGGTGTCCAACGATGTCCAACGGTGTCCCACGATGTCCAACGATGTCCAACGATGTCCAACGGTGTCCAACGGTGTCCCACGTTGTCCCACGTTGTCCCACGTTGTCCCACGGTGTCCAGCGATGTCCAACGGTGTCCCACGTTGTCCAACGGTGTCCCACGTTGTCCCACGTTGTCTCACGTTGTCCCACGGTGTCTAACGATGTCCAACGGTGTCCAACGGTGTCCCACGGTGTCCAACGGTGTCCCACGTTGTCCCACGTTGTCCCACGTTGTCCCACGTTGTCCCACGTTGTCCCACGTTGTCCAACGATGTCCAACGGTGTCCCACGTTGTCCCACGTTGTCCCACGTTGTCCCACGTTGTTCCATGGTTTCCCACGTTGTCCCACGTTGTCCCACGTTGTCCCACGGTGTCCAACGATGTCCAACGGTGTCCAACGGTGTCCAACGGTGTCCAACGATGTCCAACGGTGTCCAACGATGTCCAACGGTGTCCCACGATGTCCAACGATGTCCAACGATGTCCAACGGTGTCCAACGGTGTCCCACGTTGTCCCACGTTGTCCCACGTTGTCCCACGTTGTCCCACGTTGTCCCACGTTGTCCCACGTTGTCCCACGGTGTCCAACGATGTCCAACGGTGTCCCACGTTGTCCAACGGTGTCCCACGTTGTCCCACGTTGTCCCACGTTGTCCCACGTTGTCCCACGATGTCCAACGGTGTCCAACGATGTCCAACGGTGTCCCACGATGTCCAACGATGTCCAACGATGTCCAACGGTGTCCAACGGTGTCCCACGTTGTCCCACGTTGTCCCACGTTGTCCCACGTTGTCCCACGTTGTCCCACGTTGTCCCACGTTGTCCAACGATGTCCAACGGTGTCCCACGTTGTCCCACGTTGTCCCACGTTGTCCCACGATGTTCCATGGTTTCCCACGTTGTCCCACGTTGTCCCACGTTGTCCCACGGTGTCCAACGATGTCCAACGGTGTCCAACGGTGTCCAACGGTGTCCAACGATGTCCAACGATGTCCAGCGATGTCCAACGGTGTCCAACGATGTCCAACGATGTCCCACGTTGTCCCACGTTGTCCCACGTTGTCCCACGTTGTCCCACGTTGTCCCAAGTTGTCCAACGATGTCCAACGGTGTCCCACGTTGTCCCACGTTGTCCCACGTTGTCCCACGTTGTTCCATGGTTTCCCACGTTGTCCCACGTTGTCCCACGTTGTCCCACGGTGTCCAACGATGTCCAACGGTGTCCAACGGTGTCCAACGGTGTCCAACGATGTCCAACGGTGTCCAACGATGTCCAACGGTGTCCCACGATGTCCAACGATGTCCAACAATGTCCAACGGTGTCCAACGGTGTCCCACGTTGTCCCACGTTGTCCCACGTTGTCCCACGGTGTCCAACGATGCCCAACGGTGTCCCACGTTGTCCCACGTTGTCCCACGTTGTCCCACGTTGTCCCACGTTGTCCCACGTTGTCCCACGTTGTCCCACGTTGTCCCACGTTGTCCCACGTTGTCCCACGTTGTCCCACGTTGTCCCACGTTGTCCCACGTTGTCCCACGTTGTCCCACGTTGTCCCACGTTGTCCCACGTTGTCCCACGTTGTCCCACGATGTCCCACGGTGTCCAACGATGCCCAACGGTGTCCCACGTTGTCCCACGTTGTCCCACGTTGTCCCACGTTGTCCCACGGTGTCCCACGGTGTCCCACGTTGTCCCACGTTGTCCCACGTTGTCCCACGTTGTTCCATGGTTTCCCACGTTGTCCCACGTTGTCCCACGTTGTCCCACGGTGTCCAACGATGTCCAACGGTGTCCAACGGTGTCCCACGTTGTCCAACGGTGTCCCACGTTGTCCCACGTTGTCCCACGTTGTCCCACGTTGTCCCACGTTGTCCAACGATGTCCAACGGTGTCCCACGTTGTCCCACGTTGTCCCACGTTGTCCCACGTTGTTCCATGGTTTCCCACGTTGTCCCACGTTGTCCCACGTTGTCCCACGGTGTCCAACGATGTCCAACGGTGTCCAACGGTGTCCAACGGTGTCCAACGATGTCCAACGGTGTCCAACGATGTCCAACGGTGTCCCACGATGTCCAACGATGTCCAACGATGTCCAACGGTGTCCAACGGTGTCCCACGTTGTCCCACGTTGTCCCACGTTGTCCCACGTTGTTCCATGGTTTCCCACGTTGTCCCACGTTGTCCCACGTTGTCCCACGGTGTCCAACGATGTCCAACGGTGTCCAACGGTGTCCAACGGTGTCCAACGATGTCCAACGGTGTCCAACGATGTCCAACGGTGTCCCACGATGTCCAACGATGTCCAACGATGTCCAACGGTGTCCAACGGTGTCCCACGTTGTCCCACGTTGTCCCACGTTGTCCCACGTTGTCCCACGTTGTCCCACGTTGTCCCACGTTGTCCCACGGTGTCCAACGATGTCCAACGGTGTCCCACGTTGTCCAACGGTGTCCCACGTTGTCCCACGTTGTCCCACGTTGTCCCACCTTGTCCCACGATGTCCAACGGTGTCCAACGATGTCCAACGGTGTCCCACGATGTCCAACGATGTCCAACGATGTCCAACGGTGTCCAACGGTGTCCCACGTTGTCCCACGTTGTCCCACGTTGTCCCACGTTGTCCCACGTTGTCCCACGTTGTCCCACGTTGTCCAACGATGTCCAACGGTGTCCCACGTTGTCCCACGTTGTCCCACGTTGTCCCACGATGTTCCATGGTTTCCCACGTTGTCCCACGTTGTCCCACGTTGTCCCACGGTGTCCAACGATGTCCAACGGTGTCCAACGGTGTCCAACGGTGTCCAACGATGTCCAACGATGTCCAGCGATGTCCAACGGTGTCCAACGATGTCCAACGATGTCCCACGTTGTCCCACGTTGTCCCACGTTGTCCCACGTTGTCCCACGTTGTCCCACGTTGTCCAACGATGTCCAACGGTGTCCCACGTTGTCCCACGTTGTCCCACGTTGTCCCACGTTGTTCCATGGTTTCCCACGTTGTCCCACGTTGTCCCACGTTGTCCCACGGTGTCCAACGATGTCCAACGGTGTCCAACGGTGTCCAACGGTGTCCAACGATGTCCAACGGTGTCCAACGATGTCCAACGGTGTCCAACGATGTCCAACGGTGTCCCACGATGTCCAACGATGTCCAACGATGTCCAACGGTGTCCAACGGTGTCCCACGTTGTCCCACGTTGTCCCACGTTGTCCCACGGTGTCCAACGATGTCCAACGGTGTCCAACAATGTCCAACGATGTCCAACGGTGTCCCACGATGTCCAACGATGTCCAACAATGTCCAACGGTGTCCAACGGTGTCCCACGTTGTCCCACGTTGTCCCACGTTGTCCCACGGTGTCCAACGATGCCCAACGGTGTCCCACGTTGTCCCACGTTGTCCCACGTTGTCCCACGTTGTCCCACGTAGTCCCACGTTGTCCCACGTTGTCCCACGTTGTCCCACGTTGTCCCACGTTGTCCCACGTTGTCCCACGTTGTCCCACGTTGTCCCACGTTGTCCCACGTTGTCCCACGTTGTCCCACGCTGTCCCACGTTGTCCCACGTTGTCCCACGATGTCCCACGGTGTCCAACGATGTCCAACGGTGTCCCACGTTGTCCCACGTTGTCCCACGTTGTCCCACGTTGTCCCACGGTGTCCCACGGTGTCCCACGTTGTCCCACGTTGTCCCACGTTGTCCCACGTTGTTCCACGGTGTCCCACGTTGTCCCACGTTGTCCCACGTTGTCCCACGGTGTCCAACGATGTCCAACGGTGTCCAACGGTGTCCCACGGTGTCCAACGGTGTCCCACGTTGTCCCACGTTGTCCCACGTTGTCCCACGTTGTCCCACGTTGTCCAACGGTGTCCCACGCTGTCCAACGGTGTCCCACGTTGTCCCACGTTGTCCCACGTTGTCCCACGTTGTCCCACGTTGTCCCACGTTGTCCCACGTTGTCCCACGGTGTCCAACGGTGTCCAACGATGTCCAACGGCGTCCAACGGTGTCCCACGATGTCCACCGATGTCCAACGGTGTCCAACGGTGTCCAACGGTGTCCAACGGTGTCCAACGATGTCCAACGATGTCCAACGATGTCCAACGGTGTCCAACGATGTCCAACGATGTCCAACGGTGTCCCACGATGTCCAACGATGTCCAACGATGTCCAACGGTGTCCAACGGTGTCCCACGTTGTCCCACGTTGTCCCACGTTGTCCTACGGTGTCCAACGATGTCCAACGGTGTCCCACGTTGTCCAACGGTGTCCCACGTTGTCCCACGTTGTCCCACGTTGTCCCACGTTGTCCCACGATGTCCCACGTTGTCCCACGTTGTCCCACGTTGTCCCACGTTGTCCCACGTTGTCCCACGTTGTCCCACGTTGTCCCACGTTGTCCCACGGTGTCCAACGGTGTCCAACGATGTCCAACGGTGTCCCACGTTGTCCAACGATGTCCAACGGTGTCCCACGTTGTCCCACGTTGTCCCACGTTGTCCCACGTTGTCCCACGTTGTCCCACGTTGTCCCACGGTGTCCCACGGTGTCCCACGTTGTCCCACGTTGTCCCACGTTGTCCCACGTTGTTCCATGGTTTCCCACGTTGTCCCACGTTGTCCCACGTTGTCCCACGTTGTCCAACGGTGTCCCACGCTGTCCAACGGTGTCCCACGTTGTCCCACGTTGTCCCACGTTGTCCCACGTTGTCCCACGTTGTCCCACGTTGTCCCACGTTGCCCACGGTGTCCAACGGTGTCCAACGATGTCCAACGGTGTCCAACGGTGTCCCACGTTGTCCCACGTTGTCCCACGTTGTCCCACGGTGTCCAACGATGCCCAACGGTGTCCCACGTTGTCCCACGTTGTCCCACGTTGTCCCACGTTGTCCCACGTTGTCCCACGGTGTCCCACGGTGTCCCACGGTGTCCCACGTTGTCCCACGTTGTCCCACGTTGTCCCACGTTGTTCCATGGTTTCCCACGTTGTCCCACGTTGTCCCACGTTGTCCCACGGTGTCCAACGATGTCCAACGGTGTCCAACGGTGTCCAACGGTGTCCAACGGTGTCCCACGTTGTCCCACGTTGTCCCACGTTGTCCCACGTTGTCCCACGTTGTCCCACGGTGTCCCACGCTGTCCAACGGTGTCCCACGTTGTCCCACGTTGTCCCACGTTGTCCCACGTTGTCCCACGTTGTCCCACGTTGTCCCACGTTGTCCCACGTTGTCCCACGGTGTCCAACGATGTCCAACGGTGTCCAACGGTGTCCAACGGTGTCCAACGATGTCCAACGATGTCCAGCGATGTCCAACGGTGTCCAACGATGTCCAACGATGTCCCACGTTGTCCCACGTTGTCCCACGTTGTCCCACGTTGTCCCACGTTGTCCCACGTTGTCCAACGATGTCCAACGGTGTCCCACGTTGTCCCACGTTGTCCCACGTTGTCCCACGTTGTTCCATGGTTTCCCACGTTGTCCCACGTTGTCCCACGTTGTCCCACGGTGTCCAACGATGTCCAACGGTGTCCAACGGTGTCCAACGGTGTCCAACGATGTCCAACGGTGTCCAACGATGTCCAACGGTGTCCCACGATGTCCAACGATGTCCAACGATGTCTAACGGTGTCCAACGGTGTCCCACGTTGTCCCACGTTGTCCCACGGTGTCCAACGATGTCCAACGGTGTCCAACGATGTCCAACGATGTCCAACGGTGTCCCACGATGTCCAACGATGTCCAACAATGTCCAACGGTGTCCAACGGTGTCCCACGTTGTCCCACGTTGTCCCACGTTGTCCCACGGTGTCCAACGATGCCCAACGGTGTCCCACGTTGTCCCACGTTGTCCCACGTTGTCCCACGTTGTCCCACGTTGTCCCACGTTGTCCCACGTTGTCCCACGTTGTCCCACGTTGTCCCACGTTGTCCCACGTTGTCCCACGTTGTCCCACGTTGTCCCACGTTGTCCCACGTTGTCCCACGTTGTCCCACGGTGTCCAACGTTGTCCCACGTTGTCCCACGGTGTCCAACAATGTCCAACGGTGTCCAACGGTGTCCAACGGTGTCCAACGATGTCCAACGGTGTCCAACGATGTCCAACGGTGTCCCACGATGTCCAACGATGTCCAACGATGTCTAACGGTGTCCAACGGGGTCCCACGTTGTCCCACGTTGTCCCACGGTGTCCAACGATGTCCAACGGTGTCCAACGATGTCCAACGATGTCCAACGGTGTCCCACGATGTCCAACGATGTCCAACAATGTCCAACGGTGTCCAACGGTGTCCCACGTTGTCCCACGTTGTCCCACGTTGTCCCACGGTGTCCAACGATGCCCAACGGTGTCCCACGTTGTCCCACGTTGTCCCACGTTGTCCCACGTTGTCCCACGTTGTCCCACGTTGTCCCACGTTGTCCCACGTTGTCCCACGTTGTCCCACGTTGTCCCACGTTGTCCCACGTTGTCCCACGTTGTCCCACGTTGTCCCACGTTGTCCCACGTTGTCCCACGGTGTCCAACGATGTCCAACGGTGTCCCACGATGTCCAACAATGTCCAACGGTGTCCAACGGTGTCCCACGTTGTCCCACGTTGTCCCACGTTGTCCCACGGTGTCCAACGATGCCCAACGGTGTCCCACGTTGTCCCACGTTGTCCCACGTTGTCCCACGTTGTCCCACGTTGTCCCACGTTGTCCCACGTTGTTCCATGGTTTCCCACGTTGTCCCACGTTGTCCCACGTTGTCCCACGGTGTCCAACGATGTCCAACGGTGTCCAACGGTGTCCCACGGTGTCCAACGGTGTCCCACGTTGTCCCACGTTGTCCCACGTTGTCCCACGTTGTCCCACGTTGTCCAACGGTGTCCCACGGTGTCCAACGGTGTCCCACGTTGTCCCACGTTGTCCCACGTTGTCCCACGTTGTCCCACGGTGTCCAACGGTGTCCCACGGTGTCCAACGGTGTCCAACGGTGTCCCACGATGTCCACCGATGTCCAACGGTGTCCAACGGTGTCCAACGGTGTCCAACGGTGTCCAACGGTGTCCAACGATGTCCAACGATGTCCAACGATGTCCAACGGTGTCCAACGATGTCCAACGATGTCCAACGGTGTCCCACGATGTCCAACGATGTCCAACGATGTCCAACGGTGTCCCACGGTGTCCCACGTTGTCCCACGTTGTCCCACGTTGTCCCACGGTGTCCAACGATGTCCAACGGTGTCCCACGTTGTCCAACGGTGTCCCACGTTGTCCCACGTTGTCCCACGTTGTCCCACGTTGTCCCACGATGTCCCACGTCGTCCCACGTTGTCCCACGTTGTCCCACGTTGTCCCACGTTGTCCCACGTTGTCCCACGTTGTCCCACGTTGTCCCACGTTGTCCCACGTTGTCCCACGTTGTCCCACTGTGTCCCACGGTGTCCAACGATGTCCAACGGTGTCCAACGGTGTCCCACGTTGTCCCACGTTGTCCCACGTTGTCCCACGGTGTCCAACGATGTCCAACGGTGTCCCACGTTGTCCCACGTTGTCCCACGTTGTCCCACGATGTCCCACGTTGTCCCACGTTGTCCCACGTTGTCCCACGTTGTCCCACGTTGTCCCACGTTGTCCCACGTTGTCCCACGTTGTCCCACGTTGTCCCACGGTGTCCAACGATGTCCAACGGTGTCCAACGATGTCCAACGGTGTCCCACGATGTCCAACGATGTCCAACGATGTCCAACGGTGTCCAACGGTGTCCCACGTTGTCCCACGTTGTCCCACGTTGTCCCACGGTGTCCAGCGATGTCCAACGGTGTCCCACGTTGTCCAACGGTGTCCCACGTTGTCCCACGTTGTCTCACGTTGTCCCACGGTGTCCAACGATGTCCAACGGTGTCCAACGGTGTCCCACGGTGTCCAACGGTGTCCCACGTTGTCCCACGTTGTCCCACGTTGTCCCACGTTGTCCCACGTTGTCCCACGTTGTCCAACGATGTCCAACGGTGTCCCACGTTGTCCCACGTTGTCCCACGTTGTCCCACGGTGTTCCATGGTTTCCCACGTTGTCCCACGTTGTCCCACGTTGTCCCACGGTGTCCAACGATGTCCAACGGTGTCCAACGGTGTCCAACGGTGTCCAACGATGTCCAACGGTGTCCAACGATGTCCAACGGTGTCCCACGATGTCCAACGATGTCCAACGATGTCCAACGGTGTCCAACGGTGTCCCACGTTGTCCCACGTTGTCCCACGTTGTCCCACGTTGTCCCACGTTGTCCCACGTTGTCCCACGTTGTCCCACGGTGTCCAACGATGTCCAACGGTGTCCCACGTTGTCCAACGGTGTCCCACGTTGTCCCACGTTGTCCCACGTTGTCCCACGTTGTCCCACGATGTCCAACGGTGTCCAACGATGTCCAACGGTGTCCCACGATGTCCAACGATGTCCAACGATGTCCAACGGTGTCCAACGGTGTCCCACGTTGTCCCACGTTGTCCCACGTTGTCCCACGTTGTCCCACGTTGTCCCACGTTGTCCCACGTTGTCCAACGATGTCCAACGGTGTCCCACGTTGTCCCACGTTGTCCCACGTTGTCCCACGATGTTCCATGGTTTCCCACGTTGTCCCACGTTGTCCCACGTTGTCCCACGGTGTCCAACGATGTCCAACGGTGTCCAACGGTGTCCAACGGTGTCCAACGATGTCCAACGATGTCCAGCGATGTCCATCGGTGTCCAACGATGTCCAACGTTGTCCCACGTTGTCCCACGTTGTCCCACGTTGTCCCACGTTGTCCCACGTTGTCCCAAGTTGTCCAACGATGTCCAACGGTGTCCCACGTTGTCCCACGTTGTCCCACGTTGTCCCACGTTGTTCCATGGTTTCCCACGTTGTCCCACGTTGTCCCACGTTGTCCCACGGTGTCCAACGATGTCCAACGGTGTCCAACGGTGTCCAACGGTGTCCAACGATGTCCAACGGTGTCCAACGATGTCCAACGGTGTCCCACGATGTCCAACGATGTCCAACAATGTCCAACGGTGTCCAACGGTGTCCCACGTTGTCCCACGTTGTCCCACGTTGTCCCACGGTGTCCAACGATGCCCAACGGTGTCCCACGTTGTCCCACGTTGTCCCACGTTGTCCCACGTTGTCCCACGTTGTCCCACGTTGTCCCACGTTGTCCCACGTTGTCCCACGTTGTCCCACGTTGTCCCACGTTGTCCCACGTTGTCCCACGTTGTCCCACGTTGTCCCACGTTGTCCCACGTTGTCCCACGTTGTCCCACGTTGTCCCACGTTGTCCCACGATGTCCCACGGTGTCCAACGATGCCCAACGGTGTCCCACGTTGTCCCACGTTGTCCCACGTTGTCCCACGTTGTCCCACGGTGTCCCACGGTGTCCCACGTTGTCCCACGTTGTCCCACGTTGTCCCACGTTGTTCCATGGTTTCCCACGTTGTCCCACGTTGTCCCACGTTGTCCCACGGTGTCCAACGATGTCCAACGGTGTCCAACGGTGTCCCACGGTGTCCAACGGTGTCCCACGTTGTCCCACGTTGTCCCACGTTGTCCCACGTTGTCCAACGCTGTCCCACGCTGTCCAACGGTGTCCCACGTTGTCCCACGTTGTCCCACGTTGTCCCACGTTGTCCCACGTTGTCCCACGTTGTCCCACGTTGTCCCACGTTGTCCCACGGTGTCCAACGGTGTCCAACGATGTCCAACGGTGTCCAACGGTGTCCCACGATGTCCACCGATGTCCAACGGTGTCCAACGGTGTCCAACGGTGTCCAGCGGTGTCCAACGATGTCCAACGATGTCCAACGATGTCCAACGGTGTCCAACGATGTCCAACGATGTCCAACGGTGTCCCACGATGTCCAACGATGTCCAACGATGTCCAACGGTGTCCAACGGTGTCCCACGTTGTCCCACGTTGTCCCACGTTGTCCCACGGTGTCCAACGATGTCCAACGGTGTCCCACGTTGTCCAACGGTGTCCCACGTTGTCCCACGTTGTCCCACGTTGTCCCACGTTGTCCCACGATGTCCCACGTTGTCCCACGTTGTCCCACGTTGTCCCACGTTGTCCCACGTTGTCCCACGTTGTCCCACGTTGTCCCACGTTGTCCCACGTTGTCCCACGTTGTCCCACGGTGTCCAACGGTGTCCAACGATGTCCAACGGTGTCCCACGTTGTCCAACGATGTCCAACGGTGTCCCACGTTGTCCCACGTTGTCCCACGTTGTCCCACGTTGTCCCACGTTGTCCCACGTTGTCCCACGGTGTCCCACGGTGTCCCACGTTGTCCCACGTTGTCCCACGTTGTCCCACGTTGTTCCACGGTTTCCCACGTTGTCCCACGTTGTCCCACGTTGTCCCACGGTGTCCAACGATGTCCAACGGTGTCCAACGGGGTCCCACGGTGTCCAACGGTGTCCCACGTTGTCCCACGTTGTCCCACGTTGTCCCACGTTGTCCCACGTTGTCCAACGGTGTCCCACGGTGTCCAACGGTGTCCCACGTTGTCCCACGTTGTCCCACGTTGTCCCACGTTGTCCCACGTTGTCCCACGTTGTCCCACGTTGCCCACGGTGTCCAACGGTGTCCAACGATGTCCAACGGTGTCCAACGGTGTCCCACGTTGTCCCACGTTGTCCCACGTTGTCCCACGGTGTCCAACGATGCCCAACGGTGTCCCACGTTGTCCCACGTTGTCCCACGTTGTCCCACGTTGTCCCACGTTGTCCCACGTTGTCCCACGTTGTCCCACGTTGTCCCACGGTGTCCCACGGTGTCCCACGTTGTCCCACGTTGTCCCACGTTGTCCCACGTTGTTCCATGGTTTCCCACGTTGTCCCACGTTGTCCCACGTTGTCCCACGGTGTCCAAAGATGTCCAACGGTGTCCAACGGTGTCCCACGGTGTCCAACGGTGTCCCACGTTGTCCCACGTTGTCCCACGTTGTCCCACGTTGTCCCACGTTGTCCAACGGTGTCCCACGCTGTCCAACGGTGTCCCACGTTGTCCCACGTTGTCCCACGTTGTCCCACGTTGTCCCACGTTGTCCCACGTTGTCCCACGTTGTCCCACGGTGTCCAACGGTGTCCAACGATGTCCAACGGTGTCCAACGGTGTCCCACGATGTCCAACGATGTCCAACGATGTCCAACGGTGTCCAACGATGTCCAACGGTGTCCAACGATGTCCAACGATGTCCAACGGTGTCCCACGATGTCCAACGATGTCCAACGATGTCCAACGGTGTCCAACGGTGTCCCACGTTGTCCCACGTTGTCCCACGTTGTCCAACGATGTCCAACGATGTCCAGCGATGTCCAACGGTGTCCAACGATGTCCAACGATGTCCCACGTTGTCCCACGTTGTCCCACGTTGTCCCACGTTGTCCCACGTTGTCCCACGTTGTCCAACGATGTCCAACGGTGTCCCAAGTTGTCCCACGTTGTCCCACGTTGTCCCACGTTGTTCCATGGTTTCCCACGTTGTCCCACGTTGTCCCACGTTGTCCCACGGTGTCCAACGATGTCCAACGGTGTCCAACGGTGTCCAACGGTGTCCAACGATGTCCAACGGTGTCCAACGATGTCCAACGGTGTCCCACGATGTCCAACGATGTCCAACGATGTCCAACGGTGTCCAACGGTGTCCCACGTTGTCCCACGTTGTCCCACGTTGTCCCACGGTGTCCAACGATGTCCAACGGTGTCCAACGATGTCCAACGATGTCCAACGGTGTCCCACGATGTCCAACGATGTCCAACAATGTCCAACGGTGTCCAACGGTGTCCCACGTTGTCCCACGTTGTCCCACGTTGTCCCACGGTGTCCAACGATGCCCAACGGTGTCCCACGTTGTCCCACGTTGTCCCACGTTGTCCCACGTTGTCCCACGTTGTCCCACGTTGTCCCACGTTGTCCCACGTTGTCCCACGTTGTCCCACGTTGTCCCACGTTGTCCCACGTTGTCCCACGTTGTCCCACGTTGTCCCACGTTGTCCCACGTTGTCCCACGTTGTCCCACGGTGTCCAACGATGTCCAACGGTGTCCAACGGGGTCCCACGGTGTCCAACGGTGTCCCACGTTGTCCCACGTTGTCCCACGTTGTCCCACGTTGTCCCACGTTGTCCAACGGTGTCCCACGCTGTCCAACGGTGTCCCACGTTGTCCCACGTTGTCCCACGTTGTCCCACGTTGTCCCACGTTGTCCCACGTTGTCCCACGTTGTCCCACGTTGCCCACGGTGTCCAACGGTGTCCAACGATGTCCAACGGTGTCCAACCGTGTCCCACGTTGTCCCACGTTGTCCCACGTTGTCCCACGGTGTCCAACGATGCCCAACGGTGTCCCACGTTGTCCCACGTTGTCCCACGTTGTCCCACGTTGTCCCACGTTGTCCCACGTTGTCCCACGGTGTCCCACGGTGTCCCACGTTGTCCCACGTTGTCCCACGTTGTCCCACGTTGTTCCATGGTTTCCCACGTTGTCCCACGGTGTCCAACGGTGTCCAACGATGTCCAACGGTGTCCAACGGTGTCCCACGATGTCCAACGATGTCCAACGATGTCCAACGGTGTCCAACGATGTCCAACGATGTCCAACGGTGTCCCACGATGTCCAACGATGTCCAACGATGTCCAACGGTGTCCAACGGTGTCCCACGTTGTCCCACGTTGTCCCACGTTGTCCAACGATGTCCAACGATGTCCCACGTTGTCCCACGGTGTCCAACGATGTCCAACGATGTCCCACGTTGTCCCACGTTGTCCCACGTTGTCCCACGTTGTCCCACGTTGTCCCACGTTGTCCAACGATGTCCAACGGTGTCCCACGTTGTCCCACGTTGTCCCACGTTGTCCCACGTTGTTCCATGGTTTCCCACGTTGTCCCACGTTGTCCCACGTTGTCCCACGGTGTCCAACGATGTCCAACGGTGTCCAACGGTGTCCAACGGTGTCCAACGATGTCCAACGGTGTCCAACGATGTCCAACGGTGTCCCACGATGTCCAACGATGTCCAACGATGTCCAACGGTGTCCAACGGTGTCCCACGTTGTCCCACGTTGTCCCACGTTGTCCCACGGTGTCCAACGATGTCCAACGGTGTCCAACGATGTCCAACGATGTCCAACGGTGTCCCACGATGTCCAACGATGTCCAACAATGTCCAACGGTGTCCAACGGTGTCCCACGTTGTCCCACGTTGTCCCACGTTGTCCCACGGTGTCCAACGATGCCCAACGGTGTCCCACGTTGTCCCACGTTGTCCCACGTTGTCCCACGTTGTCCCACGTTGTCCCACGTTGTCCCACGTTGTCCCACGTTGTCCCACGTTGTCCCACGTTGTCCCACGTTGTCCCACGTTGTCCCACGTTGTCCCACGTTGTCCCACGTTGTCCCACGTTGTCCCACGTTGTCCCACGGTGTCCACCGATGCCCAACGGTGTCCCACGTTGTCCCACGTTGTCCCACGTTGTCCCACGTTGTCCCACGGTGTCCCACGGTGTCCCACGTTGTCCCACGTTGTCCCACGTTGTCCCACGTTGTTCCATGGTTTCCCACGTTGTCCCACGTTGTCCCACGTTGTCCCACGGTGTCCAACGATGTCCAACGGTGTCCAACGGTGTCCCACGGTGTCCAACGGTGTCCCACGTTGTCCCACGTTGTCCCACGTTGTCCCACGTTGTCCCACGTTGTCCAACGGTGTCCCACGCTGTCCAACGGTGTCCCACGTTGTCCCACGTTGTCCCACGTTGTCCCACGTTGTCCCACGTTGTCCCACGTTGTCCCACGTTGTCCCACGGTGTCCAACGGTGTCCAACGATGTCCAACGGTGTCCAACGGTGTCCCACGATGTCCACCGATGTCCAACGGTGTCCAACGGTGTCCAACGGTGTCCAACGGTGTCCAACGATGTCCAACGATGTCCAACGGTGTCCCACGTTGTCCCACGTTGTCCCACGTTGTCCCACGGTGTCCCACGGTGTCCAACGGTGTCCCACGTTGTCCCACGTTGTCCCACGTTGTCCCACGTTGTCCCACGTTGTCCCACGTTGTCCCACGTTGTCCCACGTTGTCCCACGTTGTCCAACGGTGTCCCACGGTGTCCAACGGTGTCCCACGTTGTCCCACGTTGTCCCACGTTGTCCCACGTTGTCCCACGTTGTCCCACGTTGTCCCACGGTGTCCAACGGTGTCCAACGATGTCCAACGGTGTCCAACGGTGTCCCACGATGTCCACCGATGTCCAACGGTGTCCAACGGTGTCCAACGGTGTCCAACGATGTCCAACGGTGTCCAACGGTGTCCCACGGTGTCCAACGGTGTCCCACGTTGTCCCACGTTGTCCCACGTTGTCCCACGTTGTCCCACGTTGTCCCACGTTCTCCCACGTTGTCCCACGTTGTCCAACGGTGTCCCACGGTGTCCAACGGTGTCCCACGATGTCCAACGATGTCCAACGATGTGCAACGGTGTCCAACGGTGTCCCACGTTGTCCCACGTTGTCCCACGTTGTCCCACGGTGTCCAACGATGTCCAACGGTGTCCCACGTTGTCCAACGGTGTCCCACGTTGTCCCACGTTGTCCCACGTTGTCCCACGTTGTCCCACGATGTCCCACGTTGTCCCACGTTGTCCCACGTTGTCCCACGTTGTCCCACGTTGTCCCACGTTGTCCCACGTTGTCCAACGGTGTCCCACGGTGTCCAACGCTGTCCCACGTTGTCCCACGTTGTCCCACGTTGTCCCACGTTGTCCCACGTTGTCCCACGGTGTCCCACGGTGTCCCACGTTGTCCCACGTTGTCCCACGTTGTCCCACGTTGTTCCATGGTTTCCCACGTTGTCCCACGGTGTCCAACGGTGTCCAACGATGTCCAACGGTGTCCAACGGTGTCCCACGATGTCCAACGATGTCCAACGATGTCCAACGGTGTCCAACGATGTCCAACGATGTCCAACGGTGTCCCACGATGTCCAACGATGTCCAACGATGTCCAACGGTGTCCAACGGTGTCCCACGTTGTCCCACGTTGTCCCACGTTGTCCAACGATGTCCAACGATGTCCAGCGATGTCCAACGGTGTCCAACGATGTCCAACGATGTCCCACGTTGTCCCACGTTGTCCCACGTTGTCCCACGTTGTCCCACGTTGTCCCACGTTGTCCAACGATGTCCAACGGTGTCCCACGTTGTCCCACGTTGTCCCACGTTGTCCCACGTTGTTCCATGGTTTCCCACGTTGTCCCACGTTGTCCCACGTTGTCCCACGGTGTCCAACGATGTCCAACGGTGTCCAACGGTGTCCAACGGTGTCCAACGATGTCCAACGGTGTCCAACGATGTCCAACGGTGTCCCACGATGTCCAACGATGTCCAACGATGTCCAACGGTGTCCAACGGTGTCCCACGTTGTCCCACGTTGTCCCACGTTGTCCCACGGTGTCCAACGATGTCCAACGGTGTCCAACGATGTCCAACGATGTCCAACGGTGTCCCACGATGTCCAACGATGTCCAACAATGTCCAACGGTGTCCAACGGTGTCCCACGTTGTCCCACGTTGTCCCACGTTGTCCCACGGTGTCCAACGATGCCCAACGGTGTCCCACGTTGTCCCACGTTGTCCCACGTTGTCCCACGTTGTCCCACGTTGTCCCACGTTGTCCCACGTTGTCCCACGTTGTCCCACGTTGTCCCACGTTGTCCCACGTTGTCCCACGTTGTCCCACGTTGTCCCACGTTGTCCCACGTTGTCCCACGTTGTCCCACGTTGTCCCACGTTGTCCCACGGTGTCCAACGATGTCCAACGGTGTCCCACGTTGTCCCACGTTGTCCCACGTTGTCCCACGTTGTCCCACGGTGTCCCACGGTGTCCCACGTTGTCCCACGTTGTCCCACGTTGTCCCACGTTGTTCCATGGTTTCCCACGTTGTCCCACGTTGTCCCACGTTGTCCCACGGTGTCCAACGATGTCCAACGGTGTCCAACGGTGTCCCACGGTGTCCAACGGTGTCCCACGTTGTCCCACGTTGTCCCACGTTGTCCCACGTTGTCCCACGTTGTCCAACGGTGTCCCACGGTGTCCAACGGTGTCCCACGTTGTCCCACGTTGTCCCACGTTGTCCCACGTTGTCCCACGTTGTCCCACGTTGTCCCACGTTGTCCCACGGTGTCCAACGGTGTCCAACGATGTCCAACGGTGTCCAACGGTGTCCCACGATGTCCACCGATGTCCAACGGTGTCCAACGGTGTCCAACGGTGTCCAACGGTGTCCAACGATGTCCAACGATGTCCAACGGTGTCCCACGTTGTCCCACGTTGTCCCACGTTGTCCCACGGTGTCCCACGGTGTCCAACGGTGTCCCACGTTGTCCCACGTTGTCCCACGTTGTCCCACGTTGTCCCACGTTGTCCCACGTTGTCCCACGTTGTCCCACGTTGTCCCACGTTGTCCAACGGTGTCCCACGGTGTCCAACGGTGTCCCACGTTGTCCCACGTTGTCCCACGTTGTCCCACGTTGTCCCACGTTGTCCCACGTTGTCCCACGGTGTCCAACGGTGTCCAACGATGTCCAACGGTGTCCAACGGTGTCCCACGATGTCCACCGATGTCCAACGGTGTCCAACGGTGTCCAACGGTGTCCAACGATGTCCAACGGTGTCCAACGGTGTCCCACGGTGTCCAACGGTGTCCCACGTTGTCCCACGTTGTCCCACGTTGTCCCACGTTGTCCCACGTTGTCCCACGTTCTCCCACGTTGTCCCACGTTGTCCAACGGTGTCCCACGGTGTCCAACGGTGTCCCACGATGTCCAACGATGTCCAACGATGTCCAACGGTGCCCAACGGTGTCCCACGTTGTCCCACGTTGTCCCACGTTGTCCCACGGTGTCCAACGATGTCCAACGGTGTCCCACGTTGTCCAACGGTGTCCCACGTTGTCCCACGTTGTCCCACGTTGTCCCACGTTGTCCCACGATGTCCCACGTTGTCCCACGTTGTCCCACGTTGTCCCACGTTGTCCCACGGTGTCCAACGATGTCCAACGGTGTCCCACGTTGTCCCACGTTGTCCCACGTTGTTCCATGGTTTCCCACGTTGTCCCACGTTGTGCCACGTTGTCCCACGGTGTCCAACGATGTCCAACGGTGTCCAACGGTGTCCAACGGTGTCCAACGATGTCCAACGGTGTCCAACGATGTCCAACGGTGTCCCACGATGTCCAACGATGTCCAACGATGTCCAACGGTGTCCAACGGTGTCCCACGTTGTCCCACGTTGTCCCACGTTGTCCCACGTTGTCCCACGTTGTCCCACGTTGTCCCACGGTGTCCAACGATGTCCAACGGTGTCCCACGTTGTCCAACGGTGTCCCACGTTGTCCCACGTTGTCCCACGTTGTCCCACGTTGTCCCACGATGTCCAACGGTGTCCAAAGATGTCCAACGGTGTCCCACGATGTCCAACGATGTCCAACGATGTCCAACGGTGTCCAACGGTGTCCCACGTTGTCCCACGTTGTCCCACGTTGTCCCACGTTGTCCCACGTTGTCCCACGTTGTCCCACGTTGTCCAACGATGTCCAACGGTGTCCCACGTTGTCCCACGTTGTCCCACGTTGTCCCACGATGTTCCATGGTTTCCCACGTTGTCCCACGTTGTCCCACGTTGTCCCACGGTGTCCAACGATGTCCAACGGCGTCCAACGGTGTCCAACGGTGTCCAACGATGTCCAACGATGTCCAGCGATGTCCAACGGTGTCCAACGATGTCCAACGATGTCCCACGTTGTCCCACGTTGTCCCACGTTGTCCCACGTTGTCCCACGTTGTCCCACGTTGTCCAACGATGTCCAACGGTGTCCCACGTTGTCCCACGTTGTCCCACGTTGTCCCACGTTGTTCCATGGTTTCCCACGTTGTCCCACGTTGTCCCACGTTGTCCCACGGTGTCCAACGATGTCCAACGGTGTCCAACGGTGTCCAACGGTGTCCAACGATGTCCAACGGTGTCCAACGATGTCCAACGGTGTCCCACGATGTCCAACGATGTCCAACGATGTCCAACGGTGTCCAACGGTGTCCCACGTTGTCCCACGTTGTCCCACGTTGTCCCACGGTGTCCAACGATGTCCAACGGTGTCCAACGATGTCCAACGATGTCCAACGGTGTCCCACGATGTCCAACGATGTCCAACAATGTCCAACGGTGTCCAACGGTGTCCCACGTTGTCCCACGTTGTCCCACGTTGTCCCACGGTGTCCAACGATGCCCAACGGTGTCCCACGTTGTCCCACGTTGTCCCACGTTGTCCCACGTTGTCCCACGTTGTCCCACGTTGTCCCACGTTGTCCCACGTTGTCCCACGTTGTCCCACGTTGTCCCACGTTGTCCCACGTTGTCCCACGTTGTCCCACGTTGTCCCACGTTGTCCCACGTTGTCCCACGATGTCCCACGGTGTCCAACGATGCCCAACGGTGTCCCACGTTGTCCCACGTTGTCCCACGTTGTCCCACGTTGTCCCACGGTGTCCCACGGTGTCCCACGTTGTCCCACGTTGTCCCACGTTGTCCCACGTTGTTCCATGGTTTCCCACGTTGTCCCACGTTGTCCCACGTTGTCCCACGGTGTCCAACGATGTCCAACGGTGTCCAACGGTGTCCCACGGTGTCCAACGGTGTCCCACGTTGTCCCACGTTGTCCCACGTTGTCCCACGTTGTCCCACGTTGTCCAACGGTGTCCCACGCTGTCCAACGGTGTCCCACGTTGTCCCACGTTGTCCCACGTTGTCCCACGTTGTCCCACGTTGTCCCACGTTGTCCCACGGTGTCCCACGGTGTCCAACGGTGTCCAACGATGTCCAACGGTGTCCAACGGTGTCCCACGATGTCCACCGATGTCCAACGGTGTCCAACGGTGTCCAACGGTGTCCAACGGTGTCCAACGATGTCCAACGATGTCCAACGATGTCCAACGGTGTCCAACGATGTCCAACGATGTCCAACGGTGTCCCACGATGTCCAACGATGTCCAACGATGTCCCACGGTGTCCAACGGTGTCCCACGTTGTCCCACGTTGTCCCACGTTGTCCCACGTTGTCCCACGTTGTCCCACGTTGTCCCACGTTGTCCCACGTTGTCCAACGGTGTCCCACGGTGTCCAACGGTGTCCCACGATGTCCAACGATGTCCAACGATGTCCAACGGTGTCCAACGGTGTCCCACGTTGTCCCACGTTGTCCCACGTTGTCCCACGGTGTCCAACGATGTCCAACGGTGTCCCACGTTGTCCAACGGTGTCCCACGTTGTCCCACGTTGTCCCACGTTGTCCCACGTTGTCCCACGATGTCCCACGTTGTCCCACGTTGTCCCACGTTGTCCCACGTTGTCCCACGGTGTCCAACGATGTCCAACGGTGTCCCACGTTGTCCCACGTTGTCCCACGTTGTCCCACGTTGTCCCACGTTGTCCCACGATGTTCCACGTTGTCCCACGTTGTCCCACGTTGTCCCACGTTGTCCCACGTTGTCCCACGTTGTCCCACGTTGTCCCACGTTGTCCCACGTTGTCCCACGGTGTCCAACGATGTCCAACGGTGTCCAACGATGTCCAACGGTGTCCCACGATGTCCAACGATGTCCAACGATGTCCAACGGTGTCCAACGGTGTCCCACGATGTCCCACGTTGTCCCACGTTGTCCCACGGTGTCCAACGATGTCCAACGGTGTCCCACGTTGTCCAACGGTGTCCCACGTTGTCCCACGTTGTCCCACGTTGTCCCATGTTGTCCCACGTTGTTCCACGATGTCCCACGTTGTCCCACGTTGTCCCACGTTGTCCCACGTTGTCCCACGTTGTCCCACGTTGTCCCACGTTGTCCCACGTTGTCCCACGGTGTCCAACGATGTCCAACGTTGTCCAACGGTGTCCCACGGTGTCCCACGGTGTCCAACGGTGTCCCACGTTGTCCCACGTTGTCCCACGTTGTCCCACGTTGTCCCACGTTGTCCCACGTTGTCCCACGTTGTTCCATGGTTTCCCACGTTGTCCCACGTTGTCCCACGTTGTCCCACGGTGTCCAACGATGTCCAACGGTGTCCAACGGTGTCCCACGGTGTCCAACGGTGTCCCACGTTGTCCCACGTTGTCCCACGTTGTCCCACGTTGTCCCACGTTGTCCAACGGTGTCCCACGGTGTCGAACGGTGTCCCACGTTGTCCCACGTTGTCCCACGTTGTCCCACGTTGTCCCACGGTGTCCAACGGTGTCCCACGGTGTCCAACGGTGTCCAACGGTGTCCCACGATGTCCACCGATGTCCAGCGGTGTCCAACGGTGTCCAACGGTGTCCAACGGTGTCCAACGATGTCCAACGATGTCCAACGATGTCCAACGATGTCCAACGATGTCCAACGGTGTCCCACGATGTCCAACGATGTCCAACGATGTCCAACGGTGTCCAACGGTGTCCCACGTTGTCCCACGTTGTCCCACGTTGTCCCACGGTGTCCAACGATGTTCAACGGTGTCCCACGTTGTCCAACGGTGTCCCACGTTGTCCCACGTTGTCCCACGTTGTCCCACGTTGTCCCACGATGTCCCACGTTGTCCCACGTTGTCCCACGTTGTCCCACGTTGTCCCTTGTTGTCCCACGTTGTCCCACGTTGTCCCACGTTGTCCCACGTTGTCCCACGTTGTCCCACGTTGTCCCACGGTGTCCAACGGTGTCCAACGATGTCCAACGGTGTCCAACGGTGTCCCACGGTGTCCAACGGTGTCCCACGTTGTCCCACGTTGTCCCACGTTGTCCCACGTTGTCCCACGTTGTCCCACGTTGTCCAACGATGTCCAACGGTGTCCCACGTTGTCCCACGTTGTCCCACGTTGTCCCACGTTGTTCCATGGTTTCCCACGTTGTCCCACGTTGTCCCACGTTGTCCCACGGTGTCCAACGATGTCCAACGGTGTCCAACGGTGTCCAACGGTGTCCAACGATGTCCAACGGTGTCCAGCGATGTCCAACGGTGTCCCACGATGGTCAACGATGTCCAACGATGTCCAACGGTGTCCAACGGTGTCCCACGTTGTCCCACGTTGTCCCACGTTGTCCCACGTTGTCCCACGATGTCCAACGGTGTCCAACGTTGTCCCACGTTGTCCCACGTTGTCCCTTGTTGTCCCACGTTGTCCCACGTTGTCCCACGTTGTCCCACGTTGTCCCACGTTGTCCCACGTTGTCCCACGGTGTCCAACGGTGTCCAACGATGTCCAACGGTGTCCAACGGTGTCCCACGTTGTCCCACGTTGTCCCACGTTGTCCCACGGTGTCCAACGATGCCCAACGGTGTCCCACGTTGTCCCACGTTGTCCCACGTTGTCCCACGATGTCCAACGGTGTCCCACGATGTCCAACGATGTCCAACGATGTCCAACGGTGTCCAACGGTGTCCCACGTTGTCCCACGTTGTCCCTCGTTGTCCCACGGTGTCCAGCGATGTCCAACGGTGTCCCACGTTGTCCAACGGTGTCCCACGTTGTCCAACGGTGTCCCACGTTGTCCCACGTTGTCCCACGTTGTCCCACGTTGTCCCACGGTGTCCAACGATGTCCAACGGTGTCCAACGGTGTCCCACGGTGTCCAACGGTGTCCCACGTTGTCCCACGTTGTCCCACGTTGTCCCACGTTGTCCCACGTTGTCCCACGTTGTCCAACGATGTCCAACGGTGTCCCACGTTGTCCCACGTTGTCCCACGTTGTCCCACGTTGTTCCATGGTTTCCCACGTTGTCCCACGTTGTCCCACGTTGTCCCACGGTGTCCAACGATGTCCAACGGTGTCCAACGGTGTCCAACGGTGTCCAACGATGTCCAACGGTGTCCAGCGATGTCCAACGGTGTCCCACGATGGTCAACGATGTCCAACGATGTCCAACGGTGTCCAACGGTGTCCCACGTTGTCCCACGTTGTCCCACGTTGTCCCACGGTGTCCAACGATGTCCAACGGTGTCCAACGATGTCCAACGATGTCCAACGATGTCCAACGGTGTCCAACGGTGTCCCACGTTGTCCCACGTTGTCCCACGTTGTCCCACGGTGTCCAACGATGTCCAACGGTGTCCCACGTTGTCCAACGGTGTCCCACGTTGTCCCACGTTGTCCCACGTTGTCCCACGTTGTCCCACGATGTCCCACGTTGTCCCACGTTGTCCCACGTTGTCCCACGTTGTCCCACGTTTTCCCACGTTGTCCCACGTTGTCCCACGTTGTCCCACGTTGTCCCACGTTGTCCCACGTTGTCCCACGGTGTCCAACGGTGTCCAACGATGTCCAACGGTGTCCAACGGTGTCCCACGTTGTCCCACGTTGTCCCACGTTGTCCCACGGTGTCCAACGATGTCCAACGGTGTCCCACGTTGTCCCACGTTGTCCCACGTTGTCCCACGATGTCCCACGTTGTCCCACGTTGTCCCACGTTGTCCCACGTTGTCCCACGTTGTCCCACGTTGTCCCACGTTGTCCCACGTTGTCCCACGTTGTCCCACGGTGTCCAACGATGTCCAACGGTGTCCAACGATGTCCAACGGTGTCCCACGATGTCCAACGATGTCCAACGATGTCCAACGGTGTCCAACGGTGTCCCACGTTGTCCCACGTTGTCCCACGTTGTCCCACGGTGTCCAACGATGTCCAACGGTGTCCCACGTTGTCCAACGGTGTCCCACGTTGTCCCACGTTGTCCCACGTTGTCCCACGGTGTCCAACGATGTCCAACGGTGTCCAACGGTGTCCCACGGTGTCCAACGGTGTCCCACGTTGTCCCACGTTGTCCCACGTTGTCCCACGTTGTCCCACGTTGTCCCACGTTGTCCCACGTTGTCCAACGATGTCCAACGGTGTCCCACGTTGTCCCACGTTGTCCCACGTTGTCCCACGTTGTTCCATGGTTTCCCACGTTGTCCCACGTTGTCCCACGTTGTCCCACGGTGTCCAACGATGTCCAACGGTGTCCAACGGTGTCCAACGGTGGCCAACGATGTCCAACGGTGACCAACGATGTCCAACGGTGTCCCACGATGTCCAACGATGTCCAACGATGTCCAACGGTGTCCAGCGGTGTCCCACGTTGTCCCACGTTGTCCCACGTTGTCCCACGGTGTCCAACGATGTCCAACGGTGTCCAACGATGTCCAACGATGTCCAACGGTGTCCCACGATGTCCAACGATGTCCAACAATGTCCAACGGTGTCCAACGGTGTCCCACGTTGTCCCACGTTGTCCCACGTTGTCCCACGGTGTCCAACGATGCCCAACGGTGTCCCACGTTGTCCCACGTTGTCCCACGTTGTCCCACGTTGTCCCACGTTGTCCCACGTTGTCCCACGTTGTCCCACGTTGTCCCACGTTGTCCCACGTTGTCCCACGTTGTCCCACGGTGTCCAACGATGTCCAACGGTGTCCCACGTTGTCCAACGGTGTCCCACGTTGTCCCACGTTGTCCCACGTTGTCCCACGTTGTCCCACGATGTCCAACGGTGTCCAACGATGTCCAACGGTGTCCCACGATGTCCAACGATATCCAACGATGTCCAACGGTGTCCAACGGTGTCCCACGTTGTCCCACGTTGTCCCACGTTGTCCCACGGTGTCCAGCGATGTCCAACGGTGTCCCACGTTGTCCAACGGTGTCCCACGTTGTCCCACGTTGTCCCACGTTGTCCCACGGTGTCCAACGATGTCCAACGGTGTCCAACGGTGTCCCACGGTGTCCAACGGTGTCCCACGTTGTCCCACGTTGTCCCACGTTGTCCCACGTTGTCCCACGTTGTCCCACGTTGTCCAACGATGTCCAACGGTGTCCCACGTTGTCCCACGTTGTCCCACGTTGTCCCACGTTGTTCCATGGTTTCCCACGTTGTCCCACGTTGTCCCACGTTGTCCCACGGTGTCCAACGATGTCCAACGGTGTCCAACGGTGTCCAACGGTGTCCAACGATGTCCAACGGTGTCCAACGATGTCCAACGGTGTCCCACGATGTCCAACGATGTCCAACGATGTCCAACGGTGTCCAACGGTGTCCCACGTTGTCCCACGTTGTCCCACGTTGTCCCACGGTGTCCAACGATGTCCAACGGTGTCCAACGATGTCCAACGATGTCCAACGGTGTCCCACGATGTCCAACGATGTCCAACAATGTCCAACGGTGTCCAACGGTGTCCCACGTTGTCCCACGTTGTCCCACGTTGTCCCACGGTGTCCAACGATGCCCAACGGTGTCCCACGTTGTCCCACGTTGTCCCACGTTGTCCCACGTTGTCCCACGTTGTCCCACGTTGTCCCACGTTGTCCCACGTTGTCCCACGTTGTCCCACGTTGTCCCACGTTGTCCCACGGTGTCCAACGATGTCCAACGGTGTCCCACGTTGTCCAACGGTGTCCCACGTTGTCCCACGTTGTCCCACGTTGTCCCACGATGTCCAACGGTGTCCAACGATGTCCAACGGTGTCCCACGATGTCCAACGATATCCAACGATGTCCAACGGTGTCCAACGGTGTCCCACGTTGTCCCACGTTGTCCCACGTTGTCCCACGGTGTCCAGCGATGTCCAACGGTGTCCCACGTTGTCCAACGGTGTCCCACGTTGTCCCACGTTGTCCCACGGTGTCCCACGGTGTCCAACGATGTCCAACGGTGTCCAACGGTGTCCCACGGTGTCCAACGGTGTCCCACGTTGTCCCACGTTGTCCCACGTTGTCCCACGTTGTCCCACGTTGTCCCACGTTGTCCAACGATGTCCAACGGTGTCCCACGTTGTCCCACGTTGTCCCACGTTGTCCCACGTTGTTCCATGGTTTCCCACGTTGTCCCACGTTGTCCCACGTTGTCCCACGGTGTCCAACGATGTCCAACGGTGTCCAACGGTGTCCAACGGTGTCCAACGATGTCCAACGATGTCCAGCGATGTCCAACGGTGTCCAACGATGTCCAACGATGTCCCACGTTGTCCCACGTTGTCCCACGTTGTCCCACGTTGTCCCACGTTGTCCCACGTTGTCCAACGATGTCCAACGGTGTCCCACGTTGTCCCACGTTGTCCCACGTTGTTCCATGGTTTCCCACGTTGTCCCACGTTGTCCCACGTTGTCCCACGGTGTCCAACGATGTCCAACGGTGTCCAACGGTGTCCAACGGTGTCCAACGATGTCCAACGGTGTCCAACGATGTCCAACGGTGTCCCACGATGTCCAACGATGTCCAACGATGTCCAACGGTGTCCAACGGTGTCCCACGTTGTCCCACGTTGTCCCACGTTGTCCCACGGTGTCCAACGATGTCCAACGGTGTCCAACGATGTCCAACGATGTCCAAAGGTGTCCCACGATGTCCAACGATGTCCAACAATGTCCAACGGTGTCCAACGGTGTCCCACGTTGTCCCACGTTGTCCCACGTTGTCCCACGGTGTCCAACGATGTCCAACGGTGTCCCACGTTGTCCCACGTTGTCCCACGTTGTCCCACGTTGTCCCACGTTGTCCCACGTTGTCCCACGTTGTCCCACGTTGTCCCACGTTGTCCCACGTTGTCCCACGTTGTCCCACGTTGTCCCACGTTGTCCCACGTTGTCCCACGTTGTCCCACGTTGTCCCACGTTGTCCCACGGTGTCCAACGATGTCCAACGGTGTCCCACGATGTCCAACAATGTCCAACGGTGTCCAACGGTGTCCCACGTTGTCCCACGTTGTCCCACGTTGTCCCACGGTGTCCAACGATGCCCAACGGTGTCCCACGTTGTCCCACGTTGTCCCACGTTGTCCCACGTTGTTCCATGGTTTCCCACGTTGTCCCACGTTGTCCCACGTTGTCCCACGGTGTCCAACGATGTCCAACGGTGTCCAACGGTGTCCCACGGTGTCCAACGGTGTCCCACGTTGTCCCACGTTGTCCCACGTTGTCCCACGTTGTCCCACGTTGTCCCACGTTGTCCCACGTTGTCCCACGTTGTCCCACGTTGTCCCACGTTGTCCCACGTTGTCCCACGTTGTCCCACGATGTCCCACGTTGTCCCACGTTGTCCCACGTTGTCCCACGTTGTCCCACGTTGTCCCACGTTGTCCCACGTTGTCCCACGTTGTCCCACGTTGTCCCACGTTGTCCCACGGTGTCCAACGGTGTCCAACGATGTCCAACGGTGTCCAACGGTGTCCCACGTTGTCCCACGTTGTCCCACGTTGTCCCACGGTGTCCAACGATGTCCAACGGTGTCCCACGTTGTCCCACGTTGTCCCACGTTGTCCCACGATGTCCCACGTTGTCCCACGTTGTCCCACGTTGTCCCACGTTGTCCCACGTTGTCCCACGTTGTCCCACGTTGTCCCACGTTGTCCCACGTTGTCCCACGGTGTCCAACGATGTCCAACGGTGTCCAACGATGTCCAACGGTGTCCCACGATGTCCAACGATGTCCAACGATGTCCAACGGTGTCCAACGGTGTCCCACGTTGTCCCACGTTGTCCCACGTTGTCCCACGGTGTCCAGCGATGTCCAACGGTGTCCCACGTTGTCCAACGGTGTCCCACGTTGTCCCACGTTGTCCCACGTTGTCCCACGGTGTCCAACGATGTCCAACGGTGTCCAACGGTGTCCCACGGTGTCCAACGGTGTCCCACGTTGTCCCACGTTGTCCCACGTTGTCCCACGTTGTCCCACGTTGTCCAACGATGTCCAACGGTGTCCCACGTTGTCCCACGTTGTCCCACGTTGTCCCACGTTGTTCCATGGTTTCCCACGTTGTCCCACGTTGTCCCACGTTGTCCCACGGTGTGCAACGATGTCCAACGGTGTCCAACGGTGTCCAACGGTGTCCAACGATGTCCAACGGTGTCCAACGATGTCCAACGGTGTCCCACGTTGTCCCACGTTGTCCCACGTTGTCCCACGGTGTCCAACGATGTCCAACGGTGTCCAACGGTGTCCAACGGTGTCCCACGGTGTCCAACGGTGTCCCACGTTGTCCCACGTTGTCCCACGTTGTCCCACGTTGTCCCACGTTGTCCCACGTTGTCCAACGATGTCCAACGGTGTCCCACGTTGTCCCACGTTGTCCCACGTTGTCCCACGTTGTTCCATGGTTTCCCACGTTGTCCCACGTTGTCCCACGTTGTCCCACGGTGTCCAACGATGTCCAACGGTGTCCAACGGTGTCCAACGGTGTCCAACGATGTCCAACGATGTCCAGCGATGTCCAACGGTGTCCAACGATGTCCAACGATGTCCAACGATGTCCAACGGTGTCCAACGGTGTCCCACGTTGTCCCACGTTGTCCCACGTTGTCCCACGGTGTCCAACGATGTCCAACGATGTCCAACGGTGTCCAACGGTGTCCAACGGTGTCCAACGATGTCCAACGGTGTCCAACGATGTCCAACGGTGTCCCACGATGTCCAACGATGTCCAACGATGTCCAACGGTGTCCAACGGTGTCCCACGTTGTCCAACGGTGTCCAACGGTGTCCCACGTTGTCCCACGTTGTCCCACGTTGTCCCACGGTGTCCAGCGATGTCCAACGGTGTCCCACGTTGTCCCACGTTGTCCCACGTTGTCCCACGTTGTCCCACGTTGTCCAACGATGTCCAACGGTGTCCCACGATGTCCAACGATGTCCAACAATGTCCAACGGTGTCCAACGGTGTCCCACGTTGTCCCACGTTGTCCCACGTTGTCCCACGGTGTCCAACGATGCCCAACGGTGTCCCACGTTGTCCCACGTTGTCGCACGTTGTCCCGCGTTGTCCCACGTTGTCCCACGTTGTCCCACGTTGTCCCACGTTGTCCCACGTTGTCCCACGTTGTCCCACGGTGTCCAACGATGTCCAACGGTGTCCCACGTTGTCCAACGGTGTCCCACGTTGTCCCACGTTGTCCCACGTTGTCCCACGTTGTCCCACGTTGTCCCACGGTGTCCAACGATGTCCAACGGTGTCCAACGGTGTCCAACGGTGTCCCACGGTGTCCAACGGTGTCCCACGTTGTCCCACGTTGTCCCACGTTGTCCCACGTTGTCCCACGTTGTCCCACGTTGTCCAACGATGTCCAACGGTGTCCCACGTTGTCCCACGTTGTCCCACGTTGTCCCACGTTGTTCCATGGTTTCCCACGTTGTCCCACGTTGTCCCACGTTGTCCCACGGTGTCCAACGATGTCCAACGGTGTCCAACGGTGTCCAACGGTGTCCAACGATGTCCAACGATGTCCAGCGATGTCCAACGGTGTCCAACGATGTCCAACGATGTCCAACGATGTCCAACGGTGTCCAACGGTGTCCCACGTTGTCCCACGTTGTCCCACGTTGTCCCACGGTGTCCAACGATGTCCAACGATGTCCAACGGTGTCCAACGGTGTCCAACGGTGTCCAACGATGTCCAACGGTGTCCAACGATGTCCAACGGTGTCCCACGATGTCCAACGATGTCCAACGATGTCCAACGGTGTCCAACGGTGTCCCACGTTGTCCAACGGTGTCCAACGGTGTCCCACGTTGTCCCACGTTGTCCCACGTTGTCCCACGGTGTCCAGCGGTGTCCAACGGTGTCCCACGTTGTCCCACGTTGTCCCACGTTGTCCCACGTTGTCCCACGTTGTCCCACGTTGTCCAACGATGTCCAACGGTGTCCCACGTTGTCCCACGTTGTCCCACGTTGTCCCACGTTGTTCCATGGTTTCCCACGTTGTCCCACGTTGTCCCACGTTGTCCCACGGTGTCCAACGATGTCCAACGGTGTCCAACGGTGTCCAACGGTGTCCAACGATGTCCAACGGTGTCCAACGATGTCCAACGGTGTCCCACGATGTCCAACGATGTCCAACGATGTCCAACGGTGTCCAACGGTGTCCCACGTTGTCCCACGTTGTCCCACGTTGTCCCACGGTGTCCAACGATGTCCAACGGTGTCCAACGATGTCCAACGATGTCCAACGGTGTCCCACGATGTCCAACGATGTCCAACAATGTCCAGCGGTGTCCAACGGTGTCCCACGTTGTCCCACGTTGTCCCACGTTGTCCCACGGTGTCCAACGATGCCCAACGGTGTCCCACGTTGTCCCACGTTGTCCCACGTTGTCCCACGTTGTCCCACGTTGTCCCACGTTGTCCCACGTTGTCCCACGTTGTCCCACGTTGTCCCACGTTGTCCCACGTTGTCCCACGTTGTCCCACGTTGTCCCACGTTGTCCCACGTTGTCCCACGTTGTCCCACGTTGTCCCACGGTGTCCAACGAAGCCCAACGGTGTCCCACGTTGTCCCACGTTGTCCCACGTTGTCCCACGTTGTCCCACGTTGTCCCACGGTGTCCCACGTTGTCCCACGTTGTCCCACGTTGTCCCACGTTGTCCCACGTTGTCCCACGTTGTCCCACGGTGTCCAACGGTGTCCAACGATGTCCAACGGTGTCCAACGGTGTCCCACGTTGTCCCACGTTGTCCCACGTTGTCCCACGGTGTCCAACGATGCCCAACGGTGTCCCACGTTGTCCCACGTTGTCCCACGTTGTCCCACGATGTCCAACGGTGTCCCACGATGTCCAACGATGTCCAACGATGTCCAACGGTGTCCAACGGTGTCCCACGTTGTCCCACGTTGTCCCTCGTTGTCCCACGGTGTCCAGCGATGTCCAACGGTGTCCCACGTTGTCCAACGGTGTCCCACGTTGTCCCACGTTGTCCCACGTTGTCCCACGTTGTCCCACGTTGTCCCACGGTGTCCAACGATGTCCAACGGTGTCCAACGGTGTCCCACGGTGTCCAACGGTGTCCCACGTTGTCCCACGTTGTCCCACGTTGTCCCACGTTGTCCCACGTTGTCCCACGTTGTCCAACGATGTCCAACGGTGTCCCACGTTGTCCCACGTTGTCCCACGTTGTCCCACGTTGTCCCACGTTGTCCCACGTTGTCCCACGTTGTCCCACGTTGTCCCACGGTGTCCAACGATGTCCAACGGTGTCCAACGGTGTCCAACGGTGTCCAACGATGTCCAACGGTGTCCAACGATGTCCAACGGTGTCCCACGATGTCCAACGATGTCCAACGATGTCCAACGGTGTCCAACGGTGTCCCACGTTGTCCCACGTTGTCCCACGTTGTCCCACGGTGTCCAACGATGTCCAACGGTGTCCAACGATGTCCAACGATGTCCAACGATGTCCAACGGTGTCCAACGATGTCCAACGATGTCCAACGGTGTCCCACGATGTCCAACGATGTCCAACGATGTCCAACGGTGTCCAACGGTGTCCCACGTTGTCCCACGTTGTCCCACGTTGTCCCACGGTGTCCAACGATGTCCAACGGTGTCCCACGTTGTCCAACGGTGTCCCACGTTGTCCCACGTTGTCCCACGTTGTCCCACGTTGTCCCACGATGTCCCACGTTGTCCCACGTTGTCCCACGTTGTCCCACGTTGTCCCACGTTGTCCCACGATGTCCCACGTTGTCCCACGTTGTCCCACGTTGTCCCACGTTGTCCCACGTTGTCCCACGTTGTCCCACGTTGTCCCACGTTGTCCCACGTTGTCCCACGGTGTCCAACGATGTCCAACGGTGTCCAACGATGTCCAACGGTGTCCCACGATGTCCAACGATGTCCAACGATGTCCAACGGTGTCCAACGGTGTCCCACGTTGTCCCACGTTGTCCCACGTTGTCCCACGGTGTCCAGCGATGTCCAACGGTGTCCCACGTTGTCCAACGGTGTCCCACGTTGTCCCACGTTGTCCCACGTTGTCCCACGGTGTCCAACGATGTCCAACGGTGTCCAACGGTGTCCCACGGTGTCCAACGGTGTCCCACGTTGTCCCACGTTGTCCCACGTTGTCCCACGTTGTCCCACGTTGTCCCACGTTGTCCCACGTTGTCCAACGATGTCCAACGGTGTCCCACGTTGTCCCACGTTGTCCCACGTTGTCCCACGTTGTTCCATGGTTTCCCACGTTGTCCCACGTTGTCCCACGTTGTCCCACGGTGTCCAACGATGTCCAACGGTGTCCAACGGTGTCCAACGGTGTCCAACGATGTCCAACGGTGTCCAACGATGTCCAACGGTGTCCCACGATGTCCAACGATGTCCAACGATGTCCAACGGTGTCCAACGGTGTCCCACGTTGTCCCACGTTGTCCCACGTTGTCCCACGGTGTCCAACGATGTCCAACGGTGTCCAACGATGTCCAACGATGTCCAACGGTGTCCCACGATGTCCAACGATGTCCAACAATGTCCAACGGTGTCCAACGGTGTCCCACGTTGTCCCACGTTGTCCCACGTTGTCCCACGGTGTCCAACGATGCCCAACGGTGTCCCACGTTGTCCCACGTTGTCCCACGTTGTCCCACGTTGTCCCACGTTGTCCCACGTTGTCCCACGTTGTCCCACGTTGTCCCACGTTGTCCCACGTTGTCCCACGTTGTCCCACGGTGTCCAACGATGTCCAACGGTGTCCCACGTTGTCCAACGGTGTCCCACGTTGTCCCACGTTGTCCCACGTTGTCCCACGATGTCCAACGGTGTCCAACGATGTCCAACGGTGTCCCACGATGTCCAACGATATCCAACGATGTCCAACGGTGTCCAACGGTGTCCCACGTTGTCCCACGTTGTCCCACGTTGTCCCACGGTGTCCAGCGATGTCCAACGGTGTCCCACGTTGTCCAACGGTGTCCCACGTTGTCCCACGTTGTCCCACGTTGTCCCACGGTGTCCAACGATGTCCAACGGTGTCCAACGGTGTCCCACGGTGTCCAACGGTGTCCCACGTTGTCCCACGTTGTCCCACGTTGTCCCACGTTGTCCCACGTTGTCCCACGTTGTCCAACGATGTCCAACGGTGTCCCACGTTGTCCCACGTTGTCCCACGTTGTCCCACGTTGTTCCATGGTTTCCCACGTTGTCCCACGTTGTCCCACGTTGTCCCACGGTGTCCAACGATGTCCAACGGTGTCCAACGGTGTCCAACGGTGTCCAACGATGTCCAACGGTGTCCAACGATGTCCAACGGTGTCCCACGATGTCCAACGATGTCCAACGATGTCCAACGGTGTCCAACGGTGTCCCACGTTGTCCCACGTTGTCCCACGTTGTCCCACGGTGTCCAACGATGTCCAACGGTGTCCAACGATGTCCAACGATGTCCAACGGTGTCCCACGATGTCCAACGATGTCCAACAATGTCCAACGGTGTCCAACGGTGTCCCACGTTGTCCCACGTTGTCCCACGTTGTCCCACGGTGTCCAACGATGCCCAACGGTGTCCCACGTTGTCCCACGTTGTCCCACGTTGTCCCACGTTGTCCCACGTTGTCCCACGTTGTCCCACGTTGTCCCACGTTGTCCCACGTTGTCCCACGGTGTCCAACGATGTCCAACGGTGTCCCACGTTGTCCAACGGTGTCCCACGTTGTCCCACGTTGTCCCACGTTGTCCCACGTTGTCCCACGATGTCCAACGGTGTCCAACGATGTCCAACGGTGTCCCACGATGTCCAACGATATCCAACGATGTCCAACGGTGTCCAACGGTGTCCCACGTTGTCCCACGTTGTCCCACGTTGTCCCACGGTGTCCCACGTTGTCCAACGGTGTCCCACGTTGTCCCACGTTGTCCCACGTTGTCCCACGGTGTCCAACGATGTCCAACGGTGTCCAACGGTGTCCCACGGTGTCCAACGGTGTCCCACGTTGTCCCACGTTGTCCCACGTTGTCCCACGTTGTCCCACGTTGTCCCACGTTGTCCAACGATGTCCAACGGTGTCCCACGTTGTCCCACGTTGTCCCACGTTGTCCCACGTTGTTCCATGGTGTCCCACGTTGTCCCACGTTGTCCCACGTTGTCCCACGGTGTCCAACGATGTCCAACGGTGTCCAACGGTGTCCAACGGTGTCCAACGATGTCCAACGATGTCCAGCGATGTCCAACGGTGTCCAACGATGTCCAACGATGTCCCACGTTGTCCCACGTTGTCCCACGTTGTCCCACGTTGTCCCACGTTGTCCCACGTTGTCCAACGATGTCCAACGGTGTCCCACGTTGTCCCACGTTGTCCCACGTTGTCCCACGTTGTTCCATGGTTTCCCACGTTGTCCCACGTTGTCCCACGTTGTCCCACGGTGTCCAACGATGTCCAACGGTGTCCAACGATGTCCAACGATGTCCAACGGTGTCCCACGATGTCCAACGATGTCCAACAATGTCCAACGGTGTCCAACGGTGTCCCACGTTGTCCCACGTTGTCCCACGTTGTCCCACGGTGTCCAACGATGCCCAACGGTGTCCCACGTTGTCCCACGTTGTCCCACGTTGTCCCACGTTGTCCCACGTTGTCCCACGTTGTCCCACGTTGTCCCACGTTGTCCCACGTTGTCCCACGTTGTCCCACGTTGTCCCACGTTGTCCCACGTTGTCCCACGTTGTCCCACGTTGTCCCACGTTGTCCCACGTTGTCCCACGGTGTCCAACGATGTCCAACGGTGTCCCACGATGTCCAACAATGTCCAACGGTGTCCAACGGTGTCCCACGTTGTCCCACGTTGCCCCACGTTGTCCCACGGTGTCCAACGATGCCCAACGGTGTCCCACGTTGTCCCACGTTGTCCCACGTTGTCCCACGTTGTTCCATGGTTTCCCACGTTGTCCCACGTTGTCCCACGTTGTCCCACGGTGTCCAACGATGTCCAACGGTGTCCAACGGTGTCCCACGGTGTCCAACGGTGTCCCACGTTGTCCCACGTTGTCCCACGTTGTCCCACGTTGTCCAACGATGTCCAACGGTGTCCCACGTTGTCCCACGTTGTCCCACGTTGTCCCACGTTGTTCCATGGTTTCCCACGTTGTCCCACGTTGTCCCACGTTGTCCCACGGTGTCCAACGATGTCCAACGGTGTCCAACGGTGTCCAACGGTGTCCAACGATGTCCAACGATGTCCAGCGATGTCCAACGGTGTACAACGATGTCCAACGATGTCCCACGTTGTCCCACGTTGTCCCACGTTGTCCCACGTTGTCCCACGTTGTCCCACGTTGTCCAACGATGTCCAACGGTGTCCCACGTTGTCCCACGTTGTCCCACGTTGTCCCACGTTGTTCCATGGTTTCCCACGTTGTCCCACGTTGTCCCACGTTGTCCCACGGTGTCCAACGATGTCCAACGGTGTCCAACGATGTCCAACGATGTCCAACGGTGTCCCACGATGTCCAACGATGTCCAACAATGTCCAACGGTGTCCAACGGTGTCCCACGTTGTCCCACGTTGTCCCACGTTGTCCCACGGTGTCCAACGATGCCCAACGGTGTCCCACGTTGTCCCACGTTGTCCCACGTTGTCCCACGTTGTCCCACGTTGTCCCACGTTGTCCCACGGTGTCCAACGATGTCCAACGGTGTCCCACGATGTCCAACAATGTCCAACGGTGTCCAACGGTGTCCCACGTTGTCCCACGTTGTCCCACGTTGTCCCACGGTGTCCAACGATGCCCAACGGTGTCCCACGTTGTCCCACGTTGTCCCACGTTGTCCCACGTTGTTCCATGGTTTCCCACGTTGTCCCACGTTGTCCCACGTTGTCCCACGGTGTCCAACGATGTCCAACGGTGTCCAACGGTGTCCCACGGTGTCCAACGGTGTCCCACGTTGTCCCACGTTGTCCCACGTTGTCCCACGGTGTCCAACGATGTCCAACGGTGTCCCACGATGTCCAACAATGTCCAACGGTGTCCCAAGTTGTCCCACGGTGTCCAACGATGTCCAACGGTGTCCAACGGTGTCCCACGGTGTCCAACGGTGTCCCACGTTGTCCCACGTTGTCCCACGTTGTCCCACGTTGTCCCACGTTGTCCCACGTTGTCCAACGATGTCCAACGGTGTCCCACGTTGTCCCACGTTGTCCCACGTTGTCCCACGTTGTTCCATGGTTTCCCACGTTGTCCCACGTTGTCCCACGTTGTCCCACGGTGTGCAACGATGTCCAACGGTGTCCAACGGTGTCCAACGGTGTCCAACGATGTCCAACGGTGTCCAACGATGTCCAACGGTGTCCCACGATGTCCAACGATGTCCAACGATGTCCAACGGTGTCCAACGGTGTCCCACGTTGTCCCACGTTGTCCCACGTTGTCCCACGGTGTCCAACGATGTCCAACGGTGTCCAACGATGTCCAACGATGTCCAACGGTGTCCCACGATGTCCAACGATGTCCAACAATGTCCAACGGTGTCCAACGGTGTCCCACGTTGTCCCACGTTGTCCCACGTTGTCCCACGGTGTCCAACGATGCCCAACGGTGTCCCACGTTGTCCCACGTTGTCGCACGTTGTCCCACGTTGTCCCACGTTGTCCCACGTTGTCCCACGTTGTCCCACGTTGTCCCACGTTGTCCCACGTTGTCCCACGGTGTCCAACGATGTCCAACGGTGTCCCACGTTGTCCAACGGTGTCCCACGTTGTCCCACGTTGTCCCACGTTGTCCCACGTTGTCCCACGTTGTCCCACGGTGTCCAACGATGTCCAACGGTGTCCAACGGTGTCCAACGGTGTCCCACGGTGTCCAACGGTGTCCCACGTTGTCCCACGTTGTCCCACGTTGTCCCACGTTGTCCCACGTTGTCCCACGTTGTCCAACGATGTCCAACGGTGTCCCACGTTGTCCCACGTTGTCCCACGTTGTCCCACGTTGTTCCATGGTTTCCCACGTTGTCCCACGTTGTCCCACGTTGTCCCACGGTGTCCAACGATGTCCAACGGTGTCCAACGGTGTCCAACGGTGTCCAACGATGTCCAACGATGTCCAGCGATGTCCAACGGTGTCCAACGATGTCCAACGATGTCCAACGATGTCCAACGGTGTCCAACGGTGTCCCACGTTGTCCCACGTTGTCCCACGTTGTCCCACGGTGTCCAACGATGTCCAACGATGTCCAACGGTGTCCAACGGTGTCCAACGGTGTCCAACGATGTCCAACGGTGTCCAACGATGTCCAACGGTGTCCCACGATGTCCAACGATGACCAACGATGTCCAACGGTGTCCAACGGTGTCCCACGTTGTCCAACGGTGTCCAACGGTGTCCCACGTTGTCCCACGTTGTCCCACGTTGTCCCACGGTGTCCAGCGATGTCCAACGGTGTCCCACGTTGTCCCACGTTGTCCCACGTTGTCCCACGTTGTCCCACGTTGTCCCACGTTGTCCAACGATGTCCAACGGTGTCCCACGTTGTCCCACGTTGTCCCACGTTGTCCCACGTTGTTCCATGGTTTCCCACGTTGTCCCACGTTGTCCCACGTTGTCCCACGGTGTCCAACGATGTCCAACGGTGTCCAACGGTGTCCAACGGTGTCCAACGATGTCCAACGGTGTCCAACGATGTCCAACGGTGTCCCACGATGTCCAACGATGTCCAACGATGTCCAACGGTGTCCAACGGTGTCCCACGTTGTCCCACGTTGTCCCACGTTGTCCCACGGTGTCCAACGATGTCCAACGGTGTCCAACGATGTCCAACGATGTCCAACGGTGTCCCACGATGTCCAACGATGTCCAACAATGTCCAGCGGTGTCCAACGGTGTCCCACGTTGTCCCACGTTGTCCCACGTTGTCCCACGGTGTCCAACGATGCCCAACGGTGTCCCACGTTGTCCCACGTTGTCCCACGTTGTCCCACTATGTCCCACGTTGTCCCACGTTGTCCCACGTTGTCCCACGTTGTCCCACGTTGTCCCACGTTGTCCCACGTTGTCCCACGTTGTCCCACGGTGTCCAACGGTGTCCAACGATGTCCAACGGTGTCCCACGTTGTCCAACGATGTCCAACGGTGTCCCACGTTGTCCCACGTTGTCCCACGTTGTCCCACGTTGTCCCACGTTGTCCCACGTTGTCCCACGGTGTCCCACGGTGTCCCACGTTGTCCCACGGTGTCCCACGTTGTCCCACGTTGTTCCATGGTTTCCCACGTTGTCCCACGTTGTCCCACGTTGTCCCACGGTGTCCAACGATGTCCAACGGTGTCCAACGGGGTCCCACGGTGTCCCACGGTGTCCCACGTTGTCCCACGTTGTCCCACGTTGTCCCACGTTGTCCCACGTTGTCCAACGGTGTCCCACGCTGTCCAACGGTGTCCCACGTTGTCCCACGTTGTCCCACGTTGTCCCACGTTGTCCCACGTTGTCCCACGTTGTCCCACGTTGCCCACGGTGTCCAACGGTGTCCAACGATGTCCAACGGTGTCCAACGGTGTCCCACGTTGTCCCACGTTGTCCCACGTTGTCCCACGGTGTCCAACGATGCCCAACGGTGTCCCACGTTGTCCCACGTTGTCCCACGTTGTCCCACGTTGTCCCACGTTGTCCCACGTTGTCCCACGGTGTCCCACGGTGTCCCACGTTGTCCCACGTTGTCCCACGTTGTCCCACGTTGTTCCATGGTTTCCCACGTTGTCCCACGTTGTCCCACGTTGTCCAACGATGTCCAACGATGTCCAGCGATGTCCAACGGTGTCCAACGATGTCCAACGATGTCCCACGTTGTCCCACGTTGTCCCACGTTGTCCCACGTTGTCCCACGTTGTCCCACGTTGTCCAACGATGTCCAACGGTGTCCCACGTTGTCCCACGTTGTCCCACGTTGTCCCACGTTGTTCCATGGTTTCCCACGTTGTCCCACGTTGTCCCACGTTGTCCCACGGTGTCCCACGTTGTCCCACGGTGTCCAACGATGTCCAACGGTGTCCAACGATGTCCAACGATGTCCAACGGTGTCCCACGATGTCCAACGATGTCCAACAATGTCCAACGGTGTCCAACGGTGTCCCACGTTGTCCCACGTTGTCCCACGTTGTCCCACGGTGTCCAACGATGCCCAACGGTGTCCCACGTTGTCCCACGTTGTCCCACGTTGTCCCACGTTGTCCCACGGTGTCCAACGATGCCCAACGGTGTCCCACGTTGTCCCACGTTGTACCACGTTGTCCCACGTTGTCCCACGGTGTCCCACGGTGTCCCACGTTGTCCCACGTTGTCCCACGTTGTCCCACGTTGTTCCATGGTTCCCCACGTTGTCCGACGTTGTCCCACGTTGTCCCACGGTGTCCAACGATGTCCAACGGTGTCCAACGGTGTCCCACGGTGTCCAACGGTGTCCCACGTTGTCCCACGTTGTCCCACGTTGTCCCACGTTGTCCAACGGTGTCCCACGCTGTCCAACGGTGTCCCACGTTGTCCCACGTTGTCCCACGTTGTCCCACGTTGTCCCACGTTGTCCCACGTTGTCCCACGTTGTCCCACGGTGTCCAACGGTGTCCAACGATGTCCAACGGTGTCCAACGGTGTCCCACGATGTCCACCGATGTCCAACGGTGTCCAACGGTGTCCAACGGTGTCCAACGGTGTCCAACGATGTCCAACGATGTCCAACGGTGTCCCACGCTGTCCAACGGTGTCCCACGTTGTCCCACGTTGTCCCACGTTGTCCCACGTTGTCCCACGTTGTCCCACGGTGTCCAACGGTGTCCAACGATGTCCAACGGTGTCCAACGGTGTCCCACGATGTCCACCGATGTCCAACGGTGTCCAACGGTGTCCAACGGTGTCCAACGGTGTCCAACGATGTCCAACGATGTCCAACGATGTCCAACGGTGTCCAACGATGTCCAACGATGTCCAACGGTGTCCCACGATGTCCAACGATGTCCAACGATGTCCAACGGTGTCCAACGGTGTCCCACGTTGTCCCACGTTGTCCCACGTTGTCCCACGGTGTCCAACGATGTCCAACGGTGTCCCACGTTGTCCAACGGTGTCCCACGTTGTCCCACGTTGTCCCACGTTGTCCCACGTTGTCCCACGATGTCCCACGTTGTCCCACGTTGTCCCACGTTGTCCCACGTTGTCCCACGTTGTCCCACGTTGTCCCACGTTGTCCCACGTTGTCCCACGGTGTCCAACGGTGTCCAACGGTGTCCAACGGTGTCCCACGTTGTCCAACGATGTCCAACGGTGTCCCACGTTGTCCCACGTTGTCCCACGTTGTCCCACGTTGTCCCACGTTGTCCCACGTTGTCCCACGGTGTCCCACGGTGTCCCACGTTGTCCCACGTTGTCCCACGTTGTCCCACGTTGTTCCATGGTTTCCCACGTTGTCCCACGTTGTCCCACGTTGTCCCACGGTGTCCAACGATGTCCAACGGTGTCCAACGGGGTCCCACGGTGTCCAACGGTGTCCCACGTTGTCCCACGTTGTCCCACGTTGTCCCACGTTGTCCCACGTTGTCCAACGGTGTCCCACGCTGTCCAACGGTGTCCCACGTTGTCCCACGTTGTCCCACGTTGTCCCACGTTGTCCCACGTTGTCCCACGTTGTCCCACGTTGCCCACGGTGTCCAACGGTGTCCAACGATGTCCAACGGTGTCCAAAGGTGTCCCACGTTGTCCCACGTTGTCCCACGTTGTCCCACGGTGTCCAACGATGCCCAACGGTGTCCCACGTTGTCCCACGTTGTCCCACGTTGTCCCACGTTGTCCCACGTTGTCCCACGTTGTCCCACGGTGTCCCACGTTGTTCCATGGTTTCCCACGTTGTCCCACGTTGTCCCACGTTGTCCCACGGTGTCCAACGATGTCCAACGGTGTCCAACGATGTCCAACGATGTCCAACGGTGTCCCACGATGTCCAACGATGTCCAACAATGTCCAACGGTGTCCAACGGTGTCCCACGTTGTCCCACGTTGTCCCACGTTGTCCCACGGTGTCCAACGATGCCCAACGGTGTCCCACGTTGTCCCACGTTGTCCCACGTTGTCCCACGTTGTCCCACGTTGTCCCACGTTGTCCCACGTTGTCCCACGTTGTCCCACGTTGTCCCACGTTGTCCCACGTTGTCCCACGTTGTCCCACGTTGTCCCACGTTGTCCCACGTTGTCCCACGGTGTCCAACGATGTCCAACGGTGTCCCACGATGTCCAACAATGTCCAACGGTGTCCAACGGTGTCCCACGTTGTCCCACGTTGTCCCACGTTGTCCCACGTTGTTCCATGGTTTCCCACGTTGTCCCACGTTGTCCCACGTTGTCCCACGGTGTCCAACGATGTCCAACGGTGTCCAACGGTGTCCCACGGTGTCCAACGGTGTCCCACGTTGTCCCACGTTGTCCCACGTTGTCCCACGTTGTCCCACGTTGTCCAACGGTGTCCCACGGTGTCCAACGGTGTCCCACGTTGTCCCACGTTGTCCCACGTTGTCCAACGATGTCCAACGGTGTCCCACGTTGTCCAACGGTGTCCCACGTTGTCCCACGTTGTCCCACGTTGTCCCACGTTGTCCCACGATGTCCCACGTTGTCCCACGTTGTCCCACGTTGTCCCACGTTGTCCCACGTTGTCCCACGTTGTCCCACGTTGTCCCACGTTGTCCCACGGTGTCCCACGGTGTCCCACGTTGTCCCACGTTGTCCCACGTTGTCCCACGTTGTTCCATGGTTTCCCACGTTGTCCCACGTTGTCCCACGTTGTCCAACGATGTCCAACGATGTCCAGCGATGTCCAACGGTGTCCAACGATGTCCAACGATGTCCCACGTTGTCCCACGTTGTCCCACGTTGTCCCACGTTGTCCCACGTTGTCCCACGTTGTCCAACGATGTCCAACGGTGTCCCACGTTGTCCCACGTTGTCCCACGTTGTCCCACGTTGTTCCATGGTTTCCCACGTTGTCCCACGTTGTCCCACGTTGTCCCACGGTGTCCCACGTTGTCCCACGGTGTCCAACGATGTCCAACGGTGTCCAACGATGTCCAACGATGTCCAACGGTGTCCCACGATGTCCAACGATGTCCAACAATGTCCAACGGTGTCCAACGGTGTCCCACGTTGTCCCACGTTGTCCCACGTTGTCCCACGGTGTCCAACGATGCCCAACGGTGTCCCACGTTGTCCCACGTTGTCCCACGTTGTCCCACGTTGTCCCACGGTGTCCAACGATGCCCAACGGTGTCCCACGTTGTCCCACGTTGTCCCACGTTGTCCCACGTTGTCCCACGGTGTCCCACGGTGTCCCACGTTGTCCCACGTTGTCCCACGTTGTCCCACGTTGTTCCATGGTTCCCCACGTTGTCCGACGTTGTCCCACGTTGTCCCACGGTGTCCAACGATGTCCAACGGTGTCCAACGGTGTCCCACGGTGTCCAACGGTGTCCCACGTTGTCCCACGTTGTCCCACGTTGTCCCACGTTGTCCCACGGTGTCCCACGCTGTCCAACGGTGTCCCACGTTGTCCCACGTTGTCCCACGTTGTCCCACGTTGTCCCACGTTGTCCCACGTTGTCCCACGTTGTCCCACGGTGTCCAACGGTGTCCAACGATGTCCAACGGTGTCCAACGGTGTCCCACGATGTCCACCGATGTCCAACGGTGTCCAACGGTGTCCAACGGTGTCCAACGGTGTCCAACGATGTCCAACGATGTCCAACGGTGTCCCACGCTGTCCAACGGTGTCCCACGTTGTCCCACGTTGTCCCACGTTGTCCCACGTTGTCCCACGTTGTCCCACGGTGTCCAACGGTGTCCAACGATGTCCAACGGTGTCCAACGGTGTCCCACGATGTCCACCGATGTCCAACGGTGTCCAACGGTGTCCAACGGTGTCCAACGGTGTCCAACGATGTCCAACGATGTCCAACGATGTCCAACGGTGTCCAACGATGTCCAACGATGTCCAACGGTGTCCCACGATGTCCAACGATGTCCAACGATGTCCAACGGTGTCCAACGGTGTCCCACGTTGTCCCACGTTGTCCCACGTTGTCCCACGGTGTCCAACGATGTCCAACGGTGTCCCACGTTGTCCAACGGTGTCCCACGTTGTCCCACGTTGTCCCACGTTGTCCCACGTTGTCCCACGATGTCCCACGTTGTCCCACGTTGTCCCACGTTGTCCCACGTTGTCCCACGTTGTCCCACGTTGTCCCACGTTGTCCCACGTTGTCCCACGGTGTCCAACGGTGTCCAACGATGTCCAACGGTGTCCCACGTTGTCCAACGATGTCCAACGGTGTCCCACGTTGTCCCACGTTGTCCCACGTTGTCCCACGGTGTCCAACGATGCCCAACGGTGTCCCACGTTGTCCCACGTTGTCCCACGTTGTCCCACGTTGTCCCACGTTGTCCCACGTTGTCCCACGTTGTCCCACGTTGTCCCACGTTGTCCCACGTTGTCCCACGGTGTCCAACGATGTCCAACGGTGTCCCACGTTGTCCAACGGTGTCCCACGTTGTCCCACGTTGTCCCACGTTGTCCCACGTTGTCCCACGTTGTCCCACGGTGTCCAACGATGTCCAACGGTGTCCAACGGTGTCCAACGGTGTCCCACGGTGTCCAACGGTGTCCCACGTTGTCCCACGTTGTCCCACGTTGTCCCACGTTGTCCCACGTTGTCCAACGATGTCCAACGGTGTCCCACGTTGTCCCACGTTGTCCCACGTTGTCCCACGTTGTTCCACGGTTTCCCACGTTGTCCCACGTTGTCCCACGTTGTCCCACGGTGTCCAACGATGTCCAACGGTGTCCAACGGTGTCCAACGGTGTCCAACGATGTCCAACGATGTCCAGCGATGTCCAACGGTGTCCAACGATGTCCAACGATGTCCAACGATGTCCAACGGTGTCCAACGGTGTCCCACGTTGTCCCACGTTGTCCCACGTTGTCCCACGGTGTCCAACGATGTCCAACGATGTCCAACGGTGTCCAACGGTGTCCAACGGTGTCCAACGATGTCCAACGGTGTCCAACGATGTCCAACGGTGTCCCACGGTGTCCAACGATGTCCAACGATGTCCAACGGTGTCCAACGGTGTCCCACGTTGTCCAACGGTGTCCAACGGTGTCCCACGTTGTCCCACGTTGTCCCACGGTGTCCCACGGTGTCCAGCGATGTCCAACGGTGTCCCACGTTGTCCCACGTTGTCCCACGTTGTCCCACGTTGTCCCACGTTGTCCCACGTTGTCCAACGATGTCCAACGGTGTCCAACGTTGTCCCACGTTGTCCCACGTTGTCCCACGTTGTTCCATGGTTTCCCACGTTGTCCCACGTTGTCCCACGTTGTCCCACGGTGTCCAACGATGTCCAACGGTGTCCAACGGTGTCCAACGGTGTCCAACGATGTCCAACGGTGTCCAACGATGTCCAACGGTGTCCCACGATGTCCAACGATGTCCAACGATGTCCAACGGTGTCCAACGGTGTCCCACGTTGTCCCACGTTGTCCCACGTTGTCCCACGGTGTCCAACGATGTCCAACGGTGTCCAACGATGTCCAACGATGTCCAACGGTGTCCCACGATGTCCAACGATGTCCAACAATGTCCAGCGGTGTCCAACGGTGTCCCACGTTGTCCCACGTTGTCCCACGTTGTCCCACGGTGTCCAACGATGCCCAACGGTGTCCCACGTTGTCCCACGTTGTCCCACGTTGTCCCACGATGTCCCACGTTGTCCCACGTTGTCCCACGTTGTCCCACGTTGTCCCACGTTGTCCCACGTTGTCCCACGTTGTCCCACGTTGTCCCACGGTGTCCAACGGTGTCCAACGATGTCCAACGGTGTCCCACGTTGTCCAACGATGTCCAACGGTGTCCCACGTTGTCCCACGTTGTCCCACGTTGTCCCACGTTGTCCCACGTTGTCCCACGTTGTCCCACGGTGTCCCACGGTGTCCCACGTTGTCCCACGTTGTCCCACGTTGTCCCACGTTGTTCCATGGTTTCCCACGTTGTCCCACGTTGTCCCACGTTGTCCCACGGTGTCCAACGATGTCCAACGGTGTCCAACGGGGTCCCACGGTGTCCAACGGTGTCCCACGTTGTCCCACGTTGTCCCACGTTGTCCCACGTTGTCCCACGTTGTCCAACGGTGTCCCACGCTGTCCAACGGTGTCCCACGTTGTCCCACGTTGTCCCACGTTGTCCCACGTTGTCCCACGTTGTCCCACGTTGTCCCACGTTGCCCACGGTGTCCAACGGTGTCCAACGATGTCCAACGGTGTCCAACGGTGTCCCACGTTGTCCCACGTTGTCCCACGTTGTCCCACGGTGTCCAACGATGCCCAACGGTGTCCCACGTTGTCCCACGTTGTCCCACGTTGTCCCACGTTGTCCCACGTTGTCCCACGTTGTCCCACGGTGTCCCACGGTGTCCCACGTTGTCCCACGTTGTCCCACGTTGTCCCACGTTGTTCCATGGTTTCCCACGTTGTCCCACGTTGTCCCACGTTGTCCCACGGTGTCCAACGATGTCCAACGGTGTCCAACGGTGTCCCACGGTGTCCAACGGTGTCCCACGTTGTCCCACGTTGTCCCACGTTGTCCCACGGTGTCCAACGGTGTCCCACGTTGTCCCACGTTGTCCCACGTTGTCCCACGTTGTCCCACGGTGTCCAACGATGTCCAACGGTGTCCAACGGTGTCCCACGTTGTCCCACGTTGTCCCACGTTGTCCAACGATGTCCAACGATGTCCAGCGATGTCCAACGGTGTCCAACGATGTCCAACGATGTCCCACGTTGTCCCACGTTGTCCCACGTTGTCCCACGTTGTCCCACGTTGTCCCACGTTGTCCAACGATGTCCAACGGTGTCCCACGTTGTCCCACGTTGTCCCACGTTGTCCCACGTTGTTCCATGGTTTCCCACGTTGTCCCACGTTGTCCCACGTTGTCCCACGGTGTCCCACGTTGTCCCACGGTGTCCAACGATGTCCAACGGTGTCCAACGATGTCCAACGATGTCCAACGGTGTCCCACGATGTCCAACGATGTCCAACAATGTCCAACGGTGTCCAACGGTGTCCCACGTTGTCCCACGTTGTCCCACGTTGTCCCACGGTGTCCAACGATGCCCAACGGTGTCCCACGTTGTCCCACGTTGTCCCACGTTGTCCCACGTTGTCCCACGGTGTCCAACGATGCCCAACGGTGTCCCACGTTGTCCCACGTTGTCCCACGTTGTCCCACGGTGTCCCACGGTGTCCCACGTTGTCCCACGTTGTCCCACGTTGTCCCACGTTGTTCCATGGTTCCCCACGTTGTCCGACGTTGTCCCACGTTGTCCCACGGTGTCCAACGATGTCCAACGGTGTCCAACGGTGTCCCACGGTGTCCAACGGTGTCCCACGTTGTCCCACGTTGTCCCACGTTGTCCCACGTTGTCCAACGGTGTCCCACGCTGTCCAACGGTGTCCCACGTTGTCCCACGTTGTCCCACGTTGTCCCACGTTGTCCCACGTTGTCCCACGTTGTCCCACGTTGTCCCACGGTGTCCAACGGTGTCCAACGATGTCCAACGGTGTCCAACGGTGTCCCACGATGTCCACCGATGTCCAACGGTGTCCAACGGTGTCCAACGGTGTCCAACGGTGTCCAACGATGTCCAACGATGTCCAACGGTGTCCCACGCTGTCCAACGGGGTCCCACGGTGTCCAACGGTGTCCCACGTTGTCCCACGTTGTCCCACGTTGTCCCACGTTGTCCCACGTTGTCCAACGGTGTCCCACGCTGTCCAACGGTGTCCCACGTTGTCCCACGTTGTCCCACGTTGTCCCACGTTGTCCCACGTTGTCCCACGTTGTCCCACGTTGCCCACGGTGTCCAACGGTGTCCAACGATGTCCAACGGTGTCCAACGGTGTCCCACGTTGTCCCACGTTGTCCCACGTTGTCCCACGGTGTCCAACGATGCCCAACGGTGTCCCACGTTGTCCCACGTTGTCCCACGTTGTCCCACGTTGTCCCACGTTGTCCCACGTTGTCCCACGGTGTCCCACGGTGTCCCACGTTGTCCCACGTTGTCCCACGTTGTCCCACGTTGTTCCATGGTTTCCCACGTTGTCCCACGTTGTCCCACGTTGTCCCACGGTGTCCAACGATGTCCAACGGTGTCCAACGATGTCCAACGGTGTCCAACGGTGTCCCACGATGTCCACCGATGTCCAACGGTGTCCAACGGTGTCCAACGGTGTCCAACGGTGTCCAACGATGTCCAACGATGTCCAACGGTGTCCCACGCTGTCCAACAGTGTCCCACCTTGTCCCACGGTGTCCCACGGTGTCCAACGGTGTCCCACGTTGTCCCACGTTGTCCCACGTTGTCCCACGTTGTCCCACGTTGTCCCACGTTGTCCCACGTTGTCCCACGGTGTCCAACGGTGTCCAACGATGTCCAACGGTGTCCAACGGTGTCCCACGATGTCCACCGATATCCAACGGTGTCCAACGGTGTCCAACGGTGTCCAACGGTGTCCAACGATGTCCAACGATGTCCAACGGTGTCCCACGCTGTCCAACGGTGTCCCACGTTGTCCCACGTTGTCCCACGTTGTCCCACGTTGTCCCACGTTGTTCCATGGTTTCCCACGTTGTCCCACGTTGTCCCACGTTGTCCCACGGTGTCCCACGTTGTCCCACGGTGTCCAACGATGTCCAACGGTGTCCAACGATGTCCAACGATGTCCAACGGTGTCCCACGATGTCCAACGATGTCCAACAATGTCCAACGGTGTCCAACGGTGTCCCACGTTGTCCCACGTTGTCCCACGTTGTCCCACGTTGTCCAACGGTGTCCCACGCTGTCCAACGGTGTCCCACGTTGTCCCACGTTGTCCCACGTTGTCCCACGTTGTCCCACGTTGTCCCACGTTGTCCCACGTTGCCCACGGTGTCCAACGGTGTCCAACGATGTCCAACGGTGTCCAACGGTGTCCCACGTTGTCCCACGTTGTCCCACGTTGTCCCACGGTGTCCAACGATGCCCAACGGTGTCCCACGTTGTCCCACGTTGTCCCACGTTGTCCCACGTTGTCCCACGTTGTCCCACGTTGTCCCACGGTGTCCCACGTTGTTCCATGGTTTCCCACGTTGTCCCACGTTGTCCCACGTTGTCCCACGGTGTCCAACGATGTCCAACGGTGTCCAACGGTGTCCCACGCTGTCCAACGGTGTCCCACGTTGTCCCACGTTGTCCCACGTTGTCCCACGTTGTCCCACGTTGTCCCACGTTGTCCCACGTTGCCCACGGTGTCCAACGGTGTCCAACGATGTCCAACGGTGTCCAACGGTGTCCCACGTTGTCCCACGTTGTCCCACGTTGTCCCACGGTGTCCAACGATGCCCAACGGTGTCCCACGTTGTCCCACGTTGTCCCACGTTGTCCCACGTTGTCCCACGTTGTCCCACGTTGTCCCACGGTGTCCCACGGTGTCCCACGTTGTCCCACGTTGTCCCACGTTGTCCCACGATGTCCACCGATATCCAACGGTGTCCAACGGTGTCCAACGGTGTCCAACGGTGTCCAACGATGTCCAACGATGTCCAACGGTGTCCCACGCTGTCCAACGGTGTCCAACGATGTCCAACGGTGTCCCACGTTGTCCCACGTTGTCCCACGTTGTCCCACGTTGTTCCATGGTTTCCCACGTTGTCCCACGTTGTCCCACGTTGTCCCACGGTGTCCCACGTTGTCCCACGGTGTCCAACGTTGTCCCACGTTGTCCCACGTTGTCCCACGGTGTCCAACGATGTCCAACGGTGTCCAACGGTGTCCCACGGTGTCCAACGGTGTCCCACGTTGTCCCACGTTGTCCCACGTTGTCCCACGTTGTCCAACGGTGTCCCACGCTGTCCAACGGTGTCCCACGTTGTCCCACGTTGTCCCACGTTGTCCCACGTTGTCCCACGTTGTCCCACGTTGTCCCACGTTGTCCCACGGTGTCCAACGGTGTCCAACGATGTCCAACGGTGTCCAACGGTGTCCCACGATGTCCACCGATGTCCAACGGTGTCCAACGGTGTCCAACGGTGTCCAACGGTGTCCAACGATGTCCAACGATGTCCAACGATGTCCAACGGTGTCCAACGATGTCCATCGATGTCCAACGGTGTCCCACGATGTCCAACGATGTCCAACGATGTCCAACGGTGTCCAACGGTGTCCCTCGTTGTCCCACGTTGTCCCACGTTGTCCCACGTTGTCCCACGTTGCCCACGGTGTCCAACGGTGTCCAACGATATCCAACGGTGTCCAACGGTGTCCCACGTTGTCCCACGTTGTCCCACGTTGTCCCACGGTGTCCCACGGTGTCCCACGTTGTCCCACGTTGTCCCACGTTGTCCCACGTTGTTCCATGGTTTCCCACGTTGTCCCACGTTGTCCCACGTTGTCCCACGGTGTCCAACGATGTCCAACGGTGTCCAACGATGTCCAACGGTGTCCAACGGTGTCCCACGTTGTCCCACGTTGTCCCACGTTGTCCCACGGTGTCCAACGATGCCCAACGGTGTCCCACGTTGTCCCACGTTGTCCCACGTTGTCCCACGTTGTCCCACGTTGTCCCACGTTGTCCCACGTTGTCCCACGTTGTCCCACGTTGTCCCACGTTGTCCCACGTTGTCCCACGTTGTCCCACGTTGTTCCATGGTTTCCCACGTTGTCCCACGTTGTCCCACGTTGTCCCACGGTGTCCAACGATGTCCAACGGTGTCCAACGGTGTCCCACGGTGTCCAACGGTGTCCCACGTTGTCCCACGTTGTCCCACGTTGTCCCACGTTGTCCAACGGTGTCCCACGCTGTCCAACGGTGTCCCACGTTGTCCCACGTTGTCCCACGTTGTCCCACGTTGTCCCACGTTGTCCCACGTTGTCCCACGTTGTCCCACGGTGTCCAACGGTGTCCAACGATGTCCAACGGTGTCCAACGGTGTCCCACGATGTCCACCGATGTCCAACGGTGTCCAACGGTGTCCAACGGTGTCCAACGGTGTCCAACGATGTCCAACGATGTCCAACGATGTCCAACGGTGTCCAACGATGTCCATCGATGTCCAACGGTGTCCCACGATGTCCAACGATGTCCAACGATGTCCAACGGTGTCCAACGGTGTCCCTCGTTGTCCCACGTTGTCCCACGTTGTCCCACGTTGTCCCACGTTGCCCACGGTGTCCAACGGTGTCCAACGATATCCAACGGTGTCCAACGGTGTCCCACGTTGTCCCACGTTGTCCCACGTTGTCCCACGGTGTCCAACGATGCCCAACGGTGTCCCACGTTGTCCCACGTTGTCCCACGTTGTCCCACGTTGTCCCACGTTGTCCCACGTTGTCCCACGGTGTCCCACGGTGTCCCACGTTGTCCCACGTTGTCCCACGTTGTCCCACGTTGTTCCATGGTTTCCCACGTTGTCCCACGTTGTCCCACGTTGTCCCACGGTGTCCAACGATGTCCAACGGTGTCCAACGGTGTCCCACGGTGTCCAACGGTGTCCCACGTTGTCCCACGTTGTCCCACGTTGTCCCACGTTGTCCCACGTTGTCCAACGGTGTCCCACGCTGTCCAACGGTGTCCCACGTTGTCCCACGTTGTCCCACGTTGTCCCACGTTGTCCCACGTTGTCCCACGTTGTCCCACGTTGTCCCACGTTGTCCCACGGTGTCCAACGGTGTCCCACGATGTCCACCGATGTCCAACGGTGTCCAACGGTGTCCAACGGTGTCCAACGGTGTCCAACGATGTCCAACGATGTCCAACGATGTCCAACGGTGTCCAACGATGTCCAACGATGTCCAACGGTGTCCCACGATGTCCAACGATGTCCAACGATGTCCAACGGTGTCCAACGGTGTCCCTCGTTGTCCCACGTTGTCCCACGTTGTCCCACGGTGTCCAACGGTGTCCAACGATGTCCAACGGTGTCCCACGTTGTCCAACGATGTCCAACGGTGTCCCACGTTGTCCAACGGTGTCCAACGGTGTCCCACGTTGTCCCACGGTGTCCAACGGTGTCCAACGATGTCCAACGGTGTCCAACGGTGTCCCACGTTGTCCCACGTTGTCCAACGGTGTCCCACGTTGTCCCACGTTGTCCCACGTTGTCCCACGGTGTCCAGCGATGTCCAACGGTGTCCCACGTTGTCCCACGTTGTCCCACGTTGTCCCACGTTGTCCCACGTTGTCCCACGTTGTCCAACGATGTCCAACGGTGTCCCACGTTGTCCCACGTTGTCCCACGTTGTCCCACGTTGTTCCATGGTTTCCCACGTTGTCCCACGTTGTCCCACGTTGTCCCACGGTGTCCAACGATGTCCAACGGTGTCCAACGGTGTCCAACGGTGTCCAACGATGTCCAACGGTGTCCAACGATGTCCAACGATGTCCAACGGTGTCCCACGATGTCCAACGATGTCCAACGATGTCCAACGGTGTCCAACGGTGTCCCACGTTGTCCCACGTTGTCCCACGTTGTCCCACGGTGTCCAACGATGTCCAATGGTGTCCAACGATGTCCAACGATGTCCAACGGTGTCCCACGATGTCCAACGATGTCCAACAATGTCCAGCGGTGTCCAACGGTGTCCCACGTTGTCCCACGTTGTCCCACGTTGTCCCACGGTGTCCAACGATGCCCAACGGTGTCCCACGTTGTCCCACGTTGTCCCACGTTGTCCCACGTTGTCCCACGTTGTCCCACGTTGTCCCTCGTTGTCCCACGTTGTCCCACGTTGTCCCACGTTGTCCCACGTTGTCCCACGTTGTCCCACGTTGTCCCACGGTGTCCAACGATGCCCAACGGTGTCCCACGTTGTCCCACGTTGTCCCACGTTGTCCCACGGTGTCCAACGATGTCCAATGGTGTCCAACGATGTCCAACGATGTCCAACGGTGTCCCACGATGTCCCACGGTGTCCAACGATGTCCAATGGTGTCCAACGATGTCCAACGATGTCCAACGGTGTCCCACGATGTCCAACGATGTCCAACAATGTCCAGCGGTGTCCAACGGTGTCCCACGTTGTCCCACGTTGTCCCACGTTGTCCCACGTTGTCCCACGTTGTCCCACGTTGTCCAACGATGTCCAACGGTGTCCCACGTTGTCCCACGTTGTCCCACGTTGTCCCACGTTGTCCCACGTTGTTCCATGGTTTCCCACGTTGTCCCACGTTGTCCCACGTTGTCCCACGGTGTCCAACGATGTCCAACGGTGTCCAACGGTGTCCAACGGTGTCCAACGATGTCCAACGGTGTCCAACGATGTCCAACGATGTCCAACGGTGTCCCACGATGTCCAACGATGTCCAACGATGTCCAACGGTGTCCAACGGTGTCCCACGTTGTCCCACGTTGTCCCACGTTGTCCCACGGTGTCCAACGATGTCCAATGGTGTCCAACGATGTCCAACGATGTCCAACGGTGTCCCACGATGTCCAACGATGTCCAACAATGTCCAGCGGTGTCCAACGGTGTCCCACGTTGTCCCACGTTGTCCCACGTTGTCCCACGGTGTCCAACGATGCCCAACGGTGTCCCACGTTGTCCCACGTTGTCCCACGTTGTCCCACGTTGTCCCACGTTGTCCCACGTTGTCCCACGTTGTCCCACGTTGTCCCACGTTGTCCCACGTTGTCCCACGTTGTCCCACGTTGTCCCACGTTGTCCCACGTTGTCCCACGGTGTCCAACGATGCCCAACGGTGTCCCACGTTGTCCCACGTTGTCCCACGTTGTCCCACGGTGTCCAACGATGTCCAATGGTGTCCAACGATGTCCAACGATGTCCAACGGTGTCCCACGATGTCCCACGGTGTCCAACGATGTCCAATGGTGTCCAACGATGTCCAACGATGTCCAACGGTGTCCCACGATGTCCAACGATGTCCAACAATGTCCAGCGGTGTCCAACGGTGTCCCACGTTGTCCCACGTTGTCCCACGTTGTCCCACGTTGTCCCACGTTGTCCCACGTTGTCCAACGATGTCCAACGGTGTCCCACGTTGTCCCACGTTGTCCCACGTTGTCCCACGTTGTTCCATGGTTTCCCACGTTGTCCCACGTTGTCCCACGTTGTCCCACGGTGTCCAACGATGTCCAACGGTGTCCAACGGTGTCCCACGGTGTCCAACGGTGTCCCACGTTGTCCCACGTTGTCCCACGTTGTCCCACGTTGTCCCACGTTGTCCAACGGTGTCCCACGCTGTCCAACGGTGTCCCACGTTGTCCCACGTTGTCCCACGTTGTCCCACGGTGTCCAACGGTGTCCAACGATGTCCAACGGTGTCCAACGGTGTCCCACGATGTCCACCGATGTCCAACGGTGTCCAACGGTGTCCAACGGTGTCCAACGATGTCCAACGATGTCCAACGATGTCCAACGGTGTCCAACGATGTCCAACGATGTCCAACGGTGTCCCACGATGTCCAACGATGTCCAACGATGTCCAAAGGTGTCCAGCGGTGTCCCACGTTGTCCCACGTTGTCCCACGTTGTCCCACGGTGTCCAACGATGTCCAACGGTGTCCCACGTTGTCCAACGGTGTCCCACGTTGTCCCACGTTGTCCCACGTTGTCCCACGTTGTCCCACGATGTCCCACGTTGTCCCACGTTGTCCCACGTTGTCCCACGTTGTCCCACGTTGTCCCACGTTGTCCCACGTTGTCCCACGTTGTCCCACGGTGTCCAACGGTGTCCAACGATGTCCAACGGTGTCCCACGTTGTCCAACGATGTCCAACGGTGTCCCACATTGTCCCACGTTGTCCCACGTTGTCCCACGTTGTCCCACGTTGTCCCACGTTGTCCCACGGTGTCCCACGGTGTCCCACGTTGTCCCACGTTGTCCCACGTTGTCCCACGTTGTTCCATGGTTTCCCACGTTGTCCCACGTTGTCCAACGGTGTCCCACGCTGTCCAACGGTGTCCCACGTTGTCCCACGTTGTCCCACGTTGTCCCACGTTGTCCCACGTTGTCCCACGTTGTCCCACGTTGCCCACGGTGTCCAACGGTGTCCAACGATGTCCAACGGTGTCCAACGATGTCCAACGGTGTCCCACGTTGTCCCACGTTGTCCCACGTTGTCCCACGGTGTCCAACGATGTCCAACGGTGTCCAACGGTGTCCCACGGTGTCCAACGGTGTCCCACGTTGTCCCACGTTGTCCCACGTTGTCCCACGGTGTCCCACGGTGTCCCACGTTGTCCCACGTTGTCCCACGTTGTCCCACGTTGTTCCATGGTTTCCCACGTTGTCCCACGTTGTCCCACGTTGTCCCACGGTGTCCAACGATGTCCAACGGTGTCCAACGGTGTCCCACGGTGTCCAACGGTGTCCCACGTTGTCCCACGTTGTCCCACGTTGTCCCACGGTGTCCAACGGTGTCCCACGTTGTCCCACGTTGTCCCACGTTGTCCCACGTTGTCCCACGGTGTCCAACGATGTCCAACGGTGTCCAACGGTGTCCCACGTTGTCCCACGTTGTCCCACGTTGTCCAACGATGTCCAACGATGTCCAGCGATGTCCAACGGTGTCCAACGATGTCCAACGATGTCCCACGTTGTCCCACGTTGTCCCACGTTGTCCCACGTTGTCCCACGTTGTCCCACGTTGTCCAACGATGTCCAACGGTGTCCCACGTTGTCCCACGTTGTCCCACGTTGTCCCACGTTGTTCCATGGTTTCCCACGTTGTCCCACGTTGTCCCACGTTGTCCCACGGTGTCCCACGTTGTCCCACGGTGTCCAACGATGCCCAACGGTGTCCAACGATGTCCAACGATGTCCAACGGTGTCCCACGATGTCCAACGATGTCCAACAATGTCCAACGGTGTCCAACGGTGTCCCACGTTGTCCCACGTTGTCCCACGTTGTCCCACGGTGTCCAACGATGCCCAACGGTGTCCCACGTTGTCCCACGTTGTCCCACGTTGTCCCACGTTGTCCCACGGTGTCCAACGATGCCCAACGGTGTCCCACGTTGTCCCACGTTGTCCCACGTTGTCCCACGTTGTCCCACGGTGTCCCACGGTGTCCCACGTTGTCCCACGTTGTCCCACGTTGTCCCACGTTGTTCCATGGTTCCCCACGTTGTCCGACGTTGTCCCACGTTGTCCCACGGTGTCCAACGATGTCCAACGGTGTCCAACGGTGTCCCACGGTGTCCAACGGTGTCCCACGTTGTCCCACGTTGTCCCACGTTGTCCAACGGTGTCCCACGCTGTCCAACGGTGTCCCACGTTGTCCCACGTTGTCCCACGTTGTCCCACGTTGTCCCACGGTGTCCAACGGTGTCCAACGATGTCCAACGGTGTCCAACGGTGTCCCACGATGTCCACCGATGTCCAACGGTGTCCAACGGTGTCCAACGGTGTCCAACGGTGTCCAACGATGTCCAACGATGTCCAACGGTGTCCCACGCTGTCCAACGGTGTCCCACGTTGTCCCACGTTGTCCCACGTTGTCCCACGTTGTCCCACGTTGTCCCACGGTGTCCAACGGTGTCCAACGATGTCCAACGGTGTCCAACGGTGTCCCACGATGTCCACCGATGTCCAACGGTGTCCAACGGTGTCCAACGGTGTCCAACGGTGTCCAACGATGTCCAACGATGTCCAACGATGTCCAACGGTGTCCAACGATGTCCAACGATGTCCAACGGTGTCCCACGATGTCCAACGATGTCCAACGATGTCCAACGGTGTCCAACGGTGTCCCACGTTGTCCCACGTTGTCCCACGTTGTCCCACGGTGTCCAACGATGTCCAACGGTGTCCCACGTTGTCCAACGGTGTCCCACGTTGTCCCACGTTGTCCCACGTTGTCCCACGTTGTCCCACGATGTCCCACGTTGTCCCACGTTGTCCCACGTTGTCCCACGTTGTCCCACGTTGTCCCACGTTGTCCCACGTTGTCCCACGTTGTCCCACGGTGTCCAACGGTGTCCAACGATGTCCAACGGTGTCCCACGTTGTCCAACGATGTCCAACGGTGTCCCACGTTGTCCCACGTTGTCCCACGTTGTCCCACGTTGTCCCACGTTGTCCCACGTTGTCCCACGGTGTCCCACGGTGTCCCACGTTGTCCCACGTTGTCCCACGTTGTCCCACGTTGTTCCATGGTTTCCCACGTTGTCCCACGTTGTCCCACGTTGTCCCACGGTGTCCAACGATGTCCAACGGTGTCCAACGGGGTCCCACGGTGTCCAACGGTGCCCCACGTTGTCCCACGTTGTCCCACGTTGTCCCACGTTGTCCCACGTTGTCCAACGGTGTCCCACGCTGTCCAACGGTGTCCCACGTTGTCCCACGTTGTCCCACGTTGTCCCACGTTGTCCCACGTTGTCCCACGTTGTCCCACGTTGCCCACGGTGTCCAACGGTGTCCAACGATGTCCAACGGTGTCCAACGGTGTCCCACGTTGTCCCACGTTGTCCCACGTTGTCCCACGGTGTCCAACGATGCCCAACGGTGTCCCACGTTGTCCCACGTTGTCCCACGTTGTCCCACGTTGTCCCACGTTGTCCCACGTTGTCCCACGGTGTCCCACGGTGTCCCACGTTGTCCCACGTTGTCCCACGTTGTCCCACGTTGTTCCATGGTTTCCCACGTTGTCCCACGTTGTCCCACGTTGTCCCACGGTGTCCAACGATGTCCAACGGTGTCCAACGATGTCCAACGGTGTCCAACGGTGTCCCACGATGTCCACCGATGTCCAACGGTGTCCAACGGTGTCCAACGGTGTCCAACGGTGTCCAACGATGTCCAACGATGTCCAACGGTGTCCCACGCTGTCCAACAGTGTCCCACGTTGTCCCACGGTGTCCCACGGTGTCCAACGGTGTCCCACGTTGTCCCACGTTGTCCCACGTTGTCCCACGTTGTCCCACGTTGTCCCACGTTGTCCCACGTTGTCCCACGGTGTCCAACGGTGTCCAACGATGTCCAACGGTGTCCAACGGTGTCCCACGATGTCCACCGATGTCCAACGGTGTCCAACGGTGTCCAACGGTGTCCAACGGTGTCCAACGATGTCCAACGATGTCCAACGGTGTCCCACGCTGTCCAACGGTGTCCCACGTTGTCCCACGTTGTCCCACGTTGTCCCACGTTGTCCCACGTTGTCCCACGTTGTCCCACGTTGTCCCACGGTGTCCAACGGTGTCCAACGATGTCCAACGGTGTCCAACGGTGTCCCACGATGTCCACCGATGTCCAACGGTGTCCAACGGTGTCCAACGGTGTCCAACGGTGTCCAACGATGTCCAACGATGTCCAACGATGTCCAACGGTGTCCAACGATGTCCAACGATGTCCAACGGTGTCCCACGATGTCCAACGATGTCCAACGATGTCCAACGGTGTCCAACGGTGTCCCACGTTGTCCCACGTTGTCCCACGTTGTCCCACGGTGTCCAACGATGTCCAACGGTGTCCCACGTTGTCCAACGGTGTCCCACGTTGTCCCACGTTGTCCCACGTTGTCCCACGTTGTCCCACGATGTCCCACGTTGTCCCACATTGTCCCACGTTGTCCCACGTTGTCCCACGTTGTCCCACGTTGTCCCACGTTGTCCCACGTTGTCCCACGGTGTCCAACGGTGTCCAACGATGTCCAACGGTGTCCCACGTTGTCCAACGATGTCCAACGGTGTCCCACGTTGTCCCACGTTGTCCCACGTTGTCCCACGTTGTCCCACGTTGTCCCACGTTGTCCCACGGTGTCCCACGGTGTCCCACGTTGTCCCACGTTGTCCCACGTTGTCCCACGTTGTTCCATGGTTTCCCACGTTGTCCCACGTTGTCCCACGTTGTCCCACGGTGTCCAACGATGTCCAACGGTGTCCAACGGGGTCCCACGGTGTCCAACGGTGTCCCACGTTGTCCCACGTTGTCCCACGTTGTCCCACGTTGTCCCACGTTGTCCAACGGTGTCCCACGCTGTCCAACGGTGTCCCACGTTGTCCCACGTTGTCCCACGTTGTCCCACGTTGTCCCACGTTGCCCACGGTGTCCAACGGTGTCCAACGATGTCCAACGGTGTCCAACGGTGTCCCACGTTGTCCCACGTTGTCCCACGTTGTCCCACGGTGTCCAACGATGCCCAACGGTGTCCCACGTTGTCCCACGTTGTCCCACGTTGTCCCACGTTGTCCCACGTTGTCCCACGTTGTCCCACGTTGTCCCACGGTGTCCCACGGTGTCCCACGTTGTCCCACGTTGTCCCACGTTGTCCCACGTTGTTCCATGGTTTCCCACGTTGTCCCACGTTGTCCCACGTTGTCCCACGGTGTCCAACGATGTCCAACGGTGTCCAACGGTGTCCCACGGTGTCCAACGGTGTCCCACGTTGTCCCACGTTGTCCCACGTTGTCCCACGTTGTCCCACGTTGTCCAACGGTGTCCCACGCTGTCCAACGGTGTCCCACGTTGTCCCACGTTGTCCCACGTTGTCCCACGTTGTCCCACGTTGTCCCACGTTGTCCCACGTTGTCCCACGGTGTCCAACGGTGTCCAACGATGTCCAACGGTGTCCAACGGTGTCCCACGATGTCCACCGATGTCCAACGGTGTCCAACGGTGTCCAACGGTGTCCAACGGTGTCCAACGATGTCCAACGATGTCCAACGATGTCCAACGGTGTCCAACGATGTCCATCGATGTCCAACGGTGTCCCACGATGTCCAACGATGTCCAACGATGTCCAACGGTGTCCAACGGTGTCCCTCGTTGTCCCACGTTGTCCCACGTTGTCCCACGTTGTCCCACGTTGCCCACGGTGTCCAACGGTGTCCAACGATGTCCAACGGTGTCCAACGGTGTCCCACGTTGTCCCACGTTGTCCCACGTTGTCCCACGGTGTCCAACGATGCCCAACGGTGTCCCACGTTGTCCCACGTTGTCCCACGTTGTCCCACGTTGTCCCACGTTGTCCCACGTTGTCCCACGGTGTCCCACGGTGTCCCACGTTGTCCCACGTTGTCCCACGTTGTCCCACGTTGTTCCATGGTTTCCCACGTTTTCCCACGTTGTCCCACGTTGTCCCACGGTGTCCAACGATGTCCAACGGTGTCCAACGGTGTCCCACGGTGTCCAACGGTGTCCCACGTTGTCCCACGTTGTCCCACGTTGTCCCACGTTGTCCCACGTTGTCCAACGGTGTCCCACGCTGTCCAACGGTGTCCCACGTTGTCCCACGTTATCCCACGTTGTCCCACGTTGTCCCACGTTGTCCCACGTTGTCCCACGTTGTCCCACGTTGTCCCACGGTGTCCAACGGTGTCCCACGATGTCCACCGATGTCCAACGGTGTCCAACGGTGTCCAACGGTGTCCAACGGTGTCCAACGATGTCCAACGATGTCCAACGATGTCCAACGGTGTCCAACGATGTCCAACGATGTCCAACGGTGTCCCACGATGTCCAACGATGTCCAACGATGTCCAACGGTGTCCAACGGTGTCCCTCGTTGTCCCACGTTGTCCCACGTTGTCCCACGGTGTCCAACGGTGTCCAACGATGTCCAACGGTGTCCCACGTTGTCCAACGATGTCCAACGGTGTCCCACGTTGTCCAACGGTGTCCAACGGTGTCCCACGTTGTCCCACGGTGTCCAACGGTGTCCAACGATGTCCAACGGTGTCCAACGGTGTCCCACGTTGTCCCACGTTGTCCCACGTTGTCCCACGGTGTCCAACGATGCCCAACGGTGACCCACGTTGTCCCACGTTGTCCCACGTTGTCCCACGTTGTCCCACGTTGTCCCACGTTGTCCCACGTTGTCCCACGGTGTCCCACGTTGTCCCACGTTGTCCCACGTTGTCCCACGTTGTCCCACGTTGTCCCACGTTGTCCCACGTTGTCCCACGTTGTCCCACGTTGTCCCACGGTGTCCAACGGTGTCCAACGATGTCCAACGGTGTCCCACGTTGTCCAACGATGTCCAACGGTGTCCCACGTTGTCCCACGTTGTCCCACGTTGTCCCACGTTGTCCCACGTTGTCCCACGTTGTCCCACGGTGTCCCACGGTATCCCACGTTGTCCCACGTTGTCCCACGTTGTCCCACGTTGTTCCATGGTTTCCCACGTTGTCCCACGTTGTCCCACGTTGTCCCACGGTGTCCAACGATGTCCAACGGTGTCCAACGGTGTCCCACGGTGTCCAACGGTGTCCCACGTTGTCCCACGTTGTCCTACGTTGTCCCACGTTATCCCACGTTGTCCAACGGTGTCCCACGCTGTCCAACGGTGTCCCACGTTGTCCCACGTTGTCCCACGTTGTCCCACGTTGTCCCACGTTGTCCCACGTTGTCCCACGTTGTCCCACGTTGTCCCACGGTGTCCCACGTTGTCCCACGTTGTCCCACGTTGTCCCACGTTGTCCCACGTTGTCCCACGTTGTCCCACGTTGTCCCACGTTGTCCCACGTTGTCCCACGGTGTCCAACGGTGTCCAACGATGTCCAACGGTGTCCCACGTTGTCCAACGATGTCCAACGGTGTCCCACGTTGTCCCACGTTGTCCCACGTTGTCCCACGTTGTCCCACGTTGTCCCACGTTGTCCCACGGTGTCCCACGGTATCCCACGTTGTCCCACGTTGTCCCACGTTGTCCCACGTTGTTCCATGGTTTCCCACGTTGTCCCACGTTGTCCCACGTTGTCCCACGGTGTCCAACGATGTCCAACGGTGTCCAACGGTGTCCCACGGTGTCCAACGGTGTCCCACGTTGTCCCACGTTGTCCTACGTTGTCCCACGTTATCCCACGTTGTCCAACGGTGTCCCACGCTGTCCAACGGTGTCCCACGTTGTCCCACGTTGTCCCACGTTGTCCCACGTTGTCCCACGTTGTCCCACGTTGTCCCACGGTGTCCAACGGTGTCCAACGATGTCCAACGGTGTCCAACGGTGTCCCACGATGTCCACCGATGTCCAACGGTGTCCAACGGTGTCCAACGGTGTCCAACGGTGTCCAACGGTGTCCAACGGTGTCCAACGATGTCCAACGATGTCCAGCGATGTCCAACGGTGTCCAACGATGTCCAACGATGTCCAACGATGTCCAACGGTGTCCAACGGTGTCCCACGTTGTCCCACGTTGTCCCACGTTGTCCCACGGTGTCCAACGATGTCCAACGATGTCCAACGGTGTCCAACGGTGTCCCACGTTGTCCAACGGTGTCCAACGGTGTCCCACGTTGTCCCACGTTGTCCAACGATGTCCAACGGTGTCCCACGTTGTCCCACGTTGTCCCACGTTGTCCCACGTTGTTCCATGGTTTCCCACGTTGTCCCACGTTGTCCCACGTTGTCCCACGGTGTCCAACGATGTCCAACGGTGTCCAACGGTGTCCAACGGTGTCCAACGATGTCCAACGGTGTCCAACGATGTCCAACGGTGTCCCACGATGTCCAACGATGTCCAACGATGTCCAACGGTGTCCAACGGTGTCCCACGTTGTCCCACGTTGTCCCACGTTGTCCCACGGTGTCCAACGATGTCCAACGGTGTCCAACGATGTCCAACGATGTCCAACGGTGTCCCACGATGTCCAACGATGTCCAACAATGTCCAGCGGTGTCCAACGGTGTCCCACGTTGTCCCACGTTGTCCCACGTTGTCCCACGGTGTCCAACGATGCCCAACGGTGTCCCACGTTGTCCCACGTTGTCCCACGTTGTCCCACGTTGTCCCACGTTGTCCCACGTTGTCCCACGTTGTCCCACGTTGTCCCACGTTATCCCACGTTGTCCCACGTTGTCCCACGTTGTCCCACGTTGTCCCACGTTGTCCCACGTTGTCCCACGGTGTCCAACGATGCCCAACGGTGTCCCACGTTGTCCCACGTTGTCCCACGTTGTCCCACGTTGTCCCACGTTGTCCCACGTTGTCCCACGGTGTCCCACGGTGTCCCACGTTGTCCCACGTTGTCCCACGTTGTCCCACGTTGTTCCATGGTTTCCCACGTTGTCCCACGTTGTCCCACGTTGTCCCACGGTGTCCAACGATGTCCAACGGTGTCCAACGGTGTCCCACGGTGTCCAACGGTGTCCCACGTTGTCCCACGTTGTCCCACGTTGTCCCACGTTGTCCCACGTTGTCCAACGGTGTCCCACGCTGTCCAACGGTGTCCCACGTTGTCCCACGTTGTCCCACGTTGTCCCACGTTGTCCCACGTTGTCCCACGTTGTCCCACGTTGTCCCACGGTGTCCAACGGTGTCCAACGATGTCCAACGGTGTCCAACGGTGTCCCACGATGTCCACCGATGTCCAACGGTGTCCAACTGTGTCCAACGGTGTCCAACGATGTCCAACGATGTCCAACGATGTCCAACGGTGTCCAACGATGTCCAACGATGTCCAACGGTGTCCCACGATGTCCAACGATGTCCAACGATGTCCAACGGTGTCCAACGGTGTCCCACGTTGTCCCACGCTGTCCCACGTTGTCCCACGGTGTCCAACGATGTCCAACGGTGTCCCACGTTGTCCAACGGTGTCCCACGTTGTCCCACGTTGTCCCACGTTGTCCCACGTTGTCCCACGATGTCCCACGTTGTCCCACGTTGTCCCACGTTGTCCCACGTTGTCCCACGTTGTCCCACGTTGTCCCACGTTGTCCCACGTTGTCCCACGGTGTCCAACGGTGTCCAACGATGTCCAACGGTGTCCCACGTTGTCCAACGATGTCCAACGGTGTCCCACGTTGTCCCACGTTGTCCCACGTTGTCCCACGTTGTCCCACGTTGTCCCACGTTGTCCCACGGTGTCCCACGGTGTCCCACGTTGTCCCACGTTGTCCCACGTTGTCCCACGTTGTTCCATGGTTTCCCACGTTGTCCCACGTTGTCCCACGTTGTCCCACGGTGTCCAACGATGTCCAACGGTGTCCAACGGGGTCCCACGGTGTCCAACGGTGTCCCACGTTGTCCCACGTTGTCCCACGTTGTCCCACGTTGTCCCACGTTGTCCCACGGTGTCCCACGCTGTCCAACGGTGTCCCACGTTGTCCCACGTTGTCCCACGTTGTCCCACGGTGTCCCACGGTGTCCCACGTTGTCCCACGTTGTCCCACGTTGTCCCACGTTGTTCCATGGTTTCCCACGTTGTCCCACGTTGTCCCACGTTGTCCCACGGTGTCCAACGATGTCCAACGGTGTCCCACGGTGTCCCACGGTGTCCCACGTTGTCCCACGTTGTCCCACGTTGTCCCACGTTGTTCCATGGTTTCCCACGTTGTCCCACGTTGTCCCACGTTGTCCCACGGTGTCCAACGATGTCCAACGGTGTCCAACGATGTCCAACGGTGTCCAACGGTGTCCCACGTTGTCCCACGTTGTCCCACGGTGTCCAACGATGCCCAACGGTGTCCCACGTTGTCCCACGTTGTCCCACGTTGTCCCACGTTGTCCCACGTTGTCCCACGTTGTCCCACGGTGTCCCACGGTGTCCCACGTTGTCCCACGTTGCCCCACGTTGTCCCACGTTGTTCCATGGTTTCCCACGTTGTCCCACGTTGTCCCACGTTGTCCCACGGTGTCCAACGATGTCCAACGGTGTCCAACGGTGTCCCACGGTGTCCAACGGTGTCCCACGTTGTCCCACGTTGTCCCACGTTGTCCCACGTTGTCCCACGTTGTCCAACGGTGTCCCACGCTGTCCAACGGTGTCCCACGTTGTCCCACGTTGTCCCACGTTGTCCCACGTTGTCCCACGTTGTCCCACGTTGTCCCACGTTGTCCCACGGTGTCCAACGGTGTCCAACGATGTCCAACGGTGTCCAACGGTGTCCCACGATGTCCACCGATGTCCAACGGTGTCCAACGGTGTCCAACGGTGTCCAACGGTGTCCAACGATGTCCAACGATGTCCAACGATGTCCAACGGTGTCCAACGATGTCCAACGATGTCCAACGGTGTCCCACGATGTCCAACGATGTCCAACGATGTCCAACGGTGTCCAACGGTGTCCCACGTTGTCCCACGTTGTCCCACGTTGTCCAACGATGTCCAACGATGTCCAGCGATGTCCAACGGTGTCCAACGATGTCCAACGATGTCCCACGTTGTCCCACGTTGTCCCACGTTGTCCCACGTTGTCCCACGTTGTCCCACGTTGTCCCACGTTGTCCCACGTTGTCCAACGATGTCCAACGGTGTCCCACGTTGTCCCACGTTGTCCCACGTTGTCCCACGTTGTTCCATGGTTTCCCACGTTGTCCCACGTTGTCCCACGTTGTCCCACGGTGTCCAACGATGTCCAACGGTGTCCAACGGTGTCCAACGGTGTCCAACGATGTCCAACGGTGTCCAACGATGTCCAACGGTGTCCCACGATGTCCAACGATGTCCAACGATGTCCAACGGTGTCCAACGGTGTCCCACGTTGTCCCACGTTGTCCCACGTTGTCCCACGGTGTCCAACGATGTCCAACGGTGTCCAACGATGTCCAACGATGTCCAACGGTGTCCCACGATGTCCAACGATGTCCAACAATGTCCAACGGTGTCCAACGGTGTCCCACGTTGTCCCACGTTGTCCCACGTTGTCCCACGGTGTCCAACGATGCCCAACGGTGTCCCACGTTGTCCCACGTTGTCCCACGTTGTCCCACGTTGTCCCACGTTGTCCCACGGTGTCCCACGTTGTCCCACGTTGTCCCACGTTGTCCCACGTTGTCCCACGTTGTCCCACGTTGTCCCACGTTGTCCCACGTTGTCCCACGTTGTCCCACGGTGTCCAACGATGCCCAACGGTGTCCCACGTTGTCCCACGTTGTCCCACGTTGTCCCACGTTGTCCCACGGTGTCCCACGGTGTCCCACGTTGTCCCACGTTGTCCCACGTTGTCCCACGTTGTTCCATGGTTTCCCACGTTGTCCCACGTTGTCCCACGTTGTCCCACGGTGTCCAACGATGTCCAACGGTGTCCAACGGTGTCCCACGGTGTCCAACGGTGTCCCACGTTGTCCCACGTTGTCCCACGTTGTCCCACGGTGTCCCACGGTGTCCCACGTTGTCCCACGTTGTCCCACGTTGTCCCACGTTGTTCCATGGTTTCCCACGTTGTCCCACGTTGTCCCACGGTGTCCAACGATGTCCAACGGTGTCCAACGGTGTCCCACGGTGTCCAACGGTGTCCCACGTTGTCCCACGTTGTCCCACGTTGTCCAAACGTTGTCCCACGTTGTCCAACGTTGTCCAACGGTGTCCCACGTTGTCCCACGGTGTCCAACGGTGTCCAACGATGTCCAACGGTGTCCAACGGTGTCCCACGATGTCCACCGATGTCCAACGGTGTCCAACGGTGTCCCACGTTGTCCCACGTTGTCCCACGTTGTCCCACGGTGTCCCACGGTGTCCCACGTTGTCCCACGTTGTCCCACGTTGTCCCACGTTGTTCCATGGTTTCCCACGTTGTCCCACGTTGTCCCACGGTGTCCAACGATGTCCCACGTTGTCCCACGTTGTCCCACGTTGTCCCACGTTGTCCCACGTTGTCCCACGTTGTCCCACGTTGTCCCACGTTGTCCCACGTTGTCCCACGGTGTCCAACGGTGTCCAACGATGTCCAACGGTGTCCAACGGTGTCCCACGATGTCCACCGATGTCCAACGGTGTCCAACGGTGTCCAACGGTGTCCAACGGTGTCCAACGATGTCCAACGATGTCCAACGGTGTCCCACGCTGTCCAACGGTGTCCCACGTTGTCCCACGTTGTCCCACGTTGTCCCACGTTGTCCCACGTTGTCCCACGTTGTCCCACGTTGTCCCACGTTGTCCCACGTTGTCCCACGGTGTCCAACGGTGTCCAACGATGTCCAACGGTGTCCAACGGTGTCCCACGATGTCCACCGATGTCCAACGGTGTCCAACGGTGTCCAACGGTGTCCCACGTTGTCCAACGGTGTCCCACGTTGTCCCACGTTGTCCCACGTTGTCCCACGTTGTCCCACGATGTCCCACGTTGTCCCACGTTGTCCCACGTTGTCCCACGTTGTCCCACGTTGTCCCACGTAGTCCCACGTTGTCCCACGTTGTCCCACGGTGTCCAACGGTGTCCAACGATGTCCAACGGTGTCCCACGTTGTCCAACGATGTCCAACGGTGTCCCACGTTGTCCCACGTTGTCCCACGTTGTCCCACGTTGTCCCACGTTGTCCCACGTTGTCCCACGGTGTCCCACGGTGTCCCACGTTGTCCCACGTTGTCCCACGTTGTCCCACGTTGTTCCATGGTTTCCCACGTTGTCCCACGTTGTCCCACGTTGTCCCACGGTGTCCAACGATGTCCAACGGTGTCCAACGGGGTCCCACGGTGTCCAACGGTGTCCCACGTTGTCCCACGTTGTCCCACGTTGTCCCACGTTGTCCCACGTTGTCCAACGGTGTCCCACGCTGTCCAACGGTGTCCCACGTTGTCCCACGTTGTCCCACGTTGTCCCACGTTGTCCCACGTTGTCCCACGTTGTCCCACGTTGCCCACGGTGTCCAACGGTGTCCAACGATGTCCAACGGTGTCCAACGGTGTCCCACGTTGTCCCACGTTGTCCCACGGTGTCCAACGATGTCCAACGGTGTCCCACGTTGTCCCACGTTGTCCCACGTTGTCCCACGTTGTCCCACGTTGTCCCACGTTGTCCCACGGTGTCCCACGGTGTCCCACGTTGTCCCACGTTGCCCCACGTTGTCCCACGTTGTTCCATGGTTTCCCACGTTGTCCCACGTTGTCCCACGTTGTCCCACGGTGTCCAACGATGTCCAACGGTGTCCAACGGTGTCCCACGGTGTCCAACGGTGTCCCACGTTGTCCCACGTTGTCCCACGTTGTCCCACGTTGTCCCACGTTGTCCAACGGTGTCCCACGCTGTCCAACGGTGTCCCACGTTGTCCCACGTTGTCCCACGTTGTCCCACGTTGTCCCACGTTGTCCCACGTTGTCCCACGTTGTCCCACGGTGTCCAACGGTGTCCAACGATGTCCAACGGTGTCCAACGGTGTCCCACGATGTCCACCGATGTCCAACGGTGTCCAACGGTGTCCAACGGTGTCCAACGGTGTCCAACGATGTCCAACGATGTCCAACGATGTCCAACGGTGTCCAACGATGTCCAACGATGTCCAACGGTGTCCCACGATGTCCAACGATGTCCAACGATGTCCAACGGTGTCCAACGGTGTCCCACGTTGTCCCACGTTGTCCCACGTTGTCCAACGATGTCCAACGATGTCCAGCGATGTCCAACGGTGTCCAACGATGTCCAACGATGTCCCACGTTGTCCCACGTTGTCCCACGTTGTCCCACGTTGTCCCACGTTGTCCCACGTTGTCCCACGTTGTCCCACGTTGTCCAACGATGTCCAACGGTGTCCCACGTTGTCCCACGTTGTCCCACGTTGTCCCACGTTGTCCCACGTTGTCCCACGTTGTCCCACGGTGTCCAACGGTGTCCAACGATGTCCAACGGTGTCCAACGGTGTCCCACGATGTCCACCGATGTCCAACGGTGTCCAACGGTGTCCAACGGTGTCCAACGATGTCCAACGATGTCCAACGATGTCCAACGGTGTCCAACGATGTCCAACGATGTCCAACGGTGTCCCACGATGTCCAACGATGTCCAACGATGTCCAACGGTGTCCAACGGTGTCCCACGTTGTCCCACGCTGTCCCATGTTGTCCCACGGTGTCCAACGATGTCCAACGGTGTCCCACGTTGTCCAACGGTGTCCCACGTTGTCCCACGTTGTCCCACGTTGTCCCACGTTGTCCCACGATGTCCCACGTTGTCCCACGTTGTCCCACGTTGTCCCACGTTGTCCCACGTTGTCCCACGTTGTCCCACGTTGTCCCACGTTGTCCCACGGTGTCCAACGGTGTCCAACGATGTCCAACGGTGTCCCACGTTGTCCAACGATGTCCAACGGTGTCCCACGTTGTCCCACGTTGTCCCACGTTGTCCCACGTTGTCCCACGTTGTCCCACGTTGTCCCACGGTGTCCCACGGTGTCCCACGTTGTCCCACGTTGTCCCACGTTGTCCCACGTTGTTCCATGGTTTCCCACGTTGTCCCACGTTGTCCCACGTTGTCCCACGGTGTCCAACGATGTCCAACGGTGTCCAACGGGGTCCCACGGTGTCCAACGGTGTCCCACGTTGTCCCACGTTGTCCCACGTTGTCCCACGTTGTCCCACGTTGTCCAACGGTGTCCCACGCTGTCCAACGGTGTCCCACGTTGTCCCACGTTGTCCCACGTTGTCCCACGGTGTCCCACGGTGTCCCACGTTGTCCCACGTTGCCCCACGTTGTCCCACGTTGTTCCATGGTTTCCCACGTTGTCCCACGTTGTCCCACGTTGTCCCACGGTGTCCAACGATGTCCAACGGTGTCCCACGGTGTCCCACGGTGTCCCACGTTGTCCCACGTTGTCCCACGTTGTCCCACGTTGTTCCATGGTTTCCCACGTTGTCCCACGTTGTCCCACGTTGTCCCACGGTGTCCAACGATGTCCAACGGTGTCCAACGATGTCCAACGGTGTCCAACGGTGTCCCACGTTGTCCCACGTTGTCCCACGGTGTCCAACGATGTCCAACGGTGTCCCACGTTGTCCCACGTTGTCCCACGTTGTCCCACGTTGTCCCACGTTGTCCCACGTTGTCCCACGGTGTCCCACGGTGTCCCACGTTGTCCCACGTTGCCCCACGTTGTCCCACGTTGTTCCACGGTTTCCCACGTTGTCCCACGTTGTCCCACGTTGTCCCACGGTGTCCAACGATGTCCAACGGTGTCCAACGGTGTCCCACGGTGTCCAACGGTGTCCCACGTTGTCCCACGTTGTCCCACGTTGTCCCACGTTGTCCCACGTTGTCCAACGGTGTCCCACGCTGTCCAACGGTGTCCCACGTTGTCCCACGTTGTCCCACGTTGTCCCACGTTGTCCCACGTTGTCCCACGTTGTCCCACGTTGTCCCACGGTGTCCAACGGTGTCCAACGATGTCCAACGGTGTCCAACGGTGTCCCACGATGTCCACCGATGTCCAACGGTGTCCAACGGTGTCCAACGGTGTCCAACGGTGTCCAACGATGTCCAACGATGTCCAACGATGTCCAACGGTGTCCAACGATGTCCAACGATGTCCAACGGTGTCCCACGATGTCCAACGATGTCCAACGATGTCCAACGGTGTCCAACGGTGTCCCACGTTGTCCCACGTTGTCCCACGTTGTCCAACGATGTCCAACGATGTCCAGCGATGTCCAACGGTGTCCAACGATGTCCAACGATGTCCCACGTTGTCCCACGTTGTCCCACGTTGTCCCACGTTGTCCCACGTTGTCCCACGTTGTCCCACGTTGTCCCACGTTGTCCAACGATGTCCAACGGTGTCCCACGTTGTCCCACGTTGTCCCACGTTGTCCCACGTTGTTCCATGGTTTCCCACGTTGTCCCACGTTGTCCCACGTTGTCCCACGGTGTCCAACGATGTCCAACGGTGTCCAACGGTGTCCAACGGTGTCCAACGATGTCCAACGGTGTCCAACGATGTCCAACGGTGTCCCACGATGTCCAACGATGTCCAACGTTGTCCAACGGTGTCCAACGGTGTCCCACGTTGTCCCACGTTGTCCCACGTTGTCCCACGGTGTCCAACGATGTCCAACGGTGTCCAACGATGTCCAACGATGTCCAACGGTGTCCCACGATGTCCAACGATGTCCAACAATGTCCAACGGTGTCCAACGGTGTCCCACGTTGTCCCACGTTGTCCCACGTTGTCCCACGGTGTCCAACGATGCCCAACGGTGTCCCACGTTGTCCCACGTTGTCCCACGTTGTCCCACGTTGTCCCACGTTGTCCCACGGTGTCCCACGTTGTCCCACGTTGTCCCACGTTGTCCCACGTTGTCCCACGTTGTCCCACGTTGTCCCACGTTGTCCCACGTTGTCCCACGTTGTCCCACGGTGTCCAACGATGCCCAACGGTGTCCCACGTTGTCCCACGTTGTCCCACGTTGTCCCACGTTGTCCCACGGTGTCCCACGGTGTCCCACGTTGTCCCACGTTGTCCCACGTTGTCCCACGTTGTTCCATGGTTTCCCACGTTGTCCCACGTTGTCCCACGTTGTCCCACGGTGTCCAACGATGTCCAACGGTGTCCAACGGTGTCCCACGGTGTCCAACGGTGTCCCACGTTGTCCCACGTTGTCCCACGTTGTCCCACGGTGTCCCACGGTGTCCCACGTTGTCCCACGTTGTCCCACGTTGTCCCACGTTGTTCCATGGTTTCCCACGTTGTCCCACGTTGTCCCACGGTGTCCAACGATGTCCAACGGTGTCCAACGGTGTCCCACGGTGTCCAACGGTGTCCCACGTTGTCCCACGTTGTCCCACGTTGTCCAAACGTTGTCCCACGTTGTCCAACGTTGTCCAACGGTGTCCCACGCTGTCCAACGGTGTCCCACGTTGTCCCACGTTGTCCCACGTTGTCCCACGTTGTCCCACGTTGTCCCACGTTGTCCCACGTTGTCCCACGTTGTCCCACGTTGTCCCACGGTGTCCAACGGTGTCCAACGATGTCCAACGGTGTCCAACGGTGTCCCACGATGTCCACCGATGTCCAACGGTGTCCAACGGTGTCCAACGGTGTCCAACGGTGTCCAACGATGTCCAACGATGTCCAACGGTGTCCCACGCTGTCCAACGGTGTCCCACGTTGTCCCACGTTGTCCCACGTTGTCCCACGTTGTCCCACGTTGTCCCACGTTGTCCCACGTTGTCCCACGTTGTCCCACGTTGTCCCACGGTGTCCAACGGTGTCCAACGATGTCCAACGGTGTCCAACGGTGTCCCACGATGTCCACCGATGTCCAACGGTGTCCAACGGTGTCCAACGGTGTCCAACGGTGTCCAACGATGTCCAACGATGTCCAACGATGTCCAACGGTGTCCAACGATGTCCAACGATGTCCAACGGTGTCCCACGATGTCCAACGATGTCCAACGATGTCCAACGGTGTCCAACGGTGTCCCACGTTGTCCCACGTTGTCCCACGTTGTCCCACGGTGTCCAACGATGTCCAACGGTGTCCCACGTTGTCCAACGGTGTCCCACGTTGTCCCACGTTGTCCCACGTTGTCCCACGTTGTCCCACGATGTCCCACGTTGTCCCACGTTGTCCCACGTTGTCCCACGTTGTCCCACGTTGTCCCACGTTGTCCCACGTTGTCCCACGGTGTCCAACGGTGTCCAACGATGTCCAACGGTGTCCCACGTTGTCCAACGATGTCCAACGGTGTCCCACGTTGTCCCACGTTGTCCCACGTTGTCCCACGTTGTCCCACGTTGTCCCACGTTGTCCCACGGTGTCCCACGGTGTCCCACGTTGTCCCACGTTGTCCCACGTTGTCCCACGTTGTTCCATGGTTTCCCACGTTGTCCCACGTTGTCCCACGTTGTCCCACGGTGTCCAACGATGTCCAACGGTGTCCAACGGGGTCCCACGGTGTCCAACGGTGTCCCACGTTGTCCCACGTTGTCCCACGTTGTCCCACGTTGTCCCACGCTGTCCAACGGTGTCCCACGCTGTCCAACGGTGTCCCACGTTGTCCCACGTTGTCCCACGTTGTCCCACGTTGTCCCACGTTGTCCCACGTTGTCCCACGTTGCCCACGGTGTCCAACGGTGTCCAACGATGTCCAACGGTGTCCAACGGTGTCCCACGTTGTCCCACGTTGTCCCACGGTGTCCAACGATGCCCAACGGTGTCCCACGTTGTCCCACGTTGTCCCACGTTGTCCCACGTTGTCCCACGTTGTCCCACGTTGTCCCACGGTGTCCCACGGTGTCCCACGTTGTCCCACGTTGCCCCACGTTGTCCCACGTTGTTCCATGGTTTCCCACGTTGTCCCACGTTGTCCCACGTTGTCCCACGGTGTCCAACGATGTCCAACGGTGTCCAACGGTGTCCCACGGTGTCCAACGGTGTCCCACGTTGTCCCACGTTGTCCCACGTTGTCCCACGTTGTCCCACGTTGTCCAACGGTGTCCCACGCTGTCCAACGGTGTCCCACGTTGTCCCACGTTGTCCCACGTTGTCCCACGTTGTCCCACGTTGTCCCACGTTGTCCCACGTTGTCCCACGGTGTCCAACGGTGTCCAACGATGTCCAACGGTGTCCAACGGTGTCCCACGATGTCCACCGATGTCCAACGGTGTCCAACGGTGTCCAACGGTGTCCAACGGTGTCCAACGATGTCCAACGATGTCCAACGATGTCCAACGGTGTCCAACGATGTCCAACGATGTCCAACGGTGTCCCACGATGTCCCACGATGTCCAACGATGTCCAACGGTGTCCAACGGTGTCCCACGTTGTCCCACGTTGTCCCACGTTGTCCAACGATGTCCAACGATGTCCAGCGATGTCCAACGGTGTCCAACGATGTCCAACGATGTCCCACGTTGTCCCACGTTGTCCCACGTTGTCCCACGTTGTCCCACGTTGTCCCACGTTGTCCCACGTTGTCCCACGTTGTCCAACGATGTCCAACGGTGTCCCACGTTGTCCCACGTTGTCCCACGTTGTCCCACGTTGTTCCATGGTTTCCCACGTTGTCCCACGTTGTCCCACGTTGTCCCACGGTGTCCAACGATGTCCAACGGTGTCCAACGGTGTCCAACGGTGTCCAACGATGTCCAACGGTGTCCAACGATGTCCAACGATGTCCAACGATGTCCAACGATGTCCAACGATGTCCAACGGTGTCCAACGGTGTCCCACGTTGTCCCACGTTGTCCCACGTTGTCCCACGGTGTCCAACGATGTCCAACGGTGTCCAACGATGTCCAACGATGTCCAACGGTGTCCCACGATGTCCAACGATGTCCAACAATGTCCAACGGTGTCCAACGGTGTCCCACGTTGTCCCACGTTGTCCCACGTTGTCCCACGGTGTCCAACGATGCCCAACGGTGTCCCACGTTGTCCCACGTTGTCCCACGTTGTCCCACGTTGTCCCACGTTGTCCCACGGTGTCCCACGTTGTCCCACGTTGTCCCACGTTGTCCCACGTTGTCCCACGTTGTCCCACGTTGTCCCACGTTGTCCCACGTTGTCCCACGTTGTCCCACGTTGTCCCACGGTGTCCAACGATGCCCAACGGTGTCCCACGTTGTCCCACGTTGTCCCACGTTGTCCCACGTTGTCCCACGGTGTCCCACGGTGTCCCACGTTGTCCCACGTTGTCCCACGTTGTCCCACGTTGTTCCATGGTTTCCCACGTTGTCCCACGTTGTCCCACGTTGTCCCACGGTGTCCAACGATGTCCAACGGTGTCCAACGGTGTCCCACGGTGTCCAACGGTGTCCCACGTTGTCCCACGTTGTCCCACGTTGTCCCACGGTGTCCCACGGTGTCCCACGTTGTCCCACGTTGTCCCACGTTGTCCCACGTTGTTCCATGGTTTCCCACGTTGTCCCACGTTGTCCCACGGTGTCCAACGATGTCCAACGGTGTCCAACGGTGTCCCACGGTGTCCAACGGTGTCCCACGTTGTCCCACGTTGTCCCACGTTGTCCCACGTTGTCCCACGTTGTCCAACGTTGTCCAACGGTGTCCCACGCTGTCCAACGGTGTCCCACGTTGTCCCACGTTGTCCCACGTTGTCCCACGTTGTCCCACGTTGTCCCACGTTGTCCCACGTTGTCCCACGTTGTCCCACGTTGTCCCACGGTGTCCAACGGTGTCCAACGATGTCCAACGGTGTCCAACGGTGTCCCACTATGTCCACCGATGTCCAACGGTGTCCAACGGTGTCCTACGGTGTCCAACGGTGTCCAACGATGTCCAACGATGTCCAACGGTGTCCCACGCTGTCCAACGGTGTCCCACGTTGTCCCACGTTGTCCCACGTTGTCCCACGTTGTCCCACGTTGTCCCACGTTGTCCCACGTTGTCCCACGGTGTCCAACGGTGTCCAACGATGTCCAACGGTGTCCAACGGTGTCCCACGATGTCCACCGATGTCCAACGGTGTCCAACGGTGTCCAACGGTGTCCAACGGTGTCCAACGATGTCCAACGATGTCCAACGATGTCCAACGGTGTCCAACGATGTCCAACTATGTCCAACGGTGTCCCACGATGTCCAACGATGTCCAACGATGTCCAACGGTGTCCAACGGTGTCCCACGTTGTCCCACGTTGTCCCACGTTGTCCCACGGTGTCCAACGATGTCCAACGGTGTCCCACGTTGTCCAACGGTGTCCCACGTTGTCCCACGTTGTCCCACGTTGTCCCACGTTGTCCCACGATGTCCCACGTTGTCCCACGTTGTCCCACGTTGTCCCACGTTGTCCCACGTTGTCCCACGTTGTCCCACGTTGTCCCACGTTGTCCCACGGTGTCCAACGGTGTCCAACGATGTCCAACGGTGTCCCACGTTGTCCAACGATGTCCAACGGTGTCCCACGTTGTCCCACGTTGTCCCACGTTGTCCCACGGTGTCCCACGGTGTCCCACGTTGTCCCACGTTGTCCCACGTTGTCCCACGTTGTTCCATGGTTTCCCACGTTGTCCCACGTTGTCCCACGTTGTCCCACGGTGTCCAACGATGTCCAACGGTGTCCAACGGGGTCCCACGGTGTCCAACGGTGTCCCACGTTGTCCCACGTTGTCCCACGTTGTCCCACGTTGTCCCACGTTGTCCAACGTTGTCCCACGCTGTCCAACGGTGTCCCACGTTGTCCCACGTTGTCCCACGTTGTCCCACGTTGTCCCAAGTTGTCCCACGTTGTCCCACGTTGCCCACGGTGTCCAACGGTGTCCAACGATGTCCAACGGTGTCCAACGGTGTCCCACGTTGTCCCACGTTGTCCCACGTTGTCCCACGGTGTCCAACGATGCCCAACGGTGTCCCACGTTGTCCCACGTTGTCCCACGTTGTCCCACGTTGTCCCACGTTGTCCCACGTTGTCCCACGGTGTCCCACGGTGTCCCACGTTGTCCCACGTTGTCCCACGTTGTCCCACGTTGTTCCATGGTTTCCCACGTTGTCCCACGTTGTCCCACGTTGTCCCACGGTGTCCAACGATGTCCAACGGTGTCCAACGATGTCCAACGGTGTCCAACGGTGTCCCACGATGTCCACCGATGTCCAACGGTGTCCAACGGTGTCCAACGGTGTCCAACGGTGTCCAACGATGTCCAACGATGTCCAACGGTGTCCCACGCTGTCCAACGGTGTCCCACGTTGTCCCACGGTGTCCCACGGTGTCCAACGGTGTCCCACGTTGTCCCACGTTGTCCCACGTTGTCCCACGTTGTCCCACGTTGTCCCACGTTGTCCCACGTTGTCCCACGGTGTCCAACGGTGTCCAACGATGTCCAACGGTGTCCAACGGTGTCCCACGATGTCCACCGATGTCCAACCGTGTCCAACGGTGTCCTACGGTGTCCAACGGTGTCCAACGATGTCCAACGATGTCCAACGGTGTCCCACGCTGTCCAACGGTGTCCCACGTTGTCCCACGTTGTCCCACGTTGTCCCACGTTGTCCCACGTTGTCCCACGTTGTCCCACGTTGTCCCACGGTGTCCAACGGTGTCCAACGATGTCCAACGGTGTCCAACGGTGTCCCACGATGTCCACCGATGTCCAACGGTGTCCAACGCTGTCCAACGGTGTCCAACGGTGTCCAACGATGTCCAACGATGTCCAACGATGTCCAACGGTGTCCAACGATGTCCAACGATGTCCAACGGTGTCCCACGATGTCCAACGATGTCCAACGATGTCCAACGGTGTCCAACGGTGTCCCACGTTGTCCCACGTTGTCCCACGTTGTCCCACGGTGTCCAACGATGTCCAACGGAGTCCCACGTTGTCCAACGGTGTCCCACGTTGTCCCACGTTGTCCCACGTTGTCCCACGTTGTCCCACGATGTCCCACGTTGTCCCACGTTGTCCCACGTTGTCCCACGTTGTCCCACGTTGTCCCACGTTGTCCCACGTTGTCCCACGTTGTCCCACGGTGTCCAACGGTGTCCAACGATGTCCAACGGTGTCCAACGGTGTCCCACGTTGTCCCACGTTGTCCCACGTTGTCCCACGGTGTCCAACGATGCCCAACGGTGTCCCACGTTGTCCCACGTTGTCCCACGTTGTCCCACGTTGTCCCACGTTGTCCCACGTTGTCCCACGGTGTCCCACGGTGTCCCACGTTGTCCCACGTTGTCCCACGTTGTCCCACGTTGTTCCATGGTTTCCCACGTTGTCCCACGTTGTCCCACGTTGTCCCACGGTGTCCAACGATGTCCAACGGTGTCCAACGGTGTCCCACGGTGTCCAACGGTGTCCAACGGTGTCCCACGTTGTCCCACGTTGTCCCACGTTGTCCCACGTTGTCCCACGTTGTCCCACGTTGTCCCACGTTGTCCCACGGTGTCCAACGGTGTCCAACGATGTCCAACGGTGTCCAACGGTGTCCAACGATGTCCAACGGTGTCCCACGTTGTCCAACGATGTCCAACGGTGTCCCACGTTGTCCAACGGTGTCCAACGGTGTCCCACGTTGTCCCACGGTGTCCAACGGTGTCCAACGATGTCCAACGGTGTCCAACGGTGTCCCACGTTGTCCCACGTTGTCCCACGTTGTCCCACGGTGTCCAACGATGCCCAACGGTGACCCACGTTGTCCCACGTTGTCCCACGTTGTCCCACGTTGTCCCACGTTGTCCCACGTTGTCCCACGTTGTCCCACGGTGTCCCACGTTGTCCCACGTTGTCCCACGTTGTCCCACGTTGTCCCACGTTGTCCCACGTTGTCCCACGTTGTCCCACGTTGTCCCACGTTGTCCCACGGTGTCCAACGGTGTCCAACGATGTCCAACGGTGTCCCACGTTGTCCAACGATGTCCAACGGTGTCCCACGTTGTCCCACGTTGTCCCACGTTGTCCCACGTTGTCCCACGTTGTCCCACGTTGTCCCACGGTGTCCCACGGTATCCCACGTTGTCCCACGTTGTCCCACGTTGTCCCACGTTGTTCCATGGTTTCCCACGTTGTCCCACGTTGTCCCACGTTGTCCCACGGTGTCCAACGATGTCCAACGGTGTCCAACGGTGTCCCACGGTGTCCAACGGTGTCCCACGTTGTCCCACGTTGTCCCACGTTGTCCCACGTTGTCCAACGGTGTCCCACGCTGTCCAACGGTGTCCCACGTTGTCCCACGTTGTCCCACGTTGTCCCACGTTGTCCCACGTTGTCCCACGTTGTCCCACGTTGTCCCACGGTGTCCAACGGTGTCCAACGATGTCCAACGGTGTCCAACGGTGTCCCACGATGTCCACCGATGTCCAACGGTGTCCAACGGTGTCCAACGGTGTCCAACGGTGTCCAACGATGTCCAACGATGTCCAACGATGTCCAACGGTGTCCAACGATGTCCAACGATGTCCAACGGTGTCCCACGATGTCCAACGATGTCCAACGATGTCCAACGATGTCCAACGGTGTCCAACGGTGTCCCACGTTGTCCCACGTTGTCCCACGTTGTCCCACGGTGTCCAACGATGTCCAACGGTGTCCCACGTTGTCCAACGGTGTCCCACGTTGTCCCACGTTGTCCCACGTTGTCCCACGTTGTCCCACGATGTCCCACGTTGTCCCACGTTGTCCCACGTTGTCCCACGTTGTCCCACGTTGTCCCACGTTGTCCCACGTTGTCCCACGTTGTCCCACGTTGTCCCACGTTGTCCCACGTTGTCCCACGTTGTCCCACGTTGTCCCACGGTGTCCAACGATGTCCAACGGTGTCCAACGATGTCCAACGGTGTCCCACGATGTCCAACGATGTCCAACGATGTCCAACGGTGACCAACGGTGTCCCACGTTGTCCCACGTTGTCCCACGTTGTCCCACGGTGTCCAGCGATGTCCAACGGTGTCCCACGTTGTCCAACGGTGTCCCACGTTGTCCCACGTTGTCCCACGTTGTCCCACGGTGTCCAACGATGTCCAACGGTGTCCAACGGTGTCCCACGGTGTCCAACGGTGTCCCACGTTGTCCCACGTTGTCCCACGTTTTCCCACGTTGTCCCACGTTGTCCCACGTTGTCCAACGATGTCCAACGGTGTCCCACGTTGTCCCACGTTGTCCCACGTTGTCCCACGTTGTTCCATGGTTTCCCACGTTGTCCCGCGTTGTCCCACGTTGTCCCACGTTGTTCCATGGTTTCCCACGTTGTCCCGCGTTGTCCCACGTTGTCCCACGGTGTCCAACGATGTCCAACGGTGTCCAACGGTGTCCAACGGTGTCCAACGATGTCCAACGATGTCCAGCGATGTCCAACGGTGTCCAACGATGTCCAACGATGTCCCACGTTGTCCCACGTTGTCCCACGTTGTCCCACGTTGTCCCACGTTGTCCCACGTTGTCCAACGATGTCCAACGGTGTCCCACGTTGTCCCAAGTTGTCCCACGTTGTCCCACGTTGTTCCATGGTTTCCCACGTTGTCCCACGTTGTCCCACGTTGTCCCACGGTGTCCAACGATGTCCAACGGTGTCCAACGGTGTCCAACGGTGTCCAACGATGTCCAACGGTGTCCAACGATGTCCAACGGTGTCCCACGATGTCCAACGATGTCCAACGATGTCCAACGGTGTCCAACGGTGTCCCACGTTGTCCCACGTTGTCCCACGTTGTCCCACGGTGTCCAACGATGTCCAACGGTGTCCAACGATGTCCAACGATGTCCAACGGTGTCCCACGATGTCCAACGATGTCCAACCATGTCCAACGGTGTCCAACGGTGTCCCACGTTGTCCCACGTTGTCCCACGTTGTCCCACGGTGTCCAACGATGCCCAACGGTGTCCCACGTTGTCCCACGTTGTCCCACGTTGTCCCACGTTGTCCCACGTTGTCCCACGTTGTCCCACGTTGTCCCACGTTGTCCCACGTTGTCCCACGTTGTCCCACGTTGTCCCACGTTGTCCCACGTTGTCCCACGTTGTCCCACGTTGTCCCACGTTGTCCCACGTTGTCCCACGGTGTCCAACGATGCCCAACGGTGTCCCACGTTGTCCCACGTTGTCCCACGTTGTCCCACGTTGTCCCACGTTGTCCCACGTTGTCCCACGGTGTCCCACGGTGTCCCACGTTGTCCCACGTTGTCCCACGTTGTCCCACGTTGTTCCATGGTTTCCCACGTTGTCCCACGTTGTCCCACGTTGTCCCACGTTGTCCCACGTTGTCCCACGTTGTCCAACGGTGTCCCACGCTGTCCAACGGTGTCCCACGTTGTCCCACGTTGTCCCACGTTGTCCCACGTTGTCCCACGTTGTCCCACGTTGTCCCACGTTGTCCCACGGTGTCCAACGGTGTCCAACGATGTCCAACGGTGTCCAACGGTGTCCCACGATGTCCACCGATGTCCAACGGTGTCCAACGGTGTCCAACGGTGTCCAACGGTGTCCAACGATGTCCAACGATGTCCAACGATGTCCAACGGTGTCCAACGATGTCCAACGATGTCCAACGGTGTCCCACGATGTCCAACGATGTCCAACGATGTCCAACGGTGTCCAACGGTGTCCCACGTTGTCCCACGTTGTCCCACGTTGTCCCACGGTGTCCAACGATGTCCAACGGTGTCCAACGGTGTCCCACGTTGTCCCACGTTGTCCCACGTTGTCCCACGGTGTCCAACGATGTCCAACGGTGTCCCACGTTGTCCCACGTTGTCCCACGTTGTCCCACGTTGTCCCACGTTGTCCCACGATGTCCCACGTTGTCCCACGTTGTCCCACGTTGTCCCACGTTGTCCCACGTTGTCCCACGTTGTCCCACGTTGTCCCACGTTGTCCCACGGTGTCCAACGATGTCCAACGGTGTCCCACGTTGTCCCACGTTGTCCCACGTTGTCCCACGTTGTCCCACGTTGTCCCACGTTGTCCCACGGTGTCCCACGGTGTCCCACGTTGTCCCACGTTGTCCCACGTTGTCCCACGTTGTTCCATGGTTTCCCACGTTGTCCCACGTTGTCCCACGTTGTCCCACGTTGTCCCACGTTGTCCAACGGTGTCCCACGCTGTCCAACGGTGTCCCACGTTGTCCCACGTTGTCCCACGTTGTCCCACGTTGTCCCACGTTGTCCCACGTTGTCCCACGTTGTCCCACGGTGTCCAACGGTGTCCAACGATGTCCAACGGTGTCCAACGGTGTCCCACGATGTCCACCGATGTCCAACGGTGTCCAACGGTGTCCAACGGTGTCCAACGGTGTCCAACGATGTCCAACGATGTCCAACGATGTCCAACGGTGTCCAACGATGTCCAACGATGTCCAACGGTGTCCCACGATGTCCAACGATGTCCAACGATGTCCAACGGTGTCCAACGGTGTCCCACGTTGTCCCACGTTGTCCCACGTTGTCCCACGGTGTCCAACGATGTCCAACGGTGTCCAACGGTGTCCCACGTTGTCCCACGTTGTCCCACGTTGTCCCACGGTGTCCAACGATGTCCAACGGTGTCCCACGTTGTCCCACGTTGTCCCACGTTGTCCCACGTTGTCCCACGTTGTCCCACGATGTCCCACGTTGTCCCACGTTGTCCTACGTTGTCCCACGTTGTCCCACGTTGTCCCACGTTGTCCCACGTTGTCCCACGTTGTCCCACGGTGTCCAACGATGTCCAACGGTGTCCAACGATGTCCAACGGTGTCCCACGATGTCCAACGATGTCCAACGATGTCCAACGGTGTCCAACGGTGTCCCACGTTGTCCCACGTTGTCCCACGTTGTCCCACGGTGTCCAACGATGTCCAACGGTGTCCCACGTTGTCCAACGGTGTCCCACGTTGTCCCACGTTGTCCCACGTTGTCCCACGTTGTCCCACGATGTCCCACGTTGTCCCACGATGTCCCACGTTGTCCCACGTTGTCCCACGTTGTCCCACGGTGTCCAACGATGTCCAACGGTGTCCAACGATGTCCAACGGTGTCCCACGATGTCCAACGATGTCCAACGATGTCCAACGGTGTCCAACGGTGTCCCACGTTGTCCCACGTTGTCCCACGTTGTCCCACGGTGTCCAACGATGTCCAACGGTGTCCCACGTTGTCCAACGGTGTCCCACGTTGTCCCACGTTGTCCCACGTTGTCCCACGTTGTCCCACGTTGTCCCACGTTGTCCCACGATGTCCCACGTTGTCCCACGATGTCCCACGTTGTCCCACGTTGTCCCACGTTGTCCCACGGTGTCCAACGATGTCCAACGGTGTCCAACGGTGTCCAACGGTGTCCAACGATGTCCAACGATGTCCAGCGATGTCCAACGGTGTCCAACGATGTCCAACGATGTCCCACGTTGTCCCACGTTGTCCCACGTTGTCCCACGTTGTCCCACGTTGTCCCACGTTGTCCAACGATGTCCAACGGTGTCCCACGTTGTCCCACGTTGTCCCACGTTGTCCCACGTTGTTCCATGGTTTCCCACGTTGTCCCACGTTGTCCCACGTTGTCCCACGGTGTCCAACGATGTCCAACGGTGTCCAACGGTGTCCAACGGTGTCCAACGATGTCCAACGGTGTCCAACGATGTCCAACGGTGTCCCACGATGTCCAACGATGTCCAACGATGTCCAACGGTGTCCAACGGTGTCCCACGTTGTCCAACGTTGTCCCACGTTGTCCCACGGTGTCCAACGATGTCCAACGGTGTCCAACGATGTCCAACGATGTCCAACGGTGTCCCACGATGTCCAACGATGTCCAACCATGTCCAACGGTGTCCAACGGTGTCCCACGTTGTCCCACGTTGTCCCACGTTGTCCCACGGTGTCCAACGATGTCCAACGGTGTCCCACGTTGTCCCACGTTGTCCCACGTTGTCCCACGTTGTCCCACGTTGTCCCACGTTGTCCCACGTTGTCCCACGTTGTCCCACGTTGTCCCACGTTGTCCCACGTTGTCCCACGTTGTCCCACGTTGTCCCACGTTGTCCCACGTTGTCCCACGTTGTCCCACGGTGTCCAACGATGCCCAACGGTGTCCCACGTTGTCCCACGTTGTCCCACGTTGTCCCACGTTGTCCCACGTTGTCCCACGTTGTCCCACGGTGTCCAACGATGCCCAACGGTGTCCCACGTTGTCCCACGTTGTCCCACGTTGTCCCACGTTGTCCCACGTTGTCCCACGTTGTCCCACGGTGTCCCACGGTGTCCCACGTTGTCCCACGTTGTCCCACGTTGTCCCACGTTGTCCCACGTTGTCCCACGTTGTCCCACGTTGTCCCACGTTGTCCCACGTTGTCCCACGTTGTCCCACGTTGTCCCACGTTGTCCCACGTTGTCCCACGTTGTCCCACGGTGTCCAACGATGCCCAACGGTGTCCCACGTTGTCCCACGTTGTCCCACGTTGTCCCACGTTGTCCCACGTTGTCCCACGTTGTCCCACGGTGTCCAACGATGCCCAACGGTGTCCCACGTTGTCCCACGTTGTCCCACGTTGTCCCACGTTGTCCCACGTTGTCCCACGGTGTCCCACGTTGTCCCACGTTGTCCCACGTTGTCCCACGTTGTCCCACGGTGTCCCACGGTGTCCCACGTTGTCCCACGTTGTCCCACGTTGTTCCATGGTTTCCCACGTTGTCCCACGTTGTCCCACGTTGTCCCACGTTGTCCCACGTTGTCCAACGGTGTCCCACGCTGTCCAACGGTGTCCCACGTTGTCCCACGTTGTCCCACGTTGTCCCACGTTGTCCCACGTTGTCCCACGTTGTCCCACGTTGTCCCACGGTGTCCAACGGTGTCCAACGATGTCCAACGGTGTCCAACGGTGTCCCACGATGTCCACCGATGTCCAACGGTGTCCAACGGTGTCCAACGGTGTACAACGGTGTCCAACGATGTCCAACGATGTCCAACGATGTCCAACGGTGTCCAACGATGTCCAACGATGTCCAACGGTGTCCCACGATGTCCAACGATGTCCAACGATGTCCAACGGTGTCCAACGGTGTCCCACGTTGTCCCACGTTGTCCCACGTTGTCCCACGGTGTCCAACGATGTCCAACGGTGTCCAACGGTATCCCACGTTGTCCCACGTTGTCCCACGTTGTCCCACGGTGTCCAACGATGTCCAACGGTGTCCCACGTTGTCCCACGTTGTCCCACGTTGTCCCACGTTGTCCCACGTTGTCCCACGATGTCCCACGTTGTCCCACGTTGTCCTACGTTGTCCCACGTTGTCCCACGTTGTCCCACGTTGTCCCACGTTGTCCCACGTTGTCCCACGGTGTCCAACGATGTCCAACGGTGTCCAACGATGTCCAACGGTGTCCCACGATGTCCAACGATGTCCAACGATGTCCAACGGTGTCCAACGGTGTCCCACGTTGTCCCACGTTGTCCCACGTTGTCCCACGGTGTCCAACGATGTCCAACGGTGTCCCACGTTGTCCAACGGTGTCCCACGTTGTCCCACGTTGTCCCACGTTGTCCCACGTTGTCCCACGTTGTCCCACGATGTCCCACGTTGTCCCACGATGTCCCACGTTGTCCCACGTTGTCCCACGTTGTCCCACGGTGTCCAACGATGTCCAACGGTGTCCAACGATGTCCAACGGTGTCCCACGATGTCCAACGATGTCCAACGATGTCCAACGGTGTCCAACGGTGTCCCACGGTGTCCCACGTTGTCCCACGTTGTCCCACGGTGTCCAACGATGTCCAACGGTGTCCCACGTTGTCCAACGGTGTCCCACGTTGTCCCACGTTGTCCCACGTTGTCCCACGTTGTCCCACGTTGTCCCACGATGTCCCACGTTGTCCCACGATGTCCCACGTTGTCCCACGTTGTCCCACGTTGTCCCACGGTGTCCAACGATGTCCAACGGTGTCCAACGGTGTCCAACGGTGTCCAACGATGTCCAACGATGTCCAGCGATGTCCAACGGTGTCCAACGATGTCCAACGATGTCCCACGTTGTCCCACGTTGTCCCACGTTGTCCCACGTTGTCCCACGTTGTCCCACGTTGTCCAACGATGTCCAACGGTGTCCCACGTTGTCCCACGTTGTCCCACGTTGTCCCACGTTGTCCCACGTTGTCCCACGTTGTTCCATGGTTTCCCACGTTGTCCCACGTTGTCCCACGTTGTCCCACGTTGTCCCACGTTGTCCCACGTTGTCCCACGTTGTCCCACGTTGTCCCACGTTGTCCGACGGTGTCCCACGTTGTCCCACGTTGTCCCACGTTGTCCCACGTTGTCCCACGTTGTCCCACGATGTCCCACGTTGTCCCACGTTGTCCCACGTTGTCCCACGTTGTCCCACGTTGTCCAACGTTGTCCCACGTTGTCCCACGTTGTCCCACGGTGTCCAACGATGTCCAACGGTGTCCAACGGTGTCCCACGGTGTCCAACGGTGTCCCACGTTGTCCCACGTTGTCCCACGTTGTCCCACTTTGTCCCACGTTGTCCCACGTTGTCCAACGATGTCCAACGGTGTCCCACGTTGTCCCACGTTGTCCCACGTTGCCCCACGTTGCCCCACGTTGTTCCATGGTTTCCCACGTTGTCCCACGTTGTCCCACGGTGTCCAACGATGTCCAACGGTGTCCAACGGTGTCCAACGGTGTCCCACGGTGTCCAACGGTGTCCCACGTTGTCCCACGTTGTCCCACGTTGTCCCACGTTGTCCCACGGTGTCCAACGGTGTCCAACGATGTCCAACGGTGTCCAACGGTGTCCCACGATGTCCACCGATGTCCAACTGTGTCCAACGGTGTCCAACGGTGTCCAACGGTGTCCAACGATGTCCAACGATGTCCAACGATGTCCAACGGTGTCCAACGATGTCCAACGATGTCCAACGGTGTCCCACGATGTCCAACGATGTACAACGATGTCCAACGGTGTCCAACGGTGTCCCACGTTGTCCCACGTTGTCCCACGTTGTCCCACGGTGTCCAACGATGTCCAACGGTGTCCCACGTTGTCCCACGTTGTCCCACGTTGTCCCACGTTGTCCCACGTTGTCCCACGTTGTCCCACGTTGTCCCACGTTGTCCCACGTTGTCCCACGTTGTCCCACGTTGTCCCACGTTGTCCCACGTTGTCCCACGTTGTCCCACGTTGTCCCACGTTGTCGCACGTTGTCCCACGTTGTCCCACGTTGTCCCACGTTGTCCCACGTTGTCCCACGTTGTCCCACGGTGTCCAACGGTGTCCAACGATGTCCAACGGTGTCCCACGTTGTCCCACGTTGTCCCACGTTGTCCCACGATGTCCCACGTTGTCCCACGTTGTCCCACGTTGTCCCACGTTGTCCCACGTTGTCCCACGTTGTCCCACGTTGTCCCACGTTGTCCCACGTTGTCCCACGGTATCCAACGATGCCCAACGGTGTCCCACGTTGTCCCACGTTGTCCCACGTTGTCCCACGTTGTCCCACGGTGTCCCACGGTGTCCCACGTTGTCCCACGTTGTCCCACGTTGTCCCACGTTGTTCCATGGTTTCCCACGTTGTCCCACGTTGTCCCACGTTGTCCCACGGTGTCCCACGTTGTCCCACGGTGTCCCACGGTGTCCCACGTTGTCCCACGTTGTCCCACGTTGTCCCACGTTGTTCCATGGTTTCCCACGTTGTCCCACGTTGTCCCACGTTGTCCCACGGTGTCCAACGATGTCCAACGGTGTCCAACGGTGTCCCACGGTGTCCAACGGTGTCCCACGTTGTCCCACGTTGTCCCACGTTGTCCCACGTTGTCCCACGTTGTCCAACGGTGTCCCACGCTGTCCAACGGTGTCCCACGTTGTCCCACGTTGTCCCACGTTGTCCCACGTTGTCCCACGTTGTCCCACGTTGTCCCACGTTGTCCCACGGTGTCCAACGGTGTCCAACGATGTCCAACGGTGTCCAACGGTGTCCCACGATGTCCACCGATGTCCAACGGTGTCCAACGGTGTCCAACGGTGTCCAACGGTGTCCAACGATGTCCAACGTTGTCCAACGATGTCCAACGGTGTCCAACGATGTCCAACGATGTCCAACGGTGTCCCACGATGTCCAACGATGTCCAACGATGTCCAACGGTGTCCAACGGTGTCCCACGTTGTCCCACGTTGTCCCACGTTGTCCAACGATGTCCAACGATGTCCAGCGATGTCCAACGGTGTCCAACGATGTCCAACGATGTCCCACGTTGTCCCACGTTGTCCCACGTTGTCCCACGTTGTCCCACGTTGTCCCACGTTGTCCAACGATGTCCAACGGTGTCCCACGTTGTCCCACGTTGTCCCACGTTGTCCCACGTTGTTCCATGGTTTCCCACGTTGTCCCACGTTGTCCCACGTTGTCCCACGGTGTCCAACGATGTCCAACGGTGTCCAACGGTGTCCAACGGTGTCCAACGATGTCCAACGGTGTCCAACGATGTCCAACGGTGTCCCACGATGTCCAACGATGTCCAACGATGTCCAACGGTGTCCAACGGTGTCCCACGTTGTCCCACGTTGTCCCACGTTGTCCCACGTTGTCCCACGTTGTCCCACGTTGTCCCACGTTGTCCCACGTTGTCCCACGTTGTCCCACGTTGTCCCACGTTGTCCCACGTTGTCCCACGTTGTCCCACGGTGTCCAACGATGTCCAGCGGTGTCCAACGGTGTCCCACGGTGTCCCACGGTGTCCAACGGTGTCCAACGGTGTCCAACGATGTCCAACGGTGTCCAACGATGTCCAACGGTGTCCCACGATGTCCAACGATGTCCCACGATGTCCACCGATGTCCAACGGTGTCCAACGGTGTCCAACGGTGTCCAACGGTGTCCAACGATGTCCCACGTTGTCCCACGTTGTCCCACGGTGTCCAACGATGTCCAACGGTGTCCCACGTTGTCCCACGTTGTCCCACGTTGTCCCACGTTGTCCCACGTTGTCCCACGTTGTCGCACGTTGTCCCACGTTGTCCCACGTTGTCCCACGTTGTCCCACGTTGTCCCACGTTGTCCCACGGTGTCCAACGATGCCCAACGGTGTCCCACGTTGTCCCACGTTGTCCCACGTTGTCCCACGTTGTCCCACGTTGTCCCACGGTGTCCCACGGTGTCCCACGTTGTCCCACGTTGTCCCACGTTGTCCCACGTTGTTCCATGGTTTCCCACGTTGTCCCACGTTGTCCCACGTTGTCCCACGGTGTCCAACGATGTCCAACGGTGTCCAACGGTGTCCCACGGTGTCCAACGGTGTCCCACGTTGTCCCACGTTGTCCCACGTTGTCCCACGGTGTCCCACGGTGTCCCACGTTGTCCCACGTTGTCCCACGTTGTCCCACGTTGTTCCATGGTTTCCCACGTTGTCCCACGTTGTCCCACGTTGTCCCACGGTGTCCAACGATGTCCAACGGTGTCCAACGGTGTCCCACGGTGTCCAACGGTGTCCCACGTTGTCCCACGTTGTCCCACGTTGTCCCACGTTGTCCCACGTTGTCCAACGGTGTCCCACGCTGTCCAACGGTGTCCCACGTTGTCCCACGTTGTCCCACGTTGTCCCACGTTGTCCCACGTTGTCCCACGTTGTCCCACGTTGTCCCACGGTGTCCAACGGTGTCCAACGATGTCCAACGGTGTCCCACGATGTCCACCGATGTCCAACGGTGTCCAACGGTGTCCAACGATGTCCAACGATGTCCAACGATGTCCAACGGTGTCCAACGATGTCCAACGATGTCCAACGGTGTCCCACGATGTCCAACGATGTCCAACGATGTCCAACGGTGTCCAACGGTGTCCCACGTTGTCCCACGTTGTCCCACGTTGTCCAACGATGTCCAACGATGTCCAGCGATGTCCAACGGTGTCCAACGATGTCCAACGATGTCCCACGTTGTCCCACGTTGTCCCACGTTGTCCCACGTTGTCCCACGTTGTCCCACGTTGTCCCACGTTGTCCAACGATGTCCAACGGTGTCCCACGTTGTCCCACGTTGTCCCACGTTGTCCCACGTTGTTCCATGGTTTCCCACGTTGTCCCACGTTGTCCCACGTTGTCCCACGGTGTCCAACGATGTCCAACGGTGTCCAACGGTGTCCAACGGTGTCCAACGATGTCCAACGGTGTCCAACGATGTCCAACGGTGTCCCACGATGTCCAACGATGTCCAACGATGTCCAACGGTGTCCAACGGTGTCCCACGTTGTCCCACGTTGTCCCACGTTGTCCCACGGTGTCCAACGATGTCCAACGGTGTCCAACGATGTCCAACGATGTCCAACGGTGTCCCACGATGTCCAACGGTGTCCAACAATGTCCAACGGTGTCCAACGGTGTCCCACGTTGTCCCACGTTGTCCCACGTTGTCCCACGGTGTCCAACGATGCCCAACGGTGTCCCACGTTGTCCCACGTTGTCCCACGTTGTCCCACGTTGTCCCACGTTGTCCCACGGTGTCCCACGTTGTCCCACGTTGTCCCACGTTGTCCCACGTTGTCCCACGTTGTCCCACGTTGTCCCACGTTGTCCCACGTTGTCCCACGTTGTCCCACGTTGTCCCACGTTGTCCCACGGTGTCCAACGATGCCCAACGGTGTCCCACGTTGTCCCACGTTGTCCCACGTTGTCCCACGTTGTCCCACGGTGTCCCACGGTGTCCCACGTTGTCCCACGTTGTCCCACGTTGTCCCACGTTGTTCCATGGTTTCCCACGTTGTCCCACGTTGTCCCACGTTGTCCCACGGTGTCCAACGATGTCCAACGGTGTCCAACGGTGTCCCACGGTGTCCAACGGTGTCCCACGTTGTCCCACGTTGTCCCACGTTGTCCCACGTTGTCCCACGTTGTCCAACGGTGTCCCACGCTGTCCAACGGTGTCCCACGTTGTCCCACGTTGTCCCACGTTGTCCCACGTTGTCCCACGTTGTCCCACGTTGTCCCACGTTGTCCCACGTTGTCCCACGGTGTCCAACGGTGTCCAACGATGTCCAACGGTGTCCAACGGTGTCCCACGATGTCCACCGATGTCCAACGGTGTCCAACGGTGTCCAACGGTGTCCAACGATGTCCAACGATGTCCAACGGTGTCCCACGCTGTCCAACGGTGTCCCACGTTGTCCCACGTTGTCCCACGTTGTCCCACGTTGTCCCACGTTGTCCCACGTTGTCCCACGTTGTCCCACGGTGTCCAACGGTGTCCAACGATGTCCAACGGTGTCCAACGGTGTCCCACGATGTCCACCGATGTCCAACGATGTCCAACGGTGTCCCACGATGTCCAACGATGTCCAACGATGTCCAACGGTGTCCAACGGTGTCCCACGTTGTCCCACGTTGTCCCACGTTGTCCCACGGTGTCCAACGATGTCCAACGGTGTCCCACGTTGTCCAACGGTGTCCCACGTTGTCCCACGTTGTCCCACGTTGTCCCACGTTGTCCCACGATGTCCCACGTTGTCCCACGTTGTCCCACGTTGTCCCACGTTGTCCCACGTTGTCCCACGTTGTCCCACGTTGTCCCACGTTGTCCCACGGTGTCCAACGGTGTCCAACGATGTCCAACGGTGTCCCACGTTGTCCAACGATGTCCAACGGTGTCCCACGTTGTCCCACGTTGTCCCACGTTGTCCCACGTTGTCCCACGTTGTCCCACGTTGTCCCACGGTGTCCCACGGTGTCCCACGTTGTCCCACGTTGTCCCACGTTGTCCCACGTTGTTCCATGGTTTCCCACGTTGTCCCACGTTGTCCCACGTTGTCCCACGGTGTCCAACGATGTCCAACGGTGTCCAACGGGGTCCCACGGTGTCCAACGGTGTCCCACGTTGTCCCACGTTGTCCCACGTTGTCCCACGTTGTCCCACGTTGTCCAACGGTGTCCCACGTTGTCCCACGTTGTCCCACGTTGTCCCACGGTGTCCCACGGTGTCCCACGTTGTCCCACGTTGTCCCACGTTGTCCCACGTTGTCCCACGTTGTCCCACGTTGTCCCACGTTGTCCCACGGTGTCCAACGATGTCCAACGGTGTCCAACGGTGTCCCACGGTGTCCAACGGTGTCCCACGTTGTCCCACGTTGTCCCACGTTGTCCCACGTTGTCCCACGTTGTCCAACGGTGTCCCACGTTGTCCCACGTTGTCCCACGTTGTCCCACGTTGTCCCACGTTGTCCCACGTTGTCCCACGTTGTCCCACGGTGTCCAACGGTGTCCAACGATGTCCAACGGTGTCCAACGGTGTCCCACGATGTCCACCGATGTCCAACGGTGTCCAACGGTGTCCAACGGTGTCCAACGGTGTCCAACGATGTCCAACGATGTCCAACGATGTCCAACGGTGTCCAACGATGTCCAACGATGTCCAACGGTGTCCCACGATGTCCAACGATGTCCAACGATGTCCAACGGTGTCCAACGGTGTCCCTCGTTGTCCCACGTTGTCCCACGTTGTCCCACGTTGTCCCACGTTGCCCACGGTGTCCAACGGTGTCCAACGATGTCCAACGGTGTCCAACGGTGTCCCACGTTGTCCCACGTTGTCCCACGTTGTCCCACGGTGTCCCACGGTGTCCCACGTTGTCCCACGTTGTCCCACGTTGTCCCACGTTGTTCCATGGTTTCCCACGTTGTCCCACGTTGTCCCACGTTGTCCCACGTTGTCCCACGTTGTCCCACGTTGTCCCACGTTGTCCCACGTTGTCCAACGGTGTCCCACGCTGTCCAACGGTGTCCCACGTTGTCCCACGTTGTCCCACGTTGTCCCACGTTGTCCCACGTTGTCCCACGTTGTCCCACGTTGTCCCACGGCGTCCAACGGTGTCCAACGATGTCCAACGGTGTCCAACGGTGTCCCACGATGTCCACCGATGTCCAACGGTGTCCAACGGTGTCCAACGGTGTCCAACGGTGTCCAACGATGTCCAACGATGTCCAACGATGTCCAACGGTGTCCAACGATGTCCAACGATGTCCAACGGTCTCCCACGATGTCCAACGATGTCCAACGATGTCCAACGGTGTCCAACGGTGTCCCTCGTTGTCCCACGTTGTCCCACGTTGTCCCACGGTGTCCAACGGTGTCCAACGATGTCCAACGGTGTCCCACGCTGTCCAACGATGTCCAACGGTGTCCCACGTTGTCCAACGGTGTCCAACGGTGTCCCACGTTGTCCCACGGTGTCCAACGGTGTCCAACGGTGTCCAACGGTGTCCAACGGTGTCCCACGTTGTCCCACGTTGTCCCACGTTGTCCCACGGTGTCCAACGTTGCCCAACGGTGACCCACGTTGTCCCACGTTGTCCCACGTTGTCCCACGTTGTCCCACGTTGTCCCACGTTGTCCCACGTTGTCCCACGGTGTCCCACGTTGTCCCACGTTGTCCCACGTTGTCCCACGTTGTCCCACGTTGTCCCACGTTGTCCCACGTTGTCCCACGTTGTCCCACGTTGTCCCACGGTGTCCAACGGTGTCCAACGATGTCCAACGGTGTCCCACGTTGTCCAACGATGTCCAACGGTGTCCCACGTTGTCCCACGTTGTCCCACGTTGCCCACGGTGTCCAACGGTGTCCAACGATGTCCAACGGTGTCCAACGGTGTCCCACGTTGTCCCACGTTGTCCCACGTTGTCCCACGGTGTCCCACGGTGTCCCACGTTGTCCCACGTTGTCCCACGTTGTCCCACGTTGTTCCATGGTTTCCCACGTTGTCCCACGTTGTCCCACGTTGTCCCACGTTGTCCCACGTTGTCCCACGTTGTCCCACGTTGTCCCACGTTGTCCAACGGTGTCCCACGCTGTCCAACGGTGTCCCACGTTGTCCCACGTTGTCCCACGTTGTCCCACGTTGTCCCACGTTGTCCCACGTTGTCCCACGTTGTCCCACGGCGTCCAACGGTGTCCAACGATGTCCAACGGTGTCCAACGGTGTCCCACGATGTCCACCGATGTCCAACGGTGTCCAACGGTGTCCAACGGTGTCCAACGGTGTCCAACGATGTCCAACGATGTCCAACGATGTCCAACGGTGTCCAACGATGTCCAACGATGTCCAACGGTCTCCCACGATGTCCAACGATGTCCAACGATGTCCAACGGTGTCCAACGGTGTCCCTCGTTGTCCCACGTTGTCCCACGTTGTCCCACGGTGTCCAACGGTGTCCAACGATGTCCAACGGTGTCCCACGGTGTCCAACGGTGTCCAACGGTGTCCCACGTTGTCCAACGGTGTCCAACGGTGTCCCACGTTGTCCCACGGTGTCCAACGGTGTCCAACGATGTCCAACGGTGTCCAACGGTGTCCCACGTTGTCCCACGTTGTCCCACGTTGTCCCACGGTGTCCAACGATGCCCAACGGTGACCCACGTTGTCCCACGTTGTCCCACGTTGTCCCACGTTGTCCCACGTTGTCCCACGTTGTCCCACGTTGTCCCACGGTGTCCCACGTTGTCCCACGTTGTCCCACGTTGTCCCACGTTGTCCCACGTTGTCCCACGTTGTCCCACGTTGTCCCACGTTGTCCCACGTTGTCCCACGGTGTCCAACGGTGTCCAACGATGTCCAACGGTGTCCCACGTTGTCCAACGATGTCCAACGGTGTCCCACGTTGTCCCACGTTGTCCCACGTTGTCCCACGTTGTCCCACGTTGTCCCACGTTGTCCCACGTTGTCCCACGTTGTCCCACGGTGTCCCACGGTATCCCACGTTGTCCCACGTTGTCCCACGTTGTCCCACGTTGTCCCACGTTGTCCCACGTTGTCCCACGGTGTCCCACGGTATCCCACGTTGTCCCACGTTGTCCCACGTTGTCCCACGTTGTTCCATGGTTTCCCACGTTGTCCCACGTTGTCCCACGTTGTCCCACGGTGTCCAACGATGTCCAACGGTGTCCAACGGTGTCCCACGGTGTCCAACGGTGTCCCACGTTGTCCCACGTTGTCCCACGTTGTCCCACGTTGTCCCACGTTGTCCAACGGTGTCCCACGCTGTCCAACGGTGTCCCACGTTGTCCCACGTTGTCCCACGTTGTCCCACGTTGTCCCACGTTGTCCCACGTTGTCCCACGGTGTCCAACGGTGTCCAACGATGTCCAACGGTGTCCAACGGTGTCCCACGATGTCCACCGATGTCCAACGGTGTCCAACGGTGTCCAACGGTGTCCAACGGTGTCCAACGATGTCCAACGATGTCCAACGATGTCCAACGGTGTCCAACGATGTCCAACGATGTCCAACGGTGTCCCACGATGTCCAACGATGTCCAACGATGTCCCACGTTGTCCCACGTTGTCCCACGTTGTCCCACGTTGTCCCACGGTGTCCAACGATGTCCAACGGTGTCCAACGATGTCCAACGGTGTCCCACGATGTCCAACGATGTCCAACGATGTCCAACGGTGTCCAACGGTGTCCCACGTTGTCCCACGTTGTCCCACGTTGTCCCACGGTGTCCAGCGATGTCCAACGGTGTCCCACGTTGTCCAACGGTGTCCCACGTTGTCCCACGTTGTCCCACGGTGTCCAACGATGTCCAACGGTGTCCAACGGTGTCCAACGATGTCCAACGGTGTCCAACGGTGTCCCACGGTGTCCAACGGTGTCCCACGTTGTCCCACGTTGTCCCACGTTGTCCCACGTTGTCCCACGTTGTCCCACGTTGTCCAACGATGTCCAACGGTGTCCCACGTTGTCCCACGTTGTCCCACGTTGTCCCACGTTGTTCCATGGTTTCCCACGTTGTCCCACGTTGTCCCACGTTGTCCCACGGTGTCCAACGATGTCCAACGGTGTCCAACGGTGTCCAACGGTGTCCAACGATGTCCAACGATGTCCAGCGATGTCCAACGGTGTCCAACGATGTCCAACGATGTCCCACGTTGTCCCACGTTGTCCCACGTTGTCCCACGTTGTCCCACGTTGTCCCACGTTGTCCAACGATGTCCAACGGTGTCCCACGTTGTCCCACGTTGTCCCACGTTGTCCCACGTTGTTCCATGGTTTCCAACGTTGTCCCACGTTGTCCCACGTTGTCCCACGGTGTCCAACGATGTCCAACGGTGTCCAACGGTGTCCAACGGTGTCCAACGATGTCCAACGGTGTCCAACGATGTCCAACGGTGTCCCACGTTGTCCACGTTGTCCCACGTTGTCCCACGGTGTCCAACGATGCCCAACGGTGTCCCACGTTGTCCCACGTTGTCCCACGTTGTCCCACGTTGTCCCACGTTGTCCCACGTTGTCCCACGTTGTCCCACGTTGTCCCACGTTGTCCCACGTTGTCCCACGTTGTCCCACGTTGTCCCACGTTGTCCCACGTTGTCCCACGTTGTCCCACGTTGTCCCACGTTGTCCCACGTTGTCCCACGTTGTCCCACGGTGTCCCACGGTGTCCCACGTTGTCCCACGTTGTCCCACGTTGTCCCACGTTGTTCCATGGTTTCCCACGTTGTCCCACGTTGTCCCACGTTGTCCCACGGTGTCCAACGATGTCCAACGGTGTCCAACGGTGTCCCACGGTGTCCAACGGTGTCCCACGTTGTCCCACGTTGTCCCACGTTGTCCCACGTTGTCCCACGTTGTCCAACGGTGTCCCACGCTGTCCAACGGTGTCCCACGTTGTCCCACGTTGTCCCACGTTGTCCCACGTTGTCCCACGTTGTCCCACGTTGTCCCACGTTGTCCCACGTTGTCCCACGGTGTCCAACGGTGTCCAACGATGTCCAACGGTGTCCAACGGTGTCCCACGATGTCCACCGATGTCCAACGGTGTCCAACGGTGTCCAACGGTGTCCAACGGTGTCCAACGATGTCCAACGATGTCCAACGGTGTCCCACGCTGTCCAACGGTGTCCCACGTTGTCCCACGTTGTCCCACGTTGTCCCACGTTGTCCCACGTTGTCCCACGTTGTCCCACGTTGTCCCACGGTGTCCAACGGTGTCAAACGATGTCCAACGGTGTCCAACGGTGTCCCACGATGTCCACCGATGTCCAACGGTGTCCAACGGTGTCCAACGGTGTCCAACGGTGTCCAACGATGTCCAACGATGTCCAACGATGTCCAACGGTGTCCAACGATGTCCAACGATGTCCAACGGTGTCCCACGATGTCCAACGATGTCCAACGATGTCCAACGGTGTCCAACGGTGTCCCACGTTGTCCCACGTTGTCCCACGTTGTCCCACGGTGTCCAACGATGTCCAACGGTGTCCCACGTTGTCCAACGGTGTCCCACGTTGTCCCACGTTGTCCCACGTTGTCCCACGTTGTCCCACGATGTCCCACGTTGTCCCACGTTGTCCCACGTTGTCCCACGTTGTCCCACGTTGTCCCACGTTGTCCCACGTTGTCCCACGTTGTCCCACGTTGTCCCACGGTGTCCAACGGTGTCCAACGATGTCCAACGGTGTCCCACGTTGTCCAACGATGTCCAACGGTGTCCCACGTTGTCCCACGTTGTCCCACGTTGTCCCACGTTGTCCCACGTTGTCCCACGTTGTCCCACGCTGTCCCACGGTGTCCAACGGTGTCCAACGATGTCCAACGGTGTCCAACGGTGTCCCACGATGTCCCACGTTGTCCCACGTTGTCCCACGTTGTCCCACGTTGTCCCACGTTGTCCCACGTTGTCCCACGTTGTCCCACGTTGTCCCACGGTGTCCAACGATGTCCAACGGTGTCCAACGATGTCCAACGGTGTCCCACGATGTCCAACGATGTCCAACGATGTCCAACGGTGTCCAACGGTGTCCCACGTTGTCCCACGTTGTCCCACGTTGTCCCACGGTGTCCAACGATGTCCAACGGTGTCCCACGTTGTCCAACGGTGTCCCACGTTGTCCCACGTTGTCCCACGTTGTCCCACGTTGTCCCACGTTGTCCCACGATGTCCCACGTTGTCCCACGATGTCCCACGTTGTCCCACGTTGTCCCACGTTGTCCCACGGTGTCCAACGATGTCCAACGGTGTCCAACGATGTCCAACGGTGTCCCACGATGTCCAACGATGTCCAACGATGTCCAACGGTGTCCAACGGTGTCCCACGTTGTCCCACGTTGTCCCACGTTGTCCCACGGTGTCCAACGATGTCCAACGGTGTCCCACGTTGTCCAACGGTGTCCCACAATGTCCAACGATGTCCAACGATGCCCAACGGTGTCCCACGGTGTCCCACGTTGTCCCACGTTGTCCCACGTTGTCCCACGTTGTTCCATGGTTTCCCACGTTGTCCCACGTTGTCCCACGTTGTCCCACGTTGTCCCACGGTGTCCAACGGTGTCCAACGATGTCCAACGGTGTCCAACGGTGTCCCACGTTGTCCCACGTTGTCCCACGTTGTCCCACGGTGTCCAACGATGTCCAACGGTGTCCCACGTTGTCCAACGGTGTCCCACGTTGTCCCACGTTGTCCCACGTTGTCCCACGTTGTCCCACGATGTCCCACGTTGTCCCACGTTGTCCCACGTTGTCCCACGTTGTCCCACGTTGTCCCACGTTGTCCCACGGTGTCCAACGATGTCCAACGGTGTCCAACGATGTCCAACGGTGTCCCACGATGTCCAACGATGTCCAACGATGTCCAACGGTGTCCAACGGTGTCCCACGTTGTCCCACGTTGTCCCACGTTGTCCCACGGTGTCCAACGATGTCCAACGGTGTCCCACGTTGTCCAACGGTGTCCCACGTTGTCCCACGTTGTCCCACGTTGTCCCACGTTGTCCCACGTTGTCCCACGATGTCCCACGTTGTCCCACGATGTCCCACGTTGTCCCACGATGTCCCACGTTGTCCCACGTTGTCCCACGTTGTCCCACGGTGTCCAACGATGTCCAACGGTGTCCAACGGTGTCCAACGGTGTCCAACGATGTCCAACGATGTCCAGCGATGTCCAACGGTGTCCAACGATGTCCAACGATGTCCCACGTTGTCCCACGTTGTCCCACGTTGTCCCACGTTGTCCCACGTTGTCCCACGTTGTCCAACGATGTCCAACGGTGTCCCACGTTGTCCCACGTTGTCCCACGTTGTCCCACGTTGTCCCACGTTGTCCCACGTTGTCCCACGGTGTCCAACGATGTCCAACGGTGTCCAACGGTGTCCAACGGTGTCCAACGATGTCCAACGGTGTCCAACGGTGTCCAACGGTGTCCAACGATGTCCAACGGTGTCCAACGATGTCCAACGGTGTCCCACGATGTCCAACGATGTCCAACGATGTCCAACGGTGTCCAACGGTGTCCCACGTTGTCCCACGTTGTCCCACGATGTCCAACGGTGTCCCACGATGTCCAACGATGTCCAACCATGTCCAACGGTGTCCAACGGTGTCCCACGTTGTCCCACGTTGTCCCACGTTGTCCCACGGTGTCCAACGATGCCCAACGGTGTCCCACGTTGTCCCACGTTGTCCCACGTTGTCCCACGTTGTCCCACGTTGTCCCACGTTGTCCCACGTTGTCCCACGTTGTCCCACGTTGTCCCACGTTGTCCCACGTTGTCCCACGTTGTCCCACGGTGTCCAACGATGCCCAACGGTGTCCCACGTTGTCCCACGTTGTCCCACGTTGTCCCACGTTGTCCCACGTTGTCCCACGTTGTCCCACGGTGTCCCACGGTGTCCCACGTTGTCCCACGTTGTCCCACGTTGTCCCACGTTGTTCCATGGTTTCCCACGTTGTCCCACGTTGTCCCACGTTGTCCCACGTTGTCCCACGGTGTCCAACGGTGTCCAACGGTGTCCAACGATGTCCAACGGTGTCCAACGGTGTCCCACGTTGTCCCACGTTGTCCCACGTTGTCCCACGGTGTCCAACGATGTCCAACGGTGTCCCACGTTGTCCCACGTTGACCCACGGTGTCCAACGATGTCCAACGGTGTCCCACGTTGTCCCACGTTGTCCCACGTTGTCCCACGTTGTCCCACGTTGTCCCACGATGTCCCACGTTGTCCCACGTTGTCCCACGTTGTCCCACGTTGTCCCACGTTGTCCCACGTTGTCCCACGTTGTCCCACGTTGTCCCACGGTGTCCAACGATGTCCAACGGTGTCCAACGATGTCCAACGGTGTCCCACGATGTCCAACGATGTCCAACGATGTCCAACGGTGTCCAACGGTGTCCCACGTTGTCCCACGTTGTCCCACGTTGTCCCACGGTGTCCAACGATGTCCAACGGTGTCCCACGTTGTCCAACGGTGTCCCACGTTGTCCCACGTTGTCCCACGTTGTCCCACGTTGTCCCACGTTGTCCCACGTTGTCCCACGGTGTCCAACGGTGTCCAACGGTGTCCCACGATGTCCACCGATGTCCAACGGTGTCCAACGGTGTCCAACGGTGTCCAACGGTGTCCAACGATGTCCCACGTTGTCCCACGGTGTCCAACGATGTCCAACGGTGTCCCACGTTGTCCCACGTTGTCCCACGTTGTCCCACGTTGTCCCACGTTGTCCCACGTTGTCCCACGTTGTCCCGCGTTGTCCCACGTTGTCCCACGTTGTCCCACGTTGTCCCACGTTGTCCCACGTTGTCCCACGTTGTCCAACGGTGTCCCACGTTGTCCCACGTTGTCCCACGTTGTCCCACGTTGTCCCACGTTGTCCCACGATGTCCCACGTTGTCCCACGTTGTCCCACGTTGTCCCACGTTGTCCCACGTTTTCCCACGTTGTCCCACGTTGTCCCACGTTGTCCCACGGTGTCCAACGATGTCCAACGGTGTCCAACGGTGTCCCACGGTGTCCAACGGTGTCCCACGTTGTCCCACGTTGTCCCACGTTGTCCCACGTTGTCCCACGTTGTCCCACGTTGTCCAACGATGTCCAACGGTGTCCCACGTTGTCCCACGTTGTCCCACGTTGTCCCACGGTGTCCAACGATGCCCAACGGTGTCCCACGTTGTCCCACGTTGTCCCACGTTGTCCCACGTTGTCCCACGTTGTCCCACGTTGTCCCACGTTGTCCCACGTTGTCCCACGTTGTCCCACGTTGTCCCACGTTGTCCCACGTTGTCCCACGTTGTCCCACGTTGTCCCACGTTGTCCCACGTTGTCCCACGGTGTCCAACGATGCCCAACGGTGTCCCACGTTGTCCCACGTTGTCCCACGTTGTCCCACGTTGTTCCATGGTTTCCCACGTTGTCCCACGTTGTCCCACGTTGTCCCACGTTGTCCAACGATGTCCAACGGTGTCCAACGGTGTCCAACGGTGTCCAACGATGTCCAACGGTGTCCAACGATGTCCAACGGTGTCCCACGTTGTCCCACGTTGTCCCACGTTGTCCCACGATGTCCCACGTTGTCCCACGTTGTCCCACGTTGTCCCACGTTGTTCCATGGTTTCCCACGTTGTCCCACGTTGTCCCACGTTGTCCCACGTTGTCCCACGTTGTCCCACGATGTCCAACGGTGTCCAACGATGTCCAACGGTGTCCAACGGTGTCCCACGTTGTCCCACGTTGTCCCACGTTGTCCCACGGTGTCCAACGATGTCCAACGGTGTCCCACGTTGTCCCACGTTGTCCCACGTTGTCCCACGTTGTCCCACGTTGTCCCACGTTGTCCAACGATGTCCAACGGTGTCCCACGTTGTCCCACGTTGTCCCACGTTGTCCCACGTTGTCCCACGTTGTCCCACGTTGTCCCACGTTGTCCCACGTTGTCCAACGATGTCCAACGGTGTCCCACGTTGTCCCACGTTGTCCCACGTTGTCCCACGTTGTTCCATGGTTTCCCACGTTGTCCCACGTTGTCCCACGTTGTCCCACGGTGTCCAACGATGTCCAACGGTGTCCAACGGTGTCCAACGGTGTCCAACGATGTCCAACGGTGTCCAACGACGTCCAACGGTGTCCAACGATGTCCAACGGTGTCCCACGATGTCCAACGATGTCCAACGATGTCCAACGGTGTCCAACGGTGTCCCACGTTGTCCCACGTTGTCCCACGTTGTCCCACGGTGTCCAACGATGTCCAACGGTGTCCCACGATGTCCAACGATGTCCAACCATGTCCAACGGTGTCCAACGGTGTCCCACGTTGTCCCACGTTGTCCCACGTTGTCCCACGGTGTCCAACGATGCCCAACGGTGTCCCACGTTGTCCCACGTTGTCCCACGTTGTCCCACGTTGTCCCACGTTGTCCCACGTTGTCCCACGTTGTCCCACGTTATCCCACGTTGTCCCACGTTGTCCCACGATGTCCCACGTTGTCCAACGATGTCCAACGGTGTCCCACGTTGTCCCACGTTGTCCCACGATGTCCCACGTTGTCCCACGTTGTCCCACGGTGTCCAACGATGTCCAACGGTGTCCAACGGTGTCCCACGGTGTCCAACGGTGTCCCACGTTGTCCCACGTTGTCCCACGATGTCCCACGTTGTCCCACGTTGTCCCACGTTGTCCCACGTTGTCCCACGTTGTCCCACGTTGTCCCACGTTGTCCCACGTTGTCCCACGGTGTCCAACGATGTCCAACGGTGTCCAACGATGTCCAACGGTGTCCCACGATGTCCAACGATGTCCAACGATGTCCAACGGTGTCCAACGGTGTCCCACGTTGTCCCACGTTGTCCCACGTTGTCCCACGGTGTCCAACGATGTCCAACGGTGTCCCACGTTGTCCAACGGTGTCCCACGTTGTCCCACGTTGTCCCACGTTGTCCCACGTTGTCCCACGTTGTCCCACGATGTCCCACGTTGTCCCACGATGTCCCACGTTGTCCCACGTTGTCCCACGTTGTCCCACGTTGTCCCACGTTGTCCCACGGTGTCCAACGGTGTCCAACGGTGTCCCACGATGTCCACCGATGTCCAACGGTGTCCAACGGTGTCCAACGGTGTCCAACGGTGTCCAACGATGTCCCACGTTGTCCCACGGTGTCCAACGATGTCCAACGGTGTCCCACGTTGTCCCACGTTGTCCCACGTTGTCCCACGTTGTCCCACGTTGTCCCACGTTGTCCCACGTTGTCCCGCGTTGTCCCACGTTGTCCCACGTTGTCCCACGTTGTCCCACGTTGTCCCACGTTGTCCCACGTTGTCCAACGGTGTCCCACGTTGTCCCACGTTGTCCCACGTTGTCCCACGTTGTCCCACGTTGTCCCACGATGTCCCACGTTGTCCCACGTTGTCCCACGTTGTCCCACGTTGTCCCACGTTGTCCCACGCTGTCCCACGTTGTTCCATGGTTTCCCACGTTGTCCCACGTTGTCCCACGTTGTCCCACGGTGTCCAACGATGTCCAACGGTGTCCAACGGTGTCCAACGGTGTCCCACGGTGTCCAGCGGTGTCCCACGTTGTCCCACGTTGTCCCACGTTGTCCCACGTTGTCCCACGTTGTCCAACGGTGTCCCACGGTGTCCAACGGTGTCGCACGTTGTCCCACGTTGTCCCACGTTGTCCCACGTTGTCCCACGTTGTCCCACGTTGTCCCACGTTGTCCCACGGTGTCCAACGGTGTCCAACGGTGTCCCACGATGTCCACCGATGTCCAACTGTGTCCAACGGTGTCCAACGGTGTCCAACGGTGTCCAACGATGTCCAACGATGTCCAACGATGTCCAACGGTGTCCAACGATGTCCAACGATGTCCAACGGTGTCCACCGATGTCCAACGGTGTCCAACGGTGTCCAACGGTGTCCAACGGTGTCCAACGATGTCCCACGTTGTCCCACGTTGTCCCACGGTGTCCAACGATGTCCAACGGTGTCCCACGTTGTCCCACGTTGTCCCACGTTGTCCCACGTTGTCCCACGTTGTCCCACGTTGTCGCACGTTGTCCCACGTTGTCCCACGTTGTCCCACGTTGTCCCACGTTGTCCCACGTTGTCCCACGTTGTCCCACGGTGTCCAACGGTGTCCAACGATGTCCAACGGTGTCCCACGTTGTCCCACGTTGTCCCACGTTGTCCCACGATGTCCCACGTTGTCCCACGTTGTCCCACGTTGTCCCACGTTGTCCCACGTTGTCCCACGTTGTCCCACGTTGTCCCACGTTGTCCCACGTTGTCCCACGTTGTCCCACGGTGTCCAACGGTGTCCAACGATGTCCAACGGTGTCCAACGGTGTCCCACGATGTCCACCGATGTCCAACGGTGTCCAACGGTGTCCAACGGTGTCCAACGATGTCCAACGATCTCCAACGATGTCCAACGGTGTCCAACGATGTCCAACGATGTCCAACGGTGTCCACCGATGTCCAACGGTGTCCAACGGTGTCCAACGGTGTCCAACGGTGTCCAACGATGTCCCACGTTGTCCCACGTTGTCCCACGGTGTCCAACGATGTCTAACGGTGTCCCACGTTGTCCCACGTTGTCCCACGTTGTCCCACGTTGTCCCACGTTGTCGCACGTTGTCCCACGTTGTCCCACGTTGTCCCACGTTGTCCCACGTTGTCCCACGTTGTCCCACGTTGTCCCACGGTGTCCAACGGTGTCCAACGATGTCCAACGGTGTCCCACGTTGTCCCACGTTGTCCCACGTTGTCCCACGATGTCCCACGTTGTCCCACGTTGTCCCACGTTGTCCCACGTTGTCCCACGTTGTCCCACGTTGTCCCACGTTGTCCCACGTTGTCCCACGTTTTCCCACGTTGTCCCACGTTGTCCCACGTTGTCCCACGGTGTTCAACGATGTCCAACGGTGTCCAACGGTGTCCCACGGTGTCCAACGGTGTCCCACGTTGTCCCACGTTGTCCCACGATGTTCAACGATGTCCAACGGTGTCCCACGTTGTCCCACGTTGTTCCATGGTTTCCCACGTTGTCCCACGTTGTCCCACGTTGTCCCACGGTGTCCAACGATGTCCAACGGTGTCCAACGGTGTCCAACGGTGTCCAACGGTGTCCCACGTTGTCCCACGTTGTCCCACGTTGTCCCACGGTGTCCAACGATGTCCAACGGTGTCCCACGTTGTCCCACGTTGTCCCACGTTGTCCCACGTTGTCCCACGTTGTCCCACGTGGTCCCACGTTGTCCCACGTTGTCCCACGGTGTCCAACGATGTCCAACGGTGTCCCACGTTGTCCCACGGTGTCCAACGATGTCCAGCGGTGTCCAACGGTGACCCAAGGTGTCCAACGGTGTCCAACGGTGTCCCACGTTGTCCCACGTTGTCCCACGGTGTCCAACGATGTCCAACGGTGTCCCACGTTGTCCCACGGTGTCCAACGATGTCCAGCGGTGTCCAACGGTGACCCAAGGTGTCCAACGGTGTCCAACGGTGTCCCACGGTGTCCAACGGTGTCCCACGTTGTCCCACGTTGTCCCACGTTGTCCCACGATGTCCCACGTTGTCCAACGATGTCCAACGGTGTCCCACGTTGTCCCACGTTGTCCTACGTTGTCCCACGTTGTCCCACGTTGTCCCACGTTGTCCCACGTTGTCCCACGTTGTCCCACGGTGTCCAACGGTGTCCAACGGTGTCCCACGATGTCCACCGATGCCCAACGGTGTCCAACGGTGTCCAACGGTGTCCAACGGTGTCCAACGATGTCCCACGTTGTCCCACGTTGTCCCACGTTGTCCCACGGTGTCCAACGATGTCCAACGGTGACCCACGTTGTCCCACGTTGTCCCACGTTGTCCCACGTTGTCCCACGTTGTCCCACGTTGTCCCACGTTGTCCCACGTTGTCCCACGTTGTCCCACGTTGTCCCACGTTGTCCCACGGTGTCCAACGGTGTCCAACGATGTCCAACGGTGTCCAACGGTGTCCAACGGTGTCCCACGATGTCCAACGATGTCCAACCATGTCCAACGGTGTCCAACGGTGTCCCACGTTGTCCCACGTTGTCCCACGTTGTCCCACGGTGTCCAACGATGCCCAACGGTGTCCCACGTTGTCCCACGTTGTCCCACGATGTCCCACGTTGTCCCACGTTGTCCCACGTTGTCCCACGTGGTCCCACGTTATCCCACGTTGTCCCACGTTGTCCCACGATGTCCCACGTTGTCCAACGATGTCCAACGGTGTCCCACGTTGTCCCACGTTGTCCCACGATGTCCCACGTTGTCCCACGTTGTCCCACGTTGTCCCACGTTGTCCCACGGTGTCCAACGATGTCCAACGGTGTCCAACGGTGTCCAACGGTGTCCCACGGTGTCCAGCGGTGTCCCACGTTGTCCCACGTTGTCCCACGTTGTCCCACGTTGTCCCACGTTGTCCAACGGTGTCCCACGGTGTCCAACGGTGTCCCACGTTGTCCCACGTTGTCCCACGTTGTCCCACGTTGTCCCACGTTGTCCCACGTTGTCCCACGTTGTCCCACGGTGTCCAACGGTGTCCAACGGTGTCCCACGATGTCCACCGATGTCCAACTGTGTCCAACGGTGTCCAACGGTGTCCAACGGTGTCCAACGATGTCCAACGATGTCCAACGATGTCCAACGGTGTCCAACGATGTCCAACGATGTCCAACGGTGTCCACCGATGTCCAACGGTGTCCAACGGTGTCCAACGGTGTCCAACGATGTCCCACGTTGTCCCACGTTGTCCCACGGTGTCCAACGATGTCCAACGGTGTCCCACGTTGTCCCACGTTGTCCCACGTTGTCCCACGTTGTCCCACGTTGTCCCACGTTGTCGCACGTTGTCCCACGTTGTCCCACGTTGTCCCACGTTGTCCCACGTTGTCCCACGTTGTCCCACGTTGTCCCACGGTGTCCAACGGTGTCCAACGATGTCCAACGGTGTCCCACGTTGTCCCACGTTGTCCCACGTTGTCCCACGATGTCCCACGTTGTCCCACGTTGTCCCACGTTGTCCCACGTTGTCCCACGTTGTCCCACGTTGTCCCACGTTGTCCCACGTTGTCCCACGTTGTCCCACGGTGTCCAACGGTGTCCAACGATGTCCAACGGTGTCCAACGGTGTCCCACGATGTCCACCGATGTCCAACGGTGTCCAACGGTGTCCAACGGTGTCCAACGATGTCCAACGATGTCCAACGATGTCCAACGGTGTCCAACGATGTCCAACGATGTCCAACGGTGTCCCACGATGTCCCACGTTGTCCCACGATGTCCCACGTTGTCCCACGTTGTCCCACGTTGTCCCACGTTGTCCCACGTTGTCCCACGTTGTCCCACGTTGTCCCACGTGGTCCCACGTTGTCCCACGTTGTCCCACGGTGTCCAACGATGTCCAACGGTGTCCCACGTTGTCCAACGGTGTCCCACGTTGTCCGACGTTGTCCCACGTTGTCCCACGTTGTCCCACGATGTCCCACGTTGTCCCACGTTGTCCCACGTTGTCCCACGTTGTCCCACGTTGTCCCACGTTGTCCCACGTTGTCCCACGTTTTCCCACGTTGTCCCACGTTGTCCCACGTTGTCCCACGGTGTTCAACGATGTCCAACGGTGTCCAACGGTGTCCCACGGTGTCCAACGGTGTCCCACGTTGTCCCACGTTGTCCCACGATGTTCAACGATGTCCAACGGTGTCCCACGTTGTCCCACGTTGTTCCATGGTTTCCCACGTTGTCCCACGTTGTCCCACGTTGTCCCACGGTGTCCAACGATGTCCAACGGTGTCCAACGGTGTCCAACGGTGTCCAACGGTGTCCCACGTTGTCCCACGTTGTCCCACGTTGTCCCACGGTGTCCAACGATGTCCAACGGTGTCCCACGTTGTCCCACGTTGTCCCACGTTGTCCCACGTTGTCCCACGTTGTCCCACGTGGTCCCACGTTGTCCCACGTTGTCCCACGGTGTCCAACGATGTCCAACGGTGTCCCACGGTGTCCAACGGTGTCCCACGTTGTCCCACGTTATCCCACGTTGTCCCACGTTGTCCCACGATGTCCCACGTTGTCCAACGATGTCCAACGGTGTCCCACGTTGTCCCACGTTGTCCCACGATGTCCCACGTTGTCCCACGTTGTCCCACGGTGTCCAACGATGTCCAACGGTGTCCAACGGTGTCCCACGGTGTCCCACGTTGTCCCACGTTGTCCCACGTTGTCCCACGGTGTCCAACGATGTCCAACGGTGTCCCACGTTGTCCCACGGTGTCCAACGATGTCCAGCGGTGTCCAACGGTGACCCAAGGTGTCCAACGGTGTCCAACGGTGTCCCACGTTGTCCCACGTTGTCCCACGGTGTCCAACGATGTCCAACGGTGTCCCACGTTGTCCCACGGTGTCCAACGATGTCCAGCGGTGTCCAACGGTGACCCAAGGTGTCCAACGGTGTCCAACGGTGTCCCACGGTGTCCAACGGTGTCCCACGTTGTCCCACGTTGTCCCACGTTGTCCCACGATGTCCCACGTTGTCCAACGATGTCCAACGGTGTCCCACGTTGTCCCACGTTGTCCTACGTTGTCCCACGTTGTCCCACGTTGTCCCACGTTGTCCCACGTTGTCCCACGTTGTCCCACGGTGTCCAACGGTGTCCAACGGTGTCCCACGATGTCCACCGATGCCCAACGGTGTCCAACGGTGTCCAACGGTGTCCAACGGTGTCCAACGATGTCCCACGTTGTCCCACGTTGTCCCACGTTGTCCCGCGGTGTCCAACGATGTCCAACGGTGTCCCACGTTGTCCAACGGTGTCCCACGTTGTCCCACGTTGTCCCACGTTGTCCCACGTTGTCCCAAGTTGTCCCACGATGTCCCACGTTGTCCCACGTTGTCCCACGTTGTCCCACGTTGTCCCACGTTGTCCCACGTTGTCCCACGTTGTCCCACGTTGTCCCACGGTGTCCAACGATGTCCAACGGTGTCCAACGGTGTCCCACGGTGTCCAACGGTGTCCCACGTTGTCCCACGTTGTCCCACGTTGTCCCACGTTGTCCCACGTTGTCCAACGGTGTCCAACGATGTCCAACGGTGTCCAACGGTGTCCCACGTTGTCCCACGTTGTCCCACGTTGTCCCACGGTGTCCAACGATGTCCAACGGTGTCCCACGTCGTCCAACGGTGTCCCACGTTGTCCCACGTTGTCCCACGGTGTCCAACGGTGTCCAACGATGTCCAACGGTGTCCAACGGTGTCCCACGATGTCCACCGATGTCCAACGGTGTCCAACGGTGTCCAACGGTGTCCAACGGTGTCCAACGATGTCCAACGATGTCCAACGATGTCCAACGGTGTCCAACGATGTCCAACGATGTCCAACGGTGTCCCACGATGTCCAACGATGTCCAACGATGTCCAACGGTGTCCAACGGTGTCCCACGTTGTCCCACGTTGTCCCACGTTGTCCCACGGTGTCCAACGGTGTCCCACGTTGTCCCACGTTGTCCCACGTTGTCCCACGTTGTCCCACGTTGTTCCATGGTTTCCCACGTTGTCCCACGTTGTCCCACGTTGTCCCACGGTGTCCAACGATGTCCAACGGTGTCCAACGGTGTCCAACGGTGTCCAACGGTGTCCAACGATGTCCAACGATGTCCAACGATGTCCAACGGTGTCCAACGATGTCCAACGATGTCCAACGGTGTCCCACGATGTCCAACGATGTCCAACGGTGTCCAACGGTGTCCCACGTTGTCCCACGTTGTCCCACGTTGTCCCACGGTGTCCAACGATGTCCAACGGTGTCCAACGGTGTCCCACGGTGTCCAACGGTGTCCCACGTTGTCCCACGTTGTCCCACGTTGTCCCACGTTGTCCCACGTTGTCCAACGGTGTCCCACGGTGTCCAACGGTGTCCCACGGTGTCCAACGGTGTCCCACGTTGTCCCACGTTGTCCCACGTTGTCCCACGTTGTCCCACGTTGTCCCACGTTGTCCCACGGTGTCCAACGGTGTCCAACGATGTCCAACGGTGTCCAACGGTGTCCCACGATGTCCACCGATGTCCAACGGTGTCCAACGGTGTCCAACGGTGTCCAACGGTGTCCAACGATGTCCAACGATGTCCAACGATGTCCAACGGTGTCCAACGATGTCCAACGATGTCCAACGGTGTCCCACGATGTCCAACGATGTCCAACGATGTCCAACGGTGTCCAACGGTGTCCCACGTTGTCCCACGTTGTCCCACGTTGTCCCACGGTGTCCAACGATGTCCAACGGTGTCCCACGTTGTCCCACGTTGTCCCACGGTGTCCAACGATGTCCAACGGTGTCCCACGATGTCCAACGATGTCCAACGATGTCCAACGGTGTCCAACGGTGTCCCACGTTGTCCCACGTTGTCCCACGTTGTCCCACGGTGTCCAACGATGTCCAACGGTGTCCCACGTTGTCCAACGGTGTCCCACGTTGTCCCACGTTGTCCCACGTTGTCCCACGTTGTCCCACGTTGTTCCACGATGTCCCACGTTGTCCCACGTTGTCCCACGTTGTCCCACGTTGTCCCACGTTGTCCCACGTTGTCCCACGTTGTCCCACGTTGTCCCACGTTGTCCCACGTTGTCCCACGTTGTCCCACGGTGTCCAACGATGTCCAACGGTGTCCAACGGTGTCCCACGGTGTCCAACGGTGTCCCACGGTGTCCCACGTTGTCCCACGTGGTCCCACGTTGTCCAACGGTGTCCCACGATGTCCAACGATGTCCAACGATGTCCAACGGTGTCCAACGGTGTCCCACGTTGTCCCACGTTGTCCCACGTTGTCCCACGGTGTCCAACGATGTCCAACGGTGTCCCACGTTGTCCCACGTTGTCCCACGTTGTCCCACGTTGTCCCACGTTGTCCCACGTTGTCCCACGTTGTCCCACGTTGTCCCACGTTGTCCCACGTTGTCCCACGTTGTCCCACGTTGTCCCACGTTGTCCCACGTTGTACCACGTTGTCCCACGTTGTCCCACGTTGTCCCACGTTGTCCCACGTTGTCCCACGTTGTCCCACGGTGTCCAACGATGTCCAGCGGTGTCCAACGGTGTCCCACGGTGTCCCACGGTGTCCAACGGTGTCCAACGGTGTCCCACGTTGTCCCACGTTGTCCCACGTTGTCCCACGATGTGCCACGTTGTCCAACGATGTCCAACGGTGTCCCACGTTGTCCCACGTTGTCCTACGTTGTCCCACGTTGTCCCACGTTGTCCCACGTTGTCCCACGTTGTCCCACGTTGTCCCACGGTGTCCAACGGTGTCCAACGGTGTCCAACGGTGTCCCACGATGTCCACCGATGTCCAACGGTGTCCAACGGTGTCCAACGGTGTCCAACGGTGTCCAACGATGTCCCACGTTGTCCCACGTTGTCCCACGGTGTCCAACGATGTCCAACGGTGTCCCACGTTGTCCCACGTTGTCCCACGTTGTCCCACGTTGTCCCACGTTGTCCCACGATGTCCCACGTTGTCCCACGTTGTCCCACGTTGTCCCACGTTGTCCCACGTTGTCCCACGTTGTCCCACGTTGTCCCACGTTGTCCCACGTTGTCCCACGGTGTCCAACGGTGTCCAACGATGTCCAACGGTGTCCAACGGTGTCCCACGATGTCCACCGATGTCCAACGGTGTCCAACGGTGTCCAACGGTGTCCAACGATGTCCAACGATGTCCAACGATGTCCAACGGTGTCCAACGATGTCCAACGATGTCCAACGGTGTCCCACGATGTCCCACGTTGTCCAACGATGTCCAACGATGCCCCACGTTGTCCCACGTTGTCCCACGTTGTCCCACGTTGTCCCACGTTGTCCCACGTTGTCCAACGTTGTCCCACGTGGTCCCACGTTGTCCCACGTTGTCCCACGGTGTCCAACGATGTCCAACGGTGTCCCACGTTGTCCAACGGTGTCCCACGTTGTCCCACGTTGTCCCACGTTGTCCCACGTTGTCCCACGATGTCCCACGTTGTCCCACGTTGTCCCACGTTGTCCCACGTTGTCCCACGTTGTCCCACGTTGTCCCACGTTGTCCCACGTTGTCCCACGTTGTCCCACGTTGTCCCACGTTGTCCCACGGTGTCCAACGATGTCCAACGGTGTCCAACGGTGTCCCACGGTGTCCAACGGTGTCCCACGTTGTCCCACGTTGTCCCACGGTGTTCAACGATGTCCAACGGTGTCCCACGTTGTCCCACGTTGTTCCATGGTTTCCCACGTTGTCCCACGTTGTCCCGCGTTGTCCCACGGTGTCCAACGATGTCCAACGGTGTCCAACGGTGTCCAACGGTGTCCAACGGTGTCCCACGTTGTCCCACGTTGTCCCACGTTGTCCCACGGTGTCCAACGATGTCCAACGGTGTCCCACGTTGTCCCACGTTGTCCCACGTTGTCCCACGTTGTCCCACGTTGTCCCACGTTGTCCCACGTTGTCCCACGTGGTCCCACGTTGTCCCACGTTGTCCCACGGTGTCCAACGATGTCCAACGGTGTCCCACGGTGTCCAACGGTGTCCCACGTTGTCCCACGTTATCCCACGTTGTCCCACGTTGTCCCACGATGTCCCACGTTGTCCAACGATGTCCAACGGTGTCCCACGTTGTCCCACGTTGTCCCACGATGTCCCACGTTGTCAAACGTTGTCCCACGGTGTCCAACGATGTCCAACGGTGTCCAACGGTGTCCCACGGTGTCCAACGGTGTCCCACGGTGTCCCACGTTGTCCCACGTTGTCCCACGTTGTCCCACGTTGTCCCACGTTGTCCCACGTTGTCCCACGTTGTCCCACGTTGTCCCACGTTGTCCTACGTTGGCCCACGTTGTTCCACGTTGTCCCACGTTGTCCCACGTTGTCCCACGTTGTCCCACGGTGTCCAACGGTGTCCCACGTTGTCCCACGTTGTCCCACGTTGTCCCACGTTGTCCCACGTTGTCCCACGTTGTCCCACGTTGTCCCACGTTGTCCCACGTTGTCCCACGTTGTCCCATGTTGTCCCACGTTGTCCCACGTTGTCCCACGTTGTCCCACGTTGTCCCACGGTATCCAACGGTGTCCAACGGTGTCCAACGGTGTCCAACGATGTCCAACGGTGTCCAACGGTGTCCCACGGTGTCCAACGGTGTCCAACGGTGTCCCACGTTGTCCAACGATGTCCAACGATGTCCAACGGTGTCCAACGGTGTCCCACGTTGTCCCACGTTGTCCCACGTTGTCCCACGGTGTCCAGCGATGTCCAACGGTGTCCCACGTTGTCCCACGTTGTCCCACGTTGTCCCACGTTGTCCCACGTTGTCCCACGTTGTCCCACGTTGTCCCACGTTGTCCCACGTTGTCCCACGTTGTCCCACGTTGTCCCACGTTGTCCCACGGTGTCCAACGATGTCCAGCGGTGTCCAACGGTGACCCAAGGTGTCCAACGATGTCCAACGGTGTCCCACGTTGTCCCACGTTGTCCTACGTTGTCCCACGTTGTCCCACGTTGTCCCACGTTGTCCCACGTTGTCCCACGTTGTCCCACGTTGTCCCACGTTGTCCCACGTTGTCCCACGGTGTCCAACGGTGTCCAACGATGTCCAACGGTGTCCAACGGTGTCCCACGTTGTCCCACGTTGTCCCACGTTGTCCCACGGTGTCCAACGATGTCCAACGGTGTCCCACGTTGTCCCACGTTGTCCCACGTTGTCCCACGTTGTCCCACGTTGTCCCACGATGTCCCACGTTGTCCCACGTTGTCCCACGTTGTCCCACGTTGTCCCACGTTGTCCCACGTTGTCCCACGTTGTCTCACGTTGTCCCACGGTGTCCAACGATGTCCAACGGTGTCCAACGATGTCCAACGGTGTCCCACGATGTCCAACGATGTCCAACGATGTCCAACGGTGTCCAACGGTGTCCCACGTTGTCCCACGTTGTCCCACGTTGTCCCACGGTGTCCAACGATGTCCAACGGTGTCCCACGTTGTCCAACGGTGTCCCACGTTGTCCCACGTTGTCCCACGTTGTCCCACGTTGTCCCAAGTTGTCCCACGATGTCCCACGTTGTCCAACGATGTCCCACGTTGTCCCACGTTGTCCCACGTTGTCCCACGCTGTCCCACGTTGTCCCACGTTGTCCCACGTTGTCCCACGTTGTCCCACGGTGTCCAACGATATCCAACGGTGTCCAACGGTGTCCCACGGTGTCCAACGGTGTCCCACGTTGTCCCACGTTGTCCCACGTTGTCCCACGTTGTCCCACGTTGTCCCACGTTGTCCAACGATGTCCAACGGTGTCCCACGTTGTCCCACGTTGTCCCACGTTGTCCCACGGTGTCCAACGGTGTCCAACGGTGTCCCACGATGTCCACCGATGTCCAACGGTGTCCAACGGTGTCCAACGATGTCCAACGGTGTCCAACGATGTCCAACGATGTCCAACGGTGTCCCACGATGTCCAACGATGTCCAACGATGTCCAACGGTGTCCAACGGTGTCCCACGTTGTCCCACGTTGTCCCACGTTGTCCCACGGTGTCCAACGATGTCCAACGGTGTCCCACGTTGTCCAACGGTGTCCCACGTTGTCCCACGTTGTCCCACGTTGTCCCACGTTGTCCCACGTTGTCCCACGATGTCCCACGTTGTCCCACGTTGTCCCACGTTGTCCCACGTTGTCCCACGTTGTCCCACGTTGTCCCACGTTGTCTCACGTTGTCCCACGGTGTCCAACGATGTCCAACGGTGTCCAACGATGTCCAACGGTGTCCCACGATGTCCAACGATGTCCAACGATGTCCAACGGTGTCCAACGGTGTCCCACGTTGTCCCACGTTGTCCCACGTTGTCCCACGGTGTCCAACGATGTCCAACGGTGTCCCACGTTGTCCAACGGTGTCCCACGTTGTCCCACGTTGTCCCACGTTGTCCCACGTTGTCCCAAGTTGTCCCACGATGTCCCACGTTGTCCCACGTTGTCCCACGTTGTCCCACGTTGTCCCACGTTGTCCCACGTTGTCCCACGTTGTCCCACGTTGTCCCACGTTGTCCCACGTTGTCCCACGGTGTCCAACGATATCCAACGGTGTCCAACGGTGTCCCACGGTGTCCAACGGTGTCCCACGTTGTCCCACGTTGTCCCACGTTGTCCCACGTTGTCCCACGTTGTCCCACGTTGTCCAACGATGTCCAACGGTGTCCCACGTTGTCCCACGTTGTCCCACGTTGTCCCACGGTGTCCAACGGTGTCCAACGGTGTCCCACGATGTCCACCGATGTCCAACGGTGTCCAACGGTGTCCAACGATGTCCAACGGTGTCCAACGATGTCCAACGATGTCCAACGGTGTCCCACGATGTCCAACGATGTCCAACGATGTCCAACGGTGTCCAACGGTGTCCCACGTTGTCCCACGTTGTCCCACGTTGTCCCACGGTGTCCAACGATGTCCAACGGTGTCCCACGTTGTCCAACGGTGTCCCACGTTGTCCCACGTTGTCCCACGGTGTCCAACGGTGTCCAACGATGTCCAACGGTGTCCAACGGTGTCCCACGATGTCCACCGATGTCCAACGGTGTCCAACGGTGTCCAACGGTGTCCAACGGTGTCCAACGATGTCCCACGGTGTCCAACGGTGTCCCACGTTGTCCCACGTTGTCCCACGTTGTCCAACGATGTCCAACGGTGTCCAACGGTGTCCAACGGTGTCCAACGGTGTCCAACGATGTCCAACGATGTCCAACGATGTCCAACGGTGTCCAACGATGTCCAACGATGTCCAACGGTGTCCCACGATGTCCAACGATGTCCAACGGTGTCCAACGGTGTCCCACGTTGTCCCACGTTGTCCCACGTTGTCCCACGTTGTCCCACGTTGTCCCACGTTGTCCCACGTTGTCCCACGTTGTCCCACGTTGTCCCACGTTGTCCCACGTTGTCCCACGTTGTCCCACGTTGTCCCACGTTGTCCCACGTTGTCCCACGGTGTCCAACGATATCCAACGGTGTCCAACGGTGTCCCACGGTGTCCAACGGTGTCCCACGTTGTCCCACGTTGTCCCACGTTGTCCCACGTTGTCCCACGTTGTCCCACGTTGTCCAACGGTGTCCAACGGTGTCCCACGTTGTCCCACGTTGTCCCACGTTGTCCCACGGTGTCCAACGGTGTCCAACGGTGTCCCACGATGTCCACCGATGTCCAACGGTGTCCAACGGTGTCCAACGATGTCCAACGGTGTCCAACGATGTCCAACGATGTCCAACGGTGTCCCACGATGTCCAACGATGTCCAACGATGTCCAACGGTGTCCAACGGTGTCCCACGTTGTCCCACGTTGTCCCACGTTGTCCCACGGTGTCCAACGATGTCCAACGGTGTCCCACGTTGTCCAACGGTGTCCCACGTTGTCCCACGTTGTCCCACGGTGTCCAACGGTGTCCAACGATGTCAAACGGTGTCCAACGGTGTCCCACGATGTCCACCGATGTCCAACGGTGTCCAACGGTGTCCAACGATGTCCAACGATGTCCAACGGTGTCCCACGATGTCCAACGATGTCCAACGGTGTCCAACGGTGTCCCACGTTGTCCCACGTTGTCCCACGTTGTCCCACGTTGTCCCACGTTGTCCCACGTTGTCCCACGTTGTCCCACGTTGTCCCACGTCGTCCCACGTTGTCCCACGTTGTCCCACGGTATCCAACGGTGTCCAACGGTGTCCAACGGTGTCCAACGATGTCCAACGGTGTCCAACGGTGTCCCACGGTGTCCAACGGTGTCCAACGGTGTCCCACGATGTCCAACGATGTCCAACGATGTCCAACGGTGTCCAACGGTGTCCCACGTTGTCCCACGTTGTCCCACGTTGTCCCACGGTGTCCAACGATGTCCAACGGTGTCCCACGTTGTCCCACGTTGTCCCACGTTGTCCCACGTTGTCCCACGTTGTCCCACGTTGTCCCACGTTGTCCCACGTTGTCCCACGTTGTCCCACGTTGTCCCACGTTGTCCCACGTTGTCCCACGGTGTCCAACGATGTCCAGCGGTGTCCAACGGTGACCCAAGGTGTCCAACGGTGTCCAACGGTGTCCCACGGTGTCCAACGGTGTCCCACGTTGTCCCACGTTGTCCCACGTTGTCCCACGATGTCCCACGTTGTCCAACGATGTCCAACGGTGTCCCACGTTGTCCCACGTTGTCCTACGTTGTCCCACGTTGTCCCACGTTGTCCCACGTTGTCCCACGTTGTCCCACGTTGTCCCACGTTGTCCCACGTTGTCCCACGTTGTCCCACGGTGTCCAACGGTGTCCAACGATGTCCAACGGTGTCCAACGGTGTCCCACGTTGTCCCACGTTGTCCCACGTTGTCCCACGGTGTCCAACGATGTCCAACGGTGTCCCACGTTGTCCCACGTTGTCCCACGTTGTCCCACGTTGTCCCACGTTGTCCCACGATGTCCCACGTTGTCCCACGTTGTCCCACGTTGTCCCACGTTGTCCCACGTTGTCCCACGTTGTCCCACGTTGTCCAACGATGTCCAACGATGTCCAACGGTGTCCAACGGTGTCCCACGTTGTCCCACGTTGTCCCACGTTGTCCCACGGTGTCCAACGATGTCCAACGGTGTCCCACGTTGTCCAACGGTGTCCCACGTTGTCCCACGTTGTCCCACGTTGTCCCACGTTGTCCCAAGTTGTCCCACGATGTCCCACGTTGTCCCACGTTGTCCCACGTTGTCCCACGTTGTCCCACGTTGTCCCACGTTGTCCCACGTTGTCCCACGTTGTCCCACGGTGTCCAACGATGTCCAACGGTGTCCAACGGTGTCCCACGGTGTCCAACGGTGTCCCACGTTGTCCCACGTTGTCCCACGTTGTCCCACGTTGTCCCACGTTGTCCCACGTTGTCCAACGATGTCCAACGGTGTCCCACGTTGTCCCACGTTGTCCCACGTTGTCCCACGGTGTCCAACGGTGTCCAACGGTGTCCCACGATGTCCACCGATGTCCAACGGTGTCCAACGGTGTCCAACGATGTCCAACGGTGTCCAACGATGTCCAACGATGTCCAACGGTGTCCCACGATGTCCAACGATGTCCAACGATGTCCAACGGTGTCCAACGGTGTCCCACGTTGTCCCACGTTGTCCCACGTTGTCCCACGGTGTCCAACGATGTCCAACGGTGTCCCACGTTGTCCAACGGTGTCCCACGTTGTCCCACGTTGTCCCACGGTGTCCAACGGTGTCCAACGATGTCCAACGGTGTCCAACGGTGTCCCACGATGTCCACCGATGTCCAACGGTGTCCAACGGTGTCCAACGGTGTCCAACGGTGTCCAACGATGTCCCACGGTGTCCAACGGTGTCCCACGTTGTCCCACGTTGTCCCACGTTGTCCAACGATGTCCAACGGTGTCCAACGGTGTCCAACGGTGTCCAACGGTGTCCAACGATGTCCAACGATGTCCAACGATGTCCAACGGTGTCCAACGATGTCCAACGATGTCCAACGGTGTCCCACGATGTCCAACGATGTCCAACGGTGTCCAACGGTGTCCCACGTTGTCCCACGTTGTCCCACGTTGTCCCACGGTGTCCAACGATGTCCAACGGTGTCCAACGGTGTCCCACGGTGTCCAACGGTGTCCCACGTTGTCCCACGTTGTCCCACGTTGTCCAACGGTGTCCCACGGTGTCCAACGGTGTCCCACGGTGTCCAACGGTGTCCCACGTTGTCCCACGTTGTCCCACGTTGTCCCACGTTGTCCCACGTTGTCCCACGTTGTCCCACGTTGTCCCACGGTGTCCAACGGTGTCCCACGTTGTCCAACGATGTCCAACGATGCCCCACGTTGTCCCACGTTGTCCCACGTTGTCCCACGTTGTCCCACGTTGTCCCACGTTGTCCAACGGTGTCCCACGGTGTCCAACGGTGTCCCACGATGTCCAACGATGTCCAACGATGTCCAACGGTGTCCAACGGTGTCCCACGTTGTCCCACGTTGTCCCACGTTGTCCCACGGTGTCCAACGATGTCCAACGGTGTCCCACGTTGTCCAACGGTGTCCCGCGTTGTCCCACGTTGTCCCACGTTTTCCCACGTTGTCCCACGATGTCCCACGTTGTCCCACGTTGTCCCACGTTGTCCCACGTTGTCCCACGGTGTCCAACGATGTCCAACGGTGTCCCACGTTGTCCCACGTTGTCCCACGTTGTCCCACGTTGTCCCACGTTGTCCCACGATGTTCCACGTTGTCCCACGTTGTCCCACGTTGTCCCACGTTGTCCCACGTTGTCCCACGTTGTCCCACGTTGTCCCACGTTGTCCCACGGTGTCCAACGATGTCCAACGGTGTCCAACGATGTCCAACGGTGTCCAACGGTGTCCCACGGTGTCCAACGGTGTCCCACGTTGTCCCACGTTGTCCCACGTTGTCCCACGTTGTCCCACGTTGTCCCACGTTGTCCCACGGTGTCCAACGATGTCCAACGGTGTCCAACGGTGTCCCACGGTGTCCAACGGTGTCCCACGTTGTCCCACGTTGTCCCACGTTGTCCCACGTTGTCCCACGTTGTCCCACGTTGTCCCACGTTGTCCCACGTTGTCCCACGTTGTCCCACGGTGTTCAACGATGTCCAACGGTGTCCAACGGTGTCCCACGGTGTCCAACGGTGTCCCACGTTGTCCCACGTTGTCCCACGGTGTTCAACGATGTCCAACGGTGTCCCACGTTGTCCCACGTTGTTCCATGGTTTCCCACGTTGTCCCACGTTGTCCCACGTTGTCCCACGGTGTCCAACGATGTCCAACGGTGTCCAACGGTGTCCAACGGTGTCCAACGGTGTCCCACGTTGTCCCACGTTGTCCCACGTTGTCCCACGGTGTCCAACGATGTCCCACGTTGTCCCACGTTGTCCCACGGTGTCCAACGGTGTCCCACGTTGTCCCACGTTGTCCCACGTTGTCCCACGTTGTCCCACGTTGTCCCACGTTGTCCCACGTTGTCCCACGTTGTCCCACGGTGTCCAACGATGTCCAACGGTGTCCAACGGTGTCCCACGGTGTCCAACGGTGTCCCACGTTGTCCCACGTTGTCCCACGTTGTCCCACGTTGTCCCACGTTGTCCCACGTTGTCCCACGTTGTCCCACGTTGTCCCACGTTGTCCCACGTTGTCCCACGGTGTTCAACGATGTCCAACGGTGTCCAGCGGTGTCCCACGGTGTCCAACGGTGTCCCACGTTGTCCCACGTTGTCCCACGGTGTTCAACGATGTCCAACGGTGTCCCACGTTGTCCCACGTTGTTCCATGGTTTCCCACGTTGTCCCACGTTGTCCCACGTTGTCCCACGGTGTCCAACGATGTCCAACGGTGTCCAACGGTGTCCAACGGTGTCCAACGGTGTCCCACGTTGTCCCACGTTGTCCCACGTTGTCCCACGGTGTCCAACGATGTCCAACGGTGTCCCACGTTGTCCCACGTTGTCCCACGTTGTCCCACGTTGTCCCACGTTGTCCCACGTTGTCCCACGTTGTCCCACGTGGTCCCACGTTGTCCCACGTTGTCCCACGGTGTCCAACGATGTCCAACGGTGTCCCACGGTGTCCAACGGTGTCCCACGTTGTCCCACGTTATCCCACGTTGTCCCACGTTGTCCCACGATGTCCCACGTTGTCCAACGATGTCCAACGGTGTCCCACGTTGTCCCACGTTGTCCCACGATGTCCCACGTTGTCCCACGTTGTCCCACGGTGTCCAACGATGTCCAACGGTGTCCAACGGTGTCCCACGGTGTCCAACGGTGTCCCACGGTGTCCCACGTTGTCCCACGTTGTCCCACGTTGTCCCACGTTGTCCCACGTTGTCCCACGTTGTCCCACGTTGTCCCACGTTGTCCCACGTTGTCCCACGTTGTCCCACGTTGTCCTACGCTGTCCCACGTTGTTCCACGTTGTCCCACGTTGTCCCACGTTGTCCCACGTTGTCCCACGGTGTCCAACGGTGTCCCACGTTGTCCCACGTTGTCCCACGTTGTCCCACGTTGTCCCACGTTGTCCCACGTTGTCCCACGTTGTCCCACGTTGTCCCACGTTGTCCCACGTTGTCCCACGTTGTCCCACGTTGTCCCACGTTGTCCCACGTTGTCCCACGTTGTCCCACGTTGTCCCACGTTGTCCCACGTTGTCCCACGTTGTCCCACGTTGTCCCACGTTGTCCCACGTTGTCCCACGTTGTCCCACGTTGTCCCACGTTGTCCCACGTTGTCCCACGGTGTCCAACGGTGTCCAACGGTGTCCAACGGTGTCCAACGATGTCCAACGGTGTCCAACGGTGTCCAACGATGTCCAACGATGTCCAACGGTGTCCAACGATGTCCAACGATGTCCAACGGTGTCCCACGATGTCCCACGTTGTCCCACGATGTCCCACGTTGTCCCACGTTGTCCCACGTTGTCCCACGTTGTCCCACGTTGTCCCACGTTGTCCAACGTTGTCCCACGTGGTCCCACGTTGTCCCACGTTGTCCCACGGTGTCCAACGATGTCCAACGGTGTCCCACGTTGTCCAACGGTGTCCCACGTTGTCCCACGTTGTCCCACGTTGTCCCACGTTGTCCCACGATGTCCCACGTTGTCCCACGTTGTCCCACGTTGTCCCACGTTGTCCCACGTTGTCCCACGTTGTCCCACGTTGTCCCACGTTGTCCCACGTTGTCCCACGTTGTCCCACGTTGTCCCACGGTGTTCAACGATGTCCAACGGTGTCCCACGGTGTCCAACGGTGTCCAACGGTGTCCCACGATGTCCAACGATGTCCAACGATGTCCAACGGTGTCCAACGGTGTCCCACGTTGTCCCACGTTGTCCCACGTTGTCCCACGGTGTCCAACGATGTCCAACGGTGTCCCACGTTGTCCCACGTTGTCCCACGTTGTCCCACGTTGTCCCACGTTGTCCCACGTTGTCCAACGTTGTCCCACGTGGTCCCACGTTGTCCCACGTTGTCCCACGTTGTCCCACGGTGTCCAACGGTGTCCAACGATGTCCAACGGTGTCCAACGGTGTCCCACGATGTCCACCGATGTCCAACGGTGTCCAACGGTGTCCAACGGTGTCCAACGATGTCCAACGATGTCCAACGATGTCCAACGGTGTCCAACGATGTCCAACGATGTCCAACGGTGTCCCACGATGTCCCACGTTGTCCCACGATGTCCCACGTTGTCCCACGTTGTCCCACGTTGTCCCACGTTGTCCCACGTTGTCCCACGTTGTCCCACGTTGTCCCACGTTGTCCAACGTTGTCCCACGTGGTCCCACGTTGTCCCACGTTGTCCCACGGTGTCCAACGATGTCCAACGGTGTCCCACGTTGTCCAACGGTGTCCCACGTTGTCCCACGTTGTCCCACGTTGTCCCACGTTGTCCCACGATGTCCCACGTTGTCCCACGTTGTCCCACGTTGTCCCACGTTGTCCCACGTTGTCCCACGTTGTCCCACGTTGTCCCACGTTGTCCCACGTTGTCCCACGTTGTCCCACGTTGTCCCACGGTGTTCAACGATGTCCAACGGTGTCCAACGGTGTCCCACGGTGTCCAACGGTGTCCCACGTTGTCCCACGTTTTCCCACGGTGTTCAACGATGTCCAACGGTGTCCCACGTTGTCCCACGTTGTCCCACGTTGTCCCACGATGTCCCACGTTGTCCCACGTTGTCCCACGTTGTCCCACGTTGTCCCACGTTGTCCCACGTTGTCCCACGTTGTCCCACGTTGTCCCACGTTGTCCCACGTTGTCCCACGTTGTCCCACGGTGTCCAACGATGTCCAACGGTGTCCCACGTTGTCCCACGTTGTCCCACGTTGTCCCACGTTGTCCCACGTTGTCCCACGTTGTCCCACGATGTCCCACGTTGTCCCACGTTGTCCCACGGTGTCCAACGATGTCCAACGGTGTCCAACGGTGTCCCACGGTGTCCAACGGTGTCCCACGGTGTCCCACGTTGTCCCACGTTGTCCCACGTTGTCCCACGTTGTCCCACGTTGTCCCACGTTGTCCCACGTTGTCCCACGTTGTTCCACGTTGTCCCATGTTGTCCCACGTTGTCCCACGTTGTCCCACGGTGTCCAACGGTGTCCCACGTTGTCCCACGGTGTCCAACGATGTCCAACGGTGTCCCACGTTGTCCCACGTTGTCCCACGTTGTCCCACGTTGTCCCACGTTGTCCCACGATGTCCCACGTTGTCCCACGTTGTCCCACGGTGTCCAACGGTGTCCAACGGTGTCCAACGGTGTCCAACGATGTCCAACGGTGTCCAACGGTGTCCCACGGTGTCCAACGGTGTCCAACGGTGTCCCACGATGTCCAACGATGTCCAACGATGTCCAACGGTGTCCAACGGTGTCCCACGTTGTCCCACGTTGTCCCACGTTGTCCCACGGTGTCCAACGATGTCCAACGGTGTCCCACGTTGTCCCACGTTGTACCACGTTGTCCCACGTTGTCCCACGTTGTCCCACGTTGTCCCACGTTGTCCCACGTTGTCCCACGTTGTCCCACGTTGTCCCACGTTGTCCCACGTTGTCCCACGGTGCCCAACGATGTCCAGCGGTGTCCAACGGTGACCCAAGGTGTCCAACGGTGTCCAACGGTGTCCCACGGTGTCCAACGGTGTCCCACGTTGTCCCACGTTGTCCCACGTTGTCCCACGTTGTCCCACGTTGTCCCACGGTGTTCAACGATGTCCAACGGTGTCCAACGGTGTCCCACGGTGTCCAACGGTGTCCCACGTTGTCCCACGTTGTCCCACGGTGTTCAACGATGTCCAACGGTGTCCCACGTTGTCCCACGTTGTTCCATGGTTTCCCACGTTGTCCCACGTTGTCCCACGTTGTCCCACGGTGTCCAACGATGTCCAACGGTGTCCAACGGTGTCCAACGGTGTCCAACGGTGTCCCACGTTGTCCCACGTTGTCCCACGTTGTCCCACGGTGTCCAACGATGTCCAACGGTGTCCCACGTTGTCCCACGTTGTCCCACGTTGTCCCACGTTGTCCCACGTTGTCCCACGTTGTCCCACGTGGTCCCACGTTGTCCCACGTTGTCCCACGGTGTCCAACGATGTCCAACGGTGTCCCACGGTGTCCAACGGTGTCCCACGTTGTCCCACGTTATCCCACGTTGTCCCACGTTGTCCCACGATGTCCCACGTTGTCCAACGATGTCCAACGGTGTCCCACGTTGTCCCACGTTGTCCCACGATGTCCCACGTTGTCCCACGTTGTCCCACGGTGTCCAACGATGTCCAACGGTGTCCCACGGTGTCCCACGGTGTCCAACGGTGTCCCACGGTGTCCCACGTTGTCCCACGTTGTCCCACGTTGTCCCACGTTGTCCCACGTTGTCCCACGTTGTCCCACGTTGTCCCACGTTGTCCCACGTTGTCCCACGTTGTCCCACGTTGTCCTACGTTGTCCCACGTTGTTCCACGTTGTCCCACGTTGTCCCACGTTGTCCCACGTTGTCCCACGGTGTCCAACGGTGTCCCACGTTGTCCCACGTTGTCCCACGTTGTCCCACGTTGTCCCACGTTGTCCCACGTTGTCCCACGTTGTCCCACGTTGTCCCACGTTGTCCCACGTTGTCCCACGTTGTCCCACGTTGTCCCACGTTGTCCCACGTTGTCCCACGTTGTCCCACGTTGTCCCACGTTGTCCCACGTTGTCCCACGGTGTCCAACGGTGTCCAACGGTGTCCAACGGTGTCCAACGATGTCCAACGGTGTCCAACGGTGTCCCACGGTGTCCAACGGTGTCCAACGGTGTCCCACGATGTCCAACGATGTCCAACGATGTCCAACGGTGTCCAACGGTGTCCCACGTTGTCCCACGTTGTCCCACGTTGTCCCACGGTGTCCAACGATGTCCAACGGTGTCCCACGTTGTCCCACGTTGTCCCACGTTGTCCCACGTTGTCCCACGTTGTCCCACGTTGTCCCACGTTGTCCCACGTTGTCCCACGTTGTCCCACGTTGTCCCACGTTGTCCCACGTTGTCCCACGGTGTCCAACGATGTCCAGCGGTGTCCAACGGTGACCCAAGGTGTCCAACGGTGTCCAACGGTGTCCCACGGTGTCCAACGGTGTCCCACGTTGTCCCACGTTGTCCCACGTTGTCCCACGATGTCCCACGTTGTCCAACGATGTCCAACGGTGTCCCACGTTGTCCCACGTTGTCCTACGTTGTCCCACGTTGTCCCACGTTGTCCCACGTTGTCCCACGTTGTCCCACGTTGTCCCACGGTGTCCAACGGTGTCCAACGGTGTCCCACGATGTCCACCGATGTCCAACGGTGTCCAACGGTGTCCAACGGTGTCCAACCGTGTCCAACGATATCCCACGTTGTCCCACGTTGTCCCACGTTGTCCCACGGTGTCCAACGATGTCCAACGGTGACCCACGTTGTCCCACGTTGTCCCACGTTGTCCCACGTTGTCCCACGTTGTCCCACGTTGTCCCACGTTGTCCCACGTTGTCCCACGTTGTCCCACGTTGTCCCACGTTGTCCCACGGTGTCCAACGGTGTCCAACGATGTCCAACGGTGTCCAACGGTGTCCCACGTTGTCCCACGTTGTCCCACGTTGTCCCACGGTGTCCAACGATGTCCAACGGTGTCCCACGTTGTCCCACGTTGTCCCACGTTGTCCCACGTTGTCCCACGTTGTCCCACGATGTCCCACGTTGTCCCACGTTGTCCCACGTTGTCCCACGTTGTCCCAGGTTGTCCCACGTTGTCCCACGTTGTCTCACGTTGTCCCACGGTGTCCAACGATGTCCAACGGTGTCCAACGATGTCCAACGGTGTCCCACGATGTCCAACGATGTCCAACGGTGTCCAACGATGTCCAACGGTGTCCCACGTTGTCCCACGTTGTCCCACGTTGTCCCACGATGTCCCACGTTGTCCCACGTTGTCCCACGTTGTCCCACGTTGTCCCACGTTGTCCCACGTTGTCCCACGTTGTCCCACGTTGTCCCACGTTGTCCCACGTTGTCCCACGGTGTCCAACGGTGTCCAACGATGTCCAACGGTGTCCAACGGTGTCCCACGATGTCCACCGATGTCCAACGGTGTCCAACGGTGTCCAACGGTGTCCAACGATGTCCAACGATGTCCAACGATGTCCAACGGTGTCCAACGATGTCCAACGATGTCCAACGGTGTCCCACGATGTCCCACGTTGTCCCACGATGTCCCACGTTGTCCCACGTTGTCCCACGTTGTCCCACGTTGTCCCACGTTGTCCCACGTTGTCCAACGTTGTCCCACGTGGTCCCACGTTGTCCCACGTTGTCCCACGGTGTCCAACGATGTCCAACGGTGTCCCACGTTGTCCAACGGTGTCCCACGTTGTCCCACGTTGTCCCACGTTGTCCCACGTTGTCCCACGATGTCCCACGTTGTCCCACGTTGTCCCACGTTGTCCCACGTTGTCCCACGTTGTCCCACGTTGTCCCACGTTGTCCCACGTTGTCCCACGTTGTCCCACGTTGTCCCACGTTGTCCCACGGTGTTCAACGATGTCCAACGGTGTCCAACGGTGTCCCACGGTGTCCAACGGTGTCCCACGTTGTCCCACGTTTTCCCACGGTGTTCAACGATGTCCAACGGTGTCCCACGTTGTCCCACGTTGTTCCATGGTTTCCCACGTTGTCCCACGTTGTCCCACGTTGTCCCACGGTGTCCAACGATGTCCAACGGTGTCCAACGGTGTCCAACGGTGTCCAACGGTGTCCCACGTTGTCCCACGTTGTCCCACGTTGTCCCACGGTGTCCAACGATGTCCAACGGTGTCCCACGTTGTCCCACGTTGTCCCACGTTGTCCCACGTTGTCCCACGTTGTCCCACGTTGTCCCACGTGGTCCCACGTTGTCCCACGTTGTCCCACGGTGTCCAACGATGTCCAACGGTGTCCCACGGTGTCCAACGGTGTCCCACGTTGTCCCACGTTATCCCACGTTGTCCCACGTTGTCCCACGATGTCCCACGTTGTCCAACGATGTCCAACGGTGTCCCACGTTGTCCCACGTTGTCCCACGATGTCCCACGTTGTCCCACGTTGTCCCACGGTGTCCAACGATGTCCAACGGTGTCCAACGGTGTCCCACGGTGTCCAACGGTGTCCCACGGTGTCCCACGTTGTCCCACGTTGTCCCACGTTGTCCCACGTTGTCCCACGTTGTCCCACGTTGTCCCACGTTGTCCCACGTTGTCCCACGTTGTCCCACGTTGTCCCACGTTGTTCCACGTTGTCCCATGTTGTCCCACGTTGTCCCACGTTGTCCCACGGTGTCCAACGGTGTCCCACGTTGTCCCACGTTGTCCCACGTTGTCCCACGTTGTCCCACGTTGTCCCACGTTGTCCCACGTTGTCCCACGTTGTCCCACGTTGTCCCACGTTGTCCCACGTTGTCCCACGTTGTCCCACGTTGTCCCACGTTGTCCCACGTTGTCCCACGTTGTCCCACGGTGTCCAACGATGTCCAACGGTGTCCAACGGTGTCCCACGGTGTCCAACGGTGTCCCACGTTGTCCCACGTTGTCCCACGTTGTCCCACGGTGTCCAACGGTGTCCAACGATGTCCAACGGTGTCCAACGGTGTCCCACGTTGTCCCACGTTGTCCCACGTTGTCCCACGGTGTCCAACGATGTCCAACGGTGTCCCACGTTGTCCCACGTTGTCCCACGTTGTCCCACGTTGTCCCACGTTGTCCCACGATGTCCCACGTTGTCCCACGTTGTCCCACGTTGTCCCACGTTGTCCCACGTTGTCCCACGTTGTCCCACGTTGTCTCACGTTGTCCCACGGTGTCCAACGATGTCCAACGGTGTCCAACGATGTCCAACGGTGTCCCACGATGTCCAACGATGTCCAACGATGTCCAACGGTGTCCAACGGTGTCCCACGTTGTCCCACGTTGTCCCACGTTGTCCCACGGTGTCCAACGATGTCCAACGGTGTCCCACGTTGTCCAACGGTGTCCCACGTTGTCCCACGTTGTCCCACGTTGTCCCACGTTGTCCCAAGTTGTCCCACGATGTCCCACGTTGTCCCACGTTGTCCCACGTTGTCCCACGTTGTCCCACGTTGTCCCACGTTGTCCCACGTTGTCCCACGTTGTCCCACGGTGTCCAACGATGTCCAACGGTGTCCAACGGTGTCCCACGGTGTCCAACGGTGTCCCACGTTGTCCCACGTTGTCCCACGTTGTCCCACGTTGTCCCACGTTGTCCCACGTTGTCCAACGATGTCCAACGGTGTCCCACGTTGTCCCACGTTGTCCCACGTTGTCCCACGTTGTCCCACGTTGTTCCATGGTTTCCCACGATGTCCCACGTTGTCCCACGTTGTCCCACGGTGTCCAACGATGTCCAACGATGTCCAACGGTGTCCAACGGTATCCAACGATGTCCAACGATGTCCAACGATGTCCAACGGTGTCCAACGATGTCCAACGATGTCCAACGGTGTCCCACGATGTCCAACGATGTCCAACGATGTCCAACGGTGTCCAACGATGTCCAACGGTGTCCCACGTTGTCCCACGTTGTCCCACGGTGTCCAACGGTGTCCAACGATGTCCAACGGTGTCCAACGGTGTCCCACGATGTCCACCGATGTCCAACGGTGTCCAACGGTGTCCAACGATGTCCAACGGTGTCCAACGGTGTCCCACGATGTCCACCGATGTCCAACGGTGTCCAACGGTGTCCAACGGTGTCCAACGGTGTCCAACGATGTCCAACGATGTCCAACGATGTCCAACGGTGTCCAACGATGTCCAACGATGTCCAACGGTGTCCCACGATGTCCAACGATGTCCAACGATGTCCAACGGTGTCCAACGGTGTCCCACGTTGTCCCACGTTGTCCCACGTTGTCCCACGGTGTCCAACGGTGTCCCACGTTGTCCCACGTTGTCCCACGTTGTCCCACGTTGTCCCACGTTGTTCCATGGTTTCCCACGTTGTCCCACGTTGTCCCACGTTGTCCCACGGTGTCCAACGATGTCCAACGGTGTCCAACGGTGTCCAACGGTGTCCAACGGTGTCCAACGATGTCCAACGATGTCCAACGATGTCCAACGGTGTCCAACGATGTCCAACGATGTCCAACGGTGTGCCACGATGTCCAACGATGTCCAACGGTGTCCAACGGTGTCCCACGTTGTCCCACGTTGTCCCACGTTGCCCACGGTGTCCAACGATGTCCAACGGTGTCCAACAGTGTCCCACGGTGTCCAACGGTGTCCCACGTTGTCCCACGTTGTCCCACGTTGTCCCACGTTGTCCCACGTTGTCCAACGGTGTCCCACGGTGTCCAACGGTGTCCCACGGTGTCCAACGGTGTCCCACGTTGTCCCACGTTGTCCCACGTTGTCCCACGTTGTCCCACGTTGTCCCACGTTGTCCCACGGTGTCCAACGGTGTCCAACGATGTCCAACGGTGTCCAACGGTGTCCCACGATGTCCACCGATGTCCAACGGTGTCCAACGGTGTCCAACGGTGTCCAACGGTGTCCAACGATGTCCAACGATGTCCAACGATGTCCAACGGTGTCCAACGATGTCCAACGATGTCCAACGGTGTCCCACGATGTCCAACGATGTCCAACGATGTCCAACGGTGTCCAACGGTGTCCCACGTTGTCCCACGTTGTCCCACGTTGTCCCACGGTGTCCAACGATGTCCAACGGTGTCCCACGTTGTCCCACGTTGTCCCACGGTGTCCAACGATGTCCAACGGTGTCCCACGATGTCCAACGATGTCCAACGATGTCCAACGGTGTCCAACGATGTCCCACGTTGTCCCACGTTGTCCCACGTTGTCCCACGGTGTCCAACGATGTCCAACGGTGTCCCACGATGTCCCACGTTGTCCAACGATGTCCAACGGTGTCCAACGGTGTCCCACGTTGTCCCACGTTGTCCCACGTTGTCCCACGTTGTCCCACGTTGTCCCACGTTGTCCCACGGTGTCCAACGATGTCCAACGGTGTCCAACGGTGTCCCACGGTGTCCAACGGTGTCCCACGGTGTCCCACGTTGTCCCACGTGGTCCCACGTTGTCCAACGGTGTCCCACGATGTCCAACGATGTCCAACGATGTCCAACGGTGTCCAACGGTGTCCCACGTTGTCCCACGTTGTCCCACGTTGTCCCACGGTGTCCAACGATGTCCAACGGTGTCCCACGTTGTCCCACGTTGTCCCACGTTGTCCCACGTTGTCCCACGTTGTCCCACGTTGTCCCACGTTGTCCCACGTTGTCCCACGTTGTCCCACGTTGTCCCACGTTGTCCCACGTTGTCCCACGTTGTACCACGTTGTCCCACGTTGTCCCACGTTGTCCCACGTTGTCCCACGTTGTCCCACGTTGTCCCACGGTGTCCAACGATGTCCAGCGGTGTCCAACGGTGTCCCACGGTGTCCCACGGTGTCCAACGGTGTCCAACGGTGTCCCACGTTGTCCCACGTTGTCCCACGTTGTCCCACGATGTGCCACGTTGTCCAACGATGTCCAACGGTGTCCCACGTTGTCCCACGTTGTCCTACGTTGTCCCACGTTGTCCCACGTTGTCCCACGTTGTCCCACGTTGTCCCACGTTGTCCCACGGTGTCCAACGGTGTCCAACGGTGTCCAACGGTGTCCCACGATGTCCACCGATGTCCAACGGTGTCCAACGGTGTCCAACGGTGTCCAACGGTGTCCAACGATGTCCCACGTTGTCCCACGTTGTCCCACGGTGTCCAACGATGTCCAACGGTGTCCCACGTTGTCCCACGTTGTCCCACGTTGTCCCACGTTGTCCCACGTTGTCCCACGTTGTCCCACGATGTCCCACGTTGTCCCACGTTGTCCCACGTTGTCCCACGGTGTCCAACGGTGTCCCACGTTGTCCCACGTTGTCCCACGTTGTCCCACGTTGTCCCACGTTGTCCCACGGTGTTCAACGATGTCCAACGGTGTCCAACGGTGTCCCACGGTGTCCAACGGTGTCCCACGTTGTCCCACGTTGTCCCACGGTGTTCAACGATGTCCAACGGTGTCCCACGTTGTCCCACGTTGTTCCATGGTTTCCCACGTTGTCCCACGTTGTCCCACGTTGTCCCACGGTGTCCAACGATGTCCAACGGTGTCCAACGGTGTCCAACGGTGTCCAACGGTGTCCCACGTTGTCCCACGTTGTCCCACGTTGTCCCACGGTGTCCAACGATGTCCAACGGTGTCCCACGTTGTCCCACGTTGTCCCACGTTGTCCCACGTTGTCCCACGTTGTCCCACGTTGTCCCACGTTGTCCCACGTGGTCCCACGTTGTCCCACGTTGTCCCACGGTGTCCAACGTTGTCCAACGGTGTCCCACGGTGTCCAACGGTGTCCCACGTTGTCCCACGTTATCCCACGTTGTCCCACGTTGTCCCACGATGTCCCACGTTGTCCAACGATGTCCAACGGTGTCCCACGTTGTCCCACGTTGTCCCACGATGTCCCACGTTGTCCCACGTTGTCCCACGGTGTCCAACGATGTCCAACGGTGTCCAACGGTGTCCCACGGTGTCCAACGGTGTCCCACGGTGTCCCACGTTGTCCCACGTTGTCCCACGTTGTCCCACGTTGTCCCACGTTGTCCCACGTTGTCCCACGTTGTCCCACGTTGTCCCACGTTGTCCCACGTTGTCCCACGTTGTCCTACGTTGTCCCACGTTGTTCCACGTTGTCCCACGTTGTCCCACGTTGTCCCACGTTGTCCCACGGTGTCCAACGGTGTCCCACGTTGTCCCACGTTGTCCCACGTTGTCCCACGTTGTCCCACGTTGTCCCACGTTGTCCCACGTTGTCCCACGTTGTCCCACGTTGTCCCACGTTGTCCCACGTTGTCCCACGTTGTCCCACGTTGTCCCACGTTGTCCCACGTTGTCCCACGTTGTCCCACGGTGTCCAACGGTGTCCAACGGTGTCCAACGGTGTCCAACGATGTCCAACGGTGTCCAACGGTGTCCCACGGTGTCCAACGGTGTCCAACGGTGTCCCACGATGTCCAACGATGTCCAACGATGTCCAACGGTGTCCAACGGTGTCCCACGTTGTCCCACGTTGTCCCACGTTGTCCCACGGTGTCCAACGATGTCCAACGGTGTCCCACGTTGTCCCACGTTGTCCCACGTTGTCCCACGTTGTCCCACGTTGTCCCACGTTGTCCCACGTTGTCCCACGTTGTCCCACGTTGTCCCACGTTGTCCCACGTTGTCCCACGGTGTCCAACGATGTCCAGCGGTGTCCAACGGTGACCCAAGGTGTCCAACGGTGTCCAACGGTGTCCCACGGTGTCCAACGGTGTCCCACGTTGTCCCACGTTGTCCCACGTTGTCCCACGATGTCCCACGTTGTCCAACGATGTCCAACGGTGTCCCACGTTGTCCCACGTTGTCCTACGTTGTCCCACGTTGTCCCACGTTGTCCCACGTTGTCCCACGTTGTCCCACGTTGTCCCACGGTGTCCAACGGTGTCCAACGGTGTCCCACGATGTCCACCGATGTCCAACGGTGTCCAACGGTGTCCAACGGTGTCCAACCGTGTCCAACGATATCCCACGTTGTCCCACGTTGTCCCACGTTGTCCCACGGTGTCCAACGATGTCCAACGGTGACCCACGTTGTCCCACGTTGTCCCACGTTGTCCCACGTTGTCCCACGTTGTCCCACGTTGTCCCACGTTGTCCCACGTTGTCCCACGTTGTCCCACGTTGTCCCACGTTGTCCCACGGTGTCCAACGGTGTCCAACGATGTCCAACGGTGTCCAACGGTGTCCCACGTTGTCCCACGTTGTCCCACGTTGTCCCACGGTGTCCAACGATGTCCAACGGTGTCCCACGTTGTCCCACGTTGTCCCACGTTGTCCCACGTTGTCCCACGTTGTCCCACGATGTCCCACGTTGTCCCACGTTGTCCCACGTTGTCCCACGTTGTCCCAGGTTGTCCCACGTTGTCCCACGTTGTCTCACGTTGTCCCACGGTGTCCAACGATGTCCAACGGTGTCCAACGATGTCCAACGGTGTCCCACGATGTCCAACGATGTCCAACGGTGTCCAACGATGTCCAACGGTGTCCCACGTTGTCCCACGTTGTCCCACGTTGTCCCACGATGTCCCACGTTGTCCCACGTTGTCCCACGTTGTCCCACGTTGTCCCACGTTGTCCCACGTTGTCCCACGTTGTCCCACGTTGTCCCACGTTGTCCCACGTTGTCCCACGGTGTCCAACGGTGTCCAACGATGTCCAACGGTGTCCAACGGTGTCCCACGATGTCCACCGATGTCCAACGGTGTCCAACGGTGTCCAACGGTGTCCAACGATGTCCAACGATGTCCAACGATGTCCAACGGTGTCCAACGATGTCCAACGATGTCCAACGGTGTCCCACGATGTCCCACGTTGTCCCACGATGTCCCACGTTGTCCCACGTTGTCCCACGTTGTCCCACGTTGTCCCACGTTGTCCCACGTTGTCCAACGTTGTCCCACGTGGTCCCACGTTGTCCCACGTTGTCCCACGGTGTCCAACGATGTCCAACGGTGTCCCACGTTGTCCAACGGTGTCCCACGTTGTCCCACGTTGTCCCACGTTGTCCCACGTTGTCCCACGATGTCCCACGTTGTCCCACGTTGTCCCACGTTGTCCCACGTTGTCCCACGTTGTCCCACGTTGTCCCACGTTGTCCCACGTTGTCCCACGTTGTCCCACGTTGTCCCACGTTGTCCCACGGTGTTCAACGATGTCCAACGGTGTCCAACGGTGTCCCACGGTGTCCAACGGTGTCCCACGTTGTCCCACGTTTTCCCACGGTGTTCAACGATGTCCAACGGTGTCCCACGTTGTCCCACGTTGTTCCATGGTTTCCCACGTTGTCCCACGTTGTCCCACGTTGTCCCACGGTGTCCAACGATGTCCAACGGTGTCCAACGGTGTCCAACGGTGTCCAACGGTGTCCCACGTTGTCCCACGTTGTCCCACGTTGTCCCACGGTGTCCAACGATGTCCAACGGTGTCCCACGTTGTCCCACGTTGTCCCACGTTGTCCCACGTTGTCCCACGTTGTCCCACGTTGTCCCACGTTGTCCCACGTGGTCCCACGTTGTCCCACGTTGTCCCACGGTGTCCAACGATGTCCAACGGTGTCCCACGGTGTCCAACGGTGTCCCACGTTGTCCCACGTTATCCCACGTTGTCCCACGTTGTCCCACGATGTCCCACGTTGTCCAACGATGTCCAACGGTGTCCCACGTTGTCCCACGTTGTCCCACGATGTCCCACGTTGTCCCACGTTGTCCCACGGTGTCCAACGATGTCCAACGGTGTCCAACGGTGTCCCACGGTGTCCAACGGTGTCCCACGGTGTCCCACGTTGTCCCACGTTGTCCCACGTTGTCCCACGTTGTCCCACGTTGTCCCACGTTGTCCCACGTTGTCCCACGTTGTCCCACGTTGTCCCACGTTGTCCCACGTTGTTCCACGTTGTCCCATGTTGTCCCACGTTGTCCCACGTTGTCCCACGGTGTCCAACGGTGTCCCACGTTGTCCCACGTTGTCCCACGTTGTCCCACGTTGTCCCACGTTGTCCCACGTTGTCCCACGTTGTCCCACGTTGTCCCACGTTGTCCCACGTTGTCCCACGTTGTCCCACGTTGTCCCACGTTGTCCCACGTTGTCCCACGTTGTCCCACGTTGTCCCACGGTGTCCAACGATGTCCAACGGTGTCCAACGGTGTCCCACGGTGTCCAACGGTGTCCCACGTTGTCCCACGTTGTCCCACGTTGTCCCACGGTGTCCAACGGTGTCCAACGATGTCCAACGGTGTCCAACGGTGTCCCACGTTGTCCCACGTTGTCCCACGTTGTCCCACGGTGTCCAACGATGTCCCACGGTGTCCCACGTTGTCCCACGTTGTCCCACGTTGTCCCACGTTGTCCCACGTTGTCCCACGATGTCCCACGTTGTCCCACGTTGTCCCACGTTGTCCCACGTTGTCCCACGTTGTCCCACGTTGTCCCACGTTGTCTCACGTTGTCCCACGGTGTCCAACGATGTCCAACGGTGTCCAACGATGTCCAACGGTGTCCCACGATGTCCAACGATGTCCAACGATGTCCAACGGTGTCCAACGGTGTCCCACGTTGTCCCACGTTGTCCCACGTTGTCCCACGGTGTCCAACGATGTCCAACGGTGTCCCACGTTGTCCAACGGTGTCCCACGTTGTCCCACGTTGTCCCACGTTGTCCCACGTTGTCCCAAGTTGTCCCACGATGTCCCACGTTGTCCCACGTTGTCCCACGTTGTCCCACGTTGTCCCACGTTGTTCCATGGTTTCCCACGTTGTCCCACGTTGTCCCACGTTGTCCCACGGTGTCCAACGATGTCCAACGGTGTCCCACGTTGTCCCACGTTGTCCCACGTTGTCCCACGGTGTCCAACGATGTCCAACGGTGTCCAACGGTGTCCCACGGTGTCCAACGGTGTCCCACGTTGTCCCACGTTGTCCCACGTTGTCCCACGGTGTCCAACGGTGTCCAACGATGTCCAACGGTGTCCAACGGTGTCCCACGTTGTCCCACGTTGTCCCACGTTGTCCCACGTTGTCCAACGATGTCCAACGGTGTCCCACGTTGTCCCACGTTGTCCCACGTTGTCCCACGTTGTCCCACGTTGTTCCATGGTTTCCCACGATGTCCCACGTTGTCCCACGTTGTCCCACGGTGTCCAACGATGTCCAACGATGTCCAACGGTGTCCAACGGTGTCCAACGATGTCCAACGATGTCCAACGATGTCCAACGGTGTCCAACGATGTCCAACGATGTCCAACGGTGTCCCACGATGTCCAACGATGTCCAACGATGTCCAACGGTGTCCAACGATGTCCAACGGTGTCCCACGTTGTCCCACGTTGTCCCACGGTGTCCAACGGTGTCCAACGATGTCCAACGGTGTCCAACGGTGTCCCACGATGTCCACCGATGTCCAACGGTGTCCAACGGTGTCCAACGATGTCCAACGGTGTCCAACGGTGTCCCACGATGTCCACCGATGTCCAACGGTGTCCAACGGTGTCCAACGGTGTCCAACGGTGTCCAACGATGTCCAACGATGTCCAACGATGTCCAACGGTGTCCAACGATGTCCAACGATGTCCAACGGTGTCCCACGATGTCCAACGATGTCCAACGATGTCCAACGGTGTCCAACGGTGTCCCACGTTGTCCCACGTTGTCCCACGTTGTCCCACGGTGTCCAACGGTGTCCCACGTTGTCCCACGTTGTCCCACGTTGTCCCACGTTGTCCCACGTTGTTCCATGGTTTCCCACGTTGTCCCACGTTGTCCCACGTTGTCCCACGGTGTCCAACGATGTCCAACGGTGTCCAACGGTGTCCAACGGTGTCCAACGGTGTCCAACGATGTCCAACGATGTCCAACGATGTCCAACGGTGTCCAACGATGTCCAACGATGTCCAACGGTGTCCCACGATGTCCAACGATGTCCAACGGTGTCCAACGGTGTCCCACGTTGTCCCACGTTGTCCCACGTTGCCCACGGTGTCCAACGACGTCCAACGGTGTCCAACGGTGTCCCACGGTGTCCAACGGTGTCCCACGTTGTCCCACGTTGTCCCACGTTGTCCCACGTTGTCCCACGTTGTCCCACGTTGTCCAACGGTGTCCCACGGTGTCCAACGGTGTCCCACGGTGTCCAACGGTGTCCCACGTTGTCCCACGTTGTCCCACGTTGTCCCACGTTGTCCCACGTTGTCCCACGTTGTCCCACGGTGTCCAACGGTGTCCAACGATGTCCAACGGTGTCCAACGGTGTCCCACGATGTCCACCGATGTCCAACGGTGTCCAACGGTGTCCAACGGTGTCCAACGGTGTCCAACGATGTCCAACGATGTCCAACGATGTCCAACGGTGTCCAACGATGTCCAACGATGTCCAACGGTGTCCCACGATGTCCAACGATGTCCAACGATGTCCAACGGTGTCCAACGGTGTCCCACGTTGTCCCACGTTGTCCCACGTTGTCCCACGGTGTCCAACGATGTCCAACGGTGTCCCACGTTGTCCCACGTTGTCCCACGGTGTCCAACGATGTCCAACGGTGTCCCACGATGTCCAACGATGTCCAACGATGTCCAACGGTGTCCAACGGTGTCCCACGTTGTCCCACGTTGTCCCACGTTGTCCCACGGTGTCCAACGATGTCCAACGGTGTCCCACGATGTCCCACGTTGTCCAACGATGTCCAACGGTGTCCAACGGTGTCCCACGTTGTCCCACGTTGTCCCACGTTGTCCCACGTTGTCCCACGTTGTCCCACGTTGTCCCACGGTGTCCAACGATGTCCAACGGTGTCCAACGGTGTCCCACGGTGTCCAACGGTGTCCCACGGTGTCCCACGTTGTCCCACGTGGTCCCACGTTGTCCAACGGTGTCCCACGATGTCCAACGATGTCCAACGATGTCCAACGGTGTCCAACGGTGTCCCACGTTGTCCCACGTTGTCCCACGTTGTCCCACGGTGTCCAACGATGTCCAACGGTGTCCCACGTTGTCCCACGTTGTCCCACGTTGTCCCACGTTGTCCCACGTTGTCCCACGTTGTCCCACGTTGTCCCACGTTGTCCCACGTTGTCCCACGTTGTCCCACGTTGTCCCACGTTGTCCCACGTTGTCCCACGTTGTCCCACGTTGTCCCACGTTGTCCCACGTTGTCCCACGTTGTCCCACGTTGTCCCACGGTATCCAACGGTGTCCAACGGTGTCCAACGGTGTCCAACGATGTCCAACGGTGTCCAACGGTGTCCCACGGTGTCCAACGGTGTCCAACGGTGTCCCACGATGTCCAACGATGTCCAACGATGTCCAACGGTGTCCAACGGTGTCCCACGTTGTCCCACGTTGTCCCACGTTGTCCCACGGTGTCCAACGATGTCCAACGGTGTCCCACGTTGTCCCACGTTGTCCCACGTTGTCCCACGTTGTCCCACGTTGTCCCACGTTGTCACACGTTGTCCCACGTTGTCCCACGTTGTCCCACGTTGTCCCACGTTGTCCCACGTTGTCCCACGGTGTCCAACGATGTCCAGCGGTGTCCAACGGTGACCCAAGGTGTCCAACGGTGTCCAACGGTGTCCCACGGTGTCCAACGGTGTCCCACGTTGTCCCACGTTGTCCCACGATGTCCCACGATGTCCCACGTTGTCCAACGATGTCCAACGGTGTCCCACGTTGTCCCACGTTGTCCTACGTTGTCCCACGTTGTCCCACGTTGTCCCACGTTGTCCCACGTTGTCCCACGTTGTCCCACGTTGTCCCACGTTGTCCCACGTTGTCCCACGGTGTCCAACGGTGTCCAACGATGTCCAACGGTGTCCAACGGTGTCCCACGTTGTCCCACGTTGTCCCACGTTGTCCCACGGTGTCCAACGATGTCCAACGGTGTCCCACGTTGTCCCACGTTGTCCCACGTTGTCCCACGTTGTCCCACGTTGTCCCACGATGTCCCACGTTGTCCCACGTTGTCCCACGTTGTCCCACGTTGTCCCACGTTGTCCCACGTTGTCCCACGTTGTCTCACGTTGTCCCACGGTGTCCAACGATGTCCAACGGTGTCCAACGATGTCCAACGGTGTCCCACGATGTCCAACGATGTCCAACGATGTCCAACGGTGTCCAACGGTGTCCCACGTTGTCCCACGTTGTCCCACGTTGTCCCACGGTGTCCAACGATGTCCAACGGTGTCCCACGTTGTCCAACGGTGTCCCACGTTGTCCCACGTTGTCCCACGTTGTCCCACGTTGTCCCAAGTTGTCCCACGATGTCCCACGTTGTCCCACGTTGTCCCACGTTGTCCCACGTTGTCCCACGTTGGCCCACGTTGTCCCACGTTGTCCCACGTTGTCCCACGGTGTCCAACGATGTCCAACGGTGTCCAACGGTGTCCCACGGTGTCCAACGGTGTCCCACGTTGTCCCACGTTGTCCCACGTTGTCCCACGTTGTCCCACGTTGTCCCACGTTGTCCAACGATGTCCAACGGTGTCCCACGTTGTCCCACGTTGTCCCACGTTGTCCCACGGTGTCCAACGGTGTCCAACGGTGTCCCACGATGTCCACCGATGTCCAACGGTGTCCAACGGTGTCCAACGATGTCCAACGGTGTCCAACGATGTCCAACGATGTCCAACGGTGTCCCACGATGTCCAACGATGTCCAACGATGTCCAACGGTGTCCAACGGTGTCCCACGTTGTCCCACGTTGTCCCACGTTGTCCCACGGTGTCCAACGATGTCCAACGGTGTCCCACGTTGTCCAACGGTGTCCCACGTTGTCCCACGTTGTCCCACGGTGTCCAACGGTGTCCAACGATGTCCAACGGTGTCCAACGGTGTCCCACGATGTCCACCGATGTCCAACGGTGTCCAACGGTGTCCAACGGTGTCCAACGGTGTCCAACGGTGTCCAACGGTGTCCAACGATGTCCCACGGTGTCCAACGGTGTCCCACGTTGTCCCACGTTGTCCCACGTTGTCCAACGATGTCCAACGGTGTCCAACGGTGTCCAACGGTGTCCAACGGTGTCCAACGATGTCCAACGATGTCCAACGATGTCCAACGGTGTCCAACGATGTCCAACGATGTCCAACGGTGTCCCACGATGTCCAACGATGTCCAACGGTGTCCAACGGTGTCCCACGTGGTCCCACGTTGTCCCACGTTGTCCCACGGTGTCCAACGATGTCCAACGGTGTCCAACGGTGTCCCACGGTGTCCAACGGTGTCCCACGTTGTCCCACGTTGTCCCACGTTGTCCAACGGTGTCCCACGGTGTCCAACGGTGTCCCACGGTGTCCAACGGTGTCCCACGTTGTCCCACGTTGTCCCACGTTGTCCCACGTTGTCCCACGTTGTCCCACGTTGTCCCACGGTGTCCAACGGTGTCCCACGTTGTCCCACGTTGTCCCACGTTGTCCCACGTTGTCCCACGTTGTCCCACGGTGTCCAACGATGTCCAACGGTGTCCAACGATGTCCAACGGTGTCCAACGGTGTCCCACGGTGTCCAACGGTGTCCCACGTTGTCCCACGATGTCCCACGTTGTCCCACGTTGTCCCACGTTGTCCCACGGTGTCCAACGATGTCCAACGGTGTCCAACGGTGTCCCACGGTGTCCAACGGTGTCCCACGTTGTCCCACGTTGTCCCACGTTGTCCCACGTTGTCCCACGTTGTCCCACGTTGTCCCACGTTGTTCCATGGTTTCCCACGTTGTCCCACGTTGTCCCACGTTGTCCCACGGTGTCCAACGATGTCCAACGGTGTCCCACGGTGTCCAACGGTGTCCCACGTTGTCCCACGTTGTCCCACGTTGTCCCACGTTGTCCCACGTTGTCCCACGTTGTCCCACGTTGTCCCACGTTGTCCCACGTTGTCCCACGTTGTCCCACGGTGTCCAACGATGTCCAACGGTGTCCAACGGTGTCCCACGGTGTCCAACGGTGTCCCACGTTGTCCCACGTTGTCCCACGTTGTCCCACGTTGTCCCACGTTGTCCAACGATGTCCAACGGTGTCCCACGTTGTCCCACGTTGTCCCACGTTGTCCCACGTTGTCCCACGTTGTCCAACGATGTCCAACGGTGTCCCACGTTGTCCCACGTTGTCCCACGTTGTCCCACGATGTCCCACGTTGTCCAACGATGTCCAACGGTGTCCCACGTTGTCCCACGTTGTCCTACGTTGTCCCACGTTGTCCCACGTTGTTCCATGGTTTCCCACGTTGTCCCACGTTGTCCCACGTTGTCCCACGGTGTCCAACGATGTCCAACGATGTCCAACGGTGTCCAACGGTGTCCAACGATGTCCAACGATGTCCAAAGATGTCCAACGGTGTCCAACGATGTCCAACGATGTCCAACGGTGTCCCACGATGTCCAACGATGTCCAACGATGTCCAACGGTGTCCAACGATGTCCAACGGTGTCCAACGATGTCCAACGATGTCCAACGGTGTCCCACGATGTCCAACGATGTCCAACGATGTCCAACGGTGTCCAACGGTGTCCCACGTTGTCCCACGTTGTCCCACGTTGTCCCACGGTGTCCCACGTTGTCCAACGGTGTCCCACGTTGTCCCACGTTGTCCCACGGTGTCCAACGGTGTCCAACGATGTCCAACGGTGTCCAACGGTGTCCCACGATGTCCACCGATGTCCAACGGTGTCCAACGGTGTCCAACGGTGTCCAACGGTGTCCAACGATGTCCAACGATGTCCAACGATGTCCAACGGTGTCCAACGATGTCCAACGATGTCCAACGGTGTCCCACGATGTCCAACGATGTCCAACGATGTCCAACGGTGTCCAACGGTGTCCCACGTTGTCCCACGTTGTCCCACGGTGTCCAACGGTGTCCCACGTTGTCCCACGTTGTCCCACGTTGTCCCACGTTGTCCCACGTTGTTCCATGGTTTCCCACGTTGTCCCACGTTGTCCCACGTTGTCCCACGGTGTCCAACGATGTCCAACGGTGTCCAACGGTGTCCAACGGTGTCCAACGGTGTCCAACGATGTCCAACGATGTCCAACGATGTCCAACGGTGTCCAACGATGTCCAACGATGTCCAACGGTGTCCCACGATGTCCAACGATGTCCAACGGTGTCCAACGGTGTCCCACGTTGTCCCACGTTGTCCCACGTTGTCCCACGGTGTCCAACGATGTCCAACGGTGTCCAACGGTGTCCCACGGTGTCCAACGGTGTCCCACGTTGTCCCACGTTGTCCCACGTTGTCCCACGTTGTCCCACGTTGTCCAACGGTGTCCCACGGTGTCCAACGGTGTCCCACGGTGTCCAACGGTGTCCCACGTTGTCCCACGTTGTCCCACGTTGTCCCACGTTGTCCCACGTTGTCCCACGTTGTCCCACGGTGTCCAACGGTGTCCAACGATGTCCAACGGTGTCCAACGGTGTCCCACGATGTCCACCGATGTCCAACGGTGTCCAACGGAGTCCAACGGTGTCCAACGGTGTCCAACGATGTCCAACGATGTCCAACGATGTCCAACGGTGTCCAACGATGTCCAACGATGTCCAACGGTGTCCCACGATGTCCAACGATGTCCAACGATGTCCAACGGTGTCCAACGGTGTCCCACGTTGTCCCACGTTGTCCCACGTTGTCCCACGGTGTCCAACGATGTCCAACGGTGTCCCACGTTGTCCCACGTTGTCCCACGTTGTCCCACGTTGTCCCACGGTGTCCAACGGTGTCCAACGATGTCCAACGGTGTCCAACGGTGTCCCACGTTGTCCCACGTTGTCCCACGTTGTCCCACGTTGTCCCACGTTGTCCCACGTTGTCCCACGTTGTCCCACGGTGTCCAACGGTGTCCAACGATGTCCAACGGTGTCCAACGGTGTCCCACGATGTCCACCGATGTCCAACTGTGTCCAACGGTGTCCCACGGTGTCCAACGATGTCCAACGGTGTCCCACGATGTCCAACGATGTCCAACGATGTCCAACGGTGTCCAACGGTGTCCAACGGTGTCCCACGTTGTCCCACGTTGTCCAACGTTGTCCCACGGTGTCCAACGATGTCCAACGGTGTCCCACGTTGTCCAACGGTGTCCCACGTTGTCCCACGTTGTCCCACGTTGTCCCACGTTGTCCCACGTTGTCCCACGTTGTCCCACGTTGTCCCACGTTGTCCCACGTTGTCCCACGTTGTCCCACGTTGTCCCACGTTGTCCCACGTTGTCCCACGTTGTCCCACGTTGTCCCACGTTGTTCCACGTTGTCCCACGTTGTCCCACGGTGTCCAACGATGTCCAGCGGTGTCCAACGGTGTCCCACGGTGTCCCACGGTGTCCAACGGTGTCCAACGGTGTCCCACGTTGTCCCACGTTGTCCCACGTTGTCCCACGATGTCCCACGTTGTCCAACGATGTCCAACGGTGTCCCACGTTGTCCCACGTTGTCCTACGTTGTCCCACGTTGTCCCACGTTGTCCCACGTTGTCCCACGTTGTCCCACGTTGTCCCACGGTGTCCAACGGTGTCCAACGGTGTCCCACGATGTCCACCGATGTCCAACGGTGTCCAACGGTGTCCAACGGTGTCCAACGGTGTCCAACGATGTCCCACGTAGTCCCACGTTGTCCCACGGTGTCCAACGATTTCCAACGGTGTCCCACGTTGTCCCACGTTGTCCCACGTTGTCCCACGTTGTCCCACGTTGTCCCACGTTGTCGCACGTTGTCCCACGTTGTCCCACGTTGTCCCACGTTGTCCCACGGTGTCCAACGGTGTCCAACGATGTCCAACGGTGTCCCACGTTGTCCCACGTTGTCCCACGTTGTCCCACGATGTCCCACGTTGTCCCACGTTGTCCCACGTTGTCCCACGTTGTCCCACGTTGTCCCACGTTGTCCCACGTTGTCCCACGTTGTCCCACGTTGTCCCACGTTGTCCCACGGTGTCCAACGGTGTCCAACGATGTCCAACGGTGTCCAACGGTGTCCAACGATGTCCAACGGTGTCCAACGGTGTCCCACGATGTCCACCGATGTCCAACTGTGTCCAACGGTGTCCCACGGTGTCCAACGATGTCCAACGGTGTCCCACGATGTCCAACGATGTCCAACGATGTCCAACGGTGTCCAACGGTGTCCAACGGTGTCCCACGTTGTCCCACGTTGTCCAACGTTGTCCCACGGTGTCCAACGATGTCCAACGGTGTCCCACGTTGTCCAACGGTGTCCAACGGTGTCCAACGATGTCCCACGTTGTCCCACGTTGTCCCACGGTGTCCAACGATGTCCAACGGTGTCCCACGTTGTCCCACGTTGTCCCACGTTGTCCCACGTTGTCCCACGTTGTCCCACGTTGTCGCACGTTGTCCCACGTTGTCCAACGGTGTCCAACGGTGTCCAACGATGTCCAACGATGTCCAACGATGTCCAACGGTGTCCAACGATGTCCAACGATGTCCAACGGTGTCCCACGATGTCCCACGTTGTCCCACGATGTCCCACGTTGTCCCACGTTGTCCCACGTTGTCCCACGTTGTCCCACGTTGTCCCACGTTGTCCAACGTTGTCCCACGTGGTCCCACGTTGTCCCACGTTGTCCCACGTTGTCCCACGTTGTCCCACGTTGTCCCACGTTGTCCCACGTTGTCCCACGGTGTTCAACGATGTCCAACGGTGTCCAACGGTGTCCCACGGTGTCCAACGGTGTCCCACGTTGTCCCACGTTTTCCCACGGTGTTCAACGATGTCCAACGGTGTCCCACGTTGTCCCACGTTGTTCCATGGTTTCCCACGTTGTCCCACGTTGTCCCACGTTGTCCCACGTTGTCCCACGGTGTCCAACGATGTCCAACGGTGTCCAACGGTGTCCAACGGTGTCCAACGGTGTCCCACGTTGTCCCACGTTGTCCCACGTTGTCCCACGGTGTCCAACGATGTCCAACGGTGTCCCACGTTGTCCCACGTTGTCCCACGTTGTCCCACGTTGTCCCACGTTGTCCCACGTTGTCCCACGTTGTCCCACGTGGTCCCACGTTGTCCCACGTTGTCCCACGGTGTCCAACGATGTCCAACGGTGTCCCACGGTGTCCAACGGTGTCCCACGTTGTCCCACGTTATCCCACGTTGTCCCACGTTGTCCCACGATGTCCCACGTTGTCCAACGATGTCCAACGGTGTCCCACGTTGTCCCACGTTGTCCCACGTTGTCCCACGTTGTCCCACGTTGTTCCATGGTTTCCCACGATGTCCCACGTTGTCCCACGTTGTCCCACGGTGTCCAACGATGTCCAACGATGTCCAACGGTGTCCAACGGTGTCCAACGATGTCCAACGATGTCCAACGATGTCCAACGGTGTCCAACGATGTCCAACGATGTCCAACGGTGTCCCACGATGTCCAACGATGTCCAACGATGTCCAACGGTGTCCAACGATGTCCAACGGTGTCCAACGATGTCCAACGATGTCCAACGGTGTCCCACGATGTCCAACGATGTCCAACGATGTCCAACGGTGTCCAACGGTGTCCCACGTTGTCCCACGTTGTCCCACGTTGTCCAACGGTGTCCAACGATGTCCAACGGTGTCCCACGTTGTCCAAAGGTGTCCCACGTTGTCCCACGTTGTCCCACGGTGTCCAACGGTGTCCAACGATGTCCAACGGTGTCCAACGGTGTCCCACGATGTCCACCGATGTCCAACGGTGTCCAACGGTGTCCAACGGTGTCCAACGGTGTCCAACGATGTCCCACGGTGTCCAACGGTGTCCCACGTTGTCCCACGTTGTCCCACGTTGTCCAACGATGTCCAACGGTGTCCAACGGTGTCCAACGGTGTCCAACGGTGTCCAACGATGTCCAACGATGTCCAACGATGTCCAACGGTGTCCAACGATGTCCAACGATGTCCAACGGTGTCCCACGATGTCCAACGATGTCCAACGGTGTCCAACGGTGTCCCACGTTGTCCCACGTTGTCCCACGTTGTCCAACGGTGTCCCACGGTGTCCAACGGTGTCCCACGATGTCCAACGATGTCCAACGATGTCCAACGGTGTCCAACGGTGTCCCACGTTGTCCCACGTTGTCCAACGATGTCCAACGGTGTCCCACGTTGTCCAACGGTGTCCCACGTTGTCCAACGGTGTCCCGCGTTGTCCCACGTTGTCCCACGTTGTCCCACGTTGTCCCACGATGTCCCACGTTGTCCCACGTTGTCCCACGTTGTCCCACGTTGTCCCACGGTGTCCAACGATGTCCAACGGTGTCCCACGTTGTCCCACGTTGTCCCACGTTGTCCCACGTTGTCCCACGTTGTCCCACGATGTTCCACGTTGTCCCACGTTGTCCCACGTTGTCCCACGTTGTCCCACGTTGTCCCACGTTGTCCCACGTTGTCCCACGTTGTCCCACGTTGTCCCACGTTGTCCCACGTTGTCCTACGTTGTCCCACGTTGTTCCACGTTGTCCCACGTTGTCCCACGTTGTCCCACGTTGTCCCACGGTGTCCAACGGTGTCCCACGTTGTCCCACGTTGTCCCACGTTGTCCCACGTTGTCCCACGTTGTCCCACGTTGTCCCACGTTGTCCCACGTTGTCCCACGTTGTCCCACGTTGTCCCACGTTGTCCCACGTTGTCCCACGGTGTCCAACGATGTCCAACGGTGTCCAACGGTGTCCCACGGTGTCCAACGGTGTCCCACGTTGTCCCACGTTGTCCCACGTTGTCCCACGTTGTCCCACGTTGTCCCACGGTGTCCAACGATGTCCAACGGTGTCCAACGGTGTCCCACGGTGTCCAACGGTGTCCCACGTTGTCCCACGTTGTCCCACGTTGTCCCACGTTGTCCCACGTTGTCCCACGTTGTCCAACGATGTCCAACGGTGTCCCACGTTGTCCCACGTTGTCCCACGTTGTCCCACGGTGTCCAACGGTGTCCAACGGTGTCCCACGATGTCCACCGATGTCCAACGGTGTCCAACGGTGTCCAACGATGTCCAACGGTGTCCAACGATGTCCAACGATGTCCAACGGTGTCCCACGATGTCCAACGATGTCCAACGATGTCCAACGGTGTCCAACGGTGTCCCACGTTGTCCCACGTTGTCCCACGTTGTCCCACGGTGTCCAACGATGTCCAACGGTGTCCCACGTTGTCCAACGGTGTCCCACGTTGTCCCACGTTGTCCCACGGTGTCCAACGGTGTCCAACGATGTCCAACGGTGTCCAACGGTGTCCCACGATGTCCACCGATGTCCAACGGTGTCCAACGGTGTCCAACGGTGTCCAACGGTGTCCAACGATGTCCCACGGTGTCCAACGGTGTCCAACGGTGTCCCACGATGTCCACCGATGTCCAACGGTGTCCAACGGTGTCCAACGGTGTCCAACGGTGTCCAACGATGTCCCACGTTGTCCCACGTTGTCCCACGGTGTCCAACGATGTCCAACGGTGTCCCACGTTGTCCCACGTTGTCCCACGTTGTCCCAGGTTGTCCCACGTTGTCCCACGTTGTCGCACGTTGTCCCACGTTGTCCCACGTTGTCCCACGTTGTCCCACGGTGTCCAACGGTGTCCAACGATGTCCAACGGTGTCCCACGTTGTCCCACGTTGTCCCACGTTGTCCCACGATGTCCCACGTTGTCCCACGTTGTCCCACGTTGTCCCACGTTGTCCCACGTTGTCCCACGTTGTCCCACGTTGTCCCACGTTGTCCCACGTTGTCCCACGTTGTCCCACGGTGTCCAACGGTGTCCAACGATGTCCAACGGTGTCCAACAGTGTCCCACGATGTCCACCGATGTCCAACGGTGTCCAACGGTGTCCAACGGTGTCCAACGATGTCCAACGATGTCCAACGATGTCCAACGGTGTCCAACGATGTCCAACGATGTCCAACGGTGTCCCACGATGTCCCACGTTGTCCCACGATGTCCCACGTTGTCCCACGTTGTCCCACGTTGTCCCACGTTGTCCCACGTTGTCCAACGTTGTCCCACGTGGTCCCACGTTGTCCCACGTTGTCCCACGGTGTCCAACGATGTCCAACGGTGTCCCACGTTGTCCAACGGTGTCCCACGTTGTCCCACGTTGTCCCACGTTGTCCCACGTTGTCCCACGATGTCCCACGTTGTCCCACGTTGTCCCACGTAGTCCCACGTTGTCCCACGTTGTCCCACGTTGTCCCACGTTGTCCCACGTTGTCCCACGTTGTCCCACGTTGTCCCACGTTGTCCCACGGTGTTCAACGATGTCCAACGGTGTCCAACGGTGTCCCACGGTGTCCAACGGTGTCCCACGTTGTCCCACGTTGTCCCACGGTGTTCAACGATGTCCAACGGTGTCCCACGTTGTCCCACGTTGTCCCACGTTGTCCCACGTTGTCCCACGTTGTCCCACGTGGTCCCACGTTGTCCCACGTTGTCCCACGGTGTCCAACGATGTCCAACGGTGTCCCACGTTGTCCCACGTTGTCCCACGTTGTCCCACGTTGTCCCACGTTGTCCCACGTTGTCCCACGATGTCCCACGTTGTCCAACGATGTCCAACGGTGTCCCACGTTGTCCCACGTTGTCCCACGTTGTCCCACGTTGTCCCACGTTGTCCCACGGTGTCCAACGATGTCCAACGGTGTCCAACGGTGTCCCACGGTGTCCAACGGTGTCCCACGGTGTCCCACGTTGTCCCACGTTGTCCCACGTTGTCCCACGTTGTCCCACGTTGTCCCACGTTGTCCCACGTTGTCCCACGTTGTCCCACGTTGTCCTACGTTGTCCCACGTTGTTCCACGTTGTCCCACGTTGTCCCACGTTGTCCCACGTTGTCCCACGGTGTCCAACGGTGTCCCACGTTGTCCCACGTTGTCCCACGTTGTCCCACGTTGTCCCACGTTGTCCCACGTTGTCCCACGTTGTCCCACGTTGTCCCACGTTGTCCCACGTTGTCCCACGTTGTCCCACGTTGTCCCACGTTGTCCCACGTTGTCCCACGTTGTCCCACGTTGTCCCACGTTGTCCCACGTTGTCCCACGGTGTCCCACGGTGTCCAACGGTGTCCAACGGTGTCCAACGATGTCCAACGGTGTCCAACGGTGTCCCACGGTGTCCAACGGTGTCCAACGGTGTCCCACGATGTCCAACGATGTCCAACGATGTCCAACGGTGTCCAACGGTGTCCCACGTTGTCCCACGTTGTCCCACGTTGTCCCACGGTGTCCAACGATGTCCAACGGTGTCCCACGTTGTCCCACGTTGTCCCACGTTGTCCCACGTTGTCCCACGTTGTCCAACGTTGTCCCACGTGGTCCCACGTTGTCCCACGTTGTCCCACGGTGTCCAACGATGTCCAACGGTGTCCCACGTTGTCCAACGGTGTCCCACGTTGTCCCACGTTGTCCCACGTTGTCCCACGTTGTCCCACGTTGTCCCACGTTGTCCCACGTTGTCCCACGTAGACCCACGTTGTCCCACGTTGTCCCACGTTGTCCCACGTTGTCCCACGTTGTCCCACGTTGTCCCACGTTGTCCCACGTTGTCCCACGGTGTTCAACGATGTCCAACGGTGTCCAACGGTGTCCCACGGTGTCCAACGGTGTCCCACGTTGTCCCACGTTGTCCCACGGTGTTCAACGATGTCCAACGGTGTCCCACGTTGTCCCACGTTGTCCCACGTTGTCCCACGTTGTCCCACGTGGTCCCACGTTGTCCCACGTTGTCCCACGGTGTCCAACGATGTCCAACGGTGTCCCACGTTGTCCAACGGTGTCCCACGTTGTCCCACGTTCTCCCACGTTGTCCCACGTTGTCCCACGATGTCCCACGTTGTCCAACGATGTCCAACGGTGTCCCACGTTGTCCCACGTTGTCCCACGATGTCCCACGTTGTCCCACGTTGTCCCACGGTGTCCAACGATGTCCAACGGTGTCCAACGGTGTCCCACGGTGTCCAACGGTGTCCCACGGTGTCCCACGTTGTCCCACGTTGTCCCACGTTGTCCCACGTTGTCCCACGTTGTCCCACGTTGTCCCACGTTGTCCCACGTTGTCCCACGTTGTCCTACGTTGTCCCACGTTGTTCCACGTTGTCCCACGTTGTCCCACGTTGTCCCACGTTGTCCCACGGTGTCCAACGGTGTCCCACGTTGTCCCACGTTGTCCCACGTTGTCCCACGTTGTCCCACGTTGTCCCACGTTGTCCCACGTTGTCCCACGTTGTCCCACGTTGTCCCACGTTGTCCCACGTTGTCCCACGTTGTCCCACGTTGTCCCACGTTGTCCCACGCTGTCCCACGTTGTCCCACGTTGTCCCACGGTGTCCAACGGTGTCCAACGGTGTCCAACGGTGTCCAACGATGTCCAACGGTGTCCAACGGTGTCCCACGGTGTCCAACGGTGTCCAACGGTGTCCCACGATGTCCAACGATGTCCAACGATGTCCAACGGTGTCCAACGGTGTCCCACGTTGTCCCACGTTATCCCACGTTGTCCCACGGTGTCCAACGATGTCCAACGGTGTCCCACGTTGTCCCACGTTGTCCCACGTTGTCCCACGTTGTCCCACGTTGTCCCACGTTGTCCCACGTTGTCCCACGTTGTCCCACGTTGTCCCACGGTGTCCAACGATGTCCAACGGTGTCCCACGTTGTCCAACGGTGTCCCACGTTGTCCCACGTTGTCCCACGTTGTCCCACGTTGTCCCAAGTTGTCCCACGATGTCCCACGTTGTCCAACGGTGTCCCACGTTGTCCCACGTTGTCCCACGTTGTCCCACGTTGTCCCACGTGGTCCCACGTTGTCCCACGTTGTCCCACGTTGTCCCACGTTGTCCCACGGTGTCCAACGGTGTCCAACGATGTCCAACGGTGTCCCACGTTGTCCCACGTTGTCCCACGTTGTCCCACGATGTCCCACGTTGTCCCACGTTGTCCCACGTTGTCCCACGTTGTCCCACGTTGTCCCACGTTGTCCCACGTTGTCCCACGTTGTCCCACGTTGTCCCACGTTGTCCCACGGTGTCCAACGGTGTCCAACGATGTCCAACGGTGTCCAACGGTGTCCCACGATGTCCACCGATGTCCAACGGTGTCCAACGGTGTCCAACGGTGTCCAACGATGTCCAACGATGTCCAACGATGTCCAACGGTGTCCAACGATGTCCAACGATGTCCAACGGTGTCCCACGATGTCCCACGTTGTCCCACGATGTCCCACGTTGTCCCACGTTGTCCCACGTTGTCCCACGTTGTCCCACGTTGTCCAACGTTGTCCCACGTGGTCCCACGTTGTCCCACGTTGTCCCACGGTGTCCAACGATGTCCAACGATGTCCCACGTTGTCCAACGGTGTCCCACGTTGTCCCACGTTGTCCCACGTTGTCCCACGTTGTCCCACGATGTCCCACGTTGTCCCACGTTGTCCCACGTAGTCCCACGTTGTCCCACGTTGTCCCACGTTGTCCCACGTTGTCCCACGTTGTCCCACGTTGTCCCACGTTGTCCCACGTTGTCCCACGGTGTTCAACGATGTCCAACGGTGTCCAACGGTGTCCCACGGTGTCCAACGGTGTCCCACGTTGTCCCACGTTGTCCCACGGTGTTCAACGATGTCCAACGGTGTCCCACGTTGTCCCACGTTGTCCCACGTTGTCCCACGTTGTCCCACGTTGTCCCACGTGGTCCCACGTTGTCCCACGTTGTCCCACGGTGTCCAACGATGTCCAACGGTGTCCCACGTTGTCCCACGTTGTCCCACGTTGTCCCACGTTGTCCCACGTTGTCCCACGTTGTCCCACGATGTCCCACGTTGTCCAACGATGTCCAACGGTGTCCCACGTTGTCCCACGTTGTCCCACGATGTCCCACGTTGTCCCACGTTGTCCCACGGTGTCCAACGATGTCCAACGGTGTCCAACGGTGTCCCACGGTGTCCAACGGTGTCCCACGGTGTCCCACGTTGTCCCACGTTGTCCCACGTTGTCCCACGTTGTCCCACGTTGTCCCACGTTGTCCCACGTTGTCCCACGTTGTCCCACGTTGTCCTACGTTGTCCCACGTTGTTCCACGTTGTCCCACGTTGTCCCACGTTGTCCCACGTTGTCCCACGGTGTCCAACGGTGTCCCACGTTGTCCCACGTTGTCCCACGTTGTCCCACGTTGTCCCACGTTGTCCCACGTTGTCCCACGTTGTCCCACGTTGTCCCACGTTGTCCCACGTTGTCCCACGTTGTCCCACGTTGTCCCACGTTGTCCCACGTTGTCCCACGTTGTCCCACGTTGTCCCACGTTGTCCCACGTTGTCCCACGGTGTCCAACGGTGTCCAACGGTGTCCAACGGTGTCCAACGATGTCCAACGGTGTCCAACGGTGTCCCACGGTGTCCAACGGTGTCCAACGGTGTCCCACGATGTCCAACGATGTCCAACGATGTCCAACGGTGTCCAACGGTGTCCCACGTTGTCCCACGTTGTCCCACGTTGTCCCACGGTGTCCAACGATGTCCAACGGTGTCCCACGTTGTCCCACGTTGTCCCACGTTGTCCCACGTTGTCCCACGTTGTCCAACGTTGTCCCACGTGGTCCCACGTTGTCCCACGTTGTCCCACGGTGTCCAACGATGTCCAACGGTGTCCCACGTTGTCCAACGGTGTCCCACGTTGTCCCACGTTGTCCCACGTTGTCCCACGTTGTCCCACGATGTCCCACGTTGTCCCACGTTGTCCCACGTAGACCCACGTTGTCCCACGTTGTCCCACGTTGTCCCACGTTGTCCCACGTTGTCCCACGTTGTCCCACGTTGTCCCACGTTGTCCCACGGTGTTCAACGATGTCCAACGGTGTCCAACGGTGTCCCACGGTGTCCCACGGTGTCCCACGTTGTCCCACGTTGTCCCACGGTGTTCAACGATGTCCAACGGTGTCCCACGTTGTCCCACGTTGTCCCACGTTGTCCCACGTTGTCCCACGTGGTCCCACGTTGTCCCACGTTGTCCCACGGTGTCCAACGATGTCCAACGGTGTCCCACGGTGTCCCACGGTGTCCCACGTTGTCCCACGTTATCCCACGTTGTCCCACGTTGTCCCACGATGTCCCACGTTGTCCAACGATGTCCAACGGTGTCCCACGTTGTCCCACGTTGTCCCACGATGTCCCACGTTGTCCCACGTTGTCCCACGGTGTCCAACGATGTCCAACGGTGTCCAACGGTGTCCCACGGTGTCCAACGGTGTCCCACGGTGTCCCACGTTGTCCCACGTTGTCCCACGTTGTCCCACGTTGTCCCACGTTGTCCCACGTTGTCCCACGTTGTCCCACGTTGTCCCACGTTGTCCTACGTTGTCCCACGTTGTTCCACGTTGTCCCACGTTGTCCCACGTTGTCCCACGTTGTCCCACGGTGTCCAACGGTGTCCCACGTTGTCCCACGTTGTCCCACGTTGTCCCACGTTGTCCCACGTTGTCCCACGTTGTCCCACGTTGTCCCACGTTGTCCCACGTTGTCCCACGTTGTCCCACGTTGTCCCACGTTGTCCCACGTTGTCCCACGTTGTCCCACGTTGTCCCACGGTGTCCCACGGTGTCCAACGGTGTCCAACGGTGTCCAACGGTGTCCAACGATGTCCAACGGTGTCCAACGGTGTCCCACGGTGTCCAACGGTGTCCAACGGTGTCCCACGATGTCCAACGATGTCCAACGATGTCCAACGGTGTCCAACGGTGTCCCACGTTGTCCCACGTTGTCCCACGTTGTCCCACGGTGTCCAACGATGTCCAACGGTGTCCCACGTTGTCCCACGTTGTCCCACGTTGTCCCACGTTGTCCCACGTTGTCCCACGTTGTCCCACGTTGTCCCACGTTGTCCCACGTTGTCCCACGGTGTCCAACGATGTCCAACGGTGTCCCACGTTGTCCAACGGTGTCCCACGTTGTCCCACGTTGTCCCACGTTGTCCCACGTTGTCCCAAGTTGTCCCACGATGTCCCACGTTGTCCCACGTTGTCCCACGTTGTCCCACGTTGTCCCACGTTGTCCCACGTTGTCCCACGTTGTCCCACGTTGTCCCACGGTGTCCAACGATGTCCAACGGTGTCCAACGGTGTCCCACGGTGTCCAACGGTGTCCCACGTTGTCCCACGTTGTCCCACGTTGTTCCATGGTTTCCCACGATGTCCCACGTTGTCCCACGTTGTCCCACGGTGTCCAACGATGTCCAACGATGTCCAACGGTGTCCAACGGTGTCCAACGATGTCCAACGATGTCCAACGATGTCCAACGGTGTCCAACGATGTCCAACGATGTCCAACTGTGTCCCACGATGTCCAACGATGTCCAACGATGTCCAACGGTGTCCAACGATGTCCAACGGTGTCCAACGATGTCCAACGATGTCCAACGGTGTCCCACGATGTCCAACGATGTCCAACGATGTCCAACGGTGTCCAACGGTGTCCCACGTTGTCCCACGTTGTCCCACGTTGTCCCACGTTGTCCCACGTTGTCCCACGTTGTCCCACGTTGTCCCACGTTGTCCCACGTTGTCCCACGGTGTCCAACGGTGTCCAACGGTGTCCAACGGTGTCCAACGATGTCCAACGGTGTCCAACGGTGTCCCACGGTGTCCAACGGTGTCCCACGGTGTCCAACGGTGTCCACGTTGTCCCACGTTGTCCCACGTTGTCCCACGTTGTCCCACGTTGTCCAACGATGTCCAACGGTGTCCAACGGTGTCCCACGGTGTCCAACGGTGTCCCACGTTGTCCCACGTTGTCCCACGTTGTCCCACGTTGTCCCACGTTGTCCAACGGTGTCCCACGGTGTCCAACGGTGTTCCACGTTGTCCCACGTTGTCCCACGTTGTCCCACGTTGTCCCACGTTGTCCCACGTTGTCCCACGTTGTCCCACGTTGTCCCACGTTGTCCAACGGTGTCCCACGGTGTCCAACGGTGTCCCACGTTGTCCCACGTTGTCCCACGTTGTCCCACGGTGTCCAACGATGTCCAACGGTGTCCCACGTTGTCCCACGTTGTCCCACGTTGTCCCACGTTGTCCCACGTTGTCCAACGGTGTCCCACGGTGTCCAACGGAGTCCCACGTTGTCCCACGTTGTCCCACGTTGTCCCACGTGGTCCCACGTTGTCCCACGTTGTCCCACGTTGTCCCACAGTGTCCAACGGTGTCCAACGATGTCCAACGGTGTCCAACGGTGTCCCACGATGTCCACCGATGTCCAACGGTGTCCAACGGTGTCCAACGGTGTCCAACGGTGTCCAACGATGTCCAACGATGTCCAACGATGTCCAACGGTGTCCAACGATGTCCAACGATGTCCAACGGTGTCCCACGATGTCCAACGATGTCCAACGATGTCCAACGGTGTCCAACGGTGTCCCACGTTGTCCCACGTTGTCCCACGGTGTCCAACGATGTCCAACGGTGTCCCACGTTGTCCAACGGTGTCCCACGTTGTCCCACGTTGTCCCACGTTGTCCCACGTTGTCCCACGATGTCCCACGTTGTCCCACGTTGTCCCACGTTGTCCCACGTTGTCCCACGTTGTCCCACGTTGTCCCACGTTGTCCCACGTTGTCCCACGTTGTCCCACGTTGTCCCACGTTGTCCCACGTTGTCCCACGGTGTCCAACGATGTCCAACGGTGTCCAACGATGTCCAACGGTGTCCCACGATGTCCAACGATGTCCAACGATGTCCAACGGTGTCCAACGGTGTCCCACGTTGTCCCACGTTGTCCCACGTTGTCCCACGGTGTCCAACGGTGTCCCACGTTGTCCCACGTTGTCCCACGGTGTCCAACGATGTCCAACGGTGTCCAACGGTGTCCCACGGTGTCCCACGTTGTCCCACGTGGTCCCACGTTGTCCTACGGTGTCCCACGATGTCCAACGATGTCCAACGATGTCCAACGGTGTCCAACGGTGTCCCACGTTGTCCCACGTTGTCCCACGTTGTCCCACGGTGTCCAACGATGTCCAACGGTGTCCCACGGTGTCCAACGGTGTCCCACGTTGTCCCACGTTGGCCCACGTTGTCCCACGTTGTCCCACGTTGTCCCACGTTGTCCCACGTTGTCCCACGTTGTCCCACGTTGTCCCACGTTGTCCCACGTTGTCCCACGTTGTCCCACGTTGTCCCACGTTGTCCCACGTTGTCCCACGTTGTCCCACGGTGTCCAACGATGTCCAACGATGTCCAACGATGTCCAACGGTGTCCAACGATGTCCAACGATGTCCAACGGTGTCCCACGATGTCCAACGATGTCCAACGGTGTCCAACGGTGTCCCACGTTGTCCCACGTTGTCCCACGTTGTCCCACGTTGTCCCACGGTGTCCAACGGTGTCCAACGATGTCCAACGGTGTCCAACGGTGTCCCACGATGTCCACCGATGTCCAACGGTGTCCAACGGTGTCCAACGGTGTCCCACGTTGTCCCACGTTGTCCCACGTTGTCCCACGGTGTCCAACGGTGTCCCACGTTGTCCCACGTTGTCCCACGTTGTCCCACGTTGTCCCACGTTGTCCCACGTTGTCCCACGTTGTCCCACGTTGTCCCACGTTGTCCCACGTTGTCCCACGGTGTCCAACGGTGTCCAACGGTGTCCAACGGTGTCCAACGATGTCCAACGGTGTCCAACGGTGTCCCACGGTGTCCAACGGTGTCCCACGGTGTCCAACGGTGTCCACGTTGTCCCACGTTGTCCCACGTTGTCCCACGTTGTCCCACGTTGTCCAACGATGTCCAACGGTGTCCAACGGTGTCCCACGGTGTCCAACGGTGTCCCACGTTGTCCCACGTTGTCCCACGTTGTCCCACGTTGTCCCACGTTGTCCAACGGTGTCCCACGGTGTCCAACGGTGTTCCACGTTGTCCCACGTTGTCCCACGTTGTCCCACGTTGTCCCACGTTGTCCCACGTTGTCCCACGTTGTCCCACGTTGTCCAACGGTGTCCCACGGTGTCCAACGGTGTCCCACGTTGTCCCACGTTGTCCCACGTTGTCCCACGGTGTCCAACGATGTCCAACGGTGTCCCACGTTGTCCCACGTTGTCCCACGTTGTCCCACGTTGTCCCACGTTGTCCAACGTTGTCCCACGGTGTCCAACGGAGTCCCACGTTGTCCCACGTTGTCCCACGTTGTCCCACGTGGTCCCACGTTGTCCCACGTTGTCCCACGTTGTCCCACAGTGTCCAACGGTGTCCAACGATGTCCAACGGTGTCCAACGGTGTCCCACGATGTCCACCGATGTCCAACGGTGTCCAACGGTGTCCAACGGTGTCCAACGGTGTCCAACGATGTCCAACGATGTCCAACGATGTCCAACGGTGTCCAACGATGTCCAACGATGTCCAACGGTGTCCCACGATGTCCAACGATGTCCAACGATGTCCAACGGTGTCCAACGGTGTCCCACGTTGTCCCACGTTGTCCCACGGTGTCCAACGATGTCCAACGGTGTCCCACGTTGTCCAACGGTGTCCCACGTTGTCCCACGTTGTCCCACGTTGTCCCACGTTGTCCCACGATGTCCCACGTTGTCCCACGTTGTCCCACGTTCTCCCACGTTGTCCCACGTTGTCCCACGTTGTCCCACGTTGTCCCACGTTGTCCCACGTTGTCCCACGTTGTCCCACGTTGTCCCACGGTGTCCAACGATGTCCAACGGTGTCCAACGATGTCCAACGGTGTCCCACGATGTCCAACGATGTCCAACGATGTCCAACGGTGTCCAACGGTGTCCCACGTTGTCCCACGTTGTCCCACGTTGTCCCACGGTGTCCAACGGTGTCCCACGTTGTCCCACGTTGTCCCACGGTGTCCAACGTTGTCCAACGGTGTCCAACGGTGTCCCACGGTGTCCCACGTTGTCCCACGTGGTCCCACGTTGTCCAACGGTGTCCCACGATGTCCAACGATGTCCAACGATGTCCAACGGTGTCCAACGGTGTCCCACGTTGTCCCACGTTGTCCCACGTTGTCCCACGGTGTCCAACGATGTCCAACGGTGTCCCACGTTGTCCCACGTTGTCCCACGTTGTCCCACGTTGTCCCACGTTGTCCCACGTTGTCCCACGTTGTCCCACGTTGTCCCACGTTGTCCCACGTTGTCCCACGGTGTCCAACGATGTCCAGCGGTGTCCAACGGTGACCCAAGGTGTCCAACGGTGTCCAACGGTGTCCCACGGTGTCCAACGGTGTCCCACGTTGTCCCACGTTGTCCCACGTTGTCCCACGTTGTCCCACGTTGTCCCACGTTGTCCCACGTTGTCCCACGGTGTCCAACGGTGTCCAACGATGTCCAACGGTGTCCAACGGTGTCCCACGTTGTCCCACGTTGTCCCAAGTTGTCCCACGGTGTCCAACGATGTCCAACGGTGTCCCACGTTGTCCCACGTTGTCCCACGTTGTCCCACGTTGTCGCACGTTGTCCCACGATGTCCCACGTTGTCCCACGTTGTCCCACGTTGTCCCACGTTGTCCCACGTTGTCCCACGTTGTCCCACGTTGTCCCACGTTGTCCCACGTTGTCCCACGTTGTCCAACGATGTCCAACGATGTCCAACGGTGTCCAACGATGTCCAACGATGTCCAACGGTGTCCCACGATGTCCAACGATGTCCAACGGTGTCCAACGGTGTCCCACGTTGTCCCACGTTGTCCCACGTTGTCCCACGTTGTCCCACGGTGTCCAACGGTGTCCAACGATGTCCAACGGTGTCCAACGGTGTCCCACGATGTCCACCGATCTCCAACGGTGTCCAACGGTGTCCAACGGTGTCCCACGTTGTCCCACGTTGTCCCACGTTGTCCCACGGTGTCCAACGGTGTCCCACGTTGTCCCACGTTGTCCCACGTTGTCCCACGTTGTCCCACGTTGTCCCACGTTGTCCCACGTTGTCCCACGTTGTCCCACGTTGTCCCACGTTGTCCCACGGTGTCCAACGGTGTCCAACGGTGTCCAACGGTGTCCAACGATGTCCAACGGTGTCCAACGGTGTCCCACGGTGTCCAACGGTGTCCCACGGTGTCCAACGGTGTCCACGTTGTCCCACGTTGTCCCACGTTGTCCCACGTTGTCCCACGTTGTCCAACGATGTCCAACGGTGTCCAACGGTGTCCCACGGTGTCCAACGGTGTCCCACGTTGTCCCACGTTGTCCCACGTTGTCCCACGTTGTCCCACGTTGTCCAACGGTGTCCAACGATGTCCAACGGTGTCCAACGGTGTCCCACGGTGTCCAACGGTGTCCCACGGTGTCCCACGTTGTCCCACGTTGTCCCACGTTGTCGCACGTTGTCCCACGATGTCCCACGTTGTCCCACGTTGTCCCACGTTGTCCCACGGTGTCCCACGTTGTCCCACGTTGTCCCACGTTGTCCCACGTTGTCCCACGTTGTCCCACGTTGTCCCACGTTGTCCCACGTTGTCCCACGGTGTCCAACGGTGTCCAACGATGTCCAACGGTGTCCAACGGTGTCCCACGTTGTCCCACGTTGTCCCAAGTTGTCCCACGGTGTCCAACGATGTCCAACGGTGTCCCACGTTGTCCCACGTTGTCCCACGTTGTCCCACGTTGTCGCACGTTGTCCCACGATGTCCCACGTTGTCCCACGTTGTCCCACGTTGTCCCACGTTGTCCCACGTTGTCCCACGTTGTCCCACGTTGTCCCACGTTGTCCCACGTTGTCCCACGTTGTCCCACGTTGTCCCACGTTGTCCCACGTTGTCCCACGTTGTCCCACGTTGTCCCACGTTGTCCCACAGTGTCCAACGGTGTCCAACGATGTCCAACGGTGTCCAACGGTGTCCCACGATGTCCACCGATGTCCAACGGTGTCCAACGGTGTCCAACGGTGTCCAACGGTGTCCAACGATGTCCAACGATGTCCAACGATGTCCAACGGTGTCCAACGATGTCCAACGATGTCCAACGGTGTCCCACGATGTCCAACGATGTCCAACGATGTCCAACGGTGTCCAACGGTGTCCCACGTTGTCCCACGTTGTCCCACGGTGTCCAACGATGTCCAACGGTGTCCCACGTTGTCCAACGGTGTCCCACGTTGTCCCACGTTGTCCCACGTTGTCCCACGTTGTCCCACGATGTCCCACGTTGTCCCACGTTGTCCCACGTTGTCCCACGTTGTCCCACGTTGTCCCACGTTGTCCCACGTTGTCCCACGTTGTCCCACGTTGTCCCACGTTGTCCCACGGTGTCCAACGATGTCCAACGATGTCCAACGGTGTCCCACGATGTCCAACGATGTCCAACGATGTCCAACGGTGTCCCACGTTGTCCCACGTTGTCCCACGTTGTCCCACAGAGTCCAACGGTGTCCAACGATGTCCAACGGTGTCCAACGGTGTCCCACGATGTCCACCGATGTCCAACGGTGTCCAACGGTGTCCAACGGTGTCCAACGGTGTCCAACGATGTCCAACGATGTCCAACGATGTCCAACGGTGTCCAACGATGTCCAACGATGTCCAACGGTGTCCCACGATGTCCAACGATGTCCAACGATGTCCAACGGTGTCCAACGGTGTCCCACGTTGTCCCACGTTGTCCCACGGTGTCCAACGATGTCCAACGGTGTCCCACGTTGTCCAACGGTGTCCCACGTTGTCCCACGTTGTCCCACGGTGTCCAGCGGTGTCCAACGGTGACCCAAGGTGTCCAACGGTGTCCAACGGTGTCCCACGGTGTCCAACGGTGTCCCACGTTGTCCCACGTTGTCCCACGTTGTCCCACGTTGTCCCACGTTGTCCCACGTTGTCCCACGTTGTCCCACGTTGTCCCACGTTGTCCCACGGTGTCCAGCGGTGTCCAACGATGTCCAACGGTGTCCAACGGTGTCCCACGTTGTCCCACGTTGTCCCAAGTTGTCCCACGGTGTCCAACGATGTCCAACGGTGTCCCACGTTGTCCCACGTTGTCCCACGTTGTCCCACGTTGTCGCACGTTGTCCCACGATGTCCCACGTTGTCCCACGTTGTCCCACGTTGTCCAACGGTGTCCCACGGTGTCCAACGGTGTTCCACGTTGTCCCACGTTGTCCCACGTTGTCCCACGTTGTCCCACGTTGTCCCACGTTGTCCCACGTTGTCCCACGTTGTCCCACGTTGTCCAACGGTGTCCCACGGTGTCCAACGGTGTCCAACGATGTCCAACGGTGTCCAACGGTGTCCCACGATGTCCACCGATGTCCAACGGTGTCCAACGGTGTCCAACGGTGTCCAACGGTGTCCAACGATGTCCAACGATGTCCAACGATGTCCAACGGTGTCCAACGATGTCCAGCGATGTCCAACGGTGTCCCACGATGTCCAACGATGTCCAACGATGTCCAACGGTGTCCAACGGTGTCCCACGTTGTCCCACGTTGTCCCACGGTGTCCAACGGTGTCCCACGTTGTCCAACGGTGTCCAACGGTGTCCCACGTTGTCCCACGTTGTCCCACGTTGTCCCACGGTGTCCAACGATGTCCAACGGTGTCCCACGTTGTCCCACGTTGTCCCACGTTGTCCCACGTTGTCCCACGTTGTCCCACGTTGTCCCACGTTGTCCCACGTTGTCCCACGTTGTCCCACGTTGTCCCACGTTGTCCCACGGTGTCCAACGATGTCCAGCGGTGTCCAACGGTGACCCAAGGTGTCCAACGGTGTCCAACGGTGTCCCACGGTGTCCAACGGTGTCCCACGTTGTCGCACGTTGTCCCACGATGTCCCACGTTGTCCCACGTTGTCCCACGTTGTCCCACGTTGTCCCACGTTGTCCCACGTTGTCCCACGTTGTCCCACGTTGTCCCACGTTGTCCCACGTTGTCCCACGTTGTCCCACGTTGGCCCACGTTGTCCCACGTTGTCCAACGATGTCCAACGGTGTCCCACGTTGTCCCACGTTGTCCCACGTTGTCCCACGTGGTCCCACGTTGTCCCACGTTGTCCCACGGTGTCCAACGATGTCCAACGGTGTCCCACGGTGTCCAACGGTGTCCCACGTTGTCCCACGTTGTCCCACGTTGTCCCACGTTGTCCCACGATGTCCCACGTTGTCCAACGATGTCCAACGGTGTCCCACGTTGTCCCACGTTGTCCCACGGTGTCCAACGATGTCCAACGGTGTCCCACGTTGTCCAACGGTGTCCCACGTTGTCCCACGTTGTCCCACGTTGTCCCACGTTGTCCCACGATGTCCCACGTTGTCCCACGTTGTCCCACGTTGTCCCACGTTGTCCCACGTTGTCCCACGTTGTCCCACGTTGTCCCACGTTGTCCCACGTTGTCCCACGTTGTCCCACGGTGTCCAACGATGTCCAACGGTGTCCAACGATGTCCAACGGTGTCCCACGATGTCCAACGATGTCCAACGATGTCCAACGGTGTCCAACGGTGTCCCACGTTGTCCCACGTTGTCCCACGTTGTCCCACGGTGTCCAACGGTGTCCCACGTTGTCCCACGTTGTCCCACGGTGTCCAACGATGTCCAACGGTGTCCAACGGTGTCCCACGGTGTCCCACGTTGTCCCACGTGGTCCCACGTTGTCCAACGGTGTCCCACGATGTCCAACGATGTCCAACGATGTCCAACGGTGTCCAACGGTGTCCCACGTTGTCCCACGTTGTCCCACGTTGTCCCACGGTGTCCAACGATGTCCAACGGTGTCCCACGTTGTCCCACGTTGTCCCACGTTGTCCCACGTTGTCCCACGTTGTCCCACGTTGTCCCACGTTGTCCCACGTTGTCCCACGTTGTCCCACGTTGTCCCACGTTGTCCCACGGTGTCCAACGATGTCCAGCGGTGTCCAACGGTGACCCAAGGTGTCCAACGGTGTCCAACGGTGTCCCACGGTGTCCAACGGTGTCCCACGTTGTCCCACGTTGTCCCACGTTGTCCCACGTTGTCCCACGTTGTCCCACGTTGTCCCACGTTGTCCCACGTTGTCCCACGTTGTCCCACGGTGTCCAACGGTGTCCAACGATGTCCAACGGTGTCCAACGGTGTCCCACGTTGTCCCACGTTGTCCCAAGTTGTCCCACGGTGTCCAACGATGTCCAACGGTGTCCCACGTTGTCCCACGTTGTCCCACGTTGTCCCACGATGTCCCACGTTGTCCCACGTTGTCCCACGGTGTCCAACGATGTCCAACGGTGTCCAACGGTGTCCCACAGTGTCCAACGGTGTCCCACGTTGTCCCACGTTGTCCCACGTTGTCCCACGTTGTCCCACGTTGTCCCACGTTGTCCCACGTTGTCCTACGTTGTCCCACGTTGTTCCACGTTGTCCCACGTTGTCCCACGTTGTCCCACGTTGTCCCACGGTGTCCAACGGTGTCCCACGTTGTCCCACGTTGGCCCACGTTGTCCCACGTTGTCCCACGTTGTCCCACGTTGTCCCACGTTGTCCCACGGTGTCCAACGGTGTCCAACGGTGTCCAACGGTGTCCCACGGTGTCCAACGGTGTCCCACGGTGTCCAACGGTGTCCACGTTGTCCCACGTTGTCCCACGTTGTCCCACGTTGTCCCACGTTGTCCAACGATGTCCAACGGTGTCCAACGGTGTCCCACGGTGTCCAACGGTGTCCCACGTTGTCCCACGTTGTCCCACGTTGTCCCACGTTGTCCCACGTTGTCCAACGGTGTCCCACGGTGTCCAACGGTGTTCCACGTTGTCCCACGTTGTCCCACGTTGTCCCACGTTGTCCCACGTTGTCCCACGTTGTCCCACGTTGTCCCACGTTGTCCCACGTTGTCCAACGGTGTCCCACGGTGTCCAACGGTGTCCCACGTTGTCCCACGTTGTCCCACGTTGTCCCACGGTGTCCAACGATGTCCAACGGTGTCCCACGTTGTCCCACGTTGTCCCACGTTGTCCCACGTTGTCCCACGTTGTCCAACGGTGTCCCACGATGTCCCACGTTGTCCCACGTTGTCCCACGTTGTCCCACGTTGTCCCACGTTGTCCCACGTTGTCCCACGTTGTCCCACGTTGTCCCACGTTGTCCCACGTTGTCCAACGATGTCCAACGATGTCCAACGGTGTCCAACGATGTCCAACGATGTCCAACGGTGTCCCACGATGTCCAACGATGTCCAACGGTGTCCAACGGTGTCCCACGTTGTCCCACGTTGTCCCACGTTGTCCCACGTTGTCCCACGGTGTCCAACGGTGTCCAACGATGTCCAACGGTGTCCAACGGTGTCCCACGATGTCCACCGATGTCCAACGGTGTCCAACGGTGTCCAACGGTGTCCCACGTTGTCCCACGTTGTCCCACGTTGTCCCACGGTGTCCAACGGTGTCCCACGTTGTCCCACGTTGTCCCACGTTGTCCCACGTTGTCCCACGTTGTCCCACGTTGTCCCACGTTGTCCCACGTTGTCCCACGTTGTCCCACGTTGTCCCACGGTGTCCAACGGTGTCCAACGGTGTCCCACGGTGTCCAACGGTGTCCCACGTTGTCCCACGTTGTCCCACGTTGTCCCACGTTGTCCCACGTTGTCCAACGGTGTCCCACGGTGTCCAACGGTGTTCCACGTTGTCCCACGTTGTCCCACGTTGTCCCACGTTGTCCCACGTTGTCCCACGTTGTCCCACGTTGTCCCACGTTGTCCAACGGTGTCCCACGGTGTCCAACGGTGTCCCACGTTGTCCCACGTTGTCCCACGTTGTCCCACGGTGTCCAACGATGTCCAACGGTGTCCCACGTTGTCCCACGTTGTCCCACGTTGTCCCACGTTGTCCCACGTTGTCCAACGGTGTCCCACGGTGTCCAACGGAGTCCCACGTTGTCCCACGTTGTCCCACGTTGTCCCACGTTGTCCCACGTTGTCCCACGTTGTCCCACGTTGTCCCACAGTGTCCAACGGTGTCCAACGATGTCCAACGGTGTCCAACGGTGTCCCACGATGTCCACCGATGTCCAACGGTGTCCAACGGTGTCCAACGGTGTCCAACGGTGTCCAACGATGTCCAACGATGTCCAACGATGTCCAACGGTGTCCAACGATGTCCAACGATGTCCACCGGTGTCCCACGATGTCCAACGATGTCCAACGATGTCCAACGGTGTCCAACGGTGTCCCACGTTGTCCCACGTTGTCCCACGGTGTCCAACGATGTCCAACGGTGTCCCACGTTGTCCAACGGTGTCCCACGTTGTCCCACGTTGTCCCACGTTGTCCCACGTTGTCCCACGATGTCCCACGTTGTCCCACGTTGTCCCACGTTGTCCCACGTTGTCCCACGTTGTCCCACGTTGTCCCACGTTGTCCCACGTTGTCCCACGTTGTCCCACGTTGTCCCACGTTGTCCCACGGTGTCCAACGATGTCCAACGGTGTCCAACGATGTCCAACGGTGTCCCACGATGTCCAACGATGTCCAACGATGTCCAACGGTGTCCAACGGTGTCCCACGTTGTCCCACGTTGTCCCACGTTGTCCCACGGTGTCCAACGGTGTCCCACGTTGTCCCACGTTGTCCCACGGTGTCCAACGATGTCCAACGGTGTCCAACGGTGTCCCACGGTGTCCCACGTTGTCCCACGTGGTCCCACGTTGTCCAACGGTGTCCCACGATGTCCAACGATGTCCAACGATGTCCAACGGTGTCCAACGGTGTCCCACGTTGTCCCACGTTGTCCCACGTTGTCCCACGGTGTCCAACGATGTCCAACGGTGTCCCACGTTGTCCCACGTTGTCCCACGTTGTCCCACGTTGTCCCACGTTGTCCCACGTTGTCCCACGTTGTCCCACGTTGTCCCACGTTGTCCCACGTTGTCCCACGTTGTCCCACGTTGTCCCACGTTGTCCCACGGTGTCCAACGATGTCCAGCGGTGTCCAACGGTGACCCAAGGTGTCCAACGGTGTCCAACGGTGTCCCACGGTGTCCAACGGTGTCCCACGTTGTCCCACGTTGTCCCACGTTGTCCCACCTTGTCCCACGTTGTCCCACGTTGTCCCACGTTGTCCCACGTTGTCCCACGTTGTCCCACGGTGTCCAACGGTGTCCAACGATGTCCAACGGTGTCCAACGGTGTCCCACGTTGTCCCACGTTGTCCCACGTTGTCCCACGGTGTCCAACGATGTCCAACGGTGTCCCACGTTGTCCCACGTTGTCCCACGTTGTCCCACGTTGTCGCACGTTGTCCCACGATGTCCCACGTTGTCCCACGTTGTCCCACGTTGTCCCACGTTGTCCCACGTTGTCCCACGTTGTCCCACGTTGTCCCACGTTGTCCCACGTTGTCCCACGTTGTCCCACGGTGTCCAACGATGTCCAACGGTGTCCCACGGTGTCCAACGGTGTCCCACGTTGTCCCACGTTGTCCCACGTTGTCCCACGTTGTCCCACGATGTCCCACGTTGTCCAACGATGTCCAACGGTGTCCCACGTTGTCCCACGTTGTCCCACGATGTCCCACGTTGTCCCACGTTGTCCCACGGTGTCCAACGATGTCCAACGGTGTCCAACGGTGTCCCACAGTGTCCAACGGTGTCCCACGTTGTCCCACGTTGTCCCACGTTGTCCCACGTTGTCCCACGGTGTCCAGCGGTGTCCCACGTTGTCCCACGTTGGCCCACGTTGTCCCACGTTGTCCCACGTTGTCCCACGTTGTCCCACGTTGTCCCACGTTGTCCCACGTTGTCCCACGTTGTCCCACGTTGTCCCACGTTGTCCCACGTTGTCCCACGTTGTCCCACGTTGTCCCACGTTGTCCCACGTTGTCCCACGTTGTCCCACGGTGTCCAACGGTGTCCAACGGTGTCCAACGGTGTCCAACGGTGTCCAACGGTGTCCCACGGTGTCCCACGTTGTCCCACGTGGTCCCACGTTGTCCAACGGTGTCCCACGATGTCCAACGATGTCCAACGATGTCCAACGGTGTCCAACGGTGTCCCACGTTGTCCCACGTTGTCCCACGTTGTCCCACGGTGTCCAACGATGTCCAACGGTGTCCCACGTTGTCCCACGTTGTCCCACGTTGTCCCACGTTGTCCCACGTTGTCCCACGTTGTCCCACGTTGTCCCACGTTGTCCCACGTTGTCCCACGCTGTCCCACGGTGTCCAACGGTGTCCAACGATGTCCAACGGTGTCCAACGGTGTCCCACGTTGTCCCACGTTGTCCCACGTTGTCCCACGGTGTCCAACGATGTCCAACGGTGTCCCACGTTGTCCCACGTTGTCCCACGTTGTCCCACGTTGTCCCACGTTGTCCCACGATGTCCCACGTTGTCCCACGTTGTCCCACGTTGTCCCACGTTGTCCCACGTTGTCCCACGTTGTCTCACGTTGTCCCACGTTGTCCCACGTTGTCCCACGGTGTCCAACGATGTCCAACGGTGTCCCACGTTGTCCAACGGTGTCCAACGATGTCCAACGATGTCCAACGGTGTCCCACGATGTCCAACGATGTCCAACGGTGTCCAACGGTGTCCCACGTTGTCCCACGTTGTCCCACGTTGTCCCACGTTGTCCCACGGTGTCCAACGGTGTCCAACGATGTCCAACGGTGTCCAACGGTGTCCCACGATGTCCACCGATGTCCAACGGTGTCCAACGGTGTCCAACGGTGTCCCACGTTGTCCCACGTTGTCCCACGTTGTCCCACGGTGTCCAACGGTGTCCCACGTTGTCCCACGTTGTCCCACGTTGTCCCACGTTGTCCCACGTTGTCCCACGTTGTCCCACGTTGTCCCACGTTGTCCCACGTTGTCCCACGTTGTCCCACGGTGTCCAACGGTGTCCAACGGTGTCCAACGGTGTCCAACGATGTCCAACGGTGTCCAACGGTGTCCCACGGTGTCCAACGGTGTCCCACGGTGTCCAACGGTGTCCACGTTGTCCCACGTTGTCCCACGTTGTCCCACGTTGTCCCACGTTGTCCAACGATGTCCAACGGTGTCCAACGGTGTCCCACGGTGTCCAACGGTGTCCCACGTTGTCCCACGTTGTCCCACGTTGTCCCACGTTGTCCCACGTTGTCCAACGGTGTCCCACGGTGTCCAACGGTGTTCCACGTTGTCCCACGTTGTCCCACGTTGTCCCACGTTGTCCCACGTTGTCCCACGTTGTCCCACGTTGTCCCACGTTGTCCCACGTTGTCCAACGGTGTCCCACGGTGTGCAACGGTGTCCCACGTTGTCCCACGTTGTCCCACGTTGTCCCACGGTGTCCAACGATGTCCAACGGTGTCCCACGTTGTCCCACGTTGTCCCACGTTGTCCCACGTTGTCCCACGTTGTCCAACGGTGTCCCACGGTGTCCAACGGAGTCCCACGTTGTCCCACGTTGTCCCACTTTGTCCCACGTTGTCCCACGTTGTCCCACGTTGTCCCACGTTGTCCCACAGTGTCCAACGGTGTCCAACGATGTCCAACGGTGTCCAACGGTGTCCCACGATGTCCACCGATGTCCAACGGTGTCCAACGGTGTCCCACGTTGTCCCACGTTGTCCCACGTTGTCCCACGTTGTCCCACGGTGTCCAACGATGTCCAACGGTGTCCAACGATGTCCAACGGTGTCCCACGTTGTCCAACGATGTCCAACGATGTCCAACGGTGTCCAACGGTGTCCCACGTTGTCCCACGTTGTCCCACGTTGTCCCACGGTGTCCAACGGTGTCCCACGTTGTCCCACGTTGTCCCACGGTGTCCAACGATGTCCAACGGTGTCCAACGGTGTCCCACGGTGTCCCACGTTGTCCCACGTTGTCCCACGTTGTCCAACGGTGTCCCACGATGTCCAACGATGTCCAACGATGTCCAACGGTGTCCAACGGTGTCCCACGTTGTCCCACGTTGTCCCACGTTGTCCCACGGTGTCCAACGATGTCCAACGGTGTCCCACGTTGTCCCACGTTGTCCCACGTTGTCCCACGTTGTCCCACGTTGTCCCACGTTGTCCCACGTTGTCCCACGTTGTCCCACGTTGTCCCACGTTGTCCCACGTTGTCCCACGGTGTCCAACGATGTCCAGCGGTGTCCAACGGTGACCCAAGGTGTCCAACGGTGTCCAACGGTGTCCCACAGTGTCCAACGGTGTCCAACGGTGTCCAACGGTGTCCCACGTTGTCCCACGTTGTCCCACGTTGTCCCACGGTGTCCAACGGTGTCCCACGTTGTCCCACGTTGTCCCACGTTGTCCCACGTTGTCCCACGTTGTCCCACGTTGTCCCACGTTGTCCCACGTTGTCCCACGTTGTCCCACGTTGTCCCACGGTGTCCAACGGTGTCCAACGGTGTCCAACGGTGTCCAACGATGTCCAACGGTGTCCAACGGTGTCCCACGGTGTCCAACGGTGTCCCACGGTGTCCAACGGTGTCCACGTTGTCCCACGTTGTCCCACGTTGTCCCACGTTGTCCCACGTTGTCCAACGATGTCCAACGGTGTCCAACGGTGTCCCACGGTGTCCAACGGTGTCCCACGTTGTCCCACGTTGTCCCACGTTGTCCCACGTTGTCCCACGTTGTCCCACGGTGTCCCACGGTGTCCAACGGTGTTCCACGTTGTCCCACGTTGTCCCACGTTGTCCCACGTTGTCCCACGTTGTCCCACGTTGTCCCACGTTGTCCCACGTTGTCCCACGTTGTCCAACGATGTCCAACGGTGTCCAACGGTGTCCCACGTTGTCCCACGTTGTCCCACGTTGTCCCACGGTGTCCAACGATGTCCAACGGTGTCCCACGTTGTCCCACGTTGTCCCACGTTGTCCCACGTTGTCCCACGTTGTCCAACGGTGTCCCACGGTGTCCAACGGAGTCCCACGTTGTCCCACGTTGTCCCACGTTGTCCCACGTTGTCCCACGTTGTCCCACGTTGTCCCACGTTGTCCCACAGTGTCCAACGGTGTCCAACGATGTCCAACGGTGTCCAACGGTGTCCCACGATGTCCACCGATGTCCAACGGTGTCCAACGGTGTCCAACGGTGTCCAACGGTGTCCAACGATGTCCAACGATGTCCAACGATGTCCAACGGTGTCCAACGATGTCCAACGATGTCCAACGGTGTCCCACGATGTCCAACGATGTCCAACGATGTCCAACGGTGTCCAACGGTGTCCAACGGTGTCCCACGTTGTCCCACGTTGTCCCACGGTGTCCAACGATGTCCAACGGTGTCCCACGTTGTCCAACGGTGTCCCACGTTGTCCCACGTTGTCCCACGTTGTCCCACGTTGTCCCACGATGTCCCACGTTGTCCCACGTTGTCCCACGTTGTCCCACGTTGTCCCACGTTGTCCCACGTTGTCCCACGTTGTCCCACGTTGTCCCACGTTGTCCCACGTTGTCCCACGTTGTCCCACGTTGTCCCACGGTGTCCAACGATGTCCAACGGTGTCCAACGATGTCCAACGGTGTCCCACGGTGTCCAACGATGTCCAACGATGTCCAACGGTGTCCAACGGTGTCCCACGTTGTCCCACGTTGTCCCACGTTGTCCCACGGTGTCCAACGGTGTCCCACGTTGTCCCACGTTGTCCCACGGTGTCCAACGATGTCCAACGGTGTCCAACGGTGTCCCACGGTGTCCCACGTTGTCCCACGTGGTCCCACGTTGTCCAACGGTGTCCCACGATGTCCAACGATGTCCAACGCTGTCCAACGGTGTCCAACGGTGTCCCACGTTGTCCCACGTTGTCCCACGATGTCCCACGGTGTCCAACGATGTCCAACGGTGTCCCACGTTGTCCCACGTTGTCCCACGTTGTCCCACGTTGTCCCACGTTGTCCCACGTTGTCCCACGTTGTCCCACGTTGTCCCACGTTGTCCCACGTTGTCCCACGTTGTCCCACGTTGTCCCACGTTGTCCCACGTTGTCCCACGTTGTCCCACGGTGTCCAACGATGTCCAACGGTGTCCCACGATGTCCAACGATGTCCAACGGTGTCCAACGGTGTCCAACGGTGTCCCACGTTGTCCCACGTTGTCCCACGGTGTCCAACGATGTCCAACGGTGTCCCACGTTGTCCAACGGTGTCCCACGTTGTCCCACGTTGTCCCACGTTGTCCCACGTTGTCCCACGATGTCCCACGTTGTCCCACGTTGTCCCACGTTGTCCCACGTTGTCCCACGTTGTCCCACGTTGTCCCACGTTGTCCCACGTTGTCCCACGTTGTCCCACGTTGTCCCACGTTGTCCCACGGTGTCCAACGATGTCCAACGGTGTCCAACGATGTCCAACGGTGTCCCACGATGTCCAACGATGTCCAACGATGTCCAACGGTGTCCAACGGTGTCCCACGTTGTCCCACGTTGTCCCACGTTGTCCCACGGTGTCCAACGGTGTCCCACGTTGTCCCACGTTGTCCCACGGTGTCCAACGATGTCCAACGGTGTCCAACGGTGTCCCACGGTGTCCCACGTTGTCCCACGTGGTCCCACGTTGTCCAACGGTGTCCCACGATGTCCAACGATGTCCAACGATGTCCAACGGTGTCCAACGGTGTCCCACGTTGTCCCACGTTGTCCCACGATGTCCCACGGTGTCCAACGATGTCCAACGGTGTCCCACGTTGTCCCACGTTGTCCCACGTTGTCCCACGTTGTCCCACGTTGTCCCACGTTGTCCCACGTTGTCCCACGTTGTCCCACGTTGTCCCACGTTGTCCCACGTTGTCCCACGGTGTCCAACGATGTCCAGCGGTGTCCAACGGTGACCCAAGGTGTCCAACGGTGTCCAACGGTGTCCCACGGTGTCCAACGGTGTCCCACGTTGTCCCACGTTGTCCCACGTTGTCCCACGTTGTCCCACGTTGTCCCACGTTGTCCCACGTTGTCCCACGTTGTCCCACGTTGTCCCACGGTGTCCAACGGTGTCCAACGATGTCCAACGGTGTCCAACGGTGTCCCACGTTGTCCAACGGTGTCCCACGATGTCCAACGATGTCCAACGATGTCCAACGGTGTCCAACGGTGTCCCACGTTGTCCCACGTTGTCCCACGTTGTCCCACGGTGTCCAACGATGTCCAACGGTGTCCCACGTTGTCCCACGTTGTCCCACGTTGTCCCACGTTGTCCCACGTTGTCCCACGTTGTCCCACGTTGTCCCACGTTGTCCCACGTTGTCCCACGTTGTCCCACGTTGTCCCACGGTGTCCAACGATGTCCAGCGGTGTCCAACGGTGACCCAAGGTGTCCAACGGTGTCCAACGGTGTCCCACAGTGTCCAACGGTGTCCAACGGTGTCCAACGGTGTCCCACGTTGTCCCACGTTGTCCCACGTTGTCCCACGGTGTCCAACGGTGTCCCACGTTGTCCCACGTTGTCCCACGTTGTCCCACGTTGTCCCACGTTGTCCCACGTTGTCCCACGTTGTCCCACGTTGTCCCACGTTGTCCCACGTTGTCCCACGGTGTCCAACGGTGTCCAGCGGTGTCCAACGGTGTCCCACGGTGTCCAACGGTGTCCCACGTTGTCCCACGTTGTCCCACGTTGTCCCACGTTGTCCCACGTTGTCCCACGTTGTCCCACGTTGTCCAACGGTGTCCCACGGTGTCCAACGGTGTCCCACGTTGTCCCACGTTGTCCCACGTTGTCCCACGGTGTCCAACGATGTCCAACGGTGTCCCACGTTGTCCCACGTTGTCCCACGTTGTCCCACGTTGTCCCACGTTGTCCAACGGTGTCCCACGGTGTCCAACGGAGTCCCACGTTGTCCCACGTTGTCCCACGTTGTCCCACGTTGTCCCACGTTGTCCCACGTTGTCCCACGTTGTCCCACAGTGTCCAACGGTGTCCAACGATGTCCAACGGTGTCCAACGGTGTCCCACGATGTCCACCGATGTCCAACGGTGTCCAACGGTGTCCAACGGTGTCCAACGGTGTCCAACGATGTGCAACGATGTCCAACGATGTCCAACGGTGTCCAACGATGTCCAACGATGTCCAACGGTGTCCCACGATGTCCAACGATGTCCAACGATGTCCAACGGTGTCCCACGTTGTCCCACGTTGTCCCACGTTGTCCCACGTTGTCCAACGGTGTCCCACGGTGTCCAACGGTGTTCCACGTTGTCCCACGTTGTCCCACGTTGTCCCACGTTGTCCCACGTTGTCCCACGTTGTCCCACGTTGTCCCACGTTGTCCCACGTTGTGCAACGGTGTCCCACGTTGTCCCACGTTGTCCCACGTTGTCCCACGGTGTCCAACGATGTCCAACGGTGTCCCACGTTGTCCCACGTTGTCCCACGTTGTCCCACGTTGTCCCACGTTGTCCAACGGTGTCCCACGGTGTCCAACGGAGTCCCACGTTGTCCCACGTTGTCCCACGTTGTCCCACGTTGTCCCACGTTGTCCCACGTTGTCCCACGTTGTCCCACAGTGTCCAACGGTGTCCAACGATGTCCAACGGTGTCCAACGGTGTCCCACGATGTCCACCGATGTCCAACGGTGTCCAACGGTGTCCCACGTTGTCCCACGTTGTCCCACGTTGTCCCACGTTGTCCCACGGTGTCCAACGATGTCCAACGGTGTCCAACGATGTCCAACGGTGTCCCACGTTGTCCAACGATGTCCAACGATGTCCAACGGTGTCCAACGGTGTCCCACGTTGTCCCACGTTGTCCCACGTTGTCCCACGGTGTCCAACGGTGTCCCACGTTGTCCCACGTTGTCCCACGGTGTCCAACGATGTCCAACGGTGTCCAACGGTGTCCCACGGTGTCCCACGTTGTCCCACGTGGTCCCACGTTGTCCAACGGTGTCCCACGATGTCCAACGATGTCCAACGATGTCCAACGGTGTCCAACGGTGTCCCACGTTGTCCCACGTTGTCCCACGTTGTCCCACGGTGTCCAACGATGTCCAACGGTGTCCCACGTTGTCCCACGTTGTCCCACGTTGTCCCACGTTGTCCCACGTTGTCCCACGTTGTCCCACGTTGTCCCACGTTGTCCCACGTTGTCCCACGTTGTCCCACGTTGTCCCACGGTGTCCAACGATGTCCAGCGGTGTCCAACGGTGACCCAAGGTGTCCAACGGTGTCCAACGGTGTCCCACAGTGTCCAACGGTGTCCAACGGTGTCCAACGGTGTCCCACGTTGTCCCACGTTGTCCCACGTTGTCCCACGGTGTCCAACGGTGTCCCACGTTGTCCCACGTTGTCCCACGTTGTCCCACGTTGTCCCACGTTGTCCCACGTTGTCCCACGTTGTCCCACGTTGTCCCACGTTGTCCCACGTTGTCCCACGGTGTCCAACGGTGTCCAACGGTGTCCAACGGTGTCCAACGATGTCCAACGGTGTCCAACGGTGTCCCACGGTGTCCAACGGTGTCCCACGGTGTCCAACGGTGTCCACGTTGTCCCACGTTGTCCCACGTTGTCCCACGTTGTCCCACGTTGTCCAACGATGTCCAACGGTGTCCAACGGTGTCCCACGGTGTCCCACGTTGTCCCACGTTGTCCCACGTTGTCCCACGGTGTCCAACGGTGTCCTACGTTGTCCCACGTTGTCCCACGGTGTCCAACGATGTCCAACGGTGTCCAACGGTGTCCCACGGTGTCCCACGTTGTCCCACGTGGTCCCACGTTGTCCAACGGTGTCCCACGATGTCCAACGATGTCCAACGATGTCCAACGGTGTCCAACGGTGTCCCACGTTGTCCCACGTTGTCCCACGATGTCCCACGGTGTCCAACGATGTCCAACGGTGTCCCACGTTGTCCCACGTTGTCCCACGTTGTCCCACGTTGTCCCACGTTGTCCCACGTTGTCCCACGTTGTCCCACGTTGTCCCACGTTGTCCCACGGTGTCCAACGATGTCCAGCGGTGTCCAACGGTGACCCAAGGTGTCCAACGGTGTCCAACGGTGTCCCACGGTGTCCAACGGTGTCCCACGTTGTCCCACGTTGTCCCACGTTGTCCCACGTTGTCCCACGTTGTCCCACGTTGTCCCACGTTGTCCCACGTTGTCCCACGTTGTCCCACGGTGTCCAACGGTGTCCAACGATGTCCAACGGTGTCCAACGGTTTCCCACGTTGTCCCACGTTGTCCCACGTTGCCCCACGGTGTCCAACGATGTCCAACGGTGTCCCACGTTGTCCCACGTTGTCCCACGTTGTCCCACGTTGTCGCACGTTGTCCCACGATGTCCCACGTTGTCCCACGTTGTCCCACGTTGTCCCACGTTGTCCCACGTTGTCCCACGTTGTCCCACGTTGTCCCACGTTGTCCCACGTTGTCCCACGTTGTCCCACGTTGGCCCACGTTGTCCCACGTTGTCCCACGTTGTCCCACGGTGTCCAACGATGTCCAACGGTGTCCCACGGTGTCCAACGGTGTCCCACGTTGTCCCACGTTGTCCCACGTTGTCCCACGTTGTCCCACGATGTCCCACGTTGTCCAACGATGTCCAACGGTGTCCCACGTTGTCCCACGTTGTCCCACGATGTCCCACGTTGTCCCACGTTGTCCCACGGTGTCCAACGATGTCCAACGGTGTCCAACGGTGTCCCACAGTGTCCAACGGTGTCCCACGTTGTCCCACGTTGTCCCACGTTGTCCCACATTGTCCCACGTTGTCCCACGTTGTCCCACGTTGTCCTACGTTGTCCCACGTTGTTCCACGTTGTCCCACGTTGTCCCACGTTGTCCCACGTTGTCCCACGGTGTCCCACGGTGTCCCACGTTGTCCCACGTTGGCCCACGTTGTCCCACGTTGTCCCACGTTGTCCCACGTTGTCCCACGTTGTCCCACGTTGTCCCACGTTGTCCCACGTTGTCCCACGTTGTCCCACGTTGTCCCACGTTGTCCCACGTTGTCCCACGTTGTCCCACGTTGTCCCACGGTGTCCAACGGTGTCCAACGGTGTCCAACGGTGTCCAACGATGTCCAACGGTGTCCAACGGTGTCCCACGGTGTCCCACGTTGGCCCACGTTGTCCCACGTTGTCCCACGTTGTCCCACGTTGTCCCACGTTGTCCCACGTTGTCCCACGTTGTCCCACGTTGTCCCACGTTGTCCCACGTTGTCCCACGTTGTCCCACGTTGTCCCACGTTGTCCCACGTTGTCCCACGTTGTCCCACGTTGTCCCACGGTGTCCAACGGTGTCCAACGGTGTCCAACGGTGTCCAACGATGTCCAACGGTGTCCAACGGTGTCCCACGGTGTCCCACGTTGTCCCACGTGGTCCCACGTTGTCCAACGGTGTCCCACGATGTCCAACGATGTCCAACGATGTCCAACGGTGTCCAACGGTGTCCCACGTTGTCCCACGTTGTCCCACGTTGTCCCACGGTGTCCAACGATGTCCAACGGTGTCCCACGTTGTCCCACGTTGTCCCACGTTGTCCCACGTTGTCCCACGTTGTCCCACGTTGTCCCACGTTGTCCCACGTTGTCCCACGTTGTCCCACGTTGTCCCACGTTGTCCCACGTTGTCCCACGGTGTCCAACGGTGTCCAACGATGTCCAACGGTGTCCAACGGCGTCCCACGTTGTCACACGTTGTCCCACGTTGTCCCACGGTGTCCAACGATGTCCAACGGTGTCCCACGTTGTCCCACGTTGTCCCACGTTGTCCCACGTTGTCCCACGTTGTCCCACGATGTCCCACGTTGTCCCACGTTGTCCCACGTTGTCCCACGTTGTCCCACGTTGTCCCACGTTGTCCCACGTTGTCCCACGTTGTCCCACGTTGTCCCACGGTGTCCAACGATGTCCAACGGTGTCCCACGTTGTCCAACGGTGTCCCACGTTGTCCCACGTTGTCCCACGTTGTCCCACGTTGTCCCAAGTTGTCCAACGGTGTCCAACGGTGTCCCACGTTGTCCCACGTTGTCCCACGTTGTCCCACGTTGTCCCACGGTGTCCAACGGTGTCCCACGTTGTCCCACGTTGTCCCACGTTGTCCCACGTTGTCCCACGTTGTTCCATGGTTTCCCACGTTGTCCCACGTTGTCCCACGTTGTCCCACGGTGTCCAACGATGTCCAACGGTGTCCAACGGTGTCCAACGGTGTCCAACGGTGTCCAACGATGTCCAACGATGTCCAACGATGTCCAACGGTGTCCAACGATGTCCAACGATGTCCAACGGTGTCCCACGATGTCCAACGATGTCCAACGGTGTCCAACGGTGTCCCACGTTGTCCCACGTTGTCCCACGTTGTCCCACGGTGTCCAACGATGTCCAACGGTTTCCAACGGTGTCCCACGGTGTCCAACGGTGTCCCACGTTGTCCCACGTTGTCCCACGTTGTCCCACGTTGTCCCACGTTGTCCAACGGTGTCCCACGGTGTCCAACGGTGTCCCACGGTGTCCAACGGTGTCCCACGTTGTCCCACGTTGTCCCACGTTGTCCCACGTTGTCCCACGTTGTCTCACGTTGTCCCACGGTGTCCAACGGTGTCCAACGATGTCCAACGGTGTCCAACGGTGTCCCACGATGTCCACCGATGTCCAACGGTGTCCAACGGTGTCCAACGGTGTCCAACGGTGTCCAACGGTGTCCAACGGTGTCCCACGTTGTCCCACGTTGTCCCACGTTGTCCCACGGTGTCCAACGATATCCAACGGTGTCCCACGTTGTCCCACGTTGTCCCACGTTGTCCCACGTTGTTCCATGGTTTCCCACGTTGTCCCACGTTGTCCCACGTTGTCCCACGGTGTCCAACGATGTCCAACGGTGTCCAACGGTGTCCAACGGTGTCCAACGATGTCCAACGATGTCCAACGATGTCCAACGGTGTCCAACGGTGTCCCACGTTGTCCCACGTTGTCCCACGTTGTCCCACGGTGTCCAACGATGTCCAACGGTGTCCAACGATGTCCAACGATGTCCAACGGTGTCCCACGATGTCCAACGATGTCCAACAATGTCCAACGGTGTCCAACGGTGTCCCACGTTGTCCCACGTTGTCCCACGTTGTCCCACGGTGTCCAACGGTGTCCAACGATGTCCAACGGTGTCCAACGGTGTCCCACGAAGTCCACCGATGTCCAACGGTGTCCAACGGTGTCCAACGGTGTCCAACGGTGTCCAACGATGTCCAACGATGTCCAACGATGTCCAACGGTGTCCAACGATGTCCAACGATGTCCAACGGTGTCCCACGATGTCCAACGATGTCCAACGATGTCCAACGGTGTCCAACGGTGTCCCACGTTGTCCCACGTTGTCCCACGTTGTCCCACGGTGTCCAACGATGTCCAACGGTGTCCCACGTTGTCCCACGTTGTCCCACGTTGTCCCACGTTGTTCCATGGTTTCCCACGTTGTCCCACGTTGTCCCACGTTGTCCCACGGTGTCCAACGATGTCCAACGGTGTCCAACGGTGTCCAACGGTGTCCAACGATGTCCAACGATGTCCAACGATGTCCAACGGTGTCCAACGGTGTCCCACGTTGTCCCACGTTGTCCCACGTTGTCCCACGTTGTCCCACGTTGTCCCACGTTGTCCCACGTTGTCCCACGTTGTCCCACGTTGTCCCACGTTGTCCCACGTTGTCCCACGTTGTCCCACGGTGTCCAACGGTGTCCAACGGTGTCCAACGGTGTCCAACGATGTCCAACGGTGTCCAACGGTGTCCCACGATGTCCAACGATGTCCAACGATGTCCAACGGTGTCCAACGGTGTCCCACGTTGTCCCACGTTGTCCCACGTTGTCCCACGGTGTCCAACGATGTCCAACGGTGTCCCACGTTGTCCCACGTTGTCCCACGTTGTCCCACGTTGTCCCACGTTGTCCCACGTTGTCCCACGTTGTCCCACGTTGTCCCACGTTGTCCCACGTTGTCCCACGTTGTCCCACGGTGTCCAACGATGTCCAGCGGTGTCCAACGGTGACCCAAGGTGTCCAACGGTGTCCAACGGTGTCCCACAGTGTCCAACGGTGTCCAACGGTGTCCAACGGTGTCCCACGTTGTCCCACGTTGTCCCACGTTGTCCCACGGTGTCCAACGGTGTCCCACGTTGTCCCACGTTGTCCCACGTTGTCCCACGTTGTCCCACGTTGTCCCACGTTGTCCCACGTTGTCCCACGTTGTCCCACGTTGTCCCACGTTGTCCCACGGTGTCCAACGGTGTCCAACGGTGTCCAACGGTGTCCAACGATGTCCAACGGTGTCCAACGGTGTCCCACGGTGTCCAACGGTGTCCCACGGTGTCCAACGGTGTCCACGTTGTCCCACGTTGTCCCACGTTGTCCCACGTTGTCCCACGTTGTCCAACGATGTCCAACGGTGTCCAACGGTGTCCCACGGTGTCCCACGTTGTCCCACGTTGTCCCACGTTGTCCCACGGTGTCCAACGGTGTCCTACGTTGTCCCACGTTGTCCCACGGTGTCCAACGATGTCCAACGGTGTCCAACGGTGTCCCACGGTGTCCCACGTTGTCCCACGTGGTCCCACGTTGTCCAACGGTGTCCCACGATGTCCAACGATGTCCAACGATGTCCAACGGTGTCCAACGGTGTCCCACGTTGTCCCACGTTGTCCCACGATGTCCCACGGTGTCCAACGATGTCCAACGGTGTCCCACGTTGTCCCACGTTGTCCCACGTTGTCCCACGTTGTCCCACGTTGTCCCACGTTGTCCCACGTTGTCCCACGTTGTCCCACGTTGTCCCACGGTGTCCAACGATGTCCAGCGGTGTCCAACGGTGACCCAAGGTGTCCAACGGTGTCCAACGGTGTCCCACGGTGTCCAACGGTGTCCCACGTTGTCCCACGTTGTCCCACGTTGTCCCACGTTGTCCCACGTTGTCCCACGTTGTCCCACGTTGTCCCACGTTGTCCCACGTTGTCCCACGGTGTCCCACGGTGTCCAACGATGTCCAACGGTGTCCAACGGTTTCCCACGTTGTCCCACGTTGTCCCAAGTTGCCCCACGGTGTCCAACGATGTCCAACGGTGTCCCACGTTGTCCCACGTTGTCCCACGTTGTCCCACGTTGTCGCACGTTGTCCCACGATGTCCCACGTTGTCCCACGTTGTCCCACGTTGTCCCACGTTGTCCCACGTTGTCCCACGTTGTCCCACGTTGTCCCACGTTGTCCCACGTTGTCCCACGTTGTCCCACGTTGGCCCACGTTGTCCCACGTTGTCCCACGTTGTCCCACGGTGTCCAACGATGTCCAACGGTGTCCCACGGTGTCCAACGGTGTCCCACGTTGTCCCACGTTGTCCCACGTTGTCCCACGTTGTCCCACGATGTCCCACGTTGTCCAACGATGTCCAACGGTGTCCCACGTTGTCCCACGTTGTCCCACGATGTCCCACGTTGTCCCACGTTGTCCCACGGTGTCCAACGATGTCCAACGGTGTCCAACGGTGTCCCACAGTGTCCAACGGTGTCCCACGTTGTCCCACGTTGTCCCACGTTGTCCCACATTGTCCCACGTTGTCCCACGTTGTCCTACGTTGTCCTACGTTGTCCCACGTTGTCCCACGTTGTCCCACGTTGTCCCACGTTGTCCCACGTTGTCCCACGGTGTCCAACGGTGTCCCACGTTGTCCCACGTTGGCCCACGTTGTCCCACGTTGTCCCACGTTGTCCCACGTTGTCCCACGTTGTCCCACGTTGTCCCACGTTGTCCCACGTTGTCCCACGTTGTCCCACGTTGTCCCACGTTGTCCCACGTTGTCCCACGTTGTCCCACGTTGTCCCACGGTGTCCAACGGTGTCCAACGGTGTCCAACGGTGTCCAACGGTGTCCAACGGTGTCCAACGGTGTCCCACGGTGTCCCACGTTGGCCCACGTTGTCCCACGTTGTCCCACGTTGTCCCACGTTGTCCCACGTTGTCCCACGTTGTCCCACGTTGTCCCACGTTGTCCCACGTTGTCCCACGTTGTCCCACGTTGTCCCACGTTGTCCCACGTTGTCCCACGTTGTCCCACGTTGTCCCACGTTGTCCCACGTTGTCCCACGGTGTCCAACGGTGTCCAACGGTGTCCAACGGTGTCCAACGATGTCCAACGGTGTCCAACGGTGTCCCACGGTGTCCCACGTTGTCCCACGTGGTCCCACGTTGTCCAACGGTGTCCCACGATGTCCAACGATGTCCAACGATGTCCAACGGTGTCCAACGGTGTCCCACGTTGTCCCACGTTGTCCCACGTTGTCCCACGGTGTCCAACGATGTCCAACGGTGTCCCACGTTGTCCCACGTTGTCCCACGTTGTCCCACGTTGTCCCACGTTGTCCCACGTTGTCCCACGTTGTCCCACGTTGTCCCACGTTGTCCCACGTTGTCCCACGTTGTCCCACGTTGTCCCACGGTGTCCAACGGTGTCCAACGATGTCCAACGGTGTCCAACGGCGTCCCACGTTGTCACACGTTGTCCCACGTTGTCCCACGGTGTCCAACGATGTCCAACGGTGTCCCACGTTGTCCCACGTTGTCCCACGTTGTCCCACGTTGTCCCACGTTGTCCCACGTTGTCCCACGTTGTCCCACGTTGTCCCACGTTGTCCCACGTTGTCCCACGTTGTCCCACGTTGTCTCACGTTGTCCCACGTTGTCCCACGTTGTCCCACGGTGTCCAACGATGTCCAACGGTGTCCCACGTTGTCCAACGGTGTCCCACGTTGTCCCACGTTGTCCCACGTTGTCCCACGTTGTCCCAAGTTGTCCAACGGTGTCCAACGGTGTCCCACGTTGTCCCACGTTGTCCCACGTTGTCCCACGTTGTCCCACGGTGTCCAACGGTGTCCCACGTTGTCCCACGTTGTCCCACGTTGTCCCACGTTGTCCCACGTTGTTCCATGGTTTCCCACGTTGTCCCACGTTGTCCCACGTTGTCCCACGGTGTCCAACGATGTCCAACGGTGTCCAACGGTGTCCAACGGTGTCCAACGGTGTCCAACGATGTCCAACGATGTCCAACGATGTCCAACGGTGTCCAACGATGTCCAACGATGTCCAACGGTGTCCCACGATGTCCAACGATGTCCAACGGTGTCCAACGGTGTCCCACGTTGTCCCACGTTGTCCCACGTTGTCCCACGGTGTCCAACGATGTCCAACGGTTTCCAACGGTGTCCCACGGTGTCCAACGGTGTCCCACGTTGTCCCACGTTGTCCCACGTTGTCCCACGTTGTCCCACGTTGTCCAACGGTGTCCCACGGTGTCCAACGGTGTCCCACGGTGTCCAACGGTGTCCAACGTTGTCCCACGTTGTCCCACGTTGTCCCACGTTGTCCCACGTTGTCTCACGTTGTCCCACGGTGTCCAACGGTGTCCAACGATGTCCAACGGTGTCCAACGGTGTCCCACGATGTCCACCGATGTCCAACGGTGTCCAACGGTGTCCAACGGTGTCCAACGGTGTCCAACGGTGTCCAACGGTGTCCCACGTTGTCCCACGTTGTCCCACGTTGTCCCACGGTGTCCAACGATATCCAACGGTGTCCCACGTTGTCCCACGTTGTCCCACGTTGTCCCACGTTGTTCCATGGTTTCCCACGTTGTCCCACGTTGTCCCACGTTGTCCCACGGTGTCCAACGATGTCCAACGGTGTCCAACGGTGTCCAACGGTGTCCAACGATGTCCAACGATGTCCAACGATGTCCAACGGTGTCCAACGGTGTCCCACGTTGTCCCACGTTGTCCCACGTTGTCCCACGGTGTCCAACGATGTCCAACGGTGTCCAACGATGTCCAACGATGTCCAACGGTGTCCCACGATGTCCAACGATGTCCAACGATGTCCAACGGTGTCCAACGGTGTCCCACGTTGTCCCACGTTGTCCCACGTTGTCCCACGGTGTCCAACGGTGTCCAACGATGTCCAACGGTGTCCAACGGTGTCCCACGAAGTCCACCGATGTCCAACGGTGTCCAACGGTGTCCAACGGTGTCCAACGGTGTCCAACGATGTCCAACGATGTCCAACGATGTCCAACGGTGTCCAACGATGTCCAACGATGTCCAACGGTGTCCCACGATGTCCAACGATGTCCAACGATGTCCAACGGTGTCCAACGGTGTCCCACGTTGTCCCACGTTGTCCCACGTTGTCCCACGGTGTCCAACGATGTCCAACGGTGTCCCACGTTGTCCCACGTTGTCCCACGTTGTCCCACGTTGTTCCATGGTTTCCCACGTTGTCCCACGTTGTCCCACGTTGTCCCACGGTGTCCAACGATGTCCAACGGTGTCCAACGGTGTCCAACGGTGTCCAACGATGTCCAACGATGTCCAACGATGTCCAACGGTGTCCAACGGTGTCCCACGTTGTCCCACGTTGTCCCACGTTGTCCCACGTTGTCCCACGTTGTCCCACGTTGTCCCACGTTGTCCCACGTTGTCCCACGTTGTCCCACGTTGTCCCACGTTGTCCCACGTTGTCCCACGGTGTCCAACGGTGTCCAACGGTGTCCAACGGTGTCCAACGATGTCCAACGGTGTCCAACGGTGTCCCACGGTGTCCAACGGTGTCCCACGGTGTCCAACGGTGTCCACGTTGTCCCACGTTGTCCCACGTTGTCCCACGTTGTCCCACGTTGTCCCACGGTGTCCAACGGTGTCCAACGATGTCCAACGGTGTCCAACGGTGTCCCACGTTGTCCCACGTTGTCCCACGTTGTCCCACGTTGTCCCACGTTGTCCCACGTTGTCCCACGTTGTCCCACGTTGTCCCACGATGTCCCACGTTGTCCCACGTTGTCCCACGTTGTCCCACGTTGTCCCACGTTGTCCCACGTTGTCTCACGTTGTCCCACGTTGTCCCACGTTGTCCCACGGTGTCCAACGATGTCCAACGGTGTCCCACGTTGTCCAACGGTGTCCCACGTTGTCCCACGTTGTCCCACGTTGTCCCACGTTGTCCCAAGTTGTCCAACGGTGTCCAACGGTGTCCCACGTTGTCCCACGTAGTCCCACGTTGTCCCACGGTGTCCAACGATGTCCAACGGTGTCCAACGGTGTCCAACGGTGTCCAACGATGTCCAACGATGTCCAACGATGTCCAACGGTGTCCAACGGTGTCCCACGTTGTCCCACGTTGTTCCATGGTTTCCCACGTTGTCCCACGTTGTCCCACGTTGCCCCACGGTGTCCAACGGTGTCCAACGGTGTCCCACGTTGTCCCACGTTGTCCCACGTTGTCCCACGGTGTCCAACGGTGTCCCACGTTGTCCCACGTTGTCCCACGTTGTCCCACGTTGTCCCACGTTGTCCCACGTTGTCCCACGTTGTCCCACGTTGTCCCACGTTGTCCCACGTTGTCCCACGGTGTCCAACGGTGTCCAACGGTGTCCAACGGTGTCCAACGATGTCCAACGGTGTCCAACGGTGTCCCACGGTGTCCCACGTTGGCCCACGTTGTCCCACGTTGTCCCACGTTGTCCCACGTTGTCCCACGTTGTCCCAAGTTGTCCAACGGTGTCCAACGGTGTCCCACGTTGTCCCACGTTGTCCCACGTTGTCCCACGTTGTCCCACGGTGTCCAACGGTGTCCCACGTTGTCCCACGTTGTCCCACGTTGTCCCACGTTGTCCCACGTTGTTCCATGGTTTCCCACGTTGTCCCACGTTGTCCCACGTTGTCCCACGGTGTCCAACGATGTCCAACGGTGTCCAACGGTGTCCAACGGTGTCCAACGGTGTCCAACGATGTCCAACGATGTCCAACGATGTCCAACGGTGTCCAACGATGTCCAACGATGTCCAACGGTGTCCCACGATGTCCAACGATGTCCAACGGTGTCCAACGGTGTCCCACGTTGTCCCACGTTGTCCCACGTTGTCCCACGGTGTCCAACGATGTCCAACGGTTTCCAACGGTGTCCCACGGTGTCCAACGGTGTCCCACGTTGTCCCACGTTGTCCCACGTTGTCCCACGTTGTCCCACGTTGTCCAACGGTGTCCCACGGTGTCCAACGGTGTCCCACGGTGTCCAACGGTGTCCCACGTTGTCCCACGTTGTCCCACGTTGTCCCACGTTGTCCCACGTTGTCTCACGTTGTCCCACGGTGTCCAACGGTGTCCAACGATGTCCAACGGTGTCCCACGGTGTCCCACGATGTCCACCGATGTCCAACGGTGTCCAACGGTGTCCAACGGTGTCCAACGGTGTCCAACGGTGTCCAACGGTGTCCCACGTTGTCCCACGTTGTCCCACGTTGTCCCACGGTGTCCAACGATATCCAACGGTGTCCCACGTTGTCCCACGTTGTCCCACGTTGTCCCACGTTGTTCCATGGTTTCCCACGTTGTCCCACGTTGTCCCACGTTGTCCCACGGTGTCCAACGATGTCCAACGGTGTCCAACGGTGTCCAACGGTGTCCAACGATGTCCAACGATGTCCAACGATGTCCAACGGTGTCCAACGGTGTCCCACGTTGTCCCACGTTGTCCCACGTTGTCCCACGGTGTCCAACGATGTCCAACGGTGTCCAACGATGTCCAACGATGTCCAACGGTGTCCCACGATGTCCAACGATGTCCAACAATGTCCAACGGTGTCCAACGGTGTCCCACGTTGTCCCACGTTGTCCCACGTTGTCCCACGGTGTCCAACGGTGTCCAACGATGTCCAACGGTGTCCAACGGTGTCCCACGATGTCCACCGATGTCCAACGGTGTCCAACGGTGTCCAACGGTGTCCAACGGTGTCCAACGATGTCCAACGATGTCCAACGATGTCCAACGGTGTCCAACGATGTCCAACGATGTCCAACGGTGTCCCACGATGTCCAACGATGTCCAACGATGTCCAACGGTGTCCAACGGTGTCCCACGTTGTCCCACGTTGTCCCACGTTGTCCCACGGTGTCCAACGATGTCCAACGGTGTCCCACGTTGTCCCACGTTGTCCCACGTTGTCCCACGTTGTTCCATGGTTTCCCACGTTGTCCCACGTTGTCCCACGTTGTCCCACGGTGTCCAACGATGTCCAACGGTGTCCAACGGTGTCCAACGGTGTCCAACGATGTCCAACGATGTCCAACGATGTCCAACGGTGTCCAACGGTGTCCCACGTTGTCCCACGTTGTCCCACGTTGTCCCACGTTGTCCCACGTTGTCCCACGTTGTCCCACGTTGTCCCACGTTGTCCCACGTTGTCCCACGTTGTCCCACGTTGTCCCACGTTGTCCCACGGTGTCCAACGGTGTCCAACGGTGTCCAACGGTGTCCAACGATGTCCAACGGTGTCCAACGGTGTCCCACGGTGTCCAACGGTGTCCCACGGTGTCCAACGGTGTCCACGTTGTCCCACGTTGTCCCACGTTGTCCCACGTTGTCCCACGTTGTCCCACGGTGTCCAACGGTGTCCAACGATGTCCAACGGTGTCCAACGGTGTCCCACGTTGTCCCACGTTGTCCCACGTTGTCCCACGTTGTCCCACGTTGTCCCACGTTGTCCCACGTTGTCCCACGTTGTCCCACGATGTCCCACGTTGTCCCACGTTGTCCCACGTTGTCCCACGTTGTCCCACGTTGTCCCACGTTGTCTCACGTTGTCCCACGTTGTCCCACGTTGTCCCACGGTGTCCAACGATGTCCAACGGTGTCCCACGTTGTCCAACGGTGTCCCACGTTGTCCCACGTTGTCCCACGTTGTCCCACGTTGTCCCAAGTTGTCCAACGGTGTCCAACGGTGTCCCACGTTGTCCCACGTAGTCCCACGTTGTCCCACGGTGTCCAACGATGTCCAACGGTGTCCAACGGTGTCCAACGGTGTCCAACGATGTCCAACGATGTCCAACGATGTCCAACGGTGTCCAACGGTGTCCCACGTTGTCCCACGTTGTCCAACGGTGTCCCACGTTGTCCCACGTTGTCCCACGTTGTCCCACGTTGTCCCACGTTGTCCCACGTTGTCCCACGTTGTCCCACGTTGTCCCACGTTGTCCCACGTTGTCCCACGGTGTCCAACGGTGTCCAACGGTGTCCAACGGTGTCCAACGATGTCCAACGGTGTCCAACGGTGTCCCACGGTGTCCAACGGTGTCCCACGGTGTCCAACGGTGTCCACGTTGTCCCACGTTGTCCCACGTTGTCCCACGTTGTCCCACGTTGTCCCACGGTGTCCAACGGTGTCCAACGATGTCCAACGGTGTCCAACGGTGTCCCACGTTGTCCCACGTTGTCCCACGTTGTCCCACGTTGTCCCACGTTGTTCCATGGTTTCCCACGTTGTCCCACGTTGTCCCACGTTGCCCCACGGTGTCCAACGGTGTCCAACGGTGTCCCACGTTGTCCCACGTTGTCCCACGTTGTCCCACGGTGTCCAACGGTGTCCCACGTTGTCCCACGTTGTCCCACGTTGTCCCACGTTGTCCCACGTTGTCCCACGTTGTCCCACGTTGTCCCACGTTGTCCCACGTTGTCCCACGTTGTCCCACGGTGTCCAACGGTGTCCAACGGTGTCCAACGGTGTCCAACGATGTCCAACGGTGTCCAACGGTGTCCCACGGTGTCCAACGGTGTCCCACGGTGTCCAACGGTGTCCACGTTGTCCCACGTTGTCCCACGTTGTCCCACGTTGTCCCACGTTGTCCCACGGTGTCCAACGGTGTCCAACGATGTCCAACGGTGTCCAACGGTGTCCCACGTTGTCCCACGTTGTCCCACGTTGTCCCACGTTGTCAGACGTTGTTCCATGGTTTCCCACGTTGTCCCACGTTGTCCCACGTTGCCCCACGGTGTCCAACGATGTCCAACGGTGTCCAACGGTGTCCCACGGTGTCCAACGGTGTCCCACGTTGTCCCACGTTGTCCCACGTTGTCCCACGGTGTCCAACGATGTCCAACGGTGTCCCACGTTGTCCCACGTTGTCCCACGTTGTCCCACGTTGTCCCACAGTGTCCAACGGTGTCCAACGATGTCCAACGGTGTCCAACGGTGTCCCACGTTGTCCCACGTTGTCCAACGGTGTCCCACGGTGTCCAACGGAGTCCAACGGTGTCCCACGATGTCCACCGATGTCCAACGGTGTCCAACGGTGTCCAACGGTGTCCCACGTTGTCCCACGGTGTCCAACGATGTCCAACGATGTCCAACGGTGTCCAACGGTGTCCCACGATGTCCACCGATGTCCAACGGTGTCCAACGGTGTCCCACGTTGTCCCACGTTGTCCAACGGTGTCCCACGGTGTCCAACGGAGTCCCACGTTGTCCCACGTTGTCCCACGTTGTCCCACGTTGTCCCACGTTGTCCCACGTTGTCCCACGTTGTCCCACAGTGTCCAACGGTGTCCAACGATGTCCAACGGTGTCCAACGGTGTCCCACGATGTCCACCGATGTCCAACGGTGTCCAACGGTGTCCAACGGTGTCCCACGTTGTCCCACGGTGTCCAACGATGTCCAACGATGTCCAACGGTGTCCAACGGTGTCCCACGATGTCCACCGATGTCCAACGGTGTCCAACGGTGTCCCACGTTGTCCCACGTTGTCCAACGGTGTCCCACGGTGTCCAACGGAGTCCCACGTTGTCCCACGTTGTCCCACGTTGTCCCACGTTGTCTCACGTTGTCCCACGTTGTCCCACGTTGTCCCACGGTGTCCAACGATGTCCAACGGTGTCCCACGTTGTCCAACGGTGTCCCACGTTGTCCCACGTTGTCCCACGTTGTCCCACGTTGTCCCAAGTTGTCCAACGGTGTCCAACGGTGTCCCACGTTGTCCCACGTAGTCCCACGTTGTCCCACGGTGTCCAACGATGTCCAACGGTGTCCAACGGTGTCCAACGGTGTCCAACGATGTCCAACGATGTCCAACGATGTCCAACGGTGTCCAACGGTGTCCCACGTTGTCCCACGTTGTCCAACGGTGTCCCACGTTGTCCCACGTTGTCCCACGTTGTCCCACGTTGTCCCACGTTGTCCCACGTTGTCCCACGTTGTCCCACGTTGTCCCACGTTGTCCCACGTTGTCCCACGGTGTCCAACGGTGTCCAACGGTGTCCAACGGTGTCCAACGATGTCCAACGGTGTCCAACGGTGTCCCACGGTGTCCAACGGTGTCCCACGGTGTCCAACGGTGTCCACGTTGTCCCACGTTGTCCCACGTTGTCCCACGTTGTCCCACGTTGTCCCACGGTGTCCAACGGTGTCCAACGATGTCCAACGGTGTCCAACGGTGTCCCACGTTGTCCCACGTTGTCCCACGTTGTCCCACGTTGTCCCACGTTGTTCCATGGTTTCCCACGTTGTCCCACGTTGTCCCACGTTGCCCCACGGTGTCCAACGGTGTCCAACGGTGTCCCACGTTGTCCCACGTTGTCCCACGTTGTCCCACGGTGTCCAACGGTGTCCCACGTTGTCCCACGTTGTCCCACGTTGTCCCACGTTGTCCCACGTTGTCCCACGTTGTCCCACGTTGTCCCACGTTGTCCCACGTTGTCCCACGTTGTCCCACGGTGTCCAACGGTGTCCAACGGTGTCCAACGGTGTCCAACGATGTCCAACGGTGTCCAACGGTGTCCCACGGTGTCCAACGGTGTCCCACGGTGTCCAACGGTGTCCACGTTGTCCCACGTTGTCCCACGTTGTCCCACGTTGTCCCACGTTGTCCCACGGTGTCCAACGGTGTCCAACGATGTCCAACGGTGTCCAACGGTGTCCCACGTTGTCCCACGTTGTCCCACGTTGTCCCACGTTGTCAGACGTTGTTCCATGGTTTCCCACGTTGTCCCACGTTGTCCCACGTTGCCCCACGGTGTCCAACGATGTCCAACGGTGTCCAACGGTGTCCCACGGTGTCCAACGGTGTCCCACGTTGTCCCACGTTGTCCCACGTTGTCCCACGGTGTCCAACGATGTCCAACGGTGTCCCACGTTGTCCCACGTTGTCCCACGTTGTCCCACGTTGTCCCACGTTGTCCAACGGTGTCCCACGGTGTCCAACGGAGTCCCACGTTGTCCCACGTTGTCCCACGTTGCCCCACGTTGTCCCACGTTGTCCCACGTTGTCCCACGTTGTCCCACAGTGTCCAACGGTGTCCAACGATGTCCAACGGTGTCCAACGGTGTCCCACGATGTCCACCGATGTCCAACGGTGTCCAACGGTGTCCCACGTTGTCCCACGTTGTCCAACGGTGTCCCACGGTGTCCAACGGAGTCCCACGTTGTCCCACGTTGTCCCACGTTGTCCCACGTTGTCCCACGTTGTCCCACGTTGTCCCACGTTGTCCCACAGTGTCCAACGGTGTCCAACGATGTCCAACGGTGTCCAACGGTGTCCCACGATGTCCACCGATGTCCAACGGTGTCCAACGGTGTCCAACGGTGTCCCACGTTGTCCCACGGTGTCCAACGATGTCCAACGGTGTCCCACGTTGTCCAACGGTGTCCCACGTTGTCCCACGTTGTCCCACGTTGTCCCACGTTGTCCCACGTTGTCCCACGTTGTCCCACGTTGTCCCACGTTGTCCCACGTTGTCCAACGATGTCCAACGGTGTCCCACGTTGTCCCACGTTGTCCCACGTTGTCCCACGTTGTCCCACGTTGTTCCATGGTTTCCCACGTTGTCCCACGTTGTCCCACGTTGTCCCACGGTGTCCAACGATGTCCAACGGTGTCCAACGGTGTCCAACGGTGTCCAACGATGTCCAACGATGTCCAACGATGTCCAGCGGTGTCCAACGATGTCCAACGATGTCCAACGGTGTCCCACGAAGTCCAACGATGTCCAACGATGTCCAACGGTGTCCAACGATGTCCAACGGTGTCCAACGATGTCCAACGGTGTCCAACGGTGTCCAACGATGTCCAACGATGTCCAACGATGTCCAACGATGTCCAACGGTGTCCAACGATGTCCAACGATGTCCAACGGTGTCCCACGTTGTCCCACGTTGTCCCACGTTGTCCCACGTTGTCCCACGGTGTCCAACGATGTCCAACGGTGTCCAACGATGTCCAACGGTGTCCAACGGTGTCCCACGTTGTCCCACGTTGTCCCACGATGTCCCACGTTGTCCAACGATGTCCAACGGTGTCCCACGTTGTCCCACGTTGTCCTACGTTGTCCCACGTTGTCCCACGTTGTCCCACGTTGTCCCACGTTGTCCCACGGTGTCCAACGGTGTCCAACGATGTCCAACGGTGTCCCACGTTGTCCCACGTTGTCCCACGTTGTCCCACGTTGTCCCACGTTGTTCCATGGTTTCCCACGTTGTCCCACGTTGTCCCACGTTGTCCCACGGTGTGCAACGATGTCCAACGGTGTCCAACGGTGTCCCACGGTGTCCAACGGTGTCCCACGTTGTCCCACGTTGTCCCACGTTGTCCCACGTTGTCCCACGTTGTCCCACGTTGTCCCACGTTGTCCAACGGTGTCCCACGGTGTCCAACGGTGTCCCACGTTGTCCCACGTTGTCCCACGTTGTCCCACGTTGTCCCACGTTGTCCCACGTTGTCCCACGTTGTCCCACGGTGTCCAACGGTGTCCAACGATGTCCAACGGTATCCAACGGTGTCCCACGATGTCCACCGATGTCCAACGGTGTCCAACGGTGTCCAACGGTGTCCAACGATGTCCAACGATGTCCAACGATGTCCAACGATGTCCAACGGTGTCCAACGATGTCCAACGATGTCCAACGGTGTCCCGCGTTGTCCCACGTTGTCCCACGTTGTCCCACGTTGTCCCACGGTGTCCAACGATGTCCAACGGTGTCCCACGTTGTCCCACGTTGTCCCACGTTGTCCCACGTTGTCCCACGTTGTCCCACGATGTCCCACGTTGTCCCACGTTGTCCCACGTTGTCCCACGTTGTCCCACGTTGTCCCACGTTGTCCCACGTTGTCCCACGTTGTCCCACGGTGTCCAACGGTGTCCAACGATGTCCAACGGTGTCCAACGGTGTCCCACGATGTCCACCGATGTCCAACGGTGTCCAACGGTGTCCAACGGTGTCCAACGATGTCCAACGATGTCCAACGATGTCCAACGATGTCCAACGGTGTCCAACGATGTCCAACGATGTCCAACGGTGTCCCACGTTGTCCCACGTTGTCCCACGTTGTCCCACGTTGTCCCACGGTGTCCAACGATGTCCAACGGTGTCCCACGTTGTCCCACGTTGTCCCACGTTGTCCCACGTTGTCCCACGTTGTCCCACGATGTCCCACGTTGTCCCACGTTGTCCCACGTTGTCCCACGTTGTCCCACGTTGTCCCACGTTGTCCCACGTTGTCCCACGTTGTCCCACGTTGTCCCACGTTGTCCCACGTTGTCCCACGTTGTCCCACGTTGTCCCACGTTGTCCCACGGTGTCCAACGATGTCCAACGGTGTCCAACGATGTCCAACGGTGTCCCACGATGTCCAACTGTGTCCCACGTTGTCCCACGTTGTCCCACGTTGTCCCACGTTGTCCCACGTTGTCCCACGATGTCCCACGTTGTCCCACGTTGTCCCACGTTGTCCCACGTTGTCCCACGTTGTCCCACGTTGTCCCACGTTGTCCCACGTTGTCCCACGGTGTCCAACGATGTCCAACGGTGTCCAACGGTGTCCCACGGTGTCCAACGGTGTCCCACGTTGTCCCACGTTGTCCCACGTTGTTCCACGTTGTCCCACGTTGTCCCACGTTGTCCAACGATGTCCAACGGTGTCCCACGTTGTCCCACGTTGTCCCACGTTGTCCCACGTTGTCCCACGTTGTTCCATGGTTTCCCACGTTGTCCCACGTTGTCCCACGTTGTCCCACGGTGTCCAACGATGTCCAACGGTGTCCAACGGTGTCCAACGATGTCCAACGATGTCCAACGATGTCCAACGGTGTCCAACGATGTCCAACGATGTCCAACGGTGTCCCACGATGTCCAACGATGTCCAACGATGTCCAACGGTGTCCAACGATGTCCAACGGTGTCCAACGATGTCCAACGGTGTCCAACGGTGTCCAACGATGTCCAACGATGTCCAACGATGTCCAACGATGTCCAACGGTGTCCAACGATGTCCAACGATGTCCAACGGTGTCCCACGTTGTCCCACGTTGTCCCACGTTGTCCCACGTTGTCCCACGGTGTCCAACGATGTCCAACGGTGTCCAACGATGTCCAACGGTGTCCCACGATGTCCAACGATGTCCAACGATGTCCAACGGTGTCCAACGGTGTCCCACGCTGTCCCACGTTGTCCCACGTTGTCCCACGGTGTCCAACGATGTCCAACGGTGTCCAACGATGTCCAACGATGTCCAACGGTGTCCCACGTTGTCCCACGTTGTCCCACGTTGTCCCACGTTGTCCCACGGTGTCCAACGATGTCCAACGGTGTCCAACGATGTCCAACGGTGTCCCACGATGTCCAACGATGTCCAACGATGTCCAACGGTGTCCAACGGTGTCCCACGCTGTCCCACGTTGTCCCACGTTGTCCCACGGTGTCCAACGATGTCCAACGGTGTCCAACGATGTCCAACGATGTCCAACGGTGTCCCACGATGTCCAACGATGTCCAACAATGTCCAACGGTGTCCCACGTTGTCCTACGTTGTCCCACGTTGTCCCACGTTGTCCCACGTTGTCCCACGTTGTCCCACGGTGTCCAACGGTGTCCAACGATGTCCAATGGTGTCCCACGTTGTCCCACGTTGTCCCACGTTGTCCCACGTTGTCCCACGTTGTTCCATGGTTTCCCACGTTGTCCCACGTTGTCCCACGTTGTCCCACGGTGTGCAACGATGTCCCACGGTGTCCCACGGTGTCCAACGGTGTCCAACGGTGTCCCACGGTGTCCAACGGTGTCCCACGTTGTCCCACGTTGTCCCACGTTGTCCCACGTTGTCCCACGATGTCCCACGTTGTCCAACGATGTCCAACGGTGTCCCACGTTGTCCCACGTTGTCCTACGTTGTCCCACGTTGTCCCACGTTGTCCCACGTTGTCCCACGTTGTCCCACGGTGTCTAACGGTGTCCAACGATGTCCAACGGTGTCCAACGGTGTCCCACGTTGTCCCACGTTGTCCCACGGTGTCCAACGATGTCCAACGGTGTCCCACGTTGTCCCACGTTGTCCCACGTTGTCCCACGTTGTCCCACGTTGTTCCATGGTTTCCCACGTTGTCCCACGTTGTCCCACGTTGTCCCACGGTGTGCAACGATGTCCAACGGTGTCCAACGGTGTCCCACGGTGTCCAACGGTGTCCCACGTTGTCCCACGTTGTCCAACGGTGTCCCACGGTGTCCAACGGTGTCCCACGTTGTCCCACGTTGTCCCACGTTGTCCCACGTTGTCCCACGTTGTCCCACGTTGTCCCACGTTGTCCCACGTTGTCCCACGTTGTCCAACGGTGTCCCACGGTGTCCAACGGTGTCCCACGTTGTCCCACGTTGTCCCACGGTGTCCAACGATGTCCAACGGTGTCCCACGTTGTCCCACGTTGTCCCACGTTGTCCCACGTTGTCCCACGTTGTCCCACGTTGTCCCACGTTGTCCCACGTTGTCCCACGGTGTCCAACGGTGTCCAACGATGTCCAATGGTGTCCCACGTTGTCCCACGTTGTCCCACGTTGTCCCACGTTGTCCCACGTTGTTCCATGGTTTCCCACGTTGTCCCACGTTGTCCCACGTTGTCCCACGGTGTGCAACGATGTCCAACGGTGTCCCACGGTGTCCAACGGTGTCCAACGGTGTCCCACGGTGTCCAACGGTGTCCCACGTTGTCCCACGTTGTCCAACGGTGTCCCACGGTGTCCAACGGTGTCCCACGTTGTCCCACGTTGTCCCACGTTGTCCCACGTTGTCCCACGTTGTCCCACGTTGTCCCACGTTGTCCCACGTTGTCCCACGTTGTCCCACGGTGTCCAACGATGTCCAACGGTGTCCAACGATGTCCAACGATGTCCAACGGTGTCCCACGATGTCCAACGATGTCCAACAATGTCCAACGGTGTCCCACGTTGTCCTACGTTGTCCCACGTTGTCCCACGTTGTCCCACGTTGTCCCACGTTGTCCCACGGTGTCCAACGGTGTCCAACGATGTCCAATGGTGTCCCACGTTGTCCCACGTTGTCCCACGTTGTCCCACGTTGTCCCACGTTGTTCCATGGTTTCCCACGTTGTCCCACGTTGTCCCACGTTGTCCCACGGTGTGCAACGATGTCCAACGGTGTCCCACGGTGTCCAACGGTGTCCAACGGTGTCCCACGGTGTCCAACGGTGTCCCACGTTGTCCCACGTTGTCCCACGTTGTCCCACGTTGTCCCACGATGTCCCACGTTGTCCAACGATATCCAACGGTGTCCCACGTTGTCCCACGTTGTCCTACGTTGTCCCACGTTGTCCCACGTTGTCCCACGTTGTCCCACGTTGTCCCACGGTGTCTAACGGTGTCCAACGATGTCCAACGGTGTCCAACGGTGTCCCACGTTGTCCCACGTTGTCCCACGGTGTCCAACGATGTCCAACGGTGTCCCACGTTGTCCCACGTTGTCCCACGTTGTTCCATGGTTTCCCACGTTGTCCCACGTTGTCCCACGTTGTCCCACGGTGTGCAACGATGTCCAACGGTGTCCAACGGTGTCCCACGGTGTCCAACGGTGTCCCACGTTGTCCCACGTTGTCCAACGGTGTCCCACGGTGTCCAACGGTGTCCCACGTTGTCCCACGTTGTCCCACGTTGTCCCACGTTGTCCCACGTTGTCCCACGTTGTCCCACGTTGTCCCACGTTGTCCCACGTTGTCCAACGGTGTCCCACGGTGTCCAACGGTGTCCCACGTTGTCCCACGTTGTCCCACGGTGTCCAACGATGTCCAACGGTGTCCCACGTTGTCCCACGTTGTCCCACGTTGTCCCACGTTGTCCCACGTTGTTCCATGGTTTCCCACGTTGTCCCACGTTGTCCCACGTTGTCCCACGTTGTCCCACGGTGTCCAACGATGTCCAACGGTGTCCAACGGTGTCCCACGGTGTCCAACGTTGTCCCACGTTGTCCCACGTTGTCCCACGTTGTCCCACGTTGTCCCACGTTGTCCAACGGTGTCCCACGGTGTCCAATGGTGTCCCACGTTGTCCCACGTTGTCCCACGTTGTCCCACGTTGTCCCACGTTGTCCCACGTTGTCCCACGTTGTCCCACGTTGTCCCACGGTGTCCAACGGTGTCCAACGATGTCCAACGGTGTCCAACGGTGTCCCACGATGTCCACCGATGTCCCACGGTGTCCAACGATGTCCAACGGTGTCCAACGATGTCCAACGGTGTCCCACGATGTCCAACGATGTCCAACGATGTCCAACGGTGTCCAACGGTGTCCCACGTTGTCCCACGTTGTCCCACGTTGTCCCACGGTGTCCAACGATGTCCAACGGTGTCCCACGTTGTCCAACGGTGTCCCACGTTGTCCCACGTTGTCCCACGTTGTCCCACGTTGTCCCACGTTGTCCCACGATGTCCCACGTTGTCCCACGTTGTCCCACGTTGTCCCACGTTGTCCCACGTTGTCCCACGTTGTCCCACGTTGTCCCACGTTGTCCCACGGTGTCCAACGATGTCCAACGGTGTCCAACGGTGTCCCACGGTGTCCAACGGTGTCCCACGTTGTCCCACGTTGTCCCACGTTGTCCCACGTTGTCCCACGTTGTCCCACGTTGTCCAACGATGTCCAACGATGTCCAACGATGTCCAACGATGTCCAACGGTGTCCGACGATGTCCAACGATGTCCAACGGTGTCCAACGATGTCCAACGATGTCCAACGGTGTCCAACGATGTCCAACGGTGTCCAACGATGTCCAACGGTGTCCAACGGTGTCCAACGATGTCCAACGATGTCCAACGATGTCCAACGATGTCCAACGGTGTCCGACGATGTCCAACGATGTCCAACGGTGTCCCACGTTGTCCCACGTTGTCCCACGTTGTCCCACGTTGTCCCACGGTGTCCAACGATGTCCAACGGTGTCCAACGATGTCCAACGGTGTCCCACGATGTCCAACGATGTCCAACGATGTCCAACGGTGTCCAACGGTGTCCCACGTTGTCCCACGTTGTCCCACGTTGTCCCACGGTGTCCAACGATGTCCAACGGTGTCCAACGATGTCCAACGATGTCCAACGGTGTCCCACGATGTCCAACGATGTCCAACAATGTCCAACGGTGTTCAACGGTGTCCCACGTTGTCCCACGTTGTCCCACGTTGTCCCACGGTGTCCAACGATGCCCAACGGTGTCCCACGTTGTCCCACGTTGTCCCACGTTGTCCCACGTTGTCCCACGTTGTCCCACGTTGTCCCACGTTGTCCCACGTTGTCCCACGTTGTCCCACGTTGTCCCACGTTGTCCCACGTTGTCCCACGTTGTTCCACGGTGTCCAACGATGCCCAACGGTGTCCCACGTTGTCCCACGTTGTCCCACGTTGTCCCACGTTGTCCCACGTTGTCCCACGTTGTCCCACGTTGTCCCACGTTGTCCCACGTGGTCCCACGTTGTCCCACGTTGTCCCACGTTGTCCCACGTTGTCCCACGTTGTCCCACGTTGTCCCACGTTGTCCCACGTTGTCCCACGTTGTCCCACGTTGTCCCACGTTGTCCCACGGTGTCCAACGGTGTCCAACGGTGTCCAACGGTGTCCAACGATGTCCAACGGTGTCCAACGGTGTCCCACGGTGTCCAACGGTGTCCAACGGTGTCCCACGGTGTCCAACGGTGTCCCACGTTGTCCCACGTTGTCCCACGTTGTCCCACGTTGTCCCACGTTGTCCCACGTTGTCCCACGTTGTCCCACGTTGTCCCACGTTGTCCCACGTTGTCCCACGGTGTCCAACGATGTCCAACGGTGTCCAACGGTGTCCCACGGTGTCCAACGGTGTCCCACGTTGTCCCACGTTGTCCCACGTTGTCCCACGTTGTCCCACGTTGTCCAACGTTGTCCAACGATGTCCAACGGTGTCCCACGTTGTCCCACGTTGTCCCACGTTGTCCCACGTTGTCCCACGTTGTTCCATGGTTTCCCACGTTGTCCCACGTTGTCCCACGTTGTCCCACGGTGTCCAACGGTGTCCAACGATGTCCAACGGTGTCCAACGGTGTCCCACGATGTCCACCGATGTCCAACGGTGTCCAACGGTGTCCAACGGTGTCCAACGATGTCCAACGATGTCCAACGATGTCCCACGTTGTCCCACGTTGTCCCACGTTGTCCCACGATGTCCCACGTTGTCCCACGTTGTCCCACGTTGTCCCACGTTGTCCCACGTTGTCCCACGTTGTCCCACGTTGTCCCACGTTGTCCCACGTTGTCCCACGTTGTCCCACGGTGTCCAACGATGTCCAACGGTGTCCAACGATGTCCAACGGTGTCCCACGTTGTCCCACGGTGTCCCACGGTGTCCAACGGTGTCCAACGGTGTCCCACGGTGTCCAACGGTGTCCCACGTTGTCCCACGTTGTCCCACGTTGTCCCACGTTGTCCCACGTTGTCCCACGTTGTCCAACGATGTCCAACGGTGTCCCACGTTGTCCCACGTTGTCCCACGTTGTCCCACGATGTCCCACGTTGTTCCATGGTTTCCCACGTTGTCCCGCGTTGTCCCACGTTGTCCCACGGTGTCCAACGATGTCCAACGGTGTCCAACGATGTCCAACGTTGTCCCACGTTGTCCCACGTTGTCCCACGGTGTCCAACGATGTCCAACGGTGTCCAACGGTGTCCAACGATGTCCAACGATGTCCAACGATGTCCAACGATGTCCAACGGTGTCCAACGATGTCCAACGATGTCCAACGGTGTCCCACGTTGTCCCACGTTGTCCCACGTTGTCCCACGTTGTCCCACGGTGTCCAACGATGTCCAACGGTGTCCAACGATGTCCAACGGTGTCCCACGATGTCCAACGATGTCCAACGATGTCCAGCGGTGTCCAACGGTGTCCCACGTTGTCCCACGTTGTCCCACGTTGTCCCACGGTGTCCAACGATGTCCAACGGTGTCCAACGTTGTCCAACGATGTCCAACGGTGTCCCACGATGTCCAACGATGTCCAACAATGTCCAACGGTGTCCAACGGTGTCCCACGATGTCCCACGTTGTCCCACGTTGTCCCACGGTGTCCAACGATGCCCCACGGTGTCCCACGTTGTCCCACGTTGTCCCACGTTGTCCCACGTTGTCCCACGTTGTCCCACGTTGTCCCACGTTGTCCCACGTTGTCCCACGTTGTCCCACGTTGTCCCACGTTGTCCCACGTTGTCCCACGTTGTCCCACGTTGTCCCACGTTGTCCCACGTTGTCCCACGTTGTCCCACGTTGTCCCACGTTGTCCCACGTTGTCCCACGTTGTCCCACGTTGTTCCATGGTTTCCCACGTTGTCCCACGTTGTCCCACGTTGTCCCACGGTGTGCAACGATGTCCAACGGTGTCCCACGTGGTCCCACGTTGTCCCACGTTGTCCCACGTTGTCCCACGTTGTCCCACGTTGTCCCACGTTGTCCCACGTTGTCCCACGTTGTCCCACGTTGTCCAACGGTGTCCCACGGTGTCCAACGGTGTCCCACGTTGTCCCACGTTGTCCCACGTTGTCCCACCTTGTCCCACGATGTCCCACGTTGTCCAACGATGTCCAACGGTGTCCCACGTTGTCCCACGTTGTCCCACGTTGTCCCACGGTGTCCAACGGTGTCCAACGATGTCCAACGGTGTCCAACGGTGTCCCACGTTGTCCCACGTTGTCCCACGGTGTCCAACGATGTCCAACGGTGTCCCACGTTGTCCCACGTTGTCCCACGTTGTCCCACGTTGTCCCACGTTGTTCCATGGTTTCCCACGTTGTCCCACGTTGTCCCACGTTGTCCCACGGTGTGCAACGATGTCCAACGGTGTCCAACGGTGTCCCACGGTGTCCAACGGTGTCCCACGTTGTCCCACGTTGTCCCACGTTGTCCCACGTTGTCCCACGTTGTCCAACGGTGTCCCACGGTGTCCAACGGTGTCCCACGTTGTCCCACGTTGTCCCACGTTGTCCCACGTTGTCCCACGTGGTCCCACGTTGTCCCACGTTGTCCCACGTTGTCCCACGTTGTCCCACGTTGTCCCACGTTGTCCCACGTTGTCCCACGTTGTCCCACGTTGTCCCACGTTGTCCCACGTTGTCCCACGGTGTCCAACGGTGTCCAACGGTGTCCAACGGTGTCCAACGATGTCCAACGGTGTCCAACGGTGTCCCACGGTGTCCAACGGTGTCCAACGGTGTCCCACGGTGTCCAACGGTGTCCCACGTTGTCCCACGTTGTCCCACGTTGTCCCACGGTGTCCCACGTTGTCCCACGTTGTCCCACGTTGTCCCACGTTGTCCCACGTTGTCCCACGTTGTCCCACGGTGTCCAACGATGTCCAACGGTGTCCAACGGTGTCCCACGGTGTCCAACGGTGTCCCACGTTGTCCCACGTTGTCCCACGTTGTCCCACGTTGTCCCACGTTGTCCAACGTTGTCCAACGATGTCCAACGGTGTCCCACGTTGTCCCACGTTGTCCCACGTTGTCCCACGTTGTCCCACGTTGTTCCATGGTTTCCCACGTTGTCCCACGTTGTCCCACGTTGTCCCACGGTGTCCAACGGTGTCCAACGATGTCCAACGGTGTCCAACGGTGTCCCACGATGTCCACCGATGTCCAACGGTGTCCAACGGTGTCCAACGGTGTCCAACGATGTCCAACGATGTCCAACGATGTCCCACGTTGTCCCACGTTGTCCCACGTTGTCCCACGATGTCCCACGTTGTCCCACGTTGTCCCACGTTGTCCCACGTTGTCCCACGTTGTCCCACGTTGTCCCACGTTGTCCCACGTTGTCCCACGTTGTCCCACGTTGTCCCACGGTGTCCAACGATGTCCAACGGTGTCCAACGATGTCCAACGGTGTCCCACGTTGTCCCACGGTGTCCAACGATGTCCAACGGTGTCCAACGGTGTCCCACGGTGTCCAACGGTGTCCCACGTTGTCCCACGTTGTCCCACGTTGTCCCACGTTGTCCCACGTTGTCCCACGTTGTCCAACGATGTCCAACGGTGTCCCACGTTGTCCCACGTTGTCCCACGTTGTCCCACGATGTCCCACGTTGTTCCATGGTTTCCCACGTTGTCCCGCGTTGTCCCACGTTGTCCCACGGTGTCCAACGATGTCCAACGGTGTCCAACGATGTCCAACGTTGTCCCACGTTGTCCCACGTTGTCCCACGGTGTCCAACGATGTCCAACGGTGTCCAACGGTGTCCAACGATGTCCAACGATGTCCAACGATGTCCAACGATGTCCAACGGTGTCCAACGATGTCCAACGATGTCCAACGGTGTCCCACGTTGTCCCACGTTGTCCCACGTTGTCCCACGTTGTCCCACGGTGTCCAACGATGTCCAACGGTGTCCAACGATGTCCAACGGTGTCCCACGATGTCCAACGATGTCCAACGATGTCCAGCGGTGTCCAACGGTGTCCCACGTTGTCCCACGTTGTCCCACGTTGTCCCACGGTGTCCAACGATGTCCAACGGTGTCCAACGGTGTCCCACGATGTCCAACGGTGTCCCACGATGTCCAACGATGTCCAACAATGTCCAACGGTGTCCAACGGTGTCCCACGATGTCCCACGTTGTCCCACGTTGTCCCACGGTGTCCAACGATGCCCAACGGTGTCCCACGTTGTCCCACGTTGTCCCACGTTGTCCCACGTTGTCCCACGTTGTCCCACGTTGTCCCACGTTGTCCCACGTTGTCCCACGTTGTCCCACGTTGTCCCACGTTGTCCCACGTTGTCCCACGTTGTCCCACGTTGTCCCACGTTGTCCCACGTTGTCCCACGTTGTTCCATGGTTTCCCACGTTGTCCCACGTTGTCCCACGTTGTCCCACGGTGTGCAACGATGTCCAACGGTGTCCCACGTGGTCCCACGTTGTCCCACGTTGTCCCACGTTGTCCCACGTTGTCCCACGTTGTCCCACGTTGTCCCACGTTGTCCCACGTTGTCCCACGTTGTCCAACGGTGTCCCACGGTGTCCAACGGTGTCCCACGTTGTCCCACGTTGTCCCACGTTGTCCCACCTTGTCCCACGATGTCCCACGTTGTCCAACGATGTCCAACGGTGTCCCACGTTGTCCCACGTTGTCCCACGTTGTCCCACGGTGTCCAACGGTGTCCAACGATGTCCAACGGTGTCCAACGGTGTCCCACGTTGTCCCACGTTGTCCCACGGTGTCCAACGATGTCCCACGGTGTCCCACGTTGTCCCACGTTGTCCCACGTTGTCCCACGTTGTCCCACGTTGTTCCATGGTTTCCCACGTTGTCCCACGTTGTCCCACGTTGTCCCACGGTGTGCAACGATGTCCAACGGTGTCCAACGGTGTCCCACGGTGTCCAACGGTGTCCCACGTTGTCCCACGTTGTCCCACGTTGTCCCACGTTGTCCCACGTTGTCCAACGGTGTCCCACGGTGTCCAACGGTGTCCCACGTTGTCCCACGTTGTCCCACGTTGTCCCACGTTGTCCCACGTTGTCCCACGTTGTCCCACGTTGTCCCACGTTGTCCCACGTTGTCCCACGTTGTCCCACGTTGTCCAACGGTGTCCCACGGTGTCCAACGGTGTCCCACGTTGTCCCACGTTGTCCCACGTTGTCCCACGGTGTCCAACGATGTCCAACGGTGTCCAACGGTGTCCCACGTTGTCCCACGTTGTCCCACGTTGTCCCACGTTGTCCCACGTTGTCCCACGTTGTCCCACGTTGTCCCACGTTGTCCAACGGTGTCCCACGTTGTCCCACGTTGTCCCACGTTGTCCCACGTTGTCCCACGTTGTTCCATGGTTTCCCACGTTGTCCCACGTTGTCCCACGTTGTCCCACGGTGTCCAACGATGTCCAACGGTGTCCAACGGTGTCCCACGGTGTCCAACGGTGTCCCACGTTGTCCCACGTTGTCCCACGTTGTCCCACGTTGTCCCACGTTGTCCAACGGTGTCCCACGGTGTCCAACGGTGTCCCACGTTGTCCCACGTTGTCCCACGTTGTCCCACGTTGTCCCACGTTGTCCCACGTTGTCCCACGGTGTCCAACGGTGTCCAACGATGTCCAACGGTGTCCAACGGTGTCCCACGATGTCCACCGATGTCCAACGGTGTCCAACGGTGTCCAACGGTGTCCAACGGTGTCCAACGATGTCCAACGATGTCCAACGATGTCCCACGTTGTCCCACGTTGTCCCACGTTGTCCCACGATGTCCCACGTTGTCCCACGTTGTCCCACGTTGTCCCACGTTGTCCCACGTTGTCCCACGTTGTCCCACGTTGTCCCACGTTGTCTCACGTTGTCCCACGTTGTCCCACGGTGTCCAACGATGTCCAACGGTGTCCAACGATGTCCAACGGTGTCCCACGATGTCCAACGATGTCCAACGATGTCCAACGGTGTCCAACGGTGTCCCACGTTGTCCCACGTTGTCCCACGTTGTCCCACGGTGTCCAACGATGTCCAACGGTGTCCCACGTTGTCCAACGGTGTCCCACGTTGTCCCACGTTGTCCCACGTTGTCCCACGTTGTCCCACGTTGTCCCACGTTGTCCCACGTTGTCCCACGTTGTCCCACGTTGTCCCACGTTGTCCCACGTTGTCCCACGTTGTCCCACGTTGTCCCACGTTGTCCCACGGTGTCCCACGGTGTCCAACGATGTCCAACGGTGTCCAACGGTGTCCCACGGTGTCCAACGGTGTCCCACGTTGTCCCACGTTGTCCCACGTTGTCCCACGTTGTCCCACGTTGTCCAACGATGTCCAACGGTGTCCCACGTTGTCCAACGTTGTCCCACGTTGTCCCACGTTGTCCCACGTTGTTCCATGGTTTCCCACGTTGTCCCACGTTGTCCCACGTTGTCCCACGGTGTCCAACGATGTCCAACGGTGTCCAACGGTGTCCAACGATGTCCAACGATGTCCAACGATGTCCAACGGTGTCCAACGATGTCCAACGATGTCCAACGGTGTCCCACGATGTCCAACGATGTCCAACGATGTCCAACGGTGTCCAACGATGTCCAACGGTGTCCAACGATGTCCAACGATGTCCAACGGTGTCCAACGATGTCCAACGATGTCCAACGGTGTCCCACGATGTCCAACGATGTCCAACAATGTCCAACGGTGTTCAACGGTGTCCCACGTTGTCCCACGTTGTCCCACGTTGTCCCACGTTGTCCCACGATGTCCCACGTTGTCCCACGTTGTCCCACGTTGTCCCACGTTGTCCCACGTTGTCCCACGTTGTCCCACGTTGTCCCACGTTGTCCCACGTTGTCCCACGTTGTCCCACGGTGTCCAACGATGTCCCACGTTGTCCCACGTTGTCCCACATTGTCCCACGTTGTCCCACGGTGTCCACCGGTGTCCAACGGTGTCCAACGGTGTCCAACGATGTCCAACGGTGTCCAACGGTGTCCCACGGTGTCCAACGGTGTCCAACGGTGTCCCACGGTGTCCAACGGTGTCCCACGTTGTCCCACGTTGTCCCACGTTGTCCCACGTTGTCCCACGATGTCCCACGTTGTCCAACGATGTCCAACGGTGTCCCACGTTGTCCCACGTTGTCCTACGTTGCCCCACGTTGTCCCACGTTGTCCCACGTTGTCCCACGTTGTCCCACGGTGTCCAACGGTGTCCAACGATGTCCAACGGTGTCCAACGGTGTCCCACGTTGTCCCACGTTGTCCCACTGTGTCCAACGATGTCCAACGGTGTCCCACGTTGTCCCACGTTGTCCCACGTTGTCCCACGTTGTCCCACGTTGTTCCATGGTTTCCCACGTTGTCCCACGTTGTCCCACGTTGTCCCACGGTGTGCAACGATGTCCAACGGTGTCCAACGGTGTCCCACGGTGTCCAACGGTGTCCCACGTTGTCCCACGTTGTCCCACGTTGTCCCACGTTGTCCCACGTTGTCCAACGGTGTCCCACGGTGTCCAACGGTGTCCCACGTTGTCCCACGTTGTCCCACGTTGTCCCACGTTGTCCCACGTTGTCCCACGTTGTCCCACGTTGTCCCACGTTGTCCCACGTTGTCCAACGGTGTCCCACGGTGTCCAACGGTGTCCCACGTTGTCCCACGTTGTCCCACGTTGTCCCACGGTGTCCAACGATGTCCAACGGTGTCCCACGGTGTCCAACGGTGTCCCACGTTGTCCCACGTTGTCCCACGGTGTGCAACGATGTCCAACGGTGTCCAACGGTGTCCCACGGTGTCCAACGGTGTCCCACGTTGTCCCACGTTGTCCCACGTTGTCCCACGTTGTCCCACGTTGTCCAACGGTGTCCCACGGTGTCCAACGATGTCCAACGGTGTCCAACGATGTCCAACGGTGTCCCACGATGTCCAACGATGTCCAACGATGTCCAACGGTGTCCAACGGTGTCCCACGTTGTCCCACGTTGTCCCACGTTGTCCCACGGTGTCCAACGATGTCCAACGGTGTCCCACGTTGTCCAACGGTGTCCCACGTTGTCCCACGTTGTCCGACGTTGTCCCACGTTGTCCCACGTTGTCCCACGATGTCCCACGTTGTCCCACGTTGTCCCACGTTGTCCCACGTTGTCCCACGTTGTCCCACGTTGTCCCACGTTGTCCCACGTTGTCCCACGTTGTCCCACGGTGTCCAACGATGTCCAACGGTGTCCAACGGTGTCCCACGGTGTCCAACGGTGTCCCACGTTGTCCCACGTTGTCCCACGTTGTCCCACGTTGTCCCACGTTGTCCAACGATGTCCAACGGTGTCCCACGTTGTCCCACGTTGTCCCACGTTGTCCCACGTTGTCCCACGTTGTTCCATGGTTTCCCACGTTGTCCCACGTTGTCCCACGTTGTCCCACGGTGTCCAACGATGTCCAACGGTGTCCAACGGTGTCCAACGATGTCCAACGATGTCCAACGATGTCCAACGGTGTCCAACGATGTCCAACGATGTCCAACGGTGTCCCACGATGTCCAACGATGTCCAACGATGTCCAACGGTGTCCAACGATGTCCAACGGTGTCCAACGGTGTCCAACGGTGTCCAACGATGTCCAACGATGTCCAACGATGTCCAACGATGTCCAACGGTGTCCGACGATGTCCAACGATGTCCAACGGTGTCCCACGTTGTCCCACGTTGTCCCACGTTGTCCCACGTTGTCCCACGTTGTCCCACGGTGTCCAACGATGTCCAACGGTGTCCAACGATGTCCAACGGTGTCCCACGATGTCCAACGATGTCCAACGATGTCCAACGGTGTCCAACGGTGTCCCACGTTGTCCCACGTTGTCCCACGTTGTCCCACGGTGTCCAACGATGTCCAACGGTGTCCAACGATGTCCAACGATGTCCAACGGTGTCCCACGATGTCCAACGATGTCCAACAATGTCCAACGGTGTTCAACGGTGTCCCACGTTGTCCCACGTTGTCCCACGTTGTCCCACGTTGTCCCACGTTGTCCCACGTTGTCCCACGTTGTCCCACGTTGTCCCACGGTGTCCAACGATGTCCAACGGTGTCCAACGATGTCCAACGGTGTCCCACGATGTCCAACGATGTCCAACGATGTCCAACGGTGTCCAACGGTGTCCCACGTTGTCCCACGTTGTCCCACGTTGTCCCACGGTGTCCAACGATGTCCAACGGTGTCCCACGTTGTCCAACGGTGTCCCACGTTGTCCCACGTTGTCCCACGTTGTCCCACGTTGTCCCACGTTGTCCCACGATGTCCCACGTTGTCCCACGTTGTCCCACGTTGTCCCACGTTGTCCCACGTTGTCCCACGTTGTCCCACGTTGTCCCACGTTGTCCCACGTTGTCCCACGGTGTCCAACGATGTCCAACGGTGTCCAACGGTGTCCCACGGTGTCCAACGGTGTCCCACGTTGTCCCACGTTGTCCCACGTTGTCCCACGTTGTCCCACGTTGTCCCACGTTGTCCAACGATGTCCAACGGTGTCCCACGTTGTCCCACGTTGTCCCACGTTGTCCCACGTTGTCCCACGTTGTTCCATGGTTTCCCACGTTGTCCCACGTTGTCCCACGTTGTCCCACGGTGTCCAACGATGTCCAACGGTGTCCAACGGTGTCCAACGATGTCCAACGATGTCCAACGATGTCCAACGGTGTCCAACGATGTCCAACGATGTCCAACGGTGTCCCACGATGTCCAACGATGTCCAACGATGTCCAACGGTGTCCAACGATGTCCAACGGTGTCCAACGATGTCCAACGGTGTCCAACGGTGTCCAACGGTGTCCAACGATGTCCAACGATGTCCAACGATGTCCAACGATGTCCAACGGTGTCCGACGATGTCCAACGATGTCCAACGGTGTCCCACGTTGTCCCACGTTGTCCCACGTTGTCCCACGTTGTCCCACGGTGTCCAACGATGTCCAACGGTGTCCAACGATGTCCAACGGTGTCCCACGATGTCCAACGATGTCCAACGATGTCCAACGGTGTCCAACGGTGTCCCACGTTGTCCCACGTTGTCCCACGTTGTCCCACGGTGTCCAACGATGTCCAACGGTGTCCAACGATGTCCAACGATGTCCAACGGTGTCCCACGATGTCCAACGATGTCCAACAATGTCCAACGGTGTTCAACGGTGTCCCACGTTGTCCCACGTTGTCCCACGTTGTCCCACGGTGTCCAACGATGCCCAACGGTGTCCCACGTTGTCCCACGTTGTCCCACGTTGTCCCACGTTGTCCCACGTTGTCCCACGTTGTCCCACGTTGTCCCACGTTGTCCCACGTTGTCCCACGTTGTCCCACGTTGTCCCACGTTGTCCCACGGTGTCCAACGATGTCCAACGGTGTCCCACGTTGTCCCACGTTGTCCCACGTTGTCCCACGTTGTCCCACGTTGTCCCACGTTGTCCCACGTTGTCCCACGTTGTCCCACGTTGTCCCACGTTGTCCCACGTTGTCCCACGTTGTCCCACGGTGTCCAACGATGCCCAACGGTGTCCCACGTTGTCCCACGTTGTCCCACGTTGTCCCACGTTGTCCCACGTTGTCCCACGTTGTCCCACGTTGTCCCACGATGTCCAACGGTGTCCAACGGTGTCCCACGTTGTCCCACGTTGTCCCACGGTGTCCAACGATGTCCAACGGTGTCCCACGTTGTCCCACGTTGTCCCACGTTGTCCCACGTTGTCCCACGTTGTTCCATGGTTTCCCACGTTGTCCCACGTTGTCCCACGTTGTCCCACGGTGTCCAACGATGTCCAACGGTGTCCAACGGTGTCCCACGGTGTCCAACGGTGTCCCACGTTGTCCCACGTTGTCCCACGTTGTCCCACGTTGTCCCACGTTGTCCAACGGTGTCCCACGGTGTCCAACGGTGTCCCACGTTGTCCCACGTTGTCCCACGTTGTCCCACGTTGTCCCACGGTGTCCAACGGTGTCCCACGTTGTCCCACGTTGTCCCACGGTGTCCAACGATGTCCAACGGTGTCCCACGTTGTCCCACGTTGTCCCACGTTGTCCCACGTTGTCCCACGTTGTTCCATGGTTTCCCACGTTGTCCCACGTTGTCCCACGTTGTCCCACGGTGTGCAACGATGTCCAACGGTGTCCAACGGTGTCCCACGGTGTCCAACGGTGTCCCACGTTGTCCCACGTTGTCCCACGTTGTCCCACGTTGTCCCACGTTGTCCAACGGTGTCCCACGGTGTCCAACGGTGTCCCACGTTGTCCCACGTTGTCCCACGTTGTCCCACGTTGTCCCACGTTGTCCCACGTTGTCCCACGTTGTCCCACGTTGTCCCACGTTGTCCAACGGTGTCCCACGGTGTCCAACGGTGTCCCACGTTGTCCCACGTTGTCCCACGTTGTCCCACGGTGTCCAACGATGTCCAACGGTGTCCCACGTTGTCCAACGGTGTCCCACGGTGTCCAACGGTGTCCCACCTTGTCCCACGTTGTCCCACGTTGTCCCACGGTGTCCAACGATGTCCAACGGTGTCCCACGTTGTCCCACGTTGTCCCACGTGGTCCCACGTTGTCCCACGTTGTCCCACGTTGTCCCACGTTGTCCCACGTTGTCCCACGTTGTCCCACGTTGTCCCACGTTGTCCCACGTTGTCCCACGTTGTCCCACATTGTCCCACGTTGTCCAACGGTGTCCAACGATGTCCAACGGTGTCCAACGGTGTCCCACGTTGTCCCACGTTGTCCCACGGTGTCCAACGATGTCCAACGGTGTCCCACGTTGTCCCACGTTGTCCCACGTTGTCCCACGTTGTCCCACGTTGTTCCATGGTTTCCCACGTTGTCCCACGTTGTCCCACGTTGTCCCACGGTGTGCAACGATGTCCAACGGTGTCCAACGGTGTCCCACGGTGTCCAACGGTGTCCCACGTTGTCCCACGTTGTCCCACGTTGTCCCACGTTGTCCCACGTTGTCCAACGGTGTCCCACGGTGTCCAACGGTGTCCCACGTTGTCCCACGTTGTCCCACGTTGTCCCACGTTGTCCCACGGTGTCCAACGGTGTCCCACGTTGTCCCACGTTGTCCCACGGTGTCCAACGATGTCCAACGGTGTCCCACGTTGTCCCACGTTGTCCCACGTTGTCCCACGTTGTCCCACGTTGTTCCATGGTTTCCCACGTTGTCCCACGTTGTCCCACGTTGTCCCACGGTGTGCAACGATGTCCAACGGTGTCCAACGGTGTCCCACGGTGTCCAACGGTGTCCCACGTTGTCCCACGTTGTCCCACGTTGTCCCACGTTGTCCCACGTTGTCCAACGGTGTCCCACGGTGTCCAACGGTGTCCCACGTTGTCCCACGTTGTCCCACGTTGTCCCACGTTGTCCCACGTTGTCCCACGTTGTCCCACGTTGTCCCACGTTGTCCCACGTTGTCCAACGGTGTCCCACGGTGTCCAACGGTGTCCCACGTTGTCCCACGTTGTCCCACGTTGTCCCACGGTGTCCAACGATGTCCAACGGTGTCCCACGTTGTCCAACGGTGTCCCACGGTGTCCAACGGTGTCCCACGTTGTCCCACGTTGTCCCACGTTGTCCCACGGTGTCCAACGATGTCCAACGGTGTCCCACGTTGTCCAACGGTGTCCCACGTTGTCCCACGTTGTCCCACGTTGTCCCACGTTGTCCCACGTTGTCCCACGATGTCCCACGTTGTCCCACGTTGTCCCACGTTGTCCCACGTTGTCCCACGTTGTCCCACGTTGTCCCACGTTGTCCCACGTTGTCCCACGTTGTCCCACGTTGTCCCACGTTGTCCCACGGTGTCCAACGATGTCCAACGGTGTCCAACGGTGTCCCACGGTGTCCAACGGTGTCCCACGTTGTCCCACGTTGTCCCATGTTGTCCCACGTTGTCCCACGTTGTCCAACGATGTCCAACGGTGTCCCACGTTGTCCCACGTTGTCCCACGTTGTCCCACGTTGTCCCACGTTGTTCCATGGTTTCCCACGTTGTCCCACGTTGTCCCACGTTGTCCCACGGTGTCCAACGATGTCCAACGGTGTCCAACGGTGTCCAACGATGTCCAACGATGTCCAACGTTGTCCAACGGTGTCCAACGATGTCCAACGATGTCCAACGGTGTCCCACGATGTCCAACGATGTCCAACGATGTCCAACGGTGTCCAACGATGTCCAACGGTGTCCAACGATGTCCAACGGTGTCCAACGGTGTCCAACGGTGTCCAACGATGTCCAACGATGTCCAACGATATCCAACGATGTCCAACGGTGTCCGACGATGTCCAACGATGTCCAACGGTGTCCCACGTTGTCCCACGTTGTCCCACGTTGTCCCACGTTGTCCCACGGTGTCCAACGATGTCCAACGGTGTCCAACGATGTCCAACGGTGTCCCACGATGTCCAACGATGTCCAACGATGTCCAACGGTGTCCAACGGTGTCCCACGTTGTCACACGTTGTCCCACGTTGTCCCACGGTGTCCAACGATGTCCAACGGTGTCCAACGATGTCCAACGATGTCCAACGGTGTCCCACGATGTCCAACGATGTCCAACAATGTCCAACGGTGTTCAACGGTGTCCCACGTTGTCCCACGTTGTCCCACGTTGTCCCACGGTGTCCAACGATGCCCAACGGTGTCCCACGTTGTCCCACGTTGTCCCACGTTGTCCCACGTTGTCCCACGTTGTCCCACGTTGTCCCACGTTGTCCCACGTTGTCCCACGTTGTCCCACGTTGTCCCACGTTGTCCCACGTTGTCCCACGGTGTCCAACGATGCCCAACGGTGTCCCACGTTGTCCCACGTTGTCCCACGTTGTCCCACGTTGTCCCACGTTGTCCCACGTTGTCCCACGTTGTCCCACGTGGTCCCACGTTGTCCCACGTTGTCCCACGTTGTCCCACGTTGTCCCACGTTGTCCCACGTTGTCCCACGTTGTCCCACGTTGTCCCACGTTGTCCCACGTTGTCCAACGTTGTCCCACGTTGTCCCACGGTGTCCACCGGTGTCCAACGGTGTCCAACGGTGTCCAACGATGTCCAACGGTGTCCAACGGTGTCCCACGGTGTCCAACGGTGTCCAACGGTGTCCCACGGTGTCCAACGGTGTCCCACGTTGTCCCACGTTGTCCCACGTTGTCCCACGTTGTCCCACGTTGTCCCACGTTGTCCCACGTTGTCCCACGTTGTCCCACGGTGTCCAACGATGCCCAACGGTGTCCCACGTTGTCCCACGTTGTCCCACGTTGTCCCACGTTGTCCCACGGTGTCCAACGATGCCCAACGGTGTCCCACGTTGTCCCACGTTGTCCCACGTTGTCCCACGTTGTCCCACGTTGTCCCACGTTGTCCCACGTTGTCCCACGTTGTCCCACGGTGTCCAACGATGCCCAACGGTGTCCCACGTTGTCCCACGTTGTCCCACGTTGTCCCACGTTGTCCCACGTTGTCCCACGTTGTCCCACGTTGTCCCACGTGGTCCCACGTTGTCCCACGTTGTCCCACGTTGTCCCACGTTGTCCCACGTTGTCCCACGTTGTCCCACGTTGTCCCACGTTGTCCCACGTTGTCCCACGTTGTCCCACGTTGTCCCACGTTGTCCCACGGTGTCCACCGGTGTCCAACGGTGTCCAACGGTGTCCAACGATGTCCAACGGTGTCCAACGGTGTCCCACGGTGTCCAACGGTGTCCAACGGTGTCCCACGGTGTCCAACGGTGTCCCACGTTGTCCCACGTTGTCCCACGTTGTCCCACGATGTCCCACGTTGTCCAACGATGTCCAACGGTGTCCCACGTTGTCCCACGTTGTCCTACGTTGTCCCACGTTGTCCCACGTTGTCCCACGTTGTCCCACGTTGTCCCACGGTGTCCAACGATGCCCAACGGTGTCCCACGTTGTCCCACGTTGTCCCACGTTGTCCCACGTTGTCCCACGTTGTCCCACGTTGTCCCACGTTGTCCCACGTTGTCCCACGTTGTCCCACGTTGTCCCACGTTGTCCCACGTTGTCCCACGTTGTCCCACGGTGTCCAACGATGCCCAACGGTGTCCCACGTTGTCCCACGTTGTCCCACGTTGTCCCACGTTGTCCCACGTTGTCCCACGTTGTCCCACGTTGTCCCACGTTGTCCCACGTTGTCCAACGGTGTCCCACGGTGTCCAACGGTGTCCCACGTTGTCCCACGTTGTCCCACGTTGTCCCACGTTGTCCCACGTTGTCCCACGTTGTCCCACGTTGTCCCACGATGTCCCACGTTGTCCAACGATGTCCAACGGTGTCCCACGTTGTCCCACGTTGTCCTACGTTGTCCCACGTTGTCCCACGTTGTCCCACGTTGTCCCACGTTGTCCCACGGTGTCCAACGGTGTCCAACGATGTCCAACGGTGTCCAACGGTGTCCCACGTTGTCCCACGTTGTCCAACGGTGTCCAACGGTGTCCCACGGTGTCCAACGGTGTCCCACGTTGTCCCACGTTGTCCCACGTTGTCCCACGTTGTCCCACGTTGTCCAACGGTGTGCCACGGTGTCCAACGGTGTCCCACGTTGTCCCACGTTGTCCCACGTTGTCCCACGTTGTCCCACGGTGTCCAACGGTGTCCAACGATGTCCAACGGTGTCCAACGGTGTCCCACGTTGTCCCACGTTGTCCAACGGTGTCCAACGGTGTCCCACGTTGTCCCACGTTGTCCCACGTTGTCCCACGTTGTCCCACGTTGTCCAACGGTGTCCCACGGTGTCCAACGGTGTCCCACGTTGTCCCACGTTGTCCCACGTTGTCCCACGTTGTCCCACGTTGTCCCACGTTGTCCCACGTTGTCCCACGTTGTCCCACGTTGTCCAACGGTGTCCCACGGTGTCCAACGGTGTCCCACGTTGTCCCACGTTGTCCCACGTTGTCCCACGGTGTCCAACGATGTCCCACGGTGTCCCACGTTGTCCCACGTTGTCCCACGTTGTCCCACGTTGTCCCACGTTGTTCCATGGTTTCCCACGTTGTCCCACGTTGTCCCACGTTGTCCCACGTTGTCCCACGATGTCCCACGTTGTCCCACGTTGTCCCACGTTGTCCCACGTTGTCCCACGTTGTCCCACGTTGTCCCACGGTGTCCAACGATGTCCAACGGTGTCCAACGGTGTCCCACGGTGTCCAACGGTGTCCCACGTTGTCCCACGTTGTCCCACGTTGTCCCACGTTGTCCCACGTTGTCCCACGTTGTCCAACGATGTCCAACGGTGTCCCACGTTGTCCCACGTTGTCCCACGTTGTCCCACGTTGTCCCACGTTGTTCCATGGTTTCCCACGTTGTCCCACGTTGTCCCACGTTGTCCCACGGTGTCCAACGATGTCCAACGGTGTCCAACGGTGTCCCACGGTGTCCAACGGTGTCCCACGTTGTCCCACGGTGTCCAACGGTGTCCAACGATGTCCAACGGTGTCCAACGGTGTCCCACGTTGTCCCACGTTGTCCCACGTTGTCCCACGATGTCCCACGTTGTCCCACGTTGTCCCACGTTGTCCCACGGTGTCCAACGATGTCCAACGGTGTCCCACGTTGTCCCACGTTGTCCAACGGTGTCCAACGGTGTCCCACGTTGTCCCACGTTGTCCCACGTTGTCCGACGTTGTCCCACGATGTCCCACGTTGTCCAACGATGTCCAACGGTGTCCCACGTTGTCCCACGTTGTCCTACGTTGTCCCACGTTGTCCCACGTTGTCCCACGTTGTCCCACGTTGTCCCACGTTGTCCCACGTTGTCCCACGTTGTCCCACGTTGTCCCACGGTGTCCAACGGTGTCCAACGATGTCCAACGGTGTCCAACGGTGTCCCACGTTGTCCGACGTTGTCCCACGTTGTCCCACGTTGTCCCACGGTGTCCAACGATGTCCAACGGTGTCCCACGTTGTCCCACGTTGTCCCACGTTGTCCCACGTTGTCCCACGTTGTCCCACGTTGTCCCACGTTGTCCCACGTTGTCCCACGTTGTCCCACGTTGTCCCACGGTGTCCAACGGTGTCCAACGATGTCCAACGGTGTCCAACGGTGTCCCACGATGTCCACCGATGTCCAACGGTGTCCAACGGTGTCCAACGGTGTCCAACGGTGTCCAACGATGCCCAACGGTGTCCCACGTTGTCCCACGTTGTCCCACGTTGTCCCACGTTGTCCCACGTTGTCCCACGTTGTCCCACGGTGTCCAACGATGTCCAGCGGTGTCCAACGGTGTCCCACGTTGTCCCACGTTGTCCCACGTTGTCCCACGTTGTCCCACGTTGTCCCACGTTGTCCCACGTTGTCCCACGTTGTCCCACGTTGTCCCACGTTGTCCCACGGTGTCCAACGGTGTCCAACGATGTCCAACGGTGTCCAACGGTGTCCCACGTTGTCCCACGTTGTCCCACGTTGTCCCACGGTGTCCAACGATGTCCAACGGTGTCCCACGTTGTCCCACGTTGTCCAACGGTGTCCAACGGTGTCCCACGTTGTCCCACGTTGTCCCACGTTGTCCCACGTTGTCCCACGATGTCCCACGTTGTCCAACGATGTCCAACGATGTCCAACGGTGTCCCACGTTGTCCCACGTTGTCCCACGTTGTCCCACGTTGTCCCACGTTGTTCCATGGTTTCCCACGTTGTCCCACGTTGTCCCACGTTGTCCCACGGTGTCCAACGATGTCCAACGGTGTCCAACGGTGTCCCACGGTGTCCAACGGTGTCCCACGTTGTCCCACGGTGTCCAACGGTGTCCAACGATGTCCAACGGTGTCCAACGGTGTCCCACGTTGTCCCACGTTGTCCCACGTTGTCCCACGATGTCCCACGTTGTCCCACGTTGTCCCACGTTGTCCCACGTTGTCCCACGTTGTCCCACGTTGTCCCACGGTGTCCAACGATGTCCAACGGTGTCCAACGGTGTCCCACGGTGTCCAACGGTGTCCCACGTTGTCGCACGTTGTCCCACGTTGTCCCACGTTGTCCCACGTTGTCCCACGTTGTCCAACGATGTCCAACGGTGTCCCACGTTGTCCCACGTTGTCCCACGTTGTCCCACGTTGTCCCACGTTGTTCCATGGTTTCCCACGTTGTCCCACGTTGTCCCACGTTGTCCCACGGTGTCCAACGATGTCCAACGGTGTCCAACGATGTCCAACGGTGTCCAACGGTGTCCAACGGTGTCCAACGATGTCCAACGATGTCCAACGATGTCCAACGATGTCCAACGGTGTCCAACGATGTCCAACGATGTCCAACGGTGTCCCACGATGTCCAACGATGTCCAACGATGTCCAACGGTGTCCAACGATGTCCAACGCTGTCCAACGATGTCCAACGATGTCCAACGGTGTCCCACGATGTCCAACGATGTCCAACGATGTCCAACGGTGTCCAACGGTGTCCCACGTTGTCCCACGTTGTCCCACGTTGTCCCACGGTGTCCAACGATGTCCAACGGTGTCCCACGTTGTCCAACGGTGTCCCACGTTGTCCAACGGTGTCCCACGTTGTCCCACGTTGTCCCACGTTGTCCCACGATGTCCCACGTTGTCCCACGTTGTTCCACGTTGTCCCACGTTGTCCCACGTTGTCCCACGTTGTCCCACGGTGTCCAACGATGTCCAGCGGTGTCCAACGGTGTCCCACGTTGTCCAACGATGTCCAACGATGTCCAACGATGTCCAACGGTGTCCAACGATGTCCAACGATGTCCAACGGTGTCCCACGTTGTCCCACGGTGTCCAACGATGTCCAACGGTGTCCAACGATGCCCAACGGTGTCCCACGTTGTCCCACGTTGTCCCACGGTGTCCAACCGTGTCCAACGATGTCCAACGGTGTCCAACGGTGTCCCACGATGTCCACCGATGTCCAACGGTGTCCAACGGTGTCCAACAGTGTCCAACGGTGTCCAACGATGTCCAACGATGTCCAACGGTGTCCAACGATGTCCAACGATGTCCAACGGTGTCCCACGATGTCCAACGATGTCCAACGATGTCCAACGGTGTCCAACGGTGTCCCACGTTGTCCCACGTTGTCCCACGTTGTCCCACGGTGTCCAACGGTGTCCAACGATGTCCAACGGTGTCCCACGTTGTCCAACGGTGTCCCACGTTGTCCCACGTTGTCCCACGTTGTCCCACGATGTCCCACGTTGTCCCACGTTGTCCCACGTTGTCCCACGTTGTCCCACGTTGTCCCACGTTGTCCCACGTTGTCCCACGTTGTCCCACGTTGTCCCACGTTGTCCCACGTTGTCCCACGGTGTCCAACGGTGTCCAACGGTATCCAACGGTGTCCAACGATGTCCAACGATGTCCAACGGTGTCCAACGGTGTCCCACGTTGTCCCACGTTGTCCCACGGTGTCCAACGATGTCCAACGGTGTCCCACGTTGTCCCACGTTGTCCCACGTTGTCCCACGTTGTCCCACGTTGTTCCATGGTTTCCCACGTTGTCCCACGTTGTCCCACGTTGTCCCACGGTGTCCAACGGTGTCCAACGGTGTCCAACGGTGTCCAACGGTGTCCAACGATGTCCAACGATGTCCAACGGTGTCCCACGATGTCCAACGATGTCCAACGATGTCCAACGGTGTCCAACGATGTCCAACGATGTCCAACGGTGTCCCACGATGTCCAACGATGTCCAACGATGTCCAACGGTGTCCAACGATGTCCAACGGTGTCCAACGATGTCCAACGGTGTCCAACGGTGTCCAACGGTGTCCAACGATGTCCAACGATGTCCAACGATATCCAACGATGTCCAACGGTGTCCGACGATGTCCAACGATGTCCAACGGTGTCCCACGTTGTCCCACGTTGTCCCACGTTGTCCCACGTTGTCCCACGGTGTCCAACGATGTCCAACGGTGTCCAACGATGTCCAACGGTGTCCCACGATGTCCAACGATGTCCAACGGTGTCCAACGGTGTCCCACGTTGTCCCACGTTGTCCCACGTTGTCCCACGTTGTCCCACGTTGTCCCACGTTGTCCAACGATGTCCAACGATGTCCAACGGTGTCCGACGATGTCCAACGATGTCCCACGATGTCCCACGTTGTCCCACGTTGTCCCACGTTGTCCCACGTTGTCCCACGTTGTCCCACGTTGTCCCACGGTGTCCAACGGTGTCCAACGTTGTCCAACGGTGTCCAACGGTGTCCCACGATGTCCACCGATGTCCAAACTTGTCCAACGGTGTCCAACGGTGTCCAACGGTGTCCAACGATGTCCAACGATGTCCAACGATGTCCAACGGTGTCCAACGATGTCCAACGATGTCCAACGGTGTCCCACGTTGTCCCACGGTGTCCAACGATGTCCAACGGTGTCCAACGATGCCCAACGGTGTCCCACGTTGTCCCACGTTGTTCCACGTTGTCCCACGTTGTCCCACGTTGTCCCACGTTGTCCCACGGTGTCCAACGATGTCCAGCGGTGTCCAACGGTGTCCCACGTTGTCCAACGATGTCCAACGATGTCCAACGGTGTCCAACGATGTCCAACGATGTCCAACGGTGTCCCACGTTGTCCCACGGTGTCCAACGATGTCCAACGGTGTCCAACGATGCCCAACGGTGTCCCACGTTGTCCCACGTTGTTCCACGTTGTCCCACGTTGTCCCACGTTGTCCCACGTTGTCCCACGTTGTCCCACATTGTCCCACGTTGTCCAACGGTGTCCAACGATGTCCAACGGTGTCCAACGGTGTCCCACGTTGTCCCACGTTGTCCCACGGTGTCCAACGATGTCCAACGGTGTCCCACGTTGTCCCACGTTGTCCCACGTTGTCCCACGTTGTCCCACGTTGTTCCATGGTTTCCCACGTTGTCCCACGTTGTCCCACGTTGTCCCACGGTGTGCAACGATGTCCAACGGTGTCCAACGGTGTCCCACGGTGTCCAACGGTGTCCCACGTTGTCCCACGTTGTCCCACGTTGTCCCACGTTGTCCCACGTTGTCCAACGGTGTCCCACGGTGTCCAACGGTGTCCCACGTTGTCCCACGTTGTCCCACGTTGTCCCACGTTGTCCCACGTTGTCCCACGTTGTCCCACGTTGTCCCACGTTGTCCCACGTTGTCCAACGGTGTCCCACGGTGTCCAACGGTGTCCCACGTTGTCCCACGTTGTCCCACGTTGTCCCACGGTGTCCAACGATGTCCAACGGTGTCCCACGTTGTCCAACGGTGTCCCACGTTGTCCCACGTTGTCCCACGTTGTCCCACGTTGTCCCACGTTGTCCCACGATGTCCCACGTTGTCCCACGTTGTCCCACGTTGTCCCACGTTGTCCCACGTTGTCCCACGTTGTCCCACGTTGTCCCACGTTGTCCCACGTTGTCCCACGTTGTCCCACGTTGTCCCACGGTGTCCAACGATGTCCAACGGTGTCCAACGGTGTCCCACGGTGTCCAACGGTGTCCCACGTTGTCCCACGTTGTCCCACGTTGTCCCACGTTGTCCCACGTTGTCCAACGATGTCCAACGGTGTCCAACGTTGTCCCACGTTGTCCCACGTTGTCCCACGTTGTCCCACGTTGTTCCATGGTTTCCCACGTTGTCCCACGTTGTCCCACGTTGTCCCACGGTGTCCAACGATGTCCAACGGTGTCCAACGGTGTCCAACGATGTCCAACGATGTCCAACGTTGTCCAACGGTGTCCAACGATGTCCAACGATGTCCAACGGTGTCCCACGATGTCCAACGATGTCCAACGATGTCCAACGGTGTCCAACGATGTCCAACGGTGTCCAACGATGTCCAACGGTGTCCAACGGTGTCCAACGGTGTCCAACGATGTCCAACGATGTCCAACGATATCCAACGATGTCCAACGGTGTCCGACGATGTCCAACGATGTCCAACGGTGTCCCACGTTGTCCCACGTTGTCCCACGTTGTCCCACGTTGTCCCACGTTGTCCAACGATGTCCAACGGTGTCCAACGATGTCCAACGGTGTCCCACGATGTCCAACGATGTCCAACGATGTCCAACGGTGTCCAACGGTGTCCCACGTTGTCACACGTTGTCCCACGTTGTCCCACGGTGTCCAACGATGTCCAACGGTGTCCAACGATGTCCAACGATGTCCAACGGTGTCCCACGATGTCCAACGATGTCCAACAATGTCCAACGGTGTTCAACGGTGTCCCACGTTGTCCCACGTTGTCCCACGTTGTCCCACGGTGTCCAACGATGCCCAACGGTGTCCCACGTTGTCCCACGTTGTCCCACGTTGTCCCACGTTGTCCCACGTTGTCCCACGTTGTCCCACGTTGTCCCACGTTGTCCCACGTTGTCCCACGTTGTCCCACGTTGTCCCACGTTGTCCCACGTTGTCCCACGGTGTCCAACAATGCCCAACGGTGTCCCACGTTGTCCCACGTTGTCCCACGTTGTCCCACGTTGTCCCACGTTGTCCCACGTTGTCCCACGTTGTCCCACGTGGTCCCACGTTGTCCCACGTTGTCCCACGTTGTCCCACGTTGTCCCACGTTGTCCCACGTTGTCCCACGTTGTCCCACGTTGTCCCACGTTGTCCCACGTTGTCCCACGTTGTCCCACGTTGTCCCACGGTGTCCACCGGTGTCCAACGGTGTCCAACGGTGTCCAACGATGTCCAACGGTGTCCAACGGTGTCCCACGGTGTCCAACGGTGTCCAACGGTGTCCCACGGTGTCCAACGGTGTCCCACGTTGTCCCACGTTGTCCCACGTTGTCCCACGTTGTCCCACGTTGTCCCACGTTGTCCCACGTTGTCCCACGTTGTCCCACGGTGTCCAACGATGCCCAACGGTGTCCCACGTTGTCCCACGTTGTCCCACGTTGTCCCACGTTGTCCCACGGTGTCCAACGATGCCCAACGGTGTCCCACGTTGTCCCACGTTGTCCCACGTTGTCCCACGTTGTCCCACGTTGTCCCACGTTGTCCCACGTTGTCCCACGTTGTCCCACGGTGTCCAACGATGCCCAACGGTGTCCCACGTTGTCCCACGTTGTCCCACGTTGTCCCACGTTGTCCCACGTTGTCCCACGTTGTCCCACGTTGTCCCACGTGGTCCCACGTTGTCCCACGTTGTCCCACGTTGTCCCACGTTGTCCCACGTTGTCCCACGTTGTCCCACGTTGTCCCACGTTGTCCCACGTTGTCCCACGTTGTCCCACGTTGTCCCACGTTGTCCCACGGTGTCCACCGGTGTCCAACGGTGTCCAACGGTGTCCAACGATGTCCAACGGTGTCCAACGGTGTCCCACGGTGTCCAACGGTGTCCAACGGTGTCCCACGGTGTCCAACGGTGTCCCACGTTGTCCCACGTTGTCCCACGTTGTCCCACGATGTCCCACGTTGTCCAACGATGTCCAACGGTGTCCCACGTTGTCCCACGTTGTCCTACGTTGTCCCACGTTGTCCCACGTTGTCCCACGTTGTCCCACGTTGTCCCACGGTGTCCAACGATGCCCAACGGTGTCCCACGTTGTCCCACGTTGTCCCACGTTGTCCCACGTTGTCCCACGTTGTCCCACGTTGTCCCACGTTGTCCCACGTTGTCCCACGTTGTCCCACGTTGTCCCACGTAGTCCCACGTTGTCCCACGTTGTCCCACGGTGTCCAACGATGCCCAACGGTGTCCCACGTTGTCCCACGTTGTCCCACGTTGTCCCACGTTGTCCCACGTTGTCCCACGTTGTCCCACGTTGTCCCACGTTGTCCCACGTTGTCCAACGGTGTCCCACGGTGTCCAACGGTGTCCCACGTTGTCCCACGTTGTCCCACGTTGTCCCACGTTGTCCCACGTTGTCCCACGTTGTCCCACGTTGTCCCACGATGTCCCACGTTGTCCAACGATGTCCAACGGTGTCCCACGTTGTCCCACGTTGTCCTACGTTGTCCCACGTTGTCCCACGTTGTCCCACGTTGTCCCACGTTGTCCCACGGTGTCCAACGGTGTCCAACGATGTCCAACGGTGTCCAACGGTGTCCCACGTTGTCCCACGTTGTCCAACGGTGTCCAACGGTGTCCCACGGTGTCCAACGGTGTCCCACGTTGTCCCACGTTGTCCCACGTTGTCCCACGTTGTCCCACGTTGTCCAACGGTGTCCCACGTTGTCCAACGGTGTCCCACGTTGTCCCACGTTGTCCCACGTTGTCCCACGTTGTCCCACGGTGTCCAACGGTGTCCAACGATGTCCAACGGTGTCCAACGGTGTCCCACGTTGTCCCACGTTGTCCAACGGTGTCCAACGGTGTCCCACGTTGTCCCACGTTGTCCCACGTTGTCCCACGTTGTCCCACGTTGTCCAACGGTGTCCCACGGTGTCCAACGGTGTCCCACGTTGTCCCACGTTGTCCCACGTTGTCCCACGTTGTCCCACGTTGTCCCACGTTGTCCCACGTTGTCCCACGTTGTCCCACGTTGTCCAACGGTGTCCCACGGTGTCCAACGGTGTCCCACGTTGTCCCACGTTGTCCCACGTTGTCCCACGGTGTCCAACGATGTCCAACGGTGTCCCACGTTGTCCCACGTTGTCCCACGTTGTCCCACGTTGTCCCACGTTGTTCCATGGTTTCCCACGTTGTCCCACGTTGTCCCACGTTGTCCCACGGTGTCCAACGATGTCCAACGGTGTCCAACGGTGTCCCACGGTGTCCAACGGTGTCCCACGTTGTCCCACGGTGTCCAACGGTGTCCAACGATGTCCAACGGTGTCCCACGTTGTCCCACGTTGTCCCACGTTGTCCCACGTTGTCCCACGTTGTCCCACGTTGTCCAACGATGTCCAACGGTGTCCCACGTTGTCCCACGTTGTCCCACGTTGTCCCACGTTGTCCCACGTTGTTCCATGGTTTCCCACGTTGTCCCACGTTGTCCCACGTTGTCCCACGGTGTCCAACGATGTCCAACGGTGTCCAACGGTGTCCAACGATGTCCAACGATGTCCAACGATGTCCAACGGTGTCCAACGATGTCCAACGATGTCCAACGGTGTCCCACGATGTCCAACGATGTCCAACGGTGTCCCACGATGTCCAACGATGTCCAACGGTGTCCCACGTTGTCCCACGTTGTCCCACGTTGTCCCACGTTGTCCCACGGTGTCCAACGATGTCCAACGGTGTCCAACGATGTCCAACGGTGTCCCACGATGTCCAACGATGTCCAACGATGTCCAACGGTGTCCAACGGTGTCCCACGTTGTCCCACGTTGTCCCACGTTGTCCCACGGTGTCCAACGATGTCCAACGGTGTCCAACGATGTCCAACGATGTCCAACGGTGTCCCACGATGTCCAACGATGTCCAACAATGTCCAACGGTGTTCAACGGTGTCCCACGTTGTCCCACGTTGTCCCACGTTGTCCCACGGTGTCCAACGATGCCCAACGGTGTCCCACGTTGTCCCACGTTGTCCCACGTTGTCCCACGTTGTCCCACGTTGTCCCACGTTGTCTCACGTTGTCCCACGTTGTCCCACGTTGTCCCACGTTGTCCCACGTTGTCCCACGTTGTCCCACGGTGTCCAACGATGCCCAACGGTGTCCCACGTTGTCCCACGTTGTCCCACGTTGTCCCACGTTGTCCCACGTTGTCCCACGTTGTCCCACGTTGTCCCACGTTGTCCCACGTGGTCCCACGTTGTCCCACGTTGTCCCACGTTGTCCCACGTTGTCCCACGTTGTCCCACGTTGTCCCACGTTGTCCCACGTTGTCCCACGTTGTCCCACGTTGTCCCACATTGTCCCACGTTGTCCCACGGTGTCCACCGGTGTCCAACGGTGTCCAACGGTGTCCAACGATGTCCAACGGTGTCCAACGGTGTCCCACGGTGTCCAACGGTGTCCAACGGTGTCCCACGGTGTCCAACGGTGTCCCACGTTGTCCCACGTTGTCCCACGTTGTCCCACGTTGTCCCACGATGTCCCACGTTGTCCAACGATGTCCAACGGTGTCCCACGTTGTCCCACGTTGTCCTACGTTGTCCCACGTTGTCCCACGTTGTCCCACGTTGTCCCACGTTGTCCCACGGTGTCCAACGGTGTCCAACGATGTCCAACGGTGTCCAACGGTGTCCCACGTTGTCCCACGTTGTCCCACGGTGTCCAACGATGTCCAACGGTGTCCCACGTTGTCCCACGTTGTCCCACGTTGTCCCACGTTGTCCCACGTTGTCCCACGTTGTTCCATGGTTTCCCACGTTGTCCCACGTTGTCCCACGTTGTCCCACGGTGTGCAACGATGTCCAACGGTGTCCAACGGTGTCCCACGGTGTCCAACGGTGTCCCACGTTGTCCCACGTTGTCCCACGTTGTCCCACGTTGTCCCACGTTGTCCAACGGTGTCCCACGGTGTCCAACGGTGTCCCACGTTGTCCCACGTTGTCCCACGTTGTCCCACGTTGTCCCACGTTGTCCCACGTTGTCCCACGTTGTCCCACGTTGTCCCACGTTGTCCAACGGTGTCCCACGGTGTCCAACGGTGTCCCACGTTGTCCCACGTTGTCCCACGTTGTCCCACGGTGTCCAACGATGTCCAACGGTGTCCCACGTTGTCCAACGGTGTCCCACGTTGTCCCACGTTGTCCCACGTTGTCCCACGTTGTCCCACGTTGTCCCACGATGTCCCACGTTGTCCCACGTTGTCCCACGTTGTCCCACGTTGTCCCACGTTGTCCCACGTTGTCCCACGTTGTCCCACGTTGTCCCACGTTGTCCCACGGTGTCCAACGATGTCCAACGGTGTCCAACGGTGTCCCACGGTGTCCAACGGTGTCCCACGTTGTCCCACGTTGTCCCACGTTGTCCCACGTTGTCCCACGTTGTCCAACGATGTCCAACGGTGTCCCACGTTGTCCCACGTTGTCCCACGTTGTCCCACGTTGTCCCACGTTGTTCCATGGTTTCCCACGTTGTCCCACGTTGTCCCACGTTGTCCCACGGTGTCCAACGATGTCCAACGGTGTCCAACGGTGTCCAACGATGTCCAACGATGTCCAACGATGTCCAACGGTGTCCAACGATGTCCAACGATGTCCAACGGTGTCCCACGATGTCCAACGATGTCCAACGATGTCCAACGGTGTCCAACGATGTCCAACGGTGTCCAACGATGTCCAACGGTGTCCAACGGTGTCCAACGGTGTCCAACGATGTCCAACGATGTCCAACGATATCCAACGATGTCCAACGGTGTCCGACGATGTCCAACGATGTCCAACGGTGTCCCACGTTGTCCCACGTTGTCCCACGTTGTCCCACGTTGTCCCACGGTGTCCAACGATGTCCAACGGTGTCCAACGATGTCCAACGGTGTCCCACGATGTCCAACGATGTCCAACGATGTCCAACGGTGTCCAACGGTGTCCAACGATGTCCAACGGTGTCCAACGGTGTCCAACGGTGTCCAACGATGTCCAACGATGTCCAACGATATCCAACGATGTCCAACGGTGTCCGACGATGTCCAACGATGTCCAACGGTGTCCCACGTTGTACCACGTTGTCCCACGTTGTCCCACGTTGTCCCACGGTGTCCAACGATGTCCAACGGTGTCCAACGATGTCCAACGGTGTCCCACGATGTCCAACGATGTCCAACGATGTCCAACGGTGTCCAACGGTGTCCCACGTTGTCCCACGTTGTCCCACGTTGTCCCACGGTGTCCAACGATGTCCAACGGTGTCCAACGATGTCCAACGATGTCCAACGGTGTCCCACGATGTCCAACGATGTCCAACAATGTCCAACGGTGTTCAACGGTGTCCCACGTTGTCCCACGTTGTCCCACGTTGTCCCACGGTGTCCAACGATGCCCAACGGTGTCCCACGTTGTCCCACGTTGTCCCACGTTGTCCCACGTTGTCCCACGTTGTCCCACGTTGTCCAACGATGTCCAACGGTGTCCAACGGTGTCCCACGTTGTCCCACGTTGTCCCACGTTGTCCCACGTTGTCCCACGTTGTCCCACGTTGTCCCACGTTGTCCCACGTGGTCCCACGTTGTCCCACGTTGTCCCACGTTGTCCCACGTTGTCCCACGTTGTCCCACGTTGTCCCACGTTGTCCCACGTTGTCCCACGTTGTCCCACGTTGTCCCACGTTGTCCCACGTTGTCCCACGGTGTCCACCGGTGTCCAACGGTGTCCAACGGTGTCCAACGATGTCCAACGGTGTCCAACGGTGTCCCACGGTGTCCAACGGTGTCCAACGGTGTCCCACGGTGTCCAACGGTGTCCCACGTTGTCCCACGTTGTCCCACGTTTTCCCACGTTGTCCCACGTTGTCCCACGTTGTCCCACGTTGTCCCACGTTGTCCCACGGTGTCCAACGATGCCCAACGGTGTCCCACGTTGTCCCACGTTGTCCCACGTTGTCCCACGTTGTCCCACGGTGTCCAACGATGCCCAACGGTGTCCCACGTTGTCCCACGTTGTCCCACGTTGTCCCACGTTGTCCCACGTTGTCCCACGTTGTCCCACGTTGTCCCACGGTGTCCAACGGTGTCCAACGATGTCCAACGGTGTCCAACGGTGTCCCACGTTGTCCCACGTTGTCCCACGTTGTCCCACGGTGTCCAACGATGTCCAACGGTGTCCCACGTGGTCCCACGTTGTCCCACGTTGTCCCACGTTGTCCCACGTTGTCCCACGGTGTCCAACGATGTCCAACGGTGTCCAACGGTGTCCCACGGTGTCCAACGGTGTCCCACGTTGTCCCACGGTGTCCAACGGTGTCCAACGATGTCCAACGGTGTCCAACGGTGTCCCACGTTGTCCCACGTTGTCCCACGTTGTCCCACGATGTCCCACGTTGTCCCACGTTGTCCCACGTTGTCCCACGTTGTCCCACGTTGTCCCACGTTGTCCCACGGTGTCCAACGATGTCCAACGGTGTCCAACGGTGTCCCACGGTGTCCAACGGTGTCCCACGTTGTCCCACGTTGTCCCACGTTGTCCCACGTTGTCCCACGTTGTCCCACGTTGTCCAACGATGTCCAACGGTGTCCCACGTTGTCCCACGTTGTCCCACGTTGTCCCACGTTGTCCCACGTTGTTCCATGGTTTCCCACGTTGTCCCACGTTGTCCCACGTTGTCCCACGGTGTCCAACGATGTCCAACGGTGTCCAACGGTGTCCCACGGTGTCCAACGGTGTCCCACGTTGTCCCACGGTGTCCAACGGTGTCCAACGATGTCCAACGGTGTCCAACGGTGTCCCACGTTGTCCTACGTTGTCCCACGTTGTCCCACGTTGTCCCACGTTGTCCCACGTTGTCCCACGTTGTCCCACGTTGTCCCACGGTGTCCAACGGTGTCCAACGATGTCCAACGGTGTCCAACGGTGTCCCACGTTGTCCGACGTTGTCCCACGTTGTCCCACGTTGTCCCACGGTGTCCAACGATGTCCAACGGTGTCCCACGTTGTCCCACGTTGTCCCACGTTGTCCCACGTTGTCCCACGTTGTCCCACGTTGTCCCACGTTGTCCCACGTTGTCCCACGTTGTCCCACGTTGTCCCACGTTGTCCCACGTTGTCCCACGGTGTCCAACGGTGTCCAACGATGTCCAACGGTGTCCAACGGTGTCCCACGATGTCCACCGATGTCCAACGGTGTCCAACGGTGTCCAACGGTGTCCAACGGTGTCCAACGATGCCCAACGGTGTCCCACGTTGTCCCACGTTGTCCCACGTTGTCCCACGTTGTCCCACGTTGTCCCACGTTGTCCCACGGTGTCCAACGATGTCCAGCGGTGTCCAACGGTGTCCCACGTTGTCCCACGTTGTCCCACGTTGTCCCACGTTGTCCCACGTTGTCCCACGTTGTCCCACGTTGTCCCACGTTGTCCCACGTTGTCCCACGTTGTCCCACGGTGTCCAACGGTGTCCAACGATGTCCAACGGTGTCCAACGGTGTCCCACGTTGTCCCACGTTGTCCCACGTTGTCCCACGGTGTCCAACGATGTCCAACGGTGTCCCACGTTGTCCCACGTTGTCCAACGGTGTCCAACGGTGTCCCACGTTGTCCCACGTTGTCCCACGTTGTCCCACGTTGTCCCACGATGTCCCACGTTGTCCAACGATGTCCAACGATGTCCAACGGTGTCCCACGTTGTCCCACGTTGTCCCACGTTGTCCCACGTTGTCCCACGTTGTTCCATGGTTTCCCACGTTGTCCCACGTTGTCCCACGTTGTCCCACGGTGTCCAACGATGTCCAACGGTGTCCAACGGTGTCCCACGGTGTCCAACGGTGTCCCACGTTGTCCCACGGTGTCCAACGGTGTCCAACGATGTCCAACGGTGTCCAACGGTGTCCCACGTTGTCCCACGTTGTCCCACGTTGTCCCACGATGTCCCACGTTGTCCCACGTTGTCCCACGTTGTCCCACGTTGTCCCACGTTGTCCCACGTTGTCCCACGGTGTCCAACGATGTCCAACGGTGTCCAACGGTGTCCCACGGTGTCCAACGGTGTCCCACGTTGTCGCACGTTGTCCCACGTTGTCCCACGTTGTCCCACGTTGTCCCACGTTGTCCAACGATGTCCAACGGTGTCCCACGTTGTCCCACGTTGTCCCACGTTGTCCCACGTTGTCCCACGTTGTTCCATGGTTTCCCACGTTGTCCCACGTTGTCCCACGTTGTCCCACGGTGTCCAACGATGTCCAACGGTGTCCAACGATGTCCAACGGTGTCCAACGGTGTCCAACGGTGTCCAACGATGTCCAACGATGTCCAACGATGTCCAACGATGTCCAACGGTGTCCAACGATGTCCAACGATGTCCAACGGTGTCCCACGATGTCCAACGATGTCCAACGATGTCCAACGGTGTCCAACGATGTCCAACGCTGTCCAACGATGTCCAACGATGTCCAACGGTGTCCCACGATGTCCAACGATGTCCAACGATGTCCAACGGTGTCCAACGGTGTCCCACGTTGTCCCACGTTGTCCCACGTTGTCCCACGGTGTCCAACGATGTCCAACGGTGTCCCACGTTGTCCAACGGTGTCCCACGTTGTCCCACGTTGTCCCACGTTGTCCCACGATGTCCCACGTTGTCCCACGTTGTTCCACGTTGTCCCACGTTGTCCCACGTTGTCCCACGTTGTCCCACGTTGTCCCACGGTGTCCAACGATGTCCAGCGGTGTCCAACGGTGTCCCACGTTGTCCAACGATGTCCAACGATGTCCAACGATGTCCAACGGTGTCCAACGATGTCCAACGATGTCCAACGGTGTCCCACGTTGTCCCACGGTGTCCAACGATGTCCAACGGTGTCCAACGATGCCCAACGGTGTCCCACGTTGTCCCACGTTGTCCCACGGTGTCCAACCGTGTCCAACGATGTCCAACGGTGTCCAACGGTGTCCCACGATGTCCACCGATGTCCAACGGTGTCCAACGGTGTCCAACAGTGTCCAACGGTGTCCAACGATGTCCAACGATGTCCAACGGTGTCCAACGATGTCCAACGATGTCCAACGGTGTCCCACGATGTCCAACGATGTCCAACGATGTCCAACGGTGTCCAACGGTGTCCCACGTTGTCCCACGTTGTCCCACGTTGTCCCACAGTGTCCAACGATGTCCAACGGTGTCCCACGTTGTCCCACGTTGTCCCACGTTGTCCCACGTTGTCCAACGGTGTCCCACGGTGTTCAACGGTGTCCCACGTTGTCCCACGTTGTCCCACGTTGTCCCACGTTGTCCCACGTTGTCCCACGTTGTCCCACGTTGACCCACGTTGTCCCACGGTGTCCAACCGTGTCCAACGATGTCCAACGGTGTCCAACGGTGTCCCACGATGTCCACCGATGTCCAACGGTGTCCAACGGTGTCCAACAGTGTCCAACGGTGTCCAACGATGTCCAACGATGTCCAACGATGTCCAACGGTGCCCAACGATGTCCAACGATGTCCAACGGTGTCCCACGATGTCCAACGATGTCCAACGATGTCCAACGGTGTGCAACGATGTCCAACGGTGTCCAACGGTGTCCCACGGTGTCCAACGGTGTCCCACGTTGTCCCACGTTGTCCCACGTTGTCCCACGTTGTCCCACGTTGTCCAACGGTGTCCCACGGTGTCCAACGGTGTCCCACGTTGTCCCACGTTGTCCCACGTTGTCCCACGTTGTCCCACGTTGTCCCACGTTGTCCCACGTTGTCCCACGTTGTCCCACGTTGTCCCACGTTGTCCCACGTTGTCCCACGTTGTCCCACGTGGTCCCACGTTGTCCCACGTTGTCCCACGTTGTCCCACGTTGTCCCACGTTGTCCCACGTTGTCCCACGTTGTCCCACGTTGTCCCACGTTGTCCCACGTTGTCCCACGTTGTCCCACGTTGTCCCACGGTGTCCACCGGTGTCCAACGGTGTCCAACGGTGTCCAACGATGTCCAACGGTGTCCAACGGTGTCCCACGTTGTCCAACGGTGTCCAACGGTGTCCCACGGTGTCCAACGGTGTCCCACGTTGTCCCACGTTGTCCCACGTTGTCCCACGATGTCCCACGTTGTCCAACGATGTCCAACGGTGTCCCACGTTGTCCCACGTTGTCCTACGTTGTCCCACGTTGTCCCACGTTGTCCCACGTTGTCCCACGGTGTCCAACGATGCCCAACGGTGTCCCACGTTGTCCCACGTTGTCCCACGTTGTCCCACGTTGTCCCACGTTGTCCCACGTTGTCCCACGTTGTCCCACGTTGTCCCACGTTGTCCCACGTTGTCCCACGTTGTCCCACGTTGTCCCACGTTGTCCCACGGTGTCCAACGATGTCCAACGGTGTCCAACGGTGTCCCACGGTGTCCAACGGTGTCCCACGTTGTCCCACGGTGTCCAACGGTGTCCAACGATGTCCAACGGTGTCCAACGGTGTCCCACGTTGTCCCACGTTGTCCCACGTTGTCCCACGATGTCCCACGTTGTCCCACGTTGTCCCACGTTGTCCCACGTTGTCCCACGTTGTCCCACGTTGTCCCACGGTGTCCAACGATGTCCAACGGTGTCCAACGGTGTCCCACGGTGTCCAACGGTGTCCCACGTTGTCCCACGTTGTCCCACGTTGTCCCACGTTGTCCCACGTTGTCCCACGTTGTCCAACGATGTCCAACGGTGTCCCACGGTGTCCAACCGTGTCCAACGATGTCCAACGGTGTCCAACGGTGTCCCACGATGTCCACCGATGTCCAACGGTGTCCAACGGTGTCCAACAGTGTCCAACGGTGTCCAACGATGTCCAACGATGTCCAACGGTGTCCAACGATGTCCAACGATGTCCAACGGTGTCCCACGATGTCCAACGATGTCCAACGATGTCCAACGGTGTCCAACGGTGTCCCACGTTGTCCCACGTTGTCCCACGTTGTCCCACAGTGTCCAACGATGTCCAACGGTGTCCCACGTTGTCCCACGTTGTCCCACGTTGTCCCACGTTGTCCAACGGTGTCCCACGGTGTTCAACGGTGTCCCACGTTGTCCCACGTTGTCCCACGTTGTCCCACGTTGTCCCACGTTGTCCCACGTTGACCCACGTTGTCCCACGGTGTCCAACCGTGTCCAACGATGTCCAACGGTGTCCAACGGTGTCCCACGATGTCCACCGATGTCCAACGGTGTCCAACGGTGTCCAACAGTGTCCAACGGTGTCCAACGATGTCCAACGATGTCCAACGATGTCCAACGGTGTCCAACGATGTCCAACGATGTCCAACGGTGTCCCACGATGTCCAACGATGTCCAACGATGTCCAACGGTGTGCAACGATGTCCAACGGTGTCCAACGGTGTCCCACGGTGTCCAACGGTGTCCCACGTTGTCCCACGTTGTCCCACGTTGTCCCACGTTGTCCCACGTTGTCCAACGGTGTCCCACGGTGTCCAACGGTGTCCCACGTTGTCCCACGTTGTCCCACGTTGTCCCACGTTGTCCCACGTTGTCCCACGTTGTCCCACGTTGTCCCACGTTGTCCCACGTTGTCCCACGTTGTCCCACGTTGTCCCACGTTGTCCCACGTTGTCCCACGTGGTCCCACGTTGTCCCACGTTGTCCCACGTTGTCCCACGTTGTCCCACGTTGTCCCACGTTGTCCCACGTTGTCCCACGTTGTCCCACGTTGTCCCACGTTGTCCCACGTTGTCCCACGTTGTCCCACGGTGTCCACCGGTGTCCAACGGTGTCCAACGGTGTCCAACGATGTCCAACGGTGTCCAACGGTGTCCCACGGTGTCCAACGGTGTCCAACGGTGTCCCACGGTGTCCAACGGTGTCCCACGTTGTCCCACGTTGTCCCACGTTGTCCCACGATGTCCCACGTTGTCCAACGATGTCCAACGGTGTCCCACGTTGTCCCACGTTGTCCTACGTTGTCCCACGTTGTCCCACGTTGTCCCACGTTGTCCCACGGTGTCCAACGATGCCCAACGGTGTCCCACGTTGTCCCACGTTGTCCCACGTTGTCCCACGTTGTCCCACGTTGTCCCACGTTGTCCCACGTTGTCCCACGTTGTCCCACGTTGTCCCACGTTGTCCCACGTTGTCCCACGTTGTCCCACGTTGTCCCACGGTGTCCAACGATGTCCAACGGTGTCCAACGGTGTCCCACGGTGTCCAACGGTGTCCCACGTTGTCCCACGGTGTCCAACGGTGTCCAACGATGTCCAACGGTGTCCAACGGTGTCCCACGTTGTCCCACGTTGTCCCACGTTGTCCCACGATGTCCCACGTTGTCCCACGTTGTCCCACGTTGTCCCACGTTGTCCCACGTTGTCCCACGTTGTCCCACGGTGTCCAACGATGTCCAACGGTGTCCAACGGTGTCCCACGGTGTCCAACGGTGTCCCACGTTGTCCCACGTTGTCCCACGTTGTCCCACGTTGTCCCACGTTGTCCCACGTTGTCCAACGATGTCCAACGGTGTCCCACGTTGTCCCACGTTGTCCCACGTTGTCCCACGTTGTCCCACGTTGTTCCATGGTTTCCCACGTTGTCCCACGTTGTCCCACGTTGTCCCACGGTGTCCAACGATGTCCAACGGTGTCCAACGGTGTCCCACGGTGTCCAACGGTGTCCCACGTTGTCCCACGGTGTCCAACGGTGTCCAACGATGTCCAACGGTGTCCAACGGTGTCCCACGTTGTCCCACGTTGTCCCACGTTGTCCCACGTTGTCCCACGTTGTCCCACGTTGTCCCACGTTGTCCCACGGTGTCCAACGATGTCCAACGGTGTCCCACGGTGTCCCACGGTGTCCCACGGTGTCCAACGGTGTCCCACGTTGTCCCACGTTGTCCCACGTTGTCCGACGTTGTCCCACGATGTCCCACGTTGTCCAACGATGTCCAACGGTGTCCCACGTTGTCCCACGTTGTCCTACGTTGTCCCACGTTGTCCCACGTTGTCCCACGTTGTCCCACGTTGTCCCACGTTGTCCCACGTTGTCCCACGTTGTCCCACGTTGTCCCACGGTGTCCAACGGTGTCCAACGATTTCCAACGGTGTCCAACGGTGTCCCACGTTGTCCGACGTTGTCCCACGTTGTCCCACGTTGTCCCACGGTGTCCAACGATGTCCAACGGTGTCCCACGTTGTCCCACGTTGTCCCACGTTGTCCCACGTTGTCCCACGTTGTCCCACGTTGTCCCACGTTGTCCCACGTTGTCCCACGTTGTCCCACGTTGTCCCACGGTGTCCAACGGTGTCCAACGATGTCCAACGGTGTACAACGGTGTCCCACGATGTCCACCGATGTCCAACGGTGTCCAACGGTGTCCAACGGTGTCCAACGGTGTCCAACGATGCCCAACGGTGTCCCACGTTGTCCCACGTTGTCCCACGTTGTCCCACGTTGTCCCACGTTGTCCCACGTTGTCCCACGGTGTCCAACGATGTCCAGCGGTGTCCAACGGTGTCCCACGTTGTCCCACGTTGTCCCACGTTGTCCCACGTTGTCCCACGTTGTCCCACGTTGTCCCACGTTGTCCCACGTTGTCCCACGTTGTCCCACGTTGTCCCACGGTGTCCAACGGTGTCCAACGATGTCCAACGGTGTCCAACGGTGTCCCACGTTGTCCCACGTTGTCCCACGTTGTCCCACGGTGTCCAACGATGTCCAACGGTGTCCCACGTTGTCCCACGTTGTCCAACGGTGTCCAACGGTGTCCCACGTTGTCCCACGTTGTCCCACGTTGTCCCACGTTGTCCCACGATGTCCCACGTTGTCCAACGATGTCCAACGATGTCCAACGGTGTCCCACGTTGTCCCACGTTGTCCCACGTTGTCCCACGTTGTCCCACGTTGTTCCATGGTTTCCCACGTTGTCCCACGTTGTCCCACGTTGTCCCACGGTGTCCAACGATGTCCAACGGTGTCCAACGGTGTCCCACGTTGTCCCACGTTGTCCCACGTTGTCCCACGTTGTCCAACGATGTCCAACGGTGTCCCACGTTGTCCCACGTTGTCCCACGTTGTCCCACGTTGTCCCACGTTGTTCCATGGTTTCCCACGTTGTCCCACGTTGTTCCATGGTTTCCCACGTTGTCCCACGTTGTCCCACGTTGTCCAACGATATCCAACGATGTCCAACGGTGTCCAACGATGTCCAACGATGTCCAACGGTGTCCCACGATGTCCAACGATGTCCAACGATGTCCAACGGTGTCCAACGATGTCCAACGGTGTCCAACGATGTCCAACGATGTCCAACGGTGTCCCACGATGTCCAACGATGTCCAACGATGTCCAACGGTGTCCAACGGTGTCCCACGTTGTCCCACGTTGTCCCACGTTGTCCCACGGTGTCCAACGATGTCCAACGGTGTCCAACGGTGTCCAACGGTGTCCCACGTTGTCCCACGTTGTCCCACGTTGTCCCACGATGTCCCACGTTGTCCCACGTTGTTCCACGTTGTCCCACGTTGTCCCACGTTGTCCCACGTTGTCCCACGTTGTCCCACGTTGTCCCACGGTGTCCAACGATGTCCAGCGGTGTCCAACGGTGTCCCACGTTGTCCAACGATGTCCAACGATGTCCAACGATGTCCAACGGTGTCCAACGATGTCCAACGATGTCCAACGGTGTCCCACGTTGTCCCACGGTGTCCAACGATGTCCAACGGTGTCCAACGATGCCCAACGGTGTCCCACGTTGTCCCACGTTGTTCCACGTTGTCCCACGTTGTCCCACGTTGTCCCACGTTGTCCCACGTTGTCCAACGGTGTCCCACGGTGTTCAACGGTGTCCCACGTTGTCCCACGTTGTCCCACGTTGTCCCACGTTGTCCCACGTTGTCCCACGTTGACCCACGTTGTCCCACGGTGTCCAACCGTGTCCAACGATGTCCAACGGTGTCCAACGGTGTCCCACGATGTCCACCGATGTCCAACGGTGTCCAACGGTGTCCAACAGTGTCCAACGGTGTCCAACGATGTCCAACGATGTCCAACGATGTCCAACGGTGCCCAACGATGTCCAACGATGTCCAACGGTGTCCCACGATGTCCAACGATGTCCAACGATGTCCAACGGTGTCCAACGGTGTCCCACGTTGTCCCACGTTGTCCCACGTTGTCCCACGGTGTCCAACGGTGTCCAACGATGTCCAACGGTGTCCCACGTTGTCCAACGGTGTCCCACGTTGTCCCACGTTGTCCCACGTTGTCCCACGATGTCCCACGTTGTCCCACGTTGTCCCACGTTGTCCCACGTTGTCCCACGTTGTCCCACGTTGTCCCACGTTGTCCCACGTTGTCCCACGTTGTCCCACGTTGTCCCACGTTGTCCCACATTGTCCCACGGTGTCCAACGGTGTCCAACGGTATCCAACGGTGTCCAACGATGTCCAACGATGTCCAACGGTGTCCAACGGTGTCCCACGTTGTCCCACGTTGTCCCACGGTGTCCAACGATGTCCAACGGTGTCCCACGTTGTCCCACGTTGTCCCACGTTGTCCCACGTTGTCCCACGTTGTTCCATGGTGTCCCACGTTGTCCCACGTTGTCCCACGTTGTCCCACGGTGTCCAACGGTGTCCAACGGTGTCCAACGGTGTCCAACGGTGTCCAACGATGTCCAACGATGTCCAACGGTGTCCCACGATGTCCAACGATGTCCAACGATGTCCAACGGTGTCCAACGATGTCCAACGATGTCCAACGGTGTCCCACGATGTCCAACGATGTCCAACGATGTCCAACGGTGTCCAACGATGTCCAACGGTGTCCAACGATGTCCAACGGTGTCCAACGGTGTCCAACGGTGTCCAACGATGTCCAACGATGTCCAACGATATCCAACGATGTCCAACGGTGTCCGACGATGTCCAACGATGTCCAACGGTGTCCCACGTTGTCCCACGTTGTCCCACGTTGTCCCACGGTGTCCAACGATGTCCAACGGTGTCCAACGGTGTCCCACGGTGTCCAACGGTGTCCCACGTTGTCCCACGGTGTCCAACGGTGTCCAACGATGTCCAACGGTGTCCAACGGTGTCCCACGTTGTCCCACGTTGTCCCACGTTGTCCCACGATGTCCCACGTTGTCCCACGTTGTCCCACGTTGTCCCACGTTGTCCCACGTTGTCCCACGTTGTCCCACGGTGTCCAACGATGTCCAACGGTGTCCAACGGTGTCCCACGGTGTCCAACGGTGTCCCACGTTGTCGCACGTTGTCCCACGTTGTCCCACGTTGTCCCACGTTGTCCCACGTTGTCCAACGATGTCCAACGGTGTCCCACGTTGTCCCACGTTGTCCCACGTTGTCCCACGTTGTCCCACGTTGTTCCACGGTTTCCCACGTTGTCCCACGTTGTTCCATGGTTTCCCACGTTGTCCCACGTTGTCCCACGTTGTCCAACGATATCCAACGATGTCCAACGGTGTCCAACGATGTCCAACGATGTCCAACGGTGTCCCACGATGTCCAACGATGTCCAACGATGTCCAACGGTGTCCAACGATGTCCAACGGTGTCCAACGATGTCCAACGATGTCCAACGGTGTCCCACGATGTCCAACGATGTCCAACGATGTCCAACGGTGTCCAACGGTGTCCCACGTTGTCCCACGTTGTCCCACGTTGTCCCACGGTGTCCAACGATGTCCAACGGTGTCCCACGTTGTCCAACGGTGTCCCACGTTGTCCCACGTTGTCCCACGTTGTCCCACGATGTCCCACGTTGTCCCACGTTGTTCCACGTTGTCCCACGGTGTCCCACGTTGTCCCACGTTGTCCCACGGTGTCCAACGATGTCCAGCGGTGTCCAACGGTGTCCCACGTTGTCCAACGATGTCCAACGATGTCCAACGATGTCCAACGGTGTCCAACGATGTCCAACGATGTCCAACGGTGTCCCACGTTGTCCCACGGTGTCCAACGATGTCCAACGGTGTCCAACGATGCCCAACGGTGTCCCACGTTGTCCCACGTTGTTCCACGTTGTCCCACGTTGTCCCACGTTGTCCCACGTTGTCCCACGTTGTCCAACGGTGTCCCACGGTGTTCAACGGTGTCCCACGTTGTCCCACGTTGTCCCACGTTGTCCCACGTTGTCCCACGTTGTCCCACGTTGACCCACGTTGTCCCACGGTGTCCAACCGTGTCCAACGATGTCCAACGGTGTCCAACGGTGTCCCACGATGTCCACCGATGTCCAACGGTGTCCAACGGTGTCCAACAGTGTCCAACGGTGTCCAACGATGTCCAACGATGTCCAACGATGTCCAACGGTGCCCAACGATGTCCAACGATGTCCAACGGTGTCCCACGATGTCCAACGATGTCCAACGATGTCCAACGGTGTCCAACGGTGTCCCACGTTGTCCCACGTTGTCCCACGTTGTCCCACGGTGTCCAACGGTGTCCAACGATGTCCAACGGTGTCCCACGTTGTCCAACGGTGTCCCACGTTGTCCCACGTTGTCCCACGTTGTCCCACGATGTCCCACGTTGTCCCACGTTGTCCCACGTTGTCCCACGTTGTCCCACGTTGTCCCACGTTGTCCCACGTTGTCCCACGTTGTCCCACGTTGTCCCACGTTGTCCCACGTTGTCCCACGTTGTCCCACGGTGTCCAACGGTGTCCAACGGTATCCAACGGTGTCCAACGATGTCCAACGATGTCCAACGGTGTCCAACGGTGTCCCACGTTGTCCCACGTTGTCCCACGGTGTCCAACGATGTCCAACGGTGTCCCACGTTGTCCCACGTTGTCCCACGTTGTCCCACGTTGTCCCACGTTGTTCCATGGTTTCCCACGTTGTCCCACGTTGTCCCACGTTGTCCCACGGTGTCCAACGGTGTCCAACGGTGTCCAACGGTGTCCAACGGTGTCCAACGATGTCCAACGGTGTTCAACGGTGTCCCACGTTGTCCCACGTTGTCCCACGTTGTCCCACGTTGTCCCACGTTGTCCCACGTTGACCCACGTTGTCCCACGGTGTCCAACCGTGTCCAACGATGTCCAACGGTGTCCAACGGTGTCCCACGATGTCCACCGATGTCCAACGGTGTCCAACGGTGTCCAACAGTGTCCAACGGTGTCCAACGATGTCCAACGATGTCCAACGATGTCCAACGGTGCCCAACGATGTCCAACGATGTCCAACGGTGTCCCACGATGTCCAACGATGTCCAACGATGTCCAACGGTGTCCAACGGTGTCCCACGTTGTCCCACGTTGTCCCACGTTGTCCCACGGTGTCCAACGGTGTCCAACGATGTCCAACGGTGTCCCACGTTGTCCAACGGTGTCCCACGTTGTCCCACGTTGTCCCACGTTGTCCCACGATGTCCCACGTTGTCCCACGTTGTCCCACGTTGTCCCACGTTGTCCCACGTTGTCCCACGTTGTCCCACGTTGTCCCACGTTGTCCCACGTTGTCCCACGTTGTCCCACGTTGTCCCACGTTGTCCCACGGTGTCCAACGGTGTCCAACGGTATCCAACGGTGTCCAACGATGTCCAACGATGTCCAACGGTGTCCAACGGTGTCCCACGTTGTCCCACGTTGTCCCACGGTGTCCAACGATGTCCAACGGTGTCCCACGTTGTCCCACGTTGTCCCACGTTGTCCCACGTTGTCCCACGTTGTTCCATGGTTTCCCACGTTGTCCCACGTTGTCCCACGTTGTCCCACGGTGTCCAACGGTGTCCAACGGTGTCCAACGGTGTCCAACGGTGTCCAACGATGTCCAACGATGTCCAACGGTGTCCCACGATGTCCAACGATGTCCAACGATGTCCAACGGTGTCCAACGATGTCCAACGATGTCCAACGGTGTCCCACGATGTCCAACGATGTCCAACGATGTCCAACGGTGTCCAACGATGTCCAACGGTGTCCAACGATGTCCAACGGTGTCCAACGGTGTCCAACGGTGTCCAACGATGTCCAACGATGTCCAACGATATCCAACGATGTCCAACGGTGTCCGACGATGTCCAACGATGTCCAACGGTGTCCCACGTTGTCCCACGTTGTCCCACGTTGTCCCACGGTGTCCAACGATGTCCAACGGTGTCCAACGGTGTCCCACGGTGTCCAACGGTGTCCCACGTTGTCCCACGGTGTCCAACGGTGTCCAACGATGTCCAACGGTGTCCAACGGTGTCCCACGTTGTCCCACGTTGTCCCACGTTGTCCCACGATGTCCCACGTTGTCCCACGTTGTCCCACGTTGTCCCACGTTGTCCCACGTTGTCCCACGTTGTCCCACGGTGTCCAACGATGTCCAACGGTGTCCAACGGTGTCCCACGGTGTCCAACGGTGTCCCCCGTTGTCGCACGTTGTCCCACGTTGTCCCACGTTGTCCCACGTTGTCCCACGTTGTCCAACGATGTCCAACGGTGTCCCACGTTGTCCCACGTTGTCCCACGTTGTCCCACGTTGTCCCACGTTGTTCCATGGTTTCCCACGTTGTCCCACGTTGTTCCATGGTTTCCCACGTTGTCCCACGTTGTCCCACGTTGTCCAACGATATCCAACGATGTCCAACGGTGTCCAACGATGTCCAACGATGTCCAACGGTGTCCCACGATGTCCAACGATGTCCAACGATGTCCAACGGTGTCCAACGATGTCCAACGGTGTCCAACGATGTCCAACGATGTCCAACGGTGTCCCACGATGTCCAACGATGTCCAACGATGTCCAACGGTGTCCAACGGTGTCCCACGTTGTCCCACGTTGTCCCACGTTGTCCCACGGTGTCCAACGATGTCCAACGGTGTCCCACGTTGTCCAACGGTGTCCCACGTTGTCCCACGTTGTCCCACGTTGTCCCACGATGTCCCACGTTGTCCCACGTTGTTCCACGTTGTCCCACGTTGTCCCACGTTGTCCCACGTTGTCCCACGGTGTCCAACGATGTCCAGCGGTGTCCAACGGTGTCCCACGTTGTCCAACGATGTCCAACGATGTCCAACGATGTCCAACGGTGTCCAACGATGTCCAACGATGTCCAACGGTGTCCCACGTTGTCCCACGGTGTCCAACGATGTCCAACGGTGTCCAACGATGCCCAACGGTGTCCCACGTTGTCCCACGTTGTTCCACGTTGTCCCACGTTGTCCCACGTTGTCCCACGTTGTCCCACGTTGTCCAACGGTGTCCCACGGTGTTCAACGGTGTCCCACGTTGTCCCACGTTGTCCCACGTTGTCCCACGTTGTCCCACGTTGTCCCACGTTGACCCACGTTGTCCCACGGTGTCCAACCGTGTCCAACGATGTCCAACGGTGTCCAACGGTGTCCCACGATGTCCACCGATGTCCAACGGTGTCCAACGGTGTCCAACAGTGTCCAACGGTGTCCAACGATGTCCAACGATGTCCAACGATGTCCAACGGTGCCCAACGATGTCCAACGATGTCCAACGGTGTCCCACGATGTCCAACGATGTCCAACGATGTCCAACGGTGTCCAACGGTGTCCCACGTTGTCCCACGTTGTCCCACGTTGTCCCACGGTGTCCAACGGTGTCCAACGATGTCCAACGGTGTCCCACGTTGTCCAACGGTGTCCCACGTTGTCCCACGTTGTCCCACGTTGTCCCACGTTGTCCCACGTTGTCCCACGTTGTCCCACGTTGTCCCACGTTGTCCCACGTTGTCCCACGTTGTCCCACGTTGTCCCACGTTGTCCCACGTTGTCCCACGTTGTCCCACGTTGTCCCACGTTGTCCCACGGTGTCCAACGGTGTCCAACGGTATCCAACGGTGTCCAACGATGTCCAACGATGTCCAACGGTGTCCAACGGTGTCCCACGTTGTCCCACGTTGTCCAACGGTGTCCAACGGTGTCCCACGTTGTCCCACGTTGTCCCACGGTGTCCAACGATGTCCAACGGTGTCCCACGTTGTCCCACGTTGTCCCACGTTGTCCCACGTTGTCCCACGTTGTTCCATGGTTTCCCACGTTGTCCCACGTTGTCCCACGTTGTCCCACGGTGTCCAACGGTGTCCAACGGTGTCCAACGGTGTCCAACGGTGTCCAACGATGTCCAACGATGTCCAACGGTGTCCCACGATGTCCAACGATGTCCAACGATGTCCAACGGTGTCCAACGATGTCCAACGATGTCCAACGGTGTCCCACGATGTCCAACGATGTCCAACGATGTCCAACGGTGTCCAACGATGTCCAACGGTGTCCAACGATGTCCAACGGTGTCCAACGGTGTCCAACGGTGTCCAACGATGTCCAACGATGTCCAACGATATCCAACGATGTCCAACGGTGTCCGACGATGTCCAACGATGTCCAACGGTGTCCCACGTTGTCCCACGTTGTCCCACGTTGTCCCACGTTGTCCCACGGTGTCCAACGATGTCCAACGGTGTCCAACGATGTCCAACGGTGTCCCACGATGTCCAACGATGTCCAACGGTGTCCAACGGTGTCCCACGTTGTCCCACGTTGTCCCACGTTGTCCCACGTTGTCCCACGTTGTCCCACGTTGTCCAACGATGTCCAACGTTGTCCAACGGTGTCCGACGATGTCCAACGATGTCCCACGATGTCCCACGTTGTCCCACGTTGTCCCACGTTGTCCCACGTTGTCCCACGTTGTCCCACGGTGTCCAACGGTGTCCAACGATGTCCAACGGTGTCCAACGGTGTCCCACGATGTCCACCGATGTCCAAACTTGTCCAACGGTGTCCAACGGTGTCCAACGGTGTCCAACGATGTCCAACGATGTCCAACGATGTCCAACGGTGTCCAACGATGTCCAACGATGTCCAACGGTGTCCCACGTTGTCCCACGGTGTCCAACGATGTCCAACGGTGTCCAACGATGCCCAACGGTGTCCCACGTTGTCCCACGTTGTTCCACGTTGTCCCACGTTGTCCCACGTTGTCCCACGTTGTCCCACGGTGTCCAACGATGTCCAGCGGTGTCCAACGGTGTCCCACGTTGTCCAACGATGTCCAACGATGTCCAACGATGTCCAACGGTGTCCAACGATGTCCAACGATGTCCAACGGTGTCCCACGTTGTCCCACGGTGTCCAACGATGTCCAACGGTGTCCAACGATGCCCAACGGTGTCCCACGTTGTCCCACGTTGTTCCACGTTGTCCCACGTTGTCCCACGTTGTCCCACGTTGTCCCACGTTGTCCAACGGTGTCCCACGGTGTTCAACGGTGTCCCACGTTGTCCCACGTTGTCCCACGTTGTCCCACGTTGTCCCACGTTGTCCCACGTTGACCCACGTTGTCCCACGGTGTCCAACCGTGTCCAACGATGTCCAACGGTGTCCAACGGTGTCCCACGATGTCCACCGATGTCCAACGGTGTCCAACGGTGTCCAACAGTGTCCAACGGTGTCCCACGTTGTCCCACGTTGTCCCACGTTGTCCCACGGTGTCCAACGGTGTCCCACGTTGTCCAACGGTGTCCCACGGTGTTCAACGGTGTCCCACGTTGTCCCACGTTGTCCCACGTTGTCCCACGTTGACCCACGTTGTCCCACGGTGTCCAACCGTGTCCAACGATGTCCAACGGTGTCCAACGGTGTCCCACGATGTCCAACGATGTCCAACGATGTCCAACGGTGCCCAACGATGTCCAACGATGTCCAACGGTGTCCCACGATGTCCAACGATGTCCAACGATGTCCAACGGTGTCCAACGGTGTCCCACGTTGTCCCACGTTGTCCCACGTTGTCCCACGGTGTCCAACGGTGTCCAACGATGTCCAACGGTGTCCCACGTTGTCCAACGGTGTCCCACGTTGTCCCACGTTGTCCCACGTTGTCCCACGATGTCCCACGTTGTCCCACGTTGTCCCACGTTGTCCCACGTTGTCCCACGTTGTCCCACGTTGTCCCACGTTGTCCCACGTTGTCCCACGTTGTCCCACGTTGTCCCACGTTGTCCCACGTTGTCCCACGGTGTCCAACGGTGTCCAACGGTATCCAACGGTGTCCAACGATGTCCAACGATGTCCAACGGTGTCCAACGGTGTCCCACGTTGTCCCACGTTGTCCCACGGTGTCCAACGATGTCCAACGGTGTCCCACGTTGTCCCACGTTGTCCCACGTTGTCCCACGTTGTCCCACGTTGTTCCATGGTTTCCCACGTTGTCCCACGTTGTCCCACGTTGTCCCACGGTGTCCAACGGTGTCCAACGGTGTCCAACGGTGTCCAACGGTGTCCAACGATGTCCAACGGTGTTCAACGGTGTCCCACGTTGTCCCACGTTGTCCCACGTTGTCCCACGTTGTCCCACGTTGTCCCACGTTGACCCACGTTGTCCCACGGTGTCCAACCGTGTCCAACGATGTCCAACGGTGTCCAACGGTGTCCCACGATGTCCACCGATGTCCAACGGTGTCCAACGGTGTCCAACAGTGTCCAACGGTGTCCAACGATGTCCAACGATGTCCAACGATGTCCAACGGTGCCCAACGATGTCCAACGATGTCCAACGGTGTCCCACGATGTCCAACGATGTCCAACGATGTCCAACGGTGTCCAACGGTGTCCCACGTTGTCCCACGTTGTCCCACGTTGTCCCACGGTGTCCAACGGTGTCCAACGATGTCCAACGGTGTCCCACGTTGTCCAACGGTGTCCCACGTTGTCCCACGTTGTCCCACGTTGTCCCACGATGTCCCACGTTGTCCCACGTTGTCCCACGTTGTCCCACGTTGTCCCACGTTGTCCCACGTTGTCCCACGTTGTCCCACGTTGTCCCACGTTGTCCCACGTTGTCCCACGTTGTCCCACGTTGTCCCACGGTGTCCAACGGTGTCCAACGGTATCCAACGGTGTCCAACGATGTCCAACGATGTCCAACGGTGTCCAACGGTGTCCCACGTTGTCCCACGTTGTCCCACGGTGTCCAACGATGTCCAACGGTGTCCCACGTTGTCCCACGTTGTCCCACGTTGTCCCACGTTGTCCCACGTTGTTCCATGGTTTCCCACGTTGTCCCACGTTGTCCCACGTTGTCCCACGGTGTCCAACGGTGTCCAACGGTGTCCAACGGTGTCCAACGGTGTCCAACGATGTCCAACGATGTCCAACGGTGTCCCACGATGTCCAACGATGTCCAACGATGTCCAACGGTGTCCAACGATGTCCAACGATGTCCAACGGTGTCCCACGATGTCCAACGATGTCCAACGATGTCCAACGGTGTCCAACGATGTCCAACGGTGTCCAACGATGTCCAACGGTGTCCAACGGTGTCCAACGGTGTCCAACGATGTCCAACGATGTCCAACGATATCCAACGATGTCCAACGGTGTCCGACGATGTCCAACGATGTCCAACGGTGTCCCACGTTGTCCCACGTTGTCCCACGTTGTCCCACGGTGTCCAACGATGTCCAACGGTGTCCAACGGTGTCCCACGGTGTCCAACGGTGTCCCACGTTGTCCCACGGTGTCCAACGGTGTCCAACGATGTCCAACGGTGTCCAACGGTGTCCCACGTTGTCCCACGTTGTCCCACGTTGTCCCACGATGTCCCACGTTGTCCCACGTTGTCCCACGTTGTCCCACGTTGTCCCACGTTGTCCCACGTTGTCCCACGGTGTCCAACGATGTCCAACGGTGTCCAACGGTGTCCCACGGTGTCCAACGGTGTCCCACGTTGTCGCACGTTGTCCCACGTTGTCCCACGTTGTCCCACGTTGTCCCACGTTGTCCAACGATGTCCAACGGTGTCCCACGTTGTCCCACGTTGTCCCACGTTGTCCCACGTTGTCCCACGTTGTTCCATGGTTTCCCACGTTGTCCCACGTTGTTCCATGGTTTCCCACGTTGTCCCACGTTGTCCCACGTTGTCCAACGATATCCAACGATGTCCAACGGTGTCCAACGATGTCCAACGATGTCCAACGGTGTCCCACGATGTCCAACGATGTCCAACGATGTCCAACGGTGTCCAACGATGTCCAACGGTGTCCAACGATGTCCAACGATGTCCAACGGTGTCCCACGATGTCCAACGATGTCCAACGATGTCCAACGGTGTCCAACGGTGTCCCACGTTGTCCCACGTTGTCCCACGTTGTCCCACGGTGTCCAACGATGTCCAACGGTGTCCCACGTTGTCCAACGGTGTCCCACGTTGTCCCACGTTGTCCCACGTTGTCCCACGATGTCCCACGTTGTCCCACGTTGTTCCACGTTGTCCCACGTTGTCCCACGTTGTCCCACGTTGTCCCACGGTGTCCAACGATGTCCAGCGGTGTCCAACGGTGTCCCACGTTGTCCAACGATGTCCAACGATGTCCAACGATGTCCAACGGTGTCCAACGATGTCCAACGATGTCCAACGGTGTCCCACGTTGTCCCACGGTGTCCAACGATGTCCAACGGTGTCCAACGATGCCCAACGGTGTCCCACGTTGTCCCACGTTGTTCCACGTTGTCCCACGTTGTCCCACGTTGTCCCACGTTGTCCCACGTTGTCCAACGGTGTCCCACGGTGTTCAACGGTGTCCCACGTTGTCCCACGTTGTCCCACGTTGTCCCACGTTGTCCCACGTTGTCCCACGTTGACCCACGTTGTCCCACGGTGTCCAACCGTGTCCAACGATGTCCAACGGTGTCCAACGGTGTCCCACGATGTCCACCGATGTCCAACGGTGTCCAACGGTGTCCAACAGTGTCCAGCGGTGTCCAACGATGTCCAACGATGTCCAACGATGTCCAACGGTGCCCAACGATGTCCAACGATGTCCAACGGTGTCCCACGATGTCCAACGATGTCCAACGATGTCCAACGGTGTCCAACGGTGTCCCACGTTGTCCCACGTTGTCCCACGTTGTCCCACGGTGTCCAACGGTGTCCAACGATGTCCAACGGTGTCCCACGTTGTCCAACGGTGTCCCACGTTGTCCCACGTTGTCCCACGTTGTCCCACGATGTCCCACGTTGTCCCACGTTGTCCCACGTTGTCCCACGTTGTCCCACGTTGTCCCACGTTGTCCCACGTTGTCCCACGTTGTCCCACGTTGTCCCACGTTGTCCCACGTTGTCCCACGTTGTCCCACGGTGTCCAACGGTGTCCAACGGTATCCAACGGTGTCCAACGATGTCCAACGATGTCCAACGGTGTCCAACGGTGTCCCACGTTGTCCCACGTTGTCCCACGGTGTCCAACGATGTCCAACGGTGTCCCACGTTGTCCCACGTTGTCCCACGTTGTCCCACGTTGTCCCACGTTGTTCCATGGTTTCCCACGTTGTCCCACGTTGTCCCACGTTGTCCCACGGTGTCCAACGGTGTCCAACGGTGTCCAACGGTGTCCAACGGTGTCCAACGATGTCCAACGATGTCCAACGGTGTCCCACGATGTCCAACGATGTCCAACGATGTCCAACGGTGTCCAACGATGTCCCACGATGTCCAACGGTGTCCCACGATGTCCAACGATGTCCAACGATGTCCAACGGTGTCCAACGATGTCCAACGGTGTCCAACGATGTCCAACGGTGTCCAACGGTGTCCAACGGTGTCCAACGATGTCCAACGATGTCCAACGATATCCAACGATGTCCAACGGTGTCCGACGATGTCCAACGATGTCCAACGGTGTCCCACGTTGTCCCACGTTGTCCCACGTTGTCCCACGTTGTCCCACGGTGTCCAACGATGTCCAACGGTGTCCAACGATGTCCAACGGTGTCCCACGATGTCCAACGATGTCCAACGGTGTCCAACGGTGTCCCACGTTGTCCCACGTTGTCCCACGTTGTCCCACGTTGTCCCACGTTGTCCCACGTTGTCCAACGATGTCCAACGATGTCCAACGGTGTCCGACGATGTCCAACGATGTCCCACGATGTCCCACGTTGTCCCACGTTGTCCCACGTTGTCCCACGTTGTCCCACGTTGTCCCACGGTGTCCAACGGTGTCCAACGATGTCCAACGGTGTCCAACGGTGTCCCACGATGTCCACCGATGTCCAAACTTGTCCAACGGTGTCCAACGGTGTCCAACGGTGTCCAACGATGTCCAACGATGTCCAACGATGTCCAACGGTGTCCAACGATGTCCAACGATGTCCAACGGTGTCCCACGTTGTCCCACGGTGTCCAACGATGTCCAACGGTGTCCAACGATGCCCAACGGTGTCCCACGTTGTCCCACGTTGTTCCACGTTGTCCCACGTTGTCCCACGTTGTCCCACGTTGTCCCACGGTGTCCCACGTTGTCCAACGGTGTCCAACGGTGTCCCACGTTGTCCAACGATGTCCAACGATGTCCAACGATGTCCAACGGTGTCCAACGATGTCCAACGATGTCCAACGGTGTCCCACGTTGTCCCACGGTGTCCAACGATGTCCAACGGTGTCCAACGATGCCCAACGGTGTCCCACGTTGTCCCACGTTGTTCCACGTTGTCCCACGTTGTCCCACGTTGTCCCACGTTGTCCCACGTTGTCCAACGGTGTCCCACGGTGTTCAACGGTGTCCCACGTTGTCCCACGTTGTCCCACGTTGTCCCACGTTGTCCCACGTTGTCCCACGTTGACCCACGTTGTCCCACGGTGTCCAACGGTGTCCAACGATGTCCAACGGTGTCCAACGGTGTCCCACGATGTCCACCGATGTCCAACGGTGTCCAACGGTGTCCAACAGTGTCCAACGGTGTCCAACGATGTCCAACGATGTCCAACGATGTCCAAAGGTGCCCAACGATGTCCAACGATGTCCAACGGTGTCCCACGATGTCCAACGATGTCCAACGATGTCCAACGGTGTCCAACGGTGTCCCACGTTGTCCCACGTTGTCCCACGTTGTCCCACGGTGTCCAACGGTGTCCAACGATGTCCAACGGTGTCCCACGTTGTCCAACGGTGTCCCACGTTGTCCCACGTTGTCCCACGTTGTCCCACGATGTCCCACGTTGTCCCACGTTGTCCCACGTTGTCCCACGTTGTCCCACGTTGTCCCACGTTGTCCCACGTTGTCCCACGTTGTCCCACGTTGTCCCACGTTGTCCCACGTTGTCCCACGTTGTCCCACGGTGTCCAACGGTGTCCAACGGTATCCAACGGTGTCCAACGATGTCCAACGATGTCCAACGGTGTCCAACGGTGTCCCACGTTGTCCCACGTTGTCCCACGGTGTCCAACGATGTCCAACGGTGTCCCACGTTGTCCCACGTTGTCCCACGTTGTCCCACGTTGTCCCACGTTGTTCCATGGTTTCCCACGTTGTCCCACGTTGTCCCACGTTGTCCCACGGTGTCCAACGGTGTCCAACGGTGTCCAACGGTGTCCAACGGTGTCCAACGATGTCCAACGATGTCCAACGGTGTCCCACGATGTCCAACGATGTCCAACGATGTCCAACGGTGTCCAACGATGTCCAACGATGTCCAACGGTGTCCCACGATGTCCAACGATGTCCAACGATGTCCAACGGTGTCCAACGATGTCCAACGGTGTCCAACGATGTCCAACGGTGTCCAACGGTGTCCAACGGTGTCCAACGATGTCCAACGATGTCCAACGATATCCAACGATGTCCAACGGTGTCCGACGATGTCCAACGATGTCCAACGGTGTCCCACGTTGTCCCACGTTGTCCCACGTTGTCCCACGTTGTCCCACGGTGTCCAACGATGTCCAACGGTGTCCAACGATGTCCAACGGTGTCCCACGATGTCCAACGATGTCCAACGGTGTCCAACGGTGTCCCACGTTGTCCCACGTTGTCCCACGTTGTCCCACGTTGTCCCACGGTGTCCAACGATGTCCAACGGTGTCCAACGATGTCCAACGGTGTCCCACGATGTCCAACGATGTCCAACGATGTCCAACGGTGTCCCACGTTGTCCCACGTTGTCCCACGTTGTCCCACGTTGTCCCACGTTGTCCCACGTTGTCCGACGTTGTCCCACGTTGTCCGACGTTGTCCCACGTTGTCCAACGGTGTCCCACGGTGTCCAACGGTGTCCCACGTTGTCCCACGTTGTCCCACGTTGTCCCACGGTGTCCAACGATGTCCAACGGTGTCCCACGTTGTCCAACGGTGTCCCACGTTGTCCCACGTTGTCCCACGTTGTCCCACGTTGTCCCACGTTGTCCCACGTTGTCCCACGATGTACCACGTTGTCCCACGTTGTCCCACGTTGTCCCACGTTGTCCCACGTTGTCCCACGTTGTCCCACGTTGTCCCACGTTGTCCCACGTTGTCCCACGGTGTCCAACGATGTCCAACGGTGTCCAACGGTGTCCCACGGTGTCCAACGGTGTCCCACGTTGTCCCACGTTGTCCCACGTTGTCCCACGTTGTCCAACGATGTCCAACGGTGTCCCACGTTGTCCCACGTTGTCCCACGTTGTCCCACGTTGTCCCACGTTGTTCCATGGTTTCCCACGTTGTCCCACGTTGTCCCACGTTGTCCCACGGTGTCCAACGATGTCCAACGGTGTCCAACGGTGTCCAACGATGTCCAACGATGTCCAACGATGTCCAACGGTGTCCAACGATGTCCAACGATGTCCAACGGTGTCCCACGATGTCCAACGATGTCCAACGATGTCCAACGGTGTCCAACGATGTCCAACGGTGTCCAACGATGTCCAACGGTGTCCAACGGTGTCCAACGGTGTCCAACGATGTCCAACGGTGTCCAACGGTGTCCCACGTTGTCCCACGTTGTCCCACGTTGTCCCACGTTGTCCCACGTTGTCCCACGTTGTCCCACGTTGTCCCACGTTGTCCCACGGTGTCCAACGATGCCCAACGGTGTCCCACGTTGTCCCACGTTGTCCCACGTTGTCCCACGTTGTCCCACGTTGTCCCACGTTGTCCCACGTTGTCCCACGTGGTCCCACGTTGTCCCACGTTGTCCCACGTTGTCCCACGTTGTCCCACGTTGTCCCACGTTGTCCCACGTTGTCCCACGTTGTCCCACGTTGTCCCACGTTGTCCCACGTTGTCCCACGTTGTCCCACGGTGTCCACCGGTGTCCACCGGTGTCCAACGGTGTCCAACGATGTCCAACGGTGTCCAACGGTGTCCCACGGTGTCCAACGGTGTCCAACGGTGTCCCACGGTGTCCAACGGTGTCCCACGTTGTCCCACGTTGTCCCACGTTGTCCCACGTTGTCCCACGTTGTCCCACGTTGTCCCACGTTGTCCCACGTTGTCCCACGGTGTCCAACGATGCCCAACGGTGTCCCACGTTGTCCCACGTTGTCCCACGTTGTCCCACGTTGTCCCACGGTGTCCAACGATGCCCAACGGTGTCCCACGTTGTCCCACGTTGTCCCACGTTGTCCCACGTTGTCCCACGTTGTCCCACGTTGTCCCACGTTGTCCCACGTTGTCCCACGGTGTCCAACGATGCCCAACGGTGTCCCACGTTGTCCCACGTTGTCCCACGTTGTCCCACGTTGTCCCACGTTGTCCCACGTTGTCCCACGTTGTCCCACGTGGTCCCACGTTGTCCCACGTTGTCCCACGTTGTCCCACGTTGTCCCACGTTGTCCCACGTTGTCCCACGTTGTCCCACGTTGTCCCACGTTGTCCCACGTTGTCCCACGTTGTCCCACGTTGTCCCACGGTGTCCACCGGTGTCCAACGGTGTCCAACGGTGTCCAACGATGTCCAACGGTGTCCAACGGTGTCCCACGGTGTCCAACGGTGTCCAACTGTGTCCCACGGTGTCCAACGGTGTCCCACGTTGTCCCACGTTGTCCCACGTTGTCCCACGATGTCCCACGTTGTCCAACGATGTCCAACGGTGTCCCACGTTGTCCCACGTTGTCCTACGTTGTCCCACGTTGTCCCACGTTGTCCCACGTTGTCCCACGTTGTCCCACGGTGTCCAACGATGCCCAACGGTGTCCCACGTTGTCCCACGTTGTCCCACGTTGTCCCACGGTGTCCCACGTTGTCCCACGTTGTCCCACGTTGTCCCACGTTGTCCCACGTTGTCCCACGTTGTCCCACGTTGTCCCACGTTGTCCCACGGTGTCCAACGATGCCCAACGGTGTCCCACGTTGTCCCACGTTGTCCCACGTTGTCCCACGTTGTCCCACGTTGTCCCACGTTGTCCCACGTTGTCCCACGTTGTCCCACGTGGTCCCACGTTGTCCCACGCTGTCCCACGTTGTCCCACGTTGTCCCACGTTGTCCCACGTTGTCCCACGTTGTCCCACGTTGTCCCACGTTGTCCCACGTTGTCCCACGGTGTCCAACGATGTCCAACGGTGTCCAACGGTGTCCCACGTTGTCCCACGTTGTCCAACGGTGTCCAACGGTGTCCCACGGTGTCCAACGGTGTCCCACGTTGTCCCACGTTGTCCCACGTTGTCCCACGTTGTCCCACGTTGTCCAACGGTGTCCCACGGTGTCCAACGGTGTCCCACGTTGTCCCACGTTGTCCCACGTTGTCCCACGTTGTCCCACGTTGTCCCACGTTGTCCCACGTTGTCCCACGATGTCCCACGTTGTCCAACGATGTCCAACGGTGTCCCACGTTGTCCCACGTTGTCCTACGTTGTCCCACGTTGTCCCACGTTGTCCCACGTTGTCCCACGTTGTCCCACGGTGTCCAACGGTGTCCAACGATGTCCAACGGTGTCCAACGGTGTCCCACGTTGTTCCACGTTGTCCAACGGTGTCCAACGGTGTCCCACGGTGTCCAACGGTGTCCCACGTTGTCCCACGTTGTCCCACGTTGTCCCACGTTGTCCCACGTTGTCCAACGGTGTCCCACGGTGTCCAACGGTGTCCCACGTTGTCCCACGTTGTCCCACGTTGTCCCACGTTGTCCCACGGTGTCCAACGGTGTCCAACGATGTCCAACGGTGTCCAACGGTGTCCCACGTTGTCCCACGTTGTCCAACGGTGTCCAACGGTGTCCCACGTTGTCCCACGTTGTCCCACGTTGTCCCACGTTGTCCCACGTTGTCCAACGGTGTCCCACGGTGTCCAACGGTGTCCCACGTTGTCCCACGTTGTCCCACGTTGTCCCACGTTGTCCCACGTTGTCCCACGTTGTCCCACGTTGTCCCACGTTGTCCCACGTTGTCCAACGGTGTCCCACGGTGTCCAACGGTGTCCCACGTTGTCCCACGTTGTCCCACGTTGTCCCACGGTGTCCAACGATGTCCAACGGTGTCCCACGTTGTCCCACGTTGTCCCACGTTGTCCCACGTTGTCCCACGTTGTTCCATGGTTTCCCACGTTGTCCCACGTTGTCCCACGTTGTCCCACGGTGTCCAACGATGTCCAACGGTGTCCAACGGTGTCCCACGGTGTCCAACGGTGTCCCACGTTGTCCCACGGTGTCCAACGGTGTCCAACGATGTCCAACGGTGTCCAACGGTGTCCCACGTTGTCCCACGTTGTCCCACGTTGTCCCACGTTGTCCCACGTTGTCCCACGTTGTCCCACGTTGTCCCACGTTGTCCCACGTTGTCCCACGTTGTCCCACGTTGTCCCACGTTGTCCCACGGTGTCCAACGGTGTCCAACGGTATCCAACGGTGTCCAACGATGTCCAACGATGTCCAACGGTGTCCAACGGTGTCCCACGTTGTCCCACGTTGTCCCACGGTGTCCAACGATGTCCAACGGTGTCCCACGTTGTCCCACGTTGTCCCACGTTGTCCCACGTTGTCCCACGTTGTTCCATGGTTTCCCACGTTGTCCCACGTTGTCCCACGTTGTCCCACGGTGTCCAACGATGTCCAACGGTGTCCAACGGTGTCCCACGGTGTCCAACGGTGTCCCACGTTGTCCCACGGTGTCCAACGGTGTCCAACGATGTCCAACGGTATCCAACGGTGTCCCACGTTGTCCCACGTTGTCCCACGTTGTCCCACGATGTCCCACGTTGTCCCACGTTGTCCCACGTTGTCCCACGGTGTCCAACGATGTCCAACGGTGTCCCACGTTGTCCCACGTTGTCCAACGGTGTCCAACGGTGTCCCACGTTGTCCCACGTTGTCCCACGTTGTCCGACGTTGTCCCACGATGTCCCACGTTGTCCAACGATGTCCAACGGTGTCCCACGTTGTCCCACGTTGTCCCACGTTGTCCCACGTTGTCCCACGTTGTCCCACGTTGTCCCACGGTGTCCAACGGTGTCCAACGATGTCCAACGGTGTCCAACGGTGTCCCACGTTGTCCGACGTTGTCCCACGTTGTCCCACGTTGTCCCACGGTGTCCAACGATGTCCAACGGTGTCCCACGTTGTCCCACGTTGTCCCACGTTGTCCCACGTTGTCCCACGTTGTCCCACGTTGTCCCACGTTGTCCCACGTTGTCCCACGTTGTCCCACGTTGTCCCACGGTGTCCAACGGTGTCCAACGATGTCCAACGGTGTCCAACGGTGTCCCACGATGTCCACCGATGTCCAACGGTGTCCAACGGTGTCCAACGGTGTCCAACGGTGTCCAACGATGCCCAACGGTGTCCCACGTTGTCCCACGTTGTCCCACGTTGTCCCACGTTGTCCCACGTTGTCCCACGTTGTCCCACGGTGTCCAACGATGTCCAGCGGTGTCCAACGGTGTCCCACGTTGTCCCACGTTGTCCCACGTTGTCCCACGTTGTCCCACGTTGTCCCACGTTGTCCCACGTTGTCCCACGTTGTCCCACGGTGTCCAACGGTGTCCAACGATGTCCAACGGTGTCCAACGGTGTCCCACGATGTCCACCGATGTCCAAACTTGTCCAACGGTGTCCAACGGTGTCCAACGGTGTCCAACGATGTCCAACGATGTCCAACGGTGTCCAACGATGTCCAACGATGTCCCACGTTGTCCCACGTTGTCCCACGTTGTCCCACGGTGTCCAACGATGTCCAACGGTGTCCAACGATGTCCAACGGTGTCCCACGATGTCCAACGATGTCCAACGATGTCCAACGGTGTCCAACGGTGTCCCACGTTGTCCCACGTTGTCCCACGTTGTCCCACGTTGTCCCACGGTGTCCAACGATGTCCAACGATGTCCCACGTTGTCCCACGTTGTCCCACGTTGTCCCACGATGTCCCACGTTGTCCCACGTTGTCCCACGTTGTCCCACGTTGTCCCACGTTGTCCCACGTTGTCCCACGTTGTCCCACGTTGTCCCACGTTGTCCCACGTTGTCCCACGGTGTCCAACGATGTCCAACGGTGTCCAACGATGTCCAACGGTGTCCCACGATGTCCAACGATGTCCAACGATGTCCAACGGTGTCCAACGGTGTCCCACGTTGTCCCACGTTGTCCCACGTTGTCCCACGGTGTCCAACGATGTCCAACGGTGTCCCACGTTGTCCAACGGTGTCCCACGTTGTCCCACGTTGTCCCACGTTGTCCCACGTTGTCCCACGTTGTCCCACGATGTCCCACGTTGTCCCACGTTGTCCCACGTTGTCCAACGTTGTCCCACGTTGTCCCACGTTGTCCCACGTTGTCCCACGTTGTCCCACGTTGTCCCACGGTGTCCAACGATGTCCAACGGTGTCCAACGGTGTCCCACGGTGTCCAACGGTGTCCCACGTTGTCCCACGTTGTCCCACGTTGTCCCACGTTGTCCCACGTTGTCCAACGATGTCCAACGGTGTCCCACGTTGTCCCACGTTGTCCCACGTTGTCCCACGTTGTCCCACGTTGTTCCATGGTTTCCCACGTTGTCCCACGTTGTCCCACGTTGTCCCACGGTGTCCAACGATGTCCAACGGTGTCCAACGGTGTCCAACGATGTCCAACGATGTCCAACGATGTCCAACGGTGTCCAACGATGTCCAACGATGTCCAACGGTGTCCCACGATGTCCAACGATGTCCAACGATGTCCAACGGTGTCCAACGATGTCCAACGGTGTCCAACGATGTCCAACGGTGTCCAACGGTGTCCAACGGTGTCCAACGATGTCCAACGATGTCCAACGATGTCCAACGATGTCCAACGGTGTCCGACGATGTCCAACGATGTCCAACGGTGTCCCACGTTGTCCCACGTTGTCCCACGTTGTCCCACGTTGTCCCACGGTGTCCAACGATGTCCAACGGTGTCCAACGATGTCCAACGGTGTCCCACGATGTCCAACGATGTCCAACGATGTCCAACGGTGTCCAACGGTGTCCCACGTTGTCCCACGTTGTCCCACGTTGTCCCACGGTGTCCAACGATGTCCAACGGTGTCCAACGATGTCCAACGATGTCCAACGGTGTCCCACGATGTCCAACGATGTCCAACAATGTCCAACGGTGTTCAACGGTGTCCCACGTTGTCCCACGTTGTCCCACGTTGTCCCACGTTGTCCCACGATGTCCCACGTTGTCCCACGTTGTCCCACGTTGTCCCACGTTGTCCCACGTTGTCCCACGTTGTCCCACGTTGTCCCACGTTGTCCCACGTTGTCCCACGTTGTCCCACGGTGTCCAACGATGTCCAACGGTGTCCAACGATGTCCAACGGTGTCCCACGATGTCCAACGATGTCCCACGTTGTCCCACGTTGTCCCACGTTGTCCCACGTTGTCCCACGTTGTCCCACGTTGTCCCACGTTGTCCCACGTTGTCCCACGTTGTCCCACGGTGTCCAACGATGTCCAACGGTGTCCAACGGTGTCCCACGGTGTCCAACGGTGTCCCACGTTGTCCCACGTTGTCCCACGTTGTCCCACGTTGTCCCACGTTGTCCCACGTTGTCCAACGATGTCCAACGGTGTCCCACGTTGTCCCACGTTGTCCCACGTTGTCCCACGTTGTCCCAAGTTGTTCCATGGTTTCCCACGTTGTCCCACGTTGTCCCACGTTGTCCCACGGTGTCCAACGATGTCCAACGGTGTCCAACGGTGTCCAACGATGTCCAACGATGTCCAACGATGTCCAACGGTGTCCAACGATGTCCAACGATGTCCAACGGTGTCCCACGATGTCCAACGATGTCCAACGATGTCCAACGGTGTCCAACGATGTCCAACGGTGTCCAACGATGTCCAACGGTGTCCAACGGTGTCCAACGGTGTCCAACGATGTCCAACGATGTCCAACGATGTCCAACGATGTCCAACGGTGTCCGACGATGTCCAACGATGTCCAACGGTGTCCCACGTTGTCCCACGTTGTCCCACGTTGTCCCACGTTGTCCCACGGTGTCCAACGATGTCCAACGGTGTCCAACGATGTCCAACGGTGTCCCACGATGTCCAACGATGTCCAACGATGTCCAACGGTGTCCAACGGTGTCCCACGTTGTCCCACGTTGTCCCACGTTGTCCCACGGTGTCCAACGATGTCCAACGGTGTCCAACGATGTCCAACGATGTCCAACGGTGTCCCACGATGTCCAACGATGTCCAACAATGTCCAACGGTGTTCAACGGTGTCCCACGTTGTCCCACGTTGTCCCACGTTGTCCCACGGTGTCCAACGATGCCCAACGGTGTCCCACGTTGTCCCACGTTGTCCCACGTTGTCCCACGTTGTCCCACGTTGTCCCACGTTGTCCCACGTTGTCCCACGTTGTCCCACGTTGTCCCACGTTGTCCCACGTTGTCCCACGTTGTCCCACGGTGTCCAACGATGCCCAACGGTGTCCCACGTTGTCCCACGTTGTCCCACGTTGTCCCACGTTGTCCCACGTTGTCCCACGTTGTCCCACGTTGTCCCACGTTGTCCCACGTGGTCCCACGTTGTCCCACGTTGTCCCACGTTGTCCCACGTTGTCCCACGTTGTCCCACGTTGTCCCACGTTGTCCCACGTTGTCCCACGTTGTCCCACGTTGTCCCACATTGTCCCACGTTGTCCCACGGTGTCCACCGGTGTCCAACGGTGTCCAACGGTGTCCAACGATGTCCAACGGTGTCCAACGGTGTCCCACGGTGTCCAACGGTGTCCAACGGTGTCCCACGGTGTCCAACGGTGTCCCACGTTGTCCCACGTTGTCCCACGTTGTCCCACGTTGTCCCACGATGTCCCACGTTGTCCAACGATGTCCAACGGTGTCCCACGTTGTCCCACGTTGTCCTACGTTGTCCCACGTTGTCCCACGTTGTCCCACGTTGTCCCACGTTGTCCCACGGTGTCCAACGGTGTCCAACGATGTCCAACGGTGTCCAACGGTGTCCCACGTTGTCCCACGTTGTCCCACGGTGTCCAACGATGTCCAACGGTGTCCCACGTTGTCCCACGTTGTCCCACGTTGTCCCACGTTGTCCCACGTTGTTCCATGGTTTCCCACGTTGTCCCACGTTGTCCCACGTTGTCCCACGGTGTCCAACGATGTCCAACGGTGTCCCACGGTGTCCCACGGTGTCCAACGGTGTCCCACGTTGTCCCACGTTGTCCCACGTTGTCCCACGTTGTCCCACGTTGTCCAACGGTGTCCCACGGTGTCCAACGGTGTCCCACGTTGTCCCACGTTGTCCCACGTTGTCCCACGTTGTCCCACGTTGTCCCACGTTGTCCCACGTTGTCCCACGTTGTCCCACGTTGTCCAACGGTGTCCCACGGTGTCCAACGGTGTCCCACGTTGTCCCACGTTGTCCCACGTTGTCCCACGGTGTCCAACGATGTCCAACGGTGTCCCACGTTGTCCAACGGTGTCCCACGTTGTCCCACGTTGTCCCACGTTGTCCCACGTTGTCCCACGTTGTCCCACGATGTCCCACGTTGTCCCACGTTGTCCCACGTTGTCCCACGTTGTCCCACGTTGTCCCACGTTGTCCCACGTTGTCCCACGTTGTCCCACGTTGTCCCACGGTGTCCAACGATGTCCAACGGTGTCCAACGGTGTCCCACGGTGTCCAACGGTGTCCCACGTTGTCCCACGTTGTCCCACGTTGTCCCACGTTGTCCCACGTTGTCCAACGATGTCCAACGGTGTCCCACGTTGTCCCACGTTGTCCCACGTTGTCCCACGTTGTCCCACGTTGTTCCATGGTTTCCCACGTTGTCCCACGTTGTCCCACGTTGTCCCACGGTGTCCAACGATGTCCAACGGTGTCCAACGGTGTCCAACGATGTCCAACGATGTCCAACGATGTCCAACGGTGTCCAACGATGTCCAACGATGTCCAACGGTGTCCAACGATGTCCAACGATGTCCAACGATGTCCAACGGTGTCCAACGATGTCCAACGGTGTCCAACGATGTCCAACGGTGTCCAACGGTGTCCAACGGTGTCCAACGATGTCCAACGATGTCCAACGATATCCAACGATGTCCAACGGTGTCCGACGATGTCCAACGATGTCCAACGGTGTCCCACGTTGTCCCACGTTGTCCCACGTTGTCCCACGTTGTCCCACGGTGTCCAACGATGTCCAACGGTGTCCAACGATGTCCAACGGTGTCCCACGATGTCCAACGATGTCCAACGATGTCCAACGGTGTCCAACGGTGTCCCACGTTGTCCCACGTTGTCCCACGTTGTCCCACGGTGTCCAACGATGTCCAACGGTGTCCAACGATGTCCAACGATGTCCAACGGTGTCCCACGATGTCCAACGATGTCCAACAATGTCCAACGGTGTTCAACGGTGTCCCACGTTGTCCCACGTTGTCCCACGTTGTCCCACGGTGTCCAACGATGCCCAACGGTGTCCCACGTTGTCCCACGTTGTCCCACGTTGTCCCACGTTGTCCCACGTTGTCCCACGTTGTCCCACGTTGTCCCACGTTGTCCCACGTTGTCCCACGTTGTCCCACGTTGTCCCACGGTGTCCAACGATGCCCAACGGTGTCCCACGTTGTCCCACGTTGTCCCACGTTGTCCCACGTTGTCCCACGTTGTCCCACGTTGTCCCACGTTGTCCCACGTGGTCCCACGTTGTCCCACGTTGTCCCACGTTGTCCCACGTTGTCCCACGTTGTCCCACGTTGTCCCACGTTGTCCCACGTTGTCCCACGTTGTCCCACGTTGTCCCACGTTGTCCCACGTTGTCCCACGGTGTCCACCGGTGTCCAACGGTGTCCAACGATGTCCAACGATGTCCAACGGTGTCCAACGGTGTCCCACGGTGTCCAACGGTGTCCAACGGTGTCCCACGGTGTCCAACGGTGTCCCACGTTGTCCCACGTTGTCCCACGTTGTCCCACGTTGTCCCACGTTGTCCCACGTTGTCCCACGTTGTCCCACGTTGTCCCACGTTGTCCCACGTTGTCCCACGGTGTCCAACGATGCCCAACGGTGTCCCACGTTGTCCCACGTTGTCCCACGTTGTCCCACGTTGTCCCACGTTGTCCCACGTTGTCCCACGTTGTCCCACGTTGTCCCACGGTGTCCAACGATGCCCAACGGTGTCCCACGTTGTCCCACGTTGTCCCACGTTGTCCCACGTTGTCCCACGTTGTCCCACGTTGTCCCACGTTGTCCCACGTGGTCCCACGTTGTCCCACGTTGTCCCACGTTGTCCCACGTTGTCCCACGTTGTCCCACGTTGTCCCACGTTGTCCCACGTTGTCCCACGTTGTCCCACGTTGTCCCACGTTGTCCCACGTTGTCCCACGGTGTCCACCGGTGTCCAACGGTGTCCAACGGTGTCCAACGATGTCCAACGGTGTCCAACGGTGTCCCACGGTGTCCAACGGTGTCCAACGGTGTCCCACGGTGTCCAACGGTGTCCCACGTTGTCCCACGTTGTCCCACGTTGTCCCACGATGTCCCACGTTGTCCAACGATGTCCAACGGTGTCCCACGTTGTCCCACGTTGTCCTACGTTGTCCCACGTTGTCCCACGTTGTCCCACGTTGTCCCACGTTGTCCCACGGTGTCCAACGATGCCCAACGGTGTCCCACGTTGTCCCACGTTGTCCCACGTTGTCCCACGTTGTCCCACGTTGTCCCACGTTGTCCCACGTTGTCCCACGTTGTCCCACGTTGTCCCACGTTGTCCCACGTTGTCCCACGTTGTCCCACGTTGTCCCACGGTGTCCAACGATGCCCAACGGTGTCCCACGTTGTCCCACGTTGTCCCACGTTGTCCCACGTTGTCCCACGTTGTCCCACGTTGTCCCACGTTGTCCCACGTTGTCCCACGTGGTCCCACGTTGTCCCACGCTGTCCCACGTTGTCCCACGTTGTCCCACGTTGTCCCACGTTGTCCCACGTTGTCCCACGTTGTCCCACGTTGTCCCACGTTGTCCCACGGTGTCCAACGATGTCCAACGGTGTCCAACGGTGTCCCACGTTGTCCCACGTTGTCCAACGGTGTCCAACGGTGTCCCACGGTGTCCAACGGTGTCCCACGTTGTCCCACGTTGTCCCACGTTGTCCCACGTTGTCCCACGTTGTCCAACGGTGTCCCACGGTGTCCCACGGTGTCCCACGTTGTCCCACGTTGTCCCACGTTGTCCCACGTTGTCCCACGTTGTCCCACGTTGTCCCACGTTGTCCCACGTTGTCCCACGATGTCCCACGTTGTCCAACGATGTCCAACGGTGTCCCACGTTGTCCCACGTTGTCCTACGTTGTCCCACGTTGTCCCACGTTGTCCCACGTTGTCCCACGTTGTCCCACGGTGTCCAACGGTGTCCCACGATGTCCAACGGTGTCCAACGGTGTCCCACGTTGTCCCACGTTGTCCAACGGTGTCCAACGGTGTCCCACGGTGTCCAACGGTGTCCCACGTTGTCCCACGTTGTCCCACGTTGTCCCACGTTGTCCCACGTTGTCCAACGGTGTCCCACGGTGTCCAACGGTGTCCCACGTTGTCCCACGTTGTCCCACGTTGTCCCACGTTGTCCCACGGTGTCCAACGGTGTCCAACGATGTCCAACGGTGTCCAACGGTGTCCCACGTTGTCCCACGTTGTCCAACGGTGTCCAACGGTGTCCCACGTTGTCCCACGTTGTCCCACGTTGTCCCACGTTGTCCCACGTTGTCCAACGGTGTCCCACGGTGTCCAACGGTGTCCCACGTTGTCCCACGTTGTCCCACGTTGTCCCACGTTGTCCCACGTTGTCCCACGTTGTCCCACGTTGTCCCACGTTGTCCCACGTTGTCCAACGGTGTCCCACGGTGTCCAACGGTGTCCCACGTTGTCCCACGTTGTCCCACGTTGTCCCACGGTGTCCAACGATGTCCAACGGTGTCCCACGTTGTCCCACGTTGTCCCACGTTGTCCCACGTTGTCCCACGTTGTTCCATGGTTTCCCACGTTGTCCCACGTTGTCCCACGTTGTCCCACGGTGTCCAACGATGTCCAACGGTGTCCAACGGTGTCCCACGGTGTCCAACGGTGTCCCACGTTGTCCCACGGTGTCCAACGGTGTCCAACGATGTCCAACGGTGTCCAACGGTGTCCCACGTTGTCCCACGTTGTCCCACGTTGTCCCACGATGTCCCACGTTGTCCCACGTTGTCCCACGTTGTCCCACGTTGTCCCACGTTGTCCCACGTTGTCCCACGGTGTCCAACGATGTCCAACGGTGTCCAACGGTGTCCCACGGTGTCCAACGGTGTCCCACGTTGTCCCACGTTGTCCCACGTTGTCCCACGTTGTCCCACGTTGTCCCACGGTGTCCAACGATGCCCAACGGTGTCCCACGTTGTCCCACGTTGTCCCACGTTGTCCCACGTTGTCCCACGGTGTCCAACGATGCCCAACGGTGTCCCACGTTGTCCCACGTTGTCCCACGTTGTCCCACGTTGTCCCACGTTGTCCCACGTTGTCCCACGTTGTCCCACGTTGTCCCACGGTGTCCAACGATGCCCAACGGTGTCCCACGTTGTCCCACGTTGTCCCACGTTGTCCCACGTTGTCCCACGTTGTCCCACGTTGTCCCACGTTGTCCCACGTGGTCCCACGTTGTCCCACGTTGTCCCACGTTGTCCCACGTTGTCCCACGTTGTCCCACGTTGTCCCACGTTGTCCCACGTTGTCCCACGTTGTCCCACGTTGTCCCACGTTGTCCCACGGTGTCCACCGGTGTCCAACGGTGTCCAACGGTGTCCAACGATGTCCAACGGTGTCCAACGGTGTCCCACGGTGTCCAACGGTGTCCAACGGTGTCCCACGGTGTCCAACGGTGTCCCACGTTGTCCCACGTTGTCCCACGTTGTCCCACGATGTCCCACGTTGTCCAACGATGTCCAACGGTGTCCCACGTTGTCCCACGTTGTCCTACGTTGTCCCACGTTGTCCCACGTTGTCCCACGTTGTCCCACGTTGTCCCACGGTGTCCAACGATGCCCAACGGTGTCCCACGTTGTCCCACGTTGTCCCACGTTGTCCCACGTTGTCCCACGTTGTCCCACGTTGTCCCACGTTGTCCCACGTTGTCCCACGTTGTCCCACGTTGTCCCACGTTGTCCCACGTTGTCCCACGTTGTCCCACGGTGTCCAACGATGCCCAACGGTGTCCCACGGTGTCCAACGATGTCCAACGGTGTCCAACGGTGTCCCACGTTGTCCCACGTTGTCCAACGGTGTCCAACGGTGTCCCACGGTGTCCAACGGTGTCCCACGTTGTCCCACGTTGTCCCACGTTGTCCCACGTTGTCCCACGTTGTCCAACGGTGTCCCACGGTGTCCAACGGTGTCCCACGTTGTCCCACGTTGTCCCACGTTGTCCCACGTTGTCCCACGTTGTCCCACGTTGTCCCACGTTGTCCCACGATGTCCCACGTTGTCCAACGATGTCCAACGGTGTCCCACGTTGTCCCACGTTGTCCTACGTTGTCCCACGTTGTCCCACGTTGTCCCACGTTGTCCCACGTTGTCCCACGGTGTCCAACGGTGTCCAACGATGTCCAACGGTGTCCAACGGTGTCCCACGTTGTCCCACGTTGTCCAACGGTGTCCAACGGTGTCCCACGGTGTCCAACGGTGTCCCACCTTGTCCCACGTTGTCCCACGTTGTCCCACGTTGTCCCACGTTGTCCAACGGTGTCCCACGGTGTCCAACGGTGTCCCACGTTGTCCCACGTTGTCCCACGTTGTCCCACGTTGTCCCACGGTGTCCAACGGTGTCCAACGATGTCCAACGGTGTCCAACGGTGTCCCACGTTGTCCCACGTTGTCCAACGGTGTCCAACGGTGTCCCACGTTGTCCCACGTTGTCCCACGTTGTCCCACGTTGTCCCACGTTGTCCAACGGTGTCCCACGGTGTCCAACGGTGTCCCACGTTGTCCCACGTTGGTCCCACGTTGTCCCACGTTGTCCCACGTTGTCCCACGTTGTCCCACGTTGTCCCACGTTGTCCCACGTTGTCCAACGGTGTCCCACGGTGTCCAACGGTGTCCCACGTTGTCCCACGTTGTCCCACGTTGTCCCACGGTGTCCAACGATGTCCAACGGTGTCCCACGTTGTCCCACGTTGTCCCACGTTGTCCCACGTTGTCCCACGTTGTTCCATGGTTTCCCACGTTGTCCCACGTTGTCCCACGTTGTCCCACGGTGTCCAACGATGTCCAACGGTGTCCAACGGTGTCCCACGGTGTCCAACGGTGTCCCACGTTGTCCCACGGTGTCCAACGGTGTCCAACGATGTCCAACGGTGTCCAACGGTGTCCCACGTTGTCCCACGTTGTCCCACGTTGTCCCACGATGTCCCACGTTGTCCCACGTTGTCCCACGTTGTCCCACGTTGTCCCACGTTGTCCCACGTTGTCCCACGGTGTCCAACGATGTCCAACGGTGTCCAACGGTGTCCCACGGTGTCCAACGGTGTCCCACGTTGTCCCACGTTGTCCCACGTTGTCCCACGTTGTCCCACGTTGTCCAACGATGTCCAACGGTGTCCCACGTTGTCCCACGTTGTCCCACGTTGTCCCACGTTGTCCCACGTTGTTCCATGGTTTCCCACGTTGTCCCACGTTGTCCCACGTTGTCCCACGGTGTCCAACGATGTCCAACGGTGTCCAACGGTGTCCCACGGTGTCCAACGGTGTCCCACGTTGTCCCACGGTGTCCAACGGTGTCCAACGATGTCCAACGGTGTCCAACGGTGTCCCACGTTGTCCCACGTTGTCCCACGTTGTCCCACGATGTCCCACGTTGTCCCACGTTGTCCCACGTTGTCCCACGGTGTCCAACGATGTCCAACGGTGTCCCACGTTGTCCCACGTTGTCCAACGGTGTCCAACGGTGTCCCACGTTGTCCCACGTTGTCCCACGTTGTCCGACGTTGTCCCACGATGTCCCACGGTGTCCAACGGTGTCCCACGTTGTCCCACGTTGTCCCACGTTGTCCCACGTTGTCCCACGTTGTCCCACGTTGTCCCACGTTGTCCCACGGTGTCCAACGGTGTCCAACGATGTCCAACGGTGTCCAACGGTGTCCCACGTTGTCCCACGTTGTCCCACGTTGTCCCACGTTGTCCCACGTTGTCCCACGTTGTCCCACGTTGTCCCACGTTGTCCCACGATGTCCCACGTTGTCCAACGATGTCCAACGGTGTCCCACGTTGTCCCACGTTGTCCTACGTTGTCCCACGTTGTCCCACGTTGTCCCACGTTGTCCCACGTTGTCCCACGGTGTCCAACGGTGTCCAACGATGTCCAACGGTGTCCAACGGTGTCCCACGTTGTCCCACGTTGTCCAACGGTGTCCAACGGTGTCCCACGGTGTCCAACGGTGTCCCACCTTGTCCCACGTTGTCCCACGTTTGTCCCACGTTGTCCCACGTTGTCCAACGGTGTCCCACGGTGTCCAACGGTGTCCCACGTTGTCCCACGTTGTCCCACGTTGTCCCACGTTGTCCCACGGTGTCCAACGGTGTCCAACGATGTCCAACGGTGTCCAACGGTGTCCCACGTTGTCCCACGTTGTCCAACGGTGTCCAACGGTGTCCCACGTTGTCCCACGTTGTCCCACGTTGTCCCACGTTGTCCCACGTTGTCCAACGGTGTCCCACGGTGTCCAACGGTGTCCCACGTTGTCCACGTTGTCCCACGTTGTCCCACGTTGTCCCACGTTGTCCCACGTTGTCCCACGTTGTCCCACGTTGTCCCACGTTGTCCAACGGTGTCCCACGGTGTCCAACGGTGTCCCACGTTGTCCCACGTTGTCCCACGTTGTCCCACGGTGTCCAACGATGTCCAACGGTGTCCCACGTTGTCCCACGTTGTCCCACGTTGTCCCACGTTGTTCCATGGTTTCCCACGTTGTCCCACGTTGTCCCACGTTGTCCCACGGTGTCCAACGATGTCCAACGGTGTCCAACGGTGTCCCACGGTGTCCAACGGTGTCCCACGTTGTCCCACGGTGTCCAACGGTGTCCAACGATGTCCAACGGTGTCCAACGGTGTCCCACGTTGTCCACGTTGTCCCACGTTGTCCCACGATGTCCCACGTTGTCCCACGTTGTCCCACGTTGTCCCACGTTGTCCCACG